>NC_090441.1:9879793-11251752 GCF_031143425.1 Pleurodeles waltl
CCACCCAATGTATGTCAGTGTATGCCTTAAGGAGTCATACCCCATACCATTGTGCAGGACTAATGTGTGCCCCTCACTTCTTGGAGGTGATTCCGGCTACCCAAACCTGTCCTGGCTCCTGAGCCCTGTTAGGAATCCGAGAACAGGGGCTGAGAATATCTACAATGATGTTCATGGGCGTACCAGGAGGATTGTTGATAGGACCTTGGGGCTCCTGAAGGCTAGGTTCAGGTGCCTCCATCTGACAGGTGGATCCCTATGCTACTCCCCCTGAGAAGGTCTGCAGGATTGTTGTTGTATGCTACACGTTGCTCAATTTGGCCCTTATACAGCATGTGCCCTATCTGCAGGAAGAAAGGGGGTGACAATGCACCTGTGGCAACAGTGGACACTGAGGACCGTGATGAGGAGGATGTGGACAACAGGACACATATGATCCAGCATTACTTCCATTGACACTCAGGTAAGACTGTTGAACTAAACATCTCTCCATTTCAGTGTTGTGCTGTGTGGCTGTAGCATTTTGCTAGTCATTACCCTTGCATCACACCTGACTGTCACCTATGCCTTCCATTATTGCAGACGTTGCTGTGGTTACAACAGTGTAATGCTGTGATGTGTACAGACTGCTGAAACACATTTGTAGGATGGATCAACATATTACTGGATATTTACACAGGATCATGCAGTTCATAACAGTTCTATACATTGTATATTACCTTCAGATAAAGCACTATTACTCAAATTGTGTCCAAGGGTGTTTATTAAAAATTTGTATACAATGAAAAGTGCAATAGAGTGGGGTCATGGTTGGGAACAGTCCAGTGTAGTGGGCCAGTCTGTTTGTGGCACAGGTCCAGTATCCAAGGGGCCATAGGAAGGGGAGCAATGGCAGTTCAAAGTGGACAAGGTGACACAGTGGAACACAAAGGGGGCATTCAGGAGGGTATTATTTCCTGGTGGTGATCTTGGTCTTGGCAACTGTCTCTGATGTCTGTCTGGGTTGCAGGGACCGTTTGCGGGGTAGTTCACCTTCTGCAGGGGGAGGGGTGCTGGTGGCTTGTGGATCCTGTGGCAGGGCCGCCTCTCCACTAGCTGCAACAGATGTGGAGGGTTGGTCAGTACACTGGCTAGTGGAAGGGGCCCGCTGGTGTGCGGTGTAGTGCCTCATGATGTTGGCCATATCACCCAGTACCCCTACAATGGAGACCATTCTGGTATTCAGGGCCTGCAATTCTTGCTTGAGCTCCTCGTGGTGTTCCCCCTGCAGCGCTGGTTCTTCTGCATGATGTTTATCACCTGACCCATCTTGTCCTGGGAATGTTGGTAAGCTCCCAGGACATCAGTGAGTGCCTCCTGGGCAGTCAGTTCCCTAGGCCTGTCCTGCTCCGATGTCCCTGGCCCCCTGTGCCTGTGTCCCCTGAACGGTGTGCCCATTGCCACTGACCCCAGGACCCTCACTGTCTTGCCTGTGAGGTCTGGGGACAGAGGTCTGGGGATGTTGGGTGGCTGCTGTGGTGTTGTATTCTGAGGGGGGAGGCTCAGTAGTGGACTGTGTGGGCTTGGGTAGCCAACTGACCAGTGGTCCCTGATGGGCCATGGAGTTCATCCTGATCCAGAGCTCCAGAGTTGCTGTCATCACTTGTGGCATCTTCTGGGGGGGACTGGGTAGCCGTGGCACCTCCTCGCCGCTGAGATTGGCTAGGGCACCTGTGGGGATGTAAGTGGTGTATTATGCTACATGCTGTGACATATTCTGCATCACTTGCTTCCCCTATGCTATTGCTGTTGCCCTGCCACCTTTGTTTGTGCATGGTGATGGATTGTGGGATTGTTAGTTCTCCATGATCTGCATGCATTGGTGGTGGGTGTACATGCAGGGCTAGAAGGGATGTGCATGCAATGGGTATGGCAAGCGGGGCTTGGCATTTATGTTTGTTAACTTGGTTGGTGCTCTGTGTGGAATGGAGTAGGGTGATGGGTGTCAGGGGTAGTGGTGGCATGCAGGTATGGGGGGATGATAGGTAGTAAATATTGACTCACTAGTGTCCAGTCCTCCAGCTACTCCAGTGAGTCCCTCAGGATGCAGGATTGCCAAGACTTGCTCCTCCCATGCTGTCAGCTGTGGGGGAGGAGATGGGGGTCCACCACCAGTCCTCTGGATGGCGATCTGGTGCCTAGCTGCAATGGAACGCACCTTCCCCGTAGGTCATTCCACCTCTTCCTTATGTCATCCCTTGTGCGTGGATATCTGCTGGACCTGTGCTCCAACCAGCTGTGGCTCTACCCTGACAATTTCTTCAACCATGACCCGCAAATCCTTATCAGTGAAACTGGGGTGCCTTTGTGGGGACCTGGGTATTGTGTGGTGTGTAGGTTGTGCAGAGGGTGATGTGTGATGTGGTGGGGTGTGTAGTGTGTGGTGCTTGTTGGGTGAATAGGTAGTTGTGATATGTGGGGGCAGTTCTCTTTTCTGTTAGCGTCGCAAAGTGTAGCCGTCTTGTCGTGTTAAGAAAGGATTGTGGGTGATGTGGGTGTGTGTTTTATACTGCTGTTGGTGGGTCTTATTTTGGATTTGGGTGGCCGTATCTGCCACAGCGGTGTTCACCGCCAATGGTTTACCGCCGCAGCGGTATTCAGAATTTTCCGTCAATGTCATAATGAGGTCCATAGTCTTTGATCCAACCACATACCTTCTAGAAGGACTGGACATACAGAGTCTGTATACTAGTCTTCCACATGCAGATACTTTAAGAATAATCGAAGATGTCCTTTTTGAGGTGGACTGGGAGTATCAAACACCATGTTATGTGGTGATGGAATGCTGTAATTGGGTTCTGACAAAGATTTTTTTTTGAGTTTGAGGGAACTTGTTACCTACAGAAACACAGGACCAGTATGGGAAGCACCTTTGCGCCCAGCATAGCTGGTCTCTATGTCCACCACTTAGAAACACACAAAATCCTAAGCCCCCACAATCCCTATACACATCACATCAAGTTGTGGAAAAGATATATTGATGACATATTGGTCATATGGGAGGGTAGTGAAGCCACGGCGGGGTGTTTTCTTGGGTGGTTGAACAGACAAGATAAGTTTCTGAAGTTCACCCACATGATAAGCAATGAAGAACTGTTTTTTTCTGGACTTGAACATTATAGCAGAGCAAGGAGCATTAAGGACCAACACTCACAAGAAACCTACAGCTAAGAATTGCTTACTTCTGTATGACAGTTTCCACACCCATCAGCTCAGGGAGAATCTCCCCTTTGGTCAGTTCCTCAGATTAGGAAGAAATGGTTCTGAGGTTGAAGACTATAAGGAGCAGGCAAACCATTTAGCATTCAAACTGAAGGCAAGGAAATACCCACCCAAGATGATAAACCAAGCTATGGAATGGGCACGTAACAACAACAGGGAAGCTAATTAGAAATCCCTCCTCCCCCAAAGAAAGGGAGGATAGACCAATATGCATAACAACATTCAACACAGCTTCAAATCAAGTAAGCAAGATTATCAACAAACACTGGCGTATTCTCAACAGTGGGTCGCTTAATATTCCTAAACCAATGTTCAAGGTGAAGCAAAGGACCTGATCAACATTTTGAACAGTACTGGTGTTTCCATAAAGCAAAGGAAGGTAGCAGTCTTAGAGCAGTGCCTAGTGGTGAGGCTAAAATATTACACAAAGCCGAAAAACGTGCCTTATTTAGGTGATCCGGGAGAACACCAGGAGGTACATTTGTATTTTACATGGAGTGCTGAAAATCCTTGAACCATTTTATATTTTGAGCAACCTAGTGGAGCTAAAAAATGTGAAGCAGCACTCTTAGATCAGACACAAAACCAGATAATTGCTTCCAGTAGCAGTATTGGACCTGTTGAGTCAGCATTGGACACTGATGCAGCAGGTGACCAAGCAGATATCTCAACTATGGGAAAATAAGGATGAATGGGTAAAAACTTCAACCAATTGATTAGATTTATACAATTCATGTATTTCTTTGTACAGCGTTCACAAAAAAGCAACGTAGGTTCTCAGCATGTGCAGAAGATTTGGGAGAAATGGTGCTGGACTCAAGCTAACATGCGGAATAATTTATCCTTTTGAGTCAGATCGCTTGTCGAAAAATAAGTCTTCAGTCATTTTAGGTGTAGCTTTTGGGAGCTCAGCTGTCAAACAGACCGATTGCTAACAATACAGATAGAGTGGCCTTTGAGTTGCCCTTTTCAACCATTGGCTTGACTCAGTCCAGTGGTTATAAATCTCTCACATAAAGTGATTGGATGTTTGTGGGAATTCTTCAACCTCCACTCTGGTGCTCACATTGAACTGCACAAGGGACTACTTTACAGCCATAGCCCTCTCTGCTCTTGCTGACCCCTTTTCAAGTGTCTTTCTCTCATGCATTAGGACGTCATGCTTTACAACATTAAACCCAGATCTACTGGGTTTGCCAATGCTTCTTTTAGTATTTTCTCGTGTCTCTTCCCAGGCAGAGGGACAGCATGAAGGAAGTATAAACGCTGATGCAGTGCAAATGATGAGACCTCCCACCAAACAGTTTGTATCTTGAAGAAAGGAGCAAGAGCCAGCTGTGGAGGCTGGCCTGAGGCATGTGGTATAGTGCTGAGAGTACCTTAGTTCTAACAGGTAAAGCAGTCAGAGCCTTGTCTCTGAGACACAGGATTGTGAAACTATCCCTCTGCTTGAGTGGCAGCCACTGGAAACAATTTTAATATCGACACCAAGTTTTTGGCTCTTTTCAGACCCAGTATGACCAAGCCACCTACTGACACATCCTGTCAGAGATCTCTGTGGAAGCAAACCAAACAACTGGCAAGATGTAAGCTGTCCCTTATTTATTCCTGCATGATGATGGTTCCAGAGGCCTTCTACTGACCGGGAGATTTTTCCAGCATGTCTTGTCTCATCGTCGTCCCTGCAATTAGTACCACATCATATCCCAGCTCCTCCTCTTCCCCTTAGCAGCAGACCACATGACATCTACGTGTCCATGAGTACGTGTCACAGAGACATGACTTACCCATCGGAGCTTTCCATCGATTGGGTGGGAGGCTTCTATAGACCTCACTACATTAGGTATGCGAAGGAGGACCAACTTCAGCAATGATGTGACCACCTGTTGGGCACTGGCAGCCTCTTTAGTTCCCTGTTGCTACCAAACACTGACCCAACTAGCATAATCTCACTTAATGAAAAAAGATGAAGGTTCTTAAAAGAAAGATGGGGGATTTATTGGCATGCTAGTGCCTCTGAAAGACTGAAACTTCAGGATCAGAGTTATTCACAGGGTCAGGCTCCCTCTGATGTGTGACTGACTCTGCCCCAGCACTACTAAGATTTCAGAGGCATCTGGTGGGTGATCCTCCTGAAAGCCTGTTCACTTGTGGAGTAAGCCCAGGTCATTGATGTCATAATCTTGAAGTGAGGCTGGCAGTGAAAGCAGGATGCAACAGAAGAGCAAAGACTTAGTTACTTCCTTCACCAGAGAACAATTGCCATCTTTGTCGTCATGATTAAACAGCATGGGCTAGATTTACAAGGCCCTTCTGCCTCCTTGCGCCACAGTGGCGTAATTTGTTATGACGGTAATGTGCCGATAAGGAGGCTACTTCCTTGCGCCATATTTACAAAGTGGTGCAATGCTAGCATTGCGCCACTTTGTATCCCTTTGCATCACATTATACCTGCACCAGTCAACCAACTGCTGAACACAGGTGCCTGAAGGCGCTATGAGCGGTTCCTCCAGTGCTACCAGACCCTGATGTGTGGATATCTAACAAGTAAGAGGTCCACGAGTGCTGCTAATGGACTGCATGTGAGTGTGTACTACTGCCTGCCTGCAGAGACTCCTTCTCCATATGTGTGTTTGCTGTCTGGGGAATGCCCCTAGCTTTCTACTTACAAGACCTGATTTACCACAATCCTCTATCTCTGTTTCTTATTGCAATGTTCCAGGAGACTGGATCCAGTGACACACAGAGGAGCGTAAAAAGGCGGTCCAGCAGCTAAGAGGGAACATGATGGGAGGCATCCAGGACTTGGTAGAATACTGCAAGCACCCAATCCCAAGCAGCGATCAAAACAACTGGACCCCAGCAGAACAGCACCCTGGAGTACAAAACTGCCAACCACACAACCTCTGACAACCGGAACCCAGCAGAAGGAAACATGAGTGAGAAGCACCCAGGGTTTAAAGACTAATGAGCACACAGCCCCAAGTGGCGATCTAGTCAACCGGGCCCCAGAAGAATGGCATTTGGTGTTTTGTAGACGACAGCCAAGTACATCACCTGCCGCATCCAGCCCAGGCAACTAGACTGCATCTAAGGGCAGGGATCTTGAATGAGAGGCACTTGGGGCTTGGTAGAAGTCTGCCAGGCACACATTCCCATGCAATGAACTAGGCACTGGAGCCCATCTGAGTAAGGAGGGAATCACTGAGAGGCAGCCTGTGCTTGGTAGATGCCTACCAGGCACACAAGCCCGAGCAGTGAACTAGGCACTGGACCCCTGCCGAGTAAGGACGGCATGAGTGAGAGACTTTGGGCTCCGTCAGAAGTCTGCCAGGCACACATCCCCCGAACAGTGAACTAGGCACTGGACCCCTGCCGACTAAGGAGAGCATCACTGAGAGGCACAAAGGGCTTGGTAGAAGTACACCAGGCGTGCAACTCCATGAGGAAGCTCTGACATCTGTCTTGCAAAAATCTTCCTTTCATTGCTTTTCCCCCAAAAAGCTGCCTATGTGCTATCTGTGGCCATCTCAGGAACCAATGACTGCAATGCTTTACAGGGTGGCATCCTTACAAAGATCATGGAGAAGTTTTAAATAATGCAAGGGTATGACATTCACCTGATACTACGACTGAGGCATACTTACCACACGTTACCAGCACCATTGCTTCCCCTTTGACCCCAGACCAAAAAGATGGTATGATTCAAGACTCTAAGCCTTGTGTGCAAGGCCCTTTCTGGGCAGACATCCACTTTCCTCCAACCCTGTTGGCTTCAGAACAACTCAAAACCGATTCTCAATTGATGTGCCTTGATTAAAATATTTGAGCTGCAGATTGTTGGACCTGGCTTTTTGACGGGGACATCCCCAAACGTTTTGCCTCCTTCCTCCTATTTTTCTGACCTGTTGTTGTTGGCTTTTGACCTCTGGGCACTTTACCACTGCTAACCAGTGCTAAAGTGCATATGCTCTCTGTGTAAATTGTACTATTGATTGGTTTATCCATGATTGGCTATTTAATTTACTTATAAATCCCTAGTAGAGTGCACTATATGTGCCTAGGGCCTGTAGATTAAATGCTGCTAGTGGGCCTGCAGCACTGTTTGTGCCACCCACTTCAGTAGCCCCTTAACCTTGTCTCAGGCCTGCCATTGCAAGGCCTGTGTGTGCAGTTTCACTGCCACTTCGACTTGGCATTTAAAAGTACTTGCCAAGCCTAGAACTCCCCTTTTTCTACATATAAGTCACCCCTAATGTGCGCCCTAGGTAACCCCTAGAGCAGGGTGCTGTGTGGGTAAAAGGCAGGACATGTACCTGTGTAGTTATATGTCCTGGTAGTGTAAAACTCCTAAATTCGTTTTTACACTACTGTGAGGCCTGCTCCCTTCATAGGCTAACATTGGGGCTGCCCTCATACATTGTTGAAGTGGCAGCTGCTGATCTGAAAGGAGCAGGAAGGTCATATTTAGTATGGCCAGAATGGTAATACAAAATCCTGCTGACTGGTGAAGTCGGATTTAATATTACTATTCTAGAAATGCCACTTTTAGAAAGTGAGCATTTCTTTGCACTTAAATCTTTCTGTGCCCTTCAATCCACGTCTGGCTAAGTTTAGTTGACAGCTCCTTGTGCATTCACTCAGACACACCCCAAACACAGGGTACTCAGCCTCACTTGCATACATCTGCATTTTGAATGGGTCTTCCTGGGCTGGGAGGGTGGAGGGCCTGCCCTCACACAAAGGACTGCCACACCCCCTACTGGGACACTGGCAGACAGGATTTAACTGAAAGGGGACCTGGTGCATTTCTTAGACACTCTTTGAAGTCACCCCCACTTCAAAGGCACAATTTAGTATAAAACAGGGCCTCTGCCCCACCTCATCAGACACTTGCTGGAGAAGAAACCTGAACCAGAAACTACATCCAGCCAAGAAGAACTGCCTGGCTGCTCAAAGGACTCACCTGTCTGCTTTTCTACAAAGGACTTCTGCTTTGCTGTTGGCCTGCTGCCTTGCTGAACTGCCTGGCTGCTCAAAGGACTCACCTGTCTGTTTTTCTACGAAGGACTGCTGCCTTGCTGTTGGCCTTCTGCCTTGCTGAACTCTTGTCTGGCTGTAAAAGTGCTCTCCAAGGGCTTGGATAGAGCTTGCCTCCTGTTCCCTGAAGTCTCAGAACCAAAAAGACTTCTCTTTTTCACTTGGACGCTTCGTGCGCCGAAATTTTCGACGCACAGCTTGTTCCGCGGCAAGAAAAACGCCGCACACAGATGCTGATCGACGCAATGCCTTCGGGACGACCGGAACTTCGACGCACGGCCTCGCAAGGACAACGCCGCCCGACTTCCAGAGGAGAAATCGACGCAACGCCTTCCGTGAGAGCGAAACTTCGATGCACACCCCCGCGGAACGACGCGCAGCCGGAAAACAAGCAGGAGAATCCACGCACAGACCCAGGACATCTGGTAATCCCCGCGATCCACAGAAAGAGACTGTCCGCGCGCCGGAAAACAACGTACGACTTCTCCACGTATCTCTTCTTCTGCGGCCCTTTGCGGAGATTTTCCACTCCAAACCAGGTACTTTGTGCTTGAAAGAGACTTTGTTTGCTTTTTAAAGACTTAAGACACTTTATATCACTTTTCAGTGATATCTTTACAAATTCATATTGCATCTTTGATCGTTTTGACCTGCAAATACCCAGATAAATATTATATATTTTTCTAAACACTGTGTGGTGTATTTTTGTGGTGTTATATTATAGTATTGTATGATTTATTGCACAAATGCTTTACACATTGCCTTCTAAGTTAAGCCTGACTGCTCGTGCCAAGCTACCAGAGGGTGAGCACAGGCTAATTTTGGATTGTGGGTGACTTACCCTGACTAGAGTGAGGGTTCTTGCTTGGACAGAGGGTAACCTGACTGCCAACCAAAAACCCCATTTCTAACACAGATCTTTTCAAGCACAAAGCTTCCACCTCTAGAACTTGCTTCATCCATCCTCCTCTTTGAGTGATTCTTTCATTTAAACATTTTACTTCTTTTGCGTGCAGCCCTCCCTTTCTCTGGAAAGCGCTCTGATTCTGAAGCAACCTTTAACTGCATCAGTGCTAAAAACAATGAAATTAAACTAAAAAAAATAGTGTATCAAAGGACGTGGATTGCACTAGTCAAGTTGTTGACCGCAGAACCAAAAGGCTTGAGTTCAGATCCCAGCTTCTCGGTTTGAGCAATGTGTGATCCCGGGCAAATCACTTTATTTTCTGGTTTCCCAATCTACCGAAGCTAGATGGGTTTAAACCTAGTCTGAATGCCCGCATGATTTCATTATATAAATAAACTGATACTTAAATTGAAGTCTACTTTTGCGCATAATCACAGGAAACATGGAAGTACATTTTTAGGGTCGAGCCTGCGTCGCATGTGCTTGCGCATGCGTTTCGCTAAGCGAGACGCTTTAGTAATTAAAAAGGGCTCGGAGCCCTGTCTATGTCATGTCAGTGTTTGTCATTGGCTTGTGGGCTTGCCTATTAGAATCTGCTTGATTCCATTAGTGGAAGGCATGCATACGTCATGCCTTTTCCGGTGGATAGCCCTCCTCGAGCGCATCGACCAAGTACAGAAAACATGCGAGGCTCGCTGTTTTCTGTCCGGCTCGTGGACTACTTTTTCTCTATTTTCCCAGCGCGATCTCGCTTGGCAGAAGTCAAGCTCTTTACATAATATCGGCCCTGTTACACAGTTAATTGCACTTTTCCGGTTAGTATATAAACGCACTTTTGCCGATAGGTTTCATTACCAGTAAAAAGTCGGGTTAGGAGTTTACAACGCTATCAGCTCTAACACGAGCAAACGCGAGACCAGTTGAAGTGCAAATGCTTGTTTGCATTCCTTCTGCCTTCTTGTCCAGCCTTTGCGCAGGCCAGCTGACCTGTCACTTCTTCCAGTACTGTGTGTGCCATTCTCTAGGGTCAAAGGTCGGAGAAAGTGCAAAATGGTCCTGCAAGGCCCGCCTCCCCTTTCCAGGAACCCCCAGGAGTGAAGTAAACGCAGAAAAGGGGTCTCTGGCCATCATCATTAAATCCTCATTGAAAGGCAAAGACCGTGGCCTGATAAACGACACAAGTGACACGTGGCAGGGGCTTTTCATTGCCCGCTGCCCGAGGCCCCCTTTCTTCAGGGAACCCCCTCGCACACAACACTAGCAATTTGTGACCTCTGCCCGAGCTTGTACAGAGACAGATGAACTTTTAAAGAAGAATTATTAGGGTGCCAAGTGACGCCCTTCCTACGCTGCTTTTCATGTTTACAGACAACGCGACAGGTCTCGGTTTATGTAGCGCTGAGTGCTGCTTATGATGGCGCTTCAGGGCGCTTTGTAAAATCAGTGAAGTGTTCAAGAAGAGGGACTTGCGATTGCTTTTCAGAGAGCACAGTTCTGAAAAGTTGTCTTATTTGAGTTCCGCCCATCGAGTACGTTTATGAAATACGGAAGTCGGAGTGCTTGTCTGACGTCACAGAGGGTGGACAGTGAAGAGAGATTGTGGGTCATGATTTCATACTATAGACCAAATGTGCTGAAGTTTAATTGTCAGCATTAAAAAATAAACCCTTTTCATGTATTTCAAAACCTTGTAATGAGCGTAAGGTGCCTCACTTTAGCTATTATTTGAAGTGATGTTTTAACCTTGATTTTTTTAGGGATAAATGGAATTCCTCTAGATTAGACCATATTTCTTACATTACTTTTGTGACCTATACAGTTAAAAAATATTGACCCAAATTTTGAGATAGGCGGACAGGATACAATCCATCAGGATGGCGGAGGACATTACGTGGATGAACAATCCACCATATTTAGAAATCACCAGTGGCCCAGCGGTAATCTCTGTACCTTGGCAGGAGCCACCTACATGACGGTTCCTGTCACGATACTAAAAGTTTGATGAAGAGCTGCATTGGCTTTGCCTGCCGTACACCAAACTTTACCAATTTTTTTGTTTTGCAAAACAGATTCCCAACGTGTGAGTTTGTTATTGAAAAGCAGAGGTTTTCACTGGGTGGGAGGGGGGGGGGCATTATTTATTTTTTTGTGTCCCCCACTGAAACCTGGTTGTGAAAGACAGGAAAAAAAGATCATCACCCAGTCCACCCCTAAACAGTGTTGGTGTAATGATCTTCCTCCTATTGCCCTGCGCCATCAGAGGATGATTTCTGTCGGCGGTGCCAATGGGGGAACCACAGACAGAAAGATAATGGTCCTCCTGTCTCTCAATAGCACTGGCAGCCTGAGGGTATGGTGGACAGAGTACTTCGTCTGTGTGTACTCTGGGCAGAGTATTCAGTCATGTTTATAACATAGTACTGTGTCCACAAAACTCTAAATGTGTGCCATTGTTTCGAATCCTGCCTTCCCCACTTGACCAAATGAGTGACTGATCAAATTACATCTGCCCAAGGTGTGAGGACTTAGAAACAGGTTAATCTCAAACATGTGCAAATATAATCTAAAAGGATTTGCTCATTCAAATACAAATGAGCATCCCACATGTGTTTAGAGCATCATGTAGTGTATTAGTTAAACTGTTAAGATTTAGCTCCTAGTAAATTAGATTAATTGCTAGGATGAAAGGTGAGCACCATGTGCTTTTCTCTGAAGCTTCTCCTTGCTCTCTTCCTCCGTCCTCTTTCTCCACCTGACTTTGACAGTTTGAAACTTTAGGATGAATTGTGGTCCATCAAGTGGAAAAGAAGCGACCTGTCCATGCGGTCCACGATGCATCAGTGTCTCATATCTGGGCAGCCTGTGAGCAATAATGAATATATACATACATGCATAACCTCCTCCCTCTCTTTTTAAAGATTATGCAGAGAAAAGACTATGGCTGGACTCTGAAATGCTCCAGCTTCTCAAAACTAGACATAACCCAAAACAGAGAGGGTGCTAAAAGTCACATCCACATCTACCAGCCAGGGATAAATACTGGGTGCAACCTCAGGTATGTGATCCAGGCCAGGTATTTCTTACTGGTGGGTGTCCTAGTGTCACATACCTGTGTGGGGGATAAGAGCTCCGAGTATCATACTGATGTCTTCCACAGCAATCTCCTATGTCAAGCTGGGAACTGAATCCAAAGTCCTGATTCCTGTTCAAAGTGCTGCTTGCACTTGACTCAAGAAAAGAAGCTCACTTACCCTTTCTGCTGAAAGGAGTGCCAGAGGTGTCCAGCTGCAGAAAAAAAGCTGTCTAAAGGAGATCACATAGCAGCTGCTTTTGAAGAAAAGGAGCTGTCCAGAGAAGAACTAGACCCATCATCTTCATCACCAGTACATAAGGCCTGGGGAAACAGCCATGTCTGCAGCTGCTGTGGTAAGTCCACATCATCCACCAGCCACTGCTCAGAGTGCCAGGGAAAACTCAACCATGTTCAGCCATTGTTAAGTTGTGCATCAATGAAAAGGTGTATGCTGAAAATATAAATTACATTCAGCAGCTGCCGAGACTTCACCCTTTGAAGCCTCTTTCACCTAGCACCCAGTCTCTGAAACCAACTGTATACCCCCAACTAATGGAGCTCCCCAGTTCTTAGTTGCGAAGATGACTATTGTATATCAGCCAACCCTGCTGAGTAGCATTCTGCGCTTCAGTACCCTTTTTGGTGCTTGGCTTTCCCCTCATACTCCAAGCTCCCTGCTTTGCCACTGCCACTTCCATGAGCAGCTGTTCGCTGTGAGCACATCTGCTGAGTGTGCACGCCAGGTATATTATGATGCGAGCCCAGCTCACTATGTGCTCTAGCTCACCTATGGAAGCAGAGTGATACCAAAGGCCATGAGGATAGGTTTTGCTCTGACTCTATTGAGCTTTTGTCAAGGTCCTATGACTACTATTTCCCTGACAACAGTGATGGGAGCTGAGTCCACTAAGAAACCTGGCTAGCAAAACCAATGAAACACACTCTGGCGGTAATTTTGAAGGACATTTTAGGATCCCTGTATCTTAGTCTCAAACCACATTGTGTATTTTGTTTTTAGTATTTAGCTGCTCACGTTAAAGTACTTTTTCTTGTTTAAGTAAAGGCACTGGCTGGACATTGATTTATTGTTTGTGCATTTTGCTGAGTTTTGAATCTCAGTTCCACAGAAGCTCCCCGAAAAAGCTTTGAACTACTCTATTTAGCTCCAAAGAGGGTCAAGTGCTGTAGGGGTGTGCCTGGTGCCCAGTTTTGAATCCTTTACTAAGGTGACCGCAGGACATCAGGGGTAAAATGCCCAGTTGTGACAAATGCAGCGGGGTAACCGCTGGAATCCCCCTAACCAGCTCCCATGCACTGCAGCAGTTACAACACTGAAAATATAAAGGGGACTTAGTAAAATGATTCTCTAAAGAACCTGACGAGGCACAGGAATGCTGCCATCTACATGCACAATATTCAAACTCTAAATGCACTGGCTCCATGGGAATGAAGAAGGACCTGGAACAGAGGGCACTAAGGCTCGCGTTGGGAGGTGTCCACCTCTGACAGAATAACAGTGCTTTGTGTGGCCATCTTGTCTTTTCCATACAGTTTTCATTAATATTAGGTTGGAAACCTCAGTGGATGGGATGGGGAAGCTGCCTGCCAAGTTTAGAACCTGAACATAGCTAGGAAAGGAGGTCTGGAAGAGATTCAACTCTGATAGGACACTAATCTCTACTGTGCCCTTGGGTTTCTATTGTCTGACTCTGGAACTGGCAAGAATCCTCGACATTCTGCACTTCATTCACTCACTGAGTGAGCTCAGTTTGAAAAAGACAGCAGATATGGAAGCCCAGTAGAATAGACAACCCCAGCGATCCTAAGCTGTGATGAATATATTCTTCTGGCCCTCTCCACCCTGCTAATCATTATCTATATTTGGGGATGGAGCCACACAGAATATTCCATGCTGTAGAAGTGCTACTTATGGTACCTGTGTCGCTGCCATGTCTGATGTCTGCTGATCCGTAAACACAAAGGCATGCACTGTCAGCCATTGTATTGTATCACCTGCCTTGCCTTGGATATTGTTTTGGCACTTTCTTGGCATCACTCACTGCCCAGCAGAGCTGCTAAATGCTGACTTGGTTGGTGGAATGAGAATGGCCATGGTGCCAAGCCAAATAATAACAGTTCTCACCTTATTGGTTTTAGCTGATGCAATTCAGTAACAGCAAAAAGAACAAGCAATTACAATGCAATGGGTCTCGCATTTGCTCGAGTTAGAGCTGTTAGCGTTGTAAATTCCTAACTAGACTTTTCTTGCCACACAAATTGAAAATGAAAAGTAAAGCAGTTGACATAAGCGGGACGATTCAAAGCACCACCGCTGCCATGAGCGCAAGAGTTATTGGCTCCCTGCGTGAATGTCTAGAAAGGATCATGGCTGGGATGAAAGGCAAACTGAAACCGGACGACAGACCATCACATGCTGTAAGTGGAAGCATGACGTAGTGTGATGGCCAACAGAAATGTTCACTTTGTTAAATTGCCTGGGGAGGGAACTCAGCACAGAAAGGAGGGATATTTCACAAAATGCACCAATAAAAATGAACCATTTAAAACAAGTACAGCAAAGAATGAATACCAAGAGTGGGCGTGATTAAAAGCCCAAAGAGAGATTACAACAGGCTAGAGCGCTTGCGCGCTCAACCTTAAAAATGCTTTTTGTCATTGCCGTGTAGCATCAGCAAAAAAATGAATCATTAAAAAAAGTCACACGAGGCGCCTGCATCATTCCCTGGGTGCGCATGAGTGACAATGTATGTACACACATGCATCATCATGCATGTGCCTGCTTATTGTATGGTGCAATTGCCATTTTATTTTTTCCTTTACAATCCAAGATGATAAATGCAACTTTGATCTATAATTAAACAAATACATTTTCAGTTGTGCTAAAGCACTTGTCTTAACGGGAAGTGGTTCTGCAGCAAAAGGGAGCTGCCAGCGCTCCCCCCCCAAAAAAAAAAAAAAAACCTACTAAAATCATTTGATGGACCATGAGGGGCAGGAAAGCAACGAGGAAGTGGGTAGGCAGGAAAAAGCAACAGTGAATAGATGGGACAGGAGGAAAAATGAGCACACAAGGGAGGGAGTAAGTCAGAGGGCAAGGAGAGCAACAAGGAATGCAGTAGGGAAGTCAGATAGGAGGAGAAGCATACAAGAGAGAAAAAGAGCAAGCAGCACACAAGGGAGAGAGCAACACACAGTTCACGGTTGGTGGGTATTATGCAGGAAGAAGCAAATGAAGGAGAGCGCTGAAAAACACTTGAAGTCTCATGAACTGTTTAGTCAAAAAAATAGTAGTTCCATAAAAGTGAGCAGTGAAAGAAAACAAGTCAGCCAATCAAAAGGATTGCAAAGAGGCTTTGCTCCAAAGAAGGGACATACACAAAAAGAGGATGGCAAGCAATCGAATAAGAAGCAAGTAAACTGGAGTGACAATATAGCTAATCAACTGTAAGCAACAGGTGGCTGAAAACCCTGTGTACAGTTTTTATAAGCCCACAAAAGTCTTTGGCAGCCAGAGAGATTGTGTTGTTTGGTAGGCATAACCTAAAATAACTTGGTTAAGGAGAATGAGATGCCTGCCTTAATGCACATGGACACGCAGAGGGCCTCATTTACGAGGTGCAGACGGGTGCATCAAGTGCCTAGCTGCGACACCAGGAAAGGGCAGAAATGCACCATATCTACAAGATACAGCACATTTCTGTCTCCTCCTTCTGCGCTGGTGCACAAATTGCTGCCCAGCACCAACACAGGCACCCTTGCACCCTGGTCCAAGGGTGCCTGTGTTGTGGGGATGATTGTTTTTGCACAGGAAGGCACACCTTCCTCCACAAAAATAATCACAAGAGCTGTTGTCCTCTTTCTATGTGTGCTGCAATCTGATGCATTCCCTGGCTTGTAAATCTGGGAATGCATCAGATTCCTTTGGGTTCCATGGGTGTTACGTGGGAACACTCCAAGCAACATTCATGGAACATCCCTTGGACGCAGTGTTATGCATGGAAGGGGTCCATATTTACAAGGCTGTGTGCAAGGTGGCTTTGCGTGGCCTTGTATTGGCTGGCACACTGCGCTATTGGAGCATCAAACAAAATGACTCTCCCGTGGCGCAGTGTGCCACTGGGGCCTCGTAAATGAGTGCACAAAACTTGTTACCTTATTACTGAAGTTGTATTGGGTAGCAGGCGGTCAGTGCTGGTGCATACCCTGACCTGCACCCCCAGAAGAGCATCTTGACATCAATAGATATTGTGGACGGTTATCTAACGTGGCATTCTGAAAATAGGAGTACTATGTATAGAGTTCTTGCCAGGGGTATGCAAGCCACTGCTGAAGTGGGTTCTTGAATTAACACCCTTTCACACACAACTCAGGACTTGTGTGAAGTCAGGCAGCGCTCCTAAAGCCTGCTAATCATCCAAATCTTGAGCCCAGTGAATTTCTGGACGTAGGGACATTGAGCTTTTTCAGTGACGACATCAATGTTTTCATTGGCAATGTGCATTGTGATGTCAACTGTGATGTTATTGATGATGTGTTTAGTCCTATGCAGTGCTTTGGGTTTGGTTGGATTTCCTATCCTAGTGAAATAAAAGATATAGGTTTTGTACCGTAACCATAATGTCCCATTAGCTCATGTTTCTTGGGGTAATGTCTGTCAGGATTCTTTTTCTAACAATCATTTTCTGAAAAAAACATACATTTCCCTTTAACCATATTTAAATTCAAAATATAATGCATGGGAATTATTTTGCATAGCTCACTGTCATGAATAATGTCTTAATATTTAGTAAGATAGGTAAAAGCCCTTAAGGATCAATGCTTTATGAAACGTGTGAGGGTGTTACTAATCGTAGTGTACATTCTGTAATGTACATTGTTCAGGGGCGTAGCTTCAGGGGGGTGTTTGAGGTGTTACACCCCCTCAATAAATGTGTTTTCTGGTAAATAGTTGGGTACAGGTGCTTTCAGTCGGGTATGGTGAGGTGTCCATCGTATTTTCTCAAGGATTTGTACATACACAGAGACAAAAAAAAACACATTCACTCACTCACTCCCTGTTTTGAAAGTCTTCAAAAATGCTGTTTGTTTTACAAAGTATTGTCTTTTCTCTCACTGCCAATCACATTCACCTTCATCCACTGCCCCTTTAGCCCCTCTCACGCGCCCTGCTTGTCCTATAGTGTAATCTTACATTACATGTCCCATGGCCTAACAATAACCACTGCAGACCCCGAGCTCCAGGGGCCCCCCTCAGCACAGTAAACTGCGCACAGGTGGCAGACCCCTGTCTGAGAGCTCCTGACTGGGTCCTGGGTGCCCTCCATGTATTGTGCAGGGAGCCCCTGAAGAACATGGCAACATGATTGTTGGAAAATTTAAAGCTCATACCTCCCCTCTCCCCCTCACCCCCATCCTACTGACCAAGCGACTTTATTTAAGGGGATATCACTAACGATTTAAACATATTGATAGTCAGGTGAAAATACTGTATAACTAGCCAAGGTTGAGTGAATAAAATGGCAACAAAATAAATGCATGATATAATTATATGAAATTCCTTCTAGTTCAGGGCATCCTTACGTATTGTGCACTATGAGATTATGACTGGGCAACAAAAAAAAAACACAGCAGCCAAAGCTACGTCAAGGGCTGTGTTTCTGAGCCACTTAGTGAGATTTCAGTGCAGACTTGTAGTATTTGATTGGACTCGGGTAAAAACAGTAGTCAATAGAAACAAGACAAAGCAGGACCGATAAAGGGACCAGCACATGAAAGTCTGCAAAACCAAACGTGGTCTGCTTTAACATACTGCGATGGCTAAGCAACTATTAGGCAACCTATTGTTTTCTAGGGAACAAAAGCGGACTGACAGCGTGGATATCCCGAGCTAGAACCGAGCCAATGAATCCAGTTGGCTCCAGGAACCTTGATGTGGTCTAGCCAGGGCCCGGCGGGCAGTTTAAACAAGCATCAGGAGTAGGTGTAACTCAAGGATACATCATCCAGGAGCTCTGCCATATTATATAACATTAGAAAATGTCCTGAACCACTTAGCTTTGTCTTTCAGATTTAAATGGCCTTAGCGGCAGTTCTTGATAAAAAAAAAAAAAAAAAAGAGGTGGCCATTTTTCGTTCTTTCTGCATCAAAAATTATTTTTAAATGGGAGGGAATGTAAAAAAAAGTTCTGTAACATAGTAATATAGACTAATAAAAAAGATGTAGGTGAAATTAAAAAGGGTGTTAACAGACTTTACTGCACCTTTTTGTCTTAGGTGTGGTGTTATTAGTTGAGGTGATCCCTGCAATCTAGCAATCCCCTCTCTTCCACACCTGGAACCCAAAGGTAATAAACTTTCAGGACATTTGAGGGCGCTTTTGAAGCATCCCCTCTACCGAGGAAGCAAAACAACCACACTGTCTAATTTGATGTACCCAAATTCTAATGTATTTTTTGAAAAATTGAAAAACAGAGGTCCTCGACACTACAATTCAGTTTTGACAATTTCAATGGCAGACCCAGCAGGAAAGTTATTATGCCAAATTACTCCACAAATCAATTTATTTTTAAAACAAAACTCGATTTGACTTGAAGCGAAATTGGAAAAGAAAGCTATGTTTCACCCTATTCCATGGCCACCGTCTGTGGCATACTGGTTCTTCTGTTGTTTATCCATTGAAAATGAAATTGTGCCTGTGTTATAAACATTGTAAGTCTTTGAAAGTCAGCTAGCCACGTTGATAATTTTAAAGACAGCTTTCCCTACCCTCTTCCT
This sequence comes from Pleurodeles waltl, assembly GCF_031143425.1. Classification (NCBI taxonomy): domain Eukaryota; kingdom Metazoa; phylum Chordata; class Amphibia; order Caudata; family Salamandridae; genus Pleurodeles; species Pleurodeles waltl. The sequence continues at coordinate 9,898,870 of NC_090441.1, forward strand.
CGTTTTCATGTCCTTTATTAACTTATTGTGTGTATTTGTTTATTTGGAGGGGAGGATACAGATGATGGAGAGCAGAAGAGCGTGTGGACGCTGGTAGCTTCATTTGAACAGAGATTGGTCAGTCAGGAGCCAGGAAACAACCTGTGGATGCTGGAGGCCCTCACCCAGAAGATGGCTGCATCCAGGGATTTGATGACCTCCAAAGAGTATGAGGGAGACTGGCTAGGACCCGCCCACAGCACTTCCCAGCATTAGGCTCTGGCTGAAGGATGTTCATATGGATAATCTTTGCAATGTTAATGTATATCTTTGGTGGTGACGTAAGTACAGAAGGTAACCTACATTCTATGGTTTACTGATTAAAAATCGGTAGCACCTGGATGTGTTATTACAAGAATGCAATGAGTAAGCAAAATGGCACAGAGGTTGAGAATCTTTTACATCTCCAGCCAAGGGATCATATTTTGCCTGTCTTCAAGAAGTTCACTGGCTGTAAGCTGCCAAGGGACTCCCATTAAATAAAGTATTTCTGTATTGCACATCAAGCTCTCCATGGAATGGGACAAAGTACCTACAGTGAACGTTGAACTTCTAACGGCCTAGAAATAGAAGTCTCCTGTAGACCCAGACTCATATTCCCTCGATTCTACCAAACACTTTTGGAGGCACCTATTTCTCAGTACAAACATATATAAAATGGAACTCTGTGCAAATCTATATTCAGGAAATTGAAGACCACTTCTTATCCTGGTGAGCTATAAGAACATAGCAGTACAGATCCACAAGAACTTGACTCATAACCTCCACAGCTCCACGACAATCCCCGTGTTCTTTTAAACTTGGCTACTGGCCTTCGCTGTAGTTCTTCAGCAACAAGAAATTAATTTTGAGGGCTCACAGAGGTATTCATGTATGAATGTTTGACCCCTATATAATCTAATGTTCCTTGAGGACAGCAGCGTGCATACCCCTCTCAAGATGTTTACACGTCACAATGGAGTGCAAATCTGACCTTCACGCACTATATCCAACTGTTTTCATATAGGAAACCCTTCACTCATGCACCTTCCAATAATACACGAGTCATCTAAACTTCATCATACAAGGGTGCAAACAAGACATACTATTGACAGCTGTGCACTATGCATAACCAAATGAACACGACAATTCCCTTGATTTATGGATTTCATACAATGGGATGCCTAGAAAATGCGTTCTTCTGTGGATTTCCTATCTCCACCGAAATGTTTTCTTCGTATTACAATGCCCTGCATAATCAAAGCACAATGTCCAGCTTAAATGTTGCCCTTGCCCTTTGCTAAATTGGCAGTCTTTGCTGGAAAGATAAGCAAAACTTAAACTTCCCATCTTCAGTCATTGGCTCATTTTTAGATGAACAAACAAGGAGCAGCTGTAAAGCCCCTCCCTGATAAAGTCAAAATGTTACTTCTTAAAACAGGCAAAAAAAACTGTCTTTACTAAAACGTCATCACCTAAAAAACATAACCATTTTATCTATTATGTTTTCCTAAAAGATTCGATAAAACCACATTTTGCATTATTATATTATTTACGTGTTTTAAATTGACATTTTACTGTTTGGTAAATGGTCTATTTTTCAGGAAATAAAATTAAACTATGCATGTAGCAAACTGATTAGTTAGCAGGTAATGGCCATTTTGCTCCAAAAATGATCTTGTGGTTCTGTTACATATACAAACTATTCAGCTTTTTCCTTAGTAATTTATTATATATCACCAGAACCGGCCAATGGCATTTTAGGCTCACAGTACATAATGTACTTGATGCTTTAAGCATTCTCATTTATAAAAAAAATACAGTCATTGAGAAATGTCATTCTCATTTGAATTATCCTATCCAGAACAAGCACACCACTCACCTTGGCATACTAGAGCTTATAACTCAACAACAAACAGCGTCATTCATAATAAACACACTAAGGGCCTGAGTTAGGAAAAGTGGCACTGCACCCAGTGCAGCTCCACTTTCCTTGCGCCCCTTACCCACCTAATGCCACATCTGGGCGCTGTATCTACGATACGGAGCACCATGGCGGTATTTAGGGGAACTAGTGTCAAAAAATTTTATGTTAGTTTGGAGCTTTGCAGGACTAGCATCAAAAAATTTGACGCTAATCCTGCAAAGCCCATTGAGGCCCATTATATTTAATGGTGTGCCTCCTTTTAACGCCTGCTCAGAGCAGGCGTTAGAAGTACCGAAACAAATGACGCAAAGAAATCTTATAGATTTCTTTGTGCCATTTTTTCAGCCCCCCCAAGGGGGAACGCCCCCTGTGCATACATTATGCATGGGGCAGGCATATTGAAGCGCAAAGGGTTACAAGTGGCGCAATGCATGCATTGCGCCACTTTGTAAATTTAGCACGGCAATTTTGCCCTCTTTGCGCCACATTAGCATAAAAAAGAATGACGCTAATGTTGCACAAGGAGGCTCTTAATTCTGCCCCTAATTCTTTAAACTATGCCAAGCCAGCCCAATGTTGTTTTGCAAGGTGGCACTTTCTGGCGTTGTTGCGCTGGAATCTGTAGGCGTAGGGCAGCCGCGCTAGGCATGACGGGACGCGTGGAGGTCCCTCTGGAAGAAAAGCAGTCAGATCGGAGAGATTGATGGCAGGCAGCCCTGTGTCCCCTGCCTCCCTCCTAAACTGGCGCACGGGGTTGCATTACAGGGCATTTGTAAACAGCAAAAATGCTAATGCCCACCTTTTGTTGCATGGGATCATCCCCTTTCTTTCTGCGCCAGCTGAGGCCACCAAGCGGTAAAACCCAGAGGGCATGACAAGGTTGTTGAGGAATTAATGGTGTTTGGCCCCACTGATGGCCGCACGCGCTCTCCTGGAGCAGTCTGTCATACTACGCCTGCAGACATCAAACAGTTGTATTTTTGTTTTGGGGCTGAGCCTTAGGGGAAAAGCATAAATAGATGTATGCAAAGATATGACTTGGACGCTGAGACGCTGTAGTGCTTCGAATTCTGGATTCGGTTATTGAATGAAATCGAGTGATCCTGGCCAAACCGCGTAATTTCGTCGTCTTTAAAATTATAAAACACGTGAATTGAAAGACAGTTGTGATGGTGTAATACAAATATGTAAAATCCCCATCAGAGTAATACTGACTGCTTCTTCTGCTTGTTATTTTCTACAAGATAATGCACTTGTTTGAGCACTGACTGCAGAGACGTGAGTGTATCCTGCAGTTCAAAGTTTTAATCATCAACGTGGCTGACCCACTCTACCAACACCTGAGAAAAAAATGAAGACCTCAGAATGTTGGTAACAAAAATGCCAAAGTCAAGGGTTTTAAACAAAGAGAACATTCAGTTGCAGCCTCGATTTTAAAACAGGCATTGGCAAAGTCAATAGGTCTCGGCAATGGCCGAACTTTTGGCGTTATCAATGTGAATGCTTTTTAGCCATATGTTTGTGAGGTTGTGGATGTGTCATGTGTGTCTGTGTTCAACTGTGTGTGTTATTACATTTGAGGGGATGCCTGTGTGGCAAATCCAATAGGTCTCACCTGTGCAAGAGCTATTGACTTTGCCAATGTGTTTTACCTATGTGTAGAGTGGAGCGCCGTGGAGTATAGTGGTGTTGGGTGAGTGGTGTTGCATAGAGTGGAGTGGTGTGGCATTGCGTGGAGTGGCAAGGCTTAGAGTAGAGTGGCATGGCATAGAGTGGAGTGACGTTGCATAGAGCAGAGCGCGTTCACATTGAGTGGCATTGCGTAAAGCGGAGGGATCCTGCATAAAAAGTATTGTCATTGGTGGAGCAATGTGGTGTTGCATAGAGCGGGGTGGCATTGAGTAGACTGGACTGGTGTTGTGTTGCGTGGAGTGGTGTGTGTAAAATGGAGTAGTTGGAAATCAATCAATCAATCAATCAAATTTCTTAAGCACGCTACTCACCCAGTAGGGTCTCAAGGTGCTGGGGTGGGGGTGTTACTGCTCAAATAGCCATGTTTTGAGGTGCTTTCTGAAAGTTAGGAGGTCCCGAGTCTTGCATGGGTTGGTGGGGAGGGAGTTCCAGGTTTTGGCGGCGAGGTGGGAGAAGGATCTGCCGCCTGAGGTGGTGGTGTTGGATGCGGGGGACTGTTGTGAGGGCGAGGTCGGTGGAGAGTAGCTGGCGGGTTGGGATGTGGAAGTTGATTCGTTCGTTGAGGTAGGCCGGTCCGGTGTTGTGGAGGGCTTGGTGAGCGTGGATTAGGATTTTGAAGATGATCCTTTTGTTGATGGGCAGCCAGTGTAGGGATCTGAGGTGGGCAGAGATGTGCTCGTGGCAAGCTAGGTTGAGGATGAGACGTGCGGCAGCGTTCTGGATGTGCTGGAGTTTTTTCTGAAGCTTGGCTGTGGTCCCCGCATAGAGGGCGTTGCTGTAGTCCAGTCTGCTGCAGATGAGGGCGTGGGTGACCGCTCTTCTAGTTTCGAATGGAATCCACTTGAAGGTCTTGTGTAGCATGCGGAGGGTGTTGAAGCAGAAGGATGATATGGCGTTGATTTGCTGAGTCATGGAGAGAGAAGAGTCAATTATGATGCCAAGATTGCGTGCGTGGGTGGTGGGTGTTAGGGGTGGTCCTAGGGTGGCAGGCCACCAAGAGTCATTCCATGCTGTCTTGTTGGGTCCAAAGATGATGATCTCGGTTTTTCCTGAGTTCAATTTGAGGTGTGTAGGAGGCTGGCCTGGCTTGTAGTGGGTACCAGAGGTACTTACACCTTGTGGCAGGTCCAGTTATCCCTTATTAGTGTAGAAGAGGTGTTTCTAGCAGCTTAGGCTGATAGAAGGTAGCTATGGCAGAGCAGCTTAGGCTGAACTAGGAGACATGTAAAGCTCCTACTATACCACTGGTGTCATATGCACAATATCATAAGAAAACACAATACACAGAAGTACTAAAAATAAAGGTACTTTATTTTTATGACAATATGCGAAAAGTATCTCAGTGAGTACCCTCAGTATGAGGATAAGTTATATAGACAAGATATATGTACACAAACCAAACTTAGGTAAGTAATAGCAAGAAAAGTAATGCAAACAGTGTAGAATTACAATAGATTGCAATAGGAGCACATAGGTATAGGGGCAACACAAACCATATACTCCAAAAGTGGAATGCGACCCACGAATGGACCCCAAACCTATGTGAGCTTGTAGAGGGTCGCTGGGACTGTAAGAAAACAGTGAGGGTTAGAAAAATAGCCCACCCCTAGACCCTGAAAGGTAGATGTAAAGTGCACCTACTACCCCCAGAGAGCACAGAAGTCATGATAGGGGGTTTCTGCAGGAAGAACAAACACCAGCAATGCAACAACCGTGGATTTCCAGACCTGAGTACCTGTAAGACAAGGAGAGCAAGTCCAATAGTCGCGACAGTGTCGAGAGTGGGCAGGAGCCCAGGAAATGCCAGCTGAGGGTGCAAGGAAGCTGCCACCGGATGGAAGAAGCTTGGAGTTCTGCAAGAAAGAAGAGAGCTAGGGACTTCTCCTTTGGAAGATGGATGTCCCACGTTGTGATGAAGCTTGCAGAGGTGTTCCCACGCAGAAAGACCGCAAACAAGCCTTGCTAGCTGCAAGGGTCGCTGTCGAGGTTTTTGGGTGGTGCTGTCGCCATGGAGGGACCAGGATGTCGCCACTTGGAGGAGGAGACAGAGGGGGCGCCCAGCAACTCAGGGAGCCCTCATCAAAGCAGGCAGCACCTGCAAAAGTACCTGAACAGGCACTTGGAAGGAAAGTGAACCGGAGTCCACGCAAAGTCACAAAAGGGAGTCCCACGATGCTGGAGGACAACTCAGAAGGTTGTGCACTGCAGGTTAGAGTGTCAGGGCCCAGGCTTGGCTGTGCATGAAGGAAATTCTGGAAGAGTGCACAGGAGCCGGAGCAGCTGCAAATCACGCAGTACCCAGCAATGCAGTCTAGCGTGGGGAGGCAAGGACTTACCTCCACCAAACTTGGACTGAAGAGTCACTGGACTGTGAGAGTCACTTGGGCAGAGTTGCTGAGTTCCAGGGACCACGCTCGTTGGGCTGAGAGGGGACCCAGAGGACCAGTGATGCAGTCTTTTGGTGCCTGCGGTTGCAGGGGGAAGATTCCGTCGACCCACGGGAGATTTCTTCAGAGCTCCTGGTGCAGAGAGGAGGCAGGGTACCCCCAGAGCATGCACCACCTGGAAACAGTCGAGAAAGCCGGCAGGATGAAGCGATACAAGGTTGCTAGTAGTCATCTTGCTACTTTGTTGCGGTTTTGCAGGCGTCCTGAGCAGTCAGCGGTCGATCCTTTGGTAGAAGGTGAAGAGGGAGATGCAGAGGAACTCTGGTGAGCTCTTGCATTCGTTATCTGGTGAGATCCCCAAAGCAGAGACCCTAAATAGCCAGAAAAGGAGGTTTGGCTACCTAGGAAGGTTTGGCTACCAAGAGAGGTAAGAGCCTATCAGAAGGAGCCTCTGACGTCACCTGCTGGCACTGGCCACTCAGAGCAGTCCAGTGTGCCACAGACACCTCTGTTTCCAAGATGGCAGAGGTCTGGGACACACTGGAGGAGCTCTGGGCACCTCCCCTGGGAGGTGCAGGTCAGAGGAGTGGTCACTCCCCTTTCCTTTTTCCAGTTTCACGCCAGAGCAGGGCTGGGGATCCCTGAACCGGTGTAGACTGGCTTATGCAGAGATGGGCACCATCTGTGCCCATCAAAGCATTTCCAGCCCTCACACCTATTTCCAAAGGGAGAGGGTGTTACACCCTCTCTCAGAGGAAGTCCTTTGTTCTGCCTTCCTGGATCCCAGGAGGGCAGAAACCTGTCTTAGGGGTTGGCAGCAGCAGCAGCTGCAGTGCAGACCCCGGAAAGGCAGTTTGGCAGTACCTATGTATAGTGCACGCGTGTAATGGTGTCCCCGCACTCACAAAGTCCCGGGAATTTGCCCTGAACGATGTGGGGACACCTTGGCTAGTGCCAGGGTGCCCACACACTAAGTAACTTTGCACCCAACCTTCACCAGGTGAAGGTTAGACATATAGGTGAGTTATAAGTTACTTAAGTGCAGTGGTAAATGGCTGTGAAATAACGTGGACATTATTTCACTCAGGCTGCACTGGCAGGCCTGTGTAAGAATTGTCAGAGCTCCCTATGGGTGGCAAAAGAAATGCTGCAGCCCATAGGGATCTCCTGAAACCCCAATACCCTGGTTACCTCAGTACCATCTACTAGGGAATTATATGGGTGTGCCAGTATGCCAATGTGATATGGTAAATTTAGTCACTAGCCTGTTAGTGACAAATTTGGAAAGCAGAGAGAGCATAACCACTGAGGTTCTGGTTAACAGAGCCTCAGTGAGACAGTTAGGCATCACACAGGGAACACATACAGGGCACATACTTATGAGCACTGGAGCCCTGCCTGGCAGGGTCCCAGTGACACATAGACTAAAACAACATATATACAGTGAAATATGGGGGTAACATGCCAGGCAAGATGGTACTTTCCTACACAAACCCCCCCCCCCCAAACGAAGGACAATAAGACTAGCCATGACCTGATGAGTCTTCCCTGCTCACCCTGCTTGGAAATATCCGGAGAGTCCATCTGCATTGGAGTGGGTACTCCCAGGTCTATGTTCCACTGTATAGTCCATTCCCTGTAGAGATATGGACCACCTCAATAATTTAGGGTTTTCACCTTTCATTTCTTTTAGCCAAAGTAGAGGTTTGTGGTCTGTCTGAACAATAAAGTGAGTGCCAAACAGGTATGGCCTCAACTTTTTCAGTGCCCAGACCACAGCAAAGGCCTCCCTCTCTATGGCAGACCAACGCTTTTCTCTAGGGGTCAACCTTCTGCTGATAAAAGCAACTGGTTGATCCTGGCCCTCAGAATTCAGTTGTGATAAGACTGCCCCTACCCCTAATTCAGATGCATCAGTTTGAACAATGAATTTCTTGGAGTAATATGGACTTTTTAGGACAGGTGCAGAGCACATGGCCTGTTTGAGCTCCTCAAAAGCTTTCTGACAGCTAGCTGTCCACAATACCTCTTTAGGCATCTTCTTACTAGTGAGATCATTAAGAGGGGCTGCTATGGAGCCATAGTTTTTAATGAATCTCCTGTAATACCCAGTGAGGCCTAAGAAGGCTCTCACCTGGGTCTGTGTTGTAGGGGGAACCCAATCCATGATTGTCTGGATTTTCCCCTGAAGTGCTGCAATCTGTTCTCCACCTACCAGGTGTCCCAGATAAACCACCTTTCCCTGCCCTATCTGGCACTTTGAGGCCTTGATAGTGAGGCCTGCCTTTTGCAGGGCCTCCAAAACTTTCCAAAGGTGGACCAGGTGCTCATCCCAGGTGGAGCTAAAGACAGCTATATCATCTAGATATGCTGCACTAAAAGCCTCCAACCCTTGCAGGACTGCGTTCACCAACCTCTGAAAAGTGTCAGGTGCATTTTTCAAACCAAAGGGCATCACAGTAAATTGGTAGTGCCCTCCTATAGTTGAAAATGCTCTGCCAATACCCTGCAGTCAAATCAAAGGTGCTTAGATACTTGGCAGATGCCAGTATATCCATGAGCTCATCTGCCCTGGGTATAGGGTGAGCATCAGTTTTTGTTACCTGATTGAAACCTCTGTAGTCTACACAAAACCTCATCTCCCTTTTTCCATCTTTTGAGTGAGGCTTTGGTACAAGCACCACAGGACTCGCCCATGGGCTTCCAGAAGGTTCACCCACTCCTAGATCAAGCATTTTCTGAACCTCTTGTTTTATGCAGTCCCTGACATGGTCAGGCTGCCTATAGATTTTACTTTTGACAGGAAAGCTGTCTCCAGTAACAATTGTGTGTTCACACCAGGATGTGGTACCTGGCACAATTGAAAAGAGTTCAGAAAATTGTCCAAGGAGATTTATGCAGTTGTCTTTCTGTTCTGCAGTCAGACAATCTGCCAAAACTACTCACTCCACTAAAGCATCATTTTCAGTGGTGGAAAAGAGATCATGGAGAGGGTCACTCTCTTCTTCCTGTCCCTCATCTGTTGCCATGAGCAGGGTGAGATCAGCCCTGTCATAGTAGGGTTTTAGGCGGTTGACATGAATCACCCTCAGGGGACTCCTGGCAGTGCCCAGGTCTACCAGATAGGTAACCTCGCCCTTTTTCTCAACAATTAGATGGGGTCCACTCCATTTGTCTTGGAGTGTTCTTGGGGCCACAGGCTCCAATACCCACACCTTCTGTCCTGGTTGGTACTGAATCAGAAAAGCCTTCTGGTCATGCCATTGCTTCTGGAGCTCTTGGCTGGCCTGAAGGTTTTTACTGGCCTTTTTCATGTACTCGGCCATTCTGGATCTTAGACCAAGTACATAGTCCATCATGTCCTGTTTGGGAGCTTTTAAAGGTTGTTCCCAACCCTCCTTCACAAGTGTTAGTGGACCTCTTAAAGGGTGTCCAAAGAGGAGTTCAAAGGGGCTGAAGCCCACTCCTTTCTGGGGTACCTTCCAGTGAGCAAATAGGAGGCAAGATAACAGGACATCCCATCCCCTCCTGAGATTTTCAGGGAGTCCCATTATTATACCTTTGAGAGTTTTATTAAACCTCTCTACCAGTCCATTAGTCTGTGGATGATAAGGAGTGGTGAATTTGTAGGTTACACCATATTCCTTCCACATTGCTTTCAAGTATGCAGACATAAAGTTGCTACCCCTGTCTTATACAACCTCTTTAGGGAAACCCACCCTGGAAAAGATTCCCAGGAGGGCCTTTGCCACTGCAGGAGCTGGAGTGGTCCTTAGAGGAATTGCTTCAGGATATCTTGTGGCATGGTCCACAACCACCAAGATAAACCTATTGCCTGAAGCAGTAGGAGGGTCAAGGGGGCCAACTATGTCAACCCCTACCCTTTCAAAGGGCACCCCAACCACAGGTAGTGGAATAAGGGGAGCCTTTGGAGTGCTACCAGTCTTACCACTTGCTTGGCAGGTCACACAAGACTTGCAAAAATCTTTAGTGTCCTCTGACATCCTAGGCCAGTGAAACAGGGGAACAAGCCTTTCCCATGTTTTGATCTGGCCCAAATGCCCAGCCAAAGGAATGTCATGTGCAAGAGTTAGGAGGAACTCTCTGTACTGCAGCGGAATGACCAATCTCCTGGCTACTCCAGTTTTTGGGTCCCTTGCCTCTTTGTACAAGAGGTTGTCCTCCCAGTAAACTCTATGTGAGTCACTGACATCCCGATTTTGCTGTTTGACAGCTTGCTGTCTGAGACCCTCTAATGTGGGACAGGTTTGCTGTGCCACACTCAGCTCTTCCCTGGCAGGCCCCCCTCCACCCAAAAGCTCAGCAGTGTCTGCTGCCAGCTCATCTGGTGAAGGTTCTGCACAGGGAGGAAATTCTTCTTCCTCAGAAGGAGAATCACCTGTAGAGGGAGGGATAGTGGGTAGGGATTTACCCTTGCTACCCCTAGCTTTAGGGAGCACTTGGTCCATTGTTCCAGGATCCAAGTTACCCTGTCCTTTTTGCTTTTTGGCCTGAGCCCTTGTCAAAGCATAAATATGCCCAGGAATGCCCAGCATTGTTGCATGAGCCTCCAACTCCACTTCTGCCCAAGCTGATGTCTCTAAATCGTTCCCTAGTAGACAGTCTACAGGTAAATCTGAGGCAAACACAACTTTCTTTGGACCAGTAACCCCCCCCCCAGTTGAGATTCACAACAGCCATGGGGTGGCTAAGAGTGTTGTTATGAGCGTCTGTCACTTGGTACTGCTGACCAAGTAGGTGTTGTTCAGGGTGCACCAGTTTCTCTATCACCATGGTAACACTGGCACCTGTGTCCCTGTAGGCCTGGACCTCAACACCATTTATTAGGGGAAGTTGCTTGTACTTATCCATATTAAGGGGACAAACAACCAAGGTGGCCAAATCACTGGCACCTTCAGAGACTAACACAGCCTCTGTGGTCTCCCTAACAAGACCAACCCCAACTAAATTACCAAAAGTGAGCCCAGCTACTCCCTTGGATTGGCTATTAGTAGGTTTGCTTGCTCCCACCACCACTGCTATTACTAGGGGCACTAGAATGTGCAGTAGGGGTTGTGGTAGTGGGAGGTTTGGTGTTTTTCTTTGGACAACTGGCATCAGTTGTCCAATGGCCTTTGACTTTACACAAATAACACCAAGGCTTTTTAGGTTGATTATTGGAAGAGGATTTGGACCCACCACCCCACCAGAGGATTTTTGTGGGCCTGATGAAGACTCATTTGTACTTTTGTCCCCTCCCTTGTCAGAAGACTTACCATCCTTCTTCTTGCCATCCTTGTCACCCCCTGTATGAACTTTTCTGTTCACTCTTGTTCTGACCCATTTGTCTGCCTTCTTTCCCAATTCTTGGGGAGAGGTCAGATCTGAGTCCACTAGATATTGGTGTAACAAGTCAGACACACAGTTATTCAGAATATGCTCTCTCAGAATAAGATTATACAGGCTTTCATAGTCAGAAACTCTACTGTCATGTAGCCACCCCTCCAAGGCCTTCACTGAACAGTCTACAAAGTCTGTCCAGTCTTATGAGGACTCTTTTCTGGTGTCTCTGAACATAATCCTGTATTGTTCAGTGGTTAAGCCAAATCCATCCAAGAGTGCATCCTTCAAAACTGCTAAATTGTTAGCATCACTTTCTCTAACAGTAAGGAGCCTATCCCTACCCTTTCCAGTGAAAGATAGCCACAATATAGCAGCCCACTGCCTTTGAGGGACCCCCTGTACCATACAGGCCCTCTCAAGTGCAGCAAACCACTTGTTGATGTCATCCCCCTCCTTGTAAGGGGGGACTATCTTGTGCAGATTCCTGGAATCATGCTCTCTAACATGATTACTATCAGGAATACTGCTGCTGCCACCATGGGGTCCTAGCCCCAACCTCTTTCTCTCCTTCTCAATGTCCAGGGATTCCCTATCTAAGGCCAGCTGTTGCTGTTTAAGCTTTAGTCTGGTCTCTTCAACCCCCAACTTTTTGAGTTCCCTTTCTGACAAGTTATCCTCAGGGTGGGTGGGTTGGGCATGCTTGGACACAAAAGACAAGTTTGAAACAACAGAGGGGGATCTGTCCCTAACTGACTGGACCCTAGCAACTTGGCCTCTAGGAATGAAGACTTCCCTACTGTGATGGGAACCTCCATTACTACCAACATTACTAGGTGTTCTGCTAAGGGGCAGATCTGGTTCAGAACCCTCCCCACCTCCCTCAAGGAGATCCCCTGAGTCAGAATGGGAACCTTCTATTAACCTCTCATTTGATGTGCCTGCTTGGGACTCATCATTCACAATAAGCATGTTAAATAGAAACTCTTTTGTAGGGTTCTTTCCTATCACTAAACCTCTCTCTAAGAAGATACTCCTTAGGCTCTTGTAATTCAAATTGTCATAAGTTGTATTGACCATTTTAAGAGCTGACGCTACTTCAGACATGATAGTAAAAGGTTCAGAAATAGTGAGAAGGAAGAAAAAGTTTCAGAACTTTTTAAAGAACAGAGAACAAAAACCTTTTTCTAACTTTTAGAAACCTTTAGAACTTTTAGAATACTTTTCAGTACTTTGTAAAAAGTTTGAGAGAAGAAAAGCAACACCTTTTGGTTAGGTGTACATACACTGAACTGTTTTGTATATTATTCTCTTATGAAAAGTACAAAATTACAAAGTGGTAAGTAGTTACAAGTACTTATCCCACCGCTGCCCAACCAATGTAGGAGGCTGGCCTGGCTTGTAGTGGGTACCAGAGGTACTTACACCTTTTGCCAGGTCCAGTTATCCCTTATTAGTGTAAAAGAGGTGTTTCTAGCAGCTTAGGCTGATAGAAGGTAGCTATGGCAAAGCACCTTAGGCTGAACTAGGAGACATGTAAAGCTCCTACTATACCACTGGTGTCATATGCACAATATCATAAGAAAACACAATACACAGAAGTACTAAAAATAATGGTACTTTATTTTTATGACAATATGCCAAAAGTATCTCAGTGAGTACCCTCAGTATGAGGATAAGTTATATACACAAGATATATGTACACAAACCAAACTTAGGTAAGTAATAGCAAGAAAAGTAAGGCAAACAGTGTAGAATTACAATAGATTGCAATAGGAGCACATAGGTATATGGGCAACACAAACCATATACTCCAAAAGTGGAATGCGAACCACAAATGGACCCCAAACCTATGTGAGCTTGTAGAGGGTCGCTGGGACTGTAAGAAAACAGTGAGGGTTAGAAACATAGCCCACCCCTAGACCCTGAAAGGTAGGTGTAAAGTGCACCTACTACCCCCAGAGAGCACAGAAGTCGTGAAAGGGGGTTTCTGCAGGAAGAACAAACACCAGCAATGCAAAACCATGGATTTCCAGACCTGAGTACCTGTAAGACAAGGGGACCAAGTACAATAGTCGTGACAGTGTTGAGAGTGGGCAGGAGCCCAGGAAATGCCAGCTGAGGGTGCAAGGAAGCTGCCACCGGATGGAAGAAGCTTGGAGTTCAGCAAGAAAGAAGAGAGCTAGGGACTTGTCCTTTGGAAGACGGATGTCCCACGTCGCGATGAAGCTTGCAGAGGTGTTCCAACGCAGAAAGATTGCAAACAAGCCTTGCTAGCTGCAAGGGTTGCGGTATAGGTTTTTGGGTGCTGCTGTGGTCCAGGAGGGACTAGGATGTTGCCACTTGGAGGAGGAGACAGAGGGGGCACCCAGCAACTCGGGGAGCTCTCACCGAAGCAGGCAGCACCCGCAGAAGTACCTGAACAGGCACTTGGAAGGAAAGTGAACCAGAGTCCATGCGAAGTCACAAAAGGGAGTCCAACGACGCCGGAGGACAACTCAGAAGGTTGTGCACTGCAGGTTAGAGTGTCGGGGACGCAGGCTTGGCTGTGCATGAAGAAAATCCTGGAAGAGTGCACAGGAGCCGGAGCAGCTGCAAATCACGTGGTACCCAGCAATGCAATCTAGCGTGGGGAGGCAAGGACTTACCTCCACCAAACTTGGACTGAAGAGTCACTGGACTGTGGGAGTCACTTGGACAGAGTTGCTGAGTTCCAGGGACCATGCTCGTCGGGCTGAGAGGGGACCCAGAGGACCAGTGATGCAGTCTTTTGGTGCCTGCGGTTGCAGGGGGAAGATTCTGTCGACCCACGGGAGATTTCTTCAGAGCTCCCGGTGCAGAGAGGAGGCAGGCTACCCCCAGAGCATGCACCACCTGGAAACAGTCGAGAAAGCTGGCAGGATGAAGAAATGCAAGGTTGCTAGTAGTCGTCTTGCTACTTTGTTGCGGTTTTGCAGGTGCCCTGAGCAGTCAGCGGTCGATCCTTTGGCAGAAGGTGAAGAGGGAGATGCAGAGGAACTCTGGTGAGCTCTTGCATTCGTTATCTGAAGAGTTCCCCAAAGCAGAGACCCTAAATAGCCAGAAAAGGAGGTTTGGCTACCTAGGAAGGAGGATTGGCTACCAAGAGAGGTAAGAGCCTATCAGAAGGAGCCTCTGACGTCACCTGCTGGCACTGGCCACTCAGAGCAGTCCAGTGTGCCCCCAACACCTCTGTTTCCAAGATGGCAGAGGTCTGGGACACACTGGAGGAGCTCTGGGCACCTCCCATGGGAGGTGCAGGTCAGGGGAGTGGTCACTCCCCTTTCCTTTGTCCAGGTTCATGCCAGAGCAGGGCTGGGGGGTCCCTGAACCGGTGCAGACTGGCTTATGCAGAGATGGGCACCATCGGTGCCCATCAAAGCTTTTCCAGAGGCTAGGGAGGCTACTCCTCCCCAGCCCTCACACCTATTTCCAAAGGGAGAGGGTGTTACACCCTCTCTCAGAGGAAGTCCTTTGTTCTGCCTTCCTGGGCCAGTGCTGCCTGGACCCCAGGAGGGCAGAAACCTGTCTGAGGGGTTGGCAGCAGCAGCAGCTGAAGTGGAGACCACGGAAAGGCAGTTTGGCAGTACCCGGGTACTATGCTAGAGACCCGGGGGATCATGGAATTGTCCCCCCAATGCCAGCATGGCATTGGGGGGACAATTCCATGATCTTAGACATGTTACATGGCCATGTTCGGAGTTACCATTGTGACGCTATACATAGGTAGTGACCTATGTATAGTGCACACGTGTAATGGTGTCCCCACACTCACAAAGTCCGGGGAATTTGCCCTGAACGATGTGGGGACACCTTGGCTAGTGCCAGGGTGCCCACACACTAAGTAACTTTGCACCCAACCTTCACCAGGTGAAGGCTAGACATATAGGTGAGTTATAAGTTACTTAAGTGCAGTGGTAAATGGCTGTGAAATAACGTGGACGTTATTTCACTCAGGGTGCACTGGCAGGCCTGTGTAAGAATTGTCAGAGCTCCCTATGGGTTGCAAAAGAAATGCTGCAGCCCAGAGGGATCTCCTGGAACCCCAATACCCTGGGTATCTCAGTACCATCTAATAGGGAATTATATGGGTGTGCCAGTATGCCAATGTGAATTGGTAAATTTAGTCACTAGCCTGTTAGTGAAAAATTTAGAAAACAGAGAGAGCATAACCACTGAGGTTCTGGTTAGCAGAGCCTCAGTGAGACAGTTAGGCATCACACAGGGAGCACATACAGGGCACATACTTTTGAGCACTGGGGCCCTGCCTGGTAGGGTCCCAGTGACACATAGACTAAAACAACATATATACAGTGAAATATCGAGGTAACATGCCAGGCAAGATGGTACTTTCCTACAAGGTGGACTGCTGTCATCCAGCTAGCGATGGCGAGGAGTCCGGCGTGTAGGTTGTTCTTGGTGGTAGATGGGTTCCTCGTGAGGGAGAGGATGAGCTGGGTGTCGTCTGCGTATGAAATTATGTTGAGGCCATGGGGGCGGACAATGCTGGCGAGCGGAGCCATGTAAATATTGAAGAGGGTAGGGCTGAGTGAGGATCCTTGGGGGACCCCTACAAATGGTCTTGGTGGCTTTATACCGGAATGGGGGTCTAATGGGGGAAGAGTGGAGTTGTGTCACCTAGAGTGGAGTTACGTAGAGATTAGTGGCGCTTTATGGAGTAAAGTGAACTGGCGTTGCATGGAGTGGTGTGGCGTGGCATAGAGTGGTGTTGTGTGGAGTGGCATGGCATAGAATGCCATGGTGTAAAGTGGAGTGGCGTAGAGTGCCGTGGCATAGAGTGGAATGGAGCTTCGTGGAGTGGTGTGGCATGAAGTGGCATTGAGTGAGTGGAGTAGTGTGGCTTTGAGTGGAGTATCGTTGCATGGAGTGGCATTGCTTAGAGAGGAGTGGTGTTGCGTGGAGTGGCATAGAGTGGAGTGCAGTTGTGTGGAGTGGTGTTGCGTAGAGTGGAGTGGCATTACATTAAGTGAAGTGCAGTTGCATGGAGTGGCACTGCATAGAGTGGAGTTCTGTTGCATAGAGTGGAGTGGAGTCGCGTAGAGCAGAGTTGTCAGAATGAAGTGGCATTGCTTAAAGTGGAGTGACATTACATGGGGTTAAGTGGCGTTGCATAGAGTGGGGTTGCTTGGAGTGGTGTGGAGTGTGCAGCATAGATTGGAGTGGCATAGAGTGGCATTGTATAGAGTGGCATGGTGTAGAGTGGAGTGTCACTGCATGGAGTGGTATTGCGTGGAGTGGCGTGGTATAGAGTGGAGTGGTGTAGAGTCAAGTTCAGTTGTGTGGAGTTCAGTTGCGTAGGGTGGCATTGCATAGAGTGGAGTTGCATTACGTAGAGTGGAGAGCCGTGGAAGCGTGTTGGGTAGAGTGGAGTGGCAGTCCATGAAGTGCTATACCGTAGAGTGGCGTGGTGTAGAATAGAGTGCAGCTGCATAGGGCAGAGTGGCATTGTGTGGAGCAGAGTGGCGTTGCGTATAGTGCAGTGGCATTGCATAGAGCACACTGGCATAGCATGGAGTGGTGTGGCACAGAGTGGTGTTGTGTAGAGTGTCATTGAAAAGAGTAGTGTGGCGTTACGTGGAGTGGCAATGCATGGATTTGAGTGGCATGGCATAAAGTGGAGTGGCGTTGCATTGAGCAGAATGGCATTCTTTGGAGTGGAGTGGCGTTGGGTAGAATGCAGTGGTGTTGCATAGAGCAGAGTGGCATAGAGTGAAGTGGTATGGTATAGAGTGGAGTGGTGTTGCGTAGAGTGGAGTGCAGTTGTGTGGAGTAGTGCCGCATAGAGTGGCGTTGCATGGAGTGGCATTGCTTGTCGTGGCATTACGCAGAGTGGAGTGGCATTGCATGGAGTGGCATAGAGTGGAGTGGTGTGGAGTAGAGTGGAGTGCAGTTGCGTGGAGTGGTGTTGCATTGAGTAGAGCGGAATGGCATTGTGAGAGTGGAGTGGCATTGCATGGAGCAGAGTGGCGTTGTGTCGAGTGGCATGGCATAGAGTGGAATGGTGTATAGAGTGGAGTGGCATTGCATAGAGAAGTGTGGTGTGTGGAGTGGTAATGCGCAGAGTGGAGTGGTGTGGCATAGAGTGGAGTGGTGTTGGGTTGCGCTGCTCTGCATAGAGTGGAGTGGAGTGGTGTTGCATGGAAGCATGTTTGATAGAGTGGAGTGGCATTAAATGGAGTGCTGTGCCGTAGAGTGGCTTTGGGTAGAGTGCAGCGATGTTGCGTAGAGGGGAGTGGCGTAGAGTGGAGTGGTATAGTGTGCAGTGGTATGGCACAGAGGGGAGTGCAGTTGTGTGGAGCGGTGCTGCAGAGAGTGGCATTGCATAAAGGATCATTGTTTGGAGTGGCATGGCATGGAGTGAAGTGGTGTTGCATGGAGTGGCGTAGAGTGGAGTGGTGTGGAGCAAAGTGGAGTGCAGTTGCATGAAATGGTGTTGCATTGAGTAGAGCAGAGTAGCATTGCATAGAGTGGAGTGGCATTGCGTGGAGCAGATTATCGTTGCATATACTAGAGTGCCATGGCATAGAAGTGGAGTGGCATTGCATAGAGTGGTGTGGTATTGCATGTAGTGGTGATGTGCAGAGTGTAGTGGTGTGGCATTGAGTAGAGTGACATAGAGTGGAGTACAGTTGCGTGGAGTGCAGTTGCATGGAGTGGGATTGCATTGCACAGAGTGGAGTGGACTGGTAATGCGTGGAAGCGTGTTGGGTAGAGTGGAGTGGTGTTACGTGGAGTGCCGTAGAGTGGTGTGGCGTAGAAGGGTGTGCAGTTGCATAGAGCAGAGTGGCATTGTGTGGAGAGGAGTGGTGTTGCGTAGAGTGCAGTGGCATTACATAGAGCACAGTGGCATGGAATAGAGTGGTATTGTGTTGGGTGGAGTTGTGTAGAGTGGAGTGGCGTTGCACAGAGTGGTGTGGTGTTGCATGGACTGGCGATGCGTAGAGTGGAGTGGCATGGCGTGCAGTGGCATTGCATTGCAGAGAGCAGGGTGGCATTGTTTGGAGCGGAGTGGCTTTGGGTGGAGTGCAGCGATGTTGCACAGAGGGGAGTGGCGTAGAGTGGAGTGTTATGGCATGGAGTGGAGTGGTGTTGCATAGAGTGGAGTGCAGTTGTGTGGAGGGGCACTGCGTGGAGTGGCGTGGAGTAGAGTGGAGTGCAGTTGCGTAGAGTGGTATTGAAATTGATTAGAGCAGAGTGGCTTTGCATAGAGTGGAGTGGCATTACATGGAGTAGAGTGGTGTTGCGTAAAGTGGAGTGGCAATGCATAGAGTGGAGTGGCATTGCCTGGTTTGGCAGTGCGTAGAGTGAAGTGGTATTGCTGGGCAAGCGTGGAGTGATGTGGCATAGAGTGGCATGGCATAGAGTGGAGTGCAGTTGCATGAAGTGGTGTGGCATTGTGTAAAGAGGAGTGCCATTGCCTGGACAGGAGTGACGTTGTGTAGAGAGGAGTGGCATTGCATTGAGCAGAGTGCAATAGAGAAGAATGGCATGGAATGTAATGGCATTGCATAGAGTGGAATGGCATTGCATAGAGTGGTGGGGAGCTGCATGGAGTGGCAATATGTAGAGTGGAGTGGCGTAGACTGGAGTAGTGTGGCGTAGAGTGGAGTGGCATTGCTTAGAGTGATGTGGTGTTGCGTGTATTGGCATAGAGTGGAGTGCAGTTGTGTGGGTTGGCATTGCATAGAATGGAGTGTTGTTGCATAGAGTGGAGTGGCATCCCATAGAGTGGAGCTGCCAGAGTGAAGTGGCATTGCTTAAAGTGGAGTGACATTGCATGAGTTAAGTGGCGATGCATAGAGTGGTGTTGCATAGAGTGGGGTGGCGTAGAATGGAATGGTAAGATGTAGAGTGGAGTGGTGTTGTGTAGAGTGGAGTGGCGTTGCATGAAGTGGCAATGCGAAGAGTGGAGTGGCATGGTGTAAAGTGGAGTGGTGTTACATAGAGCAGAGTGGCATTCTATGAGCGGAGTGGCAGTGGTTAGTTTGCAGTGGCATTGCATAGAACAGATTGGCATAGAGTGGAGTGGTGTTGCATAGAGTGGAGTGGCATTGCATACAGTGGTGTGGTGCTGCGTAGAGTGGAAATTCATAGAGTGCAGTGGAGTGGCATGGCATAGAGTAAAGTTGAGTGGCACTGAATGGAATGGCATTGAGTGGAGTGCAGTCATGTGGAGTGGCATTGCATGGAGTAGCGTTGCATTGCATAGTTAAGGAAACAAGCAGGGGCCAAGACCAGTGTCTGGGGAGCTGCCGAGCTCTCATAAAAGAAATGAGGATGGCTGGGGACATGAGTGTACTATACTTGTCTTGGAATGCGATGTGATTAGGCAGAAAGTAACAGCAGCAAATCCTGTGAGCAAGACTGAAAAACAGCCACTTTGAAATTCCTGTACAACAAGAGCCTTAAAATATTTTTAGAACATAGAATTAAAATGTGTCTTTCGAAAAAGGCATGGAGAATAGATCAAATTATGTTTAATCTTTAAGTTAAACATTGCATGTTTTTTAAATGATTGTTTTGGGTTCTTTAGGAACAGCTGGAGAGAACCAGATGATCTCAAGCAAAACAAGCAACACCGGGACATTAAACACGTAAACACGTAAACACGCGCCCTTGGGAAAACAGCATCTGACATTTGATCTTGGTCTTTGAAAGCTCAGCAAATGTGACGAGATAAGAACAAAATTTACAATCCTGCTTACAGAAAGGAAGGGGAGCTTGGAGGGAGTGAAAAAGAGGACAGATCGTGTGGATTGCTTTTAAAAAAATAAAACAAGTAGTACCTGAAATAGACACTAAAATGGTGACCAATGGATGTATATAGTATTTAGTTCCTGCTCTCAGGGAAGGCTAAGCACAGCAAGCCTCTTTTGCCGACAGTCCTTAAAGTGGATGATTAAATACAATAACGCCACTTGAGCGAATTCAGTCTCGAACCAGCTGAATAAGATTTGTCTCTGACTTTATTTATTTGAATATATTTGAACTCCATGAAATAAACTTCCAAAAGAATGCGGATGTCGAGGAAAGTATCTATGTTTATTTTTGGATCAGTGTGGATGTTTTGAATCGGCATTTATGGAGGTTTGATTGACCAATTGTTGGGAGGATAATATTTAGTTCTGAAGAAGGTGGTGAAAAAGGTTTGGAAACCCACCAAAACGCATCAACGCTCTATTCTTACTGGACCTGTAGGAGGAGGCCCTCATCCAATAAGGACTGCTGATAATTGTCGATAGGCCTATACCTACCAGAATTGGGACGGTTTTAGTTTATAGACTATTATATATGTCTTTTTTTTGTCTCCCTCTCATTGAATTTTATCTGGTTTTATTGATGGTTTTAGTATTGATGTATTGATTTTGTTATTGTGTGATGTGGGGTTTTTATTTGGGATTTTATTAAAGATACGCACCTTTGATTCCTTTGTTTTTAGGCTGATCAATAGAGAGATTAATTGATTGTGTGAGTGTGTAGTGATTGGTTGGTTTTCCCGTGGGAGAATTTTACGATTTCACTGTGTTTCGGTGAACTGTCCCCCTCGGGATATTGGAAATAGGAGGGTTTCCTCTCTATTTTTCACTACTAAGCACAGCAAGAGGCATGACAAATACATGTCATGGACAAATAAGGAGCAAGTATCTGAGAACAACAATCAAGCCAGCAAATAGGAAGCCTATTGCGGGCTGAAGCCTGAAAAGTATGTACAACATGTCTGGAAGTGACCAAGACCTAAAAATGAAGCCAGCAACCTCTGTTTATCAATTGCTATTGATTTAGCACAGCTTGTCTGTGGGACATGTCAAGCCATCCACAGAGGTTTGTACTGAGGACCAGCCTTCTGATTACTTACTTCATTACACCCAGTAATATCCTTCTGTTTAGGAAAGAGGCAACCGAGATAGTCCTTTCAAATGTAAAATAAAATGTAGCACCACTTCTGCCTTTGCACCAAGAAGTGTGTTATCTTATTCCTCTGTTCCAGGCACCACGAAGAGCTATGTGATATACTGTCTCTGTCCGACTTCCCTTTCATTTATATGACTGTTTTATCTTTTTTGTTTTGCATTTTTCTCTTTCACTAGTGCACATTGTGGAGAGGCCGTGCTTCTAAAGACCTTTCCTGAACACATTCAGGAGGAAAACTGAAACCAAGCCTTGCAGAAGTTTATGATACATAACTTATGCAAAACAAAGGACAAAGGCTAGGTAATTTGCAATTTTCAGCAAAGAGCATTGCTAACTAAACATAGTCTGCCCAATGCCTCTGATCCAGCAGAGTCTTTTACCACTGAATGCACAAACAACAATCAATATTGTTTAATATAAGAGTTTACCAATCCAGGCAAATTATTACAGGTTTTGGATTAGCAACAACATTCTAATTCACTTGAAATTGAGTCAAACAAACTCCTGACATTTGTTTCACTCTGAGTAGCATTCACCAGAGGAGTACAGCTTAAATATGACAAGAGCAGTTTCCTAGGTATAAGTGAAACCAAACACTCAATAGTGCAGAGTGACATACATGTTTTCCAAATTAAACAAGGATTGGCAAAGCCAATAGGGCTTGTTTTGTTTCATCGTGACTTTTGTGAAACTCTGTTGTTGGACAAGCTGCCTAGCCATGCCAAAATAACAAAAAATGTGCAAAGGTAAAGATTTTCTTTCCTTCTAAAAAAACACACATTGATATAGTAGCAGCTGGCATTAAGGAAACTACTTTGTGTGTGGATGAGCTCCTTGTGAAAAAGCAGAATGGCATCACTCACAATGAAGTTAGACAAAGGCTGAAGTCAGCTGACTCACTGCCCAAGCTGTATGCTGTAGTGGGTAGAAGAAAAATATGGATGGTACAAAAGCAGGTCAATGGATGAAGAAGGCTGACGGAAAGCCCTTATAAATTAGTTCAATAAATGTATAATCTTAATAAAATAAAAAACTCTGGTTCCAATGCCAGACCTAAAAACAAACTCTGCTTAGGACCAGTTCAAGGCAGAGAGACTTGCACACGAACAGTGAGTAATATTGCGTAGAAGGCTAAACTTCTCCTGCAGACCTCATTGTGATGTGAAAGTCATGAGTTTGAATGCTGGAAATGCCAAATCTGCCTTTCATCTTCTGACCTTTGTACATTATATTTGATAACAATACCACCCCTTGCGGTGCTTAGGAATGGCAAAAGTTGTGGGGCTATAATTTTTAATATTACTGGAAGGGATCAATCTACCAATGACCTTCCATGTCAGCCCTTTTAAGCAACTTTATTCTGTCAAAGCTATAAAAATACATCCACTGATTTCAAAATTAGGACTTCCCAGGCAAAGAAAATGGGGCGTCTTGTGAAAAAGGCAAAACACAACCACATTTCTAATATCAGCCCTGTAACAGAGCATATCATGACCTGCAGATCCTCCTAAGAACTTCCTCGCAAGAAGGGGAATCCAGTAGCTAAAATCACTAGTTACTGCCCACTGAATAATATATCTTGAACGGACCCTTAAAGAGGAGGAGCAATGAGTGATAGGACGTGCTGAAGCTGAGGTAGGGAGATACAGACATGAAGCAACATCATGTGAGCAAAATGCTGATGCACCGATCAATGAGGAAGAGGAAGCAGTGATTGTGATCAAGTGTTGAAAGTGGAGACTAAAGAATCAAATGGGTGAAAGTACAGAAAGCAAAGATGTCCTTAAATTGGAAGAGTGAGAATCAGAGTGCAATGACATGCTTCATGTTCCCAAGGACAATCAAAGGAGAGGAAGGATAGAGTATGATTAAGTTTTAAATGTGGAGGAGAAAGAATCACTCATGTGAAAGCAATGAGTGGGATGAACTGCTAAAGGTGGAGGAGGAAGAATCTATGGAGAGGAAGTATTGATGTATTGAGGTTGAAAAGTGCTGAAGGTGTAGGATGAAAAATCAAAAGAGAGGAAGCACCGAGTGTGATGAAATGCTGTAGGTCAAGGAGGAAGAATCAATGAGTGAAAGAATTGAGTGTGATGACGTGCTGAAAGGAGAGAGAGAAGAACCCAAGGACAGGAAGCATTGAGGTAAAGATTAGGTGCTGGAGGTAAACGAGAAATAATTAAAGGAAAGTAAGCAATGAGTGCAATGAAGTGTTTATGATGGAGGAGGAAAAAGCAAAGGAATGAAAGCATCGAGTGTGATAAGTACTGAAAGTATAGAGGAACAAGAATCAAAGGATAGGAACTATTGAGTGGAAAGAATTTCTAAAGGTGAAATAGTAATTATCAAAGGAGTGAATAGTGAACATATTGAGTGCTTATAAATACTGAAGATAGATTAGGAAGAATCAAAGGAGAGAAATGATTGAGCGTGATGAAATGTTGCAGGTAGAAGAACAGTCAAAGGAAAGAATGCAGTGAGAGTGATAAAGTGATGGCGGTGGAAGTGGAAGAATCAAAGGAGAGGAAGCACTGAGTGTAATGACATGCTGAAGGTGGGAGAGGAAGAAATAAAGAAGTTATTGTGAGTGCAATTGAATGCAGAAAGCAAAGAAGAAAGACTTAAAAGAGTGAAACTGGGCTGGAAGGAATTCATTTGGTAACATGGGTGTCAATAGAGCATTGCCCAGGGTTTTATTATGTAGGTTGTCTCAAGGGACATATCCACTACACTCATTAGAGCCTGTCAGGTTTGCACTAACCTTGTGCATAAAGTCCAACCAAAATGATGTTCTTTTCCATCTCTCACCATCATCACCAGTGACCACATTTACTAGAACATGAGCAACTGTGGAAGAAGTTGTGAAGTGGGAATGGCATAGAGACAACACAGAGACCCAGGACTTTTGTTTGTAACTTCTCAGGTTAAGGAGGTCTGCAGGTTGTAGTGGTACTCTACAAGACAATGAGATGTCTTAAGAAAAATACCATGGGAACATTGAACATAACTGTAACTATGAAATTATATAAACCTTAGTAATATCCCATAATAGCCAACTCCCTGTGCGTGACATGGCACTGGGAATTATTGAAAGCTAAACATAAGTACATGAACATCTTGCTGAACATATGCATGTAAATGTAAACATGTATGTGTGTATATATTCACTGAAAAAAAACAAAGGTTAAAGTAACATTATAGTTAGGTGAATATGTCACTGTCAACATTAGTGTTTTGATCTAAAAAAACACGGAAATTCACCAGTTATACTTAGCAGAGCTAACTATAACTTGCACACATGCCATACACTGCTTACGACTTCACATATGCCATGACATGTTCTATGACATTATTATTGACGTTACTGACGACACATCAAATGACCTCATTAATAATGTCACTAATGACTACTGATGACATCATCTTATTTGGACACTTTGCTCTATAAACAAGAATATCATTACAGCTATGACAGTAAGGACAAAATAGCTCAGAATACTATGTAGCCTCTTTACTGCTATCATACATACAACCTCCATGGGCAAAGCAAGCTTGTGTTATTTGTAACATCGACCTTTGAAATGCTGTGAAATTCTAAGGGTTTTTCAAACAAAAACAGATCATCTTTTTATCACACCTAACTATAACGTTACTTTAACCTTTGTATTTTTCAGTGAATTTCTAAGGTTTTTTAACAAAGTTATATTTAATTACCATACATAAATCCAGCCCCCCTCCCGCGGGAGTGAGATGGCCCATGGAAATAAGGCTCCTGGACCAATTAGAACGCTCTATTTTTAAACTGCCGCTCAATCATCCAGATATATAATTATTTTTCAACCTTAAATTCTAAAACCTACTGAATGAATTTACACCAAATCACAAAAAAACACCCTGCTGACCAAGCTCTAGTTTCCTGCTGAATTTTGGTGTAATTCCATTCAGCAGTTTTTGCAGTAGTCCATCTTAAAGAAGTCTGTGGGAAATGCATGGGGATTTTGGGTTTGTTTTATGATTCCCCACTTGAGACGAATCATCCTGAAAATTTCCATGCACGAACTAGTAAAAAAAGTAGCACCTTTTTGAAAGATTTTGTGGAGATTCGTCAAATGGTGCCAAAGTTATTAGCAACACAAATACACTTTTCGTCAGGACCCACAGACCTAACTATAACTACCTAGTGGTGACTGCCACTATATAGATGTATTAGTGTCTATATATATGTATATATATATAAATATTTACAGTTCCTATTTGAGGGTGCTGTGTGAACGGATTATGTTGATGGAGGTGGGATGGCATTCCAGATTGTGGGTGGTGCCCGAGAAGGACTAATTTAGAGTTCGCATTTTTTTTTATGGTAGAGGTTGCCAGACACAGTGAGCTGGAGCTTCTGAGGGAACTAGAGCTATTGGAAATGGTTAGCTTATTTGATAGATAGTATTGTGGGCTTTCTCAAGTAGGTTTTTGTGGATGATGGAGGCCAATTTGAAGGTACTCCTTGCTTCAATGGGGAGCCAGTTGAGTGATGTCAGGATAGAGGTGACGTGGCCAGAATGTCTAGTGCCAGCTACCATATGAGCAACTAAGTTGAGGCTGGCCTTAAATATATATATTAGAAAAAGTCTTAGAATTAACTAAAAAAACAAAGGTTAAAGGAACATTATAATAGGTGAAAATGTCAGTTTAAACATACCATTTTAAATGCACAAAGGCACTAAAAGTCACTAGTTATAGATATCTCAAGTAACTATAACTTGTGACAAAGTAACTATAACTTGTGCTTTTTCAGTGAATTTCTAAGTTTTTTTAATGTATAGTAGCATATTAGAATTCACACTGATAACTATACTTTAACCTTTGTTTTTTTAGTGAGCTTCTCTTTGTGTTTTTTAACATAAAGTAAGATGCCAATCTTCATGCGAGGCAGGGTGTTGGGTGCTGGGCCTGGCTGGAGGCTGACTATGTGATGTTACAATATAAAGGCTGTTATTTTAAGCAAGGAAGACTTACATACTATGTCAAGGGGTCAGAACACCAAGAATAAAACAAGCATAGGCAAAGCCAATAGGTCTGGCATCATCCACCAGCCAGTTCTTGTTTTGTTTTGTCATGGCTTTTGCAAAACTTTGCTGTTTGGAAAGTTGCTGAACATTTGTCAATCTTGAAAAAACATTGGCTAATGGCAAAAATGTTTTTTGGTCTCAATGAAGCATACATCGCCATATTACACCCTGGCACTGAAGGGAACCACTTTGTGTGTGGATATGTTCCTTGTGAAAGGTAAGCATGCCATACCTCATAGTAAAGTCAGCCAATGGCTGAAGTGGGGTAATACATTGCCCTTTGATGTATGCTTGAGTGGGTTGGAGAAAAATGAGAATGACACAACCACAGACAAACAGAGCATGTGTGGCTGAAAATCCCTATAAGTAACTATGGGCCTGATTTAGATATTGATGGACGAGTTACTCTGTCATAACGGTGATGGATATCCTGTCCGCTGAATCCTGCTAAATCCCTTTATATCCTATGAGAAGAAAGAAAGAAAGAAAGAAAGAAAGAAAGAAAGAAAGAAAGAAAGAAAGAAAGAAAGAAAGAAAGAAAGAAAGAAAGAAAGAAAGAGAAAGGGAAAGAATAACAGCAAGAAAGAAGGAATAAAAGCAAATAAGAAGGAAAGGAGGAATGAAAGCAAGAAAAAGGGGGAGAAAGAAGGCAAGAGAGAAAAAGCAAAGGAACGAAAGAAAAAAGATAGAAAGAATGAAAGAAAGAATTTGAGAAAAAGGGAAAGTAAGAAAGAAAAAAGAAATTAAAGAAAAAGGAAATCAAAAAAAATAACATAAGAAAGAAAAGAATGAAGGAAAAAAGGAAAGAAAGAAGGAATGAAGAAATTAATTAATAAAGGAAAACAAGAAAGAAGGAATGAAAGAAGGAAATTAGAAAAGTGTTACAACGACTACAAATTAAACACAATAAACGCTGTTTTTTTCTTTTTTTCCTGGTCAAAGTTTATTAAAAAAACATTTGTGAAAGGGAGTCCAGAATAAACATATCCTGAAGTAGTGTCTACTTATGGATTCACATGTTTAATATTGAAGCTTTCGGCAATTTAATACAGAATAGTTTCAAATGGATGCAATCTGTTATGCTATGAAATATTAGCAGTCAGACAAAGAACACTCCAAAAGGAATTTATACAGCATTGGCCAGAGACAGTAACTCATAAAGTGTGGATGTGGCCTTTGCCATCACCTGGCTCACTAAAATAAAGCGTCCTGCTGTGACATCAGATTTGACACACAAAGGAAACATCAAAGTAACACATTAGAAACAAAACCATATTGCATTGAAGGGAACTAGCTTGTGTGAGGATAAGTTCCTTGTGAAAGAGCAAAATGCAATCACTCAAAGTGAAGTTATCCAGTGGGTGTAGTCGGTTGACCCCTGCCCCATGCTCTACTGGGCAGAAGAAAATGTGAATGACACATAAACAGACCAATGGATGAAGAAAGCTAGCCGAAAGCCTCTTTACTTAAATATATTCTGCATGTATATTTTTTTTAAATCTAAAGGTCTTGCATATCAGACCTGAATTCAGAATACTTCAATGTGGTTCAAAATGTACATAATCCATTCCTTAAGCAGCTAGATGCCATGACCTTTAAAAAACAACATCCATGAAGCAATGTCCAACTGCAGTAACACTGTAGTACAAATGCCTAGAAATTATGACAAGCATGTTGAGAAAAATTAAACCTGCATTTACAGATGGCTGCTGTCTCTGACTATGCAAACAAGAGTTTGTGGGGTACTGGAAAACATAGTTCACTGCAAATAATTCCTGACCAGGGTGTTCCGAACTGTGCACAGTCTGAATATAGTCAACGTCCGCACTGTGTAATGACACCTTCCTGCACATAAACAATCATTCCCTGCACCAAGGGTGTCTGCGTTGGTGCTAGGCAGCTAATTTTAGCGCCAGCACCAGGGAAAACACAGGGGTGCACCATATTTTCATAAATACAGTGCATCCCCAGGTTTCTGAAGTGAGCCAGCGCTGCCAATTTTGGCGCCAAACTGCACCACTTTCTTGTAAATGAGGCCCTGAGTCTGATGAAGACTTGAAGCATGATGGGGCGTAACTGAAGAGAAAGCCAAAGTTAAAAATAAGATACAAGACTAAACTTACTGCTTGAAACGGAAGCTGCCACATCCTGTTTTATTTTGCTTTTCTCTCCTGAACGTATTTTGTTCACCTTTTTACCATGTGATCTACCTTCCGAGGGACCACTCCATTGTCAGCTCAATGCGCTTTTTATCAGAGCCCTAGATTTCTACTGGATGGCCTGGACAACAAAACTGCCTCTTTATTTGCATTTGAGGGAGTAACTTCCCTTAACTCTTTAGTAGTTGACTGCTTGGATGGTTGGAGCCTACCTTATTTGTTGAAGTGTCCTCGCCATGTATAAGATCTATGAATAATGCAGTAACAAAGATTTTTCCCGACACCGATGTCTATGTTAAGAGGCCAGTGATTCATTACAGGATGCATGTCTGCAGTATTGCATTTTTCCACGTGAGGTGCAACCAGTCAACATGACACATTTTCCCCTCCCTCCACTGCTCGGCCCTTAAAAGGAGATTTGTTTTATGTTTGCATGTCTGAAAATAGGCATCCCTTAGTGCCAGCCAGTCTCTTTACAGGTTTACCCTGCTGGGTCTTGCATGAATGCTGTCTTCCATGAATGGCCAGGTCATTTGAAATTGGAGCAATATTTAATTTTGATTGGGAGCTAGAACAGCATCTTGCTCCATGTTCACTTAAGTAAAAAATCACACAGGTGATTACTTTGAAGCTAAAACACCTTATACATCCTTGTGGACTTAAGTGATTTCTTGCATGTTGCCCTTTGCAGTTGACTCAAGTTTGATGAAGCTCTCATTCTAGAAGTCAGCAGAGCCTGGCTGAAGCGCCTGTTTGCAAGGAAGGATCCTCCCTTATGAGAGGATGCCACTTTCAGCCTTGGTCAGCCACTAATCCTCAAGAGATGATGGAGGTGCCCAAAGAACTTAAATAGCTGAACCACATTAGAATACTAATTGACCAATTATAGCGCAAAGTGTAAGAGAGTAGCCTGATTAGTGGCCATGCCTGCCAGGCATGTTCGCCCTGCACATGTGACCACTCCCCCACTGCCTTGGTAGTCTGTGTGGGAGAACGTGCCCTCTATGTTTACTCCTCCAACTCTACCTCTGTGGTTTCTCCTCCCCACTGCACACCCACTCCAACTAGGTTCCATTTGTAGGGATGATGAAGTTACCATAAGAAGTGTTGATTGGTAGTACAAATCTCTGGATGAGGATGTATTGTTAGATGTAATTAAGTTCCTGAAGCTGAGGCTGCATAAAGTACTGACCCTGGAGGAAAAGTTTTTAAATTACCATGAAGTGTCTGAAGATGGGGTGAAAACCAGGGACGTCTCCTCCGTTAGGGTGGAGCTTCCCCCCCACCCCTGCCAACAGCGGCAGCTGCAAAACCTTTACAAGAAAACAATAAACTGTGTTTATTATTGTTTTCTTGTAAAGGGGCAGGGCCACGGGGGGATGAGCAGTGACAGAGAGTGCACAGCACTCCCCCTCAGTGTGCATGTATGTTTGGCCAGCTGTCTCGGGCTGGCCAAACACACATGCGCAGTAGGTTCTCTCCAGCCCGGTACGGTGTTGCTGGGCTGGAGAGAGCATGCACAGGCTCCCAGTCTGCCTGGGAACACCTGGGCTGGGCATTCCCAGCCAATCCTGACGCTGCTCTGAGCAGCATCAGGATTGGCCGCAGGACAGGCTTGGAGCCTGTGCCTGCAGCAGAGGAGCGGAGCAGTGGTGTCGGCAGCGGTGATCGATGTGTCACGCAAGCAAACTGACCTATTGCTAACAATATACATAGAGTGAGCTTGTGAGCTTTGGATCACCTTGTTTCAATCATTTGCAGTCTTCAACTAGACTTTTTCAGCCATTGGCTTTGCGCTTTGTCAAACATGTTTTGGCTCAGCTCAGTGGAGTATTCATCTATTACCAAATGCTATTGGCTTCTTTTGGGTATCCTTCCATCTTACCTCAAGAGCTTGTACTGAACTTCATAAGGGACTACTACATAATTAAATCCCTCGCTGACCATTCCTGCAGGCTTCCTCCTGTGTGTTTGCGCTAATGTGCTAACACAAAGTGCATGTGTTAGCACAATAAACTCAGACCTACGGACTTTGCCAATCCTTGTTTTGTTCTGTTGCATTCTTTACAGGCGCTAGCTAGCAGCAGCACTCACCCCTGTAAAGTCTGTGCCTAAAATGACAATAAGACAAGCCTACAGCTTCGAAGTACCCCATTATAAGAGAAGGGCCAATAAAGCCCTGCACTCTGAATGACTGTAACTGTTAACAGTGCAGGTCATGCCTTTTGGAGCCCTGCTATCAAAATGCTTCACAGTCAGTATAAAAAAATCCTGTTTTCTTTAAGGCCCGCTTCTTTCCCAGTAATGGGACTGTTTACATGCTGGCGAAGAGAAGCCGAATATAGGTCGCCCAGGATTCCCCGAACTTCACACTGAAACCATCCTCAAAGGCTGCTCTGGATTTATAATGTTCGCCTGAATATAGTGTGAGATACTTACATAGAATCCACGAGGGAACGTAACATGGCATTTTATGTGCAGGCCTTATTGCGAAAGCAATCACCTGAGTCAGAGCACAATGGATTTTCAGCCTAGATTGCTTTTTTCAGTGTGTGCAATGTATGTTTTGTTCCTTTTTGTTACCATGGAGCAGCAACCTCCAATGAGTAGCTCCTGAGCAACTGATACTCTGCAGCTATCTGCAAGTAGCTCTCCTATGTGCAGCCCATCCTACTAAACTAAAAAAACCTTTGCTAGGATGAATTGTTACATGTATACGAAAATTTAAAAGTGTGTGTTTTTTCAGAACTCATCAGCTGATGTTTGGGGAAAAAAAAGGTTTAATTTTTAAAATATATTTGAAGCTGACATTTTGAATGATAAATCATTTGGCGTTGGGGATGACTTGTTAATAATTGTATTTCCCTGGTGCCAGAGGCACTGCAGCTATTGTATTGCCCATATGAATCCATTCCACATTGACAAAGGCTTTTTTTCATAAATGCACGGGACCTGGCCAGATGCGCTGAAGTGATCGCTGTGGGGGATCTTGCATGGCCACTAACGTAACCTTGCCCGATGTGGTCACTATCGCAGCATTAATAATGTTAGTAGTTGTGTATAAATGTCATTGAAAATAAGTAACTCATCATAGAAAAGGATGGACACCCTAAGCAAGCTAATATTTGCATATGCTAATCAGCGCTGAACTACGTGAAAAAGCTTCAGATGGAGTAATACAATTTGCATATTTCTCAAGTCCAATTGAAGTTTAGTTGAGGATTAGTTTGAAACAATGCTCAGCTCTGAGCACTCATCTGGTTTCAGCATTTCAAATAACTTTAGGGTGATATTCAACTTGCTGTGAATAAGTAGTGAGTAATTATTCAAAACCGTTGTAGATGTGGTGCCAGAAGCTGTTCATGGCGTCTAAGTGTTCCAA
This sequence comes from Pleurodeles waltl, assembly GCF_031143425.1. Taxonomy (NCBI): domain Eukaryota; kingdom Metazoa; phylum Chordata; class Amphibia; order Caudata; family Salamandridae; genus Pleurodeles; species Pleurodeles waltl. The sequence continues at coordinate 9,930,792 of NC_090441.1, forward strand.
ATTGGGCAGAAGAGCACGAGAAACTGCTGCTCAAGTGCAGCTCCACCTCTTCATTTGCTGCCTTACCTGCATGGCCTTGCAGCACATTGTTCTGTCATTTAATGGCAGCACATGTGATTTGAAAGCTTGAACCCTGTTTATGTTGTCTACTATTTAAATAGGAAACCCAGAGAGACATAGATAGGAGGAAACATATTTAGGGGAATTTGAAAGCACTTTTGGCACCTGCAATCAAGTATCATGTTCCTGTGTTGAATCCAACTCCTGAATGGGGACCTTGAAAGATGGTGGTTATTAAATACTTGGCTTGAATTGGACTGAGAAAGTGAGTGAGGCAAATGAGTCCAAGATCCTCTACTGCAGGTTTCTCCAAAGAGTAGCTCATGAGCTACCAGTAGTCCTCCAGCTGCCTATACGTAGCTCTCCTGTTGCACCCAGGCCTATAAAATTATAAGAATTTTCTTGGTTGACTTAATATTGGTACACCAAAATTGAAAAGTGTGTATTGGGGAGGAAAGTATGTATTTTCAAAACTCATAAACTGATTTTTGGATCAAATTTGGAAGACATATTTAATACTGATATTTGAGTGAAACATCATATTGAATTGGGGAGACTTATTATTAATATAGGCACCTCGGTGCCAAGGGCATTGCAGCTACGCCCATGATCTATTACTTTTGTAGAGGCTTTCTACATTGACAAAGCCTTTCCTGCATTACTACCTGCAGATGTGCCTGATGAACTGAGGTGGTGCTATTCTTGCATATTGTGGTCACTAAGGTATTCTCTTCTGATGCGGCCACTTTTCAGCACTCATAATATTAGTAGCTTGGGATGATTTTTATTAAACTAAAGTAGATTCGTGTACAGAAAAGGTTAGAGACTCCTGCTCTAGAAGTGTGGTAAGGGCTCTTTCTCTGAAAACGTTGCTGTAAAAATAGGACAAAATGGTGCATACAGATTGGCCAATATCAGAAATTCTGAAAGAGAACTGACAGAATAAATCAAGCACATGTACTGCTGTCACACCTGGACACGTTCTGCCGTTTGTAATAACCATCTTCATCAAACACCACGGTTGACATCAAGCAGGAATAATTGTCACCATCATTATGTTAGAGGTTGTCAGAATTATGTTAGGAATGGCCACAGCAAGTCAAAGACATACTTCTATTAGAGACCAAGTTTTGTCAAGAATGAAAACGATATGGCAGGGACGAACCATTGTTCTGCCTGGGATGGCCAGAATGACATCAGGAATGCCCCCAATACGCGACTTGAGGGTGTGTCCCAAAGAATGTAACACATCACCTGCTGTAACCTATTGTAACACTGGATTTTAATGGTGAATGCCTATTGACATCAATGCAAAATGTAAGTGATTGTGCTGCCTTTGTTGGTTTATGTATCCATGTTAAAATTGAAATACATTTTTTTTAAAGAATGCCCCCAATAATGGGGCACTCCTGTGAGGGAAAAGATAATACTTTACAAGAGTGGTTTCTTCACACTGGGCATGAGGGGCAAAGAATTCACAAAACAACGCTCACCGGTGCGGAGCTGGAAACACCCACTTGATAAGACTAAACACAAATGAAATTGAAAAAAAACAGCTGCACACCATTCTAAATGTTTATGTAAACAGCTGTTATACAGGATTGTTAATAAGAAACAAATTTAGATTTGTTTTTTTGTTTAATCACTTTATTTTTCGCACTGTTTCATCAGATTGATCAGCAAGAGTGACATCGAACACATCTTTCATTCAACTACTATTTCCTGGCTGTAAAATACATATTAGCACCGTTTATTATATTGTCAAGCACAATCTCGAATTAATTAGCTACAAGTGTATTAACTCAATCAATAATATTAGCATGGGTAGAACTCACAGCATGAAGAAAATATCTAGGAGTTCCAAAATGTAAAAAAAAAATTAAGAGTTACCTTGTTTGTGTAGCTGAAAGCAATATGGAAAGGTTGTGAAAGTATCATAAGAATTTTAATCGGATAGAGATACTATTCACCTCTCAGGCACACGGAATTTTGTTAGAGTACATTTCATGATTGTGAAATACACTTCCGAAGTTAAGTAATGTTATGTTGGAAAACATTCTCGATATTTTGGTCACAATATTTTGGCTGCAATATTCTAGTACCATGACAAGGGCGGTTCCTCCATTAAGGCCGAGGAGCGTTGTTCCCCTGCCAGCAGCGGCAGCTACAAAACCTTTGCAAGAAAACAATAATAATCTGCATTTAATATTGTTTTCTTATAAAGGGGCGGGGCCACAGGGTGACAAGCAGTCAGAGGGAGTGTAAAGCCCTCCCCCCCAGAGCGCATGTGTGTTTGGCTTGCTGTCTCGGGCCCGCCAAACACACATCTGCAGTGTGGAGAGAGCAGGCAAAGGCTCCCAGCCTGCCTGGGGCACCCTGGCTGGGCGCTCCCAGCCAATCCTGACGCTGCTCCAAGCAGCGTCAGGATTGGCCACAGGGCAGGCTGGGAGCCTGTGCCTGCAGCAAAGGAGATGGAAGAGTGGAGAGGGGCGGCGGCATGCAGGTAAGTGTTTTTTTTAAAATAATTATTTCATGTTTATTCCTCCCCACTCCCCCTCTGTGCGCCGCCTTTCCCGTTCCGCAATCCGCGACTGTACCACGATGTTTCTGTAGTCGATATTTCGATGTACAACCGCACGTAGATCACTTGAAAGTGGAAAGGGCCAGCGATTCGATAACATAGGGGCCAGGCTAGAGGAAAAGAGCAAACAAAACAGATGCAATAGGCAAGGATCCTGGTCGATGGAGTGATCTTCCTCAAGACGTGAATATCTCAACAGACATAAGAGTTACCAAACTTAGGCACCTCATTGGCAGGTGCGGGGTGCGAAAGAGGCCAGGGAGAACAGGGTCAGGGGTAAACATAAAAAAAAAAATTAATAAGATCTTCCACTTATATAATGCCCACCAGAAACTAGATTGCCTTATGTAGTTTTAGTAATAGACGCTACTGTAAAAAATACAGCCACACAATATAAGATCTTAGACAGAGATGATATAATTGTGGAATTCTGCGTCTTAACAAGACATCAAAATCGCCTTTCCTTTTCTTTCTTCTTATCTCTGCTTTGAGACTTTTCTAAGACGTTCAAATGAATTTGCTATTCAATCAATGAAGATTAACTTGCCCAAGGTAAGATGGCTTTTACATTCGTAAGGAAGTCAAATACGATTATGCATATGAGCAAATTATACAGAGATGAGTAGAGTGTAATATATGATAATTATTTGAAAGGATATACTTACACACTGATTAGCATATCTTGGAGACCAGACAGAGATCGAGGAGCATGGCGCGGAGAAGGAGATTTGTGCCAATGGGCTCTTGGCGGGAGATTCGCAGGCGGTGAATTAGGGATACATTACGTGAGATCTCTGTGACCAATAACCGTGGTAAAAACGTTGACCTTGCTCTGTGAATAGAAGCCTCGCGTGTGGAGCTGGAACTCCCCTCTGCAACCAGCCTTCTGCTTAACGAATGTCCAATGGCCTTTATTGTGCTTACCGACATTCTAATACCTCATGTTGCAACCTTTAAAGCGCCACTTCAAGAGCCTATCTCTGCATTGTCACATCTCTCTCGTTATTCTTCTGAAAACCTGATTTTGTTAATTAAATAAGGTGCATTTTTGGAGATTGAACAGTGATGCAGTATGGCTTTGCTTCTAAAAATGGATGCTATTTCCAGCATATTAAATGTGCACAGTCCCTTCTTAGAAAGGCCCCAGCATGTAAATATCTTCTCCTGCGTGGTGACTCCTTAAGTATGCAGAGTGCACTTTTTTACCCAGGGCATTTCATTTTAAGCTGGTAATCTAGCAATAGTAAGGATTCCTATGGTTTTTATCCTTTTGATTTGGATACAATGATCATCTAAGACCTGTATGTGTATACATATGGTAGCTTAAAATGAAAATGACCTTTAGGTGTACTTCAATGCCTCCATGGACCACTGTGAATGTTCATACCTAGTACTAAAAGAACAACATTGAGAACCCTTGTCAGCGTTCATGCTACACACTATCAGCAAAAAACATTGACAAAGCCAACAGGTCAAAAATGCTTTTTATAGGAGTGTCATGCTCTGTTACCATGAGGGACTTTGGGCAGCTGCGAAAGGAGATAAGGCAAGGAAGCATGGGCTAAAAAATGCAAAATTAAAGTGACTAAAAAGAAACGAGTAGAGAATATGAGCAACACAGAACGAATGAGAGAGAGAACAGAATAATAAAATTATTAATAGATAGAAAGAAGAGGTATACATAAATGGGCATGACACAGTGGATGTGTGAGAGGAAGAGAATATGGTAAAAAAAATCAAGAAATAAATAAACTGAACAAAAAATATAAAAAGATTCAGAAAATGAGTGCTAGAGAAACAAACAATGTAATCCAGACCCAACAATTGAAGCAGTAGTAAATGTCATCCAGCCACCAATGGTCTTTGTGCTGGTGCTCCTATTGATTTTGCACCCACTTATATTGGTCTGGCTACAACAGGACTAGAAGAATTTTCACCCCTTGTGCGCGTGGTGTTGCTGCTGGTGCTCAGATTTGCAATGATAGCTCTCCGCATGTACAACACGGTGCTCCTTGCTTCTGAATGCACAGGAGTTGGTGCTATTTGTTTTCAGCTCCTGATATGCAATTATACTAATAAGAGCAAAAGCCACAATTTTTGGCACACGCACATGGGTCTACGTAGCCCTTAGAGAGGGATAATGAAAGAGATGAAAAGAGAGAGACATGAGGGAAGAGAAAGGAAGGAAAGAAGTGAGCTCATACGAGACATAAAAATAACATGACTGTATGAGAACAGATCTGGCAAAACCAAATTCAAAACTTGACATTTTTTTCAAAAGTCTTTCCCACTCTAAATCTGTGGTCTAGATGCACAAGTCATTTTTAAGGTCCCAAGCACTTCATTTCGGAGTATGTGACAGCAAAAGCACTTTTTTAAAGTGTATGAACCCCATTCTAGGAATTTTAGGAGTCTGTAAACTTTTAAGTATTCCTGAAATGCGATTGCAACCCCACATGGACTCAGTATTTGGAAGGGGGTGCTGTGGGTGTCCCTTCCAAATACCAATTTAGGGCCTGATTTAGAACTTGGTGGACGGTTACTCTTTCACAACGGTGAAGGGTATACCGTCTGATGCTATCTAAATCCTGCTACTTCCTATGGAATTTATAGTTCGGCAGATGGGATATCCATCACCATTGTAACGGAGTAACCCATCCGTTAAGTTCTAAATGCGGCCCTCAGTTTGCAGCTTGTAGGAGTTTTTGAGACCGAAATTCAAGTGCAAAACATTAAAGAGTTACCAACTCCTGAATTGGAGGTATAGCCCATTCACAAAAGGGAACTGATCCCCTTTGAATGTTAAAACAAGTTTGTTGTGGAGTAGGCAGTGGTCCAGGGATCCACTGTCAGCTATGAAACCACTTAAACAAGAAAGTAAACTTTATTTTTAATGCAGCACAATTTCCTTTAAGAAAAACCGTCTGCATTAAAAATGTTTACTTTATTGAAAGATGATCACAAACACAGGGCCTTGATAGGAAGGGGTTTCCTCCATCACAAATGTGGCGGATATCCTGACTGCCGTATTACGATTCCATTACATTCAATGTCGTCAGGCTCAAAGAACAGAATTGTGTTTTTTCCTTTACACTTGATGGTCCCCTAAGGGGAGTTTAATATATATGGCATTTATGGTGATATACAGTAATATAGTAGGAGTTTTTTCATATGCAGTTGGTCTTGGTTACTTTCGTTAAGTTGCTCCACGGTCCACACTTTGAAGAAATGCTCAAGGCAAATTCAACTTGGCTCTGTATGATGTGCTCATAATAAATATGTGTGAGCCACAGCCCCCTCTGCTGTTAATGTTTCCAAGGCATCAGACAAGCGAAGGATTTTTAAAGTCAAGCACAAAGCAAGGGAGCGATATTCTAATCACCCAGGCTGCACAGCGGGGCGCAGCCAGTTCATTAACCGAACTGTGCTCATTGTTTGGCCTCTGCTTAAATGGAAATAATGTGTCTGCTTTACTAAATGCCAACAGCTCCTGCACTGTGTCGGGGAGTGGGGGGTGAGTGGAAAGGGGTGGTGATGTGAGGGGTCTCACTCCACAATCAAGGGATATGTCAAAATAATATAAAATATGCGGGGTTGGTATAGTAAGGAATGGTACTAATCCATTATTATATGTCACAAAAACCCTAGAAATTCACTGAAAAAAACAAAGGTTAATGTGACATTATAGTTAGGTATGGTAATAAAATATTAGTATATGTTTGAAAAACACTAGAAATTCATGAAAAAAACAAAGATTAAAGCAGTGTTATGGTTAGGTAAAAATGTCAGTTATTTTGTCCCAAACGTTTATTGAATTTTAACATTATGCAAGGACAGACAAGTATATGATAATATAGCGTGGCAATGCTCAGCGCTCAAGAATACACAGTATGACACTGGGCCTTGAACAATAGAAACGAACATATAACCTTATATGTAATTCCATTCTTAGGAAACAACACAATATTACTGCAATATGTAATGAGGCCTTAAGGACTACCAAGGCTTTCAATATGCAGGTTGACCCTCAATGGTGCGCATTGCCCAGCGATCTTAAGGCACTGAACATTTAAAAAGGCAGACACACAGGGGTAGGCAAAGATCAGAGACGGAGAAGGAGAAGGAAAGAAAAAGAAGGAGGCAGTCAGTGGCTGTTTAAAAGTATCTCAAATACAGGCCTGTTCCAAGGGTGATAATCGACTGTGATTTACTGTGATCTACTGTGAGTTGTGAATAGAGAAGTCCAAGGTTCCCAATATCCGTTGCAGGGTGATGGGGTTTCCCACAGCCTTTGTTTGATTTGAGTGAGTGCTTCTGAGGTTTGTCACCCATGCCCACCATGTATGATACGGAACGTTGATGTTGGCTTTCTGAGTGCAATGATGATAAGTACATTGAATAGGGTAAGATCCAGGTCAGACAGAGGCAGCAGTGCTTCTAGCACAGATGGGCCAAGTATGATCGAAGGGAATTCCAGAGAGATTGGCGTCTTGAATATTCTACCTAGTTGGGAGGCTACTTCATTCCAATAAGCGGTAAGCAATGTACAAGCGAAGAGCGTGTGTTCTCGGTCACCATGCTCTGCTTTGCATGACCAGCAAGAGCCGAGTCCCTCAGTTTTAGTTTCAAAAGTTTACTTGTCGTTCAATAGAGAGAGTGTGCAGGAAAAAAATGTTTCGACTAACTCAGGGACAAGATGGAGCAAATTTTGACCTAGGAGTCTTCTGATGGCGTTGGTTTTAACATAACATTTGAAACTAAAAAAACTGAAATTAACCAATTATAGTTAACTTCGGTTATAGTTAACTGAAGTAGCTATAGCCCGTGCCCTTGCCATGCACTGCTTATGACATCACATATTAAATTCCTCATAACATGTTCTATGACATCATTGATAAAATCACTGATGACATCTGAAATTACATAATTGATGGCAATACTGTGCACAATATCTACATCAGATGATATTGTGACAACAATAGTCTGGTACCACACCACAGTTAGATATAAGATATTACACTCAAGTTTGCTATAGTTTGGTTGGGAGTCCATGCCATTCCAGCCATATCCAACCTGGATGCTACAGATATCTCTCTTCTAGATGTAAGGCCTCGTTTAGAGTTTGACAGATGGGATGCAGCATCACAGATATGGTCGATGTTTTGTTTGCCATTTCACAAGTACGTTGTAGCCTATGGCACTTGTAAGATGGCCGATGTGATGTCAGATACATAGCAGCCCATTACCAAATTTTAAATAAGGCCCTTATTTGTGTCCATGTGCCTAAAACCAATTGCATCCAATTGGAAAAATACTGGTTATATCTGAGTTCATTCTTGGTTGTTCTGGCTATGTTATAGACAGGGCTAATATTATAGACTTACACTACTGTGACCTATTCCCGCCCCCTACCCTCCAAAATTACGCGAGCCGGCATAATCACATAATTATCAGTAATTCAGGGTCAAATAGTAATGTGGAATTTCCCAAATTACTCCGATTACTCTGACAAAATTAAAATTTCACCCAGCCCTCCTGTTCATCCAAACAATAGAAATTGATCAGGATCGGTGGAACTATACAATCCTGGTAGTCTCCAACCTTCAAAAATTAAAAACGGACCAAGAGCAGCAATGTGCTGGCCTAGTCTCCTTTGCTCTGTGTTATCCTGCAGGAGGTAGGGGACCCCATTCAAGAACACTGCTACTTCAGTGGTGTCTTCACCAATTGGAATATGACACCAAATTACTAGTGTCCTGGCCTGGCCACTGTTTCCTGCAGCATTTATGCAGGATGTGGTTGACTGGCACAGAACCCAGATGACCCATTGGCATATTCTGAAATGTGAAGATGGCATAAGAGTAGCTCAAAGCTGTTCCAGGATCATTTTATGCCCCCTCCTCCTTGGACTTGTTGAAAGGCAGTTGTCTTGACCTTATACAGAGGAGCAACGAAGAGGAGACGTAACTATTTGCTCCCTTGATTGTGAATAAGGTGAGAGAGGTGCAAGGAGCAAGGTAAAAAAGGTTTGTGGAACATCACCATACTTTGATGATGCAAGATGGACAAAGGGGCATACCCACCCCTCGCTGGCCCTTGGGCAAAGTTGGGGAGGGACTCAAATAAAGCCTTATCCACACTTTCTTTTAAGCAAGGTCCAGGTGCTGAAGGTGTAGACCTCGTTTAGATACACCTCTCCACAACTGGGGAGAAATATGAACATTTGGCTGCCATATTAAGCATGCAGCATTGGCTCTGCTGTGCAGCCTTGTTTTTTTAATTTTTCCTTTTGATGTTCACAAACTGGGAGAGCAGGCATTGTGGGCATCAAGTGTGCATGCATAAGTTGCTGCGTCAGGCGCACTGTGGCATTTTCAGTTGTTCAACAGAGGGTCATTAGGAAGGCTGAAGGTACATCTCAGAACTCCAGGGAGATATTCATAGAATGGGACCCAGAGGAGTAGATACTGTTCAAACAGTAAAACGGAAGTGCATTTTTGGGAAATATTTGCTATGTTTTTTAATGTTTGCAAATCTTGAAAAAAATTAAAACAACGAAAACATTACCATTGCAACTATGCATTGCAAAGGCTATGTACAGTGAGCAATGAAGTCCCCTTGTATGACAGGGAGGCAGACTATAGGCCGACCTCTATGCCTAGAGTCTGCCGTCAATGCCAAAGGGCTTTGTCCAGTTGGCTCACTGGCATGATGTCCAGTGTAGGGTCTGGCTTCTGGCTAAGGTCTACCTCAGAGCCCACTACGCATGCTTGAAGGCAATTCTGAACTAGTTCGGTGGCTCAGAGGCTGGCTCAAGGATTGCCCTTACACATGGCCCTGCACCCAGATCTTGCTGTGCATTGTGAAGGAAATAAACAGTTGATTTAGTGGCAGACATTATATCCATACACTACACTACACTACACTACACTACAAATAGCTGAACACATGCATGTATGTTACACAGTGCATGATTACAGGGTTTGATCTTGCTTCTCAGTGGTTTATTTGCTACTGTCACCTGCTGAATGGCATTTGCCAAGCCTGTGACTCCTCACAAGGATTTTACAATCAACTGAACTCTCTCTTTCTGTTAAACATGGTTATAGATAGGGGAACTCTGAGATAAGATGAATTGCACTATCAGTAGACCCAGCAATGGTGTAGTAGAGGGAATGTTGGTATGCAGGTACTGGCATTGTGTACGTCTTGATAGAGTAGGAGTACCATGCCCATTGGTGGTGTTGGTTGTGGTCATGGATATGGAGGCAGGCGCCGCAGAAGAGGGGTAGGGGATAGACTCTGCAACAAATTTTCATAAAGATGTGCAATCCATGTTTCTTCCCACTGGACATGCAGGCTGACAATAGCAAGCTATCACAATGTCATGTGACTAATGTGAGACACTACCTGTAGTGGTGGAGCATGCCATCCTGCACCTCGCCTACTGCTGCAAGGCTCTATTTTGGTACCAAGGATGAGCGCTCGCCATGGTCTATCCATTTAGGCTCTGAAGCTCTGAAAGTTATGCACTGCTTCCCAAACCCTACCATGTTCTGTCCTCTGCCGAGAATGATTAACTCTTGTTGTCTATATACTACTGCAAGAAACACCCTCTCCACCTAGACCACATTTTAAAATGTAGGCCAAGCCCTTCCTTTCCCTGCTATTGCCTGTCTTGACTGCCCACCCACCAGCATTTTCCAAGTCCTCATTGGTGTCTTGGTCTCTTGTGAATGGTCCCTCAGCCCACTGGTCCTTACTCCCAAGGTTATTTTGTCCTCTCCACTGTGAAATGTGATGCCTACAAGTCCATGTACTCATAAGTACCTTTGCCTTTCTCATGCAAGACAACTTCTCTGTTCATGCATATATCCACCCAATTCACACCTATATTTGCACACTACATACACTGCGTTAAGTCAGAGAGTTTATTGTATCATGTCCTCTTCCATTGTTATATGTCACAGCTCGATTGACTCCTTTTAAACAAGGTGTACAAGCTATTCAGTAGCCTTCTATATGGAGATATGTAGACATGTAACCCCATGGTGGCACATGGTTAATCAATACCGGCTTATACGTGGTCACACCTGTGAGTGACATTTAGGAGCATTCATGAATTGGCTGCCCATGTCACCTCAGGTGACACATATATTTGAGATCAACAGACTATAGCTGGGGAACCGAGTACTAGTAGTTATCGAACTTGTGTTGTTTTCCGCATATTATTTTTCCACACCAGTTGAAATATAATAAGTAACCATTATGAGGAATGGTAAAGTATGACGTACACTTCAATGGCACGATTACACAACTCATTATTGTCTCTTGATATGTTGGTTTATGTTTTTACCTCTTGCAGGTTGATCCCTTTCAAAAGGCCAATATCTGGTATGTCCTCCATGTTGGAAGAAAATGTCTGTGCAAGAGAATAAGAGCATGTGTCAACACTGTGGTCTCTGAGATGTGTACAGCAGAAAACATCAAACACGATGTGTGCATTCATCTTCATGAAGTCATATGCCACACTGTAGATTCACGCATGTATGGATCCCTCGATGTGATCTTAAGTCAGTGGGCAGTCCACATTCTCAACACAGTGCTGTGAGGCTTCTGTGCACTAGTGGATTTGTGTGCTTCCCACAAAAAAAGATACTCATATTCTACTACTGAATGTCTTAACAGTGAAGACTACATAGCTTGTCATGCTATATTCTTACATTTGTTGTGTTTACTGGCAAAGAGAAAACATATATGCCTCGATTCCCACCCTGTGCTCACAAGAACGTAGGCAACCTCAGTGTGGCCTAGAACCCAGCATGTTAACCCTGCAGCCAAGCTCACCTTGTTCTTTTGCACCGGCTTTGGCAACTTGTGGACTTGTTCTTCTGTCCTCCTGAATGCTATCACCTTCTTCCATTCTGTCATGTCATTCTAGGTCTGATGATCTACCACAGTCGCCTTCTAATCTTCACTTGACTGTCAGATACTCTATTGGTTTTTCCTCCATTTATTCATTAGACTCAGGAACTCAATTGGTTTTCTTCCCTTCTTTATTAGAGTCAGAAATTCCTTTTTATGACTCAGAACTCTACTGTTTTTTTTTACATATTTTAGTAGAGTCAGGAAATATATAGAGTTTGTCTTCCCCTTTTAACTATACTCAGGAACTCCATTGGTTTTCTTACATATTTTATTAGAGTCAGGAACTATGTTGGTTTTCTTCCCTTTTTTATTAATCAGGATGTTTTCTGCCTTGTTTATTAGTCAGGACCTCTACTGGTTTTATTCCCTTTTCTAGATTCAAGAACTCTACTGATTTTCTTTCATTTTTATTGGTCAGGAACCCTATTGGTCCTCCATTTTTAGTAGACTCAGGAACTTAAGGGTGTTCTTCCCTTTTTAGAGTCAGGACTTCTATTGGGTTTCTTCCCTTTTTATGGCTCAAGAACTCTATTGGTTTTCTTACATATTTTAGTAGAGTCAGGAACTGCATTGGTTGTATTCCCTTTCTTATTAGACCAAGGAACTGTACTGGCCTGTTACATATTTTATTACAGTCAGCATCTATGTTGGTTTTCATTCCTTTTTTATTAGACTCAGGACATCTAGGGCCTGATTTAGATTTTGACGGATGGGTTACTCCATCACAACAGTGATGGATATCCTGTACACCAAAATGTAAATCCCATGGGATTTCTATTTCAGCGGACATGATATTCATCACTGTTGTGACAGATTAACCCATCCACCGGACGCTTGAAGGCAGTTTGGCATCAGACATACAGGGTAAAAGAAGGAATAGAAGGACAAGAGTGGGACCAAGGAAGCTGTGAAAGTGGATTGGTCAATAGAGAGGGCAAAGAAGAGAAAGCATGGTAGAGCAAGATCACAAATTAGAAGATATGAGAAGAGAAACCTCAATAGAAGAGTTAGAGTAGAGTGAAAGAAGCAAGAACTCGTGCAAGGGAACCGTAGCACTACCTGGAGATATATGGTCATGCAAGGGTGAATCACCCTTGGCTTTGGGTGCATTTACTATGGCACTGTGTTATTCCAGAACCACATACATGGCTTCGGAGCTACTCACGTGGGTAGGGCCCCAAAAGAATGTATGAACTTGGCCACCATGCCCAACCACACTCCATCCACTTAGTCATGGTGGCACTCATGAAAAATAAGTTTGATTGTGGTTCTGTATGAAAGAATTCAGTAATCTCAGCTGGTTGAAACTCTCTTCTCTTTCACAAGAAAAATTTGGGAACTTCATCGCACAGTGTAATTTGCTCTTTCTGACTAACATCACTGTGCTTTATTTGGAAACTAGAGCCTTGTTTTCCTAAGAATCATGCAACACAATGCTCTGTGACAATATACAGTGTTGTGCACCAAAAATAGCTAAATAGCTATAGCTTTTTACATATTTTTATATATGATACATATATTGCAAATAGAAGAAACATTATGGGGGTCATTCCAACCCTGGCGGTCGGTGTTAAAGCGGCGGCTAACCCGCCAACAGGCTTGCGGTGTAAAAAATGGAATTCTGACCCTGGCGGAAACCGCCAACAGAGACCGCCACTTTAACACTCCGACCGCCACGGCGGGACAAACAAACAGCGCAGCGGTCACCGGCAACAGACAGGCGGGAGACAATGTACCGCCCACCCTATCACAACACACCAATCCGCCACCTTTTCCGGGGCGGTAGCCCCGCCGATAAAAACACGGCAGAAACAGACATTTCAAACGGAAAACGCTCACCTCCATACACCCCACGAGGAATCTGGACAGCATGGAACCCGAACTACACATCCTACCAGCCATTGTCTTCCTGCTCCTCTACCAGGAGCACGAACGCCGGCGCAGAAGACTACGGTGAGTACTGCACCTACGACACAGGGGAGGGGGGAGGAGAAATTATTACTGGCACACATACACTACACACCCACCGCCACCCTCACCCACTACAACACACACATCAATGCATAGCAATACATCACTGTTACAATCCCCAAACCCCCCGGAAGAATGCAAAGACAAAATGAAATGATCATAAACAGTCGAATATATTGTATTATCGGCATATAAAAATATCACACATTTAAAACTAATATATACATAAATATCAAAAGTTCGATAATTTTAGCTGTCATTGTCCGTGGACCACTGGGCCCAAATCACATGGGCAAGGCCCACACAGGATACCTGACACCAACGGAGAGAACACTGCAGGGGCATCGATAGAAAAACTACAGGCACCTCAGGGGGAAGGGAAGGGGGGGCACCTCAGCCACATGAGTACACGACGCCAGATCCACGAGGGGCCTCCATGGCCACTGTCCCATCCTGGGGAGTGCAAAGCCACAGTCTCTCAAGTCCATACAGTGGGTGGCTTGCCCACTGTACCATCCTGGGGAGTGCAAAGCCACAGTTTCTCAAGTCCATACAGTGGGTGGCTTGCCCACTGTACCATCCTGGGGAGTGCAAAGCCACAGTCTCTCAAGTCTCTACAGTGGGTGGTTTGCCCACTGGACCATCCTGGGGAGTGCAAAGCCACAGTCTCTCAAGTCCATACAGTGGGTGGCTTGCCCACTGTACCATCCTGGGGAGTGCAAAGCCACAGTCTCTCAAGTGGATGACAGTGTCCACTGGTTCTGGAGGGGGACTGGTGCCCAGAGTGCGTCGTGCAGCCCTGCCCGACACAGATGCGGCACTGCCCCTTCCGCCAATGGGACAGCGGTGCTTGAGATGAAGGGCCCAGTGCAGCGGTGCTTGAGATGAAGGGCCCAGCGCAGCGGTGCTTGAGATGAAGGGCCCAGTGCAGCGGTGCTTGAGACGGCGGTGCCCAGCGGAGCGGTGCTTGAGACAGCGGTGCCCAGCGGAGCGGTGCTTGAGATGAAGGGCCCAGCGGAGCGGTGCTAGAGATGAAGGGCCCAGCAGAGCGGTGCTTGAGATGAAGGGCCCAGTTCAGCGGTGCTTGAGATGAAGGGCCCAGTTCAGCGGTGCTTGAGATGAAGGGCCCAGTGCAGCGGTGCTTGAGATGAAGGGCCCAGCGGAGCGGTGCTTGAGATGAAGGGCCCAGCGGAGCGGTGCTTGAGATGAAGGGCCCAGTTCAGCGGTGCTTGAGATGAAGGGCCCAGTGCAGCGGTGCTTGAGATGAAGGGCCCAGCGGAGCGGTTCTTGAGATGAAGGGCCCAGCGGAGCGGTGCTTGAGATGAAGGGCCCAGTTCAGCGGTGCTTGAGATGAAGGGCCCAGTGCAGCGGTGCTTGAGATGAAGGGCCCAGTGCAGCGGTGCTTGAGATGAAGGGCCCAGCGGAGCGGTGCTTGAGATGAAGGGCCCAGTTCAGCGGTGCTTGAGATGAAGGGCCCAGTGCAGCGGTGCTTGAGACGGCGGTGCCCAGCGGAGCGGTGCTTGAGATGAAGGGCCCAGCGGAGCGGTGGTTGAGATGAAGGGCCCAGTGCAGCGGTGCTTGAGATGAAGGGCCCAGTGCAGCGGTGCTTGAGACGGCGGTGCCCAGCGGAGCGGTGCTTGAGATGAAGGGCCCAGCGGAGCGGTGCTTGAGATGAAGGGCCCAGTGCAGCGGTGCTTAAGATGAAGGGCCCAGTTCAGCGGTGCTTGCCTTGGCGGTCCTTGCCCTGTTCAGCGGTGCTTGCCTTGGCGGTGCTTGCCCAGTTCAGCGGTGCTTGCCTTGGCGGTCCTTGCCCTGTTCAGCGGTCCTTGCCCAGTTCAGCGGTGCTTGCCTTGGCGGTCCTTGCCCTGTTCAGCGGTGCTTGAGTTGGCGCTCCTTCATTGCCCAGCTGGGCTGTGGCTAGCGCTCCTTCATTGCCCAGCTGGGCTGTGGCTGGCGGGGCCCTCCTGGGCAGCTGGGCTGTGGCTGGCGGGGCCCTCCTGGGCAGCTGGGCTGTGGCTGGCGGGGCCCTCCTGGGCAGCTGGGATGGGGCTGGTGGGGCCCTCCTGGGCAGCTGGCCTGCTGCCGGACTTGTCGGGCGTGCTGCCCATCCCACCCTTCCCTGGTCGTCTGTGGCCCTTTCCCACCTTTGGCGGTGTGCCAGGTGGCACCCCACTTCCAGGCGGAGCCAGGGTAGGGATTTTGGTCCCTGGTGTCCTTGGCCTCTCGCGCCGGGCACTGGTGATCTTTGGGTGTTTTTCCGGGGGTGGGCTGGCCGTGCCTTGGCTCCTACCAGAACTAGTTGCCCTTGAGGGTGGGGGACTCCACAGTCCTTGGACAACAGTCCTGATAGGTCCTGGTTTGGTGGTGGCTGAGGTGCTGATTGCAGTCTTATTCGATGGACGGGGTGGGGGAGTTGTTGGAAAGAGGTCAAGTTTGGAAAGGAAAATCAATTTGGAAAGAGAGGGATGGCTAGGTGTAGTGGGTATGGGAGTGGAGGAAGAGGATGTGGTTGTAGGAGTGTGAAGTCTGGTGTCTTTGGGTGCAGGTGCTTGGGCTGGAGGCTGTCGTGAGGTGGATGGCTGTTGGGTGGGTGGCTGCCTGCGTTTGTGTGGTTTGGAAGAGGGGGTGACAGACACACTGGGAGAGGACACAGGGGACGTGTAAATGGTAGTGGGGGTGGTGACTGCACGTGTGCGGAGTGTTCTGGTGGGTGTGCTGGTGATGGACGCAGTGGCTGAAGATGTTGTGCATGCAAGTGTGAGTGGAGACGTCACAGGGAGGGAGGAGGGAGACGAGGAGGAGGGGGACACAGTGGAGGCAGTGGCTGTTGGTGTGTCTGCACGTGGATGTTGCTTGTGTGAATGCTTGTGTGAAGTGTGGTGCTTATGTCTGGATGAGCTTCCCTTGGGTGTTGAGGTGTGTGCAGGCTGGTCTGTAGGTGTGTCTGAGATAGTCAGAGGTACAGGGGATTGGGTCTGGGTGGAGGAAGTTGGAGGGGGGAGGCTAGAGACAGGGACAATTGCTGCCATCAGTGCTGAGGCCAGAGCGTTGAACGATCGCTGATGGGCAGCCTGACCCGAATGAATGCCCTCCAGGTATGCATTACTCCGGTGCACCTCCCTTTCTACACCCTGGATGGCATTCAAAAGGGTAGACTGCCCAACAATGATGGTCCTCAGGAGGTCAATGACCTCTTCACTGAGGGCAGCAGGGGTGACAGGGGCAGGGCCTGAGGTGCCTGGGGCGAAGGAGATGCCCACCTTCCTGGGTGAGCGGGCACGGGGCAAAAACTGAGGGGCTGCTGGGAGGGCGGTGCTGGTGCGCTGGGTGGCGGCTGTACCTGTTGTTGCAGGGGGCACGGATGTTGCTGCCACCACAAGGGAGCTCCCTTCAGAGGAGGAGTTGCTGCCACTGACATCAGCACAAGTCCCCGCTGTGGAGCTCCCCTCGCCCTCCGTCTCACTGGTGAAATCCGAGTCAGTTGGATGGCCCGCCATGGCCATGTGAGATGCAGCTCCCTCGTGCTCCAATGCCACTTCTCCTCCGCCTGATGATGCTAATGCACACATGAACAGGAAGACCACAAAAAAGGGGTGGGGGAGAAATAAAGACATGTTGAGTGCATGGATTACCGCTACCGTTGGCGGAGAGGACAGACACAGAAGCCCCCTGCACTACGCTGCGCACTTGGGGTCCACTACGCAATCCGTGGGACATGGCCTACAAGCCTATGGACGACGACTGCACACATAGATGACACAGGGCCATGAATAGCTGTACTTGACACCCTACAGAGGTGGGGGGCGGGGGCACAGGGCCATGCCTTACGGAGGGGCCTAGCCTACAGAAATCGCCCTGGCCTAGAGATACCCACAGCCCACCTCCCCCACCCAGACACCTCCACTGCGCGCAAAGTCACCAGAATGAGAGTGTACTCACCCCCTTGTGTCTGCTGTGATGTCCTCACGCGCCCATCCAAATCGGGGTAGGCCACCGCCAGGATCCGGGACATCAGGGGGGTCAATTGACGACTGGCACCCCGCCTACGTTGGGAGGCCATCCTCAGCAGAGCCTCCGCCGTCTTCCTGCTCCCGCGTCAGATGTCCTCCCACCTCTGTTGTGGACCCCCAGGGTCCGGACGTCCTTGGCGATGGCACCCCAAATCGCGACTTTCTGGTGGGCGCTGACCTATGTGACATGTACAGGGGGAGAAAAAAAATCATCACCTTCTGCATGCTTGATGTGAGTGGCCCCCCATCCCCACCCTTGCCATGTGGCACATGCTCTCATCTGTCGTCTGATGCATGCCTCAAACGCTCCCCTCCCCACCATCTTTCATCCACCCGACTCAACCCAGGCATTGCCCACAAAGCATGCTCCCAGTGTACTTACCTGTTGGTCTGGAGGACCGTAGAGTAGCGCATACTGGGGGAGGACCCCATCCACGAGTTTCTCCAATTCTTCAGAAGTGAAGGCAGGGGCCCTTTCCCCAGTCGCAGCAGCCATTGTCTCTTCTAGACAGAGGTCACAGCAGCACTTGAGGTAAGGTCCTCTCCTGTGGAAGATCAGGTATTGAGTGATTAAGTAGATAGAAAATGGCGGTCATGCCCGCGGCGGTGCGTACCGCGACCGCTGGCGCACATCGTCATTGGCTCGTCATTGGCTCGTGTAACCCATAGGATTCTATGTTAACCAATGCGGCTTTGCGCCGCAGTCTTCGACCGCCTACCGCCACGGTGTGCCACGCCAGCGCATTGACCTCACATCCCATTGTCACACTTCACAGGTCAGGCAGCCGCCATTTCAAGGGCCCACATGGCTTAATTTCTACTGCGTCACACATACCTAGGCCTTTCCTCAACACTCATACAAACCATTCAATGCATAGTGAATCGTGTTGTGTGCAGGCTGTGGGAACGTACCTGTGGGTTGATTGACTCTGTGCTCGCTGTTGTCCTTCCTAGGCACCGTCCGCTGGGCAATGCGAGGAGATGGAGGAATCTTCCCGTGTACAGACCGCTGGTGGACCTGTCGACAATGGAGGAAAGACATGTCATACTGACATACAGGCTTGACCGAGCCACTATACAGGAACTGTGTGCCCAGCTGGAGGCAGACCTGATATCACCCATCCGCCAACCCACAGGGATCCCCCCTCTAGTGCAGGTGCTGTCAGTGCTCCATTTCATAGCAAGTGGGTCATTTCAAACAACAGTGGCCATATCATCAGGGATGTCTCAACCTATGTTTTCCAAGGTGTTGTCCAGGGTGTTGTCTGCCCTGCTGAAACACATGAGGAGCTACATCATTTTCCCTGAGGTGGGGGATTTGCCTACAGTGAAGGGTGATTTCTATGCCCTTGGACATATCCCCAACATCATAGGTGCCATTGATGGGACACATGTGGCTTTGGTACCCCCCAGCAGGAGTGAACAGGTGTACAGGAACAGGAAAAGTTATCATTCGATGAATGTACAGATGGTGTGTTTGGCTGACCAGTACATCTCCCATGTTAATGCCAAGTTCCCTGGGTCAGTGCATAACGCCTACATCCTGCGGAATAGCAGCATCCCGTTTGTGATGGGTCAACTCCAGAGGCACCGGGTGTGGCTATTAGGGGACTCTGGTTACCCCAACCTGTCCTGGCTACTGACCCCAGTGAGGAATCCCAGGACCAGGGCAGAGGAACGCAACAATGAGGCACATGGGCAGACTAGGAGGGTGATCGAGCGAACCTTTGGCCTCCTGAAGGCCAGGTTCAGGTGCCTCCATATGACAGGTGGATCCCTAATGTACTCACCAAAGAAGGTGTGCCAGATCATCGTGGCCTGCTGTATGCTTCACAACCTGGCTTTGCGCCGCCAGGTGCCTTTTCTGCAGGAGGATGGTCCAGATGGTGGTGTTGTAGCAGCTGTGGAGCCTGTGGAGAGTGAAGAAGAGGAAGCCGGAGAGGACGACATAGACAACAGGAACACAGTAATAGAGCAATATTTTCAGTGACACACAGGTAAGAGTACACACCGGCATATTACATTTACTTAAAAACTCCTACCTCTCTACTGTCTGACTTTTTCCCCCAGTGTATGGTAACTGTGTTGTGACTTTCCCTTCCGTTTTCAGAGCTGTGGGCCCCACTGCGTGACATCTGCTTTGTTACCCCATGGACTACAGCTGTGTGACAGTGGTTTGTTGGCATCACAATGTGAATAACAATTTTGGCACTGTCATGTCTAATACATTTGTTAAAATCACAGACAGACTCCAGATTGTTTATGTGCAATAAGTGTGTGTGGGTGGTTGCAAATCGGTGAGGGGTGATGGTGGAGGATTGTCCATGGCAGAGTCCAGACTATCAGGTTCACAGGTGCATTGTCCAAATGCCTGTGGGAAGTGGAGCAGGGGCAGTTTAAGGTTGGACAGGGTGACAATGTGGGACAGTGGGATGACAATCAGGGCGGTATCCTTTGCTGGCGGGGGTCTTGACATGTTACTCTGTCTTCTTCCTGGATCTCAGGGCCCGCTTGCAGGGTGGTTCTCCTTCTGCAGGGGGTGGGGTTCTGGTGGCCTGTTGGTCTTCTGTCAGGGCCTCCTGTCCACTAGCGCCGACGGAGGTGGTAGCCTGTTCTTGGTCCATGCTAGTGTCAGGGGCCCTTTGAGGTGCCACAGTGGTCCGCAATGTGGAGATTAACTCATTCAGGGCCACAACGATGGTACCCATGGCGGTACTGATGTTTCTCAGTTCCTCCCTGAACCCCATATACTGTTGTTCCTGCAGAAGCTGGATTTCCTGAAACCTGGCCAGGACCGTCGCCATTGTCTCCTGGAAGCGGTGGTATGCTCCCATGATGGAGGAGAGGGCCTCGTGGAGAGTGGGTTCCCTTGGCCTGTCCCCCCCCTGTCGCACAGCTGCCCTCCCAGTTCCCCTGTTTCCTTGGGCCTCCGTCCCCTGGACCGTGTGCCCACTACCACTGCCCCCAGGTCCCTGTTGTTGTTGGGGTGGTGGGTTAGCCTGGGTTCCCGTAGTGGTGGACACACCGCTGATTGATGTGTCCTGGGGACAGAGGTATGGGCCCGCTGGGTGGGTGCTGTGCTGGTGTTCCCAGAGGGGGGAAGGTCTGCTGTGGCCTGTGCCTGTCTGAGGGGAACCGACTGTCCCGAGGTCCCCGATGGACCGGGCTGGTCATCTAGATCCAGGGAGACAGAGCTGCTGTCATCACTGTGGGCCTCTTCTGGGGGTGGAGGGGACATTTGTGGACCCTCCTGCGCGGTGACCTGCCGTTCGGGTCCTGCAGGGGTATAAAAGTATGGTTATTGCTTCTGTGTGTGCCAATGGCGTGCAATGGGTGGGTGCCCGTGTACCCCAGTGCTGGCATTCCTTTGTGGGGGCTGTTGTGATGGTATTTTGGGGGGGGTCATGGGTATGTGCATTGGGCATGCCTTGGTGATGGGTGTCCATGCTTTGGGGCCGCATGCAGGGCTAAGTGTTGGGATGGGTAGGTTGTGATGGTGAGACATTTGCAAGGGGTAGTTGTGATGGGGGTAAGGGTGAGGGTGGGGGTATGAGTTGGCATGCAGGTGGGGTGGGGGGGATGAAGTAGTGAAGATGAGACTTACCAGAGTCCATTCCTCCACCGACTCCTGCGAGGCCCTCAGGATGCAGGATGTTCAAGACTTGCTCCTCCCATGTTGTAAAATCTGGGGGAGGAGGTGGGGGTCCGCCGCCAGTCCGCTGTACCGCGATGTTGTGCCTTGATACCATGGAACGCACCTTCCCCCGTAGGTCGTTCCACCGCTTCCTGATGTCGTCCCTATTTCTCGGGTGCTGTCCCACAGCGTTGACCCTGTCCACTATTCTGCTCCATAGCTCCATCTTCCTGGCAATGGTGGTGTGCTGCACCTGTATCCCGAACAGCTGGGGCTCTACTCGTACGATTTCCTCCACCATGACCCTGAGTTCAGCATCTGAGAACCTGGGGTGTCTTTGAGGTGCCATGGGGTGGTGTGGATGATGTGTGGGGTGGAGTGTGTAGTGATAGGTGGGGTGCTATTTAGTGGTGTGTTGTGTGAGGTGCGTGGAAGTTCTGTGGGTATTGGTACTGTGTGCCTGTGGATGCTTGGTAGTTGACTGTGGTGTCTCTCTCTCGTCTTCTCTCTGAAATTCTGGTTGTAGGGGTTTGTGGGTAATGTGGGTGTGTGTTTTATATTGTATTGGGTGTGTGGGAGTGGTGTGTGTATGTGTATCAGGTGTGTGTATTTAGAATAGTCCAATGTGGTTGTGTTTTGTACGAGTATGTGTATTTCGACCGCGGCGGTGTGTACCGCCAATAGAATACCGCGGTTGAAAGACCGCCGCGTGGATTCGTGGGTCGTAATGGCATGGGCGTATTTCTGTTGGCGTGGCGGTGGAGGTTTGGTCATCGCCAGTTTATCGCTGACCTTTGGTGTGGCGGACTTTTATGGATGTCGGAATTTTGGCGGTTTGCCTGTTGAGGGTCAGAATGACCGTGGCGGTTTACCGCGACCGCGGCGGTGTTATGGCAGTCTTCTGACTGGCGGTAAGCGGCTTTTACCGCCGAGGTTGGAATGACCGCCTATGTGTGTATGTGTGTATATATATATATATATTGCGCCCCAACCACTGGACAGAATTACACCAAATTTGACAGAAAGGTAGCTCTTACACCAAATTTGGCAGAAAGGTAGCTCTTGGTCCAGAAAGCGCCTTTTTGTTTTTTGGTGTAAATCGGTTCAGTAGTTTTTGAGATATTAAAGTAAATCCACATTTTTACATATAGGGACACAAAGGACTTGCAAACTCTGCCGATTTAGTGCTGAGATCTGATTGGCTGCCAAAGTTCCAACAAAGAAGTGTTGGTAGCCATGTTGGCTCCCAGAAAAAATATGAAAAAAAGAAAAGGGGCCAGGGTAGGAACACTCTGACCCTTAACTCTGGTGCTGGATGCCCAGAGGGACCACTCCAGGGCTAAAAAGCTATTTTGTAAAATATTTTTGTAGTTAAATCACAATGGAGTCGCAGTTCTATGGCAAAAATAAAAAAATGTGCAGGCTCCTGCGCTTGTGCCATGCAGCCCCCCTCACCACCAAAAAATAATAATTAGGTCTGGCCTCAGGGGATGGGGTCCCTAGGGCTGAGATCTGCCCTGAGGGCCACGCATCTACATTGGCTGATGACACAAACTTGTGTGGTCATTAAGGGGGTGCAAAGAAAAAGGTTTGGTCCAAAAGCACGTTTTTGCTCCAGTGCATTATCCATAGACTTTTTAGATAGACGTAGTGGCAAAATGGCTGGAACGGATTTACATGAAATTTGGAAGGAGTATAGATTATGGTGTAGAAACGGTCCTTTTTATTATTTAATCTGAATTTGTTTGAGTAGTTTGTAAGAAATAAGGTACAAACTTCTAGTGATATATTGGGCTGCTGTACCTTTGCGGCGCATAGCGGTACATGTCAATGAAGGAACATAATGTTACTGGTAAATCAAAACCCTTGCAAAATGAAAAGATAGCCATATTGTTTTGACCTCATTTTCTCTCTGTTCTGTGTTTTTATTTCAACTATAATTTACTACTCTTTTGGTAACGAATGGGAATAGATAAGGTGGTTTACCTAAGATATATATATTTTTTTAAAGTTTATGATGTACCACGGTTTATGATGTACCAACTTTTGCAAAATTATCTAGAAAGTACCACAATACCTGTTGAACTATACAGGGAGTGCAGAATTATTAGGCAAGTTGTATTTTTGAGGATTCATTTTATTATTGAACAACAACCATGTTCTCAATGAACCCAAAAAACTCATTAATATCAAAGCTGAATATTTTTGGAAGTAGTTTTTAGTTTGTTTTTAGTTTTAGCTATGTTAGGGGGATATCTGTGTGTGCAGGTGACTATTACTGTGCATAATTATTAGGCAACTTAACAAAAAACAAATATATACCCATTTCAATTATTTATTATTACCAGTGAAACCAATATAACATCTCAACATTCACAAATATACATTTCTGACATTCAAAAACCAAACAAAAACAAATCAGTGACCAAAATAGCCACCTTTCTTTGCAAGGACACTCAAAAGCCTGCCATCCATGGATTCTGTCAGTGTTTTGATCTGTTCACCATCAACATTGCGTGCAGCAGCAACCACAGCCTCCCAGACACTGTTCAGAGAGGTGTACTGTTTTCCCTCCTTGTAAATCTCACATTTGATGATGGACCACAGGTTCTCAATGGGGTTCAGATCAGGTGAACAAGGAGGCCATGTCATTAGATCTCCTTCTTTTATACCCTTTCTTGCCAGCCACGCTGTGGAGTACTTGGACGCGTGTGATGGAGCATTGTCCTGCATGAAAATCATGTTTTTCTTGAAGGATGCAGACTTCTTCCTGTACCACTGCTTGAAGAAGGTGTCTTCCAGGAACTGGCAGTAGGACTGGGAGTTGAGCTTGACCCCATCCTCAACCCGAAAAGGCCCCACAAGCTCATCTTTGATGATACCAGCCCAAACCAGTACTCCACCTCCACCTCCACCTTGCTGGCGTCTGAGTCGGACTGGAGCTCTCTGCCCTTTACCAATCCAGCCACGGGCCCATCCATCTGGCCCATCAAGACTCACTCTCATTTCATCAGTCCATAAAACCTTCGAAAAATCAGTCTTGAGATATTTCTTGGCCCAGTCTTGACGTTTCAGCTTGTGTGTCTTGTTCAGTGGTGGTCGTCTTTCAGCCTTTCTTACCTTGGCCATGTCTCTGAGTATTGCACACCTTGTGCTTTTGGGCACTCCAGTGATGTTGCAGCTCTGAAATATGGCCAAACTGGTGGCAAGTGGCATTGTGGCAGCTGCACGCTTGACTTTTCTCAGTTCATGGGCAGTTATTTTGCGCCTTGGTTTTTCCACACGCTTCTTGCGACCCTGTTGACTATTTTGAATGAAACGCTTGATTGTTCGATGATGACGCTTCAGAAGCTTTGCAATTTTAAGAGTGCTGCATCCCTCTGCAAGATATCTCACTATTTTTGACTTTTCTGAGCCTGTCAAGTCCTTCTTTTGACCCATTTTGCCAAAGGAAAGGAAGTTGCCTAATAATTATGCACACCTGATATAGGGTGTTGATGTCATTAGACCACACCCCTTCTCATTACAGAGATGCACATCACCTAATATGCTTAATTGGTAGTAGGCTTTCGAGCCTATACAGCTTGGAGTAAGACAACATGCATAAAGAGGATGATGTGGTCAAAATACTCATTTGCCTAATAATTCTGCACTCTCTGTATATATATATATATATATATATATGTGTGTGTGTGTGTGTGACAAAGTAAAATTAGACATAATATAGGGTGGCTCTTAATAGAGCTTTTGCTTTTTTTATATAAACATATTTATATCTGTTTGTCAAGCCATGTTTTTAGGTTTGAAACGAAAATATGTTTTTCATAGTTGAAAATTTAACACTGCTATGATAATAAACTGCTGCGTTGCTATACTTCAGACCCGAAATGCTGGACTGAATTACACTAAATTTGACAGAAAGCTATATCTTGGTCCAGAAAGAGTGCCTTTTGTGATTTGGTGTAAATCTGTTCAGTAGTTTTGGAGTTATTAGAGAAAAATTATTCATGTACATCTAGTGAGACAGCTCCACCCCGGTGGATCTGCGGATCCATGTGCCAAGAGCAATGCCCTGATTGGCTAGCCGCAACCTGAGAGAAAAGTTGCACCGCCATGTTGTATATCGGGACATGGTTCCTGGGAGGGAAGTAAACTGTAAATAGGATATAAGGGGCAGGATAAAGGTATCCTATATCCTGCCTCCATGTGACTAATGAAGAGGTCTGTGAGGGACCCCTCACGAGGAAGAAATTGTGGAAAAAAGCTTCTTTATATGTGCAAGGATCTGCGGATCCACTGCGGTGCTCAGCACAATTCTGCAGTGGATCCACGGATCCAGACCCGAATTAAAAAAACACATGCACCCAATCACAGACCCCCACAGTCACTCACACACCCATTCACACACTCACACATCCACTCATAGACCCACAAAACTATTACCATACCCACTCAGAGATCACACAGCCACTCACACACCCATTCATACACTCAGACATCCACTCACACACCCATTTACACATTCACACACCCACGAAACCACAACCACACCCACTTACAGACCCTCACACACACTCACTCCCACCCACTTACTTTCACAAACTCATTCACACACTCACACACCCACTCACAGACCCACAAAACCACTATTGCACCCCTCACAGACCCACACAGCCACTCACACACCCATTCACACATTTTCACACACCCACTCACAAACCCACAAAACCACTACCCCACCCAATCACAGACCCACACAGCCACTCACACACCCACTAATACCCATTCACACACTCAGTCACAGACCCACCAAACCACTACCACCCCTACTCACAGACTCACACACCCTTTGACACACTCACAAACCCACAAAAACCCTCACAGACCCACACAGCCACTCACACACCCTCTCACACACTCTCTCACAGACCCACCAAACCACTACCACGCCCACTCACAGACCCACACAGCCACTCACATTCCCACTCACATAACTATTCACACAATCACACTCCCACTCACAGACCCACAAAACCACTCACACACCCACTTACATGGCCACACAACCACTCACACACTCACTCACTCACACAACCATACAGCAACCCACACACCCACATACGCATTGTAGCACAATTTATATTAGAAAAGCAGTGAAATTCACTAAAAAAACAAAGATTGTAGGGATGTTGTAGTCAGGAAATAGCATTAAAAATGTAGAAATTCACTAAAAAACAAAGGTCACAGGAATGTTATTGTTGGAAATAGAATTGTATAAAACCTTAGAAATTCACTGAAAAAAATCAAAGGTTACAGTGACGTTATAGTAGGTACAGATTTTACACACACAAAACCACAGAAATTCTCCAGGTATAGGTGTTATCTCAAGTAACTAGAACTCGTGCTTTATGGTAAGTATAACTCCTGCCTTCACCATGCACTGATAATTACCTTACATATTACATCACTCATAACACCTTGTTATCACATCATTGATATTCTCACTGCAACATTTGCAGTGAAACAATTGATGAGAAAACTGTGCATGGCAGGAGCGTGAGCTAGAGTTACCTCATATATATAAAGCACTTCATGTGTCGTTAATGTCATCTTCCATGTACATGCTAAAAAATGTTGTGTTGGGATGCCACTAAGAACAATTTAGCATTGTGTCACAGTGCAAAGACAAGCAACCAGGGTCGTGCATGAACTTTGCACACAAGGCCTATGCTCCAGTACAAATCTTTCAGTCCAACCTGTGCGAATATACCTCTTTTACATGTGTATTTTTCATAACAAATAGACATATTATGGCTGAAATATCAGGTTTTTCTTTTGCCCATTGTTTCGTCCTATTTTCACTTAGCATTAGTATTCTTTTTCCAGTCACTGGATGCTCTCCCTGTCATGGGCGGGACATCCTGAGGCTGGAACACAGCTCCATTGTACGTACTGCAGGTAGGAAAACTATACATCAGCAACATCATAATTCTTCACTTGGTTCCCAAATCATTTAACTTCGTGGACAAGAGTTGTATGTTCCTCTATCCCTATTCCTTATATACTATATTCCATCTGTACAACAATCAACATTGCCAATGCTAATAGGTCTGGCGTATAAGTGAAACTGCATGGATGCTTCCATCCATGCAGTCTTTCATCCATCCATCCATCCATGGAATCAAATATCATGTACGCACTCAGTCTCTCATCCTTGCACTCATACCAATTATTTATTTACCCATTTACTCATTCTTTCTTTCATAATCATATACTCCCAACTAACACTTCAGGATTCTTTCCTCCTCCACCCCTCCATTACTCCAGTCAATCTAACTAACAAACTTTCATACCATGGCTCAAATTAACTCATAATAATACTAAAACTGTACTCAAGTTTCCCGATACTAATCCATCACTAATTCTTGTTGGGTTCCAGAGTAGCGTGCTACTCGCCGAAAAGCGCTTCAACGCCTCGTCAGGGGTAGTAAGCGCTATATAAATACTATTACAATACAAAACAATACAATGTCAGCCATGCACAACACCACACATACAAACTCACCAACTAACAGGCTCTTTAAGATATCGCCAAAACCTGCTGGACTTGCTGCTAATTTACAAGGGGCATGCAAGTTCTTCTGGGAGAGTGTGACTGCCTGTATGTGGGGAGTGTGGGAGTGCTGTTGGCAGTGTATTATTGCTAGCCTGAGATTAATGTGAGACCACTTGTGGTAGAGTAGGATGACTAGTATGTGAGAGGTATGGAAGGGCTATTGGGAGTGTTAGACTGCTGGCTAGTGCTTGAGGGGTGTGAGAGTGTCAGTATTGTCAGACTGCTACTCTGTGAGTACAGCAAGTGTTGTCAATAGATTTTGACTATTAGTATGTAAGTGGTGTGTGTGTGACTGCTATTCTGAGGGATGTGGAAGTGATGTCAGTAGTGTGACTGCTAGTATATCAGGGGTATAAGAATGCCTCCAGTGGTGCATGGGTGGTTCTCTATGCTTATTGTGAAAGTGCTTCTGTAGCATATGACTGCTGGTGTGTTGAGGGGGTGACAATACCACCAGTGCAGATGGTGCCTTGCTTTTTCACCATAGGGTCTTTAACTATTCACCTCATGTTTCACTCTGTGCACACACTTACTTAAAGATGAGTTTTATTTTTAACTCTAAGGGGAATCAGTTTCCCCCTATATGTGTGGCCTTCATGGTCAGCTTTCCATGATACAGATTCTCAAAGACTGTGTGATGCATTACTGACTGAGGTTGTCCATTATTTACTTTGAGATATCTTACATAATTACCACTTGAAGGCTACTCCTATCCACCAACCCTCAGCATCAATCAACCACCCAACCATTGTGTGCATAACCTGTTATATGTACTATCATCCCCAAGTACAAGTTACACCAGAGGGCAGTCTCCTCCCCAACCCTTCAATCAATCAATCAATAGATTTATAAAGCGCGCTATGTACCCGTTAGGGTTTCGAGGCGCTGGGGGGGGGGGGTGGGGGGGCGGTGGGTGCTGCTATTGTTCGAAGAGCCATGTCTTGAGAAGTCTCCTGAAGGTGAGGAGGTCCTGGGTCTGGCGTAGTGAGGTGGGGAGAGAGTTCCAGGTCTTGGCGGCGAGGTAGGAGAAGGATCTGCCGCCAGAGGTCTTGCGCTGGATTCGGGGGACGATGGCGAGGGCAAGGTTGGCAGAGCGTAGTTGACGTGAGGGAATGTAGAAGTTGAGTCTGGAGTTCAGGTAGGTGGGTCCGGTGTTGTGCAGTGCCTTGTGTGCGTGGGTGAGGAGTTTGAAGGTGATCCTCTTGTCCACGGGGAGCCAGTGGAGGTTCTTCAGGTGGGGGGAGATGTGGCACCGGCGGGGTACGTCGAGGATCAGGCGGGCGGATGCGTTCTGGATGCGTTGGAGTCGTTTGATGTCTTTCGTTGGGATGCCTGTGTAGAGTGCGTTGCTGTAGTCGAGTTTGCTACTGACGAGGGCTTGGGTCACCGTCTTTCTAGTTCCTGTTGGAATCCAATTGAAGATCCTGCGGAGCATGCGGAGGGTGTTGAAACAGGAAGAGGAGACAGCGTTGACCTGTTTGGACATGGTGAGAGTGGAGTCGAGGATGAAGCCTAGGTTACGTGCGTGGCTGGCTGGGGTGGGTGGGGGGCCGAGGGCGGTGGGCCACCAAGAGTCGTTCCAGGCCGAGGGGGTGCACCCGAGGATGAGGACTTCCGTCTTGTCGGAGTTGAGTTTCAGGCGGCTGTTGCTCATCCACTCGGCGATGGATTTCAGTCCCTTGTGGAGGTTGGTTTTGGCGGTGAGAGGATCTTTGGTCAGGGAGAGGACGAGTTGGGTGTCGTCGGCGTAGGAGATGATGCTGAGGTTGTGTTGGCGGGCCAGTTGTGCGAGGGGGGCCATGTAGACGTTGAACAACGTTGGGCTGAGTGAGGAGCCCTGGGGGACGCCGCAGATGAGGTTGGTGGCACTGGAGCGGAAGGGTGGGAGTCGGACTCTCTGAGTTCTGCCGGAGAGAAAGGATGAGATCCAATTGAGGGCTTTGTCTTGGATGCCGGCTTCGTGGAGGCGGTTTAGTAGGGTGCGGTGGCAGACTGTATCGAAAGCGGCTGATAGGTCTAAGAGGATCAGGGCTGAGGTTTCGCCGTTGTCCATTTGTTGTCTGATGTCATCTGTGGCGGCGAGGAGTGCAGTCTCAGTGCTGTGGTTTCGCCTGAAACCAGATTGAGAGGGGTCTAGGATGGAGTTGTCTTCTAGGAACCCTTAGACCCCTTAATGCTCACAAGCACTCACCCGCTGCTCCAGGAGTCTGCTCCGGCCTCATATGGACAGCCCACAGCAGTACAATGCACCAACCTCAGTGACCCTCCATCTCCCCTGCATTTGCAAACAGAGTGCTCTTCATGAACAGGGCACATGTGCAGTACCGTGAGCTTGACTTGCACAGCTGGCTCACCACCAGCCAGGATCACTATACTGTCCATGCGTCAAAGAGCACACACGCACATGATCCCAGACTGGACTAGCTAAACTACCTTAGCACAGGAGAAACCCATTTACCTGCTGTCATTATGCACTGGGCTGCAGGCGCATTTGCTGTAGGGAAAGCCCAACTGTACTCAAAACTATATATATCACAATGCCTTCTGGGGGGAGAGACCCACTTAGCCCACTCCAGTGCCTCAGAACTGTTATGTTGGCTGTAGCAGCCATCTTAGGGATAGGGATCCCACAATATGTCATGTCGAGTTGTACTTGCCCTCCTGGCGTTCATGTTTTTAACTGCTAAACAACTACCTGTAATCAGTAACTAACAACACTGAAAGGACTGATTCAGAAAGGGAAGCAATCTAAGGTTAAGGATGAGGGGACAAAAAGAGGAAGTTTTGACTGAAGGAAAAATCAAGAATTGGGTGATGAAAGAAAATGAATATAAAAACATAGGTCCTGATTTAGAGATTGGCAGACTGTAGACTCACCCACAAATGTGCCAGATGTCTCATCTGCAGTATTACAAGTACATTATAGACTACGGCCCTTGCAATATGGACGACAGGATATCTTTTGCATTTTGACAGAACTGTAAATAAGGCTCATAACTTGTTTTGCTTTTATGCTTTTTTCAGTGTTTCGGAATTTGTGTAGCTGTTAATAAGAGATATTACTTAACTGCACTTATTTAATCGGTCTTGTTAGGATGAAATTCTAGGTGTGCCTCAGCCCCATTAAAATTCTAACCAGTTGTCTAGAAGTTGAACAAAGTTTATTGCAATAGATGCATTAACTCATTGAGCTGTCTGTCCTACTAGCATAAACAAAAGAAAGGGTATAAAACAGTGAGGAGCAAACAAAGGTGAAAATTAAAGAAATTGCAGTTGTAAAATAGAGAGTATGAAAGAGCATGAAAGGAAACATTAGAGGAATTGAGAAAGAAATAAGCAGAGAAAGGCAAATAGAACTGCATGAAGAAATAAAAACGACAACCAAAAGAAAACTGGCTTTGCTCTTATGCTTTTTGTCATTGCTTTGAGATGCTGTATAGCTATTAATAAGATGTATTAATGACTGATACCTGGTTAGGGTGAAAGTCTGAATAGGCCTCTCCAAAATTTGAATCTGTGGCCTGCAGGTTGAATAGGTTTTTTGTTGTTTTCTTTAATAGGAAATGCATTCACCAAGGTGAACTACAGTACTAGAATAAAAAAATTAAAAAAGGGGAAATGAAGGAAGTTATCATCGTAGAATAAAGAGAAAAAAGGTAATGGGAGAGACAAATACCAAAGAGAAAGAAATTGACATAGAAAGAGAAATAAACAGAGACGTATATGCAAAATTTGTATTTTTTTTTTTTGCATAAGGGACTCTTCTGAGTTACTCTCTTGACTGAAGATCCTTTCAATAAAGCCTGATTTAAAATTTAAAAAAGGTAATTTTGAATCCAGGTTAGGTAACATTGTTACCCTGGCACAAAAACGTGAACGTCTGTCAGTGTCCAGGAGCACACTAAAATACACTGGTAAATAGATCACTCTTATGTCGATACCGTGCTTCATCTCTCATCTGTGCATTAGTGAGAAATATAGTGAAAGAATTCCTTCCCACGAGTAAAGTGAGTTAATTAGAGGCATAGGAAGAGTGGGGATGCTGATAAAGGTAATGTAAGCAAAAGAGACAAATAAATGTATTTTGTCTGGCAGGCTTTTCCCCAGAATTACTGCTTTGGCTTAAAAACAACAGGCAAGTCTGTATTTTCATCAACTCCACATGATTTTGTCAATCCTGACAGCTAACTTCAATGTTACGACAAATGCGGCCCCAGAGGATATTAAGCAAAGACACATGAGCCTATAATTTTCTGCTTCCACGTGTGAGATGCTATAATGATCAAAAGAAAATGACTTTCTAACTACCACATCTCTTTGTGCTGCTTCCTTCATGCCCGCTGCACTAATTGAATCACCCCCGAGCCGGCGTATCAATTCTGACTTCTGTGTGAGGATGTAATCAGGCATGTTGGAAGACCAGCTTGGGGAGGCGAGGGGTCCTTTGTGCGCGGCCCATCTGCCCGACATTAAAGCCGGTTCACTTCAACGCGGACCGATGGGTAGTGCCGGGGAGACCTGCTCGCGTCCTCTCGGGAAGACCTCTGTGGATCCCATTTGATGGGACTCAGCCTTTTCCCTTAAAAACAATCATATTTTCGTCATTTATTTATTGGATGTTTTTGCTTATTCCAGGCACGGTCCTGGGCAGCATAGAAGCGACTTACAGTGCAGTGACATGTTTGATTTTGGGCTTTTCGCAAGTAATTCTGGAATCAACTTGAGCATGATAAGGGGCATTTCTCTGCCAAACCCGAGGTGGCTGTTATCAATGCTTGAAGAACACGAGTCCTTTGCAAAGATACTTAACGATGAGTAGTTAAATTAACGTACCTCACATCTGAATTTAAGATGCTCATATTGGTAAGCCTACTTAATAGGAATTTTGCACACAAAAACACACACAAGCACAACACTCACACATACACACGTATCTCAAACTCACTGAGCTATACCATACATCACTGGTGAGGTCTAACCAGGTCGAAACCGACCTGGGGTTGCTTATGTTGCCATCTGGGGGGCATCTGCCCTGGCAGTTGGACTGAATTGTTTCAATGGGCGCAGGACTTACATTGATTTGCATATAGCTGGGCTCTGTCTAAGTGGCAAAGTGGCTGAAAAAAGGACCAAAATGTAGTCCAAGCGATTACTAGTCGCTAATATTATTTAAAGCATATCTTCCACCTCTTTGTTGATTGTGACAACAGCACTTAGTTACTAACACTGTCTGCTGGAGGCCCTCAATATTAACTAACAGATAGAAAGTGCTAAATAGTTTTTTTTATCGAGCCTTCCTAGTGATGGTTTTTGTTCACTGGCCAACATGTTTCAGATAGTACTGTCATTATGCTGGTCTTCATCAGGGCTAACTCACCATAACAACAGCATGGTGTTGTTTTAAAGGGGCACAAATCTGCAATATTCAAGCATCCAGAGAAATTCTAGTTTTTGTTGAGTGCAATACGGATGGTTAATACTAATATGTAGTAGAGAAGACCGAGAACCAGTTCATTTTAGATTTTTGAAAATCCCAAGTAACAGCCTCTTTACGTGTTGCCTGGAACAATAGTGCTGTAACAACATGACCAGAATTACCAGTATCGCAGTAATTACTTGAAGAAATATTAAAGCATTAATACAAGTTTTAGGCCTTAGAATGAAGACTTTTCCATTAATATATTAACCTTACTATTGACTGCAAATTTTGGTCTGGCAAAAGCCCAAACATGAAGGTTTGCACGCCAACCTCATAAAAACCAATTCAGTCGTAAACATCTGCTTGCAGTCAAATACAAATTTCTGAAAACTTGTAACAAGGGCTAAACTGAAGTTTTAAGGTAAAATGGAACTAATGATTCAAATACATTAAAAAAAATGGCTGCACTGCCCGTTGAGCGATACCTTGGTCCCAGCATTCCAAAAATGATTCCAGTACCACTCACAGTATCAAGTTCTTCACACACTCAGTGTAAAAACAAAACAATAAGGGCTGTGTCATAAAATCATACAGAGGCCTTTTTAAAGATGATGCCTTTTGTATAATGTATTGTACAATGTATCCATAAATAAATAATAAAAACACTCATTCTAGCATACGGCATGCATCGTTTATTAGTTTTAACACAATGGGTGTTACTATTAAACACAGTAGTAATCACTTCATCAAAGAAAGATGAAAGTATGAGGACTGGGAATCCCATTCTTCTCTGATGTAATGTTTAGAAAAAATAGGCAAACAAACACACACATTTCATTGTGTAATTGAAGAAATTAAGGTACATCTTATACTACCCTTAGATTCAACTGTGCACAGGGAAGAAATGTAATGCATGTGTTTCTTTTGCAGATTATTGACTAAGGGGTTCATTACGAGTTTGGTGGTCGGACGAGCCGACTGCCAAACTCGTGGGGATAAGGTGGCCATCAACCCGGCTGCTTTTTTACGATGTTCCCACTGGGCTAACCGGCGGGAACATCATATTAAGATATTCCTGCACGTCAGCCCGGCAGGAACAGTGCTACGGTATTGGCCTCGGCCCCCGAGGCCAATACCGTAGCACTACAGCATTCTTGGAATGCGCACTGTCTGCAAAGCAGACAATGCACATACCAAGGGTGCTGGCCAGGGGGGCCCTGGGCACGGGCAATACAGCCCCCCGTGGCCCCCTACACAGCCTTTCCACCAACCTTTCCATGTGGTTGCACCTTGAAAGGCTGGAGGCGGAAAGGGGACTCGTGCTCAGCACGGAGGTGCTGAATTCAGCACTTCTGTGGCTGAGCACGAATCAGACCACCGCCAGTCCGTCGGGAACCATGTTCCTGGTGGGCACAGCAGTCCCCTGGCGGTCCGACCGTCAAGGTCATAATGTGCCGGTCGGACCTCCAGACACATAGTGAGGGCCTAAGTATTTCTTGCCATTTCACCAGTGCAACGCATTTCCAGTCCTCAGACAACTATTTCTGAAACGTTTCTAATCTGTCATTAGATCTTGATTCTAGACCCATGGTATAATTCTAGGAGAGCTGATAATACTACATTATGACCCGTTCCAAGGTGCAGAATGATCTCTCAGAGTACCGAACAACTCAGAATGAGGCCAATAAACTACATTTCCCAGAATGCATTTGACATATTTTGGTAGCATAGGCACGTAAAGCAATACTAGCAAAAACTGCTAAAGGGAACTCACATTATGTAGCAGCATACTTCAATAAAAACGAATATCACTTGATATGTTAAATTCAGTAATATAGTCTTGTAATCATCTTGTTTCAGACTGATCAATATCTGGCTAATTTAACCCTTGTTTTTAGGGATATGCAGTAGTTGCTTTTTGGTTGCCAATTTGGCCCCTTTGAATACAGGTACTGTATGGATGGAAGGAGTCACAGCCCTATCTGAACATTTACATTTTAGCTTTATTGAGATTAATTATTGAGTGACATAGAGAGCTATGTTGGAAACCAATATCTGCTCTGGTAGAAATGTTCACACCAGCCCCACCAAGGGAGAAGCCAGAAAAATAAAATACCCTCCACTTTGAACCAAAGCTCATATGACACCAAGCAGGCCCTTGCAAACCTAGGAGAGGCTGCTTGACTCTTCCATCCAAGATCTATCCATTCATCCTTTCATCCTTCAATCCACTATTCCTCCTGTATCCACTATTTCTCCTGTAGCTCTGTCATCTATTCAGTCTTTCATACAACATTCAGTCTGTCATCATTCCGTCCAATCGTCTGCCTATCCATATCCAAACCTATCCATCCATCTTGAAACCTATCCATCGAACATATCATACATTCATCCTTCCACTCATCATCCATTCTTGACATATCATCCCCTTTCATTCATCATCCATCCACCCTTTTGCTCATCCATCCTTTTGCTCATCTATCCATGTTTTTAATATTCCAGCCATCCACTCTTTCACTCGATCCATCATCCCTTTCACTCATCCATCCATCCACTCAGCCATTCATTCTTTCATTATCCATACACTCTTTGACCCATCCATCCACTCATCCATCCATTTACCTTTTCATTCATCCATCCCTTCACTCGCTTATCCATCCATCCACCCTTTCACTCATCCACCCATCTACCCTCCCTTTCACTCATCCATCAAATCTTTCAATCATCCATCCTTACAAACATCCTTTCACTCATCCATCCATCCTTTCACTCCATCCATCCACCCATCCATCCACCCTTTTACTCTGACCGTTCATCCAGCCTTCCACTCATTCATCCATTGACCATCCTTTGACTCATGCATTCATTCTTTCACTCATTCATCCATCCTCTCATCCTCCATCCATCCACCATTTCACGTATCCACCCATCCACTCAACCTTTTGCCCATTCACCCATCCTCTCTTTCACTCATTCATCCTTCCATCTATTGCTTCACTCACTCATTCATCCATGCATCTATCCATCTACCCTTTCACTCACTCATCCATCGTTTGACTGCCAGGTGCAGACAGAAAAGGTCCATCAAGGACTCCACCTCCGCTGTAGATGCTAAAGTGGGGGATGACGACGTCCCTGAGCTCCATACTACAGGAGGCCACGATTAGAATGGTGTCATCAGAACTCTCAAGCTTGGATTATGGCACTCAATATAGATCTGAAAACAGTCCCCTAGCCCGCGACCCACAGTGAAAATGCCAGGGTGGCAAAATGGCCAGTCCGGCTCTGCTGCCGTCCTTAATCGATCAGAAAGAAAAGCCCAGGCTTCCCAACCTAGCATGCTAGCATATTGAAGCAGCTGCAGTGCTGCATTAGGTATGAGATCTCATGTCTCATGAGACAAGAGATATGAAAGCCCCAATAAATACATGTTCTATCTTCTCCTGCTCTGATGCGTCTGAAGAGAAGTCCAGAACTGGCCTCTAGCTTTTGGAAAGGGCGTAAAGACAAAGGTTTGTATCTAACCACCATCTGCGGCCCTCTTACCTCATGAGGGTCGTCCTTAGTCCGCCATTTTTGGAGCAGTATAAACCTGTGGCGAAATTCAAGCATCATTTTTGTCTTCTCTCCCTGCTCACCTTCCCCCAAGTTTTTCCTGGTGAAACATGAACTGTGAAAACGAGACGCTCAATTGTTTTAATATGCAGCGAAATGAAGGGCGCGATTGGCCGTTGTAGTTTATTGTAATGCATACAGAACCCGAAACGGCCTGGCAGGTCATCTTGGTGCAGGCATTGCCCACGGCTAAACTGGTCATGCTTGTTTGGAAGAGAGGGGTTTTATAGTGCGTCCTATGTGGGTAGCGCTACATAAGTGAGAAGTGTAGTGTAGAGGAGTGAGATGCACATTTGGTGCCATATCAAGTTGGATGTTGATACAATCCTGGTACAAGCCATAGACTTTAGGCAAAGGTTGCCTGTAACGATGCTTTGGCTTTTACGTGGTGCTAGCATCTTTCCTACAGAAGACTGGAACAAGACCACAAGCTAACTTTCCAGGGACCTGAATAGGCCTCCTCCCGCCAACACCTAATCGCAATGACTTAATTACTACTAACATAACATTAGTGACATTGGTCTTTTGCACTGTGCACATGACTATGAGTAAGACATGGAGATACTTGGTATGCCCAAATTAACAAATCTAGCCACTTTCTAACTCATGGGTACTTACAAATATTTCCTCAGGGGTCACAAGCTATGGTCTGTGGTGTGCCTGAGGGCCGCATTGATTGCAGCACGGTGGGAGTGGGGCTTTCTGGGGGGTTAAGGTGAGTATAGGGGAAGCAAATCACATACATGGTGTGGTCAGTGAGTCATGGAGTTATTTTGAGGGTTTCTTCCGATTCTGTCCTCTAAATTAAGCCCCTAGTCTCTAGAAGAGTCTTAGGTTTGACAATACTGTGTTATTCTGTATCTGGATTGCTATCTGTCTACCGCACCTTCGGGTAAACCTCTGTAGTTACTACTGCTACCTTGAGAAAGGCAAGTGTAAAAAGGAAATAACTTGATTATTGAACAGAAATGAAATTAAATAGAATTCCACAATGTCAAACCAGAAAATCTAGGATCCATCCCCAGTGGCGGCCGGCAGCTTTAGGAGGGAGGGGGTGGGCGGGAAGCACACACACACTCATTCTTTCACACACCACGCACATCCATTAACACTCATCAACATTCAAACATGCACGTACGCACCAAACATTCATTTAAAAAGATCACACACACACACTTACCTTCAGCCTCAGAGGTACCAGGAGGGTTGGGACTGCTGCCTTCAGCCAATGAGGGAAGGCAGCAGTCCCAGCTTCGTCAGAGTGGTATGGGGTCAGTAAGACTGCTGACCCCACCCCACTCTGTGACGAGGTGTCACTGATTGACACTCGCCCTGGGTACTTCAGGGCTTAAATCTGAAGCGCCCAGGTTGAAGTCAAAGGGTGACGCTTCCCTCGTCACCTGGGGGACGGCCTCCAGGCAACTTTGCTGACCCGAGGAGGTCACGCCCACAGGAGCTGTGCCCTCTTCAGCCCAGCAAAGTTCAGCTCAGGCAGCCAGGAGTCTGCGCAAATCACGCATGCCTGCTCCTGGCTCCCTGACCTGAACATGAAGAGTGTCAGTCAGGCTGACTTTTGTTCAGCCTGACCAGCACTCTTCATGAGGGGCAAAAAGGTGGGGGTGACCCCTCCGTCCTAAAGGACGTGCCGCGCCTGTCCATCCCGGCTTCCCTACTTGACCCAATTGTTTGATCCTAGGCAAATGCCTACTTCCACTTTGCCTCCTTTTTCTTCACTATGACATATAAGAGCACCTTGGAATACGATGTCAGGATATTTTCTACAAAAACCTTGTGTTTCATTTGATGGCCTATAGTGCTCTCCATGTATAACAACAACCCTGACCACTCAGAGGGGTCCACGAGGCATCTGGCTTGCCTCTTGGTTCACTATTGGCATTGTCATCGGGGTGTGAGGAGGCATGAATATTTCTACACTCATTTTTTAAAAGGATTAGTTTTAAATAAAATACTTCTGAATGAACTCATCTATTCCGATATACCAAGGTGTAACGCTTCTGCATGCTCCCGAAATACACTATTTGAATTTTGAAGAGACTTTATCATATTTTTACGTTTATTGTAAGTTGTATTGAAAAATGAATGTGTTCCTATAGGTAAGTTTTACAGAGAACCTTATTTGCTTCTTTTACTGCAGTTAGCCTTTCTTGTGTATTTAACATGCTTTTGAATGTTAGTGCTTTCTGAAGTCAACAGCAACCCAGTGGAGTCATTCTGCTGGGGGCCACATGTGAAGGTCAGGAATGCTGCATGCGGCCCTGAGCCGTAATTTGAGTACCAAGTGGCATATTTAAGAGCCCCTAGCACCACCTGAGTGTCACTTTTAGTGACACTTTGATGGCACTATGCCCTGCACCGTATTTACAAGGTGGCGTTAAGCCACTTTTTGTGGCTGAACGCCACCTTGTAAATATGACCTCTTCACACGCAGCCCTTTGCGAGGAAGGGGCGTGCAACGGGTGTTGCTGTGGGCGTGCCACAGCTACACCCATTACATTTTGACGCTGCCTCAGATTAACAAGATTTTGTAAACCTGAGACAACGCCAAAATCTAACGCCACCCAGGGATGGCATTAGCAAGGCACAATGAGGAGGAATACTTTCATTCCTCCTAGTTTTTTCCTTTATCTCAGTGTGTTGCTTTCTGAGGCACGCATAGAAAGAGCAAAATGCCAGTCATGATTGTTTATGTGCGGGAAGTTGTCCCTTCCTGCACATAAACAATCGTTTCAAAATGACGCTTTGGCACTCCTGCGTGTGCTGCATTTTGCAGCACACGCAGAAGTGCCAAATCGCCATTAGTGATTGTTCATGTGCAGGAAGGGACACTTTCCCACACATAAACAATCAAACGCCTCAAGGCAGACATCCTTGCATGATGGTGCAAGGATGCGTTGGCGCTACGCAGCTCAAT
Organism: Pleurodeles waltl; assembly: GCF_031143425.1. NCBI lineage: Eukaryota > Metazoa > Chordata > Amphibia > Caudata > Salamandridae > Pleurodeles > Pleurodeles waltl. The sequence continues at coordinate 9,970,558 of NC_090441.1, forward strand.
TTAGCACCAGTGCAGGGGACAAAACAGGGGTGCACCGTATTCAATTAAATACAGCGCATCCCTACATTGTGAAAATTACGGAGCACGGAGCTGCCCATTTTGGCGCAGCATCACGCTCCAGCATTTTCTTTTAAATATGGGCTTGTGTGTTTAACTGGTTCCTACCTACACCTATTATGAGTTAATCCCTACACAATGGAGAATAGCGACACAGACCTACTTTTCCCAGGCACAATTCCAAATGGAATTCTCAGTTCCATGAAGAAATACTCCCATTACAATGTGTTCAGAGTGGGTGGTAAATGTGAGTAGGCAATCTGCTGTAGAGGTAGAGGGTGGGTTCAGGGTGGCAACAGACAGTGAAATAAGTGGGCGTGGACTGGGAAGCCTTGCATGCTCAGCCGTGCTGCAGGGGTTGGTCGGGCAGAAGGGGGGACCAAGGTCAGCCTGCTCCTCTGGACCAAGCCTAAAGCAATTTTACCGGCCTGATTTTCCAGCTGGTAGAATTGAATCCGATGCTCCTGCACCCGGAAAATCCAGGTGCAGGTACAGTGAACTACTTATAGTGGAGCTGAGCGACAACCCACCAGGGGTTATCGCTCCACTCAACTTGGATTCATGGCCTTACTTGACTGTTTGGAAATAAATTTAGGGCTCGTAAGGAGTATGGAAACTGCAAGCTATGTAAATGCCAATCGTAAAACTGAATGGAGACTAGTAGTATTCCAGCTTAATATCACTCATTTTATAGACCTCAAAGGGAAGAAAGCCTACCTCCAGTTTGCATCCAAACACTGGCAGCAGGCTTTTAATGTAATATCCCTAAAAAATGGGTATTGCAATTGTGTTGGAGTCAAACACAAGTTTCAAAACCAAAACGTATAAAAGTACAAACATATTCATTTATTTAAAAAAAAAAAGTTTGTCTCAAGAAGTAATTACGGTATGCCATCATTTCTTTACTAGCTATTCGCTCATTAAAAAATAGGTCCCACGTCCTCTACATTCTTTTATATATGAATGATACATGTGTTATTCACATAAAGAGATCTCTGGTGTTAAAGGAGTATTTTCTTGGATCAGTGCAGTATAAAAACAGCGACGCTCTAGCCTTGGAGATATCTTAGAGACATGCTGCCCACACACCAAGACACTCGTTTCATTTTCATGATCAGTTAGTTCTGATAGGGTGCACTGTCCATTGTTGCTGCTCCACTTCGACAGCCATACAACAAGCGCTTTGCTGAGTCCGCCAACAGGTTGCCTGAGTTTGGCATCAGAGTAATTCATGAAATTGCAGCTATTTAACAGGGATTCTGCAGAGTGAGCACATCATTTTTCCATTAACATTCCTTTTAACCAGTGCTACACATTTGCATATATTTTAGCTTACATTAATTATATGTGAATCGCACACAACAACAAATAAATTAGACTGTTCACTTCGCTTATGGTTGACTGGCCATGGAATGGTTTTGCATATTTCCAGTAAACTGATAGGATAGCTCAGTGGGTAAATGATTCTGTTGAAGACTTGCGCGCAGACTGATGCTAATATATATATTTTGATTCCCAGCAGAGATGGGTATTTCTTCTGACCAACGACTGTGAAGTGCTTTATATAGGATATATAATGAAATAAGTTATCACCATAGCTACTTGGTTGACTGAATGAGAACAATGAAGTCCAAACAACTTAGTGACATTTTTTCCACATGTACAGAGCTTTTTCCTTGTCGCAAACGGTCTGATTTGCAAAATCCATTGCCATTGCCAATGCCAAGCCATTTGCGACAAGAAAAAAGCATTTTGCGATGCACAGACCCAATTTTGTGATTTGGTAATCTATTTACCGAATCGCAAAAAGGGTTTGCGAATTGCAAATAGGAAGGGGCGTTCCCTTCCTAATTGCGAGACGCAATGTGATGTATGATTGTTTTGTGACCGTAAATTCGATCACAAAACAATTGCAGTTAGCACCAATTTCGAATTGGTGCTAACCAATTCGCAAACAGGAAGGGGTCACCACGGGACCCCTTCCCCTTTGTGAATGGATGCAAAAATGTTTTTTCAGAGTAGGCAGTGGTTCAAAGGAAAAGTACATTTTTCATTTTTTTTTTTTTCAATGCATCCCGTTTTCCTCTAAGGAAAACGGGCTGTATTTTAAAAAAACACAGACATTGTGGTCAGCTGTCCCCAGAAGGCCATCAGCCCTGTGAGTGTGGCCATTCCCAATGGGGTCGCAAATTGCAACCTACCTCATGAATATTTATGAGGTAGTTCATTTGCGACGCCATTGGGAATTGCAAAGTGTCATTGACACTGTTGTACATCAGGTTTTGCAACTCGTAAATTGCAAGTCGCTAAGACTCGCAATTTGCGAGTCGTAAAACCTGGTATTATTACATGTGGCCCTTGGTCGCTTTTCAACTCCTGCTGAAATCTCCAAAAAGGATACTTCTTATCAAGGTCTAAAAGGCAGCATTTGTAAACAGTTGTGGTCATGTTTAGATCCAAGGTTCTAAAATACCCCCCACACACTACCTGAATGCCCAAGTATTCTTTTCTGTACTGCCTAATATTTGATTTGGTTTGTTTCTAAGCAGTCCAAGTTTTAGTAGTTAAGTAAAGTGAAACACGGGAGGAGCCAAAATGGCGGCCGGGACGGTCACTTGATACAGGCGCTCCGTCCCCGGCTCGATTAAGACATCCTGAAAGGCGCCCCCCGCAACCTTGGTGAAGTGGCCATGGCGGCGGGCCGACCGGGGGGGACCGGAGCATCTGTTGTGAGCCGTGCGTGCCCCTTGGGGGGCTGGTGAGCCGAGGCCGGGTCCCGAGGGCCCGCGCCGGGCGCGGCGACAAGCGGGAGGGACTGCCCCTGCGGCTCCGGAAGCGCTCTCGCCTCGAGCGGCTGGCCCCGCCCCCCCCCTTCTTTTTTTTGATCGCGGCTGGGCGGGCTGAAGAGCCACGATTACACGGGCCGGAGAGGGAATTCCACACGGCGCCCCGGGGCGCGCGAGGCCGGGGCCGGCCCGGGAGGCCGGAGCGCCATTTTGGGCGCTGCGGCGGCAGAGCCGCGTTGAACAAGCCGCGAAGCACAAAGAAGGGGCGCCTCTGCCCAGAATTATAGACGCATTGCTGCGGCGGCTCAGAAGGAAGCAGAGGATACCCAGCAGGAGCTAGTGAAATGAGGTGAGGGGGGCACCCGGGGGGGGGGGGAATTAAAATCAACGCAGAGGGGACATTCCTGGACTCCTGGATACCCTCTCCACCTCATCATCAATGCAAGGGCGCAAGACTAATAAGGGCCGCGTGCCCCCATAAGCTTGGACCTATCAACCTGCACAGCACAGACGGCGGGCGCTGGGGCCGCGCTGGTCCCCCCTGCGGTGGGCGCCTGCCTCGATTGCCCTGCGCTACACGGAGCCCATCCGCGGCTCCCGACGTTTGCCCCACTCCTTGGTCCCTCCCGGGCTGCGCCGCCCGCCTTGGCCCTCAAATACGCTCCCCCGCCATCTGGGGAAACCTCTGGCACCAGGCCCCGCCGCCACTTATGAGGGTGAGAGTGCTCCCCTCCAACCCCTACGTTCCCCACACACACCGGTGGGCCTCGCAGACAGCCTCACGGGAACTTAACGTCGGACCACCGTGACAATCAACGGCCGCAGCATTTGTTAACGAACACAAGGTCACAGACTACAAGCGCGCCTAAACAGGGCTATGCCCTCCCTTGACATTGCTGGCCAACCTCACGCTCTAAACGACGTATGGGCACACCACACCCAGGTCACTCAGCAAAAGTTTAATTCAACGAATTAAGAGGACCAAAAGTGCGAAGTTACTGCATACTGGGAGGAGATCTCGTGACAGCCAAAATGGCCGGCAGAGCCAAATCAGCTAAGAACTCAGACCGAACCACTCAAGGACTAACACCTGCTGACCAACAATCGAACCCATCCCTACAGTCACTAGAAAGCACACTCCTGGCGCACTCTGCTCAGTTCGAGAAAGTATTGCAGGCAATCTTGGACACTAAGGCCCTCATTCCGAGCCTGGCGGGCGGCGGAGGCCGCCCGCCAGGCTTCCCCCCTCCGAAATACCGCTCCGCGGTCGTAAGACCGCGGAGGGTATTCCGAGTTTTCCCCTGGGCTGGCGGGCGGTCTTCACAAGACCGCCCGCCAGCCCAGGGGAAAACTCCCTTCCCACGATGACGCCGGCTCGTAATAGAGCCGGCGGAGTGGGAAGGTGCGACGGGTGCAGTTGCACCCGTCGCGTATTTCAGTGTCTGCTTTGCAGACACTGAAATACTTTTAGGGGCCCTCTTACGGGGGCCCCGCGACTCCCCCTCCCGCCATCCGGTTCCCGGCGGGAGAACCGCCAGGAACTGGATGGCGGGAGGGGGAGTCGGAATCCCCATGCTGGCGCAGCATGCTGCGCCGGCTTGGAGGATTCCTTTGGGGCAGCGGGAAACCGGCGGGAGACCGCCGGTTTCCCTTCTCTGACCGCGGCTGAGCCGCCGCGGTCAGAATGCCCCGCGGGGCACCGCCGGCCTGTCGGCGGTGCCACCGCGTCCCACGGCCCTGGCGGACTTGTTCCGCCAGGGTCGTAATGACCCCCTAAGTCATCTTTGGAAAACAGAATTGACGCAGTTGCGCAAGACTTGAACCTCCTGCGAGTGGACCACCGAAGTCTAGCTGAAAGAGTGAAAACTACAGAAGCAGAAATAGCCGACTTAACTCCAATAGCGCAAGGAAACCAAAAACAGATCCAGCGCATGGATGAGGAGCAGAAGGTACTTTGGAGGAGATCGGAGGAAATGGAAAGCAGGGCGCGCCGCAACAACGTGAGGTTTCTGGGCTTTCCAGAAAGTATGCGACAACCGGAATCAGAAATCTCCTTAGAACAGTGGCTAATCAAGGAGGTGTTAAACGGGGCTCCATCCAAGTTTCTCTCAGTTGAAAGGGCTTACAGAATCCCGGGCAGACCCCCGGCCCCTGGCCAGCCCCCTAGACCACTGATTGCTAGATTCCTGAACTATAGAGATCGAGATGCAATACTGCAACAATTCCGCAGTAAAGGCCCATTCAAGTATGAAGACTCGATCATTAACGCATACCCAGACTTCACACAAGAGGTGCAGAACCAACGCAATTCTTTCATCAAAATTAAACAACGCCTACGGGAACATAACATAAAATATGCCTTGCTTTTCCCTGCCAAACTAAGGGTAGTAATGGAGGACCGCACCCACATATTCACAAACCCCGAAGATGCCTGGACATGGCTACATGCCAAGGGCCTAGCACACCCCCGGGAAGACACGGAAGGGGATGAGAAATGGCAAACTCCTGCTGCAAGGAAGCGACCCAAAAGACGTACCAGAGGCCAGCCCAACGACTGGCAGGCAGCAGAAGAAAGAGCAAAAGTGCTAAAAGAGATGCCGCTACACATGCAAAGTCACAGTGCAATTGCTAGGAAACCCCCAGAGCCGGGATCGGACTCAGATACGGCCAGCTCCACATCCACATTAACAGGAGAATTAGGTGGGCCAAAGGTCACCCCCAGATCCGCTGACGAACTTTAAACTATACACATATACCCAGAGAGACCGCCAGCGATGATGCTCGAAACCTGAAAATTTCCAGAGACTCTGTGGTACCGCCGAGGCGTGGGGACAATGCGCCTCCAACAATATGTATCTTTGATATAAATACTAAGCTAAGTTATTGGGGACATCTGGGGGCGGATCACGATCGGCAGTTGGGGCCGGAGGGAATAATCTCACGTCTAGGGGGGGCGCCTGACGATATTAGCAGACTAAGGGGGTCATTCTGACTCCCGCCGGCCGCGGTAACCGCGGTGCCGGCGGGAGGCGCCAGAATACCGCTGCGCGGTCAGAAGACCGCCGCGGTTATTCTGTGTTTCCCGCTGGGCTGGCGGGCGACCGCCAGAAGGCCGCCCGCCAGCCCAGCGGGAAACCCCTTCCCACGAGGAAGCCGGCTCCGAATGGAGCCGGCGGAGTGGGAAGGGTGCGACGGGTGCAGTAGCACCCGTCGCGATTTTCAGTGTCTGCATGGCAGACACTGAAAATCTTTTAGGGGCCCTCTTACGGGGGCCCCACGACACCCCTCACCGCCATCCTGTTCCTGGCGGTCACAACCGCCAGGAATAGGATGGCGGTGAGGGGGTCGGAATCCCCATGGCGGCGCAGCAAGCTGCGCCGCCATGGAGGATTCCTCAGGGCAGCGGGAGACCGCCGGTTTTCCGTTTCTGACCGCGGCCATACCGCCGCGGTCAGAATGCCCTTGGGAGCACCGCCAGCCTGTTGACGGTGCTCCCGCGGTCCCCGGCCCTGGGGGTCCATGACCGCCAGGGTCAGAATGACCGCCTAAGTCTGCGGAAAGATGTGAGCCCCTTATAAGAGCCACATCTGTACGATATGAGAATCCCACTATGCAAATCCAACCAGATATGGGTTACTTCACGTATTTTTAAGTTTAGTAGTTTCACAATAGTTGAAAGTAGTATAGGGGGTTTAATAAGGGGAGTTGAGGTTAATAGTTTAGTAGGAACGCAAGTACCGGAATCACTTAATGCACAAAATGAACACCTGCACCCGCTATATTTAAATACCAGCTACAGAAAGGTAGTGACCAGGTGGGCCAACTCTAGAGCCCAGATCCTTAACATAGCAATGCACCCTCAGAACCCCATATGATGTCTTCCAGCAACAATACTAAAAACCAGTATATCATAGTAACATGGAATATCAGGGGCCTTGGGGCGCTGAGTAAACGGGCTAGAGTGCACGCTCGACTCAAACGACTAGGAGTGCATATTGCCATTTTGCAAGAGACACACATGTTAGAGGGGGACCTACGCGACCTGCGCACGAATTGGGGAGGCCAGCTGATAGGCACAACATACTCGGCCTTTGCGAGGGGTGTGTTGATTTGGATAGCGGCAGGAGTCCCATTCCTCTTGTCGACACACAAGATAGATCAGGGAGGGAGATACGTAGTAGTGGAGGGCAGACTAGACGGCAGACAAATAACGGTGGTAGGTATATACGCCCCAAACAGTGGCATCACAGGTTTTCTCACCACTCTCACTCCAACACTATTGTCCCACCCCACGGCCCTAGCCCTCTGGGGCGGTGATTTCAATAGCACCCCATCTGCAGTACTAGATAGAACTAGTGCCTATCCGAGCTCACTAACCAATAGGAAACCCACAGGTCCCCTGCAAGAATGGGCAAGCGTTATGAGACTACATGACATATGGTGACTAGGCCATCCAGAACAAAAAGAATATTCATTTTACTCAGTACCACACAGCACCCACACTAGAATAGACATAATATGGGACACTCGCGAAATAGGGGCACTAGTTACCGAATCGGAATACTTAGCAAAGACACTTTCGGATCATGCGCCTTTGAAAGTAACACTGAATTGGGGTAGGACACGTCAGGCAGTTCCCACTTGGAGATTCCAGGTGGAGGCTTTACAGGACCAAGCATTCGCCGAAACATTGGGAAAATCTATAAGCCAATACTGGGAAATAAACGCTATGTCCGCAACAACTCGGGCGATAGAATGGGACGCTCATAAAGTAGTAGCACGCGGAGTATGTATATCCACTACGTGGGGAGTGAGACGCTCCTTACAGGCAGAGATAGGCAAAAAAGAGAAGGAGCTCAGGACAGCGGAAATAGCGGTAGCGCTAGGGGAAATCTCCAACACTGTCCTCAAAGAAAAGCGCTCAAAATATAACGACGCAGATAGCAGACTCCGCTGCTACGACTATAACTATCTCTTAACTAGGTTGCAAACCTTGCACAGCTGCCCAGGAATAAAGCGCCTGGGGCAGACGGCCTCCCCTCGGAATATTATAAAGCTTGCCTACCCAGCCTGAAACCCCATCTGCTAGGAGTGTTCACAGAAGCGTGGACTAAAGAAAGATTGCCCATATCCCAAAGGGAAGCTATGATAGCGGTACTCCCCAAGCAGGGCCGGGACCCTACGGATGTCAAATCCTACAGACCATTATCACTTCTAAATACGGACTGCAAAATATTAGGCAAAATACTAGCTAATAGATTAGCCCCCTCATGTACTTATTGATACACACAGACCAAAATGGCTTCATCCCAAAGCGCAACACCTTCCTAAATATTTGCAGATTACTGAGCATAATGGGGGATACCCCCGTGACGCACAAGAGGAAATGGTGCTCTCACTAGACATAGAAAAGGCCTTCGATACGCTGGAATGGGATTTCCTATTGGCCACGATGGCTCGCATGGGAATAGGCCCCAATTATATCCGCTGGGTCTGGACATTGTATTCCAATCCAAGTGCGAGGGTGAAGACGGGCGGGGTGATCTCTGACAGTTTCTTGATCTCTCGTGGGACACAGCAGGGCTGCCCTCTATCCCCGCTATTGTTTGCCATAGCAATGGAACCGCTAGCGGCAAGAATACGCCTCATGGAACATGAATGGGGAATAATTAGGAACGGGTTATACCACACGATCTCATTATACGCAGATGATGCTTTAATATATATCAGAAACGGCCGCACAGTTATTCCCTCTGTAATATCCTTATTGGCTGAGTTCGGAGACCTGTCAGGCCTTGTGGTAAACTGGGAAAAGTCCTGTGTGTTTCCCCTGGTGAAGAGGGCTCCTAATAATCAGGATGCACCTAAGATTGGGCACCTAAAGTGGTGCCCGACAACATTTAAATATCTTGGGATAAACATATACCACGACACAGAAGACTTAAGAGATGGAAATCTAGGAAGGGCGCTAACCTCCATAAAAGGCTCCTTGCAATTCTGGAACAAGCTCCCGCTCTCGCCGCCCGGCAAGGTGGCGATTGCCAATATGCTGATCCTACCTAGGCTCCTATATTATTTTGCGGCTCTGCCGATAATTATTCCCAAAAGCTTTTTTGGCAATTTAAACACAGCTCTGCTGCAGCTCATTTGGGGTGGTGGCAGAGCACGGGAGGCACTAACCACACTGCAACGCCCGTTGGACAATGGCGGCCTGGGAACTCCCACCTTTGAAAGATATTATGCAGCCGCACAACTTCAGTGGGTCCAGTATTGGATCCACAGACCAGAGCAGGCAGAACCCATGAGCCTGGAGCCCCGGCGGAATGGGACCCCCCTCATAAGCTGGCTGACAACTAAGCTCCCCAAAACGGAACAGGTCAACCCATTGCTTGCAGTTGCGCACGTGTCCTGGGCTAAATATGTGCAAAAAGGAGCGGATAAGCTTCCTTACTCCCCACACATACCACTAAACTATTTATTGGCGGGGACCACAGCCGGAATGCAAGCTGCGAGGGTGTAGAGTGAAGCAGGAGTACAGACAGTAGGAGATTGTTTTGAAGATGGCAAATTAATGACATTCGAGGCTCTCCAGGCCCTCACGGAGATAAGCCCCGGTCATTTCCTGACATACCACGCCGTATGTCACGAAATTAGAAAAATATGGGGGGCAGGTATCTCTGAACCAGCGATCTCCCCTGTGGTCCACCAACTTTTTCAACATAATGACCAAATAAAAATAATATCCAACCTATACAGAACCCTCAACAAGACTCCCCAACCACAGGCGGAGAAAGCCTGGGGGAGATGGAACGCTGTACTTCCCACCCCGATCCCACAAGCAGACTGGCCAAAAGCCTTGTCCCACACCTGCGGCGTGTCAAGGAATCCCAGATTCAGGTACACCCAATTCAATTTCACGCATCAAACATATCTTTCCCCAGCCAGGATAAAGCGAATGTTCCCCGATTCCGAGCCAGTATGCCCAAGATGCAAAGCACCGTCAGCACCCTTCTATCATATGGTATGGGATTGTCCTAATATACAAACTGCTTGGGCGGAGGTGGTAGGGGAGATATCCGAGTTAACGGGACTCGCACTGATAGCAGACCCCGGGTCCTGCTTGCTGGGACTGAGAAAGAGACCAAGAAAACAAAGATACCTACACAAGTTCATAGACCTAGCCTATTTAATGTACAAAAGACTAATAGCGATACACTGGAAAGCCCCCAAAGCTCCTGATCGGAAATCCTGGCATTCTCTGATACTACGTTGGGCTCGCACTGAATATCAGGTACTAAAAAGAATGGTGCGCAAGGGGCGACAACATACAGGGTGCAATACTTGGGAAAATTTGGTAACCAAACTGGAGGCCAAAAACGACGAGATGCCCCCTTGAACTGGGAAACACACACCCGCAATAACCACGATATAAATCTCCCTGCTTCCCCCACTACAGAAATAAAGCCCATAGGGTGCCCAGGCACCACAGCACATGACATCACCCCTTACCCTCCCTCTTGTAGCAACAAACCGTCAACTCTCTGATACTGCAGTACCAGTGACGCACGAGGAGTAGAAAAACCTGGGTAGCCGCCCGCACTCACCAATTTGAACGGAGCCCCCATTAGTCAGCTAGGGAACTTACACACGTAAAATAGGACCCACACTGGTCACGGGCGAACACCTTTACAAAATAAATAACAAATGATAAACCCATGGCGGGTGCAGCTAGAAATGATACTGTTAAACTGGAAGTGTTCCTTGTCGTGTTTATTGGGGGGGTTTGCGATTGTTAAATGGTTTAGATATTAGATATTGCACTGGGTTATCCTGTAGTTGAAAACTGAACAATTTGTTTTGCATATCTGAAACATAAAATCAATAAAAAAATATATATTTTTTTTAAAGTAAAGTGAAACACTAGGGCAGTGGTTCTTAACCTTCTGACTTCTGTGCATGCCCACTTAATCATAACTGTATCCCAGGGACCACCACTGAGCCATTACCGGAAGCCAGGGACCCAGACCTTACAATTTTCAATGATTTCAACCACAAAGACACAAAAAGTACAAAAACAAGCATTCATTAAACAAATATACAAAACATTTAAATAATTCACAGAAAACAGTACACAGGGACAGTGAAGATGCCATGGTTGGATTGGTTTAAAAGTGGCACAAACTGGTTTGATATTTGAAATGGGGTAAAGTCCCCTTCGAGCTGGACCTGGTTACCCATGGTTGATGTCCCAAGCAAGATGGGCTGCAGGTAAATCGCTGGTAACTCCACTATGCCCTGCTGACTGGGTTGCAACTTAGACCCACATTCCCACATGACTATCCTATGGCACTGCTGACTCATTATTAGACCTGACATTCGGAGATAGTGGTTCACCAAGATTGTTTGCTTTTTACTAGGAGGTTTTGCTGGTTCTCGCAAGGGGCCTACCGGCCCTAAGCACTTTCCCACCATAGGTTTAGTGTAAAAGTACCGGTGCCAAGTGGAGCATGAAGTTGGCATTTTGATTTACTAGTGTGGCCCAGGTTGCAGTGCTATGTAAAAGTGTTGTCTTGTATGTACTTATTGCTGCTAACGTTGGGAACCAGGGTGCACCCTGAATTTATGTGTTACATTGAAGTTGGTAAACTCTCGGGTGGGTATTGTGCTGACAAGGTTTGGCACCTCATGAGGGTGAGGGGAGGGAAAGTATTGTTGTCTCACTTGTACATACTGTTGTTGGTGTTACACACAGTTAGGCCTAATATTGTGAATTCTATTTCTAAAAGTGATTTCCCACAACTTTCCACGCCAGAAGCGCAGAGTCATGGAAGAACTAACAGTTATGGATTTTATCTTTTTCACTTGACTGTTTGAAGTAAAAATTCTTACATGCCTTTAAGAAAGGCAAAAATGCCAAAAACATATATACATAATTATATATATGTATAAAAATATCCGCAGAGCGGGAAGGCTTCGGTGGGTGTAAGGAATCTGCAGCTAGATAGAGTCTCTACCAGATAATTTGTTACTGAAGGTAAGTAACTTGTTCATCTGATAGAGACTTCTAGCTGCAGATTCCTTACCTTAGATAGATACCCAAGCTATAACTCATGGGGCTGAAGGATATATTTTTATACTAGGAAGTCCTGCAGGACTGAGCGGGCAAAATGCCCATCTCTTCTCACCTGGCTATCCAGGCAGTAGTGTCTTGCAAACGTGTGCAAGGAAGCCCACGTTGCCGCCTGATAGCTGTCCAACACGGTTACACCACGAGCTAATGCAGTGGTAGCAGCTTTACCTCTGGTAGAGTGAGCTCTCAAGCCCTCTGGAGGCTGTTTCTTGGCCAAAGCATAGCAGATCTTTATACAGAGGACGACCCAGCGCGAAATGGACCGTTTGTGTACTGCCCGACCCTTCTTTGCACCAACGTAGCCCACAAAGAGTTGGCCGTCCACCCGGAACTATTTTGTGCGGTCAAGGTAGAACGATAACGCTCTTTTTGGGTCCAGCCGATGGAGACGCTCCTCTTCCTTAGAGGGATGCGGTGGTGCAAAGAAGGTGGGCAGGGTGATATTTTGACCCAGATGGAAAGGAGTCACCACCTTGGGGAGGAAAGAGGCACGAGTTCTTAACACTACCTTGTCAGGATATATCGTGAGATATGGCGGTTTTGAAGATAAAGGCTGAAGCTCACTCACTCTCCTGGCAGATGTAATTGCCACCAAAAAGGCTGTTTTAATAGTGAGCAGTCGGAGAGGACAGTTATGCAAGGGCTCGAAAGGAGCACACATTAGGAAGGTAAAAACAAGATTAAGATCCCACTGGGGCATGACGAAAGGCACAGGTGGGAACAAATGTACAAACCCTTTAAAAAATCTTCGTACTATAGGAGACTTAAACAAAGATGGTTGATCAGGTAAGCGTAGAAAAGCCGATAAGGCAGCAAGATAGCCCTTAAGGGTCCTTAAGGAGGAACCCTTTTGGGCGAGAGATAGAATAAACAAAAGGATATTAGAAAGAGAAGAAGAAAGAGGATCAACAGACCTCTCTGTACAATATGAAACAAAATGTTTCCATCGGCAGGCGTAAATCGACTTAGTAGAGGCACGCCTGGCCGCCAGAATGACATCACAGACTTCGGAAGGGAGGTCATAAACCATCAACTGTCGCCACTCAACCTCCACGCATGAAGCCGCAAAGTTGACAGGTTCGGGTGGAGAACCTTCCCCTGCTGCTGTGACAGAAGATCCTCCCAAAGAGGCAGCCTGATTGGAGGACTGATGCTCATTTTGAGAAGCTCTGGATACCAGACTCTCCATGCCCAATCCGGAGCCTCTAGGATTACTTGGGCCCGGTCATTCTTGATTTTCTTGCCAACTCTGGTCAGAAGCGGTATGAGCGGAAAGGCGTACAGGAGGCCTGAATTCCACTTGCGATGAAAAGCGTCACCTAGCGATAGCCCCCTTGGAGACTCCAACGCGCAAAACTGCTGACATTGCGCGTTCTCTACGGAGGTGAACAGATTTAACCAAGACTCTCCCCACTGCTGAAAGAGTCCTTGCGCCACCTCCGGATGGAGATACCATTTGTTATCTGATTTTTGGCTGAGCTCGTCTGCCCTGGCGTTCAGAGAACCTGCCAGGTGTTGAACCACCAGGGTTAAGCCCTGATGTTCCAGCCATGCCCAGAGACACAGAGCCTCTTGACAAAGGGTCCACAACCCCATGCTGCCATGCTTGTTGCAGTACCACATTGCGGTAGCGTTATCCGTGAACACCTGCACAACCTTCCCTTTCACAATAAGAAGAAATGCTTTTAATGCTAGTTGGATCGCCCGAAGCTCCAGTTGATATGGAGCTCAGATTGTGCCGGAGGCCAGTGATCTCTGATCTCCACCTCTCCCAGATGGCCGCCCCATCCCAGAAGTGATGCATCTGTCACTACTGTGAGATCTGGTTGGGGAAGGGAGAGAAGTCTGCTTTTGACCCAATCGCAGTTCACTAACCACCACTGCAGATCCTTTGCAGTCCCCTCCGAGATCTGAACCACGTCGGTAAGATTTCCCTGATGCTATGCCCATTGGAACTTCAGGTCCCACTGCAGAGCCCTTATATGCCATCTGGCATGCTTGACCAACTGGATGCAGGAAGCCATGAGTCCCAGCAGCCTCAAAGTCTGTCTCACCGAAATCCAGGATATAGGCCCATCAGTATCATAACCTGAATGTCCTGAACTCGCTGCTCGGGGGATAGGCCCGATACTGCACTGTGTCCAGAACAGCTATGATAAAAGTGACCTTCTGAGAGGGAGTCAGGTGTGACTTCGGCACATTGATAGTGAGCCCCAGCAAGTGCAGGAGGTCTGATGTTGTCTAGAGATGGGTGACGAGAGCCTGGGGCGTGGGAGCCTTCAACAGCCAATCGTCGAGTTAGGGAAAGATTGAAATCCCTGACCTGCGCAGATGAGCTGCTACTACCGCCATCACCTTTATGAACACCTGAGGGGCATTGGTGAGACCAAAAGGGAGCATGGTAAACTGAAAGTGCTCGTGGCCCACCTTGAACCGCAGGTAACGCCTGTGGGCTGCAAGGATGGGGATATGAAAAAACACGTGCTGCAAGTCCAACGCTACCATCCACTCTCCTTGATCTAGGGCAGACAAGACCTGAGCAAGAGTGAGCATCTTGAATTTCTCCTTCTTGAGGAAGAGATTGACGTCCCTGAAATCCAGGATAGGGCGAAGGCCCTTGTTCTTTTTGGGAATCAGAAAGTAGCGGGAATAACAACCACTGCCGACTACTGACATCGGGACCCTTTCTATGGCTCCCTTGGACATGAGAGCCGTAACTTCCTCGCAGAGCAAAACCAGATGGTCCTCCATCACCCGTTCCTTTGTCGGAGGGATAGAGGGAGGAAAAGACTGGAAGGGGAGGGAGTAGCCCTTCCGTATGATCTGCAGAACCCATTTGTCCATTGTGATGGAAAGCCAGTGAGGGAGATGAAATTGAATCCTCCCTCCAACTGGACAGACGTGGTCCTGCAGAACCACACTAGGAGAGCTTGAGCACAGTGGAGGGGGGCTGTGTGGTGGCCGACCTCTGGCCAGACCCTCTGGGTCTGATGATACCACAACCACGTCCTCTTCTGGGATGTTGTGAAGCCTGAGGACGGTGGCTAAACTGTGGCTGGCGTAGTCCCACACCCCTTACAAAGCCTCGAGAGGGGAGAAAGACAGACTGCTGTCGTGCCGGCGCTGAAAGGCCCAAGGATCTGGCCGTAGCTCGAGAATCCTTGAACCTCTCAAGCGCGGAGTCTGCCTTCTCTCCAATAAGGCGAGAACCATCAAAAGGCTTGTCCATCATACTTGACTGGACATCCCCCGAAAAGCCAGTTGAACGTAGCCAGACGTGGCGACATAGGGCCACTGACGATGAAATCGCTCTGCCCAGCGAGTCAGGCGTGTCCAATCCACACCTGATCGTAAACTTGACTGCATCCCTCCCATCCTTCACAGCCTGGGTGAGAGTGTCCTGTACGCCCTCCAGGGCTTGGGGCAGCACCTGTGCCACCGTATCCCATAAAGTATGGGAAAAATGGCCAAAAAGACAAGAGGTGTTTATGGACCTCAATCCCAGGCTGGTGGAAGAAAATATTTTCTTTCCAAGCTGGTCCAGCCTCTTGGATTCCCTATCCGGGGGAGTGGAAGGGAAGGCACCACGGGAAGTAGAGGTTTGGACTACCAAGCTCTCAGGGGTGGGGTGTTGTGTCAGGAAACTAGGGTCGCTCGGAGCGGGTCTATGGCGGCGACCGACTGTCCTATTCACAGGAGTCCCTGTGCTGGGTTTGTACCATGTACCCAGAAGTATGTCTGTTAGGGCCTCATTGAAGGGCAACATCAGCTCTGATGTTGTCACCCCCAGTTGAAGCACCTGTGTAAGGAGATTCATCCTGACTGGCACCGTAGGCAAGTCTAGGTCCAAGACCTCAGCTGCCCTATGCACCACCATAGCATATGAAGCTCCCTCCTCCGTAGCCACATTAGGAGGAGAGAGCATGCCAGCATCTCGAGATGTGTCCAGTTCACTGGCCTGCCCTAGATCCTCATACCACTCCTGTTCCAGGTCATATTCCAAAGGGACCTCAGACCCCTCCCATTCCTCTCCTGTGCCTGGCTGTTCTCAATAATGTCCGGACAATGATCTGGGCTGAATCTGTGCCATCGAAGTCGGAGTCGGCGTCGTGTGACGTTGCTCCGGATCATCCGGAATGAGGATGGGGCTACCACCGGTGGGTGCCGGTGGAGGAAGCGTTGACATCGGACCTTGCGCCGGAGGAGTTCGACTGTGAGGGACGGTCCGGTTCTGGTATCGGTTCGCAGAGGCCGAAGCCACCGACATCGAACCCGAAGGGGCCCGGGGCCCAAAGACCCACCCAAGGGTGTAGCCTGCTCAAAAACGAGACACATGGCCTCGTAAAATTATTTTAGTTAAGCAGGGTCGCTCCGGTCCCCGGAAAAGGGGGAAGACGTGGAGTCGGCCCTGGCGACAGCTCCATGGAACCGCGCTCGGAACGTCGGCGTTCCCTAGATGCCTCATCGGCCGACAGGCGTGGCGAAGTCAAAGTCCGCTTGGACTTCTTCTTCTTCTTGTGCCTCTTACCTGAAGGATCAGATGACCTCGAATGCGAGGAAGAGGACTTGGGGCTCCGGGAGCGGTGCCGCGACCTCCTCCTGCTGCGGGACCGTGTCCTCCTCAGAGTTGCGCCGACCGAAGATGGGTGTTGGGCCGCAAGACGCTTAAAGGATCTCTCCCTGAAAGCCTTCGGAGCCATGGCCCAACAGTCGGAACACGAGGTGGAATCGTGGTCCTTCTTGAGGCACCAAAGGCAAACGCGATGTGGGTCTATCACCGACATGGTGCGATGACATGCACCACATGGCTTGAAATTGAACCCAGTCTTTCTTGAAGACATGACTTCAAACAGTCAAAAAGATGAAAAAGGCCTCGACAAAAGTTGAAGAAAGGGTAGCTCTAATCCTGATCTGCGCTTAACCGGCACGGAATGAAAAGAACTGACGTGCGCACGCCGAGGCGGTGTCTATATAGACAACCATGACGTCATAGATGGCTCCAACGATGCTGACGACGCACGTGGAGCCGGACAACGCACGCGGATCTGAACGACGCCACCCGACAGCGCGCGCAGGGTACTGCTCAGCAGAAAAATTCCGGATTCGAAGCTGACGCCAGAGAATTCTAAGGTAAGGAATCTGCAGCTAGAAGTCTCTATCAGATTACAATTTTTATATACCTACACAGTGTGTGAAGTATCATTTGTGCCGCTTAACGTGGTTGTGGTGAGGAAGTGCTGTGACAATGCCTTACATATTGCCTCTGTGATAAGTCTGACTACTATGTGCCAAGCTACCCAAGGGTGAGCGCAGGTTATACAGCAACTGTGCTCACCCACCTCTGACAGGAGTGGCAGGTTCTACCAGGCTAGGGTCTTGCCTCAGCCAACCTGAATGTGCCGCCTCCAACACTCATCCTTTCAGTTTCTGAGCACAGTTTATTGCAAGCTTAGATGGCAGGAAGAACAGCACTGCATAGAGATGGGAATAGCTGATTCAGGATTGTGAATTGTGTTAGCCTTAGATGGTGAATTTTCAAGCTAGCAGGGTGGTGCGTTGGTTATTACAGTCTGGTAGACAACACTGCATGTTTTGTAGATGCCAGTCTTATGGGATAGTCAGTGAAGTTCATTTAGGTTCATGGTGATGTAGACTTGTTTCTTTAGGTCTTTAATGAGTTGAGTATGGCATTAAGGACACTCTTTAAAATGGCTGAGTGGAAATCAGAAAATTGCTGGTGAGCATGACATTGCAGTCACCCGGGTGGGAGAGGGTCTGTTCTCAGACAGCTGTTCTGAAGTTGTTTTTGAGGAGGTAAGATTGGGGTTCTCAAAGAGATGATTGCGAATACCAAGAAGTTTACATCTTCGTGGTGATGTGGATTTTTAATGGGAGGTCCATGATGAAGAACAAAGATTTTACATTGGAGTTATTTGGAGAGTTAACCCCTCAGCTTCATTCTCTAGAACTAGTCCTAAATGTGGAGCTATTACCGAGAGTGACCAACTTTTTCCTTAGAACCCCCAACTGCAACCTTACAAAGATAATACTTCGGTTTGCAGTCATACTGGTCACACTAGTGCAACCAAGTGACTCATCTTTCACCTTGCCCCGCTACACTGGTGTGTAAGCAGTGTACTGCCAAGTCACAGCTCATTATAAGGGTGAAAGGTGGAGGACTTACAAGTTCTCACCAAGAACACTCCAGAATTTAAAGATTCTGGTTGTGCAGCATGGGCCTTTTTGCAATGCTTGTGGTCCTGACAGCTACGACACAGTGGTGGTTCCACAACATGCATGTGACCCAATGGTGGCAATGTGGTGAAATTACTGTCTCGCTGGCCCTTGCAAACACCACTGGTTGGGGCTCATTGCATGGACAAGCACTGATGCTCTTTACCACACATGATCCTTCTGTGCTTGGTGGCAGCAAGTCAGGGGATTGCAGTAGGGGGTCTAGGTTTAGTGTCAACGGGCTGCATGGCACAAAGGTAAGAATGCAAACTCTATTCACAGCTACACTTTGTTGAACTCAATAGGACCCTGATCCTTGCAGCCAGCATTATTTGCCTGACAGGAGCTCTATCCCCATCCCATTGATGCAGGGGTCAGCTTTCTGCAGCAGAGGCTGTAGGCCTGTAACTTGCTCCCCTTCAATGGAACAATGGAACATTTTTACATCTAGGTAAGTGGATCAGCTCGCCTGATGTTCAGTTTTGGGTTTAACCTGCAACTGATGTGCTCATATCCAGATCGAAATGACAAGGCCTTTCATGATTTCAAGGGCTGACAAAATGAGCACTACTGAGTTCAGTAAAGGACCTATATTAAGGTAAGCCACTTAAAGGTCGAGCCAGGCTCAAGCCAGAGGCCTGTCTCTGGCTCAGCTCGAGGTACTCTTGGACACACCAGCTCAAAACAAGTCAAGCTTTTTATGTGGCTTTTGCCTGCTGCCCACGCTCTTCCACCATGCACCAACAATTAAAAATAAAACATAAACCTTTGGAGTGAAAAATGAGAGAAAGAGGTAGCCATCTAATAGGCGAATTGCATAATCTTGGACCAATACTGGCTCCCCACTTAGGAAAAATTGTGTGATCCTGGGCAAATATTTTATTTTACATGGCCTCATTTATCTTCGATTAAACAGGGCCTCCCTTTCCTTCGTCACCTTTGGTTGTGCGATGTACAAAATAATCTGATGTATAAGGTGAAACGCTTCTGCATGTTAAAGAAACTCCTTTTTTAATGTTAAAGACTTTCATCTTTTCACATTATGCTTGTTGCATTATTTAGATGCAAACTATTTTTAGGGCTCGGCTCGCCCACTGGCTCTTAGTTCCGATCCAGATGACTCGGCTCTGATTGTTTGTTGGCTCGTCCACCTCTAGAAGGAACAGCCTTCTTTTAAGGACCACTGAAAGGCTACCTCACGACTTGAGTGCATGCTCAATATAAATGTAATTGCAAACTAGCCTGGCTGAATCAAACTTCTATCCTTCTGAGGCACGTAAAACGAGTATCAATAGAAAGGGCAAAGAACACCTAATGTGAGACAACTCATTTCACTGTGCATGCTACTTAAATAATATTACTAGTGAATGCCCGCCCTGTCATGGAAAGACCAGCTGAGAGCCAGGGCCGTTGCTTCCCTACACAGTAAGCAATGTGCAGACAAACCCACCAACCTACTGCCCTGGAAATAGCAGAGTGATGGGAGGGGCAGGCGGCTAGGATTCCGTCTGTGGTTTCACGGCCCTTTTCTAAATTTAGTTGCATGAAATTTGGAATGAGCACCCGTATCCTCCCACTCCTAGAGGAGAAAGACGCGCAGCTTGCCGGGCAGGCCCTAGAAATGCTGGAGAGATGTTTTTCACACTTGACTTATTTTGAGTGCAGATGGACTCAGAATAGAACCGAGGGGTAATGGCTCCCCTCCGCCCCACAATTCTGAAGCACCGTCCCCACGTCCTCCTCCCCCGGCCCTCCAGGCAGACACAAGTGCCCGGGTTGTCTGTTTTGAGTGAAAGGAAGAAGGGCCCACTGGGCCCATGCAGGCCCATTTTCTTGGACGGCGGCCTCCCCTATTGGGCGCCATATGCCGCCGGACGGGGCCTTCTCCATGCGGGCGTTGGCTGCACAAATTGGCACAATTCATCCGCGCAAGAAGCTCAGCTGGTCCACGCACCCCACTTGACACGAGGACAACCCCTCCTTTGTCAGCCTGAAAGGGGGAAGCTGACATTACGTCGAGTCAATAGGGCTCCGCCTTCCCGTCCTTTTCAAACGATCGTTTGCGAGGAGCGTGGCTGAGCGGGGGCTGTCGACGGTCAATTAAATTCCCATTTATACCCAATAACATGTAAACAGAGCACTGTGCCGTGCCGGCTTGGCTTCGCTTAAATGTATTTTGGAGGCAGCATCCTCGCACGAGCGCTGAAGTGGCAGTTTGAGGCCTGGAGTACAGGTCGTGGCACGAGGCCTGATGGGACCGCTTATTTAATGACTTACGGTGGCTCTTTTCTTGGGTTTATATTAATGCAATGAGAAGCGACCATACCCCTTGCCGGGGAAAATCCCACATGCATTTGCCTATGATTGTTGATCTGCTTCTCGGCAGAATATTGCACTGTGGATTGGCTGGTACATTCTAACCCTGAGTAATGGCGTTAACATTTTGTTGAATGTCAGTATATATTTTGAACACCCTGGTTAGCACATAGGAAACTGACCAACCATTCAGAATGCTCCCTTTGTGGCTGTTGGTAATGGATAAGTTGATCAGACATCCCTGATTTCAGTGGACTGGCCTGGCGTTCAGAAGCTTTTCTTAATTTTAAATACGTGTCCATGTTTATGGGACAAACACCACTCATCCTGCAAAGATGATTTGAAATGTATACTCCAGTTCCATTGGTGCCTCTACAGTTTGAAATAACTTACCTAATTTATCTCTTTCAGGTAGCACAGGAGGAGGTCAGCTGCGTGCTAGCAGCAGAGGGGAGACAGAGTGGGGAGGAAGGCAGGGGTGTATATATCTATTTATTGTACCCAGTGGCAGTTATAACTGTGTAGTTATAGTTAGGAACACGTTTCATGGGAAATGGATCTAATTACTTTTTGGTTTATTAATAGCTTTGGCGCTGTTTGTCGAATCTTAACAACACGTTTAGACACCGCTACAGCAAAAACAGCTGAACGGAATTACACCAACGTTGGCAGAAAACTAGAACTTTACACAGAAAGCATGTTTTATGTGATTCGATGAAATTCTGTTCAGCATTTTTTTGAGAAATTTAGAGTCAAAATGTATATATATCCAGACAGTTGGGTACGCAAGAGTCTCACAAGATTCCCAGAAGCACACAACTTCAAATAATAGAGCTATCTGATTGGCAGTGAAGGCCTTTTTTCCTGTCAGCCATCTCACTGCTACAAAAGCAAGAGGATCTGGTGACTCCGGTTGGCTGGCCGCAACACAAACAGAAATATTGTGGCCTCCGCATCAGGCCTCAAAGACTCAGTCAAAATTAAGAATGATTAAGGTGTAAGGGGGTAGGATAGGATAGGGATACTTTAACGCCCTAGCCTATGTGGGAGAGGTCCATGAGGCACCCTCCCTCTGCCCCCCACCTCCTATGGTCAAATTTGAAAATACACTTTTTTAGAGCATTGAGATCCCACAGGAGTCTCTCTGGAGACTGCAAGACTCCCTGTGCTCCCAAGAGAGTCTTGCGAGAGAACAGGCAACCACACTGTCCCCAGAGAGACTCTCACATGAGTCCCGTAGGATCGAGAAAATTATTTTAAAAAAAGGATAGCATGCAGCGGGGGTTTGGCCTCCCACAGGGGTTCGGCCGAAGGGGGTTGGTCATCCAGTATATATATTTATATATATAACCTACTGGTGGTCACCAGTAGGTAGTTATAGTTAGGACCTAGTTTCCATTGAAGATTTATTTTTTTGACTTGCCTATAACTTTGGCGCCAGTTGATGAATCTTCACGAAATGTTCTTTAAAAAATGTGACGCTCACTTTAGCTGCTGTCAGGAAAGTTTTGTGGTGATCCATCAATGTGTTTTTCCCATGTTAATTTCCATAGGGATTTTGAACACAACTACAGCCCGACCCGATAGACGGATTTACACCAGATTCGTCAGACAGCTAACTCTTGGTTCAGAAAGCACTTTGTTTGATTTGGCGTAAATCCGTTCAGTAGTTTTATGGTTATTAAATGAAAACCAAATTTGTATATTTAATGACGCTGATCCTCCTCGGCTCCTCCTCTGATCCTCCATAGATCCTCCGCGGATCTGGAGGAAAGGCAAGGCCCTGACTGGCTGGCTGAAACCTCATAGAAAAGCTGTGGTTTGCCATTTTGTTTCTTGCATTGCCTGGGGGGTGGGAAAAAATTGTGTAAAAACGTATAAGGGGTCAGGATACAGGTATATTCACCCCATAGGACACATGGCCGATCTGTGAATTCAAGGACCCTCCCCAGATCCTCCTCGGACCCTGGGGAAAAGCAAGGCCCTGATTGGGTGTCTGGAACCTGACAGAAATATTAATGTGTGCATCAAAAAAAAAACATAGAAATTCACAGAAAAAATCAAAGGTTAGAGGAACGTTATAGTTAGGTTGACATTTTACCCATACAAAACCAGAGAAGTTCAGCAGTTATACTTTGACTTATAGTTACACTTATCTGAAGAAACTATAACTCGTGCCGCAAAGTAACTTTTCTGCTTGGTAGAAAAATGGGAACAGGAATACATTTCGGCACACAGTGCCTTTCTCAACCTGTAGGCCGACATAGTGCCGTGACTTTTAACCCCACATATGACCTATCCCTACATTTTACAATTCACTCACTATAAAAACATCCTTACTTTCCAGCTTAGAATTACATTTGTCAAACAAAATATGCCAATCTGTATGCACCAAAACTTAAACAAATTGCCAGTATTCATCTAACAGGTTGAGAATTGCACTGTACCTATGTACAGTTCCACTTGTACCTGGTTGTTCCTCCAGGTCCGAAATATTCTCTGAACTAGACCATGATGAAATTAATTCCTGTTGTCTAAGAGATTCATTTCGGCTGAATTCCTTCCTTGCCATATCATATTTCTTACCGAATGTTAAAACTCAGCCCATGGAATAGTCAATTTTATCCCTTAGGAATTTTCTTTTGTTTCTAGTCTTGATCTCCTCCTCATACTTCACCAACCTCATTTCCATCTCCTTAGGAAAAGTGGCAATTTCCTCTTTCTCCGAATTATTTTCCAACATGGCCTTTAATTTCTTGATCTGCTCTAATTCCATAGCTGCATATTTCGACAGGAGCTCCAACATCCCCTTGCCAGTAAATGCCATCAAAGCAGACCATTCCTTCAACAATTTTGGATGTGGGTTCAAATATGTGGGAGTGATTAGTATCCTGAGTCCACGAGGGACTCTTCCTACCTCAATGTAATTTTTCAGTGATATAACCTCCCAACTTCTGTTAATTTCCTTCTTGCATAGTTTTTCCAATTGCCACAATTGCTGTTTAAGTTTATAACTTCATTAGTACCAACACCATCCTTTTCTTTTTGTTATCCTCAACCGATGATCCCATCTCGTTTTCATTGAAGAGGTTACGAGCTGCTTCCAATCTAGATCTAATCGCTTCACTCATATCCATAATTTTGCTAGTAATCCTTGGGAAATATTAAAACCCAAAATGTGTGTCACCTGCTCCTATACCTTGATAGTCCTGTAAATCCCCAAGACTTGTCACTTCTGTAACATATTATGTGGGTTATTGCATTCCTTCATCTAAATACATTACCAATCGTAAGACATATAATTTACTCACAGGGGAAGAAATTAAGATTGACAAATTTATCAATTGTAACTCAGACTTTACGTGTATGTAATTTCTTGTCCGTATGAACTGTGGTATGTGGGTAGCACATTTTTCCTGTTAAAACGTGCATTTTAGAGCACTGGCATACCATTAAAAATAATTATGTAAATTATCCAGTAGCGCAACATTGTAGACAGGTACATAATGGAAAAATTGATGCCATGTCATTTTTGGGAATTGACAGGGTGGTGCTGTCACCAAGAGGAGGAGACAGGGAAAGTATTCTCAGGAGGATGGAATCGGAATATATAATCAGATTAAATAGCAGATTTCCGTGGGGATTGAACCAGGATGAATAGCTTTTTGTACATGTGGGTTAAGAGCGTAAATATGGATGTAATTTGGAGTTTGGATGCTACCAATGGCAGAATATTGATCATTGATATATGGCTATTACAATGTGGGTTCTTTGGTTTAATAAATTGGTTTGGGAATATGAGTATTGCTGTATTATCATGCTTGTACCGCTCCAGTATCATATATTTATTTTTTATTTATGCATGTAGCTGATAAAGATAGAAATAGATATTATATCAATTCATTGTATTTTAAATAAGTAAACAATCATGCCAGGCGGAGAAGAAATGCCACTTGGCATTGAATGGTGATTTAATTTGAATTGGGCAATTTCATAAATGTAGTAAAACTGAAAATTGTAAATGTTAAAATGATAAAAATGTAGAAATTTTGAATTTTTGTTTGTTAGAAAGAGGATGATGGTCGGTTTGATATGGCATGGTAAAACAATGTATTTGGTTTGCTGACAGGAGGGAATGTGGATAGTATTTTCTTCATGTCTATTAAATTGCAGGATATGGTTTCTAGAGGCGGTAGGGCTTTGTTATAGAATTCTGGGCTATGAGTAAGACCGATACGGTTGAAACACGTTAGCCGAAATAATACAGCTGATGATGGAAGAAGAATAAATCAATTGGATAAAATACATCTGGAGTGCCGGCTTTTCCTTTTGTTAGATAAGTGAAAGGACAGTTGTGATATATACATATAGATTTCAAGAAAGAGGGTATAGCGGTAAGATTATTCAACAAGCAAAAAGTAAGGTTGATAACATTAAGATAGAGGATTGATTATATTCAAGGGGTGACATGTGCAAACCGGAGGATAGTTTAAGATTCATCATGACATTCTCCAACCAAGCTCATACCTTAAGACATATTCTCAATAAAAGCTGGCACATTTTACAAACTGATTCTGCCTTAAGTACCCATATACCGAATATGCCCTTGGTTACTTTTCGCAAAGGCAGATCACTCAGAGATGATTTAAGTCACAATATGGTAACTAATAGACATGAGGCAATGTCGGATCAGGAAATCCGGCTGGATTCTTTTGTTGTAAACACTGTAAGGCTTGCAAGTACAGTGATAACTGTGTGGAGTTGACCAGTGATAATGGCCATTGGATTCATCAAATTAGGGGTCATTATAACTGTAACACTGATTTCTGCATATACTGCCTCAAATGTCCGTGCAATAAATTGTATGTTGGCAGTACAATACATAAAGCCAAGAAGAGAGTCTTGGAACCTATCAGAGCCATCCGTAATCTTGATCATAACTACCCTGTAGCTAGACACTTCCATGTGAAACAAAAAGGGGATGAAAGGCTGCTCAGCTTTGTGGTTATTGATCAGATTAAGCCAACTATTCGAGGTGGTAATAGAGAGAGGAAATTAAGGATTTTGGAATCCATGATGATAATCAGGCTTAATACTTTGAGCCCTGAGGGTCTTAATTCAAGTGAAGAAATGAATGTTCATTTGGGTTAGATGTATATGAAATCTGTTGCTGGTTAGAACCTCCATCTTTTTCATTTGTTTTGTGCACATTGTGGTGGTGTTCTTTCTATGCATTGTGGGTTTTGGTTTTGGTTTGTTTACATGTTGAATGTGAGGCAGGGAATCTGGATTAAGTTAAGTGATGATATATGATAAAGTATGTTCACTGGAACAGAAATGCTTTTTTATGTGGTATATGAACTAGTCCATTGACCTTAGGGTTATAAAATTGAGGAAACCAAATGCCATAATTGAAATACCTAATTACAATTTATAAGCTACATTAATTTTTACTTGTAATGAATATTTGGATTTATATTTCTACTAAATTATTTGCGGAAAGGTAATACATACAATTTGGACATTTAAAGATGGCATCCGCTTTCCCTGTGGATCAGATGTATATGGTTTAGGTAGTCCGTCGTTTATGTATTGGAGGGTATTTAATATGTAAAGTAAACAGCCGGCCCTCACGTGATCAAGGCTACGGCTGAAACACGTTGTGAAGAGGCATCTATTATTAAATATTACATGTGAGCACAATATTGCTGTCCGAGCATGTCCTTTGCAATTTGGAGGAGTTGGTGTATGATATATATATATATATATATATATATATATATATATATATATATATATATATATATATATATATATATATTTGTGTATATATGTATATATATTTATATATATATATATATATATATATACATATATATAGATATAGATATATACATATATATCTATCTATATATATATAATTATATATATATATGAGACGATGCAAAAAACAAGATAGGGCAGATATACAACTTCTCAACTTTCATGTCTGACTATCTGGCCTGTCCCGGGTATTTGCGTCTCAAAATCTTGTCATTCTATTAATGGAGCTGTGTGCAACTAGTGATGTAAAAGCAGAAGCTGCCCTGAACCTCAAGCCCCATTCAGCAAAAAAGTAGAAAATATTTTTCTGTTTGGCTGATTGGTCTCTTCTCTAACTAAAATGATAGGAACAGGTATCTGTGAGCTGGTGGATGCTTCAATAGCGTCTCAGAGAGTGGTGTGGGAGAATGGAGCTATTTTTGTAAAACCTGTCTTTAAGTTGAGACACACATCCTAGGGTGCTAATAGTCTATTTGCATATACATGCAGGGACTTCATGGGCCCTCAATTGCAGCTCAGAACCCTAATTGTCGGATTGTACTTAACAGCCATTATTAACCACATCGTCATTTTAACAGTCAGATGCTATCAATCAATATAGATTTGAAATCAATCCCACTAGTCATTATTTTCAGCCCGTACCAAGAGGATATCACAAATGTATTGGTACAATCATGGTATTCCACTGCATGACCTCTGAACAAAACCTGATACTTGCATTTATGTTAACTTAAAACTTGTCAAAATGTGGCCTAGGACCTGTTTCTGTCAACTGCAGTTAAAATACTGTATAAGTTCCATTATTTTAAAATTCCTATAGAGCATACTGTTCCCATGTCATATAGATTCTAGGTAATAAGTTACAATAAATGAAACAACAAACCTAAAGACAGCAAATAGAACTATAATTATTTTAGTATGGAATTCAAGGTAATTTGTGATCCTGCATAAGTGCATTGGCATTCCTTCAATCAGAGTCCGCCAGTCCTTCTTACAGTGTTTATGGGAAGGTGCATGAATATGGGGGACTAGATATCATCTGACAAAAAGAGAGTGGCCTCAATTTAATTTTGAAAACTATCATTCCACTGGAGTTGATAATAGACAATTTACACCAGGGGAGAAATATTTTTATACTTTGACCAAGATATTTATGTCAGCTGGTATTTTTAATCAGTGCTCTTACATGCACCATGCATAGGCTACCATCGATACCCATTGGTATTGCTCAGGTTTTCAGTCACTAAAGGGCGCCATTCCAACAATAGGAATTATGTGTAATACAGCTAATTTTGAATCTTGTGTTGCAGTGCTCTGTACGCTTGTGCAGAGCTCTCTACATGGGCCTGATATGGTCAACGAGAGGTGGTTGGGAAGCATCTTTGAGATGGCTGATATAGATTATATCAGCATATTCACAAAGCAAATCCACAAGTGCTAGAAAAGTCTGAATTTGTTGCAGAAAAGCTAAGTATAAAAAAGCATTTCCATCCATCTTAAGTGAAAAACACTGTGAATGTAGGAACACTACCCAAAGGTTCACAATCAATATAAAGCAGGGCATTTACCCAGTTTTGATTGTTACAAAGCCTGATAGTTAAAACTAGCACTTTTACAGACTGGCAGAAACACCGTCTTTGACCAGTCGCATTCTAGGTTGTTCTTAACCATCCAATGCTGAAAGATTATTATGCATTTAAAAAATGTGTGGGTGATGTTGATAATGCCTAGTTCAGTTGTAAGATACTTTAAGTATCATTAACATAATGAAATCATTTTATGTCAAAAAATCCAACCAGATCTGCAGGTGTGTGGAGGTGCGCATTGAAGTACAATTTTAAAACCCTATAATCATGGGGCACTTTACTTGACAATGATGGATTTGCTAATTGAAAGCCTTGGATATGCTCTGACATTGGTTGGATACAAATTATGATATATAACTAAGGGCAGTGCTTTAGATTTTTGATTGAGTAATTTGTTGCAGTAGACTGTAGTGCAGGTGTCTCCATCCAGTTCATTGTAGCTCACAGCCTGGAGTTCATTTCTAAATAAGTACAGGGTCACATTTTCCCTTTTAAAGTGAAGGGAGGGCAGTGTTTATTCTATGTTATTATGATCATGCTGCAGATAGCAGGGCCTGATAAGGAGCAGTGTTGGAGTCAGATTTATGACCAAGGGGAACAAAGGTGAAGAATTGAGCACTAAGGTAGTCAACTCTTAAATAAAATCCTTGTCAACTCAGTATTTGAGGTGAAAACAAAATGATGTTTCTCAATGCTTTTAAATTGGGAAAATCAAAATGAAAAGTTATCTTATAATTAACCTTTCATTTTAATTTTCTCAATATTTTTACAAACAGCAGGTCTCTCACTCCCAGTGGCCATTAGATCACTGTGCCATATATATAACTGAAAATTCAGCCATTTTTTAAATGGGATAAATTTAAAGTGCAGAAAAACGTTCCACATTAAGAAGATTTTTGCACTTAAAATTTCTCCTATTTAAAAAAATGGTTGTATGTTTGTGTTATGAATGTTATAGTGCCACATATGGCAAAAGGTCTGTCATGTGCCACAAGTATATACAACACACATATATTCCATTCATAGGCACACACTTTCATACATCCCCAAAGACCATGCTCTCGCTGACACATGGCAGCCCTGACATAGTACCCCTAGTCAAAATATTTTGTTCAAAACATAGTATCTGGCTTTATGGACATTAGGCTCAAAGTCAAGGAAGCTGGGCGTGTGGCCGTCTGGTAAAAATGTGTGAGTTATTTAGCTTTCGTAGCTCACAATGGTTTTCACTGATCAGAAGTAGCTCTTGCTGCAGAAGAGGCTGGAGACCTCTGCTGTAGTGCCTGGTACTGTAATGAGAACTTAATACCTTGTGTCTTTTATGCTGAATCATTTGGTAACTCAATAGATTTTCACAAGAAAACCAAAACCTGGGAATCTGGATCTCCTAGAGGGATTGCAACAGGAAGTGTCCAAAAGCATTTGATGGTCTTTTCAGAACTCGACAAGATAGAACAGCTTGGGTCACAGAGTATAGAAGTAGAACAGGAATTATCTTGTGTAGGTTAAGGATTTTGTAGATGAAGCAAAGTGTTGGAGTGTCAGAACAATTGAGAGATTGTACAATTTTCTCTGTCAATGCATCTGATCTCCTAATTTCATGTAGTGTTATAGATCATCTTTCTGTGATTTACCTGCCCAATTATTTGTGCCATGAAATTGTATTTTCAGCTGATCTAATGAAGGTTTTATATCTTTTCATTTGTTGTAAAATATATTTACCCTCAATCAAACAATTTGCTTTTCATTTATTTTCTGAAGTTCGTGTAAGGATTTTATCTTCTGTATATCTATGTGTGAAAAAGACTGAGCTGGTCTTTTTAGCAGTAAGAGAATATGTACATCTAGGAGAATAAATTAGTCCCCAGATAACCCAATTTGATATCTCACCACTGAAATAAAACATCTGAGTCCTAGTTAAGCTAATATAGCATAGGGAGGAGCAGTATATTAGCTCTCCTAAATCAAGTAATTTCCATTGATGGGTCATTTCAAGCTATATTGATTGTTAATATCTTATCAGGAGGTTCACCAAAATCCAAAAACATTTTTTTGTGATATCATTAGCACTTTTGTCTTTAAACCCAATGGTAACATAAATATGTGTGTAGTCAAATTTGCATTACACTCAAAAGAAAAGTATGCGTTTCAGGTTTTGGTCTCAGTAATGGTTAAATGTAAATTACATGAGACCCTGATGAAGGCTTCACTAAAGCAGGGGTCTTCAAACTAGGGTTACAGGGCACCAATGGGGCCTGAATTGATCTAAGAAGGGGTGCCAGACACTAGCCAAGAGGAGCATGATGCTGAAAACAGTGTTGTGTATTTAATGAAGAAAAACAGCAGCAGAGAGCCACTCTGTAATAAAGGTCCATTAGTAACATCATATGCCACTAATCTCCAGCCTAAGAGTATTGTTCGGGGTCCAAATAAATCTCAAAGCTTTCCCAATTGTGAAAAAGAATAAACCTGTGGATACTTGTATAGTTCAGAGAGACCAGGCTGGCCATAGCATGTTAGCAAAAATTAAATGTAGCTATAGTGCTTTTGCTAAATATTTTTAGAGTTGACATTTTTATACAATAATTGTGAAAGAATATGTTTCTCACTCTGGTGGGCCCAGTGATTGTTTTTACATGAACTAAATTAAGTCCTGGAGTCAAAATGAACACTGACTATAGTAAACAACTAGCTAACCTTCTAGTGAAATTTCACCAGTGTTTGGTGAATGGTAATTTCATTGAGTATCTCTGATTATAAAAACACCAGCAATATATGTTAAAACATAGGCATTTTGTCAGATTCCAGTGATGTGTTTTTTTGAGTGTGGCAGTGTTAAGGACTAGACGCTGCATAACTGATAAATTGCCTGAGATAGGGGCAATTCCTCTCAGTAACCATTGTGCGACCCTGCACAGAATAATACACAGAAACAGTTTCAAGCGTATCCTTTAGAGGGGTGGTTACTAGGAAAAACCTGCAAAAGGGAAACCACCGGAAAAACTATGGGCCAAATTTAAGAAAAGTGGTGCTGCATCCAATGCAGTGCCCCTTTTCTTGCACCCCTTAGCGCCCCCTAACGCCATCATGTGTGTGCCCCAATTAGCATATGGCACACCATGGCGGTAGTTAGGGAACTGGCGTCAACATTTTTTATGCTAGTTTGGCGCGTTGCAGGATTAGCACCAAAAATGTGGACGCTAATCCTGCAAAGCACATTGAGGCCCATGGAAAACAATGGCGTGCCTCCTTTTAATGCCTGCTCTGTGCAGGCATTCAAAATACCGCTAGAAATGGTGCAAAGAGATCTTTTAAATTTCATTGTGCCATTTTTGCAGGCCACCTAATGGGGGAAAGCACCCCTTGCATACATTATGCCTGGCGTAGGTGGCGCAGGCATAATGTGGTGCAAGGGATTACAAAGTGGCGCAATGCATGCACTGTGCCACTTTGTAAATTTGGTGTGGCATTTTTACCATAATATTGCCACACTAGTGAAAAAAAAATTACGCTAATGTGGTGATATATGGCGCTAGGCCCTCTTAAGTCAGGGTCTATCATTCTTAATTGAGGATGAAGGTAGAGCTGAATTAATCAGCAAGGTAGCACACTACTCCTCACATCCGGAAGGAAAAAAGAGCCAAGCTATGCCAAAAGTATATTCAGAAGGAAAGTGATCCAACCTGCTTGAGGCAAAAATTAGCGACAAAAATAGTTGCAAAGAATGAAGATCGCAAAGAAAAACTAGGGAATGTGACGCATCTTTTTCTCATATAGCCTCCTTTAAATATGTTTATATAAGTTGTAAACATGAAATTACATCACAAGAAAAGACACCAGCATCTTGGAATGAGAGACTCATACATTCTCCAGTGGACAGGTCGCCATCTTGAAACGGCCTGCTTCTAAGCTCTGTTTCTGGCCCTTCTCAGACACTCATGTCTTTCATTCAACTTTGAAAAAGCCAAGTTTGACATCCTACACCCTGCTCAGAATTCTGGATTCCTGCCCTGCCCTTCGCGCTCCATGTGGCTTGCTGACATCCCCTGCAGGTTGCCGTTAGGATGGAAATGTGAGAATGAATGAGGCGGTGAAGAACTTCAACACTAGTTTGAGCGCAGAATCCAACACTTTGTCCGCTGAACCCAGGTGGTCTCCTGTGTGCTATTGGTAGGTACTGTGCTCTGACAAATATCAGTGTGACAGGCAGTGCTGATAGCTTGTTTCTGGATGGTGGAAAATGATTCTGATTTTGATGATTGTCATGTCACTAGATGGGGATCACTTCTATAGCCCCTGAGAAAGTCCTTGTGGCGGTGGATTTGTGGATCATTAAAGGCGAGCCGTTGATGACCTGTAACTGATGTGCTGCTTCTAATTCATATTGATGGGTGTTTTCAGCAGTAATGTGGAATGATTAATGTTGATTAAAGTTTTAGGTTTTCTCATTCTTTACTCCCCTTGAATCATGAATGATTGATACATTTTCGTAAAACAATTCATCTGAGAAGGATGTAAGATAGATTGGGAAATGTATTTAATTAACTTGTGCCTCCATTTTTAGGTCTGGCACTAGGAAAGACCTTTTGATTTTACAAACAATATCTATATAACATACTAACAAATATGGATTTCCGCCAGCCCTCGTCATCCATTGTCTTTGATTTTGTCATTCACATGATCCTTCTGCCTAGCATAGAGCATCAGGCAAACTGTGAGTAATGACATACTATCCTCACAAAAAGTAAATCCACTACATGCCAGGGACTACTATAGTAATGTGTACTTTGAGATTAATAAAATATATTTGCTTTGAAACATTGTTTGGTATTTTTAGATCAGTAATGGTCCAGCGTCTTCAACAACAATAACGTTTTGCAAAAACTTCGACAAGCAAAACGAGCACTAACTAAGCTAAAAGGCTGGCAGGCAATACCAGACCTATTGACTTTTCTAATGTTTGTTTGTATATGCGAGCTTCAAGACAAGGTGGATGTTTGCTGGGAAGATGATTTTTGTGGTATTTTGTGGAGGTGATGTTGTTCTGTTTGAGGTTTGTTGTGGTAGATTACTTTCTCCATGTAGATTCACCCATTCAGTTGTTTTGTTTGAAAGGCTTGAAAATGTAGGTTACCTGTCACTAGGGCATAAACAGGTTGATTGCACAGTTTATGCGTCAGTCTCCAACCCAAAGGAGGGCTGCGAAATTCATTAAATTGATACTGAAGGCTCTTTCTTGATGGAGGAAACAAAAAAAGCTTTGAACAAGTGCTTAGAAGTTCATAGGTCAGTCTGTAATTAGCATCAATTCCTGCTGCTAGGCAGGGTCATATACCCCTTTGATAATAACTACATGGTCAGTAACTCTTAACCTTACATGTTCTTCCTATCTAGGTTTTTCCAAACAGCCATGCAGTCTTTCTGTTGTTGAAGAAGGCTCAAATATAGCACATTATCAAACTGGACAACTCTGCCTGTAAAGCAATGTAGTCTGATTTCAGATGTTCTGACCTAATTAATGTGTCACTAAACTCACTTGTGGTAGTGACATTATATTTGAATGATGCCTGATGGGTGATTGCTAGAAGTTGTCATCTCCCCAATCATTGATCATTCGCCCGGGCAAAGAGACCCCCCCCCCCCCCCCACGCCCCCCACGCCGTAGATGGACAATTCACTTCCTATGTTGCCTAGAAACACCTTTTGACAATCAAGACTCGATGGCATTGACAAGGCTCGCTCCCACCATCCGGTGCCTCTCTGGTGAAATCTATACTCTGTAATCTCCACACTTAGGACTCATAGGTTGTAGAATTTGCAAAATATTTTTTCGAAGCCAGGGCTCAGCCAGCTGCAGAGAAGCCTCTCAACCTCTCGCACAAGATGAAGAAGAGAGATCGAGCCCTGATTTCCTCGGGGCGCGAGGAAGGACAGGGGCCAGCGCTGATGGATCATGGGATGATACCAATGGGATGTGTTGTTAGTACCGTAGAAAATAGTCTTTTAATTTTCTGGGGAGGTGTGTGGGTGTCGGCCGCGCCTGCATCAATCATCATCATTAGGCTCGAGGGCCTGCCTCCCCAGGGCCCTCTCATGTTGAAGGATCTCCCTTCCTCTTCCTGACTGGAGGCTGTGCTGCCTCCACACTGGTGTCTCGCGCAGACTAATTGCCGGCTCGCGCCTCTTATGATGATAAAACTCGTGTCAGAGCGAAACGGAACATTAGGAGGAGGCCTAGAAAACTGTCTATGAGGGCTGAGAGACGAGTGCCGGGGCCCTCTGGAAAGGGAGATAGAAAAGGGGGAAAGAAAGGCAAGGGGGTCAGGTGTTGGGGGTGGGGGGCTGGTAGGAGAGAAGAAGGGAAAGAGAAGGGAGGATGGAAAGGCAAGAAGGAGGGAGGAAATATTGGACATGGGAAGAAGGGGGGGGGGGGAGGGAGGATGGAAGTCCTACCATTTTTAGAGCTTTCCATTCTACATACTGTGGTAATTGCTGTGGAGTAATACCGCACCTGTCATTACAGATACCGCAAGTACCGATACTTCCAGAATGTATTTCCAGGGGAGTATAAGCAATTCACTATAGATCCCTTGTAGAATGGGTAATAACGTACATTTCCACCAGAATAGGTATTAAGATGCAAATTGTCCAGTGGGTTCTAGGGGGCCAGTGCTCGAATCAAACTGCATGTTATAGGTGGGCGAGCCCCTGAAAGCTGGAGCCAGGACCAACCCAGATGCCTCGCTCTGGCTCAGCTTGAGGTCCTCCTGGACCCTGAGGCCCAAAAGGAGCCAAGCTTTCATGTGGTTTCTGCCTGCCACCCAGGCTGTAACCTTAGGTGCCAAGAACTAAAGCCAAAGCATAAACCTTTGATATTAACGAGGACCGGAAGATACCTATCAAGTGGCTGAATTGCAGAATGTGAAACCGGAAAACGTGAAATAATTCTGGGCCTCCCTGCTTGGCCAAATTATGTGGTTCTAGGCAAATATATTGTTTCACTGTACCTCCTTTTTCTTTGTTATCACATATTGGAACACATTCAAAATAAGAAACGGCACTGTAAAAAAAAACCTCCTATGCTTGATTTAAAAGACTGTAATGTTGCTACGTCTATAATAAAGATCTAAGCCACATGCAGGCAGGTCCACTGGAATTATGCGGCAGGGGAGGAACAAATTATGTAGCCTTTCTCTATGTTATGCAGCACGAAAATGCAAATTATGAAGCATAATGCAGCAAATTTTGTGATAGAATTATTTCGTTATGTTGACATTTTTGCACATGTTAACACTGTCTTTGCACATTATCAGCACCGGATTAACGTCCAAAAGGCAACTGAAAGGTGACCAATCCACCTTTGTAAAAGGCCTTCCACTGCCCAGCAGCACGTTGCTCCATTTTTAGTAACTTCTGATCCTATTGCGCTAGAAACATTTGTTTTGTTAACAATATGCCAACTATGCAGCAGAAGATATATGGTGTGAC
Source organism: Pleurodeles waltl (assembly GCF_031143425.1). Classification (NCBI taxonomy): domain Eukaryota; kingdom Metazoa; phylum Chordata; class Amphibia; order Caudata; family Salamandridae; genus Pleurodeles; species Pleurodeles waltl. Next base: position 10,005,978 of record NC_090441.1, read on the forward strand.
AAATGCAGAATTATATGAAAAAAAACAGAGCCACAGAATTGCATAATTCTAGTGGCCTTGCATATAGGGTACATTAACTTCAAGGTAATCCAGTTGCCTCAGATTACGTGTTGGGCCTTTTCCCATATGTTTGGTGTTGGAAGGACCACTTAGCACTTGTAAAGGTACAACTGCCTGTGTTTCATACTCAGCGAGGTACTTAGTTTGAGATGAAAAGCATTTCCTCCAAAGCCCCCTTGACTCTCTGGTTTAGTTTGATTGAGTTGTGGGGGTAAAGACAATGGCAGTTAAGTAAAGATAGCGCCACCTGCAAGGTAACACGATTATGGAAAGATCAGGAGTGTCTCCAATAGTTTGGAGAGTAAGGTGTATTGAATGATGGCCGGCCAAAGTCGGGCAGAGTCCAGTGTATGCTGATAATAGCCAGATCCTGTTAGATCTAAGTGATTGTTTGCTAACAAGAACAATATATCAAGTTGCTGAATAGTGGTTAAAAATTGGATGGCAAAAAATATAGTTGCATTAATGCTGGGAGATCTGAGTGCTTAAGATTTTGATTTTACTTAATCTATGGTACCCTCATTTTACTGGCCTGAGTAAATGGTGTACCCTCCAAACCTGCCTGTGACGTTAGGTACTTGGGTACGATTTTTGTTTGTGGAGGTGTACTTTTTTACCCTCAGGTGGTTTGTTCCCATCTCTACAACACATCTGGAACTCCTCTTCTGCTGAGTATTAAACATAAATAGCTCTACTTCAAGCTATTTTGCATTCTAGGCTCAGCTACTGTAGAACAATTTACTTGACTGTTCCACAGTTTTCTATTGGTAAGCTTAAAGCTTTTCGGTATTAACAGACCATCATGTTTTGAGTCTAATGAGTAGTCTGGGATGGTCATTCATTATTTCTCAGATCAAGGTGAGAGTTCTCTATCATTCTGAAGGCCTCTAATGGGTTTATTCCCAATTATCTCATACAATGTTGCCTTTGCAAAAGCCTGAAAATTGCCAGCCCGACGAATTGATACCAAACCTCTGAACACTGCATTCATTTTGGTAGGCAGTGGTTGCTGACGTAGCTGCCACAAACAGAATATATCAGCTGGAGCTTACCCCACCCCCAGCAATGGGACGAGCTCTGGTTGACTGTATTGGATGATGAGGATGGATTGCTGGTGCTTCCTAGACATTTAGAGTTGTGTGATGCCAATTTCCCCAATGCCCCAGCTACGTTTGGACTTTGAGACATTTCCTGCTGTACTGCCCTGCCAGCTGTCCAGATGTTCTGCCTTTGTGCAGACAACCTACACAGGCATCCACAGAAATCATACAAAGACATTGGAGGATGTCTTGAACCTTTATCAAAAAATGAGGACAGCATCAAGTGCAAGTAAGCTATTGCAGGAAGTGTGACTACGGAGAATCCTGGATGAACCTCCAGCACCCATTAGCGTCAACTTGTCTTTCAAGGAGCATGTGCCAAACCAGCCTGAACCTGTGTGCTGGAAGAGTGTCTCTGAGCCATAGTAGCGCTCCCTCTAACTTTAGCTGGGTCTACAGATGTTCTGCAAATGGTAGATCTCTTGAATCTTTTTCCCTGGATCCACATTTCATCAACTTGTCTGTGAGCTGTGTGTGTGATCCTAGATCCACATACACAGACTCTAGTTGGGTATTAGACAGACACATTTGTGCCACTTCACTAATGAGAGGGATTTCCAAAGGACCCATGACTATTGATCCAGACTAGTTGTCGCCTGTGGTACAAGGACAACATAAATCCCAAGATTTAGGGAAGCCTTCAGCCATTCAAGAGTAGACTACACCAGCCACATCTACTGTGCATTACATAGCAGCAGACCTCACAAAGAGAAAGGACAATCCTGCTAAACAAAAAGCAAACAATCGGCTCACCAAAGACATTTGTCTGCTAAGAAGCAGGACCCTGAAAAATGCTGGTCTGGGTCAGGATTATCCATAGAATACCTGGTTTGCTGCATTCAGGGAGTCATGCAGCTCATCGCTCATTCAAATGCGGTAAACATAGTAGCTTCCTTGATATGTTTAAACTGTACAAACACCTCTACAGATGCAGATACATACATACCCCACAATCATAGTATCAGTGTGCCTGTTAAGCCGGTGTCTTTACCAATAAAGGAGTAACACAGAGATGTAGCAGGAACATAAAATTTCATTAAGAAAAATCACCATGAGGTCACAAACAGCAAATCTGCGCTGTCCGAGTGTCCAACAGAAAGTGACTCACTTTTCTGTTGGACGCTTGAGCACTGCAAAAGCTAGAACGTCGAACATCAAATAAACACATTCTATAAAACATGTTCTTGTGACAGGGACACGAGGATCTATTGTGCCGCTGAGCCACATACATTACATACCATATATACCACAACATCTTCCCCTTAACAAACAAACAAAAATAAGGCAAAAAAATAAATTAATATGTATATAAATGTTGCAGTATTAACAACTTATACCAATAACATAGACAACAACATTACTGTAAATAATAATCCTTAAACCTAGTAGGAATAGATGCATTACTAGAAACTCTAGAGGAGATTCCAGAAGTAGAACCTACTGCATTATTACTCCTTACTCCTTACTCCTGAAGATGAAGAATCAGAGGTATACACATCATCTGAACTGGAAATATCCTGAAAAGTGTGATCTGTTAGGTCTGAATTTGAAACACTAGAACTTGGATTGAAATCATCAAACCAAGGACTGTCACAAGTGTCATCAAACTGTGTCTTTTCACCTTCTTTTTTAAAATGTGTTATTTTATCCGTTTGATCCGATGATAACTTAATTAAATTCCTTTTACTCCACCATCCTTTGCCATCTATCAAAACAGCCCTTTAGGAAACCCCCTTAACTATTACTGGCAAAGTAAACTTGGATTCATCTTTTTTAACGTTGTTAGGTGTTTTAATGATGACCCAATCACCTTTGTTATATTCAACTTGTCTAATTTGATGCTTACTGTTAAAATAGTTTTCTGTTGCACATTGTTTCTTAGTCACATCCTCCCTTAAATTGGCATGAGAATCATCAACCTTATGTTGTTGCAACCAATTATGTTTCAACTGTGTTTTAGGTCACCTATTACGTAATAATTTAAAAGGTGAATCCTCTGTCACACTATGTGGTGTAATTAAATAATTCCATGTCTTTTTTCTCAAAACATTTACAACATCTATCGTAGTGGAGATGGCTGTTTGTATTCCCTCTTTGAGAAACCTGTTGACAAGTTCCACCAAACCATTGGCAGGTGGGGAGTACAGAGCAACTTGTTTGTGCATAATATGATGAGAATTGCTAAAGGTTTTCACATCTTCTGAGATGTAAAATGAGTGCCATTGTCTGTAATATGTTCTTTAGGAAGTCCCTCCATGTCAAATATTTTAGTTAAAAATACAATAACTGTTTCAGTGTCCGGTAAGGCCACAAAATCAAAATAATACCACTTAGAAAAGTAATCAACAAGAACAAAAAGATACTTTTGGGAAGCAGGCAACAAGTCAAACAGACCTGCAAAAATCTAAGGAAACTTTAGATCACAGTCCTTCAGGTAAAGGAACCATATGTAAAGGAGTTTCTGATATTTTCCATTGTTTATCTGAAGCTAAACATATTGCACAATCATTTATCCAAACATTTACATTCCTGTCCATACCAGGCCACCAATAAAATTGTTTTAAATTCGGCACAGTAGCTCACATACCGAGATGCCCTTCATGAGCAATGTCAAATGAAACTTTACCCAAAGATACTGGAGGAACTACAAAATCATGCCTCAATAACAATCCATCAACAATTAACAATTCACAAGCTACTTGTGCATAACTTTTCAAACTAGACTCCAAATTCCTTTCCTTTGGCCATCCATTTTTGACAAATCCGAAAACAGCTTTCAAAGTCAAATAATTTTCAATTGCCTCTAACCACTTTTCTTTAGATACCACCAAATGTTTGGTATTGCAAGATCCCTCAATCAGTGCTACTGCACATTCAACATCATCATTTAAAACACGGGATTCATCAAACAAAGGTAGGCTCTAGAATTCTTACCACCTGGTAAGTACTTGATAGCAAAGTTATACTCTTGTAGTTTGGAGAGAATACTTACTAGTTTAGCTGAAGCCATGCCAACACCATTACCATCAACTAACTAAATTAAAGGTTTATGATCCATGCATACTTCAAACTTAGCACCCCACAAATATGTTTTGAATTTCTCAATGGCCCATGCACAGGCTAGTGCTTCTTGTTCAGTGGTGCTGCAATTGACTTCAACTTTAGTTAAAGCACGAGAAGCAGAAGCTATAGTTTGTGCCTGATTTTCCACCCATTGGGAAAAGATTGCCTCTAAACCAAATTGGCCGGCATCCACACTCACAACACAAGGATTACCTGCAGAAAATGCTGACAATATGGGTGCTGAAATTACAAGCCCCTTAACTTTGTTAAAAGCTTCATTACACATCTCATTCCACACAAACTGCTGCCCCTTTTTGAGTAATTACCTTAATGGTTGATCCATCAAAGCTTGACCTTGAATGAAATGTGAATAGTATTCGCAAAGTCCAAAAAATGATCTAAGATTGCCCTTATCTTCGGGAGATTTTGAATCCAAAATAGCACTAACAAGAGATGTCTAAGGTTTGATTCCTTGATCAGAAATGCAGTGACCCAAGTAATCTACTTGAGACACAAGTAACTTACATTTTTCTTTTCTTAGAGTAACCCCAACTTCTTTGAATTTGCACAGGACTTTCTCTAAAATGCAGTTATGTTCCTTAATGTTTTTTGCAAATATGAGCACATCATCTTGGAAAGCTTGGACTCCAGGAATACCCATTAGAATAGTTTCCATGAATCTTTGAAACACGCTTGCGGCAGGAGCTAAGCCAAACAGCATACACAAATACTTATAAGCACCAAAAGGTGTAAAAAAAAGTAGTAAGATCTACACTTTCTGCTGCAAGTGGGATGTGATGATAAGCAGATCCAACAAAGAATAAACGTTTGACCCTCCCAAGTTCGCTAAAAGATCTTGTATCTTTGGAAATGGATGACAATCAACAATGATATTTTTGTTTAAAGTGCGTAAATCAACACATAGATGAATCTCACCAGATTTTTTTAAACAATTACTACAGGACTGACCCACTCAAAGGATACAGTAGGTGAATGATGCCCTCAGAACACAATTTTTTAAGCAGGGCCTTTAAGTCCTCTTTAACAGCTAAAGGTACCGTTCTAACTTTGTGTGCAACTGGTATGGCAGATTTTTGAAATTTGATGGGATGTTCAAATCCTGAAATGTTCCCAACCTTTCTGTGAATATGTCAGCATACTTTGCAAGTACTTCACTAATAGGACATGTCTGGTCAGATTCAATAAAAGATATATGATTGTTTGTGAGAACAATTGAATCACCTGCACCGGGAATCAGCACGATACCTAAATTCACTAAATCTTCCCACCAAATTATATTACAAACTTTACAAGCAACATACATTTTAGTTATAACTTGTCTGCCTAAACACATTAGAGTATCATTAAAATACCCTCACATATCAATGTCCTGTTCTCCTCAGCCCCAACCCATCCCAGGCACACATACAGACGAGCATGCACACAAGACAACACACCAGAGTGGCACGGGCAAACACAAGTACCACACTTCATCACACAAGCACTCGCGCAAACACCATACAGTTGCAGACACGACAACATCCACTGCCTCCACTGTCTCCCCTTCCTCCTCCACCTCCACCTTCCTCCCAGTCATGTCCACACTCACACCTGCATGCACTACATCAACATCCACCACCAGCATCACCACACCAAGCAGCACACACCTCACTAGCAGACACCTCCACAACAGCCATGCATGTGTCCCCTCTGTCCTCTCCCACCCTGTCTGTCTCCCCAAAGGACACAAACGCAAGCACTCACACACCCAACAGTCATCCACCTCACATTAGCATACTGCCCATGCACCTGCACCCAAATCCAGCAGACATACACCTCATACAACCACTCCCTCCACCTCCACTCCCATCACTCCTCCCTCCTCCCACCGTCCCTAAAAAGTTTTTCCTTGCCGAACTTGACCTCTTTCGTCCCCCTCCACCACCTCCATCCTGCCCGTATGAGCAGGGTACCAAAGACCCAGCCCAGCACCTCAGTCAAACAGTCCACGGGGACAGTGGTGGCACCACCTACTTGTGGTGTAAAGGATACCACACCTCCATTGAAGAAGGGGAAAGAGCCTGCACCTCCAACGAAGAAAGAGAAGGAGCCTGCATCTCCATCGAAGAAGGGGAAGGAGCCTGCACCTCCATCGAAAAAGGGGAAGGAGCCTGCACCTCCATCGAAGAAGGGGAAGGAGCCTGCACCTCTAGGCAAGAAGAGGAAGGAACCTGCACCTCCAACCAGAAATGGTGTTGGAGCAAGTGCACATATCCACATTAGCAATATTCTGTGGTTTACTAGAAGACTCTGAAACAATACCACTGCTAGAGATAATAGATCTCTCAATCCCTTTAGCAATTTAAGATACTTCAGATAACGTGGAATCTCTTAAACTTAATAACCGTTCTTGGATTTTACGTGAAGCACAACTAAACACAAATTGACCACAAATGTAACTATCAAGAAAATTTCCCAAATTGCATAGAGATGCTAGGTTTCTCAAGGCCGATATATATTCCTCTACTGTCTCTTTTGAGGATTGTTTACGTCTAAAGAAGTTAAATCTCTCTAATAACATGCTAGGTTGCTCTGAAAATATGTTGGTTAATCTAGTAACTGCTTCAATGTAAACATTTGATGATCCCTCAAAATACATGGAGGGAGTTGCTGCAGGCAAATTGTCAAATGTCAGTTGACTTTGACCTTCATAAACAAGATAACTAAATAAGATTGCAGAATTTCTTTGAGGTTCAAATTTTGTAGCATCAATAGGAACCAAATAATTTTCAAAATTGCGTAACCAATGTTTCCAAGCAATAGGTGGTTTATCTGGTTTCACTAAAAATTGTGTTAATTTAACAAATTGTAATGAATGACTTGACATAGTTATGTAAATAGATTAAAAGAAATATGACCCTAAAATTTAATGACAAAAAAAACAATAATTATATAAATGTAGTAATTTATTTAGGTGTGCCTACATCGCAGCAGACATCAGTTGAAGCTGATAAACACCTTGTGACAGGCTTAAGGTGTGCCTGTCACTGTTAAAAAAGACTCCTCTTGAATGTTAAACTATAAAAATCAAAGTATGTAACATTACCTTAAACATGGCTGAGAGATTTAAAGTGTCGCTGTAGAATAACGATTGTGCTGACAAAACTAAAATAACTGACACAACAGTGCCAGTGATTAGGAAAATTCAGCTCTGATTACACCTCAATTCTATGTCAGGACCGGAGGCTCAGATTATGCTTCTCTTTCTATGCTTTATTATCAACAGCAGCCAATAGGAGAAGATGTTATTCAAAGAAAACATATCTCAGCATTCATGGGATTAACGTCATAACCATAGAGAACACAGCATATTTAAACCTCTGAGGCCAATACACTTCCTCTTTCTTTGCTGTTTCCGCAGCCAGTTAAGTGCCTCTTGTTTATGATTCCTTATTCCTATTGTACCGATTTTTCGTTATTGTTCGCTAACGCTTGCCGTGCCTCACGCTTTTATTATTGTGGAGTGGGAGAGGGAGCCTTTTATTACGGGGTTTCACCCGTACTTTCGATTACGAGGCTTTTTGCCTCTTGAGTAGAGCCCAGTGAAACACCCCCGCACGCACTCGATCCTTTCTTCTGGCACCCGTTTTCCCCCAAAACTCTGGAGGATTCTAACGGTGTGGTTGTAGAATCTAGCAAGCGAGAGTGAACCCAGCCTTTTGAACCCCTTCTAGACTGGCTCTACCTTGGCTCCTGACGGCCTGGGTCCACTGGATTGGCTCAGGGTTGGAACATTACGCATAGGCTTTGCCTAGAGTGCTGCAGGCTGCTCCCTCCACACTTTACATATAAAATTTAAATGTTACTTAGCCTGCTGGGGTTTTTTGTACTCCCCCTGACTGTAGTCTTTGACTATCCCTGAATTTACGTTCCTTGTGACGTACCCTATATTATTATGGCCCAATCTTACTCCTATGAGGAGGACGAATATTTTGAGGGTGAGTCCCCCTCTTTTGAAGAAAATCTGGTTGGCGCATTGGACAATAGCGTTCAGCTATCAGTGAATAAGGCGTTAGCGAAGGCTCTTGGCCCTCTCACTCACCATTTTGAGAGCTTTGGGCGCCATAAAGGTTGGCTTCCGCCCATTACTCCCTCTGAGGAAGCACAAACGGCCCACCCCTCTACCTCCAAGGGTAAATCAAAAGCCAAGAAGTGGGCTCACTCTGATATTTTTGAGAAACTATCTGCCTCCATTCAAAAGGAGCATGGATATAGTTCCTCGCAATTGCAGGACGCTTACGGTACAGATCAGTCCTCTGACCATTCTTCCTCCAAACGTTCATCTGATTCCGACTCGGATGTGGAATTCGGGGACCGCCCAGGCCCGAGCAAACGTAAGAAGGCAGAGAAAACCAAAAGTCCTGTCACCAAGGCCCCACAGGTGTTGCCATTCAATCCGGAGGATATCATTCATCCTCGCTCCTCAAGCTGGACTCCGCCTCCGGAGGTAGCTTCATACCTCCAGGATCACATCAGGGCCGGGTTCGACAAGGATCTGAGAGCCAGATTACGTGCAGAGTGTCCTAGACCAGATCTTGAGGGTAAGGTCACCGACACCCCGGATATTGTTCTGACAATGGTCACCTCTATGAAAAAATGGGCTAAGGATCCCAAAAAGGGGCTTGACCGTGCTTGGAGGTCCTCCCAAGACAAACTTCTTGACCTTTCCGGGCCCATGGCAAAAATCCTGGAAATGGCCTTTTTAGCAAAAGAGTCGAATACTCCTATTGACCCAGATGTCCTGGTGGGTTGGGCTCAGCGAGCCATTTGTCACCTTGGAAATGCTAACGTAGCTATATCCACCGAGAGCAGGCGCTCTATCCTGATGCGCATAGACCCTCAACTTACTGAACTCGCTACCTCTGAAGCAGGACAGGTAGCTCAGGGCCTCCTTTTTGGAGCCCCCTTCATTAAAGACCTTTCCAAGTTCGCCGCTACTTTCAATTCCATGGACAAAGCCCAATTATCCCTTAAGAAGGTATTCAGGGAGACTCTTTTTCGGAGGGTCGGATGCTTGCGGGGTCGCTCGTCAGGCCGCTTCTACTATCAAGGCCCCAGACGTGACTCCTTTGCCCGCAGACGTGGGTATGTCAGGGAACAACAGTCAGACTCTACGTTCTACCCTTCACGGCCCGAGGAGGTAGGGGCTGTTATCGAAAGAACTTCTACAAGGGACAACAGGGAACTTCCCAGGACTCTTCCAACTCAGGTGAGACTCATTCACCCTTCGGAGGTGATTCTTCGGGGAAGGGTTCAGGCTTGTTTAGTAGAATGGCAAAAACTAACCAGAGATCCCTGGGTGTTAGAAACCCTTCAAGGTTTCAGGTTGGAGTTTTATCAGTCACCTCTTCAACAACCCCCCCCTTCTCTGTTTTTCCCGTCACAATCAAGAGACCATCAGTCTGGCGGTTCAAGCTCTGCTCAAAAAAGGGGCGATTTGTCATGCTGGTCCCCATCCAACGGGCTTTTTAAGCCCTATTTTTCTGGTAGACAAGAAGGGCGGAGGCTCAAGGCTAGTTCTCAATCTCAAAGAATTCAATGCCTGGATAGTCTACAGACATTTCAAAATAGAGGGTGTCCACCTCCTGAGAGATATTCTTCAGGAAGCAGACGCTTATTTGAGCATCCCTATCTTCCCTGCTCATCGTCGTTTTCTTCAATTTCTTTGACGAGACCAATGTTTAGAGTTTCAAGACCTGCCCTTTAGGCTTTCCTCCGCTCCTTGGTGCTTTACCAAAGTAATGGGACCAGTAGTGGAATCTCTTCGCGCCAGAGGGGTGTGCCTGATCGTTTACCTCGATGATCTGATCCTGATGGCTCAGGATCCCCATCTCCTCCAAATTCACCTGACATGGACAATTCAGCTCCTGCAGAACCTAGGTTTCTTAATCAATCAACCCAAATCGTGCCTTCAGCCATCTCAACAGATCGATTTTCTAGGTTTCCGGATAGATTCCGTGAAAGCTCAGTTGATTCTTCCCCCTCAGAAGGATCGCAATATAAAGAAGGAATTGCGCCTTCTCTTATCCAGACAGAGAGTGTCCTTGAGGAACTTAGCCAGGATGGTGGGACTTTTATCGTCTTCGATTCAGGAACATTTTTCTGGGCCCCCTTCACTACAGAGCCCTCCAACACCTCAAGATATCCCACCTGCAGAAGGGCCTGTCATATACGGACATGGTGCTTCTGTCCACAGAGGCCCGCTCGGAGATAGCCTGGAAGCTAGAGCACATGGAGGCCTGGAACGGGCGTGCGATTTTCGGCACTTCCCCAGATGTGATTCTGGAATCGGATGCCAGCAGATGGGGCTGGGGAGCCCGTTGTGGGGATCTGACCACAGGAGATTGTTGGTCGGAAGAAGAACTCCGCCTTCACATCAACTGCCTGGAGCTTCTAGCCAGATCCTTTGCGATCCGGTGTGTCTCACCCCTGAAGTCAGATTGTTGCATTCTTCTGAGAATGGACAACGTTTCAGCGGTCAGATATGTAAACAAACTTGGGGGCACGAAGTCTCAGACCTTGCCTCGAATTGCCATGGATTTCTGGCAGTATTGCCTATGTCAGCGCATTTCAGTGATTGCGGAGTACCTATCAGTGACGAACAATACAGTAGCGGATTGGAATTCCAGATTTCTTTGGGGATGGCAGCGATTGGAAGCTCCTCCCAGAAGTGTTTTTGGTTCTGAGTCAAAAGTGGGGTCCGCTCTCGATAGACCTTTTTGCTTCGAGACTGAATCGCCAGCTTCCCCTTTTCTTCAGCTGGAGACCAGATCCGGAAGCAGTGGCCACAGATGCTCTCCTTCAGGACTGGTCACCCCATCAGGGATATGCTTCTCCCCCCTTCAGCATGATCCCTCGGTCTTGAGTCAGGTTCGCCGTCTGGGAACCGAGATTGTGCTAATAACACCCCTTTGGAGAGCTCAAGCCTGGTTTCCCTTGGCTCTAGAGTTGTTGTGCGATTTTCCCCTTCTGATTCCTCCGCAGCGCAAACTTCTGCTGGACCCTCTAGGGATTCCTCATCCCTTAATTGTGGCAGGCAAATTACGACTGGTGGCTTGGAGAATTTCCGGCAACAATGGCTCTTGCCAGGCATTTCTGAACAGGCTTCCAACTTCATCCATCAGGCCTGGTCCTCCAGCACACATAAACGATATACCTCCGCTTGGAAGCGAGGGGTTAATTGGTGTGCGGAACGGGATGCAGATTCCTTTAATGCTGATGTCAGTCTAGTGGTTAATTTTCTAGCATCTCTTGCTGCGTCGGGTCTGGTTTACAGATCTGTTAATAATTATAGGTCCTCTATATCAGCCGGTCATCTACCAGTTTTAAGTAAACTGGTCGGTGAACATTTTGTAGTTTGCAAGTTGATGAGAGGCATTCGTCTGACTAATCCTCCTCTTCCTCGATATTCGTCTCTTTGGAACGTTAATGTGGTCCTTTCATTTATTTCTTCCTGGCCAGAAAATAGATTCTTGTTGCGGAAACAACTTTCAGCTAATCTTACTCTGTTGTTATGCCTCGTTTCTTGCAAAAGAGTATCAGATGTTCGATCTCTCGACCTGGCAGGTAGGATTTTTTCCCCTACACGAGTTCCTTTTCTATTTCCAGGCGCACTAAGACAGGCACCAAGTCAGTGTCTTATCCTGCTTTTCCCCACAACTCCAAGCTGTGTGTGGTTCAATGTTTTAAAAGCTTATGAAGTGGCTACGGAAGAATTTTGTAGATACCTTAGGGGTCAATTATTAACTGCCCTTCAGAAACCTTTCAATCCAGTCTCAGCGGCTACTTTGGCCAGATGGATCAGATGGCTTCTGTCTGAAGCAGGACTTGATGTGTCCATTTTCGGGGCTCATTCGGTTCGCGGAGCTACGGCCTCAAAATCCTTTAACTTGGGAATGAGATTAGAGGACATTATGAAAGCTGCAAACTGGTCCTCAGAATCTACTTTTAAGGCTTTTTATTATAAACCTATTTTAGACATTGTATCGATTGTTGTTAACCAGCTTTGAACTAGCACAATCTGAACCTCCGGTCCTGACATAGAATGAAACATTTTCGAGCTTCCGCATCAAGAATTTTCAATTCTATTAAGGACACGGAGGCGAGGATTATCCCTCCCTAGTTTAACAATAAGACACCTGCTTACGAGGTAAGTATCTTGTTTTGGTGTTTATGTCTCATTGCTTTACCCACCCAATAGTTATGCCATTATTAGCAACTTTACTGATAACAGATACTTTCTGGACATATACTATGATTAGTTTCTTGTTTCCCCTTTTTTCTTAGGCTTCGACCAGAAATGATGTGCCTTCATTCGATGGATCCTTGATTACTCCTTCCTCCTGGAGTTGCTGTTTTTTCCTTGGATTTTGGATGGTGTCCTGGTTCGGGTTCGATCTTTGATAGTCTTTCATTGACGTTTATTAACTGAGTTTCGCAAAGAAAGAGGAAGTGTATTGGAGTCAGAGGTTTATATATGCTGTGTTCTCTGTGGTTATGACGTTAATCCCATGAATGCTAATTGAAAATTCTTGATGCGGAAGCTCGAAAATATTTCATTCTCTGACATCTGTAGCACAGTGTTTCCACCGCAACAGCATATGCCAACGCCACATCTCACGTGCCAACGTTGTGTCTCGTGCACTCACGCAATATGATGTGGAGATCCTCGCTCCCCCAGCACAGCTGTAGGAAAATAAGCCACAAACTGCCCAAGGAAACAGCACAGTGCCAGCATACACAGACGAAAACAGGAGGCAAACCAGATCCGTTCGAAGAACAGCGAGTAGAAAGTCCTCCGAAGCGAGTGAAGCAGGAACTCTGGAGCAGGTACAATCCAGTGCTTAAAAGGAGATGTAGAGTTTACCCAGCTCATCACCAAATGTTTTGCTGGTGTCTTTACCAATACAGGAGTAAGGTAAAGATGTAGCAGGAACGTGAAGTTTATTTAAGAAAAATCACCAGGAATTCATGAACAGCAAATCTGCGTTGTCCAAGTGTTCAACGGAAAGTGACTCACTTTTCCATTGAACACTTCAGCACCACAAAAGCCAGAACGCGGAACCTACATCAAATAAACACATTCTACAAAACATATTCTTGTGACAGCGACACGAGAATTTCACGTGCCGCTGAACCACATACATTACATATGATATATATCACAGTGCCTTTGGCAGTACCCTTGGTTTTTTGCATTTATTGACCCTATTTTTGTCTAATCTGTGAGACTTGATATCTGCTTAAATAGGCCTCAGTTGTAATTGCACACACAAGCAGACACTGCAGGACTGGCTTCCTCTAGGTGAAAGACTTCGAGATGGTCCTGATAGAGAAATAATATTTAATCATTTTGCACATTGGTAGGTGGAAGTACATGGCTGGGGTACCAGCTCACAGATCTGCGTGTTATCGGGATTAGGGTAATCCATACATCTCTCCCTCTGTGGTCTCCCATGTTTGAGTTAAAAGGTTGTCAATTGTGACTACACACTAAAATTACAATACCTTCCTTCTTTGTAAGGATACATGTAATGTCTCTAAATCCTAAAAGTAGAATGGTGACAGAAAATTGGCAGTTGGTTTGCACCATGTCCAAGTAGGGACCCTCACTCTAGTCAGGATAAGGGAGATACCCACTCAGATAACCCCTGCTCACCCCTTGGTAGCTTGGCACGAGCAGTCAGGCTTATCTCAGAAGCAATGTGTAAAGCACTTGCACATAACACAGAGTAACACAGTGAAAACACTACCAAAGGACACCACACCAGTTTTAGAAAAATAGCCAATATTTATCTATTTAAAACAAGACCAAATACGATAAAAATCCAACATACAGTAATAAAAATAGGAATTCTGCAAGATTAACTCAAAAATACTGTTCCTTCAGTCAATAGCATCACCTGGGGCTTTCACGGCGTTGTGAGCAACAAAACAAACTGTTCAGGCCGGCTGCGGTGTCGCGGGCCAGCTACGGTGTTGGGAATACCCTCAAACAGTACCTTGGATTTGTACGGCATCGTGAGCCTCGCGGTGAGCTTTGGAGAGCAGCTTTGCTGACATCGCGATGTCAGTTCCAGAGTCGGTTCATGAGTCGTCGGGCCCTTGAAGTAACACGCCTTGCGGATCAAACTCCAGGCTGATGAAGTCAGGTGCGCCGGTGTCAGGGCTGCGGTGCAAAGTGGGACGATGTGACATGCGGTGCCCACAGGTCACGTGCAGGCAGCGGCTCGGTGATGGCACCCAGCGGCGTTGGTGAGACCAGGGCTGTGGTGTGAAGCGGGGCAGTGCAACGTGTGGTGTCCATAGGTCACGGAGCAGGCAGCGGTGGCGTCGTTGCAGAAGCGCTGTTGCCGGTAGGCCCAAGCCAGCGGTGCGGGATGGGACGGTGCTTCGTTACCTTCACGAGCGGTGACCACCGACCACGGTACAGGCAGGAATGCCTGACGACGACACTGGAGTTGATGGTGCTGGCGTTGGTGGACAGGGGCTGCAGTGCGGGACGGTGCTTCGTGCTCCTCACGAGCGGTGTCCACAGGCCACGGTGCAGGCAGCCGGTGTCAGCAGGAGCAGCGGCGTCGGGGAGGGCCATGTTGTGGTGTGAGCAGGCGATGCTGGAGTGCGGGCCCACAGGTTACGGTGCGAGCAGCGGCTCGGTGAAGCCGTCTGATGACGGCATCAGTGAGACTAGGGTCGCGGTGCAGGCCAGCCACTTCGTTGGCTGTATTGCGGTGGTTTTTCTTCTTGTACAGCACAGAACACACAGTTCCCAGTGCTGCAGGTTGAGGAAACTAAAGTCTTTGGTGTCCCTGAGACTTCCAATAGGAGGCAAGCTCTACTCCAAGCACTTGGAGAACTTTCTCAAGCAGTACAAACAACAAAGTTCGCCCTTTGCACTCCTTCCAGGCAGAAGCAGGAACTGCAGGCCAGTCCAGCAAAGCAACACAGCAAAGGAACAGTACTCCTGCTCCAGGTCTTCAGCTCTTCTCCTTGGCAGAGGTTCCTCTTGATTCCGGAAAGATTCTAAAAGTCTGGGGTTTTGGGTCTTCTTCTTATACCCTGTTCTGCCTTTGAAGTTGGCAAACTTCAAAGCAAAGTCTCAAGTGTTTGCTAGATCCTTCCTTGTCCAGGCCAGGCCCCAGACACACACCAGGAGGTCGGAGACTGCATTGTGTGGGGCAGGCACAGTCCTTTCAGGTGTGAATGACCACTCCTCCCTCCACTCTAGCTCAGATGGCTCATCAAGATATGCAGGCTACACCCCAGCTCCCTTTGTGTCACTGTCTAGAGAAAAGGCGTGAAGATCCCAATTGTCAAAGTGACGCAGACGGGAATCCACAAACAGGCAGAGTCACAGAACGGTTTAAGCAAGAAAATGTCTACTTTCTAAAAGTGGCATTTTCAAACTCACAATCTAAAAACCAACTTCACTAAAAAGTATTTTTAAATTGTGAGTTCAGAGACCCCAAATTCCATATTTCGATCTGCCCTCAAAGGGAATCTGCACTTTAAAGTTATTTAAAGGCAGCCCCCACGTTAACCTATGAGGGCGATAGGCCTTGCAACAGTGAAATACCGCATTTAGCAGTATTTCACTGTTAGGACATGTAAAACACACCTGTACATGTCCTGCCTGTTAAATACACTGCACCCTGCCCTTGGGGATACCTAGGGCCTACCTTAGGGGTGCCTTACATGTACCAAAAGGGAAGGTTTGGGCCTGGCAAGTGAGTACACTTGCCAGGTCGAATTGGCAGTTAAACTGCACACACAGACACTGCTGTGGCAGGTCTGAGCCATGTTTACAGGGCCACTAATGTGGGTGGCACAACCAGTGCTGCAGGCCCACTAGTAGCATTTGATTTACATGCCCTAGGCACCTCTAGTGCACTTTACTAGGGACTTACTAGAAAATCACATATGCCAATAAAGAATAAACCAATCAACAATACAATTTACACAGAGAGCATACGCACTTTAGCACTGATTAGCAGTGGTAAAGTGCCCAGAGTCCTAAAGCTAACAAAAATTGGTCAGAAAAATTAGGAGGAAGGAGGCAAAAAAATTGGGGATGACCCTGCAAAAAGGGCCAGGTGCAACAGTTATTGATGATTTTTAAAGGAAGATAGATATGATAATACAACAGAAATGTCAGACAACAGAATGTCATTAAATAAATACCGTTTTTATTTACTAAATTTGGAAATGTGTCCAGTACCTGAGTTGTGTGGGAAAATATGTTACATTTGATGCCAATTGAGTTGGAGTACTTTCTGAGAGGTGACTACAACCGTTGTTTGTTTCCTGCATTAAAGGACTCAGGGGCACATTACGACCCCGGCGGTAAAAACCGCCTACCACCGCGGCGACAGCTGCCAAAAGACCGTTGTTGCAGCTACCAGCCGTCCGCCCCATTATGACCACAGCCAGATTTCCACTAGAAGGATGGCGGAAATCCGGCTGTCGCCATGCCAGGTGACGGCTGTAAGGTGGTGCTGCTGGCAGCAGCAGTGCCATGCCAGTAGACCACCGCAGACCGTATCATGACCCATGATACGGCCTGGCAGTGTTCTGCTGGCGGATGCTACTGCTGGCAGCAGCACTCCATCCCGTCTCCTGCCGGAGGACCCCCTGACAACAGGTAAGTCGGGTGCTCCGACAGGGGAGGGGGGTGTTGTGTGTGTGGATGTCAGTGCGTGCGTGTATGCAGGTGTGTGTTGCGTCTTGTATATGTGTGCATGTATGGATGTGTGAGTGCATGTATGTTGTGTTGTGTGAATGCGTGTGTGGTTGTATGTCAGTGTGTGTGGATGTGTGTGTGAATGGATGTATGCATGCGTGGATGAATGTGGGAATGAGTGTGTGTATGCGTGTGTTTGTGTGTGCATGAAAGTGTGTGTATGTAGGGGGGGTCTGGAGAGGGAGGGGGCTGGGGGAATCTGGGGAGGGGGGCGGGAAGGCCCCTATCAGTGACAGGAAAGGGATTCCCTGTCACTGATAGTGCCTACCGCCATGGTTTTTGTGGCAGTAAGGTTGCCACAAAAACCATGGCGGTAGTCGGAGTCATAATCCCGCAGGCGGGAAAGTGACGGCCAAAGGGCTAGAGACTGAAGTCTCCAGCCCGGCAGTCGTTACCGGCGTAGCTGTCAGTGTGGTATATTGGTGGTTTGGCTGTAGCCAAACCGCCAATGTCTTAATATGGAGAAAAGTACTGCCAGCCTGTTGTCAGTACTTTCCTCCATATTAATGCCGTCCGCCGAGGTCATAATGACCCCCTAAATGTGAGTGGCCATATCTGCTCTGTGGCCCTTTGCTGAGTGGTAACATAACAATGGAAATCCTGTCCGAGGTTGTGTACTTCATAAATTAAGGGATTTCCAAATATTATGGGGGTCATTCTGACCCTGGCGGTTCACGACCGCCAGGGTCGCGAATGACGGAAGCACCGCCAACAGGCTGGTGGTGCTTCCAAGCCCATTCTGACAGCGGCAGTAAAGCCGCGGTCAGAAAACCGGGGCTGGCGGTTTCCCGCCGTTTTTGCCCCGGCTGGGCGAATCCGCCATGGCAGCGCTGCTTGATTCTGGCCCCCTTACCGCCAGCCTGTTTCTGGCGGTTTTCACCGCCAGGAAGAGGCTGGCGGTAACGGGTGTCCTGGGGCCACTGGGGGCCCCTGCACTGCCCATGCCACAGGCATGGGCAGTGGAGGGCCCCCCTAACAGGGCCCCATGAAGCTTTTCACTATCTGCCTAGCAGACAATGAAAAGCACGACGGGTGCAACTGCACCCGTCGCACGCCCGCAACACCGCCGGCTCCATTCGGAGCCGGCTTCTGTGTTGCAGGCCTCCTTCCCGCTGGGCCGGCGGGCGCTAACATGGTTAGCGCCCGCCGGCCCAGCGGGAAGGTTGGACTGCCGGAAGCGCTATTTTGGCCCGTGGCGGCCAAATGGCGGTTCCCGCCTGGCGGGCGGCTACTGCCGCCTGCCAGACTTGGAATGACCCCCTATATCTCTGAGCAGCACTGGGGGTTACTGAGACACGTTCTTCAATACTGCGGGGGAACAATTAGATCAGTAAGGATGTGCGAACTGGAGAAAAAGAGGAATAGAGTAAAGAGTGCTGGAGACCTATTTTATGAATTAATTTGAATTTGGTGTACCTGATTCTGTTGCAAGGACACCTTTGTGTGCCTGTGAGGTCATCGTAAGTGGAGACATGAAGGCATTATATCTGGGAATTAAGACTGGGTTGGGTGGAATAGTTCCACCTCTCACTAACCCCTGGATACTCCATAACTTTCTCCAGTTTAGCCTGACCCCCTTCTTCACTGTGTGTTCTGCTGGAGATGTGTAATAGACCTTCCTGTCTTGTTGCCAGGGTCAGTGCAGCAAAAACCAATGTGGAGTAGCCAAGCCAACTTGTAACATCCTCTCTACAAGCCTGGAGGTATTGCCACCAGTGTATGGGACAGTCTTGCACATTTTTAGCTTGCAACAAAAGAAAGTTGAGTGGTATTGGTAGTACGGGAAAACCTTCACATGTGGATTGCAATATATTCCTGGTCCGTGACATACTTGGATTTGTGCTGGTAATACTCCTGGGGATCTCAGGATTACTCTAAAATCCCACCCATATTAGGGATCTAGAACTAAAGTTTCTAGTGTGAGGCATCCAGTATCACCAAAGTAAAATCCAACCCAACCCTGACAGCCTGTCAGAAGCACTGGGCTGGATGAGTTTATCTGGGTGCAACCCTTTGGCACTGAACTCCACTGTTAGCAATCTTGTTGAAATATATTTTACCTGCCTTATAAGACGCATTGTCACAAACATCCATTGCTTCTTATGGAAAAATGACTCCTTTTAGCTTTTTACTCTTAATTCTGATTTCGAATAATAAAATATTTTCTCTGCAAGTAACACTTGTTTGGACATTCTGAGGCTCTTTCCTGTCAGTGCAGATGGGGTTTCTTAAAGACCACACCCTTTATCTGGAGATTTAGCCTGTTGTCTCATGCCACATCACCAGTGGTGAACAGTTGTATTGCTGGGAAATTAGTTGACCTCTGCGGTCTAATAACAAACCGCTGGTCTTCCTACATCTTCGAACAAACTCTGCAAAGTTTATTTAAAAGTGGCTGCTTCTCTTATTGTCACTTCTACAGCAAACCCTATGTAATGTTTTGATGCTGGGCTCACGAATTTCGTCTATGATAAAACCCTCTCTCCAAGAGTCAGTATAGCACTTGCACTGAAGTCCTTTCAAGATGTCCCTCAGTTGGAAGCCTTTCAATGCCCCACCTCTTTTGAGCGTCCGGATATACAAGAGGAGGTGATTGTGAAGATCGCTGGAGATATGAAACGCTCAGCTTTATTCACTGACACTTGCAATGCAAAACCATCATACTAGGAAGGTTGGCTTTCATGCCACTCCTCACTGAGGTTTTCAACAGCTCTCGGGAAGTCCCACAAAGTCTCATACATGCTATGATAGCACTTTTACTAAAGAAACTCAACATTAACCCAACCTCTGTGGCAAACTACCAGCCTATACCAGACCCCCCTAAGCACTACAAAGATACTAAAAACCACAGTGATCATCTCGCACACTGATTACCTGGAGCTCACCATACTTATTAATTTCAAGTCTGACTTCAGGCCCCCACGGGACACAGAAAGAACCCTTATGAATGTTAGGGAAGATCTACTTTCTGCCAGCTATAGACCTGTGCCTTAGAACTCTTGGACTGTTCTGTGGTGTTCTGCTCCATCCATCACATAATAGTATGGAGCTTCTGGGACACTCATGCAGTTCAGTGGACAACATTGAAAAGGTCCACATCTTCCCCCACCAGATCAAGATGGCAGACATTACCAAAAACAAGCCTTCAGTAAACTGGACAGATCTGACTCTTTCACAAAATCCACATTTCACCCATAGCAGTGGTCTTCAAATAAACAATATTGGCTACTGTAAGCACATGGTTGACCCACAGTTTTCACATGGATGTCGCTGATGAAAGTGGGAAGTGCCCCTGTGTCTTATATGGAGTCACTGATGTTCTGCAACGGTTGCTCCTCTTTGAGCGTATGCGCTCTGATAACATTGAGGATCAGTGTAAGTGTTATTTAAAAATTGCAGCTAAATAAACAAGCGAATAAAAATGGCTAGGTATCTAGCTGCTTACCAGAAGGATTCCAGAGTTTATACCTGGCTTTCAGTCCTTGATGGAAAGAGCCCCATCCCATTTCACTGAAAAATCCAGGCCATATATGAAGGATTTGAGAACCAAGACCCTCCCACCTACTAGCACCCCCAGAAGCCCCAACTGCCAGCCAACCCTGAGCCACTGGATCCTCATCACCACATAAAACACCCGAAAACTCATGAGCTCGGTCCACTCAGGGGTACCCTCGGACCCATGCTCACACTGCATTTTTAACTGAGCCAGTGCCACTATCGCCTGGGAACTGTGCCGGACAATCAACTGCTCGATCGAGACTACCACCTTCCCTGATGACTGTAAACACGTAGAGATCAACCCTCTACTGAAAAAACCCTCCGCTGACCCAAGGGATATGAAAAACTACGGGCCAATCTCATTGCTACCCTTCCGGCAAAGGTAATTAAAAAAGCTATCAACATAAGGCTCATAGAGTTCCTCAAGACTAACCACATCCTAAACTCCTCCCAACACAGATTTAGGAGCACCAGAATTGCTCTTCTTGCAGCCACAGGTGACATCCACACCCTACTGGACCATGGAGAAACAGCTGCCCTCCTCCTCCTCGACCTTTCCACCACCTTCAACACCATCTCCCATACCACCTTATGCACCAGACTATACAACACAGGCATCCACGGCAAGGCCTTGGGGTGGATCCGCTCCTTCCTCACCGGAAGAACCCAGAGAGTCAGACTCCCACCATTCATCTCGGAACCAACATAAAGCAGCTTCGGAGTCGCCCAAGTCTACTCCCTGAGCCCCACCCACTTTAATATCTACATGGCCCGCTCACCAAGATCATCAGACACCACAGCCTCATCATCTTCTCCTACGCCGATGACACACAGCTAATTCTATCCCTTACAGACGAACCATCAACACCCAAAAGCAACTTCCACAATGGAATGAGAGCAGTCGGCGACAGGATGAAAGACAACTGCCTCAAGCTCAACTCCGACAAGACAGAGATCCTCTTCCTTGGCCCCACTCCTACCACCTAGGATGACTCCTGGTGGCCAACAGCACTTGGAACCACCCCTGCCCTGACCTACCATGCATGCAACCTTGGCATCATCCCCTACTCCTCGATGTCCACGGCCCGTCAAGTCAATGCCATCTCATCGACGTGCTTCCACACACTTGGCCTGCTCCGGAAGATTTTCAAGAGGCTCCCCATTGAAACAAGAAGGACAGTCACCCACGCACTCATCAGCAGCAAACCCGACTACGGCAACGCACTCTATGCCAGCATCACAAAGAAACTTCAAACAAGACTCTAGAGAATACAGAACGCAACAGCCAGACTCATCCTGGACGTCCCCTGCCACAGCCACATCCCTGTCCACCTAAGAAACCTGCTCTTGCTCCCCATTAACAAACAAGACCGTCAGGGCTGTTATGACAGAAGCACTGCCGACAGGCTGGCGGTGCTTCCCAGGTCATTACGACTGTGGCGGAAGCGCTGCGGTCGCACCGCCGGGGCCGGCGGTTTCCTGCCACAATGGCCCCGGCGGTTGTAATCCACCAGGGCAGCGCTGCTAGCAGCGCTACCCAGGGGATTACGAGTCCCCCTACCGCCAGCCTTTTCCTGGCGGTTTGAACCGCCAGGAAAAGGCTAGCGGTACGGGGAGTCGCGGGGTCCCTGGGGGACCCTGCACTGGCATGGGCAGTGCAGGGGCCCCCTGACAGGGACCCGTCCAGCTTTTCACTGTCTGCTATGCAAACAGTGAAAAGCGTGACGGGTGCAACTGCACCCGTCGCACGGCCGCAACACCGCCGGCTCCATTTGGAGCCGGCTCCTGTGTTGCGGCCCAGCGGGGATCTCCAAATGGCTGCAGCGGGGGTGCGGCTGCATTGGCGGCCGCCCGGCGATCCGCCAAGGTCGTAATGAGGGCCATAATCTTCAAACTCCTGGCACACACTCACAAAGCCCTGCACAATTGACCAGCCTACCTCAACTACCGCCTGTCCTTCTATGACACCTACCAGACAACTCCTCTGTGCTCAACTGTCCCTCACTGCTATCCCTAGAATCAGGAAGGATACAGCAGGAGGTAGATCCTTCTCTTACCTCACTGCCCAGACCTGGAACACACTACCACTCCACCTTAGGCAGTCCCCCTCGCTGAATCAGTTCAAGAAGGACCTTAAGACCTGGCTCTTCGACTAATCAGAGCCCCCTCACCAGCACCTTGAGACCCTGCAGGTAAGAAGTTGCGCTATACAAATAACTGATTGATTGAAGGGGAAATATTTTAGCCTAGATTGTGGATTGTATGCTCTTTTTCATAAATATCTTCTGTGTATAGCTTTCTTAGCGAGGACTCGATTATGAGTGCTCCAGTGTTATTCATCATATCTGATAAATAATGATACTCTGAGGATTAACATTTACACAAACTTCGAGTTTCCTATAAAAATAGAGGTTGACATGCAGATTTTGGTGCTTGCCACACCAAACTACGCAAATCTCAACACAGACACAGCCTTTCTCACCCAGTACTTTTCGGCAGGTTTGATGAGCCAAAATAAAAAAATGGTAAAATCAGACTGTAAGAATTTGGGTTATTATTTGGAGTGAATAACTACAACTCTTGTCTAGGCAAACCCTCAGAGACAATAAATTAATCTGAGCTTGACCGTTTGGTAGCAATAGCACAGAGACAACCGGTTTAACTTGGAGCAATGTGTAAAGTATTTGTGCAGTACAAAACAGTAATAAAGTCAAAATGCAAAACAATAAATGACACCACAGTGACAAAAATCTAATAAAGAGAACCAGATATATGAATTTTTAAAATTTTAAGTAGCAATAGCGCCAAAAAGCACAAAGTGCCAAAAATATTAAATTCTTGCGGTAGATTTGGACTTAGGTACAATTTGAGGCTGACCACAATGGAGTGCAGTTCGGACACACAAAGCAGGTTCATCCCGGACCAAAATTTTACCTTCTGATTTGGGGCCTGATTTAGAGTTCAGTGGAGGGGTTACTCCATATTACAAGTTCCATAACCTATAATAACATTTCGGCAGATGGGATAGCCGTCACGTTTGTAACAGGGTAACCCCTCTACCAAACTCTAAATCAGGCCGTAATTCCTTTAAGTCCCACTTAAAGCCTTTAAGGCACTTAGAATCTTACAGGATGTCAGGCAGAGGCCAATAGCAGGGTCCAGGCCAGGCCCAGTTGGCCCTGGTCAGCTGGGTACCACTAGTAAAAGGCCTCCTGTAGCTTTCTGTATCCCTGTAGCTTGAACAGGAGGTCAGTCTTATGACTCTTGGAGTGCACTTCTTTGTCCTGGGTACCAGAGGGAGCAGGTCCTGTACTTCAGGGATCCTCTCAGGTCGCACACAGGATGGCTAGACCTCATCTGACCTTCCATAGGTCCAGAAAGTGTTCTGAATGGTGCCTGGAGGGATGTTTATGCCCTGCACTAGCTAGTGAGTGAGAAATTACTCCTGGGCTCCCTAACCAGTGGGGTAGAAGTTCCCTAGGCTAGCACTACACACTTTGGGCATTTATAAGATAGTGAAAGTCTTCAGTCATAATACACTTCAGCTTTGAGGTATGGGGTTGTGTGTAGGGACTGTACTATAGTAATCCTAGCATCCTTCCACATCTAACATTAAAATCCAGTGTGAGGTACCCACTGTATCCACAATAAATCCAGAGACAGATGTCTGTTACAACAAAAGTTGTGTTTTCAGGAACCAGACAGTAGATCCAGAAGAATTGTTTTAACATTCTGTTTCCTATCCTTTCAAGTGTACCTCCACTGTTATATGTAAAGCTCTGAGGCAGACGTCTGGTGGGACAAAGGTGGTCCTTCATCAGCCAGACAGTGGGAAAACATCAATTGTTTTGGCATTCTCCTCTCTGCTTTTCGAGTGTACCCCAATGTGCCATATGTAAACCCCTCAGACCTGTCAAGCAGGCTTTGACAAACAAACAGAATTTGGCAATATAATGTCAAAAAGGATGCTCACAGCTACCATCCTGCATATTCAGTGAGGTTCAGAGGAGTAAACTCTGACCGTTCAGGTTCACCTATTGTTTGCTTCTGGGAGCATTTCACACCTTTTTCATATCTATTCAAATGCTAATGCTTGCCTTGAAAAGTTTTGGAGCCAAAGCAAAATAGCCTCCAGAAGATTCAGGCAGAGAAAATGTAACTCTCTAGAACTTCTTTTCCTTAATATTAATTAAAAATCTGACTTCACCATTGAATTGGATTTAAAATAGCTGTTTCGTTTTACAGCTAGTGCCATTACTCAGATACAGTATTAGGGTTTTAATCTGCACTCTGATTTTCTATATATGACAGCTAGAATTGCCACAGTAAAAATAGATTTTTGGTGCTATTCACTGTAAGGGTGTGTTAACATAATATTTTTACATGTCCTTCTTTTAAATACCACACATGTTCCCTTGTGGACTACAAGGTCTACATAGAGGTGACTTGTTAAGATGTGAAAGGGAAGTTTTGACTTGTCAAAAAGGTTTAATTTGAAAGGCTGGATTGTAGTTTTTACACTGCTACAGCCAGTCTAGAGTAGTAGACCTGAGGTCATGTTTTACACTACCACTATAGTGGATGACACAATAGGTGCTGCTCTCCACTAGTGACGTTCAACTTACAAGCCCTGGATCCACCGTACTTGGGATTTATAGGTAAATTGAATTTTCTTATTAGGATTATGCCAATTCAAAAATGCTAAAAGGGCAGCACAATTCTATGGGTTATCACTGCAAAAGTAAAGTGAACAGAGTGCTAAAGTCAGCAACAACAGATAGGGCAAAAATCGGAGGGTATACCACACAGAAGATGGTATTTTCCTTTGCCAACACTCAGATTTTTAATTACATGGATTTATGCAAGGTATTTGAACAAAATATTGGAAAACAATATTGAGATGCAAAAATATTGTGTCAAGAATATCATTAACAGGAATATTGAAGGAAACAATATAATTTTAAGTGTTACTTTTAATATTGTTGTAAAAAAATGTTGATTAGGAAAATATTGTATATAATTTCATTTGTAAGTGTTAATGAGTATGTGGTTGATTGTAGTGTGTTTGAGTCTACATGTTTATTTATTTATTTGTGCTTTAGTAAGATAATGTATTAGGTATGTAACTTTTGAAATGTGTACTTTTAGTTGTATTAATGTTCATAAATAACTGTTTTATAATTATTTTTTATAGTGTGCTATTGGGTTTTTAATGGATAAGGGCAGGGGGGTTTTTAAAAAGGTTATATATTAATTATTTTATTAATATGCAAATTAATATTTTTCAACATCTACATTTATTTTGTAATAATATTTGTGTAAAAAATAATTTATAATTAATTAAAATATGTATCAATCATACTACATTTTTGAAAAAACGAAATTTAAAAAAGTATTTCAATTATAAAAATGTTTTAAAAAAAATAAACCTCAGTGGTTGGTTTCCATTTCACATGTCTCTCCCCTTCATCTAACCCATCTCTCTCTCTCTCTCTCTCTCAACCTTATCTCTTTCTTTACCGTGCCTATATCTCTCCATCTCCGTATACACCAACTCTCTCATAATTTCTCTTACACCCTCTTTAATACAACACATTCTTGATCACTTCTCTCTCTACCTCATTTTGTTCCTACCACACCTCTCTCATTACCTTACTCCTCTCCTACCACCCCTATTTCTCTACCACCACCTCTTTTTAATCTATCATTACCTTCTCTCTGTTTCTTACTGTCACTCTCATCTCTCTCAGTGCCCCTTCTATTTCAACTGACCCTATGTCACCTATCTCCCTAACTCAATATATACCTCCAATTCACCTCGCTTTCTCCCCCTCAACATTCTCTCTCTACCTCACACTTTCTCTAAATCTTTATCAACCCCACTTCTCTTTCTGTATTGTTCCTATGTGTTGGAGCAGGCTGTCTCTGCAAGATCACCCTAGATTTTTCCTTCCTTTGCTTAACCAGTTTTTGTTGGCTTTTAAGGCTTTGCCCTGGTCCAGCATGACTAGATAACCGAGAATGACGCTTATGTGCTTTTGGGCACTATTTTCACCTAAACCTTTAAAAACTCATAACACTGGTTTTACTGATTGGATTTTAGGTCTGTTGATTTCATTTCATTTATTATGATTAACTTTATTTTTCCAAAATGGTTTGGGATTTTTCTTGTGTAGTGTTTTCACTTTATAAATGTTTGAGTGCTGCATAAATAATTTACAAATTTACAACTTGCCTCTAAGTTAACACTGACTGCCTTTGTGCCATGCTACCAGAAGGTTAAGCACAGGTCTATTTAGTGATTTTTGTGATTCACCCTGACAAGGAATGTGTTTATTATTTGAGTCAGCTTCCACCACTCATTAACCCACATATTAACCCATTTTCATGCATTAGTGGACAGGTGGGATCCAGTACTTGGGTTTGCACTGTGACACTCAGTGATTTGTGCAAAACCAAAAAAAAAACCTTATTAATCTGAGAACAGAATCATTTCTTTAGCGTTTTCCTTATTTTTAATTGCCCATTTTTTCTCCTTTTTTCTACATTTCACTCCACCCACATCTCTCTTCCTGTGGTTTTGCTAAAAAGGATTAGGAGCTTAACAGCATTGAGAACCTCAAGATGGCAGAACTGAGGAAACTCTGGAAGGAAGAGAGCTAATCTTTGGAAAGAGTCCACAAAGGTGGATTTTCAGATAGTCCTGAAAAACTTTGAGGAGATGATTTGTAGGATGCAAGTTGCAACCAAAGAGCAGGAGGCTAGTTCTGGGTGGATTGTGTGGATAACTCCAAGAAAGCAATATACAGTTGGGTGAAGGGCAGTAAAGTGAGTGGTTATTTTGAGCTGACTATCTGTTTTTGAGAGAGCCCATGCTCAGTGATTGCTTTGCAGAGCTGCACCAACACCTTACTGATTCTAAACTCACTGACAGTCAGTGAGCTTGTCAAGGAAGCAGACCTCTGGTTCAACGCCAAGGCCCACACAGTGGTACCTGGGAGTGTCCTCAAGAAGGCTCGATCAGGTCCCCTCCATCAGCAGAGTAAGGGAGAGGTACAAGGTAAAACAGATAGGACCCAAAAAGTGCCTCACACTAATGTGGGGGAGAAGGACTTACCTGCCCTTTCTAAAATAGTGCCCTTTTGGAGGCTCAAAGCACCCTTTTTTAAGCCTATGTGCTTGTTAGGACACAAGCAAATGGAACCTCTCTATAACAAGAAGCCATCCTCTGGTGGGGACCCTACAAGGGGTGGGGCAATGTGGCCTTGGTAGGAGGTAATCCTCATAAGAAGAGGGTAGAATATGCCCTTGTGTCCCCTAGTTGGAAGGTGTATCAGAGGGTAAGCTTGTGGTCCCTGAGGGTGGGAGTTACCACTTCGACTATATCACATAAATGGGGTCTCTGTCATTGCTCTGAGACATACATGTACCAGCCAGACCATGGTGGTGGAAAGGTTGGTTCCTCAGATCAGTACCTGTCAGGTCAGGTGTGTGGGATAACCTAGGTCCATGGGCAGGACTTCTTCCATCCTATGGCTCTGGCCTCCCTTGAATAGTTCAGGGAAACAGCCCAGAGGAGGGCTATAGTCAGTCCACAGATGCCTATTGACTGCATCCTGGGAAATTAATTACCACCAGTGACAGAGGAGCTGGGTGGGGCAGCTGCTCAGTGTACCCTGAAAACTAAACTTAGGTTTCTGATGGTACTATTCTCAAATTGAGGGTACTGAGGACAAGGTCAAGAGCGAGGGGTCAGAGGAGGGGACAATCCACAATGCGAAGAGCAGTGGATCAAGGTTTGCTATCTCTGACAGAAGAACTGACCCTGGTGAGGCACCTCTGACCTGGAGATGCTGCACAAGGCAGACCCCTGAATGGAGCAGACAGGGGCCTTTATCCTTGAGGGTATGGTGGTTCCTCCCTGTAAGTCCTAGCGCGCCAGGTACCTTTTCAGCCCTAGGTTACAGACCTTGGGCTCAGAGGCCAGTCTCAGAGTACCATCTCTGAGAGAACGGGGGAGAGAGTGGAAGTAGGGGCTGGTGCCCCCAACTTTGGGAAACTTAAGAGGTCAGGGAACCCTCAAGAGTAAGAAAGGAATTCCTTGTCAGCCCCAAGGATGAAAGTGCGGACTACCCAAGGTCCTTGCTAGGAGCCTCCACCTGACAGAGGATGACCTGTAGCCAGGCTCTTAACATTGGCAGCTTTTAGAGGCTACCTTTGCTTGTGGTCCCTTTGGGTAGTATTTTCTCTGAGTTCGGGGCAGAAGTCTGAACCAAGGGGTGGAATGGACCACATCGTTATGTTGGCCACAGTGAAACTGTCTGTCTACTGTGACGCATCTGTGAGCAAACTAAAGTTAGGAGTCTCACAGAGGGGGTCCACAGATGAGGAGAAGGGTTCCCCTTGGGTTAGTCCAATGTCTCAGGAAGGTGTTGACGGAGAGGACAAACTAGGTTCAGAGGTGCATAGCACTGACAAGTGCCACTGCAGTAGAGACTCACTATTTGCTTTCTATCGCCTGAGCACGGAAACCCATCAAGGTATTGATTAGTCTACCCTAGCTTTTGGCTTGAGGGGGGTCATATTGGACGGGGACCTCTCTATAGCGCCACCCCAGATTTTTGCCTTCCTTTGCTGATCCCATTTTTGTTGGCTTTTAGGACTCTGTGCACTTTACTCCTGCTAACCAGTGGTAAAGTGTGTTTGTTCTCCCTTGTAAACATGTTAAATTTGGTTT
Source organism: Pleurodeles waltl (assembly GCF_031143425.1). Taxonomy (NCBI): domain Eukaryota; kingdom Metazoa; phylum Chordata; class Amphibia; order Caudata; family Salamandridae; genus Pleurodeles; species Pleurodeles waltl. The sequence goes on from NC_090441.1 coordinate 10,035,235, forward strand.
ACACCTATTTGGACTAGTCAATTTACTTTTATATCCCTAGTACATGGTACTACATGTACTAAGGGTCTGTAAATTAAATGCTGGGCTGCAGCACCCATTGTGCTACCCACTAAAGCAGTACTGTAAAACATGTCTCAGGCCTGCCACTTCAAAGTGTAGTGTACTTTTAAACTCTCATTCTGACTTCGCAAAATAAACCTTTTGCAGGCCTAAACCCTCCTTTTTAATACACTCAAGTCAGCCCTGAGGTAGGCCCAAAGGCCCATAGGGCATGATGCATGATATTTAAAAATCAGGACATGTGGATTTAAGTTGTACGTGTTCTTACAGCAGTGGTCTCCAAACCTTTTAATGCCTCCCATCCCCAGTTTAAAAATAAAATCATTAGGCCCCACCCTCAGAAGTTTTCACAAATATTTTATAAAGATGGCAATGTTTAAATATGTCTAGATGTATATATAATGTGCCTTTCTGTAAGTGTCCTGGGTTACATAACTGTGAATGGCTCTCCTTCCTGTAGCATTTTTGTATTCCGTCCAGGCATGGGGACAAAATGACATTGGTTGTGAGGCAGAGTGTTCCTCTCCTGAGCAGGATGTCCTGGGGGAATTGTACTCATCCTTTCTTGAGCTACACGGATAGCCTGAGGGCTATGCCCACCCCATTCCCACCTTTTAAGGATGCTTACCCTGCCAATGATAAGTGCAGCTCACACCTCGGCTACCTCCTCTTTGTTACCCTAGACAGTTTGCAGCCAGACCCAGGAAAAGGGAAAGGTTAGATAAAGGGGCAACCCCTCACACAGTCTGGCACTGGGTATAGGAATGAGACTCCTAAACCTTTAAACGGAACACTCCTGGACCTGTGGAAGTTTCAGAAGTAGGGCTGCACCTCTGCTTGAAGAAGGGAGATAGGACCTGCTTGCCTTGAACCTAGCCTCCCCAGAAGTGACTCCAATGGTCAGTTGGCTGACCTCCTGTTTGAGCTACAGGAACATAACCTGCTGCCAGAGGCCTTGCTGCAACTGTCCATTTGACCTGCACCAACTGGACCTGCCTGAGCCCTGTTGATTCGACTCTGTAGTGACTCTTGATCCCCAAGAGTTGCCACCGATCCTGGACCCTGGGCTGGTATCCAAGTGTACTCCTCCCAAAAAACAGGTGAAAATCAACAAGTTTTGGGCTCTTCACGACTGCAAACGGACTTACTCCTTGTGGTGAAAAATGACCACCCTCAATGATCACCAATGTGAACCTCCAGCAACACATGCTGTTTGTGTCAACTGAGTCAACCAGGACAGTCCGCATCAGCTGCCAAAGTAAAACTCCAGATATGACTGGCTCTTCGCACCACAACAGCAACACCCGACCTACTCCCCACAGCGACAGTGGCCTCCTCGCAGTCTAAGCCAGTGTGAAACTCCACCTACAACTCCTGTGGACTGCACGGAACCCCATCTTCAGGCTGCTTGGACCCCTGGGGACCACCACTTCCTTGGGGCTAAAAAAAATACTGCGGGGACTGTGCAGACCCCCCCACACCCCAGGGACCACAACTTCCCTGGGCTAGTTACATTTTTTGAACTTGAGCTAACCATAACTATGACTGTTGAATTTCTATGGTTTTGCACATGCTCTCTACTTTATCGCATTTATCTTAAAAGCTAATCTCTCTTTCTACTCTTCTTCCCTCCCATTCTACCTTTTCTTTAAAGCCTCACTACTCTTTTTAGCTGAGGAATGTATGACATTACCACATATGCAAGAAAAACCTATATATATATATATATATATATATATATATATATATATATATGGCGGCCGCCAGTAGGTAATTTTAGCTGCTATCTTGAAAGTTTTGTGGTGATTTATCATGTGGGGGCAGAGAAAAGCATTTCACCCATGCAAATTCCCATAGGGATTTTGAACACAACTACAGCAAGAATTTAGAGCTATTAAAGGAAAAGGAATATAGATATCTAGGGATGGGGAGGCTCGCAGGATCCTGGACAACTTGTGCTGAGATCTGATTGGCTGACAACACTTCTACCAGGAAGTGTTGAGATCCATTTTGGGACTCAGTTGAAGCTGACCCCTCCCCATACAAAAGTAAATAAAAAGAAATGAGGGCAGGATTGGAATACCCTGACCTCCAAGCCCTATTACTGCCTAGTACTGGGGTCTCCCTCTGGGCCGCTATGGCAAAAAAGTATGTTTTGTCGAAATTCATGGAGAATCCCTGAATCCACCAAACATTTTAGGAAAAAAACAAGCACAGTTACAGCACTTGTTAAAAATGGATGCCCTGGGTGGGCCAGGTCCTGGGGCTGCTTGGAGCCCTGGGGACCACCACTTCCTTGGGGCTAAAAAAAATCACTGCGGGGACTGCGCAGACTCTCCACACCCCAGGGACCACAACTTCCCTGGGGCTAGTTAAATTTTTTGCACTAAAGCTAACCATAACTATAACTGCTGAATTTCTACGGTAAAATATGAACCTAACTATAACCTCTCTGTAACCTTTGTTTTTTTAAGTGAAAATACACATACATATATATATATATATTACCTAGTGCTGGTAGTTATAGTTTTGACACAGATTCCATGGAAGAAGAGTTTTTTGACTTGCCTATATCTTTGGCACCATTTGACGAATCTTTACGAAATTTGCCAAAAAAGTGTGCCGAAGATTTTGCTGTCCATGGAAAATTTCGGGACAATCCTTCAAGTGGGAAAAAGGGGGGTGGGGGTCAATAAAAGTATGTTACACCAAATTAGGCAAAAAGGTAGCTTTCCATCCACAGATCATTCTTTATCACTTAGTTGGTGAAAATACATTTAGTAGTTCTCAAGATATTACTACATGCTTCGGCCCCCAAGGTGGGCAGGGCCTAGGGGCATTGCAGGCACATAATAGGAGGGGGACGCGCAAGACCCCCTCGTAGGGCTTTTAGTAGCCACGGGGACCACCACCTACCCAGGTCTATGATTAAAAAAATGTGGGGAGGGCACGCTGCACCCCAATCCCTGGAGACCACTACCTCCCGGGGACAAGATAATATTATAATATTAGGGGGTCCCCCAAACCCTGTGACCGCCACCTCCCCGGGGCTTAAACTTAATAGCTTGCAGGGGGAGCGAGTGGATCCCCGCACACCAGGGACCACCACCTCTCCAAGGCAAAATGCAATTGCAATAATAGGGGGGGGTTCGGCTGGCCCCCTAGGCACTGGGGACTGCCACCTCCCTAGGACTAACTTTTCATAGTGTGCATGGGGGCCATGTGGCCCACCTGTGCCCAGGGACCACCACCTCCCTAAAGCAATATTTGAAAACATGAATGTGAGGGCCACCACACGCCACCCCCCGCCCAAGGCCCCTGGGAGTGGCACCTCCCCAGGGCTCAAATAACATTAAAGGAAGGGGTCCGTCGTGGACCACCACGTCCCTGAGGTGAAAATAAAAAGATGGCGGGCCACGTGGCCTCCCTCGCTGTGCCATATATGGTCCTGGGGACCACCACCCCCCAGGGCCAGCTCCTACTATCTTCTGATGGGCCCACCCTTAACAGGCAAAAGCAAATACTCCGCTTTCAGCAAGCGGGAGCTGTCAAACTGCTCCTGCTTGCCGAAAGAGGAGTTTTTATCTCTTCTCCTGCCCGTTATAATGCAGGCAGGTAAAGAGTTGAAAACACTGCTCCTGCACGCAGGGAGCTGCTATTTGTAGCAGCTCTCTGTGTGCTGGAGCAATGCTGGCTCCCACAGAAGACAGAAGCCAGTGGGGCAGCGGAGGCCTTGAGGCTCCCCCCACAGTCCCCATAACTTTACACTAGGTGCCCTGAGCACCGACTAACATGTGGCCGAGCCCTGGCTGATGGGATTCCCCTAGCCAAAATCGGCTCAGGGATTGGGACCACATGGCCACCCTTCCTTTAAAAAAAAAAAAAGTAATAGGCCCGGGGAGGTGGTGGTCCTCGGGACATGGGGGGTCTGCATGGCCTCCTCCATATTTTATAAAAATATAGCCCCGGGTGTTGGTGGTCCCCCGGGCACTGGGGGGTCCTGCAATTGGGAAATGTGTGGCACAGCTGAAGGTTGTACGTGGCCCGAAGTTGGTGTCATTATAGGAGGTTGGCTGAAGGGCCTGGCAGCAAGCCAGGCCCTGTGGCCAATCCCCGAGGTGCACCACCAAAACAGGCCCTGCGGCCAACCCACACCGGGCATGACCAAAAGCTGTGCTCAGGCCCTGTGGCCAATCCCCGAGGTGCACCACCAAAACAGGCCCTGCGGCCTACCCACACTGGGCATGGCCAAATGCTGTGCACGGCAGTGGTTGGATTAACATATAGGCCCTCATTACAACATTGGCTGTAAATGCCGCTTACCGCCGTGCAGAAGACCGCCAACACACCGCCGCGGAATTCCGCCACAGGTACTACGACCCACAGATCGGAATCTGCCAAAATCTAGACACCTACACAAGTCCGCCACACCAAAGGTCAGTGATAAACTGGCGATAGCAAAACCTCCACCATCACGCCAACAGGAATACGCCCGCACTATCACAAACCACGAATCCACGCGGCGGTCTTTGAACCACGGTATTCCATTGGCGGTACACACCGCCGCGCTCAAAATACACACACATCTACAAAACCCTACCACATTGGACAATTCCAAATACACACACCTGATACACATACACACACCACATTACCCACAAACCCTTACTACCAAAAATTCTGACGAAGGCCAGAGAGACAGCACAGCAAAGACAACACCAGCATACAGAGGCACACAACACCATCACACACACACATTCATGCACAAAACACCACACACCCCTAAACATCACCCCACACATCACAACACACACCACCTCACACATCACCCACACAACCCCATGGCACCGCAAAGACACCCCAGGTTTTCTGAGGAGGAGCTCAGGGTCATGGTGGAGGAAATCATCCGGGTAGAGCCAGAGCTATTCGGATCACAGGTGCAGCACACCACCATAGCTAGGAAGATGGAGCTATGGCGCAGAATCGTGGACAGGGTTGACGCAGTGGGACAGCATCCAAGAACACGGGATGACATCAGGAAGAGGTGGAACGACCTATGGGGGAAGGTGCGTTCGGTGGTCTCAAGACACCACATCGAGGTTCAGAGGACTGGCGGCGGACCCCCACCTCCTCCCCCACAACTAACAACTTGGGAGGAGCAGATCTTGGCTATACTGCATCCTGAGGGCCTCTCAGGAGTAGCAGGAGGAATGGACTCTGGTAAGTCAAATCTTAACTATTACATCCCCCACCCTACCTGCATGCTATCACATACCCCCACCCTCGCCCTCACCCCCATCACTCCAACTCCTTACAGATGTCCCACTATCACAAACCGCACATCTCAACACCAGGCCCTGCATGCAACAAAAGCATGGACACCCATCACCAATGCATGGCCACTACACATACCCACACAGACCCCTAAATAATTAGCACACAAGGTCCTACACATGAATGGAAGCACTGGGGTACAGGGTCACCCACCCATTGCACACCATGGCACACACAGAAGCAATAATCATGCCTTTACACCCCCACAGGACCCCTACCCAACGTCACCGGACAGGAGGTTCCAGACATGTCCACTCCACCCACAGAAGAGGCCCACAGTGATGACAGCAGCTCTGTCCAACTGGATCTAGATGACCAGCCCGGTCCATCTGGAACCTCAGGACAGTCGGTTCCCCTCACACTGGCACAGGCCACCACAGAGCCTCCCCCCCTCAGGAAACACCAGCACAGCACACACCCAGCGGGCCCATACCTCCGTCCCCAGGACACGTCAAGCAGCAGTGTGTCCACCACTACAGGGAACCCAGGCTAACCCACCACCCGAGAACAGCAGGGACCTGGGGGCAGTGGTAGTGGGCACACGGTTCAGGGGACAGAGGCCCATGAAAACAGGGGAACTGGGAGGGCTGCTGTGCGACAGGGGGAGGACAGGCCCAGGGAACCCACTCTCCACAAGGCCCTCTCCAACATAATGGGAGCCTATCATCATTCCCAGGAGACGAAGGCAACAGTACTGGCCAAGTTTCAGGAGACCTAGCAGCTGCAGGAGGAACAGTATTTGGGGTTCAGGGAGGAACTCAAATCCATCAGTACCACCCTGGGCACCATTGTAGGGGTGCTGAAGGAACTCGTGAACACCAGGAGGGACACTGTGGCACAACAAGGGGCCCCTGACACTAGCCTGGACGATGAACTGCCGACCACCTCCACCGGCGCTAGTGGACAGGAAGCACCGTCACAGGACCATGACACCAGTACCCCACCACCCCGCAAGCGGTCCCTGAGATCCAGGACAAAGACAGAGAACAATGCCAAGACCCCCGCCAAGAAATGAGACCACCCTGATTGTCATCCTTCTGTCCCACTTTCTCACCCTGTCCATCCTTAAACTGCCCCAGCTCCAATTCCTATGCCCCTTTGGACAATGCACCTGAGAGACTAATAGACTGGACTCTGCCATGGACATTCCTCCACCATCACCCCTGACCAGTTTACAATACCCTCCACTATTTAGCACTTAAATAAACACCCTTGAATCACAAAACAATCTGGAGTCAGTCTGTGCTTTCACCAATGTGTATTTGCAATAACTGAGGGAAATAGCAATTTCCATTGTATTGTCAACATACCTATGTCACACAGCTCTAGTCCATGAGGAAACATAGCAGAGGTAACACAGTGGGACCCACATCTGTGAAATCGAACGGGAAAGTAACAAATCAGGGTCCATACACTGGGTGAAAGTGACAGACAGATGAGAGGTAGAACAAGTGTATCAGATGTAGGAGGCAGTGATGTCTTCTTACCTGTGTCTCACTGGAAGTATTGATGGATCACAGTGTTTCTGTTGTCTATGTCCTCTTCTTCTGCCTCCTCTTCTTCACTGTCCACAGGCTCCACAGCTGCCACAACACCTCCTTCAGGACCATCCTCCTGCAGAAAAGGCACCTGTTGTCGCAAAGCCAAGTTGTGCAGCATACAGCAGGCCACGATGACCTGGCACACCTTCTTTGGTGAGTAGTAGAGGGAACCACCTGTCATATGGAGGCACCTGAACCTGGCCTTCAGGAGGCCGAAGGTCCTCTCTATAACCCTCCTAGTTCTCCCATGTGACTCATTGTAGCGTTCCTCTGCCCTTGTGATTCCTCACTGGGGTCAGTAGCCATGACAGGTTGGGTTAGCCAGAGTCACCTGCAAATGTCGAGGGACAACTGTTAGACACACACTAACCCTTAGGGACAACCCCAGACCCAGACCCAGACAACTATTCACACTGGATAGGATCCATGTCCTCACCTAATAGCCACACACTGTGCCTCTGGAGTTGCCCCATCACATAAGGGATGCTCCTATTCCTCAGAATGTAAGCGTCATGCACTGAGCCAGGAAATTTGGCATTCACATGGGAGATGTACTGGTCGGCCGAACACACCATCAGCACATTCATAGAATGGTAACTCTTCCAGTTTCTGTACACCTGTTCACTCCTGCGGGGGGGACCAAGGCCACATGTGTCCCATCAATCGCACCTATTATGTTGGGGATATGTCCCAGAGCAAAGAAGTCACCTTTCACTGTAGGCGAATCCTCCACCTGAAGGAACACGATGTAGCTGCGCATGTATTTCAGCAGGGCAGACAACACTCTGGACAACACGTTTGAGAACATAGGCTGGGACATCCCTGATGCAATGGCCACTGTACTTTGAAAAGACCCACTTGCCAGGAAATGGAGTACTGACAGGACCTGCACTAGAGGGGGGATACCTGTGGGATGGCGGATAGCTGGCATCAGGTCTGGCTCCAACTGGGCACACAGTTCCTGGATTGTGGCACGATCAAGTCTGTAGTTCACAATTACATGTCGCTCTTCCATTGTCGACAGGTCCACCAGCGGTCTGTACACCGGAGGATGCTGCCATCTCCTCACCTGCCCCAGCAGACGTGCTCTATGGATGAGAACAGCGAGCAGAGGGTCAGCCAACACTGAGGTACGAAAACACAACTTTATTGCACACATATGTCAATCCGCTATGTGCCTGTCTTAGTGTGTATGCAAGGCCTAGATATGTGTGACGCATTTAAAATTAATGCCATGTGGCCCCTGAAATGGCGGCTGCCTGACCTGTAAGGTGGGACAATGGGATATGAGGTAACTGCGCTTGCGTTGTACACCGTCGCGATAGGCGGTCGAAGACCGCTGCCCAATCCTGCATTGGGTAACATTGGACCCTATGGGTCCCAGGAGCGAATGACGATGTACGCCGACAGTGACGGTACACACTGCCGCGGAGGTGACCGCCATTTTCTGTCTGTTCACTCACTTGATACCTGATCTTCGACAGGAGAGGACCTACACTGCAAGTGCTGCTGTGACCTCAGTCTGTAAGCGACAATGGCTACAGTGTCTGGGGAAAGGGCCCCTGTCTTCACATCGGAGGAGTTGGACAAACTAGTGGATGGGGTCCACCCCCAGTACACGCTACTCTACGGTCCTCCAGACAAACAGGTGAGTACACTGTGAGCATGCTGTATGGGCAATGCCTGTTTGGAGTGGTGTGGATGGGAGATAGGTGGGGGGGAATGAGGCGTGCATGAAACGACGGTGAGTGTATGTGCGTCAGGGCAAGGGTGGGAACCTGGGCCAATGACTGTGACGGTCCGGACGGTTATATTTTCTCCTTTTCCTCTGTACTATTCCTGCAGGTCAGCGCCCACCAGAAGAAGGATATTTGGCATGCCATCGCCAAGGAAGTCCGGACCCTGGGGGTCCACCACAGATGGAGCACCCACTGCTGAAAAAGACGGGAGGACATTCGCCGCTGGAGCAAGAAGACGGCGGAGGCCCAGCTGGGGATGGCCTCCCAACGTGGGAGGGGTGCCCATCGCACCATGACCCCCCTGATGTTACGGATCCTGGCGGTGGCGTATCCGGAGTTGGATGGGTGCTTGAGGGCATCACAGCAGCCACAAGGGGGTGAGTACACTCTCATTCACCTGATTCAGCGCGCATGGGAGGTGTCTGGGTGGGGGAGGTGGGCAGTGGGTTACCCTAGGCCAGGGCGAATTTTGCAGGCAAGGTCCCTTCGTGAGGCAGGCGATGTGACACCCCACCCCAACAGTGTTAACAGCCATGCACTGAACATGTCTTTCTACTTTCTTTCCCCCCCTTTTTGTGGTCTCCCTGTTCTTGTGTGCATTAGCATCATCAGGCGGAGGAGCAGAGCCACAGGAGCAGGAGGGAGCTGCATCCCACATGGCCCTGGAGGGCGAAACTACGGACTCCGAATTCGCCAGTGGGACGGAGGGCAAGGGGAGCTCCACGGCGGGGATAGGAGCTGAGACCAGCGACAGCGACTCCTCCTCTGATGGGAGCTCCCTTGCGGTGGCGGGCCCCTCTGTGCCCACCGCATCTACAGGTACAGCTGCCACACCCCCTAGCAGCACCGCCCTCCCAGCAGCCCCTCAGCGTGTGTCCCATTGCCGCTCACCCAGGAGGGTGGGCATCTCCTTCGCCCCAGGCACCTCTGCCCCTGCCCCTGCCCCTGTCAGCCCTGCTGCCCTCAGTGAGGAGGCCATTGACCTCCTCAGATCCCTCACAGTTGGGCAGTCTACCATTCTGAATTCCATCCAGGGTGTAGAGAGGCAGTTGTAACAGACAAATGCATACCTGGAGGGCATTCATTCTGGTCAGGCAGCCCAACAGCGAGCTTTTCAGACTCTGGCCTCAGCACTGATGGTACCCATTGTCCCTGTGTCCAGCCTCCCCCCTCTAACTTCCTCCACACAGACCCAATCACCAGTACCTCAGCCTATCCCAAGCACACCATCAGACCAGCATGCACACACCTCAACACACAAGGGTAGCTCTGGCAAACATAAGCACCACACATCCCACAGGCACTCATACAAGCATCATACCCATGCAGACATACCAACAGCCACTGCCTCCACTGTGTCCCCCTCCTCCACGTCTCCCTCCTCCCTCCCTGTCACATCTCCACTCACACCTGCATGCACTACATCTTCAGCCACTACGTACATCACCAGCACACCCATCACCACACACCGATCACGTGCACTCACCACCCCCACTACCATTCACACATCCCCTGTGTCCTCTCCCAGTGTGTCTGTGAGCCCACCTCTCAAAGTACACAAATGCAGTCACACACCCACCCAACAGCCATCCACCTCACGACAGCCTCCAGCCCATGCACCTTCACCCACAGTCAGCAAACGAACACCTCCTACAACCACTACCTCTTCCTCCACTCCCAAACCCCCTCCAAACCCCCTCCATCTACCTGTCCCAGTGTGTCTAAAAAACTTTTCCTGTCAAACCTTGACCTCTTCCCTACATCTCCCCCACCCCTCCCATCCCCTGGGGCCCACCTTTCCAGGTCCCAACCCAGCACCTCAGCCACCACATCACCGGGAACCGTGGTGCCAGCAGTAACCGGCTTCTGGAGTGCACCAAGCAGCAGGGCAGCCAGTGTGCCAAGGAGCCAGCCCAAGGACATTCCCCCACCTCGAAAACTAAAGAAGTTGGCCACAGCCCGGAGGGAGAATGCCAAAACACTTGCCACCAAGGGCTCTCCCAGGACTACAGTTGTGAGTGGCAAGACAGCAGCACCACCATCCAAGGTGGGGAAGGGCCAGAGGAAGAAAGGGAAGTCATTGCCAACCTGCACGGTGGACAGGACCGCCACCGGCACCGCCACATGCACCGCCTCCACGGGCACCGCTGCCCAAGACACCGCCGCCAGCAGCACGCTCACTGAGCCACCCAACAGCACCACTGCCCAGGACACCTCCGCCACCAGGACGCTCACTGAGCCACCCACCAGCACCGCTGCCCAGGACACCGCCACCAGCAGCACGCTCACTGAGCCACCCACCAGCACTGTTGCCCAGGACACCGCCACCAGCAGCACTCTCACTGAGCCACCCACCAGCACCGCTGCCCAATGAGCGCCGCAAGCACCGCCGCTACTGAGGCCAGCGCCAGCACCGCCAGCGGCCACGCCACATCCTGTGCCAGTGGCACCACCGCAGACATGGCTGCCATCCCCAGTGGTCAGTCGTACATGGCTGGTGGTAAGTTCCAGGGGCCTGGACAGCTTCCATGTTGGCCCACCGTCAGTGGAGTATCACATCCACTACCTGAGTCCTTGGCAGGATAAAGCACTCTGGGCACAAAGCCCCCTCCAGAACCAGTGGAGAAAGGCATCCACTACCTCAGTCCTTGGCAGGATGAAGCACTCTGGGCACAAAGCCCCCTCCAGAACCAGTGGAGTATCACATCCACTACCTGAGTGCTGGCAGGATGAAGCACTCTGGGCACAAAGCCCCTTCCAGAACCAGAGGAGAAAGGCATCCACTACCTCAGTCCTTGGCAGGATGAAGCACTCTGGGCACAAAGCCCCCTCCAGAACCAGTGGAGACTGTTATCCACTTGAGAGACTGTGGCTTTGCACTCCCCATGATAAAGCAGTGGGCAACCCACCCACTGGAGAGACTTGAGAGACTGTGGCTTTGCACTCCCCAGGATAAAGCAGTGGGCAAACCACCCACTTGAGAGACTTGAGAGACTGTGGCTTTGCACTCCCCAGGATACATCAATGGGCATGGAGCCCCCTCGTGGAGCTGGCGTTGTGCACTCATCCGGCTGAGGTGCCCCCCCTTCCCTTCCCCCTGAGGTGCCTGTTTTATTTTGATCTGATGCCCTTGCAGTGTTCTCTCCGTTTGGATCAGGTATTGAGTGTGGGCCTCGCCCATGCATTTTGGGCCCAGTGGTCCACGGACTATGTAGGTGCAGTACATGGACTTGAAATCTTGGTGTACATATTTGTTAATAGTGTATATATATTTTTGACTAACGGATTTTTCCTGATTACAATCGTTCAAATCATTTACTTTTGTCCTTGCGTTCTTCCAGTGGGGGTAGGGTGGTGTAAATGTAATGTTTCAACATGTATTTGTGTGTATGTTGTTGTGTGTGAGGGAGGGGGTGGGGTGTTGTGTGTGTGTGTGTCACTCTCTTTTCCCTCCCCCCTCCCTTGTGTCATAGGTGCAGTACTCACCGTGGTGGTCGCCGCCGTCGGTCGTGCTCCTGGTAGAGGAGCAGGAAGACAATGGCAGGTAGAATTTGGAGTTCCAGCTCCATGGCGTCCTGGTTCCTCGTGGTGTGTGTAGAGGTGAGCGTTTTCCCTTCCAAGTCCTGTTTCCGCCGTGTTTTTGTTCGCGTTGAATCCGCCCCGGAAAAGGTGGCGGATTGGCCTCTCATAATGATGTGGGCGGTACATTGTCTTCCGCCTGTCTGTTGGCAGTGACCTTCCAGGCACGCGACCCCAGGTAGGTTGAAGTGCGGGACTTGAGGAAGACATCAATGCATTCTCCTTGGGTCTGAGGGTTACGCGTCCCTAAGATGCCTGTTTTCCACCTGGGATGGGCGACCTACTGTGTGACTGACCTTGACGACTAGTCTACGTATAGTAAGTGACTTTATAGCACTCACTACACCTTTGCATAGGAGAAGTTACTAAACACGGTCCTGATGAAGCGCCATTGGATCATTTATTGACCGCATGGGCGCGAAACATGTCGACCCCTTAGTGTTAGGTTAGAGTATACCTCTTCCTGCCCTTTATGTAGGAGTATCGGTGGCCATTATTCCCTCCTAGTACTCCTCTAATGATTTTAATCTTGGCCTGACCGCTTCTTTGAGTAATTAAATTTAAATACCAGGTGTACAGAGCCAATTTTTAACTCACTTTTTCACTCTCCTTCCTCTCTACTGTCAGCATGTACTGCAGATATCAATGGATCTGCATTATCACTTTCGGTTTAGTGCCACCACCATATGAGTGGTGACCCGTCAGATATTGCAGTGCCGGTCTGACGTGGAGTTAGCCCAATGATGATGCTTAGCGTCTTCATTGATGCATGAGGGCACTCCTATCACAATACCGATACTTGGCGCCCTTTCTTGACACATTTTCCTGGAACAGTGTACTCTTTTCATTTGTTGGCAGTGACCGCCGTGGCAGTCGGAGTGGTAAAGTAGCAGTCTATGTTGGCGGTTTCCGCCATTGTCGTGATCCCATTTTTTTTCTGCCGGCCTGTTGGCGGTCTTACCGCCGCTTTACCACCGACCGCCAGGGTTGTAAAGAGGGCCATAGTAATTAAAATCATTTTACATTTAAAAAAAACATAGAAATTCACTGAAAAAAAACAAAGGTTACATGGACGTAATAGTTAGGCTTACATTTTAAACATACAAAACCATAGAAATTTACCTGTTATAGTTAGAGTTATTTCAAGTAACTATAACTTGTGCCCTAAGGTAACTATAACTCGTGCCCTCGCCATGAACTGCTAATTACCCCAGATATTATAGCACTCATGACAGCTTTTATAACATCATCATCATTGCTTCTTTGTTTCTATTTAGCAAAGGGACCATGGGGGGAAGTCTCAATTCCCCCGCGGTCCCTGCCGGCTCTCCGCCTTCTGCGAGAGCCCGCATTGCTCCTGCACACAGGGAGCTGCTGAAAATGCAACTCTCTGTATGAGGGAGCAATAGTTTCATCTCTTTCCCTGCCTTCTAAATCACGGGCAGGGAAAGAGATGAAAACTCCGCTTCCAGCAAGCAAGAGCACTTCACAGCTCCCGCCTTGCTAGAAGCAGAGTGTTTGCTCTTGCTTGGCGGGAGCTGTCACAGCTCTTGCCAAGCAAAAGCAAACAGCTACCTCTGAAGGTTGGGCACCTTGGGAGGTAGAGGGAGCCGGCCCTGGGGAGTGGCGGTCCTCAGGGCCATACATGGCTCCAGTAGGGGTGGCAACATGGCCCCTCCCTCTTTGTAAATATGTATTTAGCTCCAGGGAGGTGGTGGTCCCCAGGGTCTGGAGGAACCGCCTGGCCCCCAAACACTTTTTAACATTTAGCTCCTGCGAGGTGGTGGTCCTCAGAGCTCGGGTGGTCCGCACGGCCCCCCCATGCAGTTATACATTGTATCCCCAGGGAGGTGGTGGTCCCCAGGACCTGGGGGGGGGTCCCCCTCGATAAATGTTATTCTAGCCCTGGGGAGGTGGTGGTCCCCTTGGCCCCCGGGACCTGGCCCACCAAGCGGCAAAATTAAAAGCAAGCACAGGAGACCGCGCTAGCTTTCTTTTTAATTCACTGCAAAATTTGTGAATATTCACAAATTTCACTGTGTATATTTCTGAAAACTGCTTTTTTGCCCTGGAGGAAGGCAAGGGGGTTAGGGTAAATGTACCCTGCCCCCATTATTTTTTGTTTGTTTTTGAGACTCATCTGAGTCTCAAAATGGCTGCGAACACTTCCTAGTTGGAGTGTTGACTGCCAATCAGATCTCTGCACGAGATTGGGAGGATTCACAAAGTGTTCGTGCCACTAGATATACAAATTTGGTTTTCCTTTAATATCTCAAAAACTAATGAACGGCTTTACAAAAACCTAAAAAGGGTGATCTCTTGACCAAAATCTATCTTTCTGCCAAGTTAGGTGTAATTCTGTCCAGCAGTTCGAGCTGTAGTTGTGTTCAAAATCCCTAAGGGAATTAAAATCGGAAACACTCTTTTTTTGACTCCCCTTTTTCTGGGCCCCACGTGACAGATTACCCCGAAACTTTCCATTCACAACAAGACACTTGGGCACACTTTTTTGGTCAAATTTTGTGACGATTCCTCAGATGTAGGCATGTCAAAAAACACTTTTTCCAATGGAAACTGGGTCCTAACTATAACTACATACTGGCGATCGCCAGTAGGTTTTTATATATATATATATATCTACCTCAAGTAACTATAACTCGTGCCTTAAGGTAACTATAACTCGCTCTCTCGCAATGCCCTGCTAATTATCCCACGAATTATGGCACTCATGCCATCTTTGATAACATCATTGATAATATCAATGTAATAGCTGCAGTAACATTTTTGATGAAAAATCTGTCTATGGCAGGGGAGCGAGTTATAGTTACCTTAGGGCACAAGTTACACAAGTATAGATACTTGAGGTAATTCTAACTATAAATGGGGAATTTCTATGGTTTTGTGCGTTTAAAATGTGAGCCTAACTATAACATCCCTGTAGCCTTTGTTTTTTTTTTATGAATATATATATATATATATATATATATATATATATATATATATAAATATTTATTAACTATGGACTGCTTGGTATCCCACATATCACATCACTTGACATGGTCTGTGACATCATTTATAACATCACTGCACAATTTGAATTGAAATCATTGATGATAGCACTGTGCATGGTGGGGCACACGCTATAGCTACTTTAGGGCATGAGTAATAGTTACTTAAGATGATTTTGTTTGTTTAAAACAATATGTTTTGACTGACATTTTCACCTAATTATAACGTCCCTTTAACCTTTGTTTCTTATTGAATATATAAATATATACATTCACAGTAAAAAAACAAAACTCTATACTTAGGTGAACGTGTCAGTTAAGCATCTCAAGTAGCTATAGCTCGTGCCCTAAAGTAACCATAGCTCGCACCCTCTGCAAGCACTGATAAATACCTCACTTCTTACATCACTCATGACATGTTCTATGACATCATTGGTAACATCACTGCAGCATCTGAAATTATATTATTGGTAACAACACTGTGCATGACTGGGCGCAAGTGTTAGATATGGGTTTTCTGTTTGGCTAGGGTAGGCACCTCAGTCAGGCAGAACCCACCACTCTGCTCAGGGCAAGTAAAGTACACACCAAAGATAATCTATGCTCACCCCCAGTAGCTTAGCACAGACCACACAGGCTTATCCCCAGAGGTCATGTGTAAAGCGTTGGCGCAGCACACTCTCATTAGTGACACATTAAATACACCACAAAATAGATCTCACACCAGGTTATAGAAAACTAAACTGTACTGCACATAAAATATAGACCAAAACAACATAAATTAGTAATACAGTCACAAACAGGCACTAGTCAGACTATCATCATTATGAATGCAAAATAAGAAGCATTTCCATATTGCATAGGTCATAAAACATTACATACCCGCCCCAAAGTCTGCCTTGCAAATCCTGACAGGTATGTCACCCCAACATGGCACGCATGACCTATAACATGACATCAGGTCATGGAATGCAGCAATCACATTAGGGGAGAGAACAACATGTGAGTTACAAATCCCTCCCTGTATCACCCAGATAATTACCACAGTGATCTCACACAGT
This sequence comes from Pleurodeles waltl, assembly GCF_031143425.1. Taxonomy (NCBI): domain Eukaryota; kingdom Metazoa; phylum Chordata; class Amphibia; order Caudata; family Salamandridae; genus Pleurodeles; species Pleurodeles waltl. Next base: position 10,051,557 of record NC_090441.1, read on the forward strand.
CCAGGATGCTGGTTCTCCAAATTACCAGTACGAACACTAGACCTGGTGCACTTGCACCTCTCTGCTATGGTAGTGGTAATTTCCTCACATGAACAAGGAAGAGCTGGATCGGGCCGCCGATGAGGGTTCCTCCCCACCCTGGCAGTAATTCTAGGAGGCCAATGCTCCTTTGCACATGGGTACTTCCACGTTGGCTGCAGGAGCCCCTGCGTGCCTACTACAGAGATTACAGTAATCAATTAATCCTGGGCAGGCACGGGACCTCCATTGAGGTTTTCCTCCCCGTCCTGCACGCCGTAATGCACTGCCCCCGAAGAGATGCCACCAGAAGAAAATGGAGGCTCACCCACGGTAAGAAATAGAGGGGGGAACCCTCCCTGGGCTCCTCCATGCAATGTCCAGCATGGCGACCTCCCCAGGACACCTGCACACTGGGAGGCAATGGGGAACTCTCTCCATACTTCTACTGCTGTCCCCTTCTCTTGCCGTGGGGAGGGGCATAGTACTCCTCTGCGGCGGGGCCAGCCTCACAGGGCCTGATTCCGACTCCCTGGGCTGTGGTGGTGTCTCCCCACAAGCACAATGACAGGAGGGGCAGCCGAGCACAGCGTGGCCATCCTTGCGGCTCTGTCTCCGGCGGTAGGTGCCTACTGGTGCCCTGGGGGCACCAAGGGGAGTGCATTCCGTTCACACTTTCCACACCGGTCAGGGATCCCTGTAGTGATTCTCTTCCTCTCACTGGCCCCTCCACAGGACAGGGTCAAGACTGTACAGCACCCTCAATCTCTGGGTCCCCTGGGTACACCACCCAGTGAGTCAAGGAGCACTCTCCACACCCCCCAAGCAGATCCAGGAACAGCGCTCACCTCACCCTAGATGAACATGAATGCAGGGGGAAAAAGGGCACACCGCCCAGCCCTTGGAGAACAACTGTGGGGTACTCAGGGCTGGAGGACAAGCAGCAGGCCAGCACATAGGGGTCCTGGGCACAAAGTGGCAGTCCTTTTTGTGACCTAGCAGGCCACAGGTCAGCACATCAGCAGGGCAGTTCCAATTGGGGTTCCCGGCAAGTCCTTGCAGCAGCATCTGGTGTCCAGGTCTGAAGCATCTAGGGGAACCGAAGCCATTGAGCAGTTGGCAGGAGGGCAACAAGCAGAAAAGCAATCCAGATGTGTCCTTTGTGCCACCTAGCAGACACCAGGCAGCAGGGCAACAAACAGAAGAACAGTCCAGATGAGTCATTTTGTGCAGTCCAGCAGTCCGTCTGATAGAGGTTCAGTCTCAGTTCCAAAAGTGCTCTAAAAATCAGGGGGCAGAGCCCCTCTACTTATAATAAAAAATGCCTTTGTTCAGGGGGAAAACTTCAAAGGGACTCTTTTAAGTGAAGCAAAACACCCTTTCAACCCAGCCCTGTCTCCAGACATTAGGAGGGGGTAATCAGTCCATTGTGTGAGGGCAGGACACAGCCGATTCACATGTAAGGTGTGAATGACCCTTCCTCTCCCCAGCCCAGGGAGACTATCAATAAGCAGATGCCTCTTCTGTCACACCCAGCCCTTCCTGTGTTACGGCTGTCTGGAAAGTATGCACCAAGTGGAGCTGTCACTCAGCCCCAGACCTATGATTGGAGTCAGGCTGCAAAGCACTAGAGTTATAAGCACAGAGAAATGTCTACTTTCTAAAATTGGCATTTCTAAAATAGTACTACAAAGATCCATCTACACCACTAAGCAGGATTTCTCACTACCATTCCAAACATACTAAACATGCCCATGCTACTTCTTATAGATCAGAAGATACCACTTACACATATGCCAGGGCATTTCCAATGCAATTTCTATGAGAGGAGCAGCACTTACAGTAGTGAAAAACTAAATGAGCTGTTTGTCACTACTAGGACATGCAAAACGTAAAGACATGTGTCCTACCGTTTATACACACAGCACCCTGTCCATAGAGTTATCTAGAGCCTACCGTAGGGGTGACTTAGGTGTAGTAAAAATGGAGCTTAGGCCTTGGCAAGAAGTTTGACTTGCTAACTCAGTGTGGCAGTAAACTGTGCATGCAGGCACTGCAGTGGCAGGCCTGAGATAAGTTTGAAAGGCTACTTTTGTGTGTGGTACAATCAGCATTGCAGGCCCACTAGTAGCATTTAGTTTACAGGCCCTGGGTATATGTTATTCCACTTTACAAGGGACTTACAGGTGAATTAAATGAACCAAACAGGTGTAAGCCAATCATACCAAGTTTTAGGGGTGAGTGTATGCACTTTAGCAATGATTATCAGTGGTAAAGTGCTCAGTGCCCTAAAACCAACAAAAAGAAGGTCAGAAAAATAAGAGGAGAAAGTCAAAAAGTTTGGGGATAACCCTTCAGAAAGGGCCATTTCCAACAGCGAGTGATAGTCACTTTAGGGCACAAGTTATAATTAAATTAGATACCTATAACTGGTGAATTTCAGTGAATTTGTTAGTTTAAAACTGTTGGGAATATTTACAAGAAAGTGGCACATCAGCATTGATGCACCACTTTTCTTGCGCCCCCCTAACATCACCATGGGTGTGCCATATTTACAATATGAGGCAGCTTGGCGCACAATAGCACAATGCCGTCAACATTACGGCGTTATTATAGCACTTTGCTGTACTAGCACTAAAAACTTATACACTAGTCCAGCAAAGCACACGGAGGCCGATAGGAGATATTGGGTGTGTCATTTTAATGCCTGCCCTAAGCAGGTATTAAAAATAATGCCAAAAATGGTGCAGTGAAATATAGTACATTTCACTGGGCCATTTCTTTGGGCCTCCCTGCGTGGGAACATGGCCCTTGCATACATTATGCCTGTGCCAGGCATAATGTGGCGCAAGGATACACAAAGTGGCACAATGCTTGCATTGAACCACTTTGTAAATATGGCGCAGGGAAATTGCCTCCTTAACGTCAAATTAGAGTAAAAAAAAAATAAGCTAGTGTGGCACAAGGAGACGCAAGGAGCTTGTAAATATGCCCCTGTATGTTTTAACTGACATTTTCACTCAACTGTAACATCTCTTTAATATTTGTTTTTTTCAGGTAATTTCTGAGGTTTCTTAATGTAAAATAAGAGGATATTACAATTCCTAACTATAATGTCACTTTAATCTTTATGTTTTTTTCAGTGATTTTCTATACTTTTAGTGTGAAGTAAGATGTCCATTCCTGTGCACAGCATGGGGTTGGACTCCCAGTCCCCTGAGGTTGCCTACCCTCCCGCCACCAATGGCCGGCCTGCACCCAGGCCCCACACCCAGACCCCCAATGGGTGCTCAGTCCCACACTTCGCACAGCCTTTACACTCAGTCTCTCTACATTACCTCTTTTCTATTTAAAGCTCATCTGTCTTTCTACTCTTCTTCAATCCCACTCTACCTTTTTTAAGCCTCACTACTCTCTTTACATGAGAACTGGATGACACTCCCACCCATGCCTTTTCCACACAGCCTTGAATACACAGACACCTTTAACATGCATGGTAAGTAAACGCATGCAGAGGGTGCGAGGTATGGTTACTTTAGGGCACAAATAATAGTTACTTTAGATGTTTTTTTTCTTTTTAAACTGTATGTTTTAACTGACATTCTCACCTAACTATAATGTCCCTTTAACCTTTGTTTTTTTCAGTGAATGCATAAATATGTATATTCACAGCACGAAAACTAAATATTACACTTAGATGAAAAAGTTAGTTAAGACATACCATTTTAAACAAAACCATTGACATTTACCAATTATAGTTATCTCAAGTAATTATAACTCATGCCCTAAAGGGACAATAACTTGCGCCCTATGCATGCACTGCTAACTATCTCACATGTTACATCACTCATGACATGTTCTATGACTTCACTGATAACATCACTGCAACATCTGAAATTACATTATTAGTAACAACACTGTGCATGACAGGCCGCAAGTGATAGTCACGTTAGGGCACAAGTTATAGTTACATGAGATAACTATAACTGGTGAATTTCGGTGGTTTTGGTAGTTTAAAGCTGTATGTCTTAACTGACTTTTTCAACAAACTATAACATCTCTTTAACATTTGTTTTTTTCAGGGATTTTCTGAGTTTTTTTAAATGTAAAGTAAGAGATTAGTACAATTCCTAACTATAAGGTCACTTTAGCTTTTTTGATTTTTCACTGAATTTCTATGTTTTAGCGTAAGGTCAGATGTACATTCCTGGGCACAGCATGGGGTTGGGTGCCCAGTCCCCCAATGTTGCCCTCCTTCCCGCTGCCCATGGGCGGCCTTCCGGCATGCCCCAAACCCCTCATGGCTGCTCAATCCCACACTTCGCAAAGCCTTTACACTCAGTCTCCCTTATTACCTCTTTTGTATTTAAAGCTCATCTCTCTTTCTGCTCTTCTTCACTTCTACTCTACCTTTTCTAAGCCTCACTACTCTGGTTACAGGTGAAATCTATGACACTCCCACACATCCCTTTTCCATGCAGCCTTCAATACGCAGACACCTTTAACACGCATGGTGAGTAAATGGCCGCACAAGATGATGGAGTTGGACTCAGGACATGGCCTGTGGCCACTGCACACAGCTGACTATGTGATTTAGCAATAGAAAGGGTGTCACCAACTGAGTCTGTCAAAGGGTCAGAAGACAAAGCAGGCCTATTGGCTTCAGCAAGTGATCAGCACATCAACATATATAAAGCAGACCAGGTTGTTTTGACAAATAGTCACCAATAACGATAATCAAATGTATATTTTATAATTTGACACATTACAATGTTTAATAATAATGATTGTCCCAAAATATTTTCAATAAAGCATTAAGAAAAACATGAACATGTTTTTTAGTATTATTAATGTTTTTCAGGCCACAAAGCACAACCATAGAACCAACACCAAGAGCACTTTAGCTGGAGAGCATACAGCTCCATCTCAGACTGCTTTAAAAAGTATGGTAATCTCTTCTGGAGTCATGGATTCAATGACCCCAGGGGACTTACTGTGCTTTCTTTTAATGTTACTGCAGCCCTCCACAACATTAAACAAATGCTTGGTGGGCACCTATCCCTTCTGTGGGGACCACTGAGACTGGAAAAAGCTAACTTAAAAGGCATTGCAGGGCATTACGGGACGCTCCTTGCCGGAACAGTGAATAATAAATGAAGTGCTCCTGCCTCTCATTTATTATTTTTTTGTTTGTATTTGTTTTTATGGAGTGCCCTGTGTCCGCCCAGGTCACCCAAACGTTTTGTTAATATTGGGGGCTGTGGAAGGAGCCCCATGGCTCCCATCGCTTCTGCCAGCTCCCCAGCTAGCATCCATACTGGTGCCCGCAGAAGCCACCTATTTGTTATTGTGGGTGCCCAGTGCCCATCCGAAACACCTACAATGTAGCTAATGTTGGAGTCTGCGGGGGAGCCCCAATGCCTCAATGGCCCCTGCAAACTCTCCAGCCAACATCCATCCTAGGTGCCAGCAGGAGCAAGATATTTTGTTACAGTGGGTGCCCCAGTGCCCACCCAGGCATTCACAACATAGCCAATGTAAGGGGCTGAGAATGGAGTCCCAAGGCCTCCAGGCCTCCTCAACCAGCACCCTAGGTGCTGGCAGCAGGTGGCTCCATTCCTTTGCTCCCGCCTGGGCAGGAGCTGCTTTTTTCTCTTCTCCTGTCAGGGCAGAAGCAAAGCTATGTTCCCTGGTCTGGAGACTGCAGGCAGGGAATAACGTTTACATTTCATACCCACACTCTTCCAGGCAGAGAACACAGCAATGTCCCAGGGGTTGGAATCCCTGGGACACTCCACTCATTGAGCCCCAGGGAACGGGTTCACCAGGGCCACTTTAGAGCTCAGGAAAGGGGGCCCGACACCCACTCCCCAAAAACAAAACACTGGTCCCGGGAAATGGAGTCCCTGGGGCCCTGCTATGTCTTGGGGAGGGGAGGCAGCATGCCCCCTCCCCAAAATAGCAAAGTTGGCCCCATGGATTGGGGGTCCTAAGGCTTTTTAACGGCTCAGGGGGAAATCAGCAAACCTCTCTCCCCTAAATATGCATTATGCATTGAGGAATGAGGTCCCAAAAGCTTACAGGTGGGCCACACACCCACTCCCTATTAATTTACCAATGGGTCCCAGGAATGGGGTCCCAGGTCCTCCCACAGGTTCGTAGAGGGGCCACACATCCCGCTCCCACGTCATAACATTGTGCCAACCACCCCTCCCCTCCCCTCCCCCCCAGGCCTCGGGCCACTCCTGTGGGCTTTTTTAAAAAATGGACGGGAGCCTGCCCTTTTCTAAAAAAAAATTTAAAAAAATAACATCACTGCAGATCTGCGGGTCCTTCACAAATTCACACGTGTCCATAATTTCCTTAATTTCTCAAAATCTACTGAACAGATTTACATAAAATTACCAAAAAAATCATGCTTCCAAACCAAGACCTACCTCTCTGCCAAATTTGGTGTAATTCAGTTCAGTCATTTTAGCATTTTCACTGTTCAATTTTCCTATGGAAAATTGCATGGGCAAAATGCATTTTTTGCCCCCCATTTTTTCTTGGGCCCCCTTGACAGATCACCCTGAAACGTTCCAGGAAGAAGTTGAGGTTGAAAAACTTTTTTATGTATAATTTTAATTTAATTTCATTGTTTTCTTTTTTGGGAGGAAGACTCCCCCCCCGACCCTTCCTTTTATAACTTATTCCTAATCATCTCCTTTTACCACCATCCACACCTAAACCCTAAAATTACCTATACCTCAGTTCATCACTACCACCCCTAAACTGCAAAAATGGACTTTATCTCTCTTTACCACTACCTACCCCTAAACTCTAAATTACCTTTACCTCCCTTTACCACTACCCAACCCTAACCCCTAAATTACCTTTACCTCCCTTTACCACTAACCAACCCTAAACTCTAAAATTACCCTTACCTCTCTTTTCACTATGTACCCCTAAACCCTTAATTTACACTTACCTTCCTTTAACACTGCCCATCACTAAATGCTAAAACTACCTTACCTCCCATAAGACTACCCACCCCTAAAAAACACTAAGGTTACCCTTAGCTCACATTACCACTACCCAACCCTAAATTTACCCTATCTGCCTTTACTACTGCCAACCCCTAAACTTTAAAATTACCCTTGTTTTCCTCTACCACTGCGTACCCCTAAGCCCTAAAATTACTCTTACCTCCCTATACCACTGCACACCCCAAACCCTATAATTACCCTTGCATCCCTTTAAAATTACCCACCCTTAAAATTACCCTTATCTCCCTTTATCACTGCCTGCACCAAAACCCCATTTTAAAAATAACATAATAATTATGTTATTAAGTAAATATTTACCTCACTAGTAAACGCCTGCGTGGTAATACCAGAAATACTTACCTGCCTGGTAAAGGCATATGTGGTGAAACTGTGTGATAAAGAAATTGTGTAGCAAAAACTTTGTTGTAAAGGTTGTTTCCTTTACCTGGGCTGTCTTTCAATATCTCTCTTCTCATTTTACCCCTCTGTGTACCTCACTACCCTATCTCTCTGCCGTGCAAATCTCTAACTTCACTGCCTGTCTACCACTACTAGTCTCTCACTTACCTATGTCTCTCCTTCACCCTTTTGTGTCCCCTCTCTTTGCATTTCCTTCTCCATGTATCTAACCCTCTCTACCTCACTCTAAATCTGTACCCACATATTTCTACCTAATGGTCCTTCTCTCTACTTCTCTGCATCATTCTGTCCGGTTCCTTACCTTTCTCTCCTTACATTATATTTCTCCCGACCTCTCCTAAATCTTGATCTCATCTCTAGCTCTGCCTTCCTTTCCTCCCTCTCTTTCATCTCTCTTGCAATGCTGTTTTCATCATCCCTCTGCCTTTCCTCTTTCTCCTGCCCTCTCCTGTGACTCTTACTCATAAGAGCTGTACGTCCCTGTTGAGCCAGAGCAGGATACAAATAGAAGTTGAGAGGAGCAACAAGCCCGCAGATAAACATTAAGGAGAAAAGCATCAGATTTAAACAGATTCATCAGTGACAATCATCAGAGCTGTGCTTTGATTTTCACTATTGTAGCAAGATTTCCAGTCATAAAAGGGGATTTATTGGACTTGTGAATATCCAGCAACGAAAGCTACAATTTGAAGCACTGTGGGTATATGTTTTATTTTAATAATGTGCACTATCCACTCAACATCCACTATGTCACCTTTACTGTGTCTTTCATACTATGGAAGTAAGTGGCAGGTTAGACACTGAACCCCACGTAAAATATTGTTGCAGGACGAAAACCACTCGGACACTGACACAGGTCTGCTACAACACATTGATTTTGGCACTAACGCATTGAAGTGACATTCGGCTTGGAGGCACTATCACCGGGTCGCTTGCTCACTGATAAATAGGGGCGGCTCCTCCGTTAGGATGGAGGAGCGTCGCATCTCCCCCCACCGCCAGCAGCAGAAGCTGCAAAACCTTTGACAAACGAAACAATAAAAACCCTGTTTATTATCATTTTGTTTGTTAAAGGGGCGGGCCACGGGGTGAGGAGCAGTGAGGGAAGTGCACTGTGCACTCCCCTCAGTGCGCATATATGTTTGGCTGGCCGGCTCGGGTCGGCCAAATACACATGCGTAGTAGGCTCTCTCCAGCCCGGCATTGTGTTGGCGGGCTGGAGATAGCCTGCACAGGCTCCCAGTCTGCCTGGGAGTGCCCTGGTTGGGCGCTCCCAGCCAATCCTGGTAGGATTGGCCGCTGGGCAGGCTGGGAGCCTGTGCCTGCAGTGACGACCGGAGAAAGAGGAGCAGCATGGCTGATCCAGGTACGTTTTTATTTTATTTTATTTTTTTTATTAAATTTAGACCCCCCCCACCCTCACCTCCACTCCCCTCTACTCGCGTGCACAGCACCTGCCCCGCTCCTTACGAGCGAAGCAAACCATGACTGCTGCTAAAGAACACCAACACATTCAGGGAGGACACAGCCACTGAGGCACCAACAGTTGCACATGAATACTGGTAGAGGGCACTGACAGGGATGCTAACACTAGGATACTGACACAAAAGTGAAGATATAGATACGTTGACATCGAAAACAAAGGGATATCATTAGTGACATGGAACAGTAGTACAGACATTGGGAAGTCCATTGCTGCCACTGGGACGCAGATATTGTGAGACACTGACACTGGGGGAGTTAAACGTATGTAGTAATACTGACAATGGAATGATGACACTGGGACAGTGGCACAGATATTGAGATGGGAATACTGGCACTGGGACACTGACATGGGGAAACTGAAGGTGGACATGGGGAAACTGATACTATTATGGGAATGTTGACATTTGGATATGGGACACTGACAGATGTTCACTGTGACTGACATTGATATAGGGAGACTAGCAGTGCAACACTGACACTGGGACATTGGGATACAAGTAAACAGAATCACTGAAACGTATCCATTGTCACTGACAATGCCACAAGGGGACACAGGGACACAAATGTGTGGACACAAAGAGAGGTAGACAGGCTAGTAACTACGGACTCTTGCACTGTACACATATGAATTAGCAAGTCTATGTACCCAACTAATCATCATTCTTTGAAAGCCCTAGGTACCAAGATAGCATAAAATTACCAAATGCAGCACATCAATCACACTTTGCAACCTTCATTCTTGAGACACTAAGACAGCCTACCAGCTTCCATACAAGACAGTGGGAGCTGCTGGAATACACCCTTTTGGTTTCCTGTGCTGGAAGAAGTCCACGTGCTTTCTGCTGCAACAGAGCGGAAAAGGAAGACTTCATTTTGCTGAATACCAAGACTGCCCTATTTTGGTTCCACTTATGCCTTTTGCTTCCACGGCCCTTCACTTCTTGTCTCTTATTCTTACTCTTGAAAGTTATTTTTGTATCCCTGATTTGTCACTGTATTCTTATCCAGAGCCAAGTTCAGTGCTTGAAATGTGACAATAGTTTTTTCATGCCTCGCATTACCTCCTTCTCCCCAGATGACTTCACTGCCACCCTCCAACAGTGCTCCTTATCGCTCCACACCCCTCTCTCACAGGCTTTTCATTTATTTTATTCCACTACTGGTACTAGTGTAGATACAATGAACCATACGTCTATAAATCATTATATAGGAAATGTTACATAAGACAGTGAGGATCACAAGGTGTAGGAATCACGTCATCCATACTAGTAGGCAGTATATTTGAAGAGTGCTTGATCTGGATATGCACAAACTCGGGATTTTAAACATACCACAGTGGTTGGGGTTGCCCTTACTAATAAGAATGTATTTCTATCAAAACAAACGTTTTTAGCAATATTAGAATAAAGAAAGACTGGGGAAAAATCATATTGTTCTCACCCATACCATACACGTTCTTTGAAGCAGCCATGTTAACCCGCTGCACTACTTTATGATGAGTCAAAACTGCCAGGAGACAAAATTCTGATTTTTGTCCAGCAGGAACATTATTCACCAGATTGTTTTTTTTTTTTTTGTTGTTGTCTGAAAACACTGCTAGACACACAAGGAACTCTGCAGCAGGTGCTTTTAAACCTGTAAGTTATTTCCATTATTTCCAAACACAGCACCCCCTGAGGTCAGTGCCAGGTGCGACTGCACCGGTCATATTGCCCTAAAGTTGGCCCTTTTCCTATTATCCTCTTCTTTTTCCTTTTCTGCTGATCCCTCTTTTGGTCTCGGTTACAGTCTGATAACGAAAACTATGTTTGTGCAGGTGGTGCCCAGTGCCCAACACCTGTAACCACCAACACAAATTAAGCATGATTCAAGGCCTTGTAGCAATGGTTGCTCGGCTGCCCAGCTAGTTCCTGCTCCTTTGAACACTGGAAGTGTGCCCATCGAATACTCAGTCTGTGAACTGTGCCCATCCTCCCATAAGACCCTGTGTCTATCTTGTTTACCTGTCCTGAGGACTGACCTATTGCAGCTTCATCTGCAGGAGCTGGGTATAGCTAGTGACCATGGGACTATAACTTTATATGTACAATTTCTGTGTACTCATAGCTCAGTGCCAATGTATGTAGTACTGCCATTAAAGCCAATGTAATTATTATTAATGGCTGTACCTCTGAATACAGTATTTACTACACATTTTCCGAAAGGCACCTTGCGGAGAACACATAACTGTATGTATAATTGAATGGTTCTTTCAGTTTCCATCAAGTTTACTGGCTGGAAGTGCTTACAAAATAGCATTTGACACTAATTTCCTGAAACATTCTCAATGTTCCTGGCTCGCTTTGCTTTAAATGAATCTCTTTCCTACTAACTACTACAACTAATTGTAAAGGTGTAATAATTCTATTTTAACTGCAACATTTGCTGCATTCTTTAAAATCTCCCCACATTGTGCCATTTTCAGCTGTCCAACCCTGAGACCTCTTTTATGCTATGCTTGCACCATGGAGCCCCCTCCCCAAAAGAAAGGCATCTGCCTTCATTGGGGAGGAGTCTCTGGTGCCTGAAATGGTGAGATCAGGCCTGTGCCTTGGACTTGTGTTCACTCAAAGCTGAGCTTTGTTCATTTTGGCTCAAAGGCCTGGAGGGCGCGAGCCCAAGCCAGGCACTTGACTTGAGCCAGGTTCGAGCTCTCGGTGGTTCGTCCCCGTTTGCTTCCCATGAGGGGAGGCTATAATATTTACCGTTTTATTTTTAATATGCTGCATGTGTGTTTGTGAACTGTGGATTACGGCTTGTTTAGTAGTGTTTGCTGTATTCACCCAACAGCCACAAATCATAACACCGCTTAGGACTTTTCTGAAGGTGGCATTGGTCTACCACCTCCTACCCCCCCCCCCCCCCCCCCTCCCCGTGGTGGCATCGAGGACACAAATGACATCAACAAAAATAGAACCTTCTTTTTCCATGAAAACACCTTCGAGGGAGGGAGGTGTCAATAATTTAAGGTGAGCTGAACCGAGTTTTGCGTTTCACGGTTTGTGATGGCCAACTTTGGCGCCATTCCCTCCCTGGGTGAAACGAAGTGAGTGTGTCTAAAAGGTTAAACTTTATGAAAGAGGGGGTGGGGAGAGCAGGGGGCGGAGGGTCAGAAAAAAACATGTTTATCTGAAAAGCCACTTGAAAAATAAATGCGCCGTGGGAGCCGCAGCCGCTTCACGCGGCCCCCTCGCCAGATGCAATCCCTCTGCTGTAATTTCTGGGGATTGCTTCATCGTGGGCGCAGAGATGTGCGTGTCAAGGTGCAGCTGCAGAGATAGCCCGACTCTATGCATAGCAAGCGGCTTTCAGAGGCAGGGGTTATGCCCGGAGCAAGGCCTTATCACAGGAAGCTGCCTGCATTTATCCGACTCCCCATCGAATATGGAAACAGGCCTCAATCTGCCGCGTTTCTTTACCCTGGGAACGCTGCGCGCGGAATAATAATTCATCGCACGTCCTTCTTTTGTTTCCAAAAGTAACCTCTTTGCCAAACCCGCTGATTCGGCCTTATTGTGGGGAGGGAAATAAGCCATAAGCAAAGCAGTCCGTTTTTGAGCACAGCAACGCCTTTTCCCTTTTTAGGATAAAAGAAGTCCTAAGGAAATGGTGCATTTCAACCGTCCCACATCCCACAATCTGCGTAAAGATTACGTTGTAAGGAAAATGTTCCTGAAAGAAATGTCACTGATGTTACGGCTAATTAAAATTCATTTTTTATAACATGTTTAGCAGAAGAGGGTTATTCTCAGGACGGTAGCTTCCATTGGTGTAGCGGGTGCAGTGGCACCAGGTCGAGAGGCCCGAATGGACCCGACTAACCATGATTATTGCTGAATTTTATGATCCAAATAGCAGCCAGGGGGCACCTTTACTTCCTTTCACAACGGCCCACGGCACAGGGGCTACGCTACTGGTAATTCTGTCTTTTGTCATTCAGGTGAGAGTGGCCAGTTATTGCTATGCAGCTGCGCACTTTCAGAATATGTAAATTTAAGGACGTTGAGCCTACTGTCTCCTCAATGGCGCACTTGTATATTGTATTTGAGCGGAATCGCTTAATGTCCACATCGCCGCGTGACCACGAGTATAAACTATGATGCACGCACCTGCTACCTAACAAAAATAGTTTTTGCAACATTTCATGGCATTTTCAGCCTCATTCCAGTTGGTGCCATGCTAACAAGGGCGTCCCGGACGAATACAAAGGGCGCATCCTAATGAGTCTGTTTTTGCACCTGATTATTATTTAACCAATGTGGTCGCGCAAAAATATTGAGCACGTTTTGCACTCATGTTGTAACAGGACTAAATTGCAAACCATGTGTAAAAACAATGTGTGGCCGATTTCTATGTTGTGCACAACATGTAATGAGGGACTACGAATAACAAGGACAGTTTTGCTGCGCCATTTATATGTAAAACACGACATTTTAAACAATGTGACCTATGAATGCCGTTTTGTATGAAACTTCTATGATGAGTATTTTGTGGTAGGAAATCAGTGCAGGAAATGAGGAGGAACCAGCCTGATCCCAGATCTGGCAACAATCACTGAGCAGGATCTGGGATCAGACTGTTCCAGTGAAATAAGCTGAATTTGCCCCAGTGTAATTTACAGACACCGGGACACGTTCAGCAGTGCCCGCAGGTTGCTGTTTTTTTGTTCAGAGTTAGAAGCAGCAACCCCCACTCAGCGAGACAGGTTATATTATGCCTTCTAGCAGGGCCCAACACAAGGGCCTCACTTAAAGGGCCATCAGACCTCCTTTTATTGGCCTTTCATCCTGGTTGGGAGCTATGTAACAACTAGAAACGAGTGCAATGGTAGGAAACAAAGGCACCCGGCTTGTTATCACTTAACAAGTACTGAAGAGAAACTATGATTTGGAGGCAGGTTTTTCACTTTGTTCAACCCTTGTACATAGAGGTATTTGCCAGATGCACCTGTCTGTAGGAATAATTATAATAATGATTTAACTAGCACGTGCTATTTTTTATTGAATTTATTTTATAGTGCTACTCGTCCCAATGTAGTGTATCAGAGCACTTTACATCACACACATATTTTAGAGAGACAATGAACACACGAGTGTAAATCAATGTATAGGAAATGTTGCATAAGGCACTAAAGGTTACAAGCTGTAGGTGTCACATATTCATTTAGGTAGACATTCTGTGTAAGGGTGCTCAGTCGGGAGAAGGACAAAGTGAGGATTTAAAACTTAATTGAGTGGTTAGGATTGTCTGTACTAACAAAATATCTCTGACAAAAGCAATAATCCACTGAACTAAGTACAGAAAATACAAATCTGTGGTCTGCATGCTATACATGGTGCGCTGCAACAGACCCATTAACCCCCTTTAGCCTTGATGAAGAGTCAAAACTGTGAGTAAATAAAACACAAATCTCTCCAGCAAGTGCATTGACCAACAGAGCTATCTTACAGTTGTATTCCCAAAAATTGCGGGGCGCATGCCGATTTTGAAGCAGGTGCTTTAACCATTTAAGATATTTTAAAATGCAGCCAGTGACAAATTTTAAAGTCAGGAAAGATTTTGTCATAGCTTTTCATGATGCCAATTTCTTTGCAGCAGAGTTTTTTTTAGAAATGAATATATAACTTAACTATCGGACCCTAGTTCTCATGACTCAGCCCCCCGCGGCCCTTCCCTCTTTCTGATGGCACCTGGACTGCTGATTTATGGCATCCGAGAGCATTTTTTCCATTTCCAGTACTACAGGAAACTGAAAGCAGGTGTGGTGATGTCAGACCACGTAGAACAAATCGTACCAAATAAACCTCGGTGCTCATCAGTAGGCCGCAATAAGCTTGATCCGAGAAGATGCTTTGGTGGGCGCAAAGATTTGCTGGGATCGTATAACCGAAGGTGGTGAAAACGAGGAAAAAGCTGTATGTAAATCGAAGGCCTCCCCTGGTCCCTGAGGAGTGGTTGGATCCGTGTAAGCCCGAGGCCATTATCAAAGGGGCATTGGCATGGAAATGGGATGGCTACCCCTGGAAGCAGCGTTAGCATAAGCAGGCGTGCTGGATGCGCAGAAATGTGCATCCCAGGACCCTGCGGCACTCGGCTTTTGTGTTGTTTACTCCTTAGAAGTCATACAAGAAATAAAGGTCGGCTGTTCGGGTAAGAGTAGGGGACCTAGGGCACACCAGTGTTGCTACATTCGCATGCAGTTCTACTTGTCAAAATTGTATATAGCATGCAATACTTTTAATCAGATATTTAATACATGTTCCCAACTTTGTCACAGCGCGATAGAGTTATTTACCCAGGATCACACATTTCGGTCAATTGTAGAGTGCAGTAATAGAACCTAAGTCTCCCAAGTTGACCTCTAGACCCATGTGGTTGGGCTGCCAGTTACCTCTACTGTTTCTCTATGTGTGCAGAAGCACAAATGGCGAACTGACTTTTGACTGGAGTGTGTATTTCTAAGTTTTTACTACCAAGGGCCGGACTCTGGTTTCTTCGGGCCAGTGTAAACACTGCCAACTACAGTTAGCAATAACGGACTTCTACATTTACCTAAATGACATTGAAAAGAGGGTCAGGCGCCACTTAGAAATCACGGAGTGCACTCTCGACTCAGGCATATAGCGCCTGTATGAACTTACGTTATCAACGCTTGGGTAGTACACCGAGCCACGATTTTTTAGGCTGAGGTGTAGCCAGTGTGTCATGAGGCCCTGGTCACGGTTTGAGCTCTGAAATACAGCAATGATCAGGGTTCTGTGGGCCTTTCAAGCCTATGGGCCCCGGTGCCTCTGCACCAGCTGCACGAACGGAAACTTCGTCCCTGATTGTAGGCTTAAACCCTTGTCAAGATATTGACTTTATCCTCGGTCCACTAGTCTTTTACAGGCAATACACTGTCTGCTTACTGGCCTATTCCACAGTAGGGCTATCAGTCCAAACGCTCCAATGGTTGCCACCTGCTAGCCAACAATTGAGTGACTCGACTTTTGATCGCTATTTTCATAGTGTGCCATTCTTCAGGTACTCCGGGTGGCGGCGGTAACCCGGAAGAAGGGTTGCAAACATTTGAGAGACCCAACAAGTAAAATACATGTCCATACGCCATCAGGCTGAGAGCTTTATTTTAACAGTGCAAGTCCCAGAAAGCCCAGACATGAAGAGGTCACGGGGATTTTTGGTCACCCAAGACACCGTAGCGCTTATCGCTGAAGCAGCAGACGGCCCATCTGCTGCGAGGACCTGATAGCGCAGAGCCAGTGTCTCCGCCCTAAAGGCTCGTCATCCATCACGTTTATGGGCCGCAGACCGGGTGCAGTCAATGCGTTCTGGACGCAGCCATTGGAAGCGCGGGGATAGGGGGTCAGGTGCAGCTGTAAATTGGAACCTAAACGCTCCCCGTCCGCAGCTAATCAGAAGTCAGTGACAGAATGCAAGCCTGACAGAAAGCACCGGCCAGGGACCTTCAAGGAGGAGAAGAGGGGCAGGTATGGCAGGCCGCAGTAAGCGGAGAAAGGCCTGTGTGGCAGGCCTCTGAGTAGGATGATCAGATTTTGAGGAGCAAAAACCGGGACAGGTCAGACATAAAAGAAGGACTAACGACATTACCCTCACTTTTATATCTGGCCTGTCCCCTGTTTTTTTGCGTAGCTTTGTGAATGTGTGCCTATAAATGTGTGTGTTATAAACACACACACATTTACAAGACTATTCATATAAAATTAGCTATGGCTTGACCTCCCACCCTCCACCTCCAACCCGCCCCCACCCACCTCTCTCTGCCCTCCACTGGGAGCAGACAGGGGACTGTGTTGCCTGACAGTAATAGATACATTACTTAATTATTGCATACTTTGTAGGTCTGTTAAACGAAGAGCATACCTTTAACTTATGCTTCCCTAGATAATCTGACCCTTGTCCTAAAAAAACAGGACATTTATGTAATAATGTGACCTTTGTCCCAAAAACCGGGACATTTGTTTAAAATTAAGAGAAGCGTCGGGACACCGGGAAAGTCCTCCAAAAACCGGGACTGTCTGGGGAAATCCGGGACGTCTGGTCACCCTACCTCTGGGCCACATCTCTACAACCAGGTGCACGGTGCCTGTCTGGGGCATGCACCACACCCCTAGACTGAAAGCGTAACTTCTGATTTATAAAGCCCTTAATATTGAGAGCCACCAGTGGACCTGAAGCACAGGAAAGCAGAGTTATTTAACCAAGATCATACAGATTTATGAAGCAGGCAAGCTCAAAGCCGGGCTGGGAATCAAAACTACTCCTGGCAGACAGTGGTGGAGCAAAGGTGCCACGGGCCATCAACAGTGCTCAATTTGAGCCAGTTGTTGCAGGTTGGGTCCTCCGGCACCCATTTTTTCAGACCAGGACTGATTTATTTAATCGTCAGGCTTTGATCCAGAAAAAGAGAGAGAAAGGCAGAAAACGGGGAAAGAAGGAGGACGCTCAACCCTGTGCCTCATTGCGCCCCAATTATGAACTGCAGGAAGGGTCGCCTCACTTCTTGCCCTAATAATAATGTCCCTACTTACAAATACTATCAAGGCAGCCCCACACTGCACTGCGCTAGTGAGCATAGTGAGTAGGACTGTTCCTCTCCTGTGGGCCGGAGCTGGGTCTCCACTAAAGTACATCTTCAAAAAAATGGGTCTAAATGGCCATAATAAAGACCATGTTTTTAGATACATTGGCTGAAACACCAAAGAGGCAGCTTTGAAGTGCAACTCATGAAATATCACAAAACATCTGGGTGTGTCACAGTACTCATGTGGAATACTGCTCATAGCTCCCAAAAGCAGAAATTAAATGATTTACCTACAAGGAATTCGTGTGATAAATGCCAGAAAAACGGATGCAAAGAAGGCAAACATTTGTCCCTTGGTAGTTTCTGCAATGCCTGTGATTGTACAACTAAACTATAATTCCAGAAACCATATTGTGGAGGTATGTTAACCAGTACTGTCATGTCAAAATCCAAATTACTGCATATCTCAAGAACCATTGTCATGCCCTATTCCAGATGACCTCATATGGAAAGCTCCATTCCTATGCTATAATCTGCATTTTTATGGTATGTTAAGCACCTTCGTAATGTCTAGTATAAAACAGGACTACGCTGTACATCAGAGGCCAACCACCTGGGTATTTCATTCTCTCAAAACAATGGTTTATCCCAAAAAAATCCAATGAAACATCTCAACAAGTAAGTATGTAGTGCATGAACCAAAACTCCGACCAGTTGCACAAAAGTCATTGAAAATATCTCCATTAATTGCTAAACAAAAATCACAATTAAACTGTGGTGAGATCAACCGTATTATCTTTTCATACCGGAAACCATCTGACACCGACAGTTGCAAGAAGCTGTAGTGGGGTTGTCATGCACTAGTTGAGGCTGGCCGAAGCTGGGTTATTTATTTTCCTTCGTGCCATGTTAATACATTAACTGTGTTACTGCGTGGGTGATTTTATTCTCTTGCGTTGCCACTCCGTCTTCGGTTTCAAACAGCCCCTAAATTCTCTCTTGGTGTTATGAATTGACTTAGGATCCTTGTACATTTTAGCAACCCTGTTATTTTTGATTCACCTGGACACTTTCCCCCACGCACATAATTTTTTCAGTTTGTCCTAAAGAAGGCTTATGGATGTGTAGTCACAAAAGGTCGAAACATCTGCATTATGAGTGGACCAATGAGCATTAACACAATAGAATAGTTCTAAATGATGGAAAAACAGAGATTGCCTTTTTCTGTTGTACACGCACAAAAAACGTAATTTAACGATTGTGCAATTATTGTAAATATTTTATTCGGCACAGTACGATCACCTGAGCAATGCCCAGTAATATTGTTGCCTATATTAAAATATGATACAATTAATCACACCATAATCTGTTTATGAATTGTTTTGTTTTACTAATTAATTGAGATACATTATTTTGGCTTGGATTTTCATGGTGTGTCCACTGATGACCAAATCAACCCAGCTGTTTAGTATGTCACTACAGATATAGATGGCTGCCCACGCCCTCTCCCTGTCGCATTACATATGTCTTTACTCTTTTAAGGAGGCACAGCGGGATTCCTGTTTTTTTTCCACCTCTGATCACCCACATATCAAACCTTCTGTGCCCATGTATGTTCACTCACTCTCCCGCACCTTACTAGAGGTGGCTGGTTGATTGGGCCTAGGAAACTAAACTGAAGTAAGAGCGTTGTAGGCAGAGCCATTAGTTGAAAGCAGGTACGAGTAGGGCTTGTGTGTAAAATGGGACATGTGGAACTCCAAGGCTGGATTATGCCAGCTCCTCTAGGCCTTAACCCCACCCCCTCCTCACGGTGCACTAGAGAATACCAGTGTGCCGAACGGCCAACCTGGCCAAACCAGGACTGGAACACAGCTTTCACAGAATGAAACTTGAACACTGGACTACCTTCTGTTGCAGGGCGATTTGTCAGAGGTCACTGCACGTCAAAGTGCATTCTTTATGTGTGTATGTATTGGAGGGTGTTGTTGGGAGGCGATCATAGATGTTGTACATCAAGTGGGTGTTACACAAATACAGTTCAGGGCACAGGGAAATTAAGTGATTTGCCCAGAGTCACATGAGGTTGAGTAAAGCGTGGAAGGGAGGATTCGAGCCTGGAGGTTTCAAACCTGGGTCCCCAGATTTCAAGTGCAGCACCAGCTGTAGCAGCTAGGCCTCATCTCCTCAGCCCCAAGGCCCACCAGTCTTTCCTGAATGTGCATTCAACAACGCCAAATCACGTTCTGCCTCTTCAGTGTTTAGTTCTTAGGTCCTTTGGACAGCCTGACATTACTGTTATCATGAGTGTTCTTTATAATTTTAGAGACCTATTTTTGGCAAAGGGGTTTCCTCGACTTCTCAAAGGTGTTGTAAAGGAAGACCAAATCTTTTTAAAACAAAAAATAGGACCGGGGCTGTTTTGGGGGTTGATGTCGTTTCCTAATAAAACACATAACCAGCAAATAGACATAATTATTAACAAAAAACAGGACTACTTTCCAGTGCTTTGAATAACATTGAAATGTATTTTTGTACTAAGAATTAAACTTATTTTTTCCTTTTCATCGCTGCTACTTGGACTAGACCTTTCAAACTTTTTTAAAAAAAACATATAACTGAGTCGGTGGTTCCCAACCGGTGGTCTGGGGACCCCTGAGGGTCCGTGAAGCCTCCTCAGGGAGTCTGTGACAGCTTAGAAAATTAAATAATATTAAAAGATTAAGGCCCTCATTATGACCCTGATGGTCTACTGACTGCCAGGGCCACGGTGGCAGTTACACCGCCAAGAGGCTGGCAGTGAAGACCGCCACATTGTGAGTGTGGCGGGTTGGCCTCTGGCAACCCGCTACATGCCACATCTCTGATCATACCGCTAAGGCCGTCAGACCCGCTAGGCCAGAAATGAGCATCTCCGACCCAGTGGTTCACAGCAGCCCGCCGGCGGTATTAGGAGCCGCCTTTCCACCAGGGTTTCCGCTGCTATAGCACCACCACGAAAACCCTTGCGGAAAGGCTACCAGTGACAGGGAATTTCTTCCTTGTCATTGACAGACGACTCCCCCACCCCCGCAAGCACAATTCCCCCCCAAACCTCCCTCCTCCGCCCCCCTAAGTAGATCACCCCCTTCCAGATAGATTGCCCCCCCAGCCGCCCTCCCCTCATACATGCACACTCAAACAGACACCCGCATACACTGATTGACCAACACTGACATGCACGCATTCACTCACATGCATCCATACACGCATTCACCACAACACTCATACTCACATTCACACATTCATACACACTTTAATTCACTAAAGCATACACACTTGCATTCGTACACGCATACAACCACACATACACACATTCATGCACACACGCAGACAACACCCACACCTGCACACACACCACCCCCCACCCTTCCACCTCCCTTCCCTGTCGGACGATCGACTTATCTGGTCTGGGGAGGAGGTCATTCGGCATGGAACAGGAACGGGTGCTTCCACCTCTGACAGCGCCCCGCCAGCAGCACACTGCTAGGCTGTATTATTGCACATAATACGGCGGGTGGAGTCCTTCTGGCTGAGCCAGTGGTGGAACCACCCCAGTGCCTCCGCCCACCAGCACGACTTCTGCTGGATTTCTGCTGAATATGTGGCAGAAATGCAGCAGTACCCGTAATATGGTAAGAGGAAGACTGCCAGCACTGGCGGTCTTCTGGCACCAGTGGCTTTGGTTGTCGTTGTAAAAGAGCGCCAAAGTCATTATAATGACCACCTAAGTACCCAGCTTTCAGTTGTGACTCAGTTGGGGGGTCCCCTGATTCAATAATGATTCAGTGCGGGTCCCCGGGTTCCAGTAATGATAAAGTGAGGGTCCACAGAAGTCAAAAGGTTGGGAACCACTGATTTAGGTAGTTGAACTAAAACGACCCATTCCACTCTGTGGCACAGTGATGACATCAGCACGTAGGTTCTCCGGTATTGACTGGGCCATTGGCAGTGAGAGAGGACTTAGCTCGTGCATTTGTGCTGTAACAGAATTCTAACTGAATCTAAATAAATTCTAGGATAAGCACAAACCTCTCTCTCCAGGATGTTGAAGAGGTCTCTTGTAAGTGGGTCTCTCATAGGCCGAGAGCTGGCGCGCAGGGCGCGTTTTTGGCCCGCTGGTATGGATTAATGTGAGAGAAGCTGACAAAGTCACATCATTGTTTCAGACAAGTCCGTGATGTAAATTGGCAGACAACGAAGTGAGCAGTCGATACAGATTAGACTGAAGCTTGGCCGCCTGTCCGCGCGCCGGGCCGCCATTGATTGGAGCGAGGCTGGGTATGTGGACGCGGCCAGCAGCGACAGTCGGGGAATGGCAGCCCTGGAGGGGGTGCTGGGAGCCAGCCATGGCAGCTCCTGCCGGCCAGGCATCAAGTGGTACCCACAGTCAGATGGGCAAGGCTGACTCCGGGATCGGAGCAGAATGCGGCGGGGACTATTCTCTCATCGATATGAGAGGTTTGGCTCAGTGTGTGCAGAACATGCCGTGTTACATTCATCCCCTGAGCGGGAGGGAGGATAGCGCAGCCTTAGCCAGGAAACAGGATTATTCTCCCTCTCGGTTACGCGCTGCTTCGCGCCTGTTTACTCTCCTCCTTTCATTCACTCTCTACTTTCACTTATGCACGCATCCTCCATTCTCCTTAAGTTCCTTCTTTCATCTCCCTTTCACTCATTCTTCCACTCCCTATCTAGCCATGCCTCCTTTTCTTTACTTTTTTCATCCATTTCGTTCAAACTTCCTCATTTCATTCCATCCTGCCGTCTGCCCATCTTTCGTTACAAAGCTCCTCTTTTACTGTCTTTCATCGCTTTTCTCTCCCTTCCTGCTTTGCACTCTTCCCTCCTTCCGTTCTGCTTTGATTGGTTCCTTATTCACCCACCTCCCGCCTGGCTTCTCACTCCTTCCATGTTCTCCCTTCTTGATTTTCGCACATCAAGCACTTTGGCTTACTCCTTTCTTAGATGGGCCCTTCTACTCCAGTGCTTCGTGTGTGAATTCATCACTTTGGATTCGGCCGCTGGGAAAGGCACTTATTAATGGGCCTTCGTTGTGCGCTGCTTCACAGCCTCCATAGTCACAGAATTCCTCTAAAAACCAGGTTACCTTGGCCCTGGTGCAGCTCAACGCGTTTTATGTACAAGACTCAGGGCCATATGTATCATTTTTCACAGTAGCAATTACCTATTTGCGATGTTTAGCGAATCGCAATTAAGTAATCGCTATTGGAATGTATGAAACTCCAGGAGTTTCATACTGCGATACAAGGGCTCGCAAATCAACCTACCTCATTAATATTCATGAGGTAGGTCGCAATTTGCGAGCCATTGTGAATGGCTGCAATCACAGGGATGGATGAGCCTTTGCGAATGGCTTACCACCGACTTGAAGTAGGTGGTAACTGTGATTGTTTTTGCGACCACATTCACGGTCACAAAACAATCATACATAACTCTGCGATTCGGTATTAGTAAGGGACGCCTTAACACGCCCCTTCCTAATACCGAATTAGCATGTAGTCGCAAATCCAATTTGCGATTCGGTAACAAGTTACCGAATCCCAAATTGGACTTGTTACATACCAAAGCGCATTCTTGCGATCGCAAATGGCCCATCACAAAAATGTTTGATACATCTGGCCCTCAGTGGCTTATCGCATTGTCATAACCCCCACTAGCTGACTTTATGTTAGTTTGTCACCTTTCCTACTCTGCTTGATCTTAGTACATCCGACTGACCTCTTCCCACCAGATTCACTGATCCAGCCTGCATTATAACTGCATAATAACTACTACTATGTATTCTCTAGCTGGGCTGCCATTCAATAGTGCAATGCACTAGGATATAATAAAACAATTAGGAATGCAGATCAGTAGTTAACTAAAGCGTCAATAATGATTAACCGTGAGCTTTCCTCTAGACTAGAACTTGTGTGCGACTAGTCGATTTTCCAATTCGAATACTGTTGAATGCTATGCAACTAACTGCAACAATTACATCTAAAACTACAGACTAATTCTGGGCTCCAGTGAGTACTCTGGTACACATTTGCGGAGCGCTTCAATGTCTCCTCTGGGATAATAGGCGCTATATAAATCAGCAATACACTGCTATTGTGTGGTGTGCATAACCAGTCACTGCTGTTTGCTGACCACTGGTATTTTAATGCCCACGTCAATGAGACTGCGGCTGCAGCGGCATGCTAGCCCATCTCAGCACGCAGCCACGTGCTCGGTAGAGGTCACCTGTAGCCTCTGCAGTAACTGCATTAGTCCACTGAGCTATCTTAGCACGCTCCCATGAGGTCCTTCGTGGTAACGAGTTGCCTCTGTTGCTGCTGCACTAGCCTGCTGGCCTGTCTTAGCAGACGGCCTTAGGTCCTGTAGATGTCCTGTAAATGTCAAGAGTTGGCTCTGCAGTGGCTGCCTAAGCCCACTGAGTTACCCACTGAGTTACACAGTAGCAGACTGTCATGTGCTCTGCAGAGTTCATATATTGCCCGTGCCGCCATTGCACCGACCCTGCAACCTATATTTGCAGTTTGCCTTATGGTGCATACAGGCCTCGTCCGGCCTTTATTAGCAGTCTGTCACTGCCCTGTGCTTCATGGAGGCCATGTCTGTGCGGTGGCTGCATTAGCACTCTGATCTATCCACCATCTTTGCCGACTGGCCTGTGCTCAATAGAGGTCATGTGTCACATCCCAGCCCCTCCCAACCCATGCTGTAAGAGCCACAGCCCTGGTCTCAGAGCATCTTCCCAGGCCTACTTCCAAGAGATGCCTTTAAGCTATGCACAAGGTTTGCTCGGTTCGATTATTCACAAAAGCACTGTCCGGGAAAGTTGTATTTTTTGTTTTTTTCCCTGAAGGTCAGGACTGGAGGTCAACTGTGTTTTTTCGGTTGGTTGACAATATCTTCCTGGGTTTTAGTCCATTTATTGATAACGCCTTTGGCCATATTTGGATTCTGTGCTGATGAGCCTTCTGCCATCTGACAAGTCATGTCCTGGCTCCTCGCACGACCTTTCCCCTCTGCCCTTCTTGAGCTCACGTCATCTAGTCCTGCCTGCCCAACCACCAATGTTAGGTGCCTAAGCATTGCTGGGATATATACAGGCAGCAAGGAAGGTACGCACAGAATCCGGAAATTACTAGGATAAAATGATTTTTTTAAAATTATAAACGTTCCTTCAAATAATTCATATTCGCGTTTGCTAAACTGACAATTTTATCATTGTCCTTTGAATTTTATTTATTGTTCAGGTCTATTGGTTTCATTTTCTCTTCAATGTGGGGAATCCATGTAAGATTGAATTGTGCAGACTTTAGAAGCAAACGAGAATGAAAAGGGGTCCCAGTATGATGACGTAGTACTCGTACTTCTCCTGTTGCCTGCAGAATGTTTATCAAGCAACCTCAAAGCTTTGTGCATCTACTGTTGTATGTTACCTACCCTGTCATTCATCCTTCCAGTATCTACAACATAAGTAACTTTTGATTGGATGATGATAGGACCTTAACCCCTTTCGGTAAAATGCTGAAATCAGTGCACAAACTCAGAAGGATGATACTGCAGGATGTAATCTAAGTTCAGTGAAACTGTGGGGCAGAAACACAAAGCAGGACAGTTGGCTTATTGAGTGTACGTGGGGAGTCAGTGGGAAAGGGGAGTGCCATTTTTTAAATACTCCGACCACTACCAGTTGTTAAATGTACCAACACCTCATAATGTCCTGTTGTACATTCAGTTATTGTGCACCATATACATGGTCAGTAGTAGTGCCTGGGAAATGGTCCCTGGCTCTGATTTCCTAGGGGTGCTCTACTGTATCTGAGATGAGGTTTGACCATGAACACAGGTTAAGAGGATGTTGTCATTTTTAGGTCTGGCCTACAGAGCTTTTACCTATCTATTGTCGAAAGGCTTATTGTGTACGATACTAAAGCGTACAGAGCTCTCATTGGTTTGTTTTGTCTACAGTGACTTTCCTCATGCTACTTGCATTTCTCCTTACCTTGGGGCATAGCATCCTGTTTTGTTGGATGACTGGTATCCTTCCACTGTGCACTTTCAATGAACTCCTTTTTCTTTTTCATTCTACTCTCCATTAGAGTTTTATTTATCTCTCCATCATGTTCTCTTTCCCCACTGCTCTGTTGCTGAAGTTGCCCGAAGTGGGATGGGTATGCCCAGACGTGGGTCCCTTGCTCACTGTGCCACTGGATTCAAGCTAGACTGGCTGATGAAGGGTGAAACCCTGAAACCGGTCCCATGATGCTTGTTTCCGGTCCAGGGAGGACCTGGCCTGGCAGTTCGGGCTGGACTGTTCCCATGAGGAACAGGGTCAAGACTCATTTGCATATGGCTGGGTCCAAACTGGGGTGGCATGGTGAGCAACAGAACAATGGATTAAACCTAGATCTGTGACTGGCGGTGAGTGTTTCCATTGTTCAGCACTCCGTCCATCATCCCTTTGTGTTGATAAAGTTGCCCTAAGTGGGAAGGGTATGCCCAGACGTGGGTCCCTTGCTCACTGTGCCACTGGATTCAAGCTAGCCTGGCTGATGAAGGGTGATACCCTGAAACTGGTCCTAGGATGCTTGTTTCCGGTCCAGGGAGGACCTGGCCTGTCAGTTCGGGCTGGACTGTTCCCATGAGGAACAGGGTCAAGACTGATTTGCATATGGCTGGGTCCAAAGTGGGGTGGCATGGTGAGCAAAAGAATAATGGATAAAAACCCAGATCTGTGACTGTTCAGCACTAGTTGCCTTTTGTGTTACAACACATACATGCGTATACTGGACCAAGTGCCCGTGAATCAGCCAGGCTAGCCTAAGACACTGTGACTGGGGTACACTGTAAATTGATTTTCCTTGCTGGCAGGGATTAGCATACTTTAATCTTCTAATGCCAATAAAGGTAGATTTCAAGTCTTAGTTTTACTTACATGGGACCAAGATGGAACCAATTTCCTAGGACTCAGCAAGGCTAGCCCGAGACATGGTGGCCAGCTCTAATGTGGTAGGGGTTGTTCACAGGTCTCAATCCACTTTCATGTTTTAATGCTCATAAAGGCAGATTATGGGACTTGCTTCTGCAATACAAAGGGTCAGTAAGATGGGGCCAAGGGCTCAGGAGTCAGCAAAGGTGGCCCACGATATTGTGAATTCCTCTCCTTTATGTGGTAGATTGTAGTTTGATTATCCTGGCTGGAAGGGCTCTGCATACTTGCATCTTCCAGTGCTGATAGGGGCAGATTATGGATCACGTCTCCATAATGTGAAGCATCAGCAGGATGCTGCCAAGTGCCCAGGAATCAGTGAGGCTAGCATGAAAGATAGCAGCCAGTCTTAAAGAAGTAAGGGGTCATCTAATTTTTACCTGTGATGTGCCGGTAAGGCCCAAGACCAGAATTAATCCATGAACGAGTCAGACAAAGGCTCTGATTTCCCAGAGCAGACTGAAACTGCGGTATCCAGTTGATTCAATCACCTCAGTCTGCTAGCTGGAGCCAGCATTCAGAGGGGATTGAAATAGGAGTTGTCCAGGACAGGAAATTACAGCTATTAGCTAGTACTGCTTTAATTCAAAGGCCTCTGGCTAGAGTTAAGAGCAGAGTTAATGCGGGGGGCTAGAGTGGGAGTGGGCCAGACAAAGGAACTCGGAAGAGATGTTAATTTGTGGAGTCATATATAAAAAGTGTTTATCACAATGCTCACAGGTCAGAGAAGAACTGGGCTACGATTGAACAAATTGAGAACTACCTAATCGGTGCCATGCTGCTGTCCTAGCAGGCAGGACAGTGGAAGCTGGGTAAGTCTCTTTTCACCCTATTGTCTATTTTTGCCTTGAATTGTAATTCACTACTAATAATGGAAATGGATGTTGTTCTGAGAGGAAACTCTAGAAGGCCAGAGGATGTGCCATTATGTAAAGTATAAAGTACAAGGGTCTCTGCGATAAAATTAAATTATTGGGCACGCACGGAGGGTAAGAACAGCAGGGTAACACAAGGCAAGCTGGTGCCCTCTTGCGCTCTCAGGACAGCAACCAACCTAGTGCTTTATCTCTCACCCTCACATATGCATAGCTGGGATGTGAGCTGCCACCCAAATAGTGCTCCCCTGAATGGTGCTCACCTTACTTAAGAGCCTTTAAGGGGCTTAGGGCACTACACTACCCCCCTCCCATTTAAAATGGCTTCCTTCAGCCTAGCAGGGGTAGATGGAATCTGGGCCTTTTAAGTTTGTGTATTTTCTTCCCAGGTTGCCAACCTTGATTGCTGTTCCACATCCTTTCTCCTTAATGGGGTGTATTGGTTCAGCAGTAGACAGCCCTGGTTTAAAAAAATAAATACATAAAATAAAATGGTACATGGCTACTGCTTCTGTCACCAATCCCTAATTATGTCCTTTTGGCATCCTTTTACTCATCAGCATCTCGGTCTGGCGCATGTCACTGTAAGCATTACTGGACCTTCTCTGATTTGGTATACAGGTTCACAGCAGCCCACTAAGTCCTTATTATCATTTTAATTCACGCATACGCCTCTCGCATAGCCATATCCATCACACTGTGCATCCCTTAACACGATAACCACACCTCAGTGGTAATCACGAATAACATGAAAACTTCCTATAGGCAGAAAATAAAAACGACACCCTCCCAACTGCACACCCTACACGTTGTAACTTGCTATCCATGTGGGCAAGCACTTCAGCAGCCGACATAGGGGTGATAAGCATTCTACCAATGCTCCTATACAAAAAGTCATCACACTAGGCTGCCACAGAACCTACACACCATTGTATCTTTCCATTTTTCTTGAATTGCCAATACTGCACGGCATTGGCAGAAAGCACTGGCAATGCCAATAGGTTGAAAAGTCACTGCCTACTGACTTCAGCAATGCATGTTTCAGTTTGTGAACAATAGCAGTCAGGACAGACATCAAACTAGACTTCATAGAAATGTCATTCAGGGTGTAGTTTTCCAGCTTTAATAGCATTCTGGCGCAAGACATAGGTGGAAATTTAATGAAAGCATATGTGTACGCCTAGAGGAGTACGTTTGTGGCAGTCATTTTTCAATCACGGCCAGCTGTATGCCAGCACATGCAAAATGAAATGGAGCCAATATTGCTATGCACCTTCAGAGCAGTGCCTGTCTGGTCGATTGCAAAATTTGGGATTCTGTGATAGGCCATTGACTCTTAAAGGTGTTTTTTGTGATCGGAGGGCCAGTAATTTGTCTGTGGGCATGGTTTAAGTGCATGTGCATGGGCTTTTCCTTTTAACACTATAAACAGAACTACTCAGAAAAGTGTAACAGTGCCACGATCTCACAGTAGCTGATAGATTTTCTCTATCAGATTCTCAACATGGAGGGTGATATGGATATATATGTGAGTGGCCCTAAGTGAGAGGATGAGCTTAGTGTGCAAAGCTGTAGGCAGTATTGCCCAGTGCTAATACACAGGGGCTGTCGCCATGCAGGATTTTCAGTGTGCTCATATGAGATAAATGCAAATAAAATTAATCTAATCAAGTCACTTGCATAGTCAGTAGTTACTTTGAATAGCTGGCATGTGACCAGCACCATGGACAGCACTGATCGACTCTATTCTAGAATATGGGGTCAGCTTAGTGGTCTCTAGTCTCCACCTAGCATTGAACAATGGCCCACCCAGGACTGAGTAGTGAGATGGAAAAGATATTGAGTTGGAGGTGTTTGTCCAATTTGGAAGCATTTACAACATGGGTATTCACAAAAATGTTCCTAGGAGGACAAAAAGAATGATCTGTGGTGTCACCAAGAGCTGCATTAATACCAGCAGGATTAGGGTGGGAGTGTAAGGCAGGGGAAGCATGGGGGAGCAAAGCTTGCACATGCCGGGGTCTGTGAATCATGGAGATATTTTGAGGGTTTCATTCCATACTGCCCTCTAAATTAAGCCCTTACGCCCATATTTATACTTTTTAGCGCCGCATTTGCAACGCTTTTTGACACAAAAGCGGGGCAAACTTACAAAATACAATTTCAAGTTTGCCCCGCTTTTGCGTCAAATAGCAGTGCAAATGCAGCGCTAAAAAAGTATAAATATGGGCCTTAGTCTCTAGGAGACACATGATTTGACAATACCGTGTTTTGTGTTATCTGAGTTGCTGGCCCTCTACTGCATCCTGAAGTAAGTCTTCCCTGCTTGCTTTCGCTATCTTTGACAAGTCAAGTGTTCACCAAAAGTAACTTGATTATTGAGTTGAATTAAATGGAATCTTGGGCCTCACAATCACCTTATTCCTTGTGGGAAGCACAAACATGCAGCCTCTTCCTCTAGACATGGTACAGCGGGATTGTGTTAGCAACACCACTAGAAGACTGGAGATTTAATCCTGGATTTGCCACTTTATCAAAATACACTGTGTGTGAACTCTGTATCAAAAGTCTGGGCAGGTTCCACAATACAGTGGCATTTCTTTGGTGAAAGTAGTCCCTGAGTCTCAACATCAGAACCACTCAGATCCCAGTTTCTGTGTAATGGGAAAGATGTAAACTATGATACCACCAGACACAGTTTTTATTAATCCTGGGCTCCCCTTGTGACAAACTGTGTACTCTATGGCAATATTTTTGTACATATTTCTCTGTTTTTACAGAGATCTTAAATCATACTAAACACCAGTAGAAAATATATGATAAGAAAACAGAGCAGTAACCTGGCAATTACTAAATTTTACTCATGGGTAGAGAACAAACGAGGCTCATAGTCCACTCACTAAAATGTGGTGTAATATAAAGTTTTTGACCTTGAAACAAGTAGCTTTGCACTGTGGTGTTTGGTACTCTTGCTTCACCAGATTGTTCAATCATGGTCAAATAATGTTCTTCCTATGACCTTTGCCCCTTAATTACCATTATGTGCCAGAGGTGGGTGAGCCACTGAAGGCTCAAGGTAAGCTCAGGCCAGACACCTGGTTGTGTCTCAGCTCAATGTTCTCTTGACTCCTGAAACCCTTCCTCAAACCCAAAATGAGCAGAGCCTTAATATGGCATCTGTCTGACAACCACACTCTAATCTCATGCGCTGAAAATAAAAGACAAAGCATCACATTTTGCTGCCATTGAAATAAGGAGGTATATAAGAATTTAGTGGCTGACTTCCACAATATGAAAGCAGAAAACCTGGGATCCATCCCAGCTTCCCCTCTTTATCAAATTGTGTGATCGTGGGCAATTGTTTCATTTCACCCTGCCCCCTTTCTCTACATTCTCACGGGAGAATACTGTAAAATGCATGGGTTCAGGATGTTTGCTGTCCAAAAACTTGTCTTGTGCGCTTGAATGTCTCACAGACTATAATGTTGTGCCATGTATAATGATAACAGGCCACGTATAGGGTGCCAATGACAACTGACTTGCTTCTTGGTTCACTCATGGCATTGTCATCAGAGATGGGAGAGGGCATGAATGTTTCTGAGTTTATGTCTGAAAACTATCATTTCTAATAAGCGTTACTCAACGCAGTGGTATAATCTGACATACTTCTATAGGTTAGGGAAATACACTTTTATGAATTTTGAAGAGACCACCATATTTTTACTTGCAGGATATTGTTGAACACGAAGGTGGTCCTGAAGGTGGGTAGTACAGCACACCTTCTTGTCTGATTTCCTTCACTTCAGATAACATGTAAATAAATGCTTGCCCCTTTGGTTCACATCTTTCTGAATGTTAGTGCTCAGTCAAGTAAATGGGAGCCCAGCGCTGCTGTTCACCAGGGGGCTCGTGTGAAAGGTCAGGCGGGCGCACGAGCCTCGGGGCCTTACAATGAGTCTCCCTGGAGCACAAGGAGGGAAAGGCTGCCTGTTTTGCAACTGACGCTTCTCGACCTCAGGGGGCAAGAGGCAAACCCTAGCCTGCAAATGTGAAAGCACAGGATACTTGCTAGGGCAGCAAAAGAATCCGCACCCAGAAGCCCTTCGACGCATAATACAAACAATGAACGTTGGAACAGATTCAGTAAAGTTGGAGGCCACAACAGTCTATTTAGGTGCCACAAAATGTGCAAAAATTGGCACTGCCTGTTGGTCTTTTTTGGTTCCACTTTCTGCGAATCTTGGACTCTAAGACATTTCTAACTCTCTCCTATAATTGCTGTTATTGAGAGTCTCTATTTGGCTTGTGAGGCAGTTTTTACTCAGTCAGGCAAGTAACACTGAACATAAGACGTGTTAATATTTTACTCCATGACCAAAATGCACAGTTGATTTTCTGCCGCCGAAAATTTAGTTTAACATTTTTTAAAAGGGGTAGTCTACATTGCTCGTTTTCAGTACATTATTTTATTTGCTTTATGTACCTTTGAGGAGTAAAATGTTAATACATTTGAAAAAATATTTTAACCCACGGTAACCTTTTTCGTGTTTCTATACTCACAGTGTCTCAGACAGCCCCAACGTGTCTGCAATGCCGCCTTCTGCCACCACGTTAGTGCCTGAACCATGGAATTGAATGTATATTTACCCATACACGCCCAAACCAGTGAATGGAAAAACGAACACATGGCAGGGATGCTTCAAGTACACAAACAGGGAACAATTGCTAAAGTCACTGGCCGTACACCCTCGAGACTGCCAGCCGTGCCTGTTTCACCATCTGCGGCATCACAGGGGATGTCATTTGCATATCAGTCTGTCCGCACACAAAAGGTGCCGAGAAGCCCCAAGTGACAAACATTCGCCGCTAAAGGGATTACATGAAACCGGTTGACACTGCACTCACTACATTCTGTAGCATGCACGCGAAATCCCGAAAAAAGAAGCAGTCTTTGGCAACTCATGATTTTATCAGCTTCAACTCAGGATTTCGGCCATCTGCACCTCACGAAAATCATGTTGCTTGAGAGTTCTTTTTGGAAATACTGTCTTCTTCTTCTGAAAAAGGAGGGCAGTCGTTCCATCATGAAGTCTGATCCTCTGCAGAGTGGACACAGATGTGCATTTCACTCCCACTGCATGGTCGGGCATGCTGGAAAAATAACTCCAAAAATTATGATTCTGCTGGTTTTACACGTATATGTGGAAATGTCTGCACACTTGATTCTATCAGTCATCCCAGTGTGCACTTTTATACATGTCGTCCCTTTATGTTATGTTATATTGATTTGTATAACTCATTAAGCACCTGAGAAGGTATCCAGGCGCTTG
Organism: Pleurodeles waltl; assembly: GCF_031143425.1. Lineage (NCBI taxonomy): Eukaryota > Metazoa > Chordata > Amphibia > Caudata > Salamandridae > Pleurodeles > Pleurodeles waltl. The sequence continues at coordinate 10,084,340 of NC_090441.1, forward strand.
GGCATGTGTGTAGTTTTGTGGGCCCAAAGGTGCTTATATGAAGAACCGTCTTCAGCTTTTTGCGGAACTCATGATGTGTAGAGGGAGGTTGTTCCATTTCTTGGGTGCGATGTAGGAGAATGAGGGGCCTCCAGTGTTAATTTGAGGATGTGAGGAGTCTGTGCGAGTGAGAGTGAGGCAGAGCATAGGTGCCTGGTGAGTTGATGATAGTGTATGCTGCTGTTCAGGTATTCGGGTACTGCGTTGTACGGCTTTGTATGTGTGCGTGAGAAGTTTGAATTGGCTGCGCTTGCGAATGGGGAGCCAGTAAAGCTTCCCGAAGTTCGATGTGATGTGAGTGCAGCGTGGGACGGTGTGTATGAGTCTTACAGCCGTGTTGTGGATGGTCTGGAGTCTGTGTAGGAGTTGTTTGTAGATTTTGTCATGAACAGTTTGCTGTATCAGCGCCAGCTTTCAACTTGGTTAATATCGAAAACATGAACTAAACATGATCTTAAGCTTGATAAAACATTGTCAGATATGTATCGGTTCATCATTGTAACCTGAAAAATCCGAAATCTATATATATTTTTTGGGGGTAATAAGAGAGCCTTACACAGCAAGGGAGGGACACATGAGGGGGAAATGAAAATATGGTAGGGTTTGAGCAAGGGCTATTTTAAAGAGCCCTAAGGCCCCTCACAGCAGTGATATGTTATCTCACTGTAGGGATGTAACCTCTTCTGCTGATGTCTTGCTGCTATCTGAATATTCAGCGTCTCTGTACGTGCATCGACCTGTAGCGATGACTAGAGTGTAGAATGCATCAGGGGATCGCCTAGAACTGTGATGCATGGTGCAAAGTGACGCTGTGTTAGGGCTGTTGGCTAACAGTTAGGGGTTTACAGAAACTTGTTCGAAAGGGATGCTTTCAGCTTTTTCTGGGAAAGAGGGTGGTTCTGGAAGGGAATGAAGACCAGTCAGAAATGTTTTTAGTAGGCAGTGTGCCACATGAAGAAACATAGATCTTTCCTAGAAAGTTTCTTGGGGAGGTGGGTTTGAGGAAGCAGGGTAGGGTGCTTTTGGAGTTCATTGCCAGGTGTGTTAGTGCTCCCCAGTTGAGGGAAGGAGTTTGAAATATATGCTGGCAGGGGAATGGGACGGTGTCGACATCTTAGGCTAGGAGCGATGTGATTGGATTTCCTATGCGTGACATCAGTCTTGTCAATGCATTAAGCAAGCCGTTAGGCAAGGGCATGAGGAGTGATTTAGGTTGTGCCATTGAGGAAGGCATTTCACTTGTCAAACCTCAGTCAGCTTATAATATTGGGTGGATTAAGATGTGGGGACATTTCTATACAATGCAGAGAATGTGCATCAGATGGAATAACCAGTGGTTGATGACTGTGATGTTTTCCTCTCATGATGCCTTAATATTTGCATCTGTGTTACTGAAAGAGGCGTCATCTTGTACTATGAAGAACAGGTTCACAGAATGTATACAATAAGGATCCACAAAGAGTATATTGGAAACAAATGGTGGCAAAAGATTCTGGTCCTCTGAGCACAGACCAGCCTTTCACTCAATACACTGTCCTACATTTTGCATAGGGCCTTCCTAGCAATGGTGGAACAACTGCTTTCTGTGCATAGATCGCATCATGTAAATAGTGTCAGACCCCTCTAGCACATCCATATTCCCGCTTGGAGTAGCACTCGAGAAGCAAGCACAATCCGAGTTGCAAATTGTGCACCCAGTAAATACAGAATCCATGGGGATTGGCTTTTAGCCAGTAAGCAGTTTCCTCCATATATCAGGGAATGCACCTAAAAATGGGGTGTACCACACTAATAGGACATGTTATTCCAGGTCTGATGGCATACTCTCAGTATGTGCACTATTTGTCCAGACAATTTGCACCAGGTTTTGCCCTGCAAAAATCATGCTAAAAAGCCCATGGTGTCTGGAATTTGTGACATGATTATAATTATGTTTTGAGGGCAAACAGAAATCTGGGCCCACATCAGGATTGTGCACAGCATGGATTAAGGGTCAGAGTCTTCAGGTTTGTCTTCAGTTTCAAACTTTGGGGTTTCTAACATATTGTCTCAAGCACTTGAGTGCTTATTCCACTATGTTCATGCAGCGGGGACCCCACGATGCCCCCAAATGTTTCTTACCACTTTTGTGCAAATATCATATTGGGCATGGAACTGTTGACTTGTTTGTTTGTGCATAGTGGTCTATAAGACAAGTGTCTCTGTTGTAGTGTTGCCATTGATGGTGAAACAGCTTGTGGGCTGATGTAGATTGGGCTAGTTTTATGTTGGCCTGCAGTTCAAAGTAACTTGTGCTCATTTTTGTCTTCTACAACTTTACACGTTTTAGGTTCTTCAAAGTTGATTTGAGGGCTTAAATTACTGACCAATTCAGAGTATGATACAGCCTTCTCTCTATTGTATTCACCATGACTGTTTGTTGTAATAAATATCTCAGTTTCATGTCCAGCTGTTAAATACTGATCCACTATTTCAACTCTAGGGGTAAGGGAAGTGATGTGGTTTCATGGCTAGGTTGGTGCCTTTCGAATCAGGGCACCTGGGTTCTAACCCCGACTTCCCTACATGCCCGCAGTGTGTGATATGGGAGAAGCACTATCTGCAGGTCCCCAGCTTTCCTTATTATTCCAATATTTAGGGAGCGTAGGAAGATGCTAAACATCATCATAGTACAGCACCGTGCATCACCTGGACACAATAGCCACCACGCTAGTGCAGTAAACGTTTCTCCTTCTTGCCATTGCTGAGGCCATGTCTCGTGTACACTTCTAGAATTTGTGGCGCTCACAAGGTCGGATCAGCCATGTATTCTGTCTGGCATTTCCCCAGGAGCTGGGGCCATTGAAGGCTGGTTTTTGAAGGTCGACAGCACTGCCCCTGTCTGAGGGGTTTATTGCAGCAGGTGCAGCATGAAAACCAAGTTAGGAAGAGACAAGGCAGAAAGAAAGCGAGAGTGTGGAAAGAATGGGACAGGAATGGAGTGGGGCTATTTTGAACATTTTTAGGTCTGGTGTTACTATGGCCTTTTGCTTTTAATGAAAATGTATATACTGTGTACTTTTTACAGGGGCTTTCAACCAGCCCTCATCACCTACTGGTCTGCTGTAGTGTTAACATTTTGCTTCGGCCCACCACTACCTGGGTCACATAGTCAACCCACTTCAGCCATTAGCTTATCCGGCTGTCAGTGTTCTGCTCTTGCATTATGTGCACATCTTCACAATAAGTATCTCCCTTCTGTGCCAGGGACTACTTGTATATTGCATGCTGTTATAATTATATATATCAATTTTGACTTTTAACAAATTCTTGTTTTAATTAGGTGAGGGAGTGACAACTCCTTCAGCACTGCTACCAGGCTGCTCGTGTATCCTTAGAGGAAAAATTATTCATAAAGAAAATAAGCATTGATAAAGCAAGCCAAAAGGTCTGCAGCCGACACAGGTGTCCTAGCTTTGCCAGTGCTGGTTGTCGGGGTTGATGGTGGTTTCCAGTCCAGGCCTGGTGATTTAGAGTTCCACTGCACCCTTCCCTACATTGATACTCCAAGCCCTTTATTGAGAGCCAGAGACAATGTTCCTCCACCATTCCTCATTGCTGTAATGGTTTTCTGTTTCCCAAAAGGCAATCCTACAAGGGTCATTTGGTCTCAGTGTCAACTACACCTATGTGCCAACAAATTGGCTAACTCATCCACAGCAGTTACTTTCATTTACGAAAGTTTCACTTCCCAGACTAATTTTTGATGAGCTAATTGTTTTTTCTGAGCATCAAAAAATCTACTCAGAAGCAGCTCCGAGATTTCCAAGCTTGACTTCTTTTCAGCAAACACCTGAAAGAAAGCGTTTCTTTGAGGTTTAAGAAATCACCAGTACTTCTTTTAAGGATGAAAGAGTATTGGCTAGATTAGAGCATTTATGAACATTCCAGAGGGCATTGTCGTTGGATAATTGGACAAACACAATGCCAAACTGATGTGTTAATGCTATTAGCGCATGCTCACTGAGGGCAGCAGTGAATGAGAAAACTCCTGTTGATAGTTTAGTTTAGTAAGTTACCACCAACTTCATACATTTGCTTAATGTCCTTGTGTAGTCAAGTTTACAGGCATTGCAGTAAGACATCCTAAAGATGTATCAACCAAGAGTAGCAGCAAAAGCTATGAGAGTCCCACTCAGGTCATCTGGTGGGCCCTGACACATTACAAGTTTCTCTGAACAACGGGTTTTATTAGCATTGAAGCCCCCACTTTGAGTCCCAAGTACTGCACATTTTACCAATGAGTGCCCACTGATATCATGTAAACAATCATGTGTTTGAAAGGAAGTGGCTTTACACCCTTAAAATCGATAGGTGTAAGCGTATTTTAATTTGTGCGGTTTGGATAAAGCTGGTTTAGCAAATTTGTTACAACATAGTAGAAAAAATATGAAAAATGGCTATTGCCTTCTCAGTGGTATCTTTTCTCTAGTGTTCTCTTGCTTGGTGTGCCATCACATATTGTATAAATAAGTCCTCACAAAGTTTCATGGTAGACAAACTGACCAGTCTGGTTTTATGCTTAGTAGATCTACACACCTTGATCTCAGGAGGTTGTACAACTCTATGGAATGCTCCAAGCTAGTCTTGGAACTTCTGATGAAATTATCTATTGACGCTGACAAGGCCTTTGACTCCATAGAGTGTTGAAGATATTGGCATCAAATGGGCTCAGGTTATGAGTATTTATTGTGTGTAAGAGTGTTGTACAATGATTCACTGGTTAGAATTTGTGTCAGTTGGGTGATGTTTGGACTTTTACCAACACCAAGGAACAATGCAAAGATGCCCATCATCAAATACTGTGCTCTGCCCTCACAACAGAGCCCTTGGATTGCTGAATCCGACAGGATCTGCTTGCCAGGAGTGGACTTTGGACAGCCAAATGAGGCGCATATATTTGTTCACAAATAATGTGCATATGTAAAAAGCAGAAACCAGACTCTGATTCCACTCTAGATGGACTGAGGTACATTTTCAGAGTGTTTGGCAGATAATCCAGATTTGTTCTTGTTTGGTCCAGATAGGTGTTATTGTCCCTTAAAGTTTGGACTCTGATTGTGGATAGAGAGTGTCGCTTTTAGGTCACCTTACATGGATTCACATACCTAGGAATGTATGTTGTGAAAGTCAGGAACTGGTTTACCAAACAGACTTTGATGAGGTTCCTCAATCAATTTAAGTCTGATGTTATGCCTTTGCACACCTTCACACTATGTCTGACCCACAATGGTGGCAGCTCAAGATAATCCTTTTGAGAATCGAGGGCAATCAGACCACCCGACAAATATTCCAGAGAGATGTGGGACTGACAGTCATGCCAGGAGACCTAGCCAGGCTAAGGGGAAGTCAAGAACCACCTAGGGATGTGAGCTAGAGATCCAACGTGAACTGGTGCATGCCAGCAGAGAAGAGAATCTATACCGACCGCGGTAACACTAGGCAGTATGATAGGCTTTGGGATTCATTGAAACAATATTAAGGGGTACCGTGAGTGGTTCACTAGGGGGGTAGATGACAATGTCACCCATTCTAGGTTTGGTCCGCAGGACTGCATTTTTGATGTTTGTGACCTTAGACCTGCATTATGTTTATGTGGTGCAGGACTGCAGCATTTACTCTGCTTTGATACTGTATGTTTTATTATCAAGCTGACTTCTTCTCTTCATCAATGCCAGTGTTGTTCTGTTTGCATTATAAGACATTAAGGCCCATATTTAGACTTTTTGATGCAAATCAGCGCCGGCCCTGGTTTGCATCAAAAACTTTACCGCCAGCTAACGCCATTCCTACGCGCCATGCAGGCGTCTTAGTTAAGGAATGACGTTACCCGGCACTTCGAACTGGTCTGAGTAAAAAAAAATGACTCAAACCAGGCAGCGCCGGCGTAGGGGAAAATGGGGGTTGTGCGTCAAAAAATGGTGCAAGTCAGGTCTGAGGCAAAAATCATGCCTCAAACCGGACTTGCACCATTTTTTGACGCACAACCCCCATTGAAATGGCTAAGACAGGAGTCATGCCCCCTTGCCCAATGGCCATGTCCAGGGAACTTCTGTCCCCTGGGCATGGTCACTGAGCACAGTGACATGTAGGGGGACCAAAATTAGGCCCCCCTATGCCACTTTAAAAACAAATCAAAAATACTTACCTCAACTTACCTGTACTGACCTGGGATGGGTCCCCCAATCCATGGGTGTCCTCCAGGGGTGGGCGAGGGTGTCATGGAGTGTCCGTGGGGGCAGGGAAGGGCACCTCTGGACTCCTTCCAAGCCCACAGGTCCCTTAACGCCTGCCCTGACCCAGGCGTTAAAAAACAGCGCACATCAGGCTGTGCGACGTTTTTTAAGGCCCACCCCCTCCTGTGCGTCAAAATGACGCTGGAGTATAAATAAGGCGCACAGGCCTTAAAGTAATTTTTTGGGCAGGAACGCCTACCTTGCATATCATTAACGCAAGGCAGTTTCCCACCTCCAAAATATGACGCACACGGTGGAATTTGTACATCCACGGGGTCGGGCGTCAGAGTTTAAATATGGGGCAAGGTTTGCGACGAATGTGCGTCAAAATTTTTGACGCACATTCGGCGCAAACAGGGTATAAATATGCCCCCCAGGTTGTCTTTAATAAATGTGTGTATCTATAAATGTTAAATAAATTGTGTGCCCTTTTCATTCTTTACAAAGTCCAGGAATTTTAAATTAATTACCAGGAATCAGCCAATTATATTTTCTCACTTATTACACAGTAGGTTGATTCTGGGGACATTTTCTGTAGAAAGTCACCCAACAGCCCTGCAATGGTGGGTCAGTATCAATCAAAGGTGCAGCATTTAGAGAAACTCACAGCTTCTCCTTCGGTGCGAAAACCGGCCTTATGTCCTTTTGCTTTGAGTTTAATTTGTTTTATCGCTTGATGCTTAAACAGACTATGTCTTCTTTCCAGTTCCCGACATTCACCCTGTCTCTGAGTGCGCCGCACGAACGAAAGGACCAGGCTTTAAAGCACTTGGTGGAGCTACACAATTACAAGCAGAGAAAGAGGCCAGAAAATCAATGGCTTCCCCTTTTGTTTAGCACAGAACAGACGCCAAAGTCTCTTAAATGTCCTCCTTGTATCTTTTGTGATGTCATCCTGCTCTTTAAACTCCACTAGAGAGCAGAATGAGGAAGAAGGCAGTAACATGTTAAAAAAATAAAAGTACCTGAAGAGGTTACTTGAAATCCTGCACGCACACCAAAAAAGAGGCTGGCAGGGGAAAAGGATTGTGCATCCTCCATTGTTACAACCAGATGTGACTTACCATGGTTTATGTGTACCCTTATAGGAAGACGTGTGTGGGAAATTATAATTTCTACATCACTGTTAGGCACTATTCCGAAAATGACGAAGTTGTGAGATGTATGTACATTGCCCAACTTCACTCGTGGATGTGGTTTTCCCCTAGGTTTTGCACTACAAGGGTTTGTAGAAGAGAATTTTGATGTCCTACTAAAATAGATATTGCTCAGGTTTTATGTGTTAATTTGAATCCCCGTCCTGACAGTCTGGGTTTTCAATAAGAGTTCCTGGCTACAAGGATTCTAAACCGGATTATGAGCAGTGGTTCTGGCCTACTGGTACCACTTTTGCCGTCAGTAGAGGGAAGTAAATAAGCAGCAACAAATAAAACGCTTTCCAGGAAGCTTGGTACACATCTGTCATATGTCCCAAAGTAGATCCAACCATGGATGCTGCTGGATCTCATGGTTTCAACACTGCAACGTGCTGCTGTGGATTCGCACAAATAATACTGTCTAGATGCTGAGAATGTCTGCAGGATCCAATGAAGTGGGCTCTGAAGTGCATGGACATGGCATTCAGGAACCAAGCTGTACGGCACGGAGATTAGTCGGAGGACCGAAAACAGAATGTTAGGCCAGTATAGAGGGAGGCTAATAGGTCTTGAGGAAGAGCAGTGGGCCCTGTGGGCAGAGGCTGGTAGACTTATGAGGATTGGTTGCCTTTAAACAGCGGACGAAGTTTTAGCTGATTTTTTATTGACATGGTACATTAGGATACTAGTCTGTAAGGCAATGAGACAGAATGTGAAATGGTCATCATACCTGGTCATAAGGCAGCCTTTTTCATGATATGAAGTGTTTCCAGTTGCAATGTCAGGGAATCTGTGGCGATGGGGCCCAGAGAAAAGAAGGGCCTTTGTTTTCCCCTATAACACCTTATACAGATCAGGACAGAGAAGCTTGGGTGAAAGTGGGTGTTTTGAAGAGGGGTTGAGCTCATCCAAAAAGTACCTGAAAGTACAAGCTAATGAGTGATCATCCTAGCCCTCCTTTCCAAGCTGGCGTCCGTCAGTCTGGTGTTGTGTGTAGGGTGGATGAGTGAGTGGCTTTGGGTGTTTTCAGCAGGTATGCACGAGTTAGGATTTGTTTTACTACTTGTTTTTTGTAATGTAACATGGAGTGATTTATGTGGGGGCATCAACACAAGAAGAATGTCTAGGATATAGCCAGGATTTCATTGTATCAGGAATATTATGTGGGTCTAACTTGAGCACAGTGGTGCAATTCGTCAGCCAAGTCACGGAACAATGACTGACTGTGGTGTATGAATGAGCTTATTGACCACTGGTTGGAGTGTTAAAAACTGATTGTGTTTTTCCTGTCTACAGAATCAAACCCTCACCAATTATGTATAATTATATCAAAGTGCTAAATTGTATTCAAGTCTCACAGCACAAACACATTAGGACCTCCATAGCAATTCACTATACACACTATGGAATGTGTTCTTTCTGTGATAAAAATATATAAATGATCAGGCAACAGTCTGTCCCTGGTGTTCTATTCTTTGTTCAACTCCAGACTGCTGATGCTTGCTTTCTGAACTGGCCTTTACAAACTGTACAAATGGTTGTGATGTTGACATGATTTATTTTGATATACACCATTAGAATGTATTCTTTTTGAATTTTAAAGACGATGTAGATGACTTTGTTTGTTAAGATGTATGTACCTAATTTCACCTCTGGAGAAGAGTGCATCCTTAGTTCCTCAATACAATGATATGCAGGGTAGGCAGGTTCTCTATGCGTGGGTTTGCACTGATTGTCTCCTAGTGTCTAAAGTGATGGGTCAGGATGTGATATGTTGGTGTCAGTGCAGGCTTCTCCCATATTCAAAACTCAGGTGGTTTTCTGTAGTATTTTGCATGTTTGTCATATAGATCCAATCACAACCATAAGCATAGTACAAATTAAATTATTTGATCACTTATCAATCTCAATCCCTTATTCTCTTTCACTCTTTCTAGCTCATGCTGTCTCTATTTTTTATCTTTTTCTCTCTTTTTTCACTTTAACCAACTTCCTTCTTTTCTCTTTTTCCCTCCCACTCTCGCTGTCTCTTCTGTTTATTCTGACCCTCTTCCTCTATGTGCGTCTCTCCTTATTTATTGCTCTTTCATACTTCTTTTTTACTCTCTACATTTTCCATTCTCTATTTCTACTTTTTATACATTATTTGTGACTGTTTCTCGGTTTTCAGTTTCTTGTTAAATTTTCTTCTGTTTGGTTTCTCACACTCTGTTTGAATTTTTGACCTTCAATTTGTCTCTGCCTATTTTCTCTCAATAGTCTTCCCATGCCTGCCTCCATCTTCATTTCTCTCACTGTTATCTCTTCAAATTGTGTTCTTATTTAGTTTTTTTCTCACCTTCAAAATGTCTCTTCTAAATATTCTCTATTGTTATATTTCTGATATTCATATTTATTCTTTGAGTGGCTTTATATACTTCTCTCTCTTACTTTTTCTTTCAATCTGTTGTATTTCCCTCTCTTTGTTACTGTCTTTCTTTTCTTTTTATTTCTTTCCCTTGCACCTCTGTTCACTAACTGTGTCGTTCCATGTTGTATCTCCACAAGGCTCTCTAATTCATCACTACTACCTCTCACTCTTTCTCACTGCATTCATCTTTAAATTTGTATCTCTGACATTTATTTCAAATCTATGTTTCCGCTTCTCTCCCTTTTTTTATTTATTCTTCCATTTCCCTCCCCGTGCCACTTTTTCAGTTTCTGTATTTCCATCTTAATTTTGCTTGCTCTGGCTCCTTTTTTCCATGTCTCTCTCCTGCTGTCAATGTCTGTCTTTCTTTTCTCTGGAACGCTATTTTCTATTTTCATTTTGCCTAAATGCCTTTATTCGCTTCAACTATGTTTCTATAATTTCTCCCTCCATCTTTTTTCCCCACCACTCTCTGTCAACTGAACCGTTTTTTATTTTTATGCAAATGGATTTCATTTATTTGTGTATTTGTTTATGTGTTGGTATATTTGTTTACCCCCTTGATCAGACTTCACCACATATCTCTGGTTGGGATCCTGCCGAGTTTAGCCGGAGACAAAACACGTTGACACTGGGAGGGAGCTGCAAAGAAAGGACGCCGCCGAACAATAGGCAGGATTTGTAGCAGCCGAGGCTTTGCATTCAAATGTTCGCCTGCCGCCTCTGAGCCGAGCTTTATCATGTCTTTACAGCCAACAGCTTGTTTATGAATAAAAAATGTGGCATGGAACCAGAGGAGTGAGTTGTCTTTGTTTTGTCAAGTGTGCCGAGACAAAATGCTCGCTGCGCGCGAGTCTTCACTTTCGACAAGGCCTTCGGGGACCTCCGGGGGCAGCTGCGCTCAAACCGCTACCTGCGGCCTGGTTGCTATGGCGAGGCAGCTTCACCTCCGCCGACGGCCGCTGAATATTCATGAGCTGCCCCCTTTGGATGCGGCCGGCTGTGGGGTGGGCCGGGGCCACCGCGCGGCGCCGGCGTGCAAAGCAGGCGCGCGCTGACAGACAGCCACTTTATTAACTCGTTAAGCTCAATGTGTTTCCTTAAACATGCTATAATTACAAATAAAGCTGTCACACTTTGTTTGCCATTATAGAATTGAGCTAAGTGCTGGTCTGACCTAAGCTTTGAGGGGCAACGTGGAAGGGGGATCAAACAACGAGCAGGAAGAGGACGGGCTGAGACGAAGTTTGTGACACTTTTTTTCACATTACTGGTATTGGGATGGAAAGTTGAAAAGCAAGCGGTCTTCGCTTGCACTGAGTGTTATTTATTCAAGTACTTGCCTTATCTACTCACAGCCAACTACATCCATCCTGTCAGATGCTAATTCAGATCTCTCAAATTTTTACACTTAGCAGTAGTGAGAACTATTTAGCATATTTGATGACATCACAAACATTGATATATCACACTACCTACGCTATCAATCACAACCTTAGATGTAAGACCAGTGAAATGATCAAAAAAATCTAAATACAGAAAAGTAAAAAATACAATACCAGAACTTCACTAAATTACTTTCATGGGTTACAAAAGTTTCAGTGCAGCTCTTAAGGAGTCAGAAACAGTTCCTTCCATGAATTGAAAATGTATGTATGAGGGGCCTTGTAATGGTGGGATGGCTTCTTGGTGTCTACATCACCCAAACGCTGCACACCACGCAGAAGACCTCTAAGCTGGGCCACATGTATGTTCTGTTTCTAGTCCTTCTGACCAGGTGTGACATTTACCCTTCTGCGAGTGGTAGCAAACTCACCCTCCCAACGAGTTAGACTCATTCCCAATGAGTGAGACTTGAAGCCACTGCTAATTTAGTTAAATATTTTAATGCGTTCTACTTCCACATTCTGTAATTTGGCCTGAGTTATGGTCACAAAAAGACAGGACGGATGCATAAAGGGTTAACAGGGCAGATTAAAAAACTGATCTGCAGTGGTGTCTGTAGGCACTTTAAAATAGAGACTCCAACCAACTAGTGGATGATGACAAAGTATGTAAAACCCCTTTGTAATTGTAACTATTGAATTGGTTTGTAATCAATGTGGTAACTAATTATGGTGTCATAGACAAAAATTGCTGCTACCCACCACTCTGTCAACAATTTCAAAAAGTTACCTCGCGCATTAAGAATCAACCAATCATATGGCAGGATGTGGCCCATTCACCATGTTACAAATTCTGAATGGAAAATCTGCGTCAAATTTACAGTCCAACTTCATGAGCTGTAATCAGCTGAGAACAGAATCACACCTTTCTTCCTAAAAAACTCAGGCTAGCACAGTGGCAAGCGTATATGGCTATTATGCTCCAAGCAAATGTGTACAAGCCAAATTCACAGCTGTTTTACATCCAAGAAAAAGCACTGCACCACTTTCTAAAAGTGGTAGAAAACAAATAATGGATGATCGAATCATTTCACTGAGTTGTTTGCTGGGTAAGACACTGGGCGCCTTCATAGTGAGTCCTTGCAGGGTAGCTGCCCAGCCCAATTCACTCAGTAGCCCTCTGGAGGCTTTTTCCATAACTCATTTTGGCAAGCACTTGTGTGCTCCTAGTGGTCCAATAATGCAGACGGTGCTTGAGAAGAGCCTGTTAGAAGCAGAGAACTAGGCATCACGACCCACGAGGATGACAAGTGCTTGGTGGTAATCGAGGCACTGACACCAGGACAGAGAAAAAGCAGCTGAGCCGTGGTTTGTTTCGGGATGTCGGGGCCATGCATATTCCATAGCTTTCTTTTAAAACATCCAGAAACATGGAAAGGAAGTTGCTGCACCCAATGCTCTTTTCCGTAATTTTTGGAGTTTAATTTGAGAAACATGAATATACATTTTTACTGTCTTTTTCACAACTGTTTTAGATGTATATCATAGATTTCACTCTTTTCCCCTGATAGATATTGGCAAATATTTCTGCAAACGTTCATGTTTTTGCTAGGATTTGGACTGATTTTACATTTTACTCTTATGTACAGTATTTTGATAAGGATATTTTTTCGGCTCATTACCAGCATTCACTGTCTAATTTCGCAATCTGTTTAGATTTTTCAAACAAAGTCACTGGAATATTTGAAACCCAACTTGTAGAGAATGGATGTGTCTCTTGTCCCATCTTTCTTCGCACTTACGTAATGCAAAAAGGACACCTTATGTTGAGAGATGACTTGGTAAGACTAGCGAGCCTTATTCAGAGTTTGGCAGATGGGATCCTGCATCAAAAAGTGGCATATATTATGTCCACAGTATTACAAGTGTCATAGACTATAGTGCACTTGTAGTATTGGAGACATGACATCTACGCTTGTGATGGAGTATCCAGTTCGCCAAACTCTAAATAGAGACCATAGTGTCCCATTCTTTCTTTTTTGTATAACACCTCCTCTGGTATATATAAGCTCTCTTTTACATCACTGCCTGTAATATATCAGACTCATCTTTGGTCAGGCAGCAGCAGTGCGGTAGTAGGGTGGGAACGTAAAGACTATGATGAGGAAGATAGCTAGTAAATAATCTGGCCAATGCCATCTAGGGAAAGACCTGTAGTCCATCTAGAAGGAAAGAACGATTGGAGTACTGTGAGCAGGAAGTCTTAAACCTAGAGTCATCCCTTAATTTTAGACCATCAACCTTCCTTATGTCTGTCCTTACCTTTTGAGAATGTACAAAGCAGCACTCACATTTCAGCGATGAAACACAGATGCTGGAGTTCTGCTACACCCATGATCATTCCTGCCATCATTTTAATTCCAGAGCGATAGAACTCAATACACTTTTCTCAAAGCAACTGGACTATAAAGGAGCCCCACAGCAAGCCCATAGTATTGCACAAAGGTGTTTATGGATTCCTAGGTGGCTGCATCACAGATATCTCTGGGATTCACTCCTTGATTCTCAGCACAAGAAGTTGCTGTTTTTATGGTCAAATGTACCTGAACACCACTATAGAGGCTCATACGTGCAAGTCATGTGCTTTACTGATAGCCTGTAGCATCAATCTGCTGACACTAGCCAGCGAGGAAGGGAGGGGGGAGCTTTCCTTCTGGATCTAAATGTAACAATGTGCAGAAGGATGGCATCCTTCTAAGTAAACAGAGAACCACAATGCATTCGTTGTTCCATTGCAAGTACCCAGTAAACCTGAATCACAGCTCCAAGTATTGCAAATATACTGCCTTCCTGAGTTGCTTTTCTAATGGACGTTTCACTAGAAGACGCCTGGAAAATTTTGTATGGTGAAAAAATGTTAGCAAGAGGCAAACAGACTTCTGCACGCACAAACTCAATTGCTGCATTGCTGTCTTGATATTTCTCAAATCGGTATTAATGCACCAAAGCCCCTGGGCACCTGAGCCAGGACCTAAGGAGACAAAGTAGGGGAAAGTGCCTTCAGAACAATGGCATGTTTGATTTGAGAAGGAGAATCCACTTGGAGCTGGATGTGTGGGTCAACCTTCTCTAGAAATAAAAAGACAAACAGCTCCCAGCACAAAAGAACCCATTTTCCCACTATATCAAGCTAACACTTTGCTGCAATAAATACTGTGTTGACCATCAGCAATGAGAAAGTAATGTTGAATAGAGGCTCAAAAGCGACTTCCTTCAGTGTTTGGAACACTGAAGGTAGAGCCTGTGATGTAAGAGGGGAATGCACAGCTGACCTTGATTTTTCAGAACTCCCCAGTAAGCATTGAGCAGACAGTTCAATGCCAGAAGCACCATCTAGGGACTCGTAAAAGGGTTTCACACCCACCAACTGTCTGCTGAGGGAGAAAAACACAAACCTCACAAAAAAATCAACCTGTAAAAAGTCTCAAGATCAACAAGTTATTGCATTGCCTGTAATGAAGACTCTTGGCTTTGCATAATTAAACATTTACCCAGTGACAGTCAACCATCTTCAGAAATGATGATCTCCTTGACTGCTGCACACAGAGATCCTTGAAACATGTCACACTTTGCAAGCCTAAACCTTGAAACTCCAGACCAGTTGTTGCACAGTGGAGATTGAGAGACATAGATGGCAAAGAAGGGATAATTGCCCTACCAGAATCCATGGGGGATTTGCGCCAGCTGTGATTTGATTGGGAACCATAACCAATGTCTATCACAATCACCTTTTTAGATCATGCATCTTCTTGGCTGATACATAAGGTCTCAAGAGACCGAGATGAAAGTCAAATATTAGCTCTGTTGGTGTCATGCCTGCCGCAATCTTTTCTCTGGATGCAGCGGGGATGGAGCATGTCTAATATAAAGGGGCAGAGACAGGAAGTTGCTTGGCATTCTAGTTGTTCCCTGCCTGCAGCTCCATGCTGTCGGTTTCACTTTCTTGCTTCTGGGTTCCCTGCATGCTGCTTCGGCGTTCTCAGTGGCTTCTAATCGGGTCCCTTTCATATGGAGAGTTCTTTTGTCCATTTCGACGGATTCTTCTCTTGGTTGCACCCATTGGATGTCCTGAAAAGCAAAAGAAAAAATCCACTACATCATCGACGCTCTGCAGATACCAAGCTGGGGGTAACGCGCTCTGTGCGTTCACATGTTTAAAAAGCGATAACAGAACTATACTTATCTGAACTTGCATCTTGTTTGTGGATCCTGTATTGTGAACTCCATTCTCTAATGGCTTACCTAAAAGGACAAAGATACTATGAATATCATTGTCCCTATGGATTAAAATAAGTTAACATTTGTTTTCATATCTCTGCACGTTTTAAGGCTCTTTATTTTTGCTTTTTGACCGACAACTAGAAATGAAATACATGTAGGAATGTATGTTCTCTCCTTTCTTTTCATTTCTTTCTTTTGTCTAAATTTCTAGTCAGTATTTTGGAGCCTTCCTACAAAAGGAACAGTAAAACCAGAGGTATGCTTCAGTGGCGTAGCGTGGGGGGTGCAGAAGGGTCGGCCGCACCGGGCGCAACATCTTGGAAGAGACTAAATCCATGGGTTAAGGGGTGCAAATTACTTGCCTTGCCCCGGGTTAGGGGGCGCAAATTACTTGCCTTGCCCCGGGTGCTGACAACCCACGCTACGCCACTGGTATGCTTTACTTTGGGTAGTAGATGTCCTAATCCCTCCTGTTGCTCCTTACGATATATACACGTACTCTCTCTCTTTTGTCCCTTAGACACACACAACCCGTCATTTTAGCTGCCACTTATCTTTTTTCACTGATAAACGGAAGAGGGGAATTGTTCAGGTGTTGAACTACACCTAGAAAAGTAATAAGGCCATATCACTAACTCCCTCTTGTTCTTTATTTTCTGTTGGGAGGATTCTTGAATATCCGGAGGTAGACACTAGCACCACAGCACAGTATCCATGGGACACCTGTTTCTTTTCTCTTCCATTCCCCTCTTCCTCGTCCTCCTTGGTTAGCTTTGACTATTGTTGGGCTACCTTGGTCAAGGATGAAGTTGGAAGCCAGCATTGTGTCCTCCCCTCACACCTCCAGAAAAACAAGGTGAGATTCTGACAGCTGGAACCCAAAAGGACAGGGCATCTAAACTCAGTACTTGAGACATGAGAGACTACAGACGATTAAACCCAGATCTATGACTGGGGTGAGTGTTTGAAAAGTTTCAGCACGCATTCCTTCATCCTTTTGTGTTGCTACAGATGATAACATGCCAGAAAGTCTCACACATGGTGGTTAATGTGAGTTGTTCCTTCTCTAGCACGGATCTCAATGAAGCATTAAGCTGCTTTGTGACTTGGAGCAACATCCTCCTGGCGTATGCGAAAAACTTGCAGCATTGAATGCCAGGTTATGTGTAGGATCCATTATAGAGTTCTCTTTGTTGAGGATGAATCTATGGAAGCAGAAGGTCAAATATATATCACTCTGCAATCTTCTTTTGCCTTAATTTAGGAGAGACAAACAGGTGATCTCTCCGTTATGAAGACAAACATAGTCCGTGATTGTGTAATTAAGCTGCCACTGCCAAAACCTCACGAGTCCCATGGATGCTGAAGTCAACATGAACAATTAGCCTGTATCAATTTGTAGAAACGAATTGGGTAAAGAATAGTAGGGGACATTTTTATATCAGAAGGTTGGTCCATGTGTTGTAGTTTACAATGGGAACATTTGTATATGTGTCCTTCAAGTCTTTTCAACCCGGAAGTCCCTTGGCTGAGCCAATGAAAGAATGACATGAGGGGTCATCACTCTGAAGGGATAATGTAGAACATCAAGACATCTGGGACAGCAAAGGCATATTTAATACTTATGCAGACTTAGGGTCAAATGAAAGCAGGTCTCTTTTGGGGCCAAAAATGTCAATTTACAATCGGATGAACATGGATTGAGAAGGAGTCCATGCTGAACATCGTTTGTTTGGAACTGCTTGTATTTTTTTGCCAGAAATAGTTTCACAAACCAGGAAGCTAAATACTCTGTTTTGATAATGGACAATGGGACGACAATCAGTACATCTATTAATGGCTAGGAGTTTAAGGGGGAGGGGGTGTAAGGTTCCAGAAATCTAAAGGAATCAGCGAAAGGCTTGTGGGAGTTGTGACTTTTATTTTGCATCACATTATGAACTGTATGTCTTCTGGGTACCTGTATGTAGCAACCAAAAGACCACAGAAATTGGCTGCTGCCTGAGTTAGTGTTTCTGAGGCTAATTTGCCATTGAGGTCGTCTCTGAAAAAAAATATTTGTGTTTCATTTCAGTACTCATATGTTCAGATTTCAACATGTAAACCATATCAAGCATCATCTGCTCCGGATGCTTTTCCTCAGAATTAGTTGCACGTGGTTCCAAATTGTTTTCAGATACAGATATTAAAAATCTCTAGTAGTACCCTTTTCACTCTGGCATTCTCAAGCTTATTTTATAGTTAGTTAAGTATCTGCTTTCAGACTAGAATTTCAACAACAGGTTGTCTCTCAAAGCCGTGTTGACCAAATTGACAATGTGTGTGTGTCTAGTCTAATTTAAGATAGTGCAGAAGTTTTATTGATTTGTAACTGGATCTTTGTTGGCTTCTAGTGTGGCAATTTGTCAAGTTGTCTTGAATACCATTTATGTATAACTAATTAAAAAAAAATGTGAGCAAGTTTTAGCTTTCAACGTCAATCGTAGACATTTTGGCCCTCATTACGACCCTGGCGGTCGGTGGTAATTTGGAGAAAGGTACTGCCAACAGGCTGGCGGTACCTTTTCCCAAATTATGACACTGGCGGTTTGGCTCAAGCCAAACCACCAATTTACCACTCTGTCCGCCAGGGTGGTAACGGCCGCAGGGCTGGAGACTTAGGTCTCCAGCCAGGTGGCGTCACAATCCCACCCTCGGGATTATGACCGCACCTACCGCTATGGTTTTCGTGGCAAGCGTACCACCACGAAAACCATGGCGGTAGGCACTATCAGTGTGTTGTAATGGGACTCACTTGTGCAGCGCGATGTGCGCGTTCAGCCCATCGCGCTGCACGAGAACAGTGGGCTCGAGGTAGAACGTTGGTGGGAGGCGGTTGGGAGAAGGATATGGAGAGAGCCAGGAGACCTCCCGTCTCCTATACATGTGTGTCGAGTTTACCAGGAATAATTTATTAATAAACCGTGAAGAACTCAATTCCGGTGTGATTCATCTCTACAAATTTCTCTACAAATTTGGCGAAGAGCTGACCGACACACATTTCCGGAACCCCGTGTGCCACCGTGACTTCTACATGTACGCTGCGCAGGAGCCCATTGATATCAACACACGGAAAGGACGCGTCCACAGTATCGGGACTTCACAAAAAGAACATAACTAGCATACCGAAGGTAATTGTTATCAATTTATTACCTCCGTTGCTTGCCGTCTGTTTCTCGCGCGCTACCCTCATTTTTTCAAGCTGTTGAAGCTGCGCAAGTACAGAGACACGTAGCATGCGGTAGTGCTTCATGGTTTATATTGCCTAGCAACGCTCTAGCCTGCGTCCTGCGGCGTAGTGACGCATTGTTGCTTCTTGTAAAGCGCAACTTAAGGTAATAAAACGATGTGGATGGCCTGATCATATTCACTACCAAGTATATTTAGAAACAATTGTGGACAAGCATATTTCTAAATAATACAAGATTATGGCATCTGGAAATATATATAATTTGTCTGCCCCACAAGCATTCATTCCAGAATCTGGAGAACCTTTATTAAAATGGGAAGAGTGGCGAGAATATTTTGTCACTTATATCTCCACATTTGATGATGATGAAGAAGAGCTAACACCAGAAAAGAAAAAGAAAATTTTGTTGCATTGCCTAGGTGCTGGAGGCTTAAGAGTGTACAACAAAATAAATAAAAAGGTTAGACTTGCAGGAGATGGAAATGTCTACACGAATGCATTAGATGAGTTAGGTGTGGATATTGTAGGGCCCATTCGGGATCAGGAAGAACCAGTATATGCTATTGTTTTAATTGAGCATTTCACTAAATGGCCAGAATTGGAAATCATACAGAATGCCAACACCAACAGCATAATTACGTTTTTGGATAGAATTTTCATTAGAGAAGGTTTACCTAAATGTATTGTAAGTGACAATGGAGCACAATTCACAGCTGTGAAATTTAAGGACTATCTGAGGAGGAATGGTATCACACATAGGACCACATCAGTGTACCATCCAGCAGGGAATGGGGCTGTTGAACGTTTTAATCGAGTGGTCAAAGGTATTATTCAATTGGCAAATAATAATAACCTAATGTGGAAGAAGGAATTGTATAAAATGTTGTGGGCATACAGAATTACACCCCTCCAGAGTACAGGGTCAAGTCCATTTGAACTAATGAGGGGTAGAACAGCTATGTCCAAGGACAATATTGGATGGATGCGGACGCCGAGGAGGAGTGATTGGTCACCTGATACAGTCAAGGAGAAACTTATCAAATCACAAACTGTATGCAAGAAATACTATGACTTAAAGCATAAATGTACACCAGTGCATCTGGAAATCGGTGATGTGGTGAAGGTAAAGAAATGCAGTTTATTGGGCAAAGATCAGAGTCGGTTTTCTCAACCTATGACAATACAGAATTTTTTTTGTAACTCTGCAATGTTGAATGACGGAAAAGTTTGGCATTTGTCATCTTTATCCTTATGTAGGAAAAATTGTAAAAACGTGGGTAAATTGGAGATAACTGAACCCATGAATGCCAAGAGACCGAATTATGAATGGTTGAATGAGGAGAACGAGTCACAAGGAGTACTGTCAGATGTTTCAAGCAGAACCACTAGGATGGATACATCAGGAGGTGGAAGTGAGAATGTTTTTCGAGAAGAAAACCATGTGGATTCACAAGGAAGGGAAAATAGTAACAAAGCAAGTAGGGTGGGGCGGTTTGTGGTTTGACCCAAGAAGTTTAATGATTATATATGCAAATGAAGATGGCTGCTTAGTGAATAGTATGATTATAGATGAGTTAGGTGTACCATGAGTTAGGTGCACCAGCTAAAAACTTGGTAATGTATATTTGGTAACGTTTATGTTGTGTTTAAGATTTTAGGTTTCAATAGAACATTATATTGTAATGGTATTATGCTATAGGAAGGGGGATGTGTTGTAATGGGACTCACTTGTGCAGCACGATGTGCGCGTTCAGCCCATCGCGCTGCACGAGAACAGTGGGCTCGAGGGAGAACGTTGGTGGGAGGCAGTTGGGAGAAGGATGTGGAGAGAGCCAGGAGACCTCCCGTCTCCTATACATGTGTGTAGAGTTTACCAGGAATAATTTATTAATAAACCGTGAAGAACTCAATTCCGGTGTGATTCATCTCTACAAATTTCACTACACAGTGCCAGGGAATTCCTTCCCTGCACTGATAGGGGTCTCCCATGTCCCCCTCCTACTCCCCAGAGACCTCCTCCACCCTCACCCTCCCTCTACTGCACATTTACACACCCACACGCGCACACATACGCACTCATAAACACAGGCATACCCACATCCACCCACGCATGCACACATACATACCCACACACCGCAAAACACACCAACATACATTGTCACACACACGCATTCACAACACACAACATACACGTACAATCACATTCAGTCATTCACGCACTCATTCAACGCAACTCACACCTGCATGCACGCATACAAAAACAGACCCCCCCCACACACACACGCACACAACACCTCCCACCCCCCTCTCCTGTCGGAGAACCCGACTTACCTGCTTGCAGGGGGTCCTCCGGCAGGAGACGGGATGCGGCGCTGCTGCCAGCAGCAGCGTCTGCCAGCAACACACCGCTAGGCCGCATCATTGGTCGGCGGTGTTTTGCTGGCGTGGCGCTGCTGCTGACAGCAGTGCCACCTTACCGCCATCCACCGCCATGACCGTCAACAGTATTCCGCCAGTCTTCTGGCGGAATTCCGTCTACGGTCATAATGCGGGTGGGTGGCTGGTAGCCACGGCGACAGTATGTTGGCTTCCGTCGCCGTGGCGGTAGGTGGTCAATACCGCCAATGTTGTAATGAAGGCCTTTGTTCCTTCACAGAGAGTTCTATTGGTAGTATGACACGCTTGGAATACTCTTATTTTTCCACAGAACTGTGTTCTAAAAACTCTGTGTTGGGAAATTTTTAAACAAGAACTATTGTTTAGGATCGTCTTCTCCCTCTCAAATACCACTTTCCAGTAAGAAACTTCACTGCTCTGGGGCCTCTCTTACTCTGGCTCTTGGGGTGCAATGGATCAAGTGGATTCCTTGGGTGGACGTCCAAAACATTGGCACTAACTCAGTCTCTTAAACTATGATGTCTAGAGCTTTTTGGACTACAAAAAAACCTGGAGCACATTCTTAGATCAGATATGGTATTATGCTTTCTGTGCATTTTCTTACCAGCTGGTGATTTATGCTTCTGTGACCCTGGGCTAATTCCTTTCAGCAGTCTTAGGTGAGCCTCTCCATGTCAGCATTCCTGCCAGGCATGTGATTATGTTGAGTTCTCCACATGGCACTTTTTAATTACATTTTGTTGTGGCGTCCCATGAACACCCTAATTTGGAGCAGTCTCTAGGGTCATGCCGCCTGCCTCCTTGCCCTCTCTCCATACCTTTCATATTTTTTGTTGCAGCCGCCTTGCTCCTCTGTTCTCCTTCCCTTTATGCGGCACCTCAACCAGGTTTGTTTCCAAGTCGCTGCCTACCCCATTAGCTGTTGCATGGCTGACCTGGTTTTTGTGATCCCTGCTGGCAATGGCTACCTACCTGCAGTGTCACTGCCTCTCTCTCTACATTACTACAAGCGACAGAGTCAGAGTGCTATTTGGTGGAATAGTCACCTTCATAGAATTAGACTCGGTTTGGTCTCTGTAAACATCTGTGAGAAATCATAATTGGAGCCTCTGGTCTTACAACAAAATGCAAATTTCCATAATAAGGTAGTGACGTAAAGTACTAATGTTACTGAAGACACAAGGGGGTCTTAACTTAGCGATTGCTTTGGGTGCTCCCTCATTTTGTCTACTCCTGGAACCATGCATCTGGCACAAATTAATAGGTCATAATTCATTGCAGTGGTCACTTAGTTTCTAGTGTGGGGTTTCCTGTTGATGTTCTGGCTTCTGCTGGTGCACATTTTCTAAATAAACCATAATCTCCAGGAAAAGATGATTTGCTGGATAAAGTTAAGTAATTTATAACTGAACTTCAGTTCCTTAAATGCTCTGTACACTTCACTGGCTTTTTGGGAACTGTGTATTTTTTGTTTGACTTTTCTGATATTATTTCTAAAGCAAAATAAAATACTATACTACTCACTATCCACTTAAGTGTTTTAACGAAATCAGGACTTTTGGAGCATCAAGTGAAGAAAATATGCATTTGTAATTCTCCATAATAGTTATTTATGGTAACATTTGTTTGTTTTACTGACAGTATTTAAGCACAGAATGTGTATTCCCAACAAATGGGCGTTTAGGTACTTGTAGGTTCTTTACATTTAACCAGCGTCTTTGCTGCTGACCTGGGAACTTGCAGACCAGGTTCAAACCAAGAGCAGGTGCTAAAAACAAATCTATCGACTTTTGGCAAATTACCCTATCTTCTCCTATCTCAAGTTTTATATCTGTGTGTTTTGTTACATTGCTTCCGCCACAGACTGGTTCATGTAATCTCCAAACTGGCTGCCACCTTGCCACGTACAATTTTAAACAGAATGCTCACTCTGTAACTAGATGTTCTCTGTAAAGTGTGCTACTGCTGCATGGACATAGGTCTATGCCTTAATAAATAGATAATTTTAGATTATAATCCAGGTATGTTTGTCGGTGTGGTGCTGGTCTCCTTGGGATGGCCGTTCAGCAGCTGGCCACATG
Organism: Pleurodeles waltl; assembly: GCF_031143425.1. NCBI lineage: Eukaryota > Metazoa > Chordata > Amphibia > Caudata > Salamandridae > Pleurodeles > Pleurodeles waltl. Next base: position 10,107,573 of record NC_090441.1, read on the forward strand.
AGGTTGGTGCCTTTGGGACTGTAGAGATCCTTGCTCCATTCACTCATTTCCTAACGCGAGCCCCCCTGGGGGTAAAAGTAAGATTGCAGCCCTATGCTGAGACCACCAATAATATTCTCTTTTGACTGGCCACCTGGTGTCGCTGGCACAGCAGCACCTTCCAGCCTTCCCAGTGAAGTGAGATTGGGGAGCCCTGTTTGAAACATCCCGGCCCTGGTGGCTTCAGGAGCCTAAGTCGCAATGTGATTTGACCAGAACAATGAGTAGCAGCTCATCGCCCGGGTGAGGTTCAAGTCTGACACTTTTGTCACTTTTACTCTTCTAAGGAAAGACTTCTCTTCTTTGACGATTATTGTAACATTCCCCAGTGGGTTTGTAATGGAAGAAACAAGATAAGAAAGGAAGTGGATGCTAGACTGGGAGTAAATCAGAAGATCAGTCATTGATGGGACCAACAAAGCACAGGGCAGACCATGGTCATCAAAACAAGGCGATCAGTTGGAAATAATGTATTTTATGTTGTGTACAAATGAAGAGGAGGGCGGAGGTGGTACAAGTGGAAGTGACAAACAGCGATATTAGATGAGCAAACATGCTTAGGATCTTGTGGTTAAGTAGCCAACAGTGAGTGCAGAAGGTCTGGGTTCTAGTTCTATGTTCTCCACTTGATGGTATTGTATGATCCTGGACAAATAACTTCATGTGTGTGGCTCTGTTCCGGGGATGTCCTAAGGTGTGGGAAACAGGGGCTTGGATGCATGGCTGCCAAATTAGCTGTGTACGGGGAAAAGCTTACTCTGTTGCTGCATGCGTTGTGTCTGTCCTGTGTGTGAATGGAGCTCCTTTTGTTCTTCGTGTGAGTTGGGGTGGAGGCATCCTTTTCATAGCTATGTTCTAACCTTCGTCTAATGTCACGCATAACCCTTTGTGAAAAAAAGTTGACTTGAGTCTTAGGCTTTCATTATTATCCATGGCCCGGTGTTTGGGTTGATATTTGTTGGACCTGACAAAATCTGACTCAACTGGGTTGGAATTTGCAGGCCCAATAAATCACTACCATTTAGGAGTTTACCCCTCAAAACTGTGAATAAGGTGTATTATGGTGCTGAGTTGCTGTGAAGATTTAGTCTATGAGATCCCTATGACCTATGGATACATCCTCAGCCAAACAGGTAACCATGAACCTAGAGTCAGGGAGGCTCGTGTCTGTGTGAGAGTTGAGCCTGCAAGATCCTGTACAACGAGGGATTGGTTTGTTTTCTGAAGCCTTAAAGGTCAATGTAGCTTGTGTGATAACTCTGTAATCTGATGTCCGAGCCTGTCCAATGTGTGTAACTAGTGTGGGACAACTGTAAGGCTGAAGCCTAAACATGTTCTACAACCTAAAGGAGTGTTGCCTGAGCCTGAAGGTTAGATTGTGTTCTTGACGCATGGGCCTGTATTAGGTCTGTTTAATCTGAGTAACTGCTCAGCTGTCCAGAGTGTAAACTTGAATGATTTCTTAGTTCTGTTCTCTAATATCAGAGCCTTTGACATGTGTTGACCCTAAATAAAAATCGCATACTAAATCAGCCCTCATCGGTCCAGCACGTGGAAATGGTGTGGGGTTGATGTTACCCACAAAACCCATGTCATTTCAGCTCTTAAGAGCTGTCAAAATACATTGTGGTGCACCGTCTATGTCATCGTATGCATGTATTTTTGGTTTACATTATCAAAGTGGGTCAATGTATCTGTTTTCAGCTCAACACATAACTTTAACCAACATGTCACCAGTATCGTAACACTGGGAAGCTATTCAATTTTGCAGTGAATACTTTACATATAAACATAAGGGTCTCTACCTGAAAGAGGATTAGAGTGTTCTGTAGTTTATACAATTTGAAGTTAACATAAGTATTCCCGACAGAGCTGAAATCACCCCACATGTTGCTAAAGTGAATTTGCTTAACTCAGACTTCTAAAGGTCTGCCTTTGCAATCTTTCTTCCATGTACGTAAATAAAAACCACAGGTCAAAGATTTGTTAGCTTCAGTGAGATGCCAAAGTTTTAGGACAATTTAGATGGATATTTTAGGGGAAAAAGAATCACTAGCTTGCAAAAGCACAGGATCAAAATAATTGTCCCTGTAACAGGGTCAGAGTAATGGAGGCTCACAGGCGATATTATAGTATATGAGGTTTATTAATTTATCATAAGTAAGTAACAGTTATACAATTCCTTTTTCTTGCTCTTTCTCCTTCTTTTCTGTTCTTCTCTCTATTCTTATGCGGTCTTCACCCTCTTTATTCTTCTCTTCCCAGATTGTGACTCAGGAGGCGCATGGAAGGAAAGAAGAATGCAACAATGTTGGTCGGCAGGTAAGTATTACTACTGATATATTTTTCTCGTTCTCTCCCTTTGTTTTTCTGGTCTGTCTGACTCTCCCCCCTCTTTTGAGTTTTCTTTTCCTTTTCTTGCAGGCTTTCTCTTTCCCTTTCTGTGTTATATTTTCCTTCCGGTCTTCTTTCTTTGCTGTCTCTTTTTCTCTTTTTTTCTCTCTCTCTATGCTAATTTATCGGTTTACTCTCTTTTTTGGTCATTTTCTATCTGACTAAAACAAGTAGTCTACTCAGTATTTGTTTTCCCCCGTGGTGCCCGTGAGAAAATGTGGGGATCCATAACAAACAAAACCATAAACAAGATTAAACTAAAGGGAACGTTTATACTGTGAACCTATGGTGCTCACTCCATTCTCTTTTAAATCGAAAGAAAACAGAAACTATCAAAACAAAACAACCATAAAACCCTCCCCCCGCCGTTTCGAATTTTCCTGCTCCCCGGCCTGTTGAAGGACTGTACCTGACTAGGCCATACTCTTCCCACAGCACAGCTGGTCTGTTCGTCTTGCTGCCTCCTGCTCGTCCCACAGGGCGTCGTAAGGGTTGTTGTGCTGCTGCCGTCTTCGTCTTCCTCATTCCGGCATCGTCTCCTCTGCTCCGCTCCTCTGCTGGTTCCGCCCGTCGGTGCCGTCAGTTTCGGGAGAATCCGTGGACTCCCCGAGTGAGGACGTAGTGGGTTTAAAAAAAAACTCCTCCTTCCGGGTTTGTTCCCTCATTGGTTGCTGTGGCTTCTACATTCAGGTCAACCGGTCCAGATCCGACAATGTCCTTGGGTACTGCTGGGCCGTACCTCCGATGTTTGGCCCGGCACATTCACTCCCCCTGGACAGTGGATGTTGGAGCCACTTGCTAGACGGATATCTAGAAAGGTAATCTGCAATGGATAGAAGGGAGCCTGGCGAATGTTGCACCTGGACGGAGAAAGATTGGAGGGATAAAAACCACTGGAGTACACGTGCGTTGGTATCCTTATGGCGTGCCAACCAGGTTAAGGGAGCGTGATTGGTGAGTAATGTAAAGGGACGGCCTGTTAAGTAATATCGTAACGATTCAATAGGCCATTTGATCGTGAGGCATTCCTTCTCAAGGGTGGGATACTGTTTCTCATGGGGTAAAAGTTTCCTGCTCAGGTATTCTATGGGATGATAGAGTCCATTCTCATCCTTTGCAACAGAATTGCTCCTATCCCTTGATCGGAGGCATCTGATTCAACCTGAAAGGGTTTCTGAAAATCAGGGCATGCAGTACAGGCTTGGTTGTCAGGAGATGTTTCAGTTGCTCAAATTGTTTCTTTTCGACATCTGTGAGATGGGTGATCTGATTGGGCTTGTTCTTTTCCAGTAGGGCAGTGAGGGGAGCTGTGATCTCTGAAAAATGAGGGATGAATCGTCTGTAATATCCTACCATCCCTAAAAAGGCCCTGACATCTTTTTTCGGTCGACGAAAAGGAATTTGCCTGATGGCGTATACTTTTTCTATCTGGGGTTTCACCATTCCATGTCCTATCACATACCCCAGGTAGTTAATATTATTGTGTCCTATCTTACATTTTTTGGGGTTTGCAGTAAGGCCTGCTTCTCTAAGGGCGTGTAAAACACTGGTTATATGGGAGGTATGCTCATCCCAGGTCATACTATAGATAACGATGTCATATAAGTAAGCAGCCGCATAGTCCTGAAAGGGACGCAGCACCATATCGATCAGTCATCGAAAGGTAGCAGGTGCACCATGCAAACCAAATGGAAGGACAGTAGACTGGTAGAGTCCCAAGGGTGTGGCAAACGCTGTTTTTTCTTTGTCTTCCTCTTTCAGAGGAATCTGCCAATAACCTTTAGTTAAGTCTAATGTGGTCATATATTTGGCTTTCCCCAACCGCTCAAGTAAATTATCAATTCTAGGCATGGGATATGTGTCAAAGTGTGAGAGTGCATTTACTTGTCTGAAGTCAATACAAAATCTGATATTCCCGTCTGGTTTCAGGACTAAGACTATGGGGGAGCACCAAGGACTAGAAGAAGGTTCAATAATCCCTGCCTGTAACATTTCTTTCACTTCCTGTTCTACCATCTGTTGTCTGGCCTCCAGTATCCGGTACGGCCTTTTTCGGGATACTCTGTCTCCTATTGTTCAGATATGATGTTGTATTAAGTGGGTTCTTCCTGAGGTTTTTCAAAAAACATTGAGGCTAGCACTAACTTTATCGTATAACTGGGAGCGCTGTCCGGGAGAGAGAAAAACACTAAACGGGGGCATAAGTATCTCTTTGTTTTCTCTAGTCTCTGTGGGATATAGAGGTTTGTCGGCTTCAGCCCCGGTGGAAATATACAGATCACTGAGAGGTTCATCTGCATCATGCCATAATTTCAAGAGGTTGATGTTATATATTGGCTCTCTACCTGACCCAGTAGGCATTTCAATGTTGTAGGTTACTGGAGTAACTGGAGTATAGGGCCCTTGCCAATGGGCGAGTAGTTTGTTCTCTGTGGTGCTTAACAGCACTAACACTTTTTGACCTACTGCTAATGTTCGGTATCTGCTGTGAGTATCATAGTAGGCTTTCTGTTCTTTCTGTTTTTCTTGGGCTTCCTTCAAACACTTATGGGCTTCTTCCCACACGGTGTGTAAAGTTTCTTTGAGGTCCTTAGAGTAGGTTAGAGCATCTTTGATTTCTTCCTCTGTCTCTTCCCATTGTTCTGCTAACATGTCTAATAAGGTACGGGGTTGCCTTTCAAAGAGAAGCTCAAAGGGGTTGTGTCCCATGGATGACTGTACATGGGTTCTGAGGGCATATAGAACTAGGGGTAATTTTTTTTCCCAGTTCTTCCCGGAGTCATTAATGATTTTGCACAAGAGGTTCTTGATAGTTTTATTATAGCACTCCACAAGACCGTCAGTTTGGGGATGATAGACTGATGTCCTGATCTGTTGCACTCCTAGCGCCTGACACACTTCAGACATCAATCAGGACATAAAAGGAGTCCCTTGGTCCGTAAGAATCTCTCTGGGGAACCCCACTCTAGAAAAAAACTCTATCATAGCTTGTGCTATAGTCTTCGTGGTCATGCTCGCTAATGGAATGGCCTCTGGATACCGGGTAGCGTAATCTACTAAAACTAAGAGGTATTGATGTCCCTTTACCGATGGGATTAAGGGACCTACCAGATCCATGCCGACTCTTGTGAAGGGAACTTCTATTATGGGAAGGAGATGGAGGGGAACTTTGGGATTGGTGGAGGGGTTTATCAATTGGCATTTGGGACAGGCCTGACAATGCTTCCGAATATATCGCCATAAACCCCCCGCCAATAGAACCTTTTTGCTATAGACTCCTCTGTTTTTTCCCTTCCTAAATGTCCTTCACCATTATCTCCATGACCTAAGTGGAGCACTTGTTCCCGATAGTCCTGAGGAATCACCAACTGAGGGTCCCGGTTATTGGAGTTGGGACAGACTCTATACAATAAATCATTAGTGAGCTGGAAAGTCGGACCTACCGAATGACTATCGGATGATAAGGCTATCTGCCAGGCATTCTTCAAGGTTGGGTCTTCTCTGTGTGACTGCCGTAATTGTCCGGCAATGGACATTATAGTACTCGGAAGCTCCTGCAAAGGTGTCTCTTCTCTAGTAGGGTCATTCTGATACAGGTGCTTTTGCTCTCGCTTTTGAGATTTAGTGAGTCTCCTTTTTGTGCTGTTTTCCTCTATGTTGGACCATAAACAAGATTAAACTAAAGGGAACATTTATACTGTGAACCTAGGGTGCGCACTCCGTTCTCTTTTAAACCAAAAGAAAACAGAAACCATCAAAACAAAACAATCAGAAAACCCTCCTCCCGCCGTTCCCGATTTTCCTGCTCCCCGTCCCTTCCCAGAGCTTGGCCGGTCTGTTTGTCTCGCTGCCTCCTGCTTGTCCCACAGGGAATCGTAAGGGTTGTTGTGCTGCTGCCGTCTTCGTCTTCCTCATTCTGGCGTTGTCTCCTCTGCTCGACTCCTCTGCTAGTTCCACCCGTCGGGGCCATCAGTTTCGGGAGAATCTGTGGACTCCCCAGGTGAGGACTTAGTGAGTTTAAAACCCCCTCTTCCTTCCGGGTTCATTCCCTCATTGGTTGCCGTGGCTTCTACATCCAGGTCAACCAGTCCGGATCCGACGATCCCCCCGGTGTACTGCTTGGCCATATCTCCGATGTTCAGCCCGGCACAGTCCCTCTAGCAACCAAATGTAGAGTTTGTACACTGTTAAATCAAGCTAGTTGTAGTGAATGAGGAGAAGGGGGCATTTTCCTCATTGTAATAAGAGAGCAGGTGTTATTGTTGATACCAGGACTTTGGAGATTTTGCATTCTACTGCATAGAAATGTATAATTTGTTGCAATATTTGTCACATTTTATTTTTTCTCCCTGAACATTGCATACGTGGAATAGCCCAGGGGTGCAGGTTTGTCTTACTGACCACCAGAGTGTTCAAATAAGAAAAGACGTTTGTTTAGTTGAGCCTGTTATGTATAATGCATTCTGTGTGGTGGCATTTTACGCTCAAAAGATGGCCCAATAGCTTATGTCCAGAATAATAGATGTGTAAATGCACCTCACAAAGGATAGATCTGTACTAATTTAACAAGTCTTTTTTTATTTTTCACTTTCTGTATGCCAGCAATGCCTGCAGGATGTGTGTTGATGGCTGGCGATATATTCTGTCTTATTTGCCTGTTCTGTTTACTCGCTTATTATGCCTGAGTGTCCCAGATAGGGTGACACAAAAATTCTGAACCGATGGTCCCAAAAATCTTTAAAGTGGTTCGCCTACGTTCATTTATCTGCTAATACTGTGAATTCTTAAATAAAGGCTAAAAGTCGCCATTACATTTACATAATCAACTTAATTTTGCCAAAAAGAAAACCCTGGCACGTTAACAATTGTGCCCTTTGTTTGCTTTTATTTTTTGCACAGCACCAATATGTCTTTCGGCACTGTCTGAACCTTTCTGTGGCGATCATGGCCCTGCATTTGCTCCTAAATTAATCTAAAAATAAAAAAATAAACTGTATAAAGTTTCACAAATACGACAGTTCTTGCCAACCAATATTATCTAAATTCCTAAAGTGCCAAGCACTTTGTGAGGTGAGATATTGTGATGCTATGAGATATAAAGCTTGGTAAAAAATGAAATCTTCCTGTCAATCTGTTGGTCTAAAGGAAAAACACAGCAAGTGTTTCTGAATAGTGCTCATTTCCATTTGCTTTCACCCCTTGTCAGCTACATGAAGCCACTGAATGAGGATGCTGTGCAGTGCACCAGTGCTGCCTTTGTATTCCACTGATGGCCATGTAAGTGCCCTTCAGTTGTGAGGTAGCATGTGAGAGGAGAGAGAGAGAGCACACCTCAGCCTGCATTGCTGGGTCCTAAACACCCTATCGTCTGAGATCATTGCTACCGGCGATGGTCATTTTGCTCTAAAATCACGTTTGAAAAGACGGTATATGTTAATTGAAATCAATTCACCCAAACCTTCAAACTATTTCTATGCACGCTTACCATTATTTTGTCTCTTTAACCCGCTTCCTCTTCCCAGATCTCCTGCCAATACACATTGCATCTTTTCCAAAAAACCTCCACTAGGATCCCTTCATAGAGCTCTTAAATCTCCCACGCTTATTATTTTTAACAGTCTGCAAATCCCAAAATTTCTTGAGATCTCTTCCAACAAGTTTTAACCCCATTGCAAGCTCTTACACATCTCTTACAAATATCCTTAATTCTAGGCCTCTAAGAAATGTAAATTACACTGGTGTAATTCTCAAAATGTTGTGAATTTTACATTACACTTCTTACGCGAAATCCTGAAATTATACCATCATGCCACATGACGTAATTAAGTGCAGTTCGCAAAAGAAAAATCTGCATTCATGCAGGAATAACATGAACAGCCAGAATGTGAGTGGATGTTGCTCAAGCCACTTGCATTTTTCGCTCAGTTTTTTAACAGCGAAGTACATCCTCGCATCAGAAATTGACGCATGGATATGTTTTACGTTAAAACATAGCACATTAGGGGGCATATTTAAGAGCTCCTTGCACCACCTTAGCGTAATTGTTTTGATGCTAAGGTGGCCTTTTCCCAGTGCCATATTTACAAAGTAACCCCTAGCACCACATTATGCCTGCGCTAGGTATAATGTATGCAAGGGAGCGTTCCGGTGCTAGGAGGCCACAAAAATGGCGCATTGAAATTTAACAGATTTCACTGCACCATTTTTTGGCATCATATGTAATGCGTGCTCAGAGCAGGCATTAAAATGACGTACCCATAGAAACCGATGGGCCTCCTTGCACTTTGCTACACTAGCATCAACATTTTTTATGCTAGTGTAGCAAAGCACTATTATAAATACTGCGCAACCATGGTGTCGTTAGGTGCCGGTAGGGTGGGCAGAGAAAAAGTGGTGCATCAGGGCGGACCTAGGTTTACTGATTTTCAAAATATAATTTTCTTACTGCAAAACATATCATGTAACAGTCATAGAGTCACTCTACTAGAAATACAAATACAATGTAGACATGTAGGACATTGGTTAGGAAAAACATAGGCCTGTGGTGGGTTGAACGAGAATACACTAGTAGATCTAAATATCTAAACAGAAATGTAGTTTCTGCTAAGAAGCAAAACCCTGGGGTTGTCCTAGTGGAATAGCCAGGGTCATTGAGATCCCAAATGGGTCCTGGGGACACATGCCCTTGCTTTATCAACCATGCATGCAGAACCATGAATCTGCTCAGAGGCGTTCAATTTGGACTTTTGACTGACAGGTGCGTAATGGATCAAAGACCTCTGGGCTGTGTCTTCCACCACCCTCAGCTTGATTTGGTTCCTCCCTCCCATTACCCCGGGGTCAGTACATAACAAAGATACAGTTGGTGTCTGCCACCACACACTCCGCATCCGCCTCCACAACATAGGAATCCGCCACAAAGCCTTAGACTGGCTCTCCTCCTTCCTCACCGACCGAACCCAGAGAGTCCGCCTCCCGCCCTTCCACTCCAACACTACCAAGATCACCTGCAGAGTCCCCCAAGGGTCCTCCCTCAGCCCCACACTCTTCAACATCTACATGATCCCCCTAGCCAACTTTCTCCGAGCACACGGAATCACCATCCTCTCATATGCAGATGACACCCAACTCATCCTCTCCCTCACCCGCAACCCCACCACCGCCCAAACCAACCTACACGCCGCTTTCCTAGACACCGCCAACTGGATGACCACTAACCATCTCAAGCTCAACTCAAACAAGACCGAAGTCATCATCTTCGGCCCCAACAAAACCACATGAGACGACTCCTGGTGGCACACCGCCCTAGGCCCCGCACCCACCCCCGCAACCCACGCACGCAACCTCAGCATCATCCTCGACCCCTCCCTCTCCATGACACAGCAAATCAATGCTCTAACCTCCTCCTGCTTCCACACACTCTGCATCCTAAAAAAATCCTTCAAATGGATCCCCCCAGAAACCAGAAAGACAGTCACCCACGCACTCATCAGCAGCAGACTGGACTACGGCAACGCCCTCTACGCCGGCACCACACTCAAACTCAAATGCAAACTCCAAAGAATCCAGAACACGGCCGTGCGCCTCATCCTTGGCCTCCCCCGACACGAACGAATCTCACCACACCTCAAATCCCTACACTGGCTCCCCATAGACAAGAGAATCACATTCAAGATCCTCATCCACGCACACAAATCCCTCCACAACACCGGCCCAAACTACCTCAATGAAAGAGTAAACTTCCACACTCCCACACGCAACCTCCGATCAGCCGACCTCGCCCTAGCCACAGTCCCCTGCATCCAGCACACCACCACAGGAGGCAGGTCTTTCTCCTAACTCGCCCCCAAAACCTGGAACTCCCTCCCCACCGACCTTCGCAAAACCAAAGACCTACTGGTCTTCAGAAAGAACCTCAAGACTTGGCTGTTCGACCAGTGACCCTCCCTGCCCCCCCCGTTTCCTCCCCCAGCACCTTGAGACCCTCACGGGTGAGTAACGCGCTCTACAAGTTTCTTTGATTGATTGATTGATTCATTAATTTAAATGCAAAACAAAGCTGGGACAGCATAGGTTTCCTGGTGTTGAAGTTACCACTCTGTCACTTAAATATTTGTAAGCCTTATGTTCACTACTCCCCACTTGTTGTTTGAATTGGAAGTAGTGAAATGTGCTGTATTTTAAGATGTGGGAGTTTTCCCTTAGAAATATCTTATCTAGTGATGATAAAATACGACCAGAAATAGACCTTGCAATCTAGGAACTTCTAGTCTGACAACAAATGTCTACATTTCTATGTGCACCACTTAGGCACCTGGTTTATTAAATTGGCACCTCGTCATCATCAGTTCTTTTATTTATCACTTCGGACTCAAAGAAGGGCATCCAAGTGCTTGTCCTAAATACAAACTGTCTTATTGGCGCACATATTGATTTGTATGTGCTCCATGGAAGGTGGCACCTAAACACAAAATGCTCGCGTTGCCATTGGAGCACTGAAATGCTGTTCCCCTCATTTGAGATGATGGAGTGGCTCAGGATCAATAATGGCTGATACAGACCTTCTGCTCTAACATTCCAATGTTTGTCTTACTGATTCTCCCTTTTTAATTTAGAACATTTTACCCTAATGGGTGTTTTTATCACAGCCACTGAAATGCCTTATAGTACACTGTACCGGAGATGAATCCCTAGCAAGAGTTGTAAGTACCTAAGAGCAGTCATGCTGTGCTACAAACAAGTATCCTTAATCTAATCCTTCCACTATTATAACATAGCAGTATAGCCTGCTGTGTGGGCTATAACAGTAATTAAAGGCCTTAAATCCATGTAACTAGCTCGAGCCACATGCAAGGGCCTATAATAAGGGCGAGGTCCTTTAAAAACCTGCCACACCTGAGGAGGAAGTGCTATAATGCTCTTAGATCTTCCCTATAATGGAGAGAGCTTGCAGCTTCAGATGTAGGAAGGCTCACATTATACTTTGTTCCCCACTCCAGGTTCTCACCCTGTGATAGCAGTGTTTAAACAGTCTTGTTCATGACTAATTTGCTTTATGTTATGTTGTATCTCTTTTTAATGGTATTTGTGTAGCCATGCTCGCCACAGAAAGGTGGACAAGAAATATTCAGTGGTCTCCATGCATTGCTCTAAAATGGACCCTTCTTTACCTCCAGCCTGACATGTTTCAAAGTGATGTAGAGAGAGTGTTGAGGTCATCAAGGACTCTTGAGTGGATTGAGCTTGGGTGGTTTGAAGACAATGGAAAATCCTGGAAGAGATGTATGAGAGTTTTGAATGGAAGGCAATGGTTGTTGCCAGTGATGTAGGGGAACATTTTGAGGGTGTGTAATGGCTAATAGATGTGAAGCAAAGGAGGTTGTGAAGAGAGAGTTACAGATTTAGCTTGCAGTGTTTTGACAGGGAATTAATTAGGAGTGTGCAAATTTAATGTAATTTGTTTTTGCGTAGCAAAACTTCAGGAAATAAGGCAAAACTACATGCAATTACCCGAAATACAAATCCGTCATTTAGTGCTATGAAATTTGGATTTCCTTTAAAAATCACTAAACATACTACATCATGTTAATCCCTCACAGTCCAGTCTCATTGTGCTGGAACACATTGGTCGACAAGCTAAAGGCTTCCTCATGCATAGGATTTAAATTCCCATTCACTAACTTTAAAAGGCTTGAATCACATAAGGTACCTTTCCTCTTCCCCCAACCCAAAACCATTACTCGTCATGCATACAATGCAAGCTGGTAATAGCACAATGTACAAGCAGAGCAATGGTTATCTAGTTTAGCAACTATCAACTTGTTCCCAATCCAAATCCAGGAGTCAACATACGTCCGTTTTTGGCATAAATTGAACAGGACATTGACTATTGCCACAATTCTTTCTAGCTCTCCTAAAGCTGCATTTAACTCGACACAAGACCAGGCCCTGATCTTTTTTCCACTCATGACCTTGTATCTACCGCTGTCACATTGCTGAACATGATTTTGTTTCCACTTGTGGTTCCTTATCCAGTTTATATTTACAAGTCGTGGTCAACCCAGTCACAATCAGTGAACTTGAAATAATGACATGAAACACACAACGCAGTGAAAGACCAAAGCAACAGACAATCATGATAATAATTGCACACTCACAGGAGTGGATGTGTCACTCTACCAGGTGGCCATGACCTGTATATTAGGAAAGATATACTAGGTAGAAAAACTTGTATCATTAGTGTTGGGGACCAAATCTTCTTTGGGGCATTCCCTACAAGCAATTATTATTAACTTACCAGATCAATTCTTAACTTGCGTAAGTCTAGCATTACGACACAAGAAATTATAGCATCTGCTTGGCTGCCAGGCCAAATGAGCTGAACGGTCTACAAGAACCTTTAATGTCTTTCATAAGAAGGACCTTTTTTCTCTGAAAATTCCAGTGACCTCAGATTTATCAGCACAGACCTCAGCACGGGATCAGGCAGAAAATTAGTTTAGGAGGTGATGGCTTTGTTTCAAGGTAAAGGTTGAAAGACAGGCCTTCTTCTTTTTTGGTTCTTAACTATGAAGAACTCCATAAGATTTAGCTTGTCACTACTGAGCACTCTCTCTCTTTTTGCCATTTGCTCTGAAAAAACCCAGTCTTGTGAAACTGCTCTTCTGTACACACTCAGTAAATTTGAAAATAAACCTCAACAAACCATGGCATGCACGTTTGTGCAAGGTCATTGTTTTAGATGCATCTGTGTTCAAAGTCAACTTCTTGTCTTGGAGAAACATGCCCCAAGACCACATGTTTCCAACTCAGCAACAGGACTGCTTTCTTCATTGACATATCTCTGTTCTTATATTGTACATACCCCAGATTGGCTAGTTGTCAGCTTAAGGTACTACCTCCATAATATCACCACTTACCTCCTGCATACTACATAAACACCAAGAATGACTACAATTGCAATGGAAACCTTCCAAATGGTGCTCATTTTCAGACACTGTGGCACCACGTTTAACTCCTGTGAGGGACCATGGCTACCAATCTCTCGTACACTGACATCTTTAAGAAGGAATTATCTTATCATTTTCTATCTTCCACAAACTAGCTGCCAAAAGATACACCAAAGGTTTTTACTGGGTGGTTCTGAGACTTTGGAATCAAGGTTTATCTATGATCAACTTTGAGGTGGGATTGAGGGTGACTAGCAGGCAGTCTGTGCTGCAGAGTGGTGAGGTTTTGTCTAAGCAGTTTTTGGGGAGGTTCTTGAAGGTGTGAATTAACTGATTGATGGTTTTGGTTGGCTGCGGTTTGTGGGGGAGTATGAATGGGAAAGTGGTATATAATCTGTCTAGAAGTTGAAAAGCTGATGACTATGTTCATGGTGTTTCCTTTGTTTTGTGTTAGGGTGTTTGCATGTTATATGTGATCACAGTGATGGTGTGGTCAAGACGACCTTCTCACACCTTTTCCGTGATTGCAATCACCAGAAGATTGAAGTCTCTGATTTCTTGGATCTGGGTGATCTATAAAGTAGATATAAGGTGACTGGGAACGGGTGAGGATCAAGCAGCAGACTCAGGCCTGGACTGGGAAACCAAAGGCAACCCTGACAAAAATGCTCAAACCAACCTTACTCCTTCGTCTCCTCAAGCAACATCTTGCTTTCCAACCATCATTCTCTATCTTTCTCCTTCTCTACTCTCTTTCTTCTACCTCCCTTATCACTTCTACACTACCTCCCTCCCTATTTCTTTCTCTGCCTCTTGAAGCTTCCCTTCTGTAATTAACCTTGGGGAGCTTTGGAAAAAGACAGAGGTACCAGGAGTGGTGCTAGGCTTTCAGAACCGGCCTCCAAGGGTTACAGAGAACTGGGGAAATGCCCAGTGTAATAAAAGGCCTGTCCAGCCCTGTGCAGATTAGAATTTTAAGCTGAGTGATGCATGTTGGATGGTGTAGGCCAAATTGTGTGGATGACTACCACCAGTCGTGTGGGAGCAGACAATCTGCAGTATGTTGTAACCACAGAATGGAAGTCAAGGATGTGCGTCAAGGAGTGAGTGAGATAAACTTTAGTAAAAGCAAGTATCATGGTTGTACATGATTATAGTGGTTGCATTATATTCAGCGTGTTGCAAGGTGGGATGAGCTTTGATGAATATAAAATGTATTGTTTTTTCAGAGGACTGGTTGCATGTGCTGATAATTGTGGTGTAAATGTGGCTGATAGTGCTTCAATTAGATGTTGTTTGACTATCAAGAAGGTTACTTCATAATTACAAACAATTTCCGATAGCATCAATGTGATTGTGAATTGTAATTGTATTTATATAGCGCTTACTACCCCTGACAAGGGTTCAATGCACTTTTTAGCGAGTAGCACACTACTCCGCAAACCAAGGGGAATATGTGGAGGATTAGTATTGGGAAATGTTAGTACAGTATTAGTGTTAGGATTCATTAATTTGAGCGGAGGACATGTGAGTTTGTTAGTTGGATTGACTAGATTAATGGAGGAGTAGAGGACGGAAGAACCCAGAAGTGTTAATTGGGCGTTTATAGTAATAGGATGAGGCTTGGGATGAGTAAAGGAGAGATGGGGGAGGGAGGAGTCTGTGGAAAGGGTTAGGGAGATCATAGTAGCAGGAGGGGTTTTGGATGAGTCAAAGGTGAGATAAATGAGGAAGAATTTTGTAGGGTTGTTTGGGAGATCATAGTAGTAAGCTGAGGTTTGGGGTGAGCTAGATGCGATAGGAGTGAAGAGCTTAGGCAGGGTTATTTTGAGATCAAAGTAGTAGAATGGGTTTGGGATGAGTCAGAGTGGGAATGGAGGATAGATTGATAGAGACATAGGGTGATGGGGATGCTCAAACTGTAGTTTTAAAAATGCTTGTACGATGTCTTGAATATTCATCAGAGTATTGGGGTGTATTATGGAGAGAAAGGTTATAGAAAATGAAAACATAAATATAGGTGTAATTAGCAAGAAACCTCAAAATAACAAACACTGCTTACACTTTGTTTCGATTAAGAGGTGAAAGAGTTAAAAGGGGGTTGCTGCTCACAACAAAAACGTGAAGTCCATAAGGAATAGACATTCACTTGGACACAAACCCATTGCAAATGGAAGGGCGCCTTGAGGCCTCTTTGCAGGGATGTTCAATCGAACTTTCCGCCGCGCTTTTGGTTTTCTTGAGGTACTTCCGTCTCCTTGAGGGCCAGTGCCCTAGATTTAGCACAGGGCATAATGGCTCTGGAAGCGATGAACACCAGATTGCCCCGCTGTGCCCAGCAGACTGGCCCGCCAGAGCCCGTTGACACGGCAGATCTGATGCCGCGGCCTGCGGTAATCCCGCACCCTGGCCCATCTGACGCGCATTTAGCATATCATTAGCGGCTCTACAAATGAGCTCTCCTTGACCTTCACTGCTTGGCTAATTGCTAGTTTCATGTACAGGGCTTGCTTAATGTTATGTGATAATTACCTGAGAGTCGGAGCACGCACGCACGCACTACGTATTCTGAAATAGCAGGACTGGAAAATGACCAAGTGGTGGCGGCCAGGAGAAGATGCGCGCAGTGGCCAGGGAGAGGCCGGGTTCCCTGGCCGGACTGGTGTGTAGCCATGATCATTTTATCTGTTGGCAAACAAGCAGAGAAAGAACTGGTAAAAGAGGGGGAAAGAAGAAAAAATGGTAATGTAAGAAGGAATGTACCACAGAGCTACCATCCTCGCCTTTCGCCACATATTTTGTACTTTGCATGTTGGGAATTACCTTATTCGTTGATGACTACAAATTGCTTGACGTGTACCAAATTTAAATTGTTTTTTTTAGATTCTTTCTACAGGTTTAAATTCCTCGCTCTGTCTGAAAATGATGTTGTTCCACATGCATAAATATCGTTCTCTACCCATATCAGTTGCATGTAACTCGCCTTGAACTTTATAATTTATTTTCCTGTCTTTTAAAACTTACCTCCTCTTATCCACTTTGTACTGAATTTGTTCCGCTTCTTAAATTTACAGCATTGTTTTATTTACTATCTGTGTAGCGCCCTAACGCCGCATATTGCATGGAGGGTCATGCACTCTTTTATACACCTATCTGTATTTATATTTTAACCACTTGTGTTCTTTACTCATGTAAACGTATCCCACCACGAAGAATATATTTTAGATTTCAGAATGTAATATTAAAATCGGAAAGTGTGGGAGCCATTTGCAATGCTTATTTTGGAGAAAAAAAATGATTGGAGAGGCACAACGTTTTTCTTAGAAGCCAGCCACTGGTGCTGCTGAATGCCAGGGATGCCAACTACCAAGCTGCCTTGATTCTATACACTTCCTACCCCCACCTCACTCTTGTGGGCTCTTTTTCATTCCTGCTTGCTCCCTTTGTCACTGTTTTTCTATAATTCTCTTCCTCCTCTTTTGCCTTTCTCTTTCTTGCTGTGGGCCCAAATTTGATGAAAAATAAGGTAGGGCACCCAAAAAATGAGTGTCGGTGCCCATCACCAACAACCGCAATTTAAGGTCCGAGTATTCAGAATTGCAAGGCAAAGACATTTGCAAATAGAAGGGATACTACACAGTGTTGATAAAAAGTAGTTTTTATAAAATCATCCTTTTCATGTTTGACTTTTTAAAAATCAATACACTAAATTAATATATTGCGCCATCATACCTGGATTCTCCTCTTTCACGTCTTCTATTTCTCTCTGCAATTTTTATTTTTCCTTTGTGTTATTGGCTTACAGCATTTATTTACACATATGTGTGGGTGTGTGTATGTGAGAGCGTGCACATGAAAGAGAGCTTATGTAATGAAAACAATAATAATAATAACTTAACCTGTGACGTAGAGTCCTGCGTTTTAAAGTACCTGAAAATGGCCTGTGTGGTACCTACCTGCATTATAAATACTGTGTGATAAAGGTACCACGTGGTAAAGATAACATGCCAGTGAATGGTCATGCCCAGGGACCTTTGCCCTTCTTCTGACTTTGGACCTTTTTCTCTGGTGGACAAGTTACATCAATCATCATGTTTGCCACAGATTCCCACCACGGCTGGTATGATTTACATAGAAGGCTTGGCACAGTCAAACTCAGTGGACAACAGCCACAGAAGTATGGTCGAAGTTGGGCACCAGTTTATGCCGGATATGTTACATATGCAGCGGCGGCTCCTCCGCTAAGGCGGATGTACGTCACACCACTGCTCTGAGCAGTGCAAAAAAGGAAAAATAAAATCATAATAACATAATGCTATTATCAGTTTATTTTTCAGTGCGTAGCCAGTTTAGGGTGGGGTGGGGCTTGGCTGTGTCACAGGGAGGAGGAGCGGTATGTGCTCCATAAGTGCGCATGACGTTTTGGCTGGCTATCTTAGGCTGCCCAAACAGACATGCGCACTTAGCATTTCTCCACCCGGCTGTATTGCACAGCCGAGTGGAGAACATGCAAAGGCTCCCACTCCCTGTCTGAGCGCCGAACCAGGCAGCTCAGACCAATCACGATGCTGCTGTCATGCTGGTGGCAGCAGCGTTGTGATTGGCTTAGAGGAGTATGGGAGCCTGGAAGCCTGCGTTCTTCCGTGCTGCCAGGAAGAGAAGAAGATAGAGGAGAGGCGGCAGCTGTTTACAGGTAAGTGAACATTTATTGTATTTATTTGTTTATTTATTTATGTTTTTTGATCAAGCCCCTTGGCCTACCACCACTTTTCCAAAGCGTCCGCCACTGTGCATATATGTCTTTTCAGTGGGATTTTGTTATGGTCTCTTACAAGACCTGTCACTTGAAGTAACTTCTCACAAGATTGAGAGTTAGAATTCTTAATTTCGTTTCTCCATTTAGAATATTTACCTTCCTCTTTCATTACTTTATGTATTTGCATGCACTTTACACATTACAGTTTCGTTCTTCTCATGGACGTAACACACTATGGGGCAAATTTATGAAAAGTGGCACATCATGTTAGATGCGCCACTTTTCTTGCACCCCATTGTGCCCCCCTAATGCCACCATGTGTGCGCCAATTTATGATACAACACACCATGGCGCACGTTAGGGAACTAGCGTCATAACTTTTAACACTAGTTTGGGGCTTTGCAGGATTAGCGCTGAAAATATTGACTCTAATCCTGGAAAGTGATTGGAGGCCTATTGAAAACAATGGGAGCCTCATTTTAATGCCTGCTATAGGCAGGAGTTAAAAATGACGCTAGAAATGGTGCAGTGGAATCTCATAGATTCCACTGCACCATTTTTCCACATCTCCTAACGCCAGAAGACCCCGCCTGCATGCATTATGTCTGGCACAGGTATAATGTGGCACAGGTAAATATGGCACAGAGTTTTTGCCAACCTTACGCCACATTAGTGTAAAAAAAATGACACCAATGTGGCGCAAGGTGGCGTTATGGCCTTCTTAAATCTGGCCCTGTGTTTTACTTGGTCTCATGCATTTTACACATAGCTCTAATCCTCTCACCATGCAATTAATACTTCACTGCACAGCATGTTCTTTCTTCATGCCTTTTGTCTGTTGCTCTGCACTTTCCACGTTATTCTGTACCTATTGTCATGCACTTTATATTTAAGATTCACCAGCTAGCATGTGTTGAAATGCATAATTATTTTAAAAAGATGCAATTTGCAGTTAACAAATTACCTCGAAGTATGTTGTTTACACTTAACGCTTGACATGTTAGCAGGCACCATTCATGTAGTTTATTTATTACCATGCACTTACCCCTTAAAACATCTAATGTTTATCTTACACAGTAAAAACTATCTCTATGTTCCTATTTAGCATATTCTTTCCTCATAACACTGCACCTGTGAGCATGTAATCTACACGTTTTGCTATTACTGTTGAGATATAAATTATTAGCAGGCACGTATCAGTTATCATTGCCATTACACTTAACAACATGAAGGGGGGTGGGAGCACACTGCCTCAACTCCCAGCACAGTTTGCCCCTTTGCATCCTGGTAAATGCAGTTCGCAGTTAGCGCTTATTGAATATTATCTGTATTTTTTCACCAAAGTCGGTGCAGACATTGCTGTATATCTCGAGACATGTGTTTCTGGGTTTAGCCCTTCATCAGTAGAGAGACGAGAACAAAGAAAATTCATCTGGGGTTGCTGGAAATTCTGCCAAAATCCTCACAGGTCAAGTACCACTCACAGGCACACAGGTGCATCTCCAAAACTCGTCAGCTCACTGCCTCAAGGGAGCCTTTTAAACAGGAAGGGGGGTTGGGAGCACACTGCCTCACATCCCAGCACAGTTTGCCCCTTTGCATCCTGGTAAATGCAGTTCACAGTTAGCGCTTACTTGAAAATTATCTGTAGTTTTTTAACAAAGTTGGTGCAGACGTTGCTGTATATCTGAAAACATGTGTTTCTGGGTTTAGCCCTCCATCAGTAGAGAGTAGAGAACAATGAAAATTCATCTGGGGTTGCTGGAAATGCTGCCAAAATCCTCTCAGGTCAAGTACCACTCACAGGCACACAGGTGCATCTCCAAAGCTCGTCAGCTCACTGGCTCAAGGGAGCCTTTTAAACAGAAAGGGGGGTTGGGTAGGCCCTAGGTAGCCCCATAGGCAAGGTGCAGAGTATGTTAAAGGTGAGACATGTACTGGTGTGTGTTACGTGTCCTAACAGTGAAATACTGCCAAATTCGGGTTTCACTGTTGCAAGGCCTCTCTCTCTCTTAGGTTAACATGGGGGCTGCCTTTAAATATCCTTAAAGTGCAGTTTCCCTTTGAGAGCAGATGGAACTATGGAGTTTGGGGTTTCTGAACTCACAATTTAAAAACACATCTTTTTGTAAAGTTGGTTTTTAAATTGACTGTGTGAAAATGCCACTTTTAGAAAGTGGGCATTTTCTTGCTCAAACCATTCTGTGCCTCTGCCTGCTTGTGTATTCTACGTCTGGGTCAGACTGACAATTGGGCTGTTTTTGAATCACCCCTAGACAGTGACACAAAGGAAGCTGGGGTGTAGCCTGCATTTCCTGATGGGCCATCTGGGCTAGAGTGGAGGGAGGAGTGGTCACTTACACCTGAAATGGCTGTGCCTGCCCTCACACAATGAAGTCTCCGACCCCCTGGTGTGTGTCTGCGGTCAGGCAGGATCTTGTCAACAACAAAGACTTTCCTTTGAAGTTAGCCTACTTCAATGGCAGAACTGGGTATAAGTAGTGGACCCAACTCCCCAGACTTTTAGAATCTTGCTGTGGTGCTTTGCTGAGTTGGCCTGCAGTTGCTGCTTGCCTTAAAAGAGAGCAAAGGGCAAACTTTGCTGTGTATCCTGCTTGAGAGAGTTCTCCAAGTGCTTGGAGTAGAGCTTGCCTCCTGTTGGAAGTCTCAGGGACACCAAAGACTTCAGTTTCATCTGCCTACAGCACTGGGAACTGTGTTTTTTGTGCTGTTCAGGAAGAAAAACCACCACCACGACGCTGACCTGCACTGTGACCTGCCGACCCCACATGGAGTCGCACTGCCTTGCTTCGCACCTCAACCCTGGTCTCACCGACGCCGCCATCTGACGCCGCCACCGAGCTGCTGCTTGCACTGTGACCTGTGGGCTCCACACTCCGGCATCGCCTTGCTCACACCGCAGCCGACGCTCCTGCTGACACCGGTGCCGCTGCCTGCACCCTGGCCTGTGAACACCATTTGTGAGGTACACGAAGCACCGTCCCTTCCCCCAATGCAGCCCAGGCCCACCGACGCCAGCACCATTGACTCGTCTGTACTGCGACCTGTGGACGCTGCACGGAGCCCGTCCTGCACCGCACCGCCAACTTGGGCCTACTGACGACAGCGCTTCAGCAATGAAGACACCGCTGCCTGCACCATGACCTGGTGACACTGCACGTCGCATTTCCCAGCTTCACACTACAGCCCTGGTCTTACCAACGCCGATGGATGCCATCACCGAGCCGCTGCCTGCACAGTGACCTGTGTGCACCGCAAGTCACATTGTCCCGCTTCACACCGCAGCCCCAATGCCATCCACACCAGCGCTCTGCAATGCGTGTGACTTCAAGGGTCTGACGACCCCGACCTCCCGAACTGATGCCTACGACGAATCATGATGCCCTACATTTCCAAAGTACTGTTTGCGGGTCTTCCCAACACCGTAGTTGGCCTGCGACGCTGCAGCCAGCCTGAACTGTTGGTTTTGTTGATCACCACGCCGTGATAGCCCCAGGTGCAGCTATCGACTTCAAGGAACTGTATTTTTAAGTTATTTCTTGCAAAATTATATCTTTAATACTGTATGTTGGATTTTTCTCGTTTTGGTCTTGTTTTACACAGATAAATATTGGCTATTTTTCTAAAACTGGTGTGGAGTCCTTTTGTAGTGTTTTCACTGTATTACTGTGTGTTATGTGCAAATGCTTTACACATTGCTTCTGAGATAAGCCTGACTGCTCATGTCAAGCTACCAAGAGGGTGAGAAGGGGTTATCTGAGAGGGGATCTCCCTCATCCTGACTAGAGTGAGTGTCCCTACTTGGACAGGGTGCAAACCGACTGCCAACTAGAGACCCCATTTCTAGCACTCTTGCAGCATATTTTTTTAATGAACCAGTTGTATTAGCTTAGACGACCTTAACTTCCATTTTGATGATTCAGCATGTAAAACATCCACATCCATGATTGAAGACTTTGCAGCACTTGGCATGCAGCTGATTACGAAGTTTCCCACCCATGTAGCTTGTCATTTGTTAGACCCAGTCTTTTCAAATCTTAAAATATCCAGTCCAACTTGCCCTTCCTCTGCTATGGTCAGACTACTATGCTGTTCTATTTTCTATTGACGTTCTGCCTGGGACTCAAACCCGGGCTGGCCAACTAAATTTAAATGGGAGGAACTGGTCAAGGTTGAATATCCCAGAGCTGAATTCAGCACTTGAAGCACAATGGCCCACACTTAATAATTCAGTGGAAGTGGACACTGGGGGTATGGATAAGTGGATCAGATCCGCTGTAGATGCTCTGGTTTCTACAATGCGTAGAAAACAACACACAGTCCTTCCTCTGGCCCCATTGTACAAAGATGAACTGCATCAATTGAAAAAACAATGTCAAGGCCTGGAGCGAACCTGGCAAAAAACTTACAATGCGGAAGATAAACACAATTATAAGGTGGCCTTAGAAGATTAACAAAACAACTGTTGTATTAGCAGAGCTATTACTCAAATGAATTTCTTACAGCAAATAGTTGCCCTAAAACTCTTTCTAGAATTGTAAATAATCCGTCTGACCACAATTCTACAGTTTCTACTATCTCCCTTTCACAAGCCCAACATGATGACATAGCTGACTTTTTTCCTAAGAAAATAGAGGATAATCAAGCCTCTTTTTCTGACAGCACTCCCACTGTTTTAGACAAACCACTCCATCAATGTCAGGTTGCTTGAATGTCTTTACCCCATTGGAGGTGCAGTGATTACATCTCCCTGTTGAATGCCACTAAGCTTGGTTCTCTGCTGGACCCCTGCCCCTCTTTTATTCTGAAGAAGCTGACCTTGTTTACTGAGGGACGACTCACCCAGCTTCTGAATGTTTCCTTGGTGGTAGGTAAGGTGCTGTTAGCTTAAAAGAGGCCCTTACTTACTCTCTTACTTAAAAAACCTAACCTCGACCCTTTGATATGGTCAAATTGCACACCAATTTCTCTGCCTACTTTAGCAAAGGTGTTGGAAAGCCATGTAAATCAGCAATTTACATCTTTTGTGGAGCAGAAATGGAATTTTGCAGCCATCACAATCAGGATTCAGGGCTGGCTACAGTACTGAGTCCGCCCTTCTTGGTGTCACAGAATACCTTTGAGGCTGACTAGACTCAGGCAATTGAGCGGCTCTGATTCTATTAGATCTCAATGCCGCATTTGACACTGTGAATCATTCCAAATCTCCTCAGTCGCCTGGAGGGAATGGGAGTGCAGGGCACAGCCTTGGTATAGTTATGGTTCTTACTGTATAACCGCACCTTCTAGGTGCACTCACATCAATACAGGTCTAATACCTATCCGCTAGTTTGTGGGGTACCTCAGGGCTCTACTTTGAGCCCATTCCTGTTCAACCTATATGTAAGGCCTCTTGCTGACATTGTGGAGTCCCATAGGCTCACATTATTCTCTTATGCTGATGACACACAAACGGTGACGTCCCTATCTACGAAGGATAATCGAAATGTGCAAGCTCTCAGCCCTTGTCTGGGTCAAGTTTCAGTTTGGATGAACCTCAGTTCGCTGAAACTTAATGGGGACAAAACAGAGGTTTTGTTGGTAGGTAACTAACCCCACCTCTGGGATCCCCCATGCTTTGGGCCCGATCCCCACTCCAATGCAGGTGGCCAAAAATCTGGGAGTTTGGATAGATGATACACTATCGATGAGTCATCAGATAAATAAAGTTTTGGCCACATGCTTTGGTATTCTTAAGTGGCTGAAGAAGATCCTGGCATGTCTACCGGACTCAGCTCAACGGACGGTAGTTCAGGCCTTAGTGATATTCAGACTGGACTATGTCAATGTCCTGTATCTGGGTGCAACTAAATCTCTGCTTAAGCAGCTCCAAACTGTCCAAAACATGATGGCCCGCCTGCTTCTTTGATCACCTAGACTTATCTCGACAGCCAGTTTGCTGAACACCTTGCACTGGTTGCCTATCGAGCAGCGGATCCAATTCAAGACCTTATGCTATATGCACAAGTGGCTTGCTAATACTGGGTCACTGTATTTAAGATCTCTGGTGTCTGTCTATATTCCAAACTACGCTCTGCATTCAAACCATTTATATCTGGCCCTGATCCCGTTAATCAGGAGGACCCAGCAAGGCGGTCGATCTTTTGGATTTCTTGGCCCTAAATTGTGGAATACATTGCCACACTTGTTGGGTGCATGTCCTTTGCTTGCGGTATTCTTAAAGAAACTGAAGACTCGGCTGTTTCCATTGATTTCATCTCAGGCTTTCAGGAGAAGTTGACAAGCAAGCTTTTCCCACCTGCATTGTGTGATAGGATAGTTGTACTTTGGCTTAGTGAGGAGGCCAGCGCTGGGAAACCTGTTCGGGGTAGCCAAGCGCTTAATAAATCACTAATATTAATAATAGAAAGAGTAGGAAATGGAACACTTTCTTTATATTTTGCTATTTAGGTGGAAGGTTTCTTTCAGCAGCACAGCAAGAAGGTACCGCTGTGTTTTCAATGGCAATGTACCATGCGTTGTCCTTAAAATCAACAGCACAGACAAATTTTACCTGACCTAAAAACTTTATTGGATCATTCTGTGGAATTACCTTTTCGCTCACTGCTTAACTTGCTGCGCCTGTCAACATTAATAACGCAAAAGCACAGGTAACATAAATAATTTGAAAAGCATGTTTTAAGGATTTAGATATGAGGAATTTATTGGTCACACATGGCAAGCGGTTTCTGTCTTCCTGCCCCCTCTACTCTTTTTGTGTACACCTCCTTTGAACCCCTGTCTGCCCTGGCACCGGAAACCCCCACTTAGGATTCTGTCGCGCGCAAGGGAGCTCTGCGCTAAGCTCTCGAGGAATACATTCATCTCATTCGCATGCTCCGAGGTGCGTCCCGCTAATCCGCAGAATTTTGCAAACATCAGGCCCTGCCATCTAATCCACTCGCTTTGCATATCCGTGCCTTGTGGCACAGAGGTCAGTTTTAGCATCAGCAGCCCCCCAATCCCTTCGCGATTAAACACTTTTTGGGGTGATCTCTTGGTTCCTACTAATTTCTCCTATCTGGAGAAATCGGTCTTATCTAAGCGCATTTATCCAGTGTGAATGTACAAGGCAGAAAGTAAGCAGAAAACATACAGAGTGCCCCCTTTCATCCCTATCAGCATACTGCATAAGTCACGTGTCATCTGGCTCGTGCCTTATCTCCTTAATAACAGTTGTTAGGCTCTGGTAAATTTCCACACTCGTGGCTTACCTCAGCTACACATTTACACGTCACAAGTAAGAGAGGTGGGCATGCTTCTGTATTCTCCTCCTGCAGAGGGATGATGCACCAGGCCTTGGCTTGAATGAACATTTTGAGATTGTCATTCATTTTATGACAAAAGTTAATGTTCGTGATTTCTATTATGGTTGAAAGTCTAACCCAATCGTCTTCTTATAGACTTAGGTCCTCATTATGACATTGGCAGTCTTTTACAAAGAGCGCCAATGTCGCGCCCCCCAAATGACCACCACTATTGGCGGTCTTCAGACCGCCATATTATTGCTGCTGGCTGCTCTCAGGACTATTAGGAGGGGAAGCATCCAGCAACCATACTGGCGGTCGGGCGTGGTGGTGTTGTGGTGACTGGGCACTGGCGGCAGAGCAAGCGCCTAGGACCCCGTTTCCTCCCGGACAGCCACCAGGTGAGGTGATCAACCGACAAGGGAGGGGGTGGGTGTTGAGTGCTGTGTGCGTGAATGGGTGTGTGTGTGTGTGAATGGAGGGGGTGGGGAGTGTTGTATGTGTTTGTATGCGGGTATATGCAAGTGTATGTGTGCTTGTGTGAATGCGTGTATGCGGGGGTGGGGGGTGTTGTCGCCGTGTGTGCATGTGTGTGTGTGAATGAGTCTGTGTGTATGTGTGCGTGTATGTATGTATGTGTGATGTGTGCCTGCGTGGGTGTACGGGGGCGATGGGGGTTCAGAATGAGGATCAGGGTGGGGGTTCAGAAAGGTGATCGGGGCGCAGGGTTCAGAATGGGGATTGGGAGGCTGGGGGGTACAGAATGGGGATCAGGGGGAGGGGGATGTCACTGCTTGGGGGAGTGGGGGGATTCCGATGGGTCGGGGTGGGTCCTACATGGAGCGGGGGGTTGGGGAGTCCTGCAGTGGCGACAGGAATAAGTATTCCTGTCACCAGTGTTGTTACCGCCAGGGATTCTGTGGGAGTTGCCGCCACAGAATCCCTGGCAGCAAGGATACTCAAAATACCATGGGTGGTGTTAGGTGGACTGCCGGGTTAAAGGTGGTCAACCTTCGGCCAGACGGTCCTACTCCCCTGGCGGTACAGGTTGTGAACTGGCTGAAACGACTACCATTGTCATAATTTGGTGTCCTGCACTGCCACACTGTCGGCGGTCTGGTCGCCACCGCCGGCGTGGCAGAGCAGGACCGCCAGGGTCATAATGACCCCCTTACTCTTTAAATTTGTCCTTCAAAATCACACCTGCCTCTGGTACACGATCAGTGCCCAGTGGAGAACATATGATCAATATTTGTTGTGCAAGTTGTAAAATTTTTAGGGTAGCTCAACAGGTTGACAAACTGCTGAGGAGACCCGTGCGTAATGTTCACATCACCCTCATGACCCTGTCCAAAATGCATTGGTTTCCACAGCACCAGGGGCCATCCAGTGGGCGCATGGGATGTTCCCAGTTGTCTGGGTGTCCTAACCAATGATTCATTTTAACCACAGTCATCCAAGTACATGATACAGGTTTTTAACATGTGGTAAACACGGAGGAAATGTGGCTACTTGAGTGTTATATCCCTTCACAGCACCAGAAGCTTCTGTGTTTGAACATTGACATGTGAGGAGTCCAGCTGTAATTGTTTTCGCTGAACTGTGCTTGGTGCCTCTGTCCCTGATGTCCAGATCCTAGATATTCAAGGTACCTGGACACCTGACCTTTGTTTTGTTCTGACCAGTTTCGTGTTTTAACCAGAAACCATAGTTTTTGTGGGTTGGGAACCTCAGTTCACTTCTGAATGGCAGATTTGGGCAGAGAGCCACAAGAGGGCCTCCTTTGAACCAATGGCCCTTAATAAAGATCAGGCATCACATAATTTTGATCCATTTATAGCCTTCTGTCCCACACTTATAGTATTGGTGAACATCAGCATGGCTTGTAAGGCCTACCACACTGAGGCCCTCATTATGACATTGGTGGTCAGCTGACCGCCATGCCGGCAATGGCAGTAGTACAGCACGAGGCTGGTGGCGAAGACCGCCATATGATGACCACGGCGGTGATCCCTTTCATATACAGCCAATGCACCCCCTCAACCGCCAGTGTGTTCTGGCCACCGACCACAGTGTTTGCCATCTCCAGCCTGGAGGTACGCCATTCACCACCCACCATATTGCGACATAGCAGACCACCAGGATTTCCATGGCGGGACCACCGCCACGAACAGCCTAGCGGAAACGACCCATATAAAAGGAGACACTATCCTCTAGGGACACAGAGGAGTCCGTGGCCGCCATGGTACCCGAACTGGAAGCCCTGCCGATGCTGTACCACGTGATGGGAGTACAGGGGCAGCAACGCTGATGAAGACAACGATGGTGAGTACAGCAGCCTAGCACACAAGGGAGTGGGGGAGTGACACACCCACACGCACAACACACCCCCCACACACACACTGCACACAGAGAACAATCCGCTGAATAGTACAACAACAATAGGAGCCAGACAAAAAAAAGCCAGGGCAAATACCTTTGGTCCAACCACTGTAATCCGGTGGGAATAACGGAAACCAAAATATCAATGTACAATATATACAAAGGGCCATTGGCCAGTCCAAGTGTCCATGCACATACACAGGGCAACATCAATGGCCCAACTTGACTCCTGACAGCCCTAGTGACTCCACTGGGCAGGGACATCAACAAGGAAGGCAGGCACCTTGGGTGCTGGGGGTAGTAGGGGTGGGGGCTTTTCTTGGAAGGGGGGTCCTGGGATTTGGGTTTGGGAGGGGGCGGGCCTTTGCCCCTCTATTTAGGTGCCACAGGAGTCTGTCTGGAGCAGGGGGTCGGAGTGGCTGTCCTGTGGCCCGTAGTGGGAGGTGTCTCTGCGAGGGAGTGACATCATGTGCTATACCGGGGGGCCTTGAGGCGATTCTGAGCTGGAGGTACTGGGCTGGGGGAGCGGGACCTTCCTTCTACAAGACGGGGTGGGTCAGGAGTTGGGAAGAGGTCAAGGCGGGCAAGGAAAGGATTTTTAAGTCCAGTGGGGTGGACTGTGGGAGCAGGTTTGGGAGTGGAGGTAGAGGGAGTGGTTGTAGGGCGTGTAGGTGTGCTGGACTTGGATGTAGGTGCACGCAAAGTGTGCTTGTGTGAGGTGGATGACTGTTGGGTGGGTGAGTGGGGGCGTTTATGTGTTCTGGGAGGAGGGGGAAGACAGTGTGGGAGAAGATAGGCAGGTAGTGTGTATGTGTGTTGGGGTGGTGTCTGCAAATAAGGTGGGTGTGCTGCTTGTGGTTGTGATGGTGGTGGTGGTGACTGTGCATGTAGTGTATGGGGTTCTAGCCTGCGTGTCTGCTGTTGTGGTGACTGTGGGCAAGGCTGAACAGGTGGCAGGATCTGGGACAGAGGATGCTGTGCTTGCAAGTGTGAGTGCTGATGTGACTGTGAGGGAGGAGGTGGAAGGGAGACAGAGGAGGCAGTGGCTGTTGTTATGTGTGTTTCTGTGTGTTGGTCGTGTGTATGCTTGTGGTGTGATCTGTGGTGCTTGTGTTTGTCTGTGCGAGTCCTGTATGTTGTCCTGGGTGCATGTTGGTCTGAATGTGTGCTTGGGATGGGTGGGGGGAGAGGGCTCTGGGACTGGGACCAAGTAGTTGGAGGGGGGGGGGGCGAAGAACCAGGGACACTGGCTGCTGTCAAAGAGGAGGCCAGAGCCTGAAATGATCTCTGTAGGGCAGCCAAGCCACCATGAATGCCCTACAGGTAGGCATTGTATTGATGCATCTGAGATGGCTGCCCCTGGATGGCATTCACCATTGTTTACTGCCCTACAGAGATGGATCTCAGGAGGTCAATAGCCTACTCAGTGAGGGCAGCTGAGCTGACTGTAGCAGGGGCTGGGGTGCTGGGTGGGAAGGCACGGGCAACTGGGTGGAGGGCTACTGGGAGGGCGGTGCTGGTACGAGGGGTGGCGGAAGATGATGTAGCTGGGGTGGTCCCAGAGGGGTCCGCCACCACCAGGGAGCTTCCATCTGAGGAGGAATCAGAGTCCGTTGTTGTAGCTCCTGTCTCCCCGGTGGTGCTCCTCTCGTCCTCCAACTCACTGGTCCCCTCAGCGTCGGTTGACACTCCCTACTGGGTCCTGTGGGCTGCAGCTTCCCCACTCACCAGTGCCCCCGCTCCTTCGCCGGATGAGGCTAATGCCCACAAGGACAGGAGAAGAAAAGGAGAGAGGGTGGGGGAGAAATAAAGGGAGCACAGGGTCAATCACAGTAATAACAGCACATATGGCATACATATCACATTGACTCACTGGAACTAAAACTGTGCAGTAACAACCACAACCACAATACCAAACCATTACCTGGGAACAACAGCTGAAATGTACTCAAACTCTACCATCTGCACACCTAGTGGGACTCACTAAGCCATGTATGCTTGTTGAGAAAGGCACAGCTACACAATTCTGACCAAGTGACTGCGCGAACTTGCAATTGCCAGGTCACACCACCTAGACAGTGGACATCGGAGCATCACAACAACACCGGTGACTCAGGTTGTAGGCCCCAGATATAGATGGAATACCAGCTACTTGCCAATATCAAATGTACATACTACTCATCATTGGCAAGCAGGACTCAACAAGATTAGCTACACGGGCATTTAGGGCCATGCACTGACTATAACCTGGCCCCCAAACACCATGGCAGACTGCATGAAATAATTCAACACAGTGTGTACTCACCCCCTTGTGGCTCCTGTGCTGCCTTCAAGGGCCCATCCAACTCCAGATAGGCCACCACCAGTATGTGGGCCATTGGGGGGGCCAGGGTCCGACGGGCACCGCTCTCTCGTTGGGAGGATGTCCCCAGCTGGGCCTCCATGGTCTTCCGAGCCCAGCGTTGCAGTGGGTGCTCCGCCGGATATGTACTCCCAGAGTCCGCACGTCCTTGGCGATGGCACGTCACATCCCTTTCTTCTGATGGGTGCTGACCTGCATAGGAAATACAGACAGAAGAACACCATGAACTCCACACTACATACTGTTACAGCAATGGCATAAATACAGCATAGCTCGCACATTAAACTTACACATTACTCAGGACCCTGCGTACACATTGCATGCAGCATAAATACACTCCCCAAATCACACACAGACTGCACACACATACATCTACATAAAGCCATGTTGCATGCAAAGTACCCAAAAGGTGCTCACCTGTTGACCTGAAGGCCCATACAGCTCTCCATAAAAGGGTAGGACCCCATTCACAAGCTTCTCAAGTTCCACAGGTGTGAAGGCTGGGGCCCTATACCCTGTAGCATGGGCCATTGTGGTTTCCAGACACAGGACACAGCGGCACACGCAGTGGAGGTGTTCTCTTGGTGAGAGTCAGGAATCAAGTGAGGTGGAATACCAAAAATGGTGGTCACATTCGCAGCGGTGAACACCGTCACCGCCAGCGGTGATCATCATTGGCCCCTGTGCTCCATAGACCTCCTGTTAAGCAATGAGGAGTTGCACGGCGGTGCAGACCGTCCCCGCCATGACGCCAAAGGCCGGGGTGCGAGGTCACTTCCACCAGTCCTGCATACAGGACAAGCAGTTACCATTTCCTGGTGCTGCTACACACGGCGGTCAATTCAATGTGCGTCATGGGTACCAATGGCACACACCAAGCCAATTCACATCTGATACATACTTTGGTATGGTTGTAAACTCTGGCACTCACATTAGTGCTCATACCAGTGCACTGCTGTCAAATTAGTATTTGACAGAACATGTACAAAGGGATGCTAGAAATCATGACACACGACTATATCTGTGAGACACAATGGCAAATGAAAATTATGTATCAATTAAGTAGTCAGTTGTCATGTAGAGGACACTGTTGGTAATTACAATCATTGGTTACATGAATTGGATGTGAGTGCACTGTGTACTGTGATGTTGTGTGTCCATCCTTCTTGTTGTGACACACGTCAGTTGTTTGTTTAAATTAGACACCATCCACTGTGGAGGAGGAGGAGGAGGAAACATGCACCCATGTACGGACCCCTATTCGACTTGGCTATGCTGGAGGAATGCCACATTATACTCACCTATCGCCTGGACGGGACCACAATCACTGAACTGTGTCAAC
Source organism: Pleurodeles waltl (assembly GCF_031143425.1). Classification (NCBI taxonomy): domain Eukaryota; kingdom Metazoa; phylum Chordata; class Amphibia; order Caudata; family Salamandridae; genus Pleurodeles; species Pleurodeles waltl. The sequence continues at coordinate 10,139,104 of NC_090441.1, forward strand.
AATTAGAGCCAGATCTCATTCCTGCTATTCGTAGTACTACAGCTATACCCCCTGCAGTAGAGCTGCTGTCAGTGCTCCACTTCATGGCCAGTGGTTCTTTCCAGATGATTGTGGGCTTGGCTAAAGGTAGGTCACAGCCAATACAATCGATAGTGGGAGGGGCCCGCTGTTGTGTACTCACACATGATGGTAGCCATGTCACTCAGCACTCCTGCAACGGTGGCCATGTTGGTATTTAAGGCTTGCAACTGTTGCATGACCTCCTGGTGGTGTTTCCCCTGCAGCCGCTGGTTGTTCTGCAAGATGATAAGTACCTGTCCCATCTTGTCCTGGGATTTCTGGTGTGCTACCTGGACATGTGTGAGTGCCTCCTGGGCAGTCGGTTCCCTGAGTTGGCCAACCCCTTGGCACACACATATCCTCCCACTGGCCTTGGCCCCCTGTGCCTGTGCCCCCTGAACTGTGTGCCCACTTCTGCTGACACCAGGTCCTTCATGGTCTTGCCTGTGTGGTGTCGACTGAGATCCCTGTACAGGTGGGCACACTGTTGATTGACGTGTTCTGGGGACAGAGGTTTGGGGACATTTGGTGGCTCTTCTGGTATTGGAGTCCGATGTGGGGTGCCCTGTGGAGGAATGGGTGTTGGCTGTGGTGTCCGACTCACCAGTGGTCCCAGATGGGCCAGGGAGATCATCCACATTCAGACATCCAGAGTTGCTGTCATCACTGGAGTCTTCTTCTGGTGGAGGACTGGCATGACGTGGCACATGCTAGCCGCAGACATTGGCTGGGGTACCTGTGGACATTTTTACAATCATTGTCAGTTACATATTCAGCATTTATGGCTTTCCCTGTGGGATGGGTGTTTTGCTTCCAACTTTGGTTTATATATGGTGATGGATTGCGGGATTGGTAGTGCTACATGCTGCTCATGCATTACTGATGTGTGTGCATGCTGAGGATGGAGGGGTGTGCTTGCAGTAAGTAGGGCATGCAGGGGTACACAGTTGAGGGTGGTTGTGGGGATGGTTCTGTGTTTGAGATGGAGTGGGGTGAAGGGAGTCAGGGTGACGGGGTAACATGGGATGCAGGTGTAGGTGGTGGTGGGGTAGTAATGGTGACTTACCAGTGTCCAGCCCTCCATTAAGTCCAGTGGGGCCCTCTGGATGTAGGAAAGCTAAGACCTTCTCCTCCCATGTTGTCAACCGTAGGGAAGGTGGTGGGGGTCCACCGCCAGTCTTCATAAAGGCAATGTGGTGCCTGGATGCCATTGCACCACCTTCCCCCGTAGGTCATTCCACCTCTTTCTTATGTCGTCCCTTGTGCGTGGATAGGTTCCCACAGACTTCACCTTGTCCACGATCCTCCGCCATAGCTCCGTCTTCCTGCCATTGGATATCTGCTGAACCTATGAACCGAACAGCTGTGGCTGTACCCTTAGAATTTCGTCTACCATGACCTGCAACACCTAATCAGTGAAACGGGGGTTCTTTTGTGGGGACATGCCTATTGTATAGTGGGTGTAGTGTGTGTGTTGGGCAGAGGGTAGAATATTTTGTCAGGATGCAGGGTGTGTGTGTATGTGGGATGATGTGGAGTACTCATTGTGTCCAGTGTTTTTGTGTGTTAAGTACTGAGGCATGGTGTGTGGTGTGTGACGAGTGTATAGGTGGTTGTGGTTTGTGTGCTCAGTTCAGGAAATGTTTGGGCTGGCAACATGTCACTAGTTTTTTGTGTTTGAAATAAATTGTGGGTTGTGTGGGGGTGTGTTTTAGAGTGCTGTTGGTGGGTGTGTATGGTGTGTGTATATGTGTCAGGTGTGGGTTTTTCAATCTGGCCAATGTTTGCTTCTGTTGTTGTGGAGTGTGCAAATCGACTGCCGCGGTCCACACCTCCATTGGCTAACCCCCGTTGAGTGACCGCTGTGGTGATTTGTGGGTCATAATTTGGAGGGCAGTGTGTTGCAGGCTTGGCGGGGAGAGTGGTGGGTCCGACTGTTTTACGCCATTGTTTGGTCTGGCGGAAATGCTGTTTTGGCTGCTTTCTGGTGGGTTTGTGTGTCATAATCTGGTGGGCGGTTTGCCGCCTCCGTAGCGGTCTGTTAGCGACCGTCACCACGTCGTTCTTCGAAAAAGACCGCCAATGTCATAATGAGGGCCTGAGTATTTTTCTGACCTGCCATAATTTTACTTCCTCCAGTGGATTCAACTACCAGCAAGCCCACAGGAGTTGTTCCAGCTTTCAACAAGACATGCTCAGTCTCTGTGAAAGAGCTGCACTGAAAACATACCTGCAAATATCAGTGAGGTGGTCTATTGCTTTTTCTACCAGGCTATATGTTGACTGGCAGTGGAGGCAACGATTATATCTCAGGAAAATGCCTTGTTTCCGTGCTCAAAACAGAAGCAAAGGCACTTCATTGTTCAGTGTGGTAAGCAGCAGACCAATAATTGCCCTGGAAGATACGCACCAAAACACAGCTAAGTTGGCAAAACAGCATAGTGATCACCGCTGAGCCACCGAGGAGCTATGAGTCCCTTGCAGCCATACAGAGAAGGACCCAAAGGTGCAATGTCACTGTGAATCAATGAGCTACAGAGGTAGTTGGTGAGACAGCGCTGGTTCTGACCCACCAAATGCTCCTTGGGTGCCCATATCTGCCCTCTCTGAACCCCAGAGGGACAGGGGGATCTTTCCAGCGACAGAGTTTGCATTCTGATGGTTGAGATTGGCCGTACTGATTCCACGGTTGTTTGAACCATCTCTATAGCCTCAACAGCCCCAGAGGTAGTGATTGAAAGACACTATGAACCCTGACTTTGAACTTCAGTTTCCATTCGTGACAGGTTGAGCCTTTGTGTCCAGTGGGTGCCCCAACTTCCAAGGAGTGACCACCAGACTGCAGAAGTATAAAATGAGCCAGTCTTTTCTTTTTCTGAGCTGAGGTCCTCTCTAAACTTCCTCTGGGTGTGAACTCCCAGTGGGTGGGTGAACCACCGCCACATCTGCCAACAGGGAACGAACCGGAAGACCAGTTGGTTCCTCGACTGGGCTACATGAGAATTGTGTTTTCATTGGACTCTGAAAGTCAATTCCCCTTAGCCCCTTGAAACTATATGTAGAGTCTGGGCACTCTGAAGTTTCCCATTTCTGGTGGGGTAGAGGGTTTGTTGTTTTGCAGTGAGTTTCTGAGTGAGTTTGGAAAGCCAACTGTTCAAAGGGTGTTCGTTGTTTATTCACTTGCAGTGCAATAGTGTCCGAGGTTCTTAAAAACTAGTGGAACACAGCAGTGCACAGTTCCTGTTCAGAAACCACTGAGTGTCTCAAAATCCAGATGAAAAGCTCCAACACATACGTTTGCTACAATGTGTTCTCAATAGACCTTCAGAATCAGTGAATGAGTGAGTGAAAGTGAGTGAATGAATGGATGAGGGCCTGCAAAGGTTCTGTTGTGTAAAGTTCATTTTACATCATGCAGTGTTAGGCCATGCCTGGCTGTGGTAACTTTAAAATACGTTACATTTTTTCTGTTAAACCTGTTATACTTTCTTAATGTTATGTTGTGGTAAGGTTATGTTATGTTGCTTTGGTTTGTGTTGCTTGCATATTATTTGTAACTTGCTTTCATACTGCACCTCATCTCACACAACTTCCTTTTCTCAGCGCTGTAAATACCAGATCTTACTATTCTCCAATTATGGGTGCTTCATCGCTTATGTATGAGTTCTAAATGTTTATGTATGACGTGAATGTAATAGTAGAAGATTATCAGGTGATTGGATGGTGTGAGTAAGACTTAAATGTTAGATGTGTGTGTATGTGAGTCTACGTGTTGTGCGAGTGTTCATTTGCTTGTCTGAGTGTGCATGCTTGTGTGTGCATGCTGTGAGTTGGGAGAATGTGTTAGAAGGTGAATAGTTCAGCATATAAACATGGCTGCCACTAATTGGACGCAATTTTGAGCATCTCCGATTATGAGACACAGATACATATTCACATGGACAGTAATTCTTTGCACCTCAGACACCGTCCCGTTCCACGTGGTCATGTTAAGCCCTATCTAACCACGGGCTGGGCAGATTCAGATTCTGAGCTGGTCTTAGGCCTGGTTAGGAGTCTGGACTGGATGGAAATCTCACATAGGCCCACGGAGGAAGTACATGGCAAGGAGCAATATCTCCACGAGAGAAGAGGGCAGCTGGTGGCTGAAGGCAATAATGAATGACCTTGTTTTCTTTTCTCCCCATGTACTTGAAATTATGAACACATTTTGGTTTGTGTGGTGTAACCTAAAAGCTTTTAATGTACCAGTGTATGGCCTTAGGCAATGCTACATGTGCTGGAGTGCACCCAAATCTGTAAAGTTAAGTGTAAGGAGATTAGGTTAAGACATTTTTTGGCCACAAATGAGTGGCCAACATAATATGTGCAGGAGAATCAAGGCTAGTTCAATATCAGTTTGTGTCTTGCACTGTGGGATGTGATGGAGAGACGCTAGTAATGGAACACCTTAAATACTAGGGCAAGGCTAAATAGGGTTTATGATTTAGGTGAGGACTTTACTCGAGACACTAACTTCGAATGGCTGCGAGAAGACAGTTCAGGCTACAAGTAGGAGACAAGAACAGAGGTTTCCCGGTATGTTGAACACAAGCAGGCCACTTGGTAGATGTATGGCATCGAAGAAGACACCCACATGGCCGTAAGATGGAGTAGGAACTGGTTGCAATCCCTTCTGTAGCTGTGTAGAAGTACTCCCCAAGAGATAGTAAACAAACACTGCTTTAAACCCTCTCTCAGGTTTTGGTCAATGCCAGGTGATGTGCCATCTGATATGAACTCAAGAGTACCTTGCACTCACTGCACTACAAACGAACAGACCATACATCGGTCACTGATCACCCTTCTCGGGGGAGCCAACGGGTGCTGCTACAGAGAGCCTGATAGTTTGCATATTTTGACTAGGTGACTTTACCTGTGAAGATTTAAGATGTTCCCTATTTTCATCATTGTGAAGGCTGCAAAGGTCCTCGGCTTAACTTCTCCTTTAAGAATCTGAAAGGTCATTTTCACCTCATCACGAGACCATTTTCACTCTCATCAAATTCAAATAAGCTGGAGAGCCTATGCAGAGTATATACCTGCAGGTTTACCGTTTGCAGAGCTTATCTATGCACTTTGACATTTTTCAGGAAAAGAACGCAAACTAGCTTCTGCGAAGTACACATGTGCAACATACATTTTTGCAAAATAAATGACTTCCGGAAGGAAGTAGAGTAAAGTAAAAATATTCTTGAGGTTGCAACTTTTGCATAGGCCTTAATGAAGGTTGTAAAAAAAACTTTGAAACTTTACGCACCCCTAATAAAGACTCCGAGGGTAGTATAAGGTAGGGTGTTGCACATAAGATCATTCTTCAAGAATTTGCACCATCAGAAGTGCGAGTTATGTACTGAACTCATTTATGGTACAGCTCTTTCTAATTACCTGTAGGCAGCTGAGATCAGTTGACACTTTGCTAAAGCACCTGCATGCTTCCCTTATCCCACTCGAAGAACCAAACGGCTCATTATGTTGTTTGTAAGCAGAGAAGGAGTGGGCAGGCCTCCTGCGTCTCTCCCACCCTTATCCTGTGCAGATTGCTAGGAAGCCTGATTATTTCACTTGTTTGCCTGTTGGGGTGTATCACCGAACAATGTTCAGTCTTGTGTTGTGGTTTAATTAATTGCTTGCTAAGACTGTAATTAAATCACATGATTTTACAAATTAATTTGCAGAAACTCTGCATTGATAACCCGTTGCACATCAAAAGGAGGCAGGCGCGATGCAGCTGTAGGGGGTCCTACATTAGTTATTGTTTTTATTGTTACACAGTGTAACACTTTAGGTCTTGCCTACACTGTGCATGCACTGTCTTTTCAAGACCTTTTGTTTTCTATTAGGTGGCTTTGAGGCCACCCTTTTCTTACCATTTGTTGGCTTCATTGTTAACATCATTTGCTTGCTTCATATTGGTCAGCTTCCTTGACTTCATTCTTCATTTTTTTCCGAACTTGAAGCATGGACGCATTACTAGTCCTTCTGCTGCTTCTGTTTTTAGGCACTGCTTTTTGCTTTGTGTTTAAGAACTCTAGCAGAGAGAGTTTTTTCAGCTGGTTCTCTCATAAATTTCTCTCCCCCTTACCTGTGTTGTTGCTTGCCCCACCTGTTCTTCCAAGCTCCCCCATGTTGTTGCTTGCCTCCACCAGCCCTTCCCATCTTGCTTTTCCCCATCATCCCCATCCCTCTCCCGAGTTGTTGCTTGCCCCCACCCGTCCTCCATTCATAACATAACATGCAGCCGTGTCATAGAGCTTTTTTCACCAACATCCTCCGTCGTCCATGTTGCCTGCCACCTGTGCTCTGCGTTGCTCCCTCCAGAAAGAAAAAAAAGTACCATGACTCCATCATAGCGCTTTTTTTTCTTACACTTTTTTTCTTACTTTCAGCCATACTGCATGGAAGCCAAGATGCTGTACAATAAGGCTAGACACTGACAAAGCCAATAGCTCTTGTATTGTAGACAAGGCCAATTGGATTTGCCAGTATGTGTTAGAAGTCTTGTTGCACAGCTGTCCTGAAATCCATCTCAGGTGAAATGAACAAAAATGTATTGGTGCTGAGATCAATCAGTTGGACCCATTTTTATAGTTTTTGGGGCACACTGCTTACAATAACCCAGATGAAAAACAACTACTCCCAACGAAAAGTATGTATGCCAAAAACGTACTCAAAGAAAAACAACTGAAAGTTGCCAAATCCGAAAATTGTTCCAATTATGGAGAACTACTGGGTCCAAGAACCAGAAAGAATTAAAGAAGAGGATAGCAATGTGATCAATTAGCAAAATATATTGCCAACTAATAAAAAGTCGAAAATTCATTACTGAAGACAAAAACTGAGAAAAACCTAACTTTGGCCAAATTTATTCAATCAAAAGAGCCAGCTCTTTTTGTGGTCTATTTTATATTGGAACTGAAAATCATAGAATGCCTCAAATGCACTGCAGTGTAAGCACCATGTTCAGTAATAAAAGAGCCCATGAATGTTGGACATGTCTGTTCTAAGGGAATTTTCCTGAAACTTTTTGCTTGTTTTTCTCCGAGTCTTTGCTGTCTCCCTGTGCGTGACCTTAGGACTCTGGGCACTGCTCTATTGTTGTGGGGAAGTGCACGCGTCCTTCCTGACTGTGTTAGGAAGGGGCAGTTATGGATGTGGTTGCGCTGCTGTACTCCGGAGAAGCCTGTAAAAAGGTACCCCACATTCCTGGGGCAGGTATGGCCCTGGCTACTAAGGGAATGTTCACTGTGTGTGCCAACCCCTAAAAGATCCTGTCAACCTCGACTTAGGCCCAATTAGACCTGCCTTCAGGGTGCTAGTGCTCCTGCACTCAGGGTGGCAGTCCCTATGTGAGGGCCAACCCTGAGCCAGCCTTATGCCAACCCTGCAGGGCCCCAAAGATGGGGCATGGGGTAGGGCAGGGAACATACATAAAGGGGTACTCTGCCCTGGTAGGGAAGACCCCTACGTGGGTGTCGCCTACATGGGGGGTCAGCCGTGCCTATGGGAATGGGCTGGTCCTCAACTAGTGGCCTTGGGCCAGGGGCACTGTCCCCCTGTATGTGCAGAGTGGATGTGTGCGTGCATGTCTTCTACGGGGTAAGAGGTGGTGTTAACCAACGTGTGCAGGGCCAGCCATGGCAGATCTCGGGGTGTGCACTTGTGCCAGAGGGCCATTAGAGGTGCTAGGCCTGGCCCAACAGGCCAGGGGATGCCTACCTACACAATGGGTGTTTTATGTATGTTGCACTGGGCCTAGCTTGCCAATATGTGCCCCCATGCATAGGGGTGTCTGAAGATATATTGAGCCTGGCCTAGCTGGCCTCTCTGTGCAAATGTGCATGTTGGTGTTCATATATATGCTGAGCGTGGCATAGCTGGCCTCTAGGTGCGTACCTGCACCAGGGCATCATACATTTCAGGAGTCTGGCACAAATTGCCAGTGTGTGCATACTTGCACATGGGTGTTGCCATGTGTAGATGGAGACTGGCATCACTAGCCTGTGTGTGCATACTGGCACACGGGTGGTTTCCTATATAGATACTGGATTTGGCATCACTTGCCGGGTTGTGTACACTTGCACACAGGTATTCTAACATAGGATCTGAGCCTGATAGCCCAGGTCCGAATCGGCATGCTTACCCCCTTGTGGTGGCTTTAACCTAAGTGTCCAGCCTGCCTCTGCAGCCTCTGTGTGCACCAGGACACGTGTGCCCAGGGAGCGCAGAATAACCATGCATGTTCACACAGCCCAATGAGAGCTGCTCTGCCCATAAGGTAATATGGGAGAAAGAGTCTTATTGCGTCTGGCTATAATAGTGGATTGCAGGGGAGCAGCATCATGGTGTTCAGCATCATTGAATTCAGAATGACAAACCTCCTCTGATGGTAAAGGTGGTTTTATTATTCATGCCCTAGAAATGCCACTTCTTGGAATTGGGCATTTCTAGGTTATAAAATGCTTTGTGTGTCCTATAAATTCAGCTTCATTCCACAGGTTGCGGGGGAAGAGCACATCTGTGCATTTTCCAAGCAACAGCTATAAAACTTGGGCATCCAGAACAATAGACCCCTGCCATTTGGGGCCTACAATTTCTGACACTTGGTCTCTCGAAGCCAGAGCATGGCCACACTAAAGATAGAGATCTAGATTCCATGGCCTTTGGGCCACCCCGAACTTAAAAGGCACTCTTTAGTATAACTAGGGGTACTGCCCATCAGCAACGGAGAGTTGCATGTACGACAAAGTGGGACCAGTGCTGCTGGACCTCGTGGTGCGCATGACCAGAGGAGTCTGTTGTGCACATGAGGATCACTGTCAGAGGAAGGGATCCATGCACCCTTCCTGTATTGTGGCTGCCCTGAGCTGACTGCCTGCTGCTATGTAGTAACCTGAAGTTTGCTCTCCGAGGGCAGATTTGCCTGCCCCCTGTTCTCTGCTGAGGTCTCAGGGAAATCAAATACCTCCTGCTAGGGACTTACAGCATCCGCTGGAATCATCAGGAAAGCAGTGCCCTCTCCTGAGCCTAGATCGCCTGCTGGACTCCACGTGGCAGCAGCAGTGTGAGCGTGGACTAAGTATTGTCTCTGGAGACCGGAATTGCCTGTTGCGGACCTTGCCAGGTGCTGCCGCACTTCAGGTGAGAGGCCCTTTATTATGGGGGCACCTACACACTGAAACCTCTTGCAGTGTGAACGGGATCACCCGGTGCAGGACCCCGTGTGGCCCGGGGTTGTCGAGTGTGTCGCATTTCTCTTGTGTGACTCTTGGCTGCACGTCCATTGCTTGCTGTGCTCCATTCATAGGTGGCGACCCCTCAGAGGAGGTATACTCTGCCTCATATAGCACGACTGAACTTGCGTAGAAGTGTGTGACTGGGGAGTCTGACACAACTATAGTCATCACATACAAGATGTTGTGCCTCATTCCAGGGAGGTATGGAAACAAAGTTCCTTGCCTGATTGGATTGTCTAGACCAACTCAAGTCATTGAACACATAATGTGCTGGATTAACCTTCGCCTTGGGAGTGTCTGGAATTGTCTGGTGCAGTTCAGGTCATCACACACCAGACTCTTGCCTCTTTCTGAGGAGATACCACATTGAGAATTGTCTTTGGAGTGATCAAATGATTAGGGCTGACCCAGGTCATTGGGCCCCTGGCGTTGTGCCTCATTTTTGTGGAGGTACAGCACTGAGAACTTTTCACATGGAATCATAACTGTCCGGTGCAACTTAAGTCTTCATGCACAAGACGCAGCGCCTCCTTGTACAGGTGGTGACGACCTAGTAACTCTTCATGTGCAACCAGAATGGTCGAGAGTGACTCAAGTCAACACCACCCGATGGTGCACCTCCATTCTGGAGGTGCTGAAATTGGTAACTATTTGGCAACACTGGATTGTCTGGCTGGGCTGGGGTGAGTGCAGTTGAATGCAAGGGCAGCACTGTGGTGTTGCTGGTCACATTCTTCTGCCAGTGAATTCCTGAGGTTAGCATTAGGATTTACTAGTGAGGCCTAGGCCACAATGCTATGTGAAAGTGTTCCAAACCTTGTATGTATTTACTGCTGCTAACGTTGGGAACCAGTGTGCATCCTGAATTTATGTGTTACATTGAAATTGGTAAACACCAGGGTGGGTCTTGTGCTGACAACGTTTGGCACCACATGAGGGTGCAGGGAGGAAAAGTCTTGCTTTCTCACTTGTACATACTGTTGTTGGTGCTACACACAGTTGGGCCTAATATTGTGAATTCTATTGCTAAAAGTGATTTATGCCCAGGATTGCATGTCTGTGTTGACAATGTATGTGTTGAATATACTTCTTACATACCTACACTGTGTATGAAGTCTCATTTATGCTGCTCAGTGTGTTTGTGGTGTGGAAGCGCTGTGCCATTGCTTTACTCATTGCCTCAGTGATAAGCCTGACTGTTTTGTGCCAAGCTACCCAAGGGTAAGCACAGGTTATACAGTGAGTGTAATCACCCACCCCTGATAGGAGTGACAGGTTCTGCCTGGCTAAGGCTTTACCTCACCCAACCAGAACATGCCACCTCCAACAGTGGATGACTGTGTAAGATTGACCACTGCTTTTAAAATATTCCTTCATATTGAAGCATCCTGTCTGTAAAGGAGACACTGCATGAGCTCCAAAATGTAGCCATCTTTAGTGCAATGCAGGCCCTAAGATGGGCATTTGTGGTTGAGTCAGGAGCATAGTAATGCAGAGAATAAGCCCAATCTGTCTAGCCTTAAGAACAAGGCTCATTCCCATCTCAGAGATTTTTAACTGGCAAATACCAAATGGCATATCTCACACCAAGACACTGAGGCTAGATGTTTACCGTCACGATCAGAAACTCCTGAAGTGCTCTTGTCGTGAAGTGTAATCACTGACCAATTCCAATTTCAATTTCTTCTAAAAGGAAAATAGAGCTCTTCTTTTGTGTTGTTTGTTGGCCAATGGAACAGAGATCACTGCAATGCAGATATGGCAGTTTTTGGACTTGATATAACCAGTGTGAAAGAAATAAAGAAAGAAAGAATATGCAGAATCCAAAAAAATTTCTTAAAAGCTTGCCCAATATCAGGGCTACCTAGTCTTTATGCCACTTCTTGCCTCTCTCTTCCACCACCCTGCTTTTCCTGTCTTTTTCTCTTACTCTGACATGTTCCTTCCCATTCCTTCTTTTTCCCTTTGCCAATGTTTCCCTATCTTCCTCTTCCTTCTCTGTTCTCACTTTTCTGCCTTACTTTCTCTTGCGCTGGGTAAAAGTCTGAGAATTAAAACATGAGTTCCAATGGCAAAGCCAACAGGTCTCACCTATGCGAGAGCTGTTGCCTTTTGTCAAAGCTGAAATTTAGAAAAAAAAGAGTGCTATAACATGACCAGCAACAATGCAGGACGGGGGGTCTCACAACAACTTGGGGTGATAGGACACACAACAACCCTGGAGAGAGTGGGAGGGATAGGGCAAGCAACAATGCAGAACATGGAGTGGTGCAAACAACAGTGCAAGAGGGGACAGAAAGACCAAAGCAAGCAACAATGTGGGATGGGACAGGAGGGCAAGTAACAATGCAGGAAGGGGGCTGGAAGAATCGGGTAAGCTACAACGATGGGGGAAGCAACAACACCAGAGGGGTGTCAGAGGGGTGAGGCATGCAATAACAAAGAAGTGGGAGGGAAAGATGAGCCAGCACCAACATTTAAGGGCAGTGGGAGGGACAGGGCAAACAACAATTGGACAACCAATAACGACAGGGCAAGAAAAGTATGAAAGCAGGAGGGGGCAAATAACAATGTAGAGCAGGATGGGGGAAGACAGCCTGCAAACACATGCACTCTTGTCTTATGGAGTGCTGCAATTAAAAGAAAAAACTAGATCCAAAGCATGAACAGCTGAAAGAATTTTAGACAAGGAAGCAGTACTTGGGCCATGCTCCAGGAGATGGACAAACACACAAATATGAACTGAAGTTGGCACAAGCTGAGCAAAGGGAAGCAAGGAAATGAGAATGAATATGAAGACAACCAATAGTAAGCAATGGACAGGCTCTAAGCCCCCGGTAAATAAACAGAACATCTTTCAAGCGACAGCAAATACCCTGTCTCAGGCAAGACCTAAAAATAAGTGTGAGTGCCCACCATCTGCACCAACAAATTAATTATTGTTGCAGCCCATATATACAGCTATGAGTTATACCATCCATGTCAAAATTCATTCGAATTTTGCCAGTTTGAATCTATTCCAAAAGAAGATGAAATTGACGGGCAATTCTGATTCTATAAATATATGCCTTCTACCAAGTCTCGCAAACTTTGGATAACTGTTGAAACGGCGATAGAAATCAGTATTTTTCTAATCGTCCTAAACCCCGTTAATTCAGTCAGAGTTTAACAATCTCCTGGAATTTCCTTTGCTCGTATTTTAGACGCCCCGGACGTTGCCGGGGGTTCATCCGCCCTGTCGTTCATAACTTTTTATGGTTGACATGCATCCCGAGGAGACGTAAAACATGTTTTATCTGTTCAGGATATGGAAAAGACCGCGCCTCCATAAAAATGTGATCTCCGAGGCAATCACAAATGAGATTGGCAATTGTCATTAACTTGCTCATTGCTGCGGCCCCAAGAAGCAGTGGAGGTACTGCGCGGCGCACGATACTATGCTGGAATTGTCTAAGCATGTTTACATTTTAATTTTACAGACTTGGAATTATGTTGTGGGGAAATATGGCGGAGGCTTTGGCTTGTAAATATGACATTTGTAATGTCAATGTGTATGTGGAAGGCTGCCTTGACCCACGAAGGAAAGTATTTATCATACCAGGGTTACAGGCCCCTTAAGTGGAAGTAAAAACAATTTCAGTGTCAATTTCTTAGTCCGGTGCACCAGTTCAAGTTACTCCTCCACACACAGGTAGCATTAAAGTTATATGTTTTATTGGAGCAAAAATAGCAAACTCCTTACTGGCAAAGACTGGCACGCAGATGTGGAATGGAAATATTCCACACTAGCCTTCCATTCGCGATGCCACATCTGGCTTTGTGTCACAACGACCAGGATGTTTAATCAACTTCCAAACTGGTTTAAATTGAGGGAAAACGGAAGCAGGCATATGCATGTAGAGTGGATCTGATGAGGAGTAGAATTTGTTCTGTTCTAGATCCCGGGCGAAATTTTAATAACGCTGACGTAACTCACATAATTTCCGGAATTTCATGTTACACTGCTTACATTCCAGAAATCACGCCATGTTTCTTAGTGATGCTGCAATGCATGCCAAAATTATAGCACCGGAGCAAGGGAACAACACAGACAACCAAAACGCAAGTGGCTGTTGTTATAGGTAATTGTGTTTGTCACTATGTTTTTTTTTAGCGCATATTACACCCAGGCATCAGAGTTCACAAGGAAGCGTTTGCTGTAAAATAAAGCTCTAAATTATGGATTTGTGTTTTGAGTAAAAATGCATAATTTCGCATATTTTCCAGCAATTTCGCATGATTCCATGGAAGCAAACTGCGCAAATTTCACACTTCCCAATTTATATCTTGACTGAACTGTGCCTTGATTCTCAAACTGGTATAAAGGCGCAGATTGTATTGTTCACTGCAGCCGATAGATTTATAAAGACCTGCAGACTGGCATGTTCATTGATAATGTGGGTGGTGTTTATTAACACATACATGCTGTATTTCAAATGGATGAGTAGAAGTCAACTGTTCTTTTGGTTAGAAAGCGCATAGATACTCAGACTATTACTTAGCTGGAGCAGAACATGCCGGCATATCACAAGATTTTTACTTGAGTGGATCGAGCCCATGGAGATATGATCTCATAGAGATATGGCCGGACTGTTCTACTGGGAGAATGTGTTCATTGAGGTACACAGAATGTAGTGTTGTGTTGTGTTATCTACCATTTGTATAGCTATTGTGGAAGAGGAGTTTGAAGCAGCACAGTCTGAAACCGCCCAAGCATCAGCTAACACGTAGTTGCTCACTGCCGAGGGCTATACCAGTTATTAAAGGCTCTGCAACCAAGGTCAGAGAAACAGGAAAGAGCATAAATGAAGGAAAGGGCCTTTACCTAAGAGTGTAGCCAGAGACAAAAGAACTGTAAAACTATTAGAACCTTCTTTCCTCTGAGGGTAAAATGTGCTAAACTAAAAAGGGAGCTACAGAAAGACAAACATTGGGAAGTTGGAGCATAAGGCCTATACCAGCTCTTATTAGGCCTTGGCAGAGTTAATGGAGGTTCACTCTGCAGAATTCAACGGAATTGATTAAAAACTCTGTGGAATTCCACAGAGGTAGAATTCCGTGACCAGCGGAGTCCTGAATGTGCCCATTTTCAGAAGCGCTAAGCAGAGTCAGCCCTGCCTAGCTAGACCCAACCCTGCTTAGCACTTCTGAGATCAGGCACAATTAAGAGAGGGCTGTAGGCAGTGAAAGCTGCAGTTTCAGGCCTCAAGTGTGCTGGCCTGTCCCTCAGGACGGGACGGTGCACAAGAGACCTGAAACTGCAGCTTTCTTTTGCTGCCTACAGCCCTGGGCTGAATTCAGGCCAGGACCGCAGGTAGCGAAAGCTGCCAGGCCTCTTGTGCACTGGCCTTCCCCATGTGCACTGCACACAGGGGAGGCCGGTACCCAAGAGGCCTGAAACAGCCCGGAATTCAGGCCAGGACAGTAGGCAGCGAAAGAAAGCTTCTGTTTCAGGTATCTTGTGCACTAGCCTGCCCCGTGTCTCAGTTTGGTCTTGGCCTGATTAACATTATACCCACCTACTTGGGTAAAGCTATCAATTTCATTGAAGGCATTCAAAATATCGGAACTATTGGCCCTCAAATATAAAATCTAATCATCTGCAAATAACTTGATTTTTTCCATCCCCTCAATAGGTGATAAAATGGCTTGAATATTCCATATCCTAGTGTTACGACTTTGTTGTCCTATTTCTAGGGGGCGCTGTAAGAGAACTGTCGGTAGCCTGGGAATCACCTTGAACACTTATCTATAGTCCCTTTCTGACTCCCGTTTGTTTCTCTTTTCGCCAAGGTATGCTTTTGTAGCATTATATTTGCTTCCTGGGACTGCAAATCCCATAATGTACAGCCTGGTAGATTCTGTTTTACATTGTTTTCTATGAGAGAAATCCAGTAGCTCCTTTTCACCGGATCCTCTCCTCCAGGACTTGCGAGTGTCTGAAACTACACACACCTGAGACCGCTCCTGTGCAGCCCAGTCATGTGATTCCTCCTGGGGTTTTCTGCAGCTTGGAACTGCTTATAAGTAGCCATTTCCTCAAGACCCCCGTGGTGCATTGGAGTTCAATTCCTTTGGGTTACAGACCCCTTATCGGATGGTGTTCCAGTCTTGTTCCTGATCTGTTCCTGCTTGAACCTGTTTCTCTGCCCTGCTCCTGATTGTTGCAGCCAGAGTCGGCTCCCAATCTTTTAGCCTTGTACCTGTTTGTTTCTTCCAGAGCCTGCTCCCTGTTTCTCTGTCCTGCTCCTGCCTTGTTTCAGCCTGAACCTGCTCTCTGTTTCCCAGTCCCATTTACTGCTTATTCCTACTCCAGGTATTCCAGCCCTGTCCTTGCTTGTTCCAGCAGTAGCCTGCTCTCTGTTTCCCAGTCCTGTATCTGTTTGTTCCAGCCAGACGTTTGAACCCTGTTTTCCAGTCCTAGACCTGCCTTTGCTTCAGCCTGAGCCTGTTCCCAGTTCCTGCCTCTGTCTCTTAGTTTGTTCCTTCTGTTTCTGTTTCCTCTCGGGTATTTATGTCTGGTAAGTGTTCTATCAGTCTTCACCAGTGTATAAATGTCATCCTTTGTACTGGGGTTGGCGCCTGGTCTCCAGGAGGCAATTCCAGCCCCCATCCTTGTCTAGTGTTATACGTTGTCTTTCGTGCCTAACAGTGACAGTGTGCTATTGCTGTTTTTCCAGGACTCACCACTGTGTTCCCAGCTGGACCCACAAGAGCTTGTCTTATGTATGTAAGTACTATCCTTGTTTGTGCTCTAGGGTCTGGAGACAGAATCACTTATGCTGCCTCCTTTCTATGGGACTGGTGGGGTGACTATCTGTAAGAGCAAACTGCACAGAGGCATTGACATTCCATGTTGCTGTGGGAGGTTCTACGCCCTACCCTGTGCACAACCCCAGTGTGTTTCTCCATTAGTAATCCGTTTCCTGTTTGGTCACACAGGGTTGCTCTGCTTTTACTTTCCTGTTTCCTGTGCCTGTTCATAGCTGTCCTTTCCTGTGTATGCCTTCAGCTGCTCTTCTGCCCCAGTACACTACCTCTTTGGGGTATTCTATAACCTCAAGGGGTGTCCCAACCAGGGTCCTGATCAGACCCGCCCAAATCCGTGACACCTAGAGGTTAAGTATTCAATAAAGAAAGTAAAAAGGAGTGGGGAGTGGGAGCAACCCTAATGGGTGACCCAGTTAATATCTACTATCCCCCTGACAAGAGAGTTAATAATAATCTGTCCAAATAAAAAAAAGGCCGACGAATTAACAAGGTCAAACGCCTTTTCTGCATCCATCATGAGAATAGTCACTTTCTCTTTGGTAGCTGAGAAATAATTGATGGCTTGTATCAATTGATAGGTATTAGCTGTCATCGACCTTCTGGGCAGGAAACCATTTTGATCTGGATGGATCAATGATTGCGCACATGAAGCAAACCTATCTGCCCAAATCTTCATGAATAACTTGTAATCCACATTCAGTAGACTTCTGGGATGTGATGAGTTGGGACTTGTAGGGTCTTTACCTTTATTAATAAAGCTGACCACAACCGATTCTTTAACATTTTTAGGTATTTCAGCACCTTCTTTAATATCGTTAAAAATGATTGGTAGAAGTTCATCTAAAATAGTTTTATAAACCTCTGTAGGCATTCCATCGCTTCTGCTGGCCTTGGCATTGGCCATACTTTTTAAAGCTGTTATAATATCCTGAGGTTGTATTTTACGATTTAAAATGCCTTTTTAGGTATCCGATACTTGCGGAAGCTGTAGGCCATTAAATTATAGTTCTAATCATCCTCCATAACCAGTTCCGCTTCTTCATAAATGGACCTATAGTGATTAAGGAAAACCCTGGCTATTTCCATATTTTCCATCTCCAATGTTCCTGTCACCGGATTTCAGATTTTATTAACAATTTGCTTATTTCTCTGGGTTTTTTATGACCAAGCAAGAAATGTCCCCACCTATTGGCTATCCTCATAAACTTTCTGTTGATATGCTCTACCACCCACAATCTCTTCTGAAAGGGAAAAAAAACCCACAATTCTTGTTTTGCTCTTGATATCAGATCTTGCGGAGCCTGACGGTTTATTGAAGGAGGGAAAATCCACAATGATCCCAGCAAGTGGCTACGGGCATCCTCTAACACAGCCTGAAGATCCTGTATTGTATCTGCCCTAACCCGACTTAAATTAGCTTTGTACAAAATAACTTGCCTCCTGAATGTGGCTTTAAAAGTTTCCGAAACTACAAAAAAAGGAGCGGAGTTAATATTTGTTGCAAAAAATTCACAAATAAATCTCTAACCCATCTTTGGTCCGAGAGCAGGGCTCTGTCAAATTGCCGTCTTGGCCTTATCCTCTGTTTAACTTCTAAAGTTAAGGCCAGAGAGACTATTGAGTGGTCAGAAAAGGGACTGGATCTTATCTCCACAATACCTCTTCTTAAAGATTGCGCCACAAGAAAAAAATATGGACTAGAAGCAGACTGAAATCTTGAGGAGTAATAATTATATTGAGAGACTTTTGGATGGGTCATGCGCAAAGGATCATCTAATGCAAGATCTTGCTTAATTATACTAAGAACTTTGGAGGTTTTTGGTTTCATTTGCCTGCTATCCCTATTAGATGTGTCATAACTTAGATTTTTAATAAAGTTAAAATCCCCCACACAAAACCAATCATCCCTCTGTCTGCAGTGCCAGATTATAGATTTCTTCTAGAGCCTTGCTGTCGTCTGAAGTGGGGCCATAATAATTAAAAAGATTCAATATCTCACCTGCCACAGTCGCTTCAACCCAAATTTATCTACCCCTGGAATCTCTTGAAACTGCCTTAATCTCCCATGTGATAGAGCTAGAAAGCAATATGGCTACCCCACGCAATGCCACCCATGACAAAGCATAGAATGCCAATGAATATTTCCCAGGAATACACAACTTAGGCAAATTGCTTTTAAAATGTGTTTCTAGAGAAAAATCACCTCAGAGTTGAACGAGGAAAGCCACTTCAATAAAGCCCCCGCCTTCTGCTTTTTAGACAACCCATTCATATTGCATGTGTTGGCTCATTTGCTAATCTATATCTATAATCTATATAATGAACATAAACAACTCCACAACTACCTGTGCAAATTTTTCTTTTCGAAGTAGGACTTCTACGTGCCTGTTATTTACTGCACATGAAAATTAACCAAAAGCACCTATCTACACCCTGCTCATTTTTTGTCCAACCCATCACCCGAAAAGAAACCATCCACCTTCCCTGTCCTTGGATAAGGAATTTACCCACCATTCCCCTAAGTGGACCAACCCTACAAAGGTGCCTTCTTACAGCACCCCGCATCACTCGTGTGATCCACCCCCCTTCATCCCTAAATAGCATGTAAACTCAATCAGGCTATCGTCACATGCTTCAAACTCATGACTTTTTGGACATTTTAGCAAGGAGAGTCTACACCTCCTCCACTGTCATAAACACATGAAATTGTCCATCTGCAAGGACCTTAAGCTTAGATTGATGAAGCAAGGCTGCTTGAGCCTCTATCAATTTAAATTCCTGTATCAACCCCTGAACATTTTTGCATCTACGAGCTGCGGCTTTTGACACATATGAAAAAACTCTCATCTGCTAGTTGTCAGCCAAAAAAAAATGTTTTTTTTAAAATTGCTGCCATCAAAATCCACTCTTTTACCCTGTAGTCTGCAAAGTTAATTATGATTGTTTGCGGATATTTCATGTGGGCAGGACGATGCCCGGGAATCCTGTGTGCCCTCATGATCGACAAATCGACTAGAGCATCTGGTAGAATAAGTTCCTGAATCAATAAGCCCATTTATTGAAATATATTCTGGGCACCTCCCTGAGACTCATATCCCTCTGGAATACCAGCAAATCTAAGGTTTGAATGCCTTGCATGGTTTTCCATTTCATCCAGTTTATTCTCTAGTTGAAGGATATTCCTTTGCTCAGTAGAGACCTCTTTATCGACAGACTGCGATTTGTCCTCCAGGTCGAAGATCCTTTGCTCTGCCTCCATCAATCTCTGCAGCATTTGTGATAAACTCTCCTCGATTTTAGATAGTCTTTGGTCTAATAGGACTCTGTTTGTAATACGGAGACCTAGTCAAATCTATCTTTCCACCTTTGGCAGAACCTGGCACTGGAGGTGGGTCTCCTTGACTCATGGTCCCCTGAGAGCCAGCTCCCTAGCCCAGCATTTCCTGTCCAGTCTGCCAAGGCTGACTCCTCACTTAAATGGGTTGGTGTTTCCCCGCATACTGGATTCTCCTCTTGCAGGTCAGCGATAGTTCTGTTGACCTCCTCCCCCTTATTTTGCTTCTGCATTGATTTTCGCTCCTCGTGCACCCGACTAGTCTCAGGCGTATGAAACACAGGGCAATCTTTTTTTTGGCTGATATGTTGTAACTGACACAGTCCACGGAGATGAGTCCTGGCCCCACATAATTAGTCAGCAGACATTGTCCTGGGGGTGCTTCATTAGATGCAAGCATGTTCTCCTGATTGAACTGAATTACGAGAACTAGGTTGGACACTGGGGAGCCAGGGGAAAGATTCACCATGGCTGTATTCGGTCCTCTTGACTAGCAAGAAGACTTCACTCTGCCATTTCCCCTGAGTTGGGGCCCCTCTGCCCGACGTTTCTTTGGGCAGTCGTGGCTAACCAACCCTGAGCCGCCCATCTTTTAAGTTTCTGAGCTGCTGGTGTATTATGAACTAATCCTGTGCCTGATGCTTTTATGTGCAATTGCCACATCTTCAGTGAGTCTATCCAGACTTCTTAGGCCACCTGGGGCATATCCCAGTAGCCCCTTGAATCCTTTGTAAGGAGCCACAACTCCTCGTGACTGACGCCCACTCACCTCAGGAAGTCAGGTACCCTAAAGAAAGGCCACACCGCCAGCCACTGTGCACATCCAGCTTGTTGCAGCTTGTCGCAGCTCTGAATGGACCAAGACGCATGCTAGATACCCTTGCACATGAAGGTGACCAGTATGTATGTATATATTCCAAGGGCTTCATGAAAAACATCATTTGTATGGCAGAAATGGTGAAATCACTCATCATTTTATATAAATAATTCTTATCCAGCATTCCCCTTCCTCCTTTTGTAACTCAGCTGAGCAAATGTAAAAGAGTCTACTTAAATTAATGCAAGTGAAACCAGTAAGTGGTTCCACTTGCGGCCGCCATGTTGGATAGGAGGCAGTCTACTCTCCCCATCAGAGATCAACACGGTGCAAAGATGCACAGCTGACATGGGGATGAGACCAGTAATATATGGACCCCGGTGTGTATCTGTCCTTTAGGTGAATGGCTGATGGGATGCTTTGATGTAGTGAGTACGGCACAGCTGATTTTGATATAAGGAATGCTCCTTGAATACCAATTCAGGCATTTGACATGATAGGCATAATTTCTTTACCCTGCAGAGTGTGACTATAAGCTCACCTTAGCCACCGGCGGATACATGAAGCAAGATAGTTGCCTAAATAATGTATGTTTTATGTTTATTTCTATGTTGTATGTGCAATGTGTTTTGTGTCAGTAGGTACACTGATTTTATTAGAAGTGCTCAACACTATCATTGGCATGCATCAGTTAAATCCAATGATGAAGTATGCCACCAAGGGGCAAACCTGGTGAGTGAGGGTTATATAAGAAAACAAGTGTTTGCTTCAACTTGTGGAGGGTTATTTCACAGCAAACTGACTGGCCCCCCATGTTTGATTTATTTTCATATTAACACAGGATGTGGGATAGAATGTGGCCTTGACTGAAATAACCAATGACCATGGGAAACTGACCAGACTCATATGATCAGTGCATGGGCAGATGACTTTGGTTCTTCAGAGTTCGGGAGGTGCCTGGTTTTCTTCAGTTAGTGAAGAAAGACATTTGTAAATTGGATTCTTTTGTTTAAGTAAGGTGCTGGTGATAACTTTTTGTCCCACAGCATAATAAAGTGGAGACACTGGAGTCCTTGACTGAACCCTTTCATCCCAAGAATAGCAAGTTACAACTAGGTCTGGGCGAAATGTGAATTAAATCAGCCTAATTCTCATAATTTCAGGAAAATGTGTGTTACACTTGTTAACTGAAATTCCTGATATTACGCCATTAAAAAAGTGGTGGGTCGAATGTTTAATTCCCCCTGTGGGATTGGCGCAACTTTGGTCACTATGGCCCTCATTACGACTTCGGCAGTCTTGCAAGAAGACCGTTGAAGGCGTGGGCGCCACAATACCACCAGTGCTGGCGGTATTGTTGGCTCCCTATTTTGACATTTCAGCTGGGCCAGCGGACGGAAACAGCGTTGCCGTCTGCTGGCCCAGTGGAAAAGTCACATCAACATTTTCAGTGGCTCATAATAGAGCTGGCGGCAATGTTGATGTGCAGCGGGTGCATTTCACTGCCTTAAATTCGGGCAGTAAAATGCGTGATGGGGCAGTGCCTGGGGGTTCCTGCACTGCCCATGCCAAGTGCATGGGCAGTGCAGGGCCCCCCAGAGCACCCCGAGTCACCCTTGCTGCCAGCCAACACCGCCATGGACAGGCTGGCGGTTGGGGACTCATAATGACCGCCTGGCGGAAGCCTGGCGGAAAAAGTGGAGGGGCCGGCGGTATGGCTGTGGCTAATGCGCCACGGTCATAATACACTGGCAGAACACCGCCAGCCTGTTGGCGGTGTTACCGCCAGGGTCATAATGAGGCCCTATGTGTTTCTCTTTAATTCAGAGTTCCAGCCAAAATCTACCAAATGCTATGTGGCAGAATTTTTCTCCCGCGAACCTCCAGAACATGCGAGCTGGTGAACACAAGCGAGATTTGGTGTCCGCGAGTGCGATTTTCCAATGCAGCCACTCGAGTAGAACTGCTTCCTCTCAAGTTGTTTTTCTACTCAATTGGCAGCATAATCAACTCAATGGCTGTGTGCTTCTTGGACCTGGCTTTTTGACAGGGTCATCCCCAAACTTTTTGCCTCATTCCTCCTATTTTTTCTGACCTGTTCTTGTTGGCTTTTGAACTCTGGGCACTTTACCACTGCTAACCAATGCTAAAGTGCATATGCTCTCTGTGTAAATTGTACTGTTGATTGGTTTATCCATGCTTGGACTATTTAATCTACTTATAAGTCCCTAGTAATGTGAACTATATGTGCCTAGGGCCTGTAGATTAAATGCTACTAGTGGGCCTGCAGCACTGGTTGTGCCACCCACTTAAGTAGCCCCTTCACCTTGTCTCAGGCCTGCCATTGCAAGGCCTGTGTGTGCAGTTTCACTGCCACTTCGACTTGGCATTTAAAAATACTTGCAAAGCCTAAAACTCCCCTTTTTCTACATATAAGTCACCCCTAATGTGTGCCCTAGGTAACCACTAGAGCAGGGTGCTGTGTGGGTAAAAGGCAGGACATGTACCTGTGTAGTTTATATGTCCTGGTAGTGTACCTGTGTAGTTTATATGTCCTGGTAGTGTAAAACTCCTAAATTTGTTTTTACACTACTGTTTATACAGGCCTGCTCCCTTCATAGGCTAACATTAGGGCTGCCCTCATACATTGTTGAAGTGGCAGCTGCTGATCTGAAAGGAGCAGGAAGGTCATATTTAGTATGGCCAGAATGGTAATACAAAATCCTGCTGACCGGTGAAGTCGGATTTAATATTACTATTCTAGAAATGCCACTTTTAGAAAGTGAGCATTTCTTTGCACTTAAATCTTTCTGTGCCTTACAATCCACGTCTGGCTAGGTTTAGTTGACAGCTCCTTGTGCATTCACTCAGACACACCCCAAACACAGGGTACTCAGCCTCACTTGCATACATCTGCATTTTGAATGCGTCTTCCTGGGCTGGGAGGGTGGAGGGCTTGCCCTCACACAAAGGACTGCCACACCCCCTACTGGGACCCTGGCAGACAGGATTGAACTGAAAGGGGACCTGGTGCATTTCTTAGCCACTCTTTGAAGTCACCCCCACTTCAAAGGCACAATTTAGTATAAAACAGGGCCTCTGCCCTACCTCATCAGACACTTGCTGGAGAAGAAACCTGAACCAGAACCTGCATCCTGCCAAGAAGAACTGCCTGGCTGCTCAAAGGACTCACCTGTCTGCTTTCTACAAAGGACTGCTGCCTTGCTGTTGGCCTGCTGCCTTGCTGAACTCTTGTCTGGCTGCCAAAGTGCTATCCAAGGGCTTGGATAGAGCTTGCCTCCTTTTCCCTGAAGTCTCAGGACCAAAAAGACTTCTCTTTTTCATTTGGACTCCCCATGCGCCGAAGAATTCGATGCACAGCTTGCTTCGCGGTGAGAAAATTGCCGCACGCCGACGCTGCCCGACGCAACGCCTACGGGGCGACCGGAACTTCGACACACAGGCTCGCAGGGACAACGTCGCCCGGCTTCCAGAGAGGAAATTAATGCGACGTCTGCCGTGAGAAAGAAAATTCCACGCACAGCCTCCCGGAACGACGCACAGCCGTATAACAAGCCGAGGAATCCACGCACAGACCCTGGGACATCTGGTAATCCCACGAACCATAGAAGGAGTCGGCCCGCATGCCGGAAAACGATGCACGTCTTCCCCGAGTGAAAAATAACGACGCAAGTCCGTGTGTGAAGGGGCAAAACCGACGCACACCCCATTTTTCTTCCCGCAGAACGACGCACGTCTCCCTGCGTGAAAAATAACGACGCAAGTCCATGTGTGAAGGGGCGAAACCGACGCACACACCATTTTTCTACGCATCTCCTCCTCTGCGGCCCTCTGCGGAGATTTTCCACTCCAAACCAGGTACTTTGTGCTTGAAAGAGACTTTGTTTGCTTTTTAAAGACTTAAGACACTTTACATCACTTTTCATTGATATTCCTACAAATTCTTATTGCTTCATTTATTGTGTTGATCTACAAATATCCAGATAAATATTCTATATTTTTCTAAACACTGTGTGGCATATTTTTGTGGTGCTATATGGTGTTATTGTATGATTTATTGCACAAATACTTTACACATTGCCTTCTAAGTTAAGCCTGGCTGCTCGTGCCAAGCTACCAGAGGGTGGGCACAGGATAATTTGGATTGTGTGTGACTTACCCTAACTAGAGTGAGGGTTCTTGCTTGGACAGAGGGTAACCTGACTGCCAACCAAAAACCCCATTTCTAACATTGGTGATCAGCGGTGAGGATAGGAGTTGTATTTGTGCAGTGACATACAGTAGCTAAGTATTTCACTACCTACCCACAGTTGAAGGTCAACTTGATTTTTCATCTTTTTGCTTTTGGTTCTCTGATGTCCTCCTGGATATATTATTGATATTTTGGACTTTGGATTTTGGTTTTTGCCTGTGATACCTTCTCAGATTGAGAATGGGTATCTACTGTGTGTCATAGGTTGTGCCTACTGAATCCCTCACTAAGACTGACCTAAGGAGGCTCTGCAGAAAATGGGGACTTCCTATATCAAGGAGATCCACTAAGATAGAACTGCTAGATATCTACATAACCTGGGGGGAAGAAAGATGGGCAGAGGAAGAGGCAGCAAAAAAACAAATGACTAAGGACTCCTCAGATGAGGAGGAGGACTGCTCAGATGAGGAGGAAGACTACTCAGATGAGGAAAGAGAACCAGTAAAAAATGAATGGATCCTAGTGGTAGAACGGTGGAGAGAGGAACTAGATGACTTTATTGAGAGGGCTGAGGCAGCAAGAGCCTTAGCCCTGGAAAAAGAAAGGATTACAGCTCAGGAACTGAGCTGTGAAGAGCTGAAACTGGAAGCCGGAAGGGCTGAGTCCAGTTCAGATGGTGGCAGGAAAAATCTTGCATCCAGTACTGCTGAAGAAGGGCACAAGCCCAGAGATGTGGTGCCCAACTTGAAGAAGGGAGTTGACACACCCCAGGCGGTCCAAGAGTATGAGGTAAAAAAAAACTGTAAACTTCGCACTTGTATAGCGCACTACTCACCCGTTAGGGTCTCAAGGCGCTGGACGCATACTGCTATGGAACCCCTCCTGGCTTTTCCCGCTGAGGTGCCCACTCCTGGGCACCCCAGGGCGAAGCCAGGCATCCATGCGCTGTTGGGGCCATTGTGGAGATTAAGCAAGCTATTGCCCAGAGTTACAGAGTAGGACCCATTAATTAGATTAGGCACTGAGGCGAGAATTATCTGGTCCAAGGGAATTGAGCCCAAGACCTGCCAAGGGGGGACTTGAACCCTGGTCCTGTGCCAGATCTCTGCTTCAGGGTCTGCCACTCTAACCATTGTGCCACACTTCTCCTAAGGTAGTTCCCGTTATGCACAGGGTCCCTGAGAAGGATTGGGGAACTGGCACAGGGAGTCATATTCCTACTGGGGGGAGGGACACTTTACTGGCTCTAGAAAAGAGTGACAGGGAAAAGGGTTCTCCTCTGGTGGACGTCCTGGATATAGAGTGTGGAGACATCCCAGAAGAGTATGGGTTGAGTGTCAGGGACAGTCAGATACTGTCTCACCAGTCTCAGGAGGGTGCTGTAGAGTGCTTTTTCAAGGCTGAGTCACTGGATGGTTGGGTGAAGGGTACTGTGGTTAATACATGTGAAGGGCAGAGTGATGTAATTGCTGGAGAGCATATGTCTGGTCCTTATTTTCCAGAGCTATGCCAACACCAGGTGGAGTGTGAGTTCTCTGACCCCAGGGAGCTTACCATGGAGGCAGACTTCTGGGTGAGTACCAGAGAGTCTGAAGAGGCATTTGGGGGTGCTCCTGA
This sequence comes from Pleurodeles waltl, assembly GCF_031143425.1. NCBI lineage: Eukaryota > Metazoa > Chordata > Amphibia > Caudata > Salamandridae > Pleurodeles > Pleurodeles waltl. The sequence goes on from NC_090441.1 coordinate 10,165,230, forward strand.
AGGGAGTGGTCTAGGTGTTTCCCAACCAAGTGAGGTGGGAGAGGATTGTAGTGTCCCAGGTAGGTCCCAGGTCCTTGAGGGTTCCTTGAGGGAACGCCAGGAGGGAAGCCTAGCCTGTACCGTAGGGCCACCTGTTGAGGGAGGCCCGCAGTGTCAGAAGGACGGGGGTGACTGTAGCCAGCATCCAACCAGTTCTGGTGTCTGGCAGTACCACTCCTAGTGAGGGGTTGCAGAAGTCCAGACAGAGGGTTGAGAGGGGGTTGCGGACCCCAGTGGAGGCCCTGGAGAGTCAGGGGTCAGCTCTGAGAGCAGAGCCCCCCAGGAATGACCCAGGTGAAACCATTTCTGGTTTGGGGGAGATCCAGACTCTGCCAGATGGGCAGAGGTCAGGAGACCTGCGCCAACCAGACTCTTGTGTAGCCCTTGGGATGGTGTGTCCCTTGTGGTAGGTGAGCGTGCCCCCCAGGAAGTCCTGGCGTGCCAGGCAATTGTTCAACCTCAGGGTGGTGGCTCTGGGTTGGATGGCCAGGTTCAGAGGTAAAACTCTGACCTGGTGGGGGGGTAGGTGTGCCCCCCAGAAAGTCCTGGTTTGCCAGGCAATGATCCAGTCTGAGGGTACAGACCCTGGGCTGGAAGACCAGGTTCAGGGTGTCCCCCCGGACCTGGAGGGAGGGGCTACTGATAACAGGGCCCCTACCATGTTGTCATCTGAGGAAGCCACTCTTAGTTGGGGGGTGCTGGACCCCAGAAGGGAGGGCAGGGGGTGGGAAGCCTCACCCCGGGCCCTAGTCCAACCTGAAGGTACAGACCCCAGGTTGGAGAGACAGTTGCAGGTTAACAGCCCTGCACTGGTGGAGAAATGGTGCAGGGCGGCTTCTATAAGCACCCTGACCATGTTGGACTCTGGGGGTACCGCTCCAGGAGGGAGGGTACAGAGCCCCAGAGGGGAGGACCAGGTTCAGGCTGTTATCCCTGACCTGGTGGAAGGGAGAGTGGTTAAAGGGTGGCTAGCACCTGGGGCTACCGCCCCCCCACTCTCCACAGCCACAGTGGTTGGAGAGCTTTGAGAGGCCTGGGGCCTGGCTCTCATCCCTGACAGCTGTCAGTAACCACTGTGGCTTGCGGTCCCGGTGGACAGAGTTATTCCTGGGGAGGGGACAAGAGTCACACCCCGGGGGTAGAGTGGGCAACACCACTGTGTTTGTCCTGGTGGTACTATCCTGCTCCTGGGATACATCTGTGAGCAAAGTAAGGTTAGGTGCTGCACAGATGGTATCCACAGGTAGGGAGAAAGGCTCCCCATGGGTTGGCTTAGTGGGCCCTGAGAGTATGGACAGAGGGATCCAATTGGAGCCAGGAAGGCGAAGAACTGGAGCATGCCCCTGCTGTTGTGGGCCTGGGTCCTTGTTCTATCGCCTCAAACAGGGAAGTACATCAGGATAGTGATTGTTCTCCCCTGGCTTTAGGCTGGTGGGGGGTCATGTTGGACCTGGCTTTTTGACAGGGTCATCCCCAAACTTTTTGCCTCCTTCCTCCTATTTTTTCTGACCTGTTCTTGTTGGCTTTTGAACTCTGGGCACTTTACCACTGCTAACCAGTGCTAAAGTGCATATGCTCTCTGTGTAAATTGTACAGTTGATTGGTTTATCCATGATTGGACTATTTAATCTGCTTATAAGTCCCTAGTAATGTGCACTATATGTCCCTAGGCCCTGTAGATTAAATGCTACTAGTGGGCCTGCAGCACTGGTTGTGCCACCCACTTAAGTAGCCCCTTCACCTTGTCTAAGGCCTGCCATTGCAAGGCCTGTGTGTGCAGTTTCACTGCCACATCGACTTGGCATTTAAAAATACTTGCCAAGCCTAAAACTCCCCTTTTTCTACATATAAGTCACCCCTAATGTGTGCCCTAGGTAACCCCTAGAGCAGGGTGCTGTGTGGGTAAAAGGCAGGACATGTACCTGTGTAGTTTATATGTCCTGGTAGTGTAAAACTCCTAAATTCGTTTTTACACTACTGTGAGGCATGCTCCCTTCATAGGCTAACATTGGGGCTGCCCTCATACATTGTTGAAGTGGCAGCTGCTGATCTGAAAGGAGCAGGAAGGTCATATTTAGTATGGCCAGAATGGTAATACAAAATCCTGCTGACTGGTGAAGTCGGATTTAATATTACTATTCTAGAAATCCCACTTTTAGAAAGTGAGCATTTCTTTGCACTTAAATCTTTCTGTGCCTTACAATCCACGTCTGGCTTTAGTTGACAGCTCCTTGTGCATTCACTCAGACACACCCTAAACACAGGGTACTCAGCCTCACCTGCATACATCTGCATTTTGAATGGGTCTTCCTGGGCTGGGAGGGTAGAGGGCCTGCCCTCACACAAAGGACTGCCACACCCCCTCCTGGGACCCTGGCAGACAGGATTGAACTGAAAGGGGACCTGGTGCATTTCTTAGCCACTCTTTGAAGTCACCCCCACTTCAAAGGCACAATTTAGTATAAAACAGGGCCTCTGCCCTACCTCATCAGACACTTGCTGGAGAAGAAACCTGAACCAGAACCTGCATGCTGCCAAGAAGAACTGCCTGGCTGCTCAAAGAACTCACCTGTCTGCTTTCTACAAAGGACTTCTGCCTTGCTGTTGGGCTGCTGCCTTGCTGAACTCTTGTCTGGCTGCCAAAGTGCTCTCCAAGGGCTTGGATAGAGCTTTCCTCCTGTTCCCTGAAGTCTCAGGACCAAAAAGACTTCTCTTTGTCATTTGGACTCCTTGTGCGCCGAACAATTTGAGAAAATCGCCGCACGCCGACGCTGCCCGACGCGATGCCGACGGGGCGACTGGAACTTCGACGCACGGCCTCGCAGGGACAATGCCGCCCGGTTTCTAGAGAGGAAATTGATGCAACGCCTGCCGTGAGAAAGAAAATGCCCCGCACAGCCTCCCGGAACGATGCGCAGCCGGATAACAAGCCGAGGAATCCACGCACAGACCCTGGGACATCTGGTAATCCCACGAACCATAGAAGGAGTCGGCCCGCATGCCGGAAAACGACGCACGTCTTCCCCGAGTGAAAAATAATGACGCAAGTCCGTGTGTGAAGGGGCGAAACCGACGCACACCTCATTTTTATTCCAGGAGAACGACGCTCGTCTCCCCGCGTGAAAAATAACGACGCAAGTCCGTGTGTGAAGGGGCGAAACCGACGCACACACCATTTTTCTACGCATCTCCTCCTCTGCGGCCCTCTGCGGAGATTTTCCACTCCAAACCAGGTACTTTGTGCTTGAAAGAGACTTTGTTTGCTTTTTAAAGACTTAAGACACTTTATATCACTTTTCATTGATATTCCTACAAATTCTTATTGCTTCTTTTATTGTGTTGATCTACAAATATCCAGATAAATATTCTATATTTTTCTAAACACTGTGTGGCGTATCTTTGTGGTGCTTTATGGTGTTATTGTATGATTTATTGCACAAATACTTTACACATTGCCTTCTAAATTAAGCCTGACTGCTCATGCCAAGCTACCAGAGGGTGGGCACAGGATAATTTGGATTGTGTGTGACTTACCCTGACTAGAGTGAGGGTTCTTGCTTGGACAGAGGGTAACCTGACTGCCAACCAAAAACCCTGTTTCTAACAGTGCTCTTGCGCAATGCATGGTGTCGATCGAGCTGATTTTTCAGCTCTGCTCGGACTACCAGCACCAAATAGCAACATGAGCTGCATATTTTCCTCCTGTTGGCGGAACTCCACAGAATCTCGCAGTTTTTATGTAACTGCAGAATTCTGTAGAGTGAAACACTGTGGGTTCGGACACTCCTACAGTACACTACTTTGCATAACAACTTGCCATTTGTGGTAAAAATGTATAGTGACTGTGCAATTTGCGGTAAATATTTACCGTGAACACACAAGAACAAGAGAACTCGAGTGGCTGTGATTTACAGAGCTTTTGTTTAAATGTGTTCTTGAACAAAAAATTGATGTGAGGAGGTATTTTACTGTAAAATGTAAATGTAAATTAGCACTTGTATAGCGCACTACTCACCCGTTAGGGTCTCAAGGCGCTGTACTCATACCGCTATGGAACCCCTCCTGGCTTTTCCCTGTGAGGCGCCCACTCCTGAGCACCCCCAGGGTGAAGCCAGGCATCCAAGCGCTGTTGGGGCCGTTGGGGAGATTAAGCAAGCTATTGCCCAGAGTTGCAGAGTGGGACCCATGAATTAGATTAGGCACCGAGGCGAGAATTATCTGGTCAAGGGGAATTGAGCCCAAGACCTGCCGAAGCAGGACTTGAACCCTGGTCTTGAGCCAGATCTCTGCTTCAGGGTCTGCTGCTCTAACCATTGAGCCACACTTCTCCTAAATATAACACAAAATGATGTAGTTGCATTTTGCACAATTATGCACACTTTTGCGTAATTTCGTCATAATTTGATTAATAACGTGAAAGCAAATTACACACATTTGACATACCTTTACTTAGAACCTCATTTAAGCTTTGATCGGTGGCTCGCCAGGTCAGAGGAAGCTTTGGTTTCTGCTTCTCCGTGTTATTATATTTTTTGCCACTTTAGTGTGTTTTAACTTGTTTTCATTTGAATATGGTGTCCCACTTTACTTGGCTCCTTAGGTATTTCCTCGTTTGCTTATGTGGGTGCGGGGAAGGGCGGACTTCAATCTACTTGCCATCAGCCCCCTATTTGTAAATGTTTCCGAACATTGTTCAGATTCTTGGAAGTTACCAACAAGCTGTTTGAAATATATCTCGGTGCAATGCATTTATTTTACATTTTTTCGGAGCGCTGTGAAAATAAAGTGAGACTATTGCAGGTGGGCAGGGGAGTGACCAGGGGTGGGCAATGGGACTAGAACGAGAACGCTGGCCCAGGAAGATATAAAAATAAATGTAGGCACAATGTGTACTGCATTCAGTTCAGCTTTTGTGGCTCGCGCAGTGCGTGATGCCGCAGTCGTCCACGACGGAAAGGCTAATCCGTTTATGAATATGTAAACGAGGGGAAGGCGAGGCAAAGGGAGCCTTTCTTCCTGGAAGGTGTTTAAAAAGATTAAACTGCCATGTTCCTTTTTTTTTACTTAAAATGATAAGCAGTTGTTTGAAAAGGAGATAAAAGCGGTAATCCGCGAGGCAAACAGTCACGTATAAAATTCAGTGTCAGGCTCGCAGCGATGAGATTAAAGCCAGCGCAATGGACTTCTCGTTAGTAGCCGGGCCTCGAAGCAGCAACTTCTAGGTGTTATTTATGTGGCTAATAATTTACTTCAGGTGCCTTTTCTGGGAGGGGCTTGAAGCTGGCACACAGTCAGCAGTATAAATTGTGGTAGATGCCCCCCGCCTGGTGATCCTCCCACCACAAGGTCCCTCCAGCCCCCTCTTCCAGGGACTGAGTCCAATTTTACATCTTTTCACAGGGGAACGACTTCTTTCTCGCCTCGATGCTTCGACTATAAAAAAAACGTTGTCATATTCCCTATGCAGTGATATTCAAATATTAGTGACTTGATTACGAGGCTCGTGATTAGAAATAAATTGAATTGTTTCTCCCGGTGGGGTCAGAGGTTGATTTTTACTACTCTGTCCTGGGTGGAGGGAAAGCAAAATGTTCTACTACAACCTCACTGGCGAGGGAGAGTCTAAAGGTTCTGGAAGTACACGAGGGCTTGCTTTGCATACTCATGGTTGGAAGAGAGCAGGAGGACTGACTACTTCTATTGCACGTTTGTGGATGGAAGAGAGTAGGACTGAGGACCTGTATTGCACGCTCATGGGTAGAAGAGAGGAGGAAACCTAAAGGTTTCTATTGCGGTCTCATACATGGAAGAGAGTAGGAGGTCTTAAGACTTCCACTACACATTCATGGGTGGAAGAGAGTAGGAGGACTGAAGACTTGTACTGCTCATTCATGGATAGAGGAGAGTAGGAGGACTGAAGACTTAGCTTATAGGGTACACTCAAGGATGGGTAGAGTTGAAGGACTAAAGACTTCTATTACATACTCATTTATCAAGTAGAGTAAGAAGACTGAAGACTTCCATATCTCACTCAAGGGTGGGGTAGGGTAGTGGAGTTTCCATTGCACATTCACCAGAGCGAGAGAGTCGGATGGGGTTCACTACTCACTCAGGGATGAAGCAGGATAGAAGGACCTCGATTGCTCAATCATGGGTGGAAAAGTGATGGACTAAAGGCTTCCATGGAACCCTCTGGGTGGGAGAGAGTAGGAGGTCTGAAAGCTTCCATTGCACAATCATGTGTGGTGGAGAGTAGGGGGCTTCCATATTTCACTCAGGTTGGTGCAGAATAAAGAAACTTCCATTGTTCACTCATCATAGCGAGAATGTAAGAGGGCTTTCATTACTCATTAATGTGTTCTAGAGAGTAGTAGATGTTCCATTGCTCACTCATAGGTTTAGGAGAGCAGGAAGATATCCATTGATCAATCATGAAAGGGGGAGAGTAGGACAGCTTTAAATGCTTTCTCAAGCACAGGAGAGTGTAGGTGGGCTACCTGTGCCTTCTCCTGTATAGAGAAAGTATGGTGGCTTCCACTGCTATACCCATCAGCAACAGAAAGTAGAATGACATGATGCTGTCCAGGGTGGAGGAGAGGAACATTAGGATAGCTTCCTCAACACTCTCCTCAACAGCAGAGAGTAGAATGAGTTTCAGTGCTCTCTGCTGGGTGCAGGAGTTGCATGAATGTTAATACTTTAACCTCAGGACTTCGAGACTAGCGGCTGAACGTGTGCCGAATACCATTTCTTAATACAGTAAACACTAAACATAAACATACTTGGAGTGCATTTTATTGAGTCGAACGATTAAGACATGGCAACCACGAGACTTGCACAGTCCAGCCTCTCCTATTATTCAACCAGTATTCACCTTTTTGCCCCACCACTTTCAAAGTCAGCAGCCACCACAGGAAGCACGATAAACACCCACAGGCAAAACCAATCATGTATTGTGCATTGTTTTGTGATTTTATTTGTAAACCATTATTTTTAGGGGAGATCTGGGGCACTCACCACCATTTATAAAACGGCAAAAAAATATTTGTTTCTCAAAAAGCACACATTGCCAACTACTTTGTGTATGGATGAGTCCCTTCTGATGAAGAAAAATGATGACACAACAATTGGCTAATGGATGAAGAAGGCTGGCTGACAGTCCCTATAAATAATTATGTCACCTAAGGAAAATCAAATGGTCGATGCCAGACCTAAAAAAATGACTTCAGCTTTGCTCTCTCCAGGGTGCAGATTAGGGTTGCGCCCAGTACACTCTTCTGAGTGGATTGGAAACTGAAGCTTCTGAACATCATGGTTTAATAGATGTAGCAATATGTAAATGTAGAGAGTGGTAGCTTTATACAGTGGTTCGCCAGTGAGGTACGTAAGTGCCAGAGATAGTGCATTAACTGTCAGCCAAATGCTAATGATTGCAGCCGTCAAAGTGGTTGTGTAATTCATAAAGCCATGGCTCCAGCACTCATCTTGTAGTAGCATGGGGAGATAAAGGCAGCAACAGTGCTTACTTTGTAAAACAATAAGGGGCAGAGTTAAGAAAAGTGGTGCTGCACCTTGTGCAGCGCCACTTTTCTTGCACCCCTAAGCTCCTCCCTAACACCACCATGTGGTCACCGTATTTAATATATGGCGCACTATGGCGGTAGTTAGGGAACTAGCATCAGAATGTTTTACGCTAGTTCAGTGCTTAGCAGGATTAGCGTAAAAAATTCTGACGCTAATCCTGCTAAGCACATAGAGGCCCATTGAAACCAATGGGAGCATCCTCTTAATGGCTGCTATGTGCAGGCATTAAAAGTGCTGAAAAAATGATGCAAATAAATCTCTTAGATTTCTTTGCGTCATTTTATCCGCCCCCGTATGGGGAATCGCCCCTTTTGCATACATTATGCCTGTCACAGGAATAATGTAGCGCAAAGGGTTACAAAGTGGCTCAAAACATGCATTGTGCCACTTTGTAAATCTGGCGTGGCCTCGGTGGGCCACATCAGCGTAAAAATAAATTGTGCTAATTTGGCGCAAGGAGGCCCTAGGAACTCTTAAATATGCCCCTAAGTGCCTGTGCCCAAACTTTTGTTGAGAAGCCAGCACTATCGAAGGGTGAAGTGCCGAATACCAAGGCTGCATAGCCTTGATTCCATCCCACGCCCCTTTAATCCACCACCAGATACTCTTGCAGTTTTTTTTGCCCCTACTTTCTTCCTTTATCCCTTTTTTTCCATGTTTCTTTTCTTCTTTCTTTCCTTCTTGTGTGTTTTTCTCTCTCTTGCTCTGGATGAAAGTCTGAGGGGTTACAATAAGTGCTGGTCCCCAAAAATAAGTGCTGTGGGCCCCACCTGCAAGGACCGGCTCAAATAAAGCACTGAGCATCAATAGGCTTGATGTCTGTGTGGTAAGTGGTAAATATAACAGCAGGTCCCACATTAGCCAAAAGCACTAATGGTATTGTCAAGATCTTTATGGATCCCCAGAGGTTATTTGGGCAGAATATCAGAAACAGAAATATCATGGAACAAAATATCATGTCAAGAATATAAAGGACACAAATATCATGAAGTTAAGTTTCAATTGGTAAACAAAGGTTTACTATATATAACTCCAGATATATGTACCTTGATGTGTATACATATATTGACACTTGTGGTGCACTGGAGAAGAAAAATGAAATAAAATTGAATTAATTGGGACTCTGGGGCTGTGCTGCCTGTTCTTTGAACCTTCTTTGTCCTTGGAACCCGACCGAGATTCTTGTGGATGAAGTGGTTTGGTTTTCATATATGTGAGTGTGTGTGTTCAAGGTATGTAGATGTGGATATTATGTCCACAAGATATTTCTGTTTCCGACAGTCTGTCATTGATCCCCCCTTCTGAAGGAGAAATAGCTGGTGCACAGAAATACCTCGAGAGGTAAGAAGATAAGACATGCTGGGTACTTGATTGTGTTAAAATTACCCAAGTGTTTTTAAAAGGGCCACATTGCCATTGTACAACTTTACTGAGAATGAAAGTTTCACAAGGGCCAGTGTAGATACCCATGTCATGAATAGCACATTCAAAGATCCGAAGTGTAGGGTGACCAGAATTTTAAAGTAAATAAACAGGACATTTCATACAACTAGAAAAAGGACTACAATTTTACTTCAACTGAGCATGCAAAATGACAGCGCTCATCAGCATTCAATTACAGCCAAGGCACTAATAACATAAATACAATACCATTTTTGAAGCTAGTATCATGCCTGTTAATTAAATTGCTTTCTTATAACAGGTGCTAACAATCTCTGATTTGGAAAACATAAAAAGGCACCTCCCACTGTTTTCAGACAACCCTCTTTAAAAACCAGGACATGAGCTACATTTCCTGAAATCTACCGGGACAGCTGGTAAAAAACCAAGACCGTCCCGGTGTTGTAGGACTCTTGTTGTACAAACAAGACTGCTGGATTTTGAGCAGCAGCACCACTGAGCATGAGGGACTGAGTCTGATCCCATACAGCATTACACTTGTCAGACTCCCTCTTTCAGCTAGCTTGCAGCACCTCACCAGAACCCAAGAATAAAGGTGATTAGTTGTAGCCTATTGCATGACACTCTAAGACTCCTCAGGGAAGTCAGGGTGGAACAGATTGTATCCATTTCTCTCAGTTACGCACACCTCATACATGCAAAGACAAACAGAAGCAGGATTTAGTTCAATACATTTATTGAAGCAACTGCATTCTATGTAAAAAGGCATGAATTGTGATTATTAGGACAATGAAACACAATACCATTAGAGCTGTAACTAGGAAAGTGAAACAGAGGAAGAGTCCCACCATACTGTCACAATAGTGATTCTAAAAACCATACCTCCACTACTAAAATTCTACATGAGATTAATAGCAGTGTTAGTCCCAAACCTCTCTGCCCATCTAGTCCTTGGAAGAAAACCCAATCCCCATACCTGTGATATAGGTAGAGAAGAGGCCTGTTGGTCTGGTGGGAGCATTCCCACATGGATGAAGAGAGGACGCAGAGTTTCAGCAGAAACTGCGACGACAGCATGCAGCATGAAATGGCAAGCTGGCTGGAATGTATCCTCTAAAGTCGTGGGGGCAGAATGGTTTCCTAAAATAAAATGTCTGATGTTCCAAGAACTTCCCAGACATGACAACACATATTTTTCTGTGCAGGGTAGACATTGTACTGTTTGTACCGAGCACAGGATGAAAATGTTGTGCAAAGAAATGAATAACAAATTCTGCGTTAAAAGGCAATTAATATAAATTATATAACGTCTCCAGTAAAATGAAGCTGTGTTGAAATAATAAGAGGAATAAAATAAAATGTAACTAGGTGAAAGGGCACAGGCCACAGGCCTAGAGCTAAAATAATGTGCCTGTGTAAATGCTAAAATAGCCCCACAACACCCTCCCCATTGTTGGTGCAAAGGTGCAGAGGTCTACAAGAAAACCGAAGAATACAATCACTATTCCTACATTACTATTAAAAGCAAGGTAAAATCCATATAGAAGAGATAAAAATGTCCATGTGTACAAGCAGGACAGACCCAAATTAAAAGAGTTAATTTGGAATTTCACAAAAACTTTGACACAAACTAAGACCAAATGACATGAGATCAACATTAATCGTGATCCTATAAAAAATCTCCAACGTCATCAATTGTTATGGATTCCATGAAAGACCCCACTTCTGCAGGTGTTAAAGTAACCAGCGCATTGTCAAGGAAAGTGAGGGAGCACTCATGTTCCGGGCGAGGTGGCAGCATCCATGCACTGCAGGTGTTGTAGCACCAGGAGCCACTTGATCCACAAAGGGCAGCTCAAACAATGCCTCTCACAGCAATCACAATTGCAATGTGCACATCTGGTAATAAACCCTCATGGAGAAAACCAACAGATCATCGTACAAAGAAAGTAAGTGCTGCATAGCAAGACTCACTTCCGGTGCATATTTGAATGGGCACCACAAGTATCGAAAGACCAGCTGTATGCAATTCAAAACTGGTCTGAAGGACAAAGACCAGTTAGACTCCAGTTCGTCCAGCAGTGGTGTTTGAAAAGACTGCATCATGCATTCACAACACAGTTGGGCTGGTGGAAGTGCCATCAGTTCTTGTGCAAATGGTGCATCCATTGCAAAGGAAAAGCAGCTACAGCAAAATGCCTCCAATTAATGCCAAAGTAACAAGGAATCCCCCCAAAACACTTGAAAAAATTGAGTGTATGGCTGAAGGTATTATGCCAAAGATAGAAAAGAAGGTGCTGGCAAAGCCAGTACTGACAGCCTTAAACAAATGTACAATCCAGATGGTGTTAGACGTGTTGAAAATATGACATAAGTTCACCAAAATGTTTTGGAAAGTTGGTATTTAAAAGAGAATGTATCTCTGTGGATGACCTTGCCACTTGGAGAGCATAGGTCTTGCGGGCAGATGTAAGCCCTACATGTTTTTGAAACAAAAGATCCATCAGTCTGCTTAGCTTGTCAACATTTAAATTCGAAGTAGCAATATGAGGCCAAATTTCTGCTACTTTTATCTCTTGTGTGTGGGGGGGGGAAGCACGTTCCCACAACAAGTCACAAGTTGGGAGACCGAAACTACGTAGGCAATTCCGGTTTGCATTCCACAACAGCTTTCTCTGTTCAGCATCACATAACTCACATTTGAAAGCACCTGAAACTCCAGGCGAGTCAAAGTGACAGGAACACCCTTTAGATAACAAGCTGAATTTGCAACTGAAGCATCACATGCTCTGTGCAAGGGCAGCTGCCTGCAAATCAATGAATCACTCACAGAAGTCTTGCATTCGTTTCCACTAGGAAAGACCACTTTCATGCCATTGAAACATTTGTGCATAAAGGGTAGCTCCCACACCTCATGGATGTAACTATCTGCTAGCTTTTCAAATCTGATTACCGGACTGTGCTTCAGGCACGAGGTGAATTGAAGTGTAGAAACCGGCAGGGTAATAACCCCATGTATTAACCATAGTATTTCTGCCACAGTGAAAGGCAACTTTTCTAACTTTTCAATGTTACGCATAATATAAGTCACTTCTTTCTTAGCTATTATTTGTTGCTGTCGCATCAAGTTAAACGTAGCAAACAGGTCCCTGGAGCTGACAGGTTGCCAGGGCACATGACCACTATTCAGAAATTGTAGGGTCCCGCATAACTGAACATATTGGACGTGAGTTGACTCTGTCCGTGGTGTAAAAATGACTTATAATTTTATATGACGTAAATCGCAGATGAAACAATATTGTTAAGTGTGTATATGCAGTTGGACAAAGTGTTCATTCCATTATCTACAATGGCTAAAGCTTTCTGCAAGTTTTCCTAAAGTATCTGCCTCAACTGGGCAGTGGCATCCATTTTAAATAATTTTGACATTACATTATATATTTCATATAAGAAGCGCTTTGTGCATGGTTTTCTGGAGCCCAACAGAAAATCTTGGAAGTCTGTGTTTTCTGACAGGAGACTAAGGTGTTCTTTAATGGCTGTTAATGTGGAAGATTTCAACCACTGTTGGCATAGTTTACCCACATTATATGTGGTGGTGATGTCAGAGTGTTGTTGTGAAATGTAACAAGGGTCAGGTCAGCTCACTCTAAAACCCCCTGTGGAGCTTAAAAAACACGCATGACAACGATTTGTGTCCACTGGCCACAATAAACACTCATTGGGGATGTAAAGAAATGGCTCCCTGTTGCAGTTACCCCCCACTTTTTGCCTGATACTGATGCTGACTTGACTGAGAAGTGTGCTAGGACACTTCTAACCAGGCCCCAGCACCAGTGTTCTTTCGCCTAAAATGTACCATTGTTTCCACAATTGGCACAACCCTGGCACCTAGTTAAGTCCCTTGTAACTGGTACCCCTGGTACCAAGGGCCCTGATGCCAGGGAAGGTCTCTAAGGGCTGCAGCATGTCTTATGCCACCCTAGGGACCCCTCACTCAGCACAGACACACTGCTTACCAGCTTGTGTGTGCTGGTGGGGAGAAAATGACTAAGTCAACATGGCACTCCCCACAGGGTGCCATGCCAACCTCACACTGCCTATGGCATAGGAAAGTCACCCCTCTAACAGGCCTTACAGCCCTAAGGCAGGTTGCACCATACCACAGGTGAGGGCATAGGTGCATGAGCACTATGCCCCTACAGTGCCTAAGCAAAACCTTCGACATTGTAAGTGCAGGGTAGCCATGAGAGTATATGGTCTGGGAATCTGTCAAAAACGAACTCCACAGCTCCATAATGGCTACACTGAATACTAGGAAGTTTGGTATCAAACTTCTCAGAATAATAAACCCACACTGATGCCAATGTTGGATTTATTAAAAAATGCACACAGAGGGCATCTTAGAGATGCCCCCTGTATTTTACCCAATTTACCCAATTGCAGGACTGACTGGTCTCTGCCAGCCTGCTGCTGTGAGATGAGTTTCTGACCCCATGTGGTGAGGGCCTTTGTGCTCTCTGAGGACAGAAACAAAAGCCTGCTCTGGGTGGAGGTGCTTCACACCTCCCCACTGCAGGAACTGTAACACCTAGCAGTGAGCTTCAAAGGCTCAGGCTTCGTGTTACAATGCCCCAGGGCACTCCAGCTAGTGGAGATGCCCGTCCCCTGGACACAGCCCCTACTTTTGGCGGCAAGTCCAGGAGAGATAATGAGAAAAACAAGGAGGAGTCACTGGCCAGTCAGGACAGCCCCTAAGGTGTCCTGAGCTGAGGTGACTCTGACTTTTAGAAATCCTCCATCTTGCAGATGGAGGATTCCCCCAATAGGATTAGGGATGTGCCCCCCTTCCCTCAGGGAGGAGGCACAAAGAGGGTGTACCCACCCTCAGGGCTAGTAGCCATTGGCTACTAACCCCCCAGACCTAAACACGCCCTTAAATTTTGTATTTAAGGGCTCCCCAGAACCTAGGAAACTAGATTCCTGCAACCTAAGAAGAAGAGGACTGCTAAGCTGAAAAACCCTGCAGAGAAGACGGAGACACCAACTGCTTTAGCCCCAGCTCTACCGGCCTGTCTCCCCACTTCTAAAGACACTGCTCCAGCAACGCTCTCCCCAGGGACCAGCGACCTCTGAAGCCTCAGAGTACTGCCCTGCATCTAGAAGGACCAAGAACTCCCGAGGACAGCGGCTCTGTTCACCCAAGACTGCAACTTTGTAACAAAGGAGCAACTCTAAAACAACTTGCGTTTCCCGCCGGAAGCGTGAGACTTGACACTCTGCACCCGACGCCCCCGGCTCGACTTGTGGAGAACAATCACTTCAGGGAGGACTCCCCGGCGACTGCGAGACTGTGAGTAGCCAGAGTTGACCCCCCTGAACCCCCACAGCGACGCCTGCAGAGGGAATCCCGAGGCTCCCCCTGACCGCGACTGCCTGCTCTCAGATCCCGACGCCTGGTAAAGACTCTGCACCCGCAGCCCCCAGGACCTGAAGGATCCGAACTCCAGTGCAGGAGTGACCCCCAGGAGGCCCTCTCCCTTGCTCAGGTTGTGGCTACCCCGAGGAGCCCCCTCCTTGCCTGCCTGCATCGCTGAAGAGACCCCTTGGTCTCCCATTGAAACCTATTGAGAACCCGACGGGTGTTTGCACACTGCACCCCGCCGCCCCCGTGCTGCTGAGGGTGTACTTTCTGTGTGGACTTGTGTCCCCCCCCGGTGCCCTACAAAACCCCCCTGGTCTGCCCTCCGAAGACGTGGGTACTTACCTGCTGGCAGACTGGAACCGGGGCACCCCCTTCTCCATTGAAGCCTAAGTGTTTTGAGCACCACTTTGGCCTCTGCACCTGACCGGCCCTGAGCTGCTGGTGTGGTAACTTTGGGGTTGCTCTGAAACCCCAACGGTGGGCTACCTTGAACCCAAACTTGAACCCCGTAGGTGGTTTACTTACCTGCAAAACTAACAAACTCTTACTCCCCCCAGGAACTGTTGAAAATTGGACTGTGTCTAGTTTTAAAATAGCTATATGTGATTTATGTGAAAAGTATATATGCTATTTTGCTAATTCAAAGTTCCTAAAGTACCTACCTGCAATACCTTTCATTTGAAGTATTACATGTAAATCTTGAACCTGTGGTTCTTAAAATAAACTAAGAAAATATATTTTTCTATACAAAAACCTATTGGCCTGGAATTGTCTTTGAGTGTGTGTTCCTCATTTATTGCCTGTGTGTGTACAACAAATGCTTAACACTACTCCTTTGATAAGCCTACTGCTCGACCACACTACCACAAAATAGAGCATTAGTATTATCTCTTTTTGCCACTATCTTACCTCTAAGGGGAACACTTGGACTCTGTGTATACTATTCCTTACTTTGAAATAGTGCATACAGAGCCAACTTCCTACAGGGGACCTACAATTTGTTAATTAAATGTTCCATTTGGTCCCACCCGTTGAGCTGTTCTTCAGTGACATAAAATCTTTTGCCATTTCTCATATTTAGATGGTGACAGAATACTGGTCACATTTAATTTGTTAATTTTCACCACGTCTAATCAACTTGTTTGCTGTACACTTTCATTTAGAAAAATAATTTGTAACAGAATAAGGTATGCTCTAACCAAAGCTTCCCTTCCATGTATTTGCCAATTTCTAGTTCCCACATACTACTAAAGTCAATCGACTTCAATCAATATTCATTGTCTTCTGTAGCCAACTGGGAAACAAAGGAATCAGAATAAATAAACTTAGTATCTGTTAACAGAATGTTCTGTATTTTCATAGGTGGCAGTTTAAAATAATAATACTCAGCATATTTTGACATCATGCCCAGGAAAATGTGCACATTTTTCAACATATGTTTTGGAACTCCCCACCGGCGGAGCTGGACAATGTTCCCATTGTGTAAAAAGTTCTTGGGGTGCTGGCTGTATGTATGAAATGGTGTCCGTAATGATGGTAACAGAACATGTCCCCATAATTTGCAGTTGTTTGATAAACCTCTTCACTTTCAAACAGAGTATGATATTCAAGCTCAGAAAGCATAGAATCAATTGTTTTTAACATCCCAATCATCAGAAACAACCCCTGGTGTTATATTATCATTCATAGAAACTTTGAATACATATGGAATTTGGAACATTTCCGTCGGTCTGAATATCGAATGGTACTTTATCCCAAACAATCCCATCAGAAATCAGAATAGCTCAAATGTTCACTAGGAACAAATCTCTTCAGACCTTATGTGTGGATAGGTAAGGTTTCAAAACCTCATCCACCAGTTCAACAGCAGAGCATTCAGGAAGATAATGGGCATGTATCAGTAAAAAGAAAACAATGACAAACCTAATCCAAAGAAAGAAGAAAATTAAAGTTACCAGAATCCACAGATAACTCCATGGGTGGATTAGATAGTTAGTTGTAAGCCAATTGAATAGCTTACATGCTCTTGAATAGCTTACATGCTCTTGATACAGGTGCTACAAAAGGAAGAATTTGAAAAGGAGCCGTTGATGTCAGGTAACTACCTAGAAGCAGATTGTGCAAACATTGGAGCCGAAGTAGGAGAAGGAGAACTGGCAGATGTATCCCTTGGTGGTTCGAGGTTAACAATTCTATCCATTTGTAAAGAATTTAAATAAGATAGCAGAGAACTTTGGACATTTCTTGTTGTAGATGTAGTGACAGGTTCTAATGGAAGCTCATTTTCTACCCTCCCCAAACTTGGAGAAGTATTATCACTGTTGCTAAACAATTTGTAAAGTTACATCCTGATTGGCAGTGAGAGGGGTAAAGGAACTACCCAGGAGTCCTTGTGGTCTACTGTGTGGGACATGGCCACATGGTGTAACTAGACATTGTCAATTGAAGCAAAGAGTTTTGCTTTGGAACCAGGCAGCAGGGGAGATAGTATGACAATTCTGGTACCATGTATTCCTGGGACAGGAACCTATGCTCAATATGAAGGGCCAAATTCCCTTTTTACAGCAATCTTTGCTTGCACTAGATCCCCAAATTTTGGAACAAAGCCGGTTGGTGTTGTTGGTGAATCCCTCATTCCCAAGATGGCAGCACATGCAGATGACTTTTCATCACAGAACGATTGTAATTCCTGCAAGTCAGTGACACGTACATTTAAGTTAAAAGGTGTGTCTGCCTTTACCATGCCAGAGCCAATCAAGATCCAGGACAAACATAGGTATGCCAAACAGTACCTCATATGGTACACGCCCTCCCAAAGACCTTCTGGGCAGATTATTAAATGCTCTCTGGACTCCATACAGGTGGATAAGCCAACTACAACCAGTACCTACTACTCTTGCAGTTAAGGATTGCTTAAAGTCTTGTTTTTTCCGCTCCACAACCGGTTTTCCCCTGGGATGGTAGGGAGGCAAGAAATGGAGTTGGACACCCATTGTTGCCATGGTGTCCCTGAAAGCCCTGGAGGCAAAGGCAGGGCCCTGGTCTGAATGGAAAGCCACAACTGAACATGTCCCAATGAAGACTTGACAGTCTTTACAGTTTGAGTTTCAGCTGATCATTGTGGCCATACCCATAGAAATCTGAAGCAAGAATCAACAGCGACTAAGATGTATTTGTATGCACCATTGGGTGTTAAGGGACCACAATGGTCCAGGTACACACATTGTAATGGTTTGTTTGAAATTAGGAGAGGTGTCTGCGGTGGGCGCTTGATGGTAGACTCTCTTATTTTGTTGAAAGATGTCACAACAAAGGACATACTTTGTGTACTTGTATAGACCTGGCCACCAATTGCCACACCTGCATGGTCAGAAGCAACCCCCTCATGAGCTGCTTTTATGAGATCTACTCTTTGTTCTTGGTTGGAGGTCACATGATCCCCCACCCCAGGTATGTTTGCAACATTTTAGGCACTTATGTGGTAGGAATATTTGGAAGGATATGCCTTTGGCCTGGACTTGCCGTCAGCTGAAGTTTTCACAGCAGCCAGTGCTTAATCATCCATCCGCATACAAGAACGAGTAATCACACCAACAGAAGCCGTAGCTACTACTGACTTGGCTTCTTTACCAGCCAAAGTGTTTCCTACAACATGTACTACTACATGTTGATGGCTCAGCATATGCAGTACATGGGGATTTGGTATTGTTTCCTTAGGGTCTGCTACCTTCCCCCCAGGAATCTGTGTTTGATGGTGTTTCCTTTTTAACCTCCAAAACCATTTTGGCATCAGTAATGCAGATATTCATTAAAGGGCTGGATGCAATAGTATGAATCATACACAATCTGTGTCAGAAGTTCAGGATCCGTATGTTACTGTGCCAATCATAGAGCCTTAAGCTCTGCCAATTGTGCGGTACAGTCCCCTAGGGTCTGCGTGTATGTGTTCTCAGGGTGGAATTTACCATCCCCCATAAAACCGCTCACAGCAGTGCCAGCAGCGGAGTATTGTTGTTTAGTGCCTACTGCTGGTTGCGCTGAACCATCAGTGTAGATGATCATTTGGTATTGGTCAAGAGGCAAAATGTTTGTAGGTATTGGGTATTCAAGTTCATATTGAAGGAATTCTTGGGTCTGAAGTTTTGGATCAAAACATAACATTAATGGCAGTCAGAGAAGTGGCCATCTGAATCCAACTTGGATGTAATGCATTTGCATTTGGAATGCTGGCTTTTATAATAGCCTCTAAAGCTGGTATTTGGGTCACAACAATAATGCGTTTCCCTTGTGCCAGAGGTCTCTCTTTTATGACAGCCATCTGAACAGCAGTCAGAATTTTTTCAGTGGGAGCAAAGGGTTGTTCAGTAGTGGTATACAAATGTGATTTGTATGCTATTGGAATGGTGTCACCTTCATTGAATGTTACATAGGTGAAGCCGATAGCACCAGCAATTACTCTCATGAGCCATTTGTTTTGTTATCACATGTATGTGTAAGTGTTTTGCTTCAAGCATGTCTTGCTGCAATGCTCTAAGTATGCATGTGTTCAACTGTCCAATATTTACCGGAAAAATGGGAAGTATCAAATCATAGAGTGGTTTAATGCATTGTGCATAAAATGAAATATATGTTCTGCCAAAATTGAAAAAGACCAACAATGATTGTAGCGTTTTGATAGTATTTGGTGGTTGTAGTGGAGAAATATGTGTCTGTTCCCATCTGCTGCTAGAAAACTGACCCAAGAATAGAAAATGTTAGTTCTGTATGCTGTGTGAGCCTCAATAACAAATGTAACTTCTCATCCATGAGGCCATTATTTATTAAATGTGTTGTGGGGGGGGTCTCATGTTTGCTGCAAATACAACCCTGTTTTGGTCCACCATATTTAAAATGGAATGAAATTGTTCGGAGATAGAAACACCAATTGGGGAAGTCCTTTTAAGAGTTCAAGCTTGAACAACCTACAGCATCAAATCGGTACTCCCTATCTAGCTGAGGAGGATATTCCCTAATACTACATACCTCTCAGTATAAAGTAATTAGGGTGCCTGTTGTACATAATGATACTTGGGAGATTCGTAAAGTTAGTGCCTAACAAACGTTGGTGACGCCATGTTGTAGAATTCCTATTGTACGAACAAAACTGCTGGATTTTGTGTGCCAGCACCACCGAGCATTTGGGACGGAGTCTGATCCCACACTGCTTCACAGCTGTCAGTCTAACCCTTTCAGCTAGCTGGCAACACCTCACCAGAACCGGAGAGTAAAGGTAATTTGTGGCAGCCTATCGTATGACACTTTAAGACTCTTCAGGGAAGTTGTGGTGGAACAGATCATGCTGCTTTCTGTTAGTTACACACGTCTCATACATGCAAAGATGAACTGAAGCAGGATTTGGTTCAATACATTTATTAAAGCAAATGCATTCTATTTATAAAAGCATTGTTTGGATAATGAAACACAACACCATTAGAGTGGTGACTAAGGAAGTGAACCAGAGGAAGAGTCCGACTCTACAGTCACAATAGTAATTCTAAAATCGCTACCTGCACTACTAAGATTCTACATGAGAGAAATAGCAGTGTCCAATCTGCCCATCTAGTAACTGGAAGGAAGCCCAATCCCCATACCTGTGCTATAGGTAGAGAAGATGTCTGTTGGTCTGCTGAGAGCACTCCCAATGGAAGAAGAGAAGATGCAGAGTTTCAGCAGAAACTGTGATGACAACATGCAGCACGAGATGTTGTGCAAAGAAATGACTAACAAATTCTGCAAGAAAGGGATACTGATTTAAAAAAAAACATTTCACTAAAATGAAGATGTGCTAAAATAATAAGAGGAATAAAATGAAATGTACCTAGGTGAAAGGGCATAGGCCACAGAGCTAAAATAATGTGCCCCTGTAAATGCTCAAATAACCCCACAACACCGACAAATCCAGGATGCCTGGGCAACCTACCAAGGTGACAACTGGGGTTGTATATCAAACTGCTGGTCACTTTCTAGCCCTTCAAGGAGCAGGTTGGAAAAAAGAGAAACTGAACCTCCATGAGGGTGACCAGGGCACTGAGGTCCTTTCCCCCACCATAAAAAAGGGTTTTGTGAAGGCCCAAATTCCCTCCTCAAATAGATCTGTGCCTGCATTTGATAAGTGGATGCCATTGCTGTGGAACATGTGATCACCACTAATAATCTTGTGCAGGATGTTTCTCCCCGGCCTGGGCTGGGACACAACTTGAACAATTCTGCAATGAGCCACCTAACAGAAGCGTTAATGGCTCTTGACCTAATGCAAAGGCCCCACTTGCAGTGACGTACCATATGAGACCAGGTAATGAAAGAATTTGGAAACTCTCTGCCCAGCCATGCAAATTCCTGCAGTATACATTTCCTATGAGCCTTCCTACCCAGTTGTACCAAATCATTACTGCCCAAGTGCACAATGATAAGAGCAGGAAACTGCAGTCCTGCACGATCCTTTGTCTCCTCCACAAATCCATGTAGTTGCGAGATCTTGAGACCTCCTTGACCACACTACCTGAATAACAGTTCCTCAATGCGGCTGGCTTTTGCCTATGGAGCTATCGCAACCAGTATGCTGCCCGCTGGTCGAAGGAGTGGCCGATGACCCAGGCAGCCTTTGGTGGCATGACTACTAAAAAAACAAAAGAGGGAGAAATATGAGAAACATGGCAGACACAAACACAACTCATACCAGCTCAGGCTGAATGTAACGCTTGAAGCATGGGGAGGACCACTGGGCTATGCGTTTTACTTCCTGTTGAGAGAGACCAACTCCTGATGCGAGCGTAGCAGCACCAATCCTAAACTAATGAGGGGAATAACCAGCAGGATATACTCCTATTGACTTGAGAGCTACGGTGAAAACTGATGAGAACTTATAGCACGAAAGGTGCTCACTGTGCCATTAGATATAAAGGGCAGGGTCGCCCAGATCTGGTTGTGCAGCTAGATAGGCTCGTATACGAGCGACTGGGCACATGGATGGGGTGAGCACTTCATGTAGAGTCATGGTATCACCCATTCCCAGTTGATCAGTCTTTGACCTCCTTAACCTAAGGACCAACGTTCCCCAAACTATCATTGCAGGCCACCAGCAGCGTCTTGCCTGTTAATTCCAGCTGATCAGTCTTTGACCTCCTTGCACTATGGACCAATGTTCCCCAAACTATCTGAGTGTCTCTCCATTGAGGGCCCCCAGCAGCATCTTGGCTGTTCCTACCAACTCATTTGCCCACTCTAAGGGCCAGATGTAGCAATATACCAAATTGCGACTTGCAATTTGCGAGTTCCTGCGACTCGCAAATTGCAAGTCGCAATTTGGTATGCAGAAAGGTGTCTCAGACACCTTCTGCGAGTCGCTATGGGGTCGCAAAGACCCACCTCATTAATATTAATGAGGTGGGTCGCAATTTGCGCCCCATAGCGACTCTGGGCACTCACGGGGATGGAGGCCTGCTGGGAACAGCAGACCTCCATGTCCGTGACTGCTTTTAAATAAATTAGTTTTTTTTTTTCCAAGTGTAGCCCGTTTTCCTTAAAGGAAAACGAGCTGCACTTAGAAAAAAAAAACGAAACATTTTGTTTCGGATTTTTTCAGGGCAGGTAGTGGTCCCTTGGACCACTGCCTGCTCTGAAAAAATATTTGTGGGTCCAGTCACAAAGGGGAAGGGGTCCCATGGGGACCCCTTCCCGTTTGCGAGTGGGTTACCATCCACTTCAAGTGGATGTTAACTGCGACTCCATTTGCGACCGTGTATGCGGTCGCAAATGGAGTTGCATACCACTGCGACTCGCAAATAGGAAGGGAACACCCCTTCCTATTTGCGACTCGGAAATGCATTTTGCGAGTCGGTTCCGACTCGCGAAATGCATTTCTGCATAGCAAACACGCATTTGCGAGTCGCAAACGGCGATTTTCGCCGTTTGCGAGTCGCAAACTGCGATTTTCGCCGTTTGCGAGTCGCAAACAGTTTGCTACACCTGGCCCTAAATGCTCCATAAAACACCACCACCAATGCCGCTGAGAAAACCGTGACCTGGTAAGGTAACCTGCAAATAAGATGTAGATTAGTTAGAATTCTTGCTAGTTTCTCAGTACTGAGGGGCCTTCCGCGATTTCCCACACCAGAACCCAACTTTGTTCACCCGGCTAAAGCCTTCCGTACCAAGAAGATGCCACCCACATTAAGCATCCCTTTTATCTTAGTAAGAAAAAAATAGCTGAAACATGCACCCTAGCTTACGATGCTGTCCTATTCTGTCCATCAGCATTCCCAAGAACAGACAAAGGGTGTCCACCAAACATGGATTATCAATACCCCAGAGCATAAAAGGGACCTATAACTATGGAAGCATTACTCGTATGTGAGCTGCGTTCCACTTAGCCAAGGAAGCTACTACTAATTCAGATAGGGTGGGGCACCAATCATCCAGAGTGCTTCTGGGAAGTCCGTCATCCTCTTGGCTGCCTGTGGGTGTTAGATCCTGAATTCCTGCAACTTGAAGTGAGACAAGGTATTGGCTGCCTTAGTATGCACAACAGGGACTTGTTTCACTTTAAGAAGTACAATATACCTTAAACACAGCAACACCAGATGTCTCCACAGCCTCAAGAGCAGTCTTCAGGAAGACCCTTGTCGATTGCGGGCTGCGTAGCACCACAGCAGTCCAGTCCCGCCGTGGGGGTGGCCATGTTGAGAAGGCAGAGGCCATGTCAACGCAAGTATAGTCTTTTGTCATTGCGACAGCAGGACCTGAAGTGACGCACCACTCGTGCGCTGCTCCCTTTATGTCTCCCGCCTTTTCCCCTGCAGTTGCAAGAGCTGATGCCGGAAGCCTGACCCATGGTCCCATATCCCCTACCCCAGCTCCCTCGCCAAATAGTCGCAAGAGCAAGGGTGGGTGCGGGGAGCACAAGGACTCTTGGGACTAGTCATACACCCCGAGGAGTGCACTCTTTCCATTTTATTCCAATTGACCAAGGAGGCCTTAACAAATGAGTTTCTCTAATATTACCATTGTTCCACTGATACT
This sequence comes from Pleurodeles waltl, assembly GCF_031143425.1. Taxonomy (NCBI): domain Eukaryota; kingdom Metazoa; phylum Chordata; class Amphibia; order Caudata; family Salamandridae; genus Pleurodeles; species Pleurodeles waltl. The sequence continues at coordinate 10,188,736 of NC_090441.1, forward strand.
TTATCATAGTGCTTAAAGCCACAGGCCTTCCAACAATAAGTTTTATCTAACACAGCCAAAAGTGAGCCATAATACTACTTTATCAACATTTTATTTTTTACTTTCTGGCAAACTTTTAAATGTTAGATGAGAGAGCTGGGGGTCAGATGTACAAACACTGTATGCCCTAAAAGTGGTCAAAATTTGCGCAAACCAACTTTTAAAGAATCTATTGGTATTTTACAAACCAACATATTTATCAATAGGTCAGGTGGCAAATTACCGAATCCTAGTTGTTTGTAAATTAATCTACTTCATGCATATTATTAATGGAGTAGGTTTCAAACTGGAAAGCAGCACATTTTGTCCGGTGGCAAACACTCTCCATAACCTAAGCTATTGGGCACTGCCCTGGTTGAGTTTTGAGGGGTACTTCACCCTGCTAGTAAGAAATGATGACCGGGTGGAAGAGGGCAGACAACAGATGTGAGGGAGACGTTATGGTCCCCTATGTGTATCCTCCATAGCCTACAGCCTAATGGTATGTCACTATTCAACCAGGCAGGCCGATTTGCCTGATAATGACTGGTAACATAAAGGAATGTGGCTGGAAACATGGTAAGACTGTGGATCCATCCAGTCTCTGACAGGATCATGGGAAAAAGCAATCAGGACAATTATTTTTTTGTTGAATAATTTTTTGTTAAACCCTCAATTTAGGGCAACAACTTCACTCCAGATAATTACAGACACTGCCACCAGTTCTGAACTTTTCACCTTGAAATCACTGAATTCTGGTGTGTCAGTCTAATTAGTTCAAAAAAGGGAGACAAGACTGCAACACCCAAAATGCATTAGGCTGCACAACAAATGTTTAGAACCTAAAACAGTGTATGTTATGATCCAGAGGAAGGTAGTCTCCCTACACAAATTGCAAACTGCAAATTGCAAATTGCTTAGGGGTTAAAGTTAAATAGGAAGAGTATCAAAAAGACTGAAGTGCTAGGCTACAGGCCTTTTCTAATTTGTTGATTGCATGTTGTGGGCATGTGCTGTCTCTTGAGACATCTTTTGTTACCTTACTGGGGCTTAACAGGTACCTATATTTACAGTTGGCTGGCTTCATCGTCACTCTCATTTGCTGGCTTCTTATTGATGGCCTGTGTGGGCTATACAATGACCATCTGAGATAGTCCCTTCCTGGGTGCATCAACACTTTACCTCTGTCCTGCTAATGCCCTTCCTCAGCACCTACAGAACCTGGAGACCACCAACTTGGATCTTTCCCCCTCTCACACTCAACGAAGTCAATTACAAAGACATGCTCAAGTATTTGTTTGGGTAACAGGTCATGTTTAACCTGTTCCATGCGTCGGACGCCCGGGAGCCATCCGACAACACGGTAGGCTGTGTGTCTAACAGCTCCCATATATCGTAACACCCACCCACAGGGGAAGTGCCTGATCTACTCCTATGGGCCGCCCATGTGCATGCCCCCACCAGGGATGGGAGCAGAAGCACTTCTGCTGACACCCTCAACGCCCACCCCCACGGCAATGAGATGACGCTGGTGGGCATTACATGCTGATGTCATCAAAACCCAGGTCGAAGGAACAGTGAGTGTTTTTCCTCCAGGGAGGGTTTGACCCAGCCAAAGAGGCACTGGGGTAAAGGAAAGGGTTTTCCTTTCCCCCTATATCTCTTTGGAGTGCATTCCTGCTGCACGATTGCCATGAGGCGGAAATTGTTCAGCAGGAATTCCCACTAAACCACTAGGGATCTTGTTATTTGTGTGCATGGTTTGTTTTGGGGAGTGACCCCTTGGACAAGCGCAGCTCCCTTTTTGGAGGAGTTCATTTTGGCCTACTCTGCCCCCCTTGGGGACAGATCGGCTATATGATGTAAGCCCATCTGCCCCCAAGGGGGGGCAGAAACCACTAGACACCAGGGATTTATTTATGGTGATGATTTTTTGTGTTTGGGGAGCTGCCCCTTGGGCAAGGCTTGCTCCCTTTTTTGGGGATAATGTTTTGGCTGTTTCTGCCCCACTTGAGGGCAGATCAGCCATATGATGTAGGCCCATCTGCCCCCAAGGGGGGCAGAAAGGACTGGACACCCGGGATTTATTTGTGATGATGGTTTTTGTGTTTGGGGAGCGGCCCCTTGGGCAAGGGTCAGGGTGAATACTTTGGCCGTTTCTGCCCCCTTTGGGGGCAGATCGGCCACTATAATTTAGGCCCATCTGCCCCCAGCCCACTAGACACCAGGGATTTATATATATATATGATGTTTGTGTTTGGGGAGCAGCCCCTGGGGCAAGAGATGCTCCCCTTTTAGGGACAATATTTTGCCAGTTTCAGCCCCCCTTGGGGGCAGATCAGTCATACGTTTTAGGCCCATCTGCCTCCAAGAGGGGCAGCAGCCACTAGACACCATGGACTTTTATTGAATGCAAGTTAACTGTTGCAAGTTTATTTCTTTTCATAATTTGTATTTGAGATCGCAATGTTTTATTTCTCCTTTTTATTCTAGTGCAAAGCTTTTGATTCCTTTGCTGTAACTCCTGCTTGCGGTTTTGGCAGTGGGAGATCTGCAGTTTGCATAGTTGCATGTGTTTGGTAAGAAAAATGTTTTCTACTGTTTACTCCAAATGACTATCATTGCCATGCATGAATTATTTTTTTGTAATTTGTGTAACAATAGCAGCATATTTAGCTTATGTTTTGTTGTGTGTAAAATTCTCCATGGATTTGTGGACGATGTGCATTGTGTTGTCTTATGTGTAATTTTATTTCGTTTTTTCTTTTTAGTGGGCTATCGTTGGTGTTTGCTGTTTCTGTGCAGAGTAGGTGCTGGTGAGTCTAGCTGTCTCTAGCATGTGAGTGCTGTCGTTTTTGAGTATATAGGTCTTTGTGATAAAGCCACACTTTGTTTATTACTTATTGTATACAGTGTTGGTTGTTGTTGACTTATTTGTGAAGTTACTTTTATTAGTAAGGATTATGGCTAGCCGCAGGATTACCACTCACCAAGTTGTTGGTATGCTTTTTGAATCTTCCTCTGACCATAATTATGAAACTGACTCTGCACCTGAGGCAGAGGTGGAAGTGCAAGATTCTGGCAGTGAATTTTCTGTCTGAGAGGAATCATCTGATGATGAAGCCACCGTCAATGCAGATGAAGTACCTGTTTTAGAGGAGGACGGTGATTTTTTTTTGATGGGCTTGATAAGGAAGCCATTGCTGTCTTCATATTGGTCTACCAGTCCCTTGATGGCAACATCCATTTTCTTGCAATCATGAGTCGTGATCAGTATTTCCTTCTGCTTCTGATGCTGCATTTTGTTGATAATGCTTTAGTTTTGCAACAAGAGCACCCTGTTTGTGACCTTCTTTTTAAGATTCTGCCTGTCCTTGATCACCTTGTAGATTGATTTTCAGACATCTATGTTCCAGGGAAATAAATAGCTATGGATGAGTCTTTGGTCCTGTTCAAAGGCTGTTTGGTTTTTAGGCAGTACCTTCCTAGCAAGAGGGCATGTTATGGAATTAAGATGCATATGCTATCTGAGAGCAGTACAGATATTCTGGGTCTACACTGGTACGGACACCACTATTGACCCCCCAGCCTGTCCGTCCACTTTCAGAGTTAGTAGGAAAATTGTGTGGGAACTTGGTGGAGAACTTTTTAACAAAGCCTGGCTGGTGGTGTGTGTGAGCTGGCTCTTGGTTGGTGACGTGGAAGTAGTGACTTGCTGCTGGTCACTACACACACTGCTAGCCAAACTCCAGTTCACAGACTCCATCAGCCGATGTAATTGCTGTGTCAGGCATCTGGGCATATGAAAGTGATGGGCCCTTGCATGGAGCTGTCTGTTTATGTGAGTGTTGTAATGTGCTGGGCCCGCGGCTGGTGGCATGAACAGTCTTGTATACGTCACGTGTAAAAGGTGTGTGAATGGACTGTAAACGGGTTGGTGCCTTGACACAGCTTTACGGCTCACAAGCTGTGAGTCATTCGTTCCGTTTTTGGACTTTTCAGTTATTAACAGTGCATTTCATTTTTGTGAAATCTCTTGGTAATAACATTTATATGTTAAACCACAACTCACCCACGTGCCAAATCCAACCAGTATGTGTGTGTACTTGATGAATATATGGTTGTGCAGTAATAATTGTCTTTCTCTTCCAGCATGCATATTGTCTTTATGATGTCTGTTGTGAATATTGTAATGTGCTGGGCCCGTGGCTGGTGATATAAATAATCTTGTGGGTGTCATAAACAGAAGGAGTGTGAATGGCCTGTAAAGTGGTTGGTGCCTTGCCATGGCTTTACAACTCACGAGCTGTGTCATTGGCTCAGTTTTTTGACCTTTCAATTATTAACAGTGCATTTCATTTTTCTGAAATCTCTTGTTAATAACATTTTATATATTGAACCATCGCTCACTCTTGTGCCAAATCCAACCAGTACGTATGTGTAAAAATAATGGTGGGTAGCCACAAGACATTTTTAATTGCACTTCTTCTCTCAGTTGGGAATTCCGTTCACAAACAAAACCTCTGCTGTAATCAGGCATCAAAGCACACCCCTGACACTGTAGGTGTCTTGGATGAGACCCCAATGATAAGGCATGCTACCAACTAGGTTGGTGGGTGCTGGGTCTTTTTAACAAAACCTAAGGGTGTTTTTTCACAATTTGAGTGTTTAGGACATCACAGAAGTAAGAGTTTCGGTTGTGTGCTTGTTTCTTGTCTAGGGAAATCTACCAACTCTAGATATGTTAGAAAATTAGACAACCAAGAGAGTACAGCGTGGTGTCCCTCATGTGAATCCCAACAAGTTTTCTTACCCACAGTGCCCTGAAAACCTCAAAATGTGACTTAAATCACACCTTTGCCTTGCATTTCTGTGCCATATTCTTCCAGAAACAGAAATAAACCACAAATTCCCACCCACCCAGGGTACCACTCAGGCTCCCAATAAAAGATTAGACCTCACTTGTGTGGGTACCCAAAGCAGAGCCAGACTAAAAGCATATTTTTAAAAACTGTGCTTAAGAACACAGTTTGGTGGTCCCTCAATCTGTACACATTTTTGGCCCTTGCCTGTCGCAGACACTTGGCCCACCCACACAAGTGAGGTATCATTTTTATTGGCAGACTGAGGGGAATGCTGAGTAGTAGGCAATTTGTGGCTTCCCTCAGGTTCCAGAAATTTCCATCAAGGAAATGTGTGGAAAATGTGTTTTTTAGACAAATTTTGAGGTTTGCAAGGGATTCTGGGTAAAAAAATATGTGGTGAGAGCCACACAAGTCACCACATCCTGGATTCCCCTAAGTGTGCAGGTTAAAAAAATATACAAGTTTGCTAGGTTTCCCTACGTGCCGGCTGAGTTAGAGCCCAAAATCCACAGCTAGGCACATTGCAAAAAAAAAAGTCAGTTTTCAGTGGAAAAATGTGATGTGTCCATGTTGCGTTTTGTGGCATTGTCTGTTTCTGGCACTAGGCCTACACACATAAGTGAGGTACCATTTTTACCAGGAGACTTTGGCAATGCTGGGTGGAAGAGAGTTTGTGGCTCCCTTCAGATTTCAGAACTTTGTATCACAGAAATGTGAGGAAAATGTGTTTTTAGACACATTTCGAGGATTTCAAGGGATTCTGTGTAGAAAAATGTAGAAAGAGCCACGCCAGTTACTCCATCCTGGGTGGAAGGAAGTTTGTGGCTCCCCTCAGATTCCAGAACTTTGCATTACAGAAATGTGAGGAAAATTTGTTTTTTCAATACATTTATTTTGAGGTTCGCAAGGGATTCTGGGTAGAAAAATGTGGTAAGAGGCACCCAAGTCACCCCATCCTGGATTCCCCTTGATGTCTAGTTTTTAAAAATGTACAGGTTTTCTAGGGGTCCCTAGAGGCAGGCACAGCTAGACCCCAAAATCCACAGCTATGCACATTGCAAAACAACAAGTCCGTTTTTAATAGAAAAATGTGGTGTCAACATTGCTTTTTGGGGTGTTTCTTGTCACGGGCATAAGGCCTACCCACACGAGTGAGGTACCATTTATATCAGGAGACTTGGGGGAATGCTGGTTGTAAGGAAGTTTGTGGCTCCCCTCACGAGCCAGAACTTTGCATCACAGAAATTTGAGGAAAATGTGTTTGTTTAAACAAATGTTGAGGTTTGTCACCCTGTCCTGGATTTCTCTAGGTGCCTAGTTTTCAAAAATCTACAGATTTGCTAGGTTTCCCCAGGTGCCGGCTGAGCGAGAGCCCAAAATCTATCGCTCAGCGCATTGCAAAAAAAGGCTCCGTTACAGTGGAAAAATGATGCGTCCACATCGCATTTGGGGCTTTTTCCTGTTGTGGGCCCTAAGCCTACCTGCACAAGTGAGGTACCATTTTTTTTCTGGAAACTTGGGGGAACACAGAATAGCAGAACAAATGTTATTACCTATTGTATTTCTCTGCATTAGCACCTTCCAAATGTAAGACAGTGTGTAAGAAAAGTCATTTTGAGAAATGCTCACTAATTCACATGCTAATATTGATACTCACAATTTAAGAGACTTGCAAATACCCACTACTTATAAACTCCATATCTTCTGCCCATTTTGGAAATACAAAGGTTTCCTTGATACTTATTTGTCACTCTTTATATTTTACAACATGAATTGCTGTATACCCAGTACACAATGAAAACCCATTGCAAGGTAAAGCTCATGTATTAGCTCTGGGTACCTCAGGTTCTTGATGAACCTACAAGCCCTATATATCTCGGCAACCAAAAGGGTCCAGCAGATGTAGCAGTATATTGCTTACAAAACTCTGTCATAGTTAGAAAATGTTACAGATAAAAAAGTTGACAGAAACGGCTGTTTTTTTCAACTCAATTACAACATTTTTTTTAATTCAACTGCTACTTTCTATAGGAAAAGCTTGAAGGATCTACACAAATGACCCCATGCTGAATTCAGATTTTTCTTTACTTTTCAGAAATGTATAGCTTCCCGGGATCCATCATTGGTTTCACTCCCATTTCTGTCACCAACTCGCAAGAGGTTGAAAGCACAAAAAAAGGGGGAAAGTGGGGTATGTCAAAGTAAAAAGCCAAAACTGTGTTGGAAAATGTGGTTTACTGATTCTAGTCTGCCTGCTCCTGAGAGCTGGGAATGTGGTGATTTTAGCACCACAACCCCTTTTTTATGCCATTTGCAGGCTAAAAACAAGATGCTTTCTTCTACAGCACTTTTTCGCCATTTTTCCCAAAACCCAAAATGTAGCCATATTTTGTCTAATTTCTGGGTCCCCTCCAGGGGAATCCACAAACACAAGAGGGAGGATAGGCTTACCAGGCTTAGCGGCAAAGGGGTTAATCACATCAAACCATAAACACAACTTTCTTCAGCTTAACAAAAAACATGTCACACAACAACAGCAGGATTGCTTCAAGGAAAATACACTGAATACATTGCATTTACACATTTCTCATCTGTGAAAACAGGGATAACAAACTTTAATAATATCTGTATTCACAAACTGTTGCATGTGAGTCCAACACAGGAGGATGAATGACACAGCACTAAGGGCTCACTTACCCTAACCTACTCGACCACAAAAGTGAAACCACCTGTCTCTCGCTGAGGGGTGGTCCCAGACCTCTGTACTCTTGACGCCCTGCCTCTGGCGCAACTCTTACAACACTGTGCTGCCACCAGGGCCCAAAAATGTGAGATTAGTACTACAGACCTGTGGGGCTCAATAGGTAAACTGCAACCTATGCTCCTCCCCTCCAAACCAGTGTGAACGGCCTTTGCAGAATACGGATTGCTGCCCATCTCCTCACTGCTGCCCAAGCAAATTTTTGTATAGAGAGTCCATTCACCCCATGATAATTTGTTGCTGACTGTCATTCCACCGCCTAAAATGTTAGAACCCGGAGGCCACCAGAAAGCCCGCTCCCCAACACCTGCCGCACGCAGACCGACAAGACTTATTTGTTGGAAGGAATTTATTTGTATATTTGACCATTATTTTATAAACACATGCAGTTAATATTTGACCTGAAAAACAATACAATACATCAAACATCTTTTAAACCATTTCAATAAGAATTATTAATCAAACCATAAACCAATGTGACAGGATCCCTTCCTGTCCTGAACCTCCTTTGGACCACACAGGTGAACTGTACCTCACCTGTATCCCTGGCGGGTGTTGCTCCCCCGACTTCACCGTCCCTTGTCCTCATGCTCTGTGTTCCGCCCTCTCCCCAAACACCAATCTGCCAAGGGGGTGTAACGGGTGGCCAGGAGCGGGTGCCCCATGGCCACCCCAGCGATCTGGGCTCTCTATCCCCCAAGCTGGTGTGTACATCCGCAGGTTGGGTTAGGACTTCAGGACCCTACCTCTGGTGTTATCCAGGGGCCCCAGCCTCGGGACCCCTCTGTGGGTTATGGTGACTTTAGTATTTCCTTTCCAAACCTCAAAAAACATGGGATGGGTGGGTGGGATAACGCCTCTCTGGGTGCTCCAGCCGCAACAATAAAGGCTGAGGCCTTTCTGAGGGGGCACTTGAATAGCCCCCCCCTCCTATGCGCGGCGGTGGCCGGGACTGGAAATGAAGTGGCCCCGATGTGCCACCAGGGAATCACTTCCGCCCCCACACCTAGCGAGGCAAAAGGGCGGAAGTGCTTAAGGCCAGCCTGATGCACGACTAGTGCATGAGGTTTCGGGCCACGGCGGCCCCGAGTCCTGAGGGGCCGCACTCCCCCTATTTTGGGAGGGCGCTGTACCATAGAACCCGGGGGCCACCAGAAAGCCCTCACTCCAACACCTGCCACACACAGACCGACAAGACTTATTTGTTGGAAGTAATTTATTTGTATATTTGACCATTATTGTATAAACACATGCAGTTGATATTTTACCTGAAAAACAATACAATATATTGAACATCTTTTAAACCATTTCAATAAGAATTACTCATCAAACCATAAATCAATGTGACAGGATCCCTTCCTGTCCTGAACCTCCTTTGGACCACACAGGTGAACCGTACCTCACCTGTATTCCTGGGTCGTGCGTCTCCCCCGACTTCACCGTCCCTTGCCCTCATGCTCTGGGTTCCGTCCCCTCCCCAAACACCAACCTGCCAAGGGGGTGTAACGGTGCGGCCAGCAGCGGGAGGCCCAGGGCCACCGCAGCGATCTGGGCTCCCTACCCCCAAAGCTGATGTGTACATCCGCAGGTTGGTTCAGGACTTCAGGATCCTACCTCTGGTAATATCCAGGGGCCCCAGCCTTGGGGACCCCTCTGTTGGTTATGGTGACTTTAGTATTTCCTCTCCCGCCTCGAGGGCGACCAGGGGCCCAAATGCCAATTTCCTTTAGATGACTTAAAAAGCAGCAAATGGCCTGTGTTGAAAACAACTCCGCAATTTTGCAAGAATTCAGAAACTGCCTGTATTGTTGGAACTATTTCTCGTATGCCCTGCGTGTGCGGGTTCCTAGGGACTCTGCTACTAAAGAGGAGAGGGCGGGACACCAATCTTCCAAAGATATTCTGGAAACTCCATCATCTTTTCTGCCCCCTGTGGGTGGAACCTCAGAAAATCCTGCATCAATGAGCGAGATAAAGCATCAGCTGCATTGTTATGAACACCAGGGACATGTTGTGCACGAAAGGTAATATTCAGTTTCAAACACATTAAGACTAGGTATTTCAGTAGTCGGAGTACCAGTCTGCAGGATGCACCTTGCCTATTAATGGCCTCCACCACCGCCATGTTGTCAGACCAAAACATCACAGATCTATCTTTGAACGTAAGGGCCCAAATTGTGACAGCAACCACAATGGGGAATAATTAAAAAAATGCCACATTCCTCATGATCCCGGCATCATACCACTCAACTGGCGAATCCCCTCTGCACCAGTTGTTACCCAGAATGGCCCCAAAACCTACACTGCTGTCTGCATCGGTGAAGAGTCCCAGGGTAGAACTAGGAATTGGACGAAGAGGCCAAATGACTGCCCCATTAAAATCTTGTAAAAAGGAAGCCCAGATTTTTAAATCCTCTCTGACTTCTAACGACAGTCCGATGTGATGATGCTTCTCAGTCAGTCCTGCCATCGCCCTAGCGATAGACCAGGAAAAGGGGCATGCCATGGGAATAATCCGTAAAGCAAAATGAAGTTGTCCTACCAATACTTGTAGCTGATGTAGCATGACCTTCTTTTGTGCTAGGAATGAGTTAACCGAGTTCTTAAAAGCCAACAACTTATCTGTGGGTAGGCGACACTCACCCGCCACTGAGTCTATCTCAATCCCCAGAAATGTAATACAAGTTGTGGGCCCTCTGTCTTGTCTAGTGGAACACCAAATAACGCCTCTCCGGGTGCTCCAGCCGCCGCCGCAACAATAAAGCTGAGGCCTTCCTGGGGGGGGCACTTAAATAGCCCCCCCTCCTATGCGCGGCGACGGCCAGGCCCAGAAATGATGCGGCCCCCGCGTGCTCCCAGGGAATCACTTCCAACCCCACACCTCGCGAGGCATAAGGGCGGAAGTGCTTAAGGCAAGCCGATGCACGACTAGTGCGTGAGGTTTCGGGCCACGGCGGCCCCTAGTCCTAAGGGGCCGCGCTCCCCCCATTTTGGGTGGGTGCTCTACCAGAGTGGGAATTTTTTTTGCAGGTTGTGGAGCACCACCGCAGCCCGATCTCGATGTTGCCATGATCTGGTCAAAAAGGCAAAGGCCAAGTTGGCACAGGCATATTTAGCCATCGCAACATCGGAACTGGAAGTGGCACGACGCTCACGCAGTCCCCTTCCTGTTTCCCCTCGCCCCATACTTGCGAGGAAAGGGACAAGAAATGCAACCTGTTGAACTGTGTCCTCCCCTGCCTGCCTCCTGGACCAAAGAATCATGAGAGTGGAGGAGGGTGCAGGTCCACCGATCGTCCACAGAGCCCTCAAGATCCCCATTTCCATGTATGAGTAGGTCATCCAGTTCAAATTGTTCTGTACATTTTGAGATTTGGTGTCCTGTTTAGTTAGACAATAAAGACTATAAATCCCAGAAAGCAAAGAGTAATCCTGGACTGAGTGAGCTACTCATGCATGAACAATAGAAAACATGCAAACTCCCTAACCTCTTTATGGCAACAGCTGTGCCAAGTTTCCCAGGTCCATGCGTTACTAGCTGCTCCAGTCCAAGTTTTTTTTACTTTGAATTCTGGGACCTGTAGTTTTGTTGACTGCATTATAACACCGGGACTACAACTCCCAGGATTCAAAGGAAAAGAAAACGGGAGCAACTTATCACTCATGGGCCCAGTAAACTTGGCAGCTATGTGGTACTTCACCTACAACTTCGGGTACAGGTATATCATTTAAAATTACTACTTACCATTCTATACTCATCTTTATCACTGACATTCTTACATGCTGCATGGAAACTGTTTCCACATTACTAGAGCACCGTGCTAACTCTCACGCCCAGCGCTTACCACCTATGCCGCCCTATTCCATTCAATCGAGAGATCAGGCAACCTAACCAACGGAGCTCTCAACTTCCTCAGGACCTTGCGTCACCAGCTCAGATACTACAGATTTTCTCTGCATTTGGTACTTGTAGCTCAGAATTTAGAATAAAATTCACAAGACTACAATTCCTAAAAGTCAAAGAAAAACATTTGTTTTAGCTGAGCTATTGGAGCATTGCCTCGAAAAGGTGAGAGCACTGAACCTTGCCTGGAATTCCACACAAGGATGACATAGTGCTTCATGGCCACATCAGTGGAAGCAAGACACAATGTAACTGCTACAACAGTACACTACAACCCAGATGATCTGTAAACTCAACAACTTTTAATTAGAAATTTCAGGGATGTGGAATTCCTATTGCCCGACGCCCGGGACATCTGGTTTGGGGTCAAGGGCAACAAGTTTTTATGTTTACTTTGTCCTTGGGACAAGTAGGCCCAACCCCCTGCAGCACAAACCCTTTGGCTGCCTGTTTACAGAGAGTGGAACTCTCTGCAGTTGACAAATGGGTTTCCAAAAGATAATGCTGTTCGAACTTGTATTTATGGTTCATTATTTGAAAGCCTTCATTATTAGGGTGAGTGCTGTAAATAAATGTTTTAAGGTCACACTTCACTACTGACGTTGGTTCCAGTACAAAAAAAAAAAAAAAAACGTGTACACACATGTTTGAAAAGTTTAGACTAAGAGGCTAAGAATAATTCTCCCAGAATGCTCTCTGGTTTTATGCAAATGAAGTGTCATTTAATAAAATGTGTTGATGCATGCTAGTATTTCCCAAAAATATTTCTAATGGAAAATCAGTGTAACCATTTTCAACACGATTATGGGAAGCATGAAAATAAACAAACACTGACAAAGCCAACTGATCTGACATATTTTTATAAGTCTTTTAGTTTCATCAATGCGTGTCTTGTTTTGACATGGCTTTTGTAATACTTTATTGTTGTGGGAGCTACCAGGCCCTCAACATTGTAACAAACACTGGCAAAACCCCCCCAAAAGGTTTTTGAACTCTAAAAGCACACGTTGCCACCAGTGGCATAACAAAGGCCCCGCAGCCGCCCTCCAGGGGGCCCCTTCAGCACAGCACCTGCCCTGAGTGAGTCTGGAGAGGGGGCTCCTCCATGTTCTTTGCAAAGGGGCACCCTCCAGTTTCGTTACGTCACTGATTGCCACTGTAGTTCCCGACACTGAACAAAACTACTTTGTGTGGCAATATGCTCCTTGTGGAAGAGCAGAATACGATCACTCACAGTAAAGCCAGCCGAAAGAGAGAGAAATAGAAGTTTAATAAAAACAAAATGTCTTTTTTAACACCAGACCTAATTAGGGACCAAGACCCACATGTAGGTAGCTTTTTGCATGTCGCAAACAGCGACTTTCGCTGTTTGCGACGTGCAAAAAGCACACTGCGATGCACAAGCCCAGTTTTGCGATTCAGTAACCTGGTTACCGAATCACAAAACGGGTTTGCGACTCGCAATTAGTAAGGGGTGTTCCCTTCCTAATTGCGACTAGCAAGGGAAATGTAGGATTGTTTCGTGACCGCGAACGCGGGCGCAAACCAATTGCAGTTTGCACCCATTTCAAATGGGTGCTAACACTTTTGCAAAAGGGAAGGGATCCCCTTGGGACCCCTTCCCCATTGTGAATGTCCCTGCAAACATTTTCTCAGAGCAGGCAGTGGTCCTGCGGACCACTGCCTGCTCTGAAAAAATGAAACGAAAACGTTTAATTTTTCATTTTTGTTATGCATCTCGTTTTCCTTTAAGGAAAACGGGCTGCATTACAAAAAAAAAAAAAAAAACTGCTTTATTGAAAAGCAGTCACAGACATGGTGGTCTGCTGTCTCCAGCAGGCCACCATTCGCCAAGGGGTCGCAAATTGCGACCCACCTCATGATTATTCATGAGGTGGGCATTTGCGAAGCCCTTGTGAATCACAGATGGTGTCAAGGACACCATCCTACATTCGGATTTGCGACTCGCAATTTGCAGGTCACAAATCTGAACCTACCTACATGTGGCCCCAAATTCTTAAAGAAAGTCACAAAAGTGCACCCATGGTATATGTCGTACCCCTGTAAAATATTTGTGAACTGTATTTTAGCATGGGTGAATACGATGTGTAGATTTGCTCATGTGAAAATCTATTGAGCATTTGCAAGTTCATTTTCCCTCCAGCCACTTTCTTCCCAACCCTGGAAGAAGTTCTAATTCTGCCATTGTCAGGAGTAAATGTCCAACCTTTCTTATTATGGGAAAATATTAGAGAGAAGCTGGTAAAAATCTTTAAAACATGCAGGTTAGTAGGTTTGCAGACTTAAAGGCATTCCAGCCCTGGAACTATTGCTTTCTGCTTCCTCCAGCCCAAGTATGCAGATCTGCAGAAAGGTGGCAAAATAAGGAAATTGCTACAGTAGGGATTGAAACTGCAAGTATTCAAGCCCTACTATGGTAGTAGCCCTGGCATAATCAGAGAGGCTATTAATTGCGGCCATAATTTGTCGCCACACTACATGGCACCAAAGGGACAAGTAGATCTTTTTACAGGACAAGTAGATTTGAGAAGCAACCTGTCCCCTGGACAAGTAGATATTTTAATAAATTCCACACCCCTGGAAATTCAAAGGGCTTATGTACTAAGGAAGTGTTAGAATGATTTTGGGAACGCCTGGTCCCGCCTGATGGGCCAACTCAAAAGGGCAAGTGTATGAGCTGTTGTTGTAAGGGTTTTTTTTTTGGTCCTGTCACGTCCCACTGGGCCAAAAAATGTAAGAAAAGAGGGGCCACTCACTGACACTTTTGCAGAGTTAGACCACAACACTCACTGAATTTTCATTCCTACACTAGTCACAATTCTCAGAGGTGATCGACATACAAAACTGGGTCACTCTCGACAGTCAGATGTCTGGGTGAGCCGTCCTGTCAGATTTCCGAGGTCCATGATGATGTGCTGCTCCAGTGCAGGTTTTTCATTGTATTCTGGGACTTGTAGTCTTGTTTATTCAATTAGTACAGAGGACTACAAGTCCCAGAATTCAAAAGAAAAAAACTGAACTGAAGCAGTATATCCTGCCTGGACCCGGGAAACTTGGTAACAATGTGTCAGAGTCCACCTTGATTAGAGAAGTCAGTCACATCAAAGCTGACAAGCGTACCAGGTCCATGAGTGATGTGATGCTCCAGTCCAAGTTTTTTCTTTGCATTATGGAGCTTGTAGTCCTGTTTTACAAAGGACTAAACAAGACTACAATTCTCAGAATTCAAAGAAAAAACCTAGACTGGAGCAGCACATTACGCATGGATGTGGGAAACTTGGCAGGGTTGTCATATAACAAGTGGCTGACTCTACATCAACCCCAGTGCCTTTCACCCACAGGTGATAGCTTGGAAAAACTCTCCCTAGCTCTATAAGTGCCAAGTGGCACCTTGTCATATGTTGCACATTTATCCAACAATGTTCAGCCTCGAGCCTTATGTATGTGTTTTTGAGCACATGCAGTGTTACAAATATAATTAAAAATCTCTGGATGCAGTATTTTTGGCAAAAAAAGTAAATGCTAGCTTAATGTTTCTCACCTTATGTGGGGCCACTGTCGGTAATGCCCTTGTATATGTCACCTTCTGCCTCTCACCTGTGTTGCGAAACACGTACAACTGTTGTATAATACACACCCGCAATTCCAGGAAGCCATTATCCACTTGTCTGTCTCGGGTGCTTTAGCATACCTATCAACATTATGTCACCAAGAAGCGACAGGATTTTTCAGGGTTTGAAATTGCCAATTAGCATAACAGACATTACTGACATTGACCACTCATAACCTTTTGAATAGGGCTGACTTAATTTGCAAACTACATCATAGCCCGCAGGAAGGACCTGCTCTGTCCCGACACGTGATGCAGACGGCAGTGATTGACAACAGCTGCTCTGATCACATATCAGATCCAACAAGCTTTGGCAACGCCAATATGTCGGGTCTTGGCAAGGCTGGCGCGCGCGTTCCTGACTTGCAGAACTATCGGAAGCCTCGCTCACTGTGCAAAGCAGATTCGCCAAGAAGGCCAGAGGGCACCTAACAGATGCAGGCATATTTTTCTTTCCCTCCTTGAAAGATGCTTCATATTTTATGCAGACTTAATACAATGTGGATATTTGTACTTTCCAAGTAGCTGGCAACCCTTAATCAATGTTAATTGGCTTTAATTAGCATATGTTAATTAATGATATTTACTACAAATTAAAGGTATGAGTGCTCCCAGAGGGTTTCCTGTTCATCTAATTAGTGCCAATTAGCTGCAATTAACACGTGTAAATGAGATGCCATTGAACCCAAAACAAACAGCTCGTAGTCTGCTGTGTTCCCTTGCTGTTGAATCTATCGCTAGCGTTTCAGAAATAGAGCTATAAAGGCGAGTTAAATCATTAGCTGTGGCTTCCAACATATGACGTGCCCGCCTGTCGTAAAGCAGGCAGTCTCGAGGACCCTCCGTGCGCACAGTTTACACCTTTCGGTTTTTCAACAAGAACATGAGATTATCGGCTTCATGACTCGCCGCGTTGGCACTGTACATTACTGGTGTCCTTCCTGGTACTAACTTCATCGACATCGGAAGGATGAAACGTCGCTTCGTAAAATTATTGATAGGAGCAGATGTCGCAATGTATATTTTAGTGACATCGAAAATATATTGTGTGGTTTCTCCGGTGTCTAAATGGCATGTTACAGCATATTTGTATCGACCTTGGAAGAAAGAAAAATGCCTTCGCCGCTCTGCAAATTGACACCTGCCACAAGACAATACTAGTTATTTGCTGACCTTCAGAAAGATAATAGTCCCAGTCAGCCCTGCCAGTATTTCCAAACTACGAAGCAACACCTCGTGCTCGGCCCTTTGGAACAGTCCAAGCGGGAACGGAGTGAGCTTTCTGACACTTTACATTAAAAAATATAAAAACCTGCACCGGACAATAAAGTATTCCTTTTGCCGATTCTCTTGCGTGAGTTTCTTTACATTTGTCTTGAGGGCGGAATCATGGTCAGAAATGATGGAAAAAAGCTGAAAGTTCGTGTGTTTATAGCTCACGATTAAAGTTACCACAGAAAACAAAGGGAAAAAAGCTGTGTCAAAATCATTTTGACTACCAACTACATATTTGAAATGTGTACTTTAATTATGCTCTATGAATACGATATTTATGTCATGTGCCTCGAGAAAGCCGACAAGTGGCATTTTTGAGGTGACTCATTTCGAGTGTTATGTGATGCATCTCACATCTCTATAGCGAGGCATTTTCTTCATCGATGCAAGATGTGCATGGGTACCAGTGCGTGACAAGATAGTCTAGTCCATGTTTCTTCCTTGAATTCTGGGACTTATAGTGCTGGTCTTATACTGGGTTAACTAAGACTATAAGTCCCAGAATTCTAAGAAAAATTGAACTGGCCTAACTAGTTGTGCATGGCCCTGGTAAACTTGGCAGCTACGGAAGTGCAGTCAAACTACTTAAAGGTGGGTGTCCTTGATTATCGTAGCACAAGACTACAACAGACCTGGAGGGTAAGCAGAGTCACCAGGTTTTCAGAGAAAATGGCACTGAAAAAGGGCTTTCTGGGACTGATAGTTCGACTTTAACACTGTAAGTATGAGCAACTTGCTGTTTGCCTAATAAAAGCTACATTTGAGTGAGGGTCGCACAACAAGGGGCATCTGGGCTGTTATGTTGATGCATTCCTTGTTTTAATTAGCCCTGTATTTTTCTAGACTATCCTATACGATGTCCAGTTGTACATTTAAACAAACACTAGCAAAGTCAACAGGTCTGTTGTTAGCTGCCAGCCTTCTCATTTTACCAATGCTTGGTTATGTTTTTTCATGTATTTTGTGAAACATTATTGTTGGGGATCTGTTGGGTCCCACTATTATTATACATATGTATAAAAAACCAACTAGCAGTTGCAACTGGGTAGTTGTAGTTAGGTCAGCAGTTTCCCAGTAAAAGCGTTTTTTTGTGTTGCTAATAACTTTGGCCTTGTTTGACGTAAAAAGGGCAGAGAAATAAACGTCTCAATAGACTTCTTTAGGGTAAAGCTACAGCAAAACTGCTCAACGGAATAACCCCAAATTTGACAGAAAGCTTGAACTTGGTCTGCATATTGTGCTTCTTGTGATTTTGTGTAAACCCGTTCAGTAGTTTTTGAGATAATAAGGTTAAAATGTAATTGTATATCTGGACAGTTGGGTCTGCTACAGGCTCGAGAGACTCTCGCAAGAGCATCATATATTTAAAAAGAATGTTCTGATTGGCCCAGGGAACTTTATTTCCCTTAGGCCATCTCGCTCCCGTGGGAGTTAGACTCTCGCAAGAGCAAGCGCTCTGATTGGCTGCCAGCAACATGAGAGAAATGTTGCTGGCAGCCATTACAGGACTAGGGGAATTAATCACCTATCCTGATGTTAAAAAAGAATATTAATATAAGGGGGCAGGTAGGGATAACCAGACATACAAGGCACCAAGGGGGAGCAAACGGCAAAAATTGCTGTGATCCTGCGGGATCGAAAAAAAAAAAACGGTGGCTTGGCTGCATTCATTACATTAATTAATTATAGGCCCACTCCCGGGGCTGTATTCAATAAAAAGAGGGGACTGCGTGGGCCCCCCCTCTCCAAGCCACTAAAGGCCCCGGGGAGCTCACCCTGGGGCCGAAATTTGCAGATGAGGGGTGGGGGCCATGCAGCCCCCCTGGTTTAATACCTGGTAGAAAAATATTTTCTAATACAACATTTTTAATTGAAACTTTCAATTTTATAGTGGTAAAATGATCCCAGCCTAGATAATTCTCCTCGATGAAAAGAAGGATTTTGACCTAGTTAAATGGGTAAGACTTTTGTGCATTATGGAGAAATTCACGCTACTGCCTTTGCTTATTAAGGTAATATCCAATTTATAGTGGCAGAAGCACATCTGATAGTGAACTCTATGGGTATTGGAGTCTGCCTGATTAAGCATGGTACAAAGGCAGGGATGTCCATTTTCGTCTATTTTATTTCTTTATTTATTGATCTGCTTGCTATTGCTATACAGGAAGACAAGACTATAGAGGCACCAATGAATGTGATGTCTAAAATTTAATTATACGTAGGTGATATTTCACTTTTTTAAAGCCTGGCTATGCGATACAACAAAATGTTTTTAGTATTTTTTGTGAATTTCAGCAATTGTTGGGTATAAAGTTAATACATTAAAAATTGATATTTTATTATGACGCTATGCTCTCTGAACTTCAGCCATTAATAGACCATATGCTCAAGCATTATCTAGGTATTTACACCAAAGGGAATGTAGACGATTGGTATGATTTTTTTTTTTTAACACTTATAGAGAAAATCAAGTCTTTATTTTTAAGATAGAACCATCTGCCTTTTTCCATAATAAAAAGAGCAGCATTCATTTTTATGCCGGTTTTACCTCTGTTTAACTTTCTGTACACTGCACTGCTTTGCCTTTTGCACCTAAAGTTGTTCAAATAAATAGAAGGAATGTTTTGTGAATTTATTTGGGTGAATAAAACACCAAGAGTGGGCCTGAATATTTTGTACAAATCAGTAAAAGATCGGGGTCTATCTCTTTCTAAAATAAAGGATTATTATGTTGCAAGATTTGTACATTCCTGTTTTTACTTTCCTAATACCTGTATTAGATATATTATTGTGGATAGGCTTTTCTTGGATCCAATGTTGAAGAATATAATATCCACAACTTCTTATGGTTGTCTAAATCCCCCAAGAAAGTCCACTACAAAATTGCAGTGGAAGCTGAAAAAGAAGGAGCAAATGTTTTGATACTGCGCTATTCCAGCACTAGATTGGAAGATACTGTAGTAGCACATTTGCCACTTTTGGATAAAAACGTAGTAGCTAGGTGGCATCTTAATGGCAATAATTATCTTAGGGATTGTATTGAAAATAATGTATGGAAAAAATGGAAGGATATTGAACCTAGCATTAGATTTGCAAGAGGTCCTCTCTGGTGATCCTTTTTTCAGCTTTCACTTTTCTTGAAAAATCTAGACCCCAAAGCTAGAATGGTTAATTCTGATCTTACAGCAGGACCTCAGAGGCAAATATGTCTAGATCAATTAAATATTGGAAACTGAGCTTTGCAGAGGTTAATGAGGTAGACATAACTAATAAAGTGAGCTATAAAAGGTTAAAGCGGGAGGAGGTTGCAAAATAGGGCAGATATGTGGAAAATGGTCAATAAACATAATTTATTTGTTCTGAAAGAAACAAACTATCGTAGAACACACTTCTGCACTAAACAATTATAATATAGGAAACCTGCTTTTTAAAACTGAATTGATCTAAATATGTCAGCAAGGTGTTTTAGGTGTAACGAGGATGAAGAACGCAACTGTACACGTGTTTTGGAGGTGTCCCATGTTATCGGAGTACAGGTAATCAATTTATCATTACTGTTATGCTATACTCCTTTTGGCCATTCCAAAGAATCTGCAACCCATACTGCTGGGCTATTCATCAAGTATGGAATTGTGTGCCAGTCTTAAGAAAAAATATTTATAATTACTTTAGTTGCAAGGTCATTCATTCTTCAAAACTGGAATAGTAAATTAATGCCAACATTTGATCAATGGAGGATGTAATTGCCTAGAGTCTAAGAATTTGAGAAACAATATGCATTGAGGTCTGGCTCTTATACAAAGTTTCAGACACTTTGGAGGAATATTGTATAAGTGGTATATAACCTATATGAGTCATTTTAAAATTAACTATTTTTAGAGAATGCAGGATGAGGTGTAAAACGGGAAATAGCAGAGGACTTGTTTATTACGTATTGTTGGCGATGAGCTCTGATGAAGTGGGGTAGAATGAAGTGGGGTAGAGTTGAGGGGCATTGTGTACATTGGTATACAGTACAATGGTGTTGTATAATGGTGAAGGAAGAAGTGGGGTGGAGTAGAGAAGGGTAAAGTGATGTGGTGTACAGGGAAGCGGGGAAGAGTGAAGTGAGCTGAAGTAAAGTGGTGTAGAGTGGTATACAGTGCAGTAGGGTAGAGTAGAGTGGTGCAGACTAGAGTGACGTATACTACAGTGGCTTACACTGCAGTGGAATAGAGTGGTCTAGAGTGGAGATAGTGGAGTAGAGTGGCTTGGAGTGGCATAGAGTGAAATACAGTGAAGTGGGGTACAGTACACTGTCATAGAGTGGTGTATATTGAAGTGGGGTACATTGAAATGGGATAAATTGTGGTGGGGTAGTGTGAAGTAGAGTAGAGTGGCATATAGTAAAGTGGGGTACAATGAAGTGGGGAGAATGAAATGGGGTACAGTAGAGTGGCGTAGAGTAGACTGGCATACAGTGTTGTAGCATGGAGTAGAGTGGTGGAGACTACAGTGGCGCATTGTATAGTGGATTACACTGCAGTGGAATAGAGTGGTCTTGAGTGGCGAAAGTGGAGTAGAGTGGCTTTCACTGAAGTAGGATAGAGTGAAGTGAGGTAAAGTAGAGTTGCATACAGTGAAGTGGGGTAGAGTGCAGTGGGATACAGTACACTGAGGGGGCATAGATTGAAGTGGTGTAGTATGAAGTAGGGTAGAGGAGAGTGGTGTAGAGTGAAGAGGAGTATAGTAGAGTGGGACAAAGTGAACTGGAGTAGAGTCAGGTGAAGTTATGTAAAGTAGAGTGGCATAGAGTAGTGTAGAGTGGGTTAGACTGATGTGGGGTAGAGTGAAGTGGGGTACAGTTAAGTGAGGTAGGATGAAGTGGGTAGCGTAGTTTCATGCAGAGTACTTTGTCGTGGAGTGGCAAAGAGTACAGTAGAGTGAAGTGGGTAGAGTGAAGTAGGGTATAGTACAGTGGCATAGAGTGTAGTTGTGTAGCGTAGAGTGGTGAAGAGCACAGTAGAATGCAGTGGTACAGAGTACAGTAGAGTTAAGTGGGGTGCAGTCACAGTGAAGTGGGTAGAGTGAAGTGTTGTACAGTAAAGTGGCATACAGTAGAGTGCAGAGTAGAGTGCAGTGGAGTAAAGTAGAGTGGCTTATAATGGAGTAGAGTACAGTGGCTTGGAGTGCCGTACAGTACACTGGCATAGAGAACAGTGACATAGAGTGAAATGGGGCACAGTGAAGTCAGGTAGAGTGAAGTATAGTAGCTTAAAGTAGAGTGGTGCGGCCTAAAGTAACTATAACTCGCGCCCCAGCCATACACCGTTTTTTCTTCAATAATTTGACTGCTAATGTTTAATTTACATTTTTATTGACATTATAAAAGTTGTCATGAGTGCTGTAATATTTGGAGTAATTAGCAGTACATGGCAAAGGTGTAAGTTATAGTGACCTTATGCTGCGAGTTATAGTTACTTCAAATAACTCTAACTATAACTGCTGAATTTCTCTGGTTTTGTGCGAGCAAATTCAGAATCTAACTACAACGTTCCTGTAACCTTTGTTTTTATTTTTCCAGTGAATTTCTGTGGTTTCCTGTGGCCAACCCCCTATAACGCCATATAACCACCTAACCCCCAACCCCGCACTTCGCACAGCCGCAGGGGTTGGCCAGCGTCCAGTCCCTGCATCCATCCCCCCTAACCATCCAACCCCATTCTGTGTACTGTCTTTGGCCGAGCTCAGTAGGAGGTAGCTGCAGGGCCTGTCTCTCTGGGTGTGAGAATAGGTGTGAGAAGGTGTCTCTGGGTAAGAGAGTTTTTGTGTGGGTGTGAAAGTGGGTGTGACAGTGTCTGACTGTGCTCCAGTAGATGAAAGATGCATTCACCTCCACGAAGTATTTCAGATAATTTTTCAGTATGGAATCACAGAGTAAACACACTTGCCTTGCCTTCGCTAAGCCCAGGAGTTAGGATCATTTGTCCTTTCCAGAAGTGGAGCTTCAACTGGGGTGCCTGCTACGTTTATATTTGTAAGTGCTTCCTGTTGATGTTTAATATCTGTGAAATGAACACCCCGGCCAGAATGGAAGCTCACCTACTTGTTTATCCAACAAAAATGTTTGTTTAATTGTAGTACTTTCTACTGGTTATTTAGAAAGTGCCACCTCGTTGGGTAAATGTCGTGTTTAGGAATGATAATGGGAAACACTTTTTTTTTTTTTACCTTCCCCCCCACTTTTCTCAGCCCACGCTTGACGGATCACCCCAAAACTGCCCAAGCACAAGACTTTACTAGGCACATTTTGTTTGGAAGATTTTGTGACGATTTGTCAAACCGCGCCAAAGATATAGGCAAGTAAAAAAACACAGTTTTTAATGGGAACTAGGTCCTTTCTATAACAGCCTACAGACGACCACCAGTAGATTTTATTAAATATATATATATATGTATTCACTGAAAAAAAGAAAGGTTGCAGAGATGTTAAGGTTAGGTTGACATTTTGCCCATACAAAACCATGGAAATTCATCAGTTATAGTTAGTTATACTTATGTTAAGAAACTATGGGTCGGAAGACGGCAGACTGCCAGCCTTGCGGTAGCGGTCAGACCGCCGCGGTTGTGGCGGTCCGACCGTCACATTACAAGGTTGTCCCTGCCAGGATCAAGTATCCTGTGTGGCTGACGGCAGTCCTGGGTGCAATCAGCTAGTGCGGCGCTGAACTCAGTGCCGCCTTGCTGATGACAACCTTATTCTCTGCCAGCCTTTTCATGGTGGTCTGACTGCCATGAAAAGGCTGGCAGAGAACAAGTGCAGGCGGGTCGCGTGGGCGCCCCTGCACTGCCAGTGCCCATGGCATGGGCAGCGCAGAGGTCCCTCTGCCCAGCACCCTCGAAATGCAGACAGTGCACATTTTGAGGCTGCAGGTGCCCCCTGCATGTGGGAAAATTGCCACTGGCTCTATAATGAGCCGGCAAAGTCATAATGAGGCTGGCGGGGAGGTTGCCAGCACCCTGGCAACCTCCCCATCGGGATTTTAGCAAACAGATGTTTCCGTCCACCAAAGTCATAATCAGCCCCTATAACTTGTGACCTAAAGTTACTTTCTGGCATGAGTTATAGATCCTTCAGATAAGTATAACTATAAGTATAACTGTAACTGCTGAATTTCTATGCTTTTGTATGGGTAAAATGTCAAGGAAACTAAAACGTCCTTGTAACCTTTGCTTTTTCAGTGAATTTCTATGTTTTTTCAAAGCCCACGTTAATATTTGTGTCAGGTTGCGGCAAGCCAATCAGGGCCTTGTTTTTCCCCAGGATCCAAAGAGTATTGGAAGAGAATCCGAGGAGGATCCTCAAATCTGCGAATCAATGGAAAGAAAAAACTTTTTGCCCATGAGGGGTCCCTCTGGAACTCCTCCATATGTCCTTGTATCCTGACCCCTTATATGTTTTGACACTGTTTTTTTTTCTCACCCCCCAGGCAATGCGAGAAACAAAATGGCGGCCGCAACTTTCCTGGCAGGTTGCGGCCAGCCAATCAGGGCCTTGCCTTTCCTCCACATCCACGGAGAGTCCAAGGAGGATCCAGGAAGGATCTTTCTCCCTAGATATACTAATTTGGTTTTCATATAATGAAACGGCCTCTTTACCGACCAAGAGCTACCGTTCTGTCAAATTTGGAGTAATTCTGTTGAGTGGTTTCGGTGCTATCGCTGTTCATAATCCCTGTGGAAAAATGAATAGGGGAAACACATTTTGGGACACCTCTTTTTTTCTCGGCCCCCTCTGGGGATCACTCTGAAACTTTCCAGACAGCAGCTGATGGGAGCGTGAATGTTTCTGGGAACGTTTCGTGAAGATTCATCAAAGGGCGCCAAAGTTATTAGCAAAACAAAAAACACTTTTTTCTATAGCAAGTAGGTCCTAACTTTAACTACCTGTTGGTGACCGCCACTAAGTAATGTGTGTGTGTGTGTGTATATATATATATATATATATATATATATATATATATATATATTATTTTTTTTTAAAGTTTCCACAGGTACCACAGTACTTTTGAGAAACCACCTATAATTTTCCCTACCTCTACACCGTATAGTAAAGTAATTCATGCCTTTTTGTACATTTGAAACATGCTAAGAAAGTACATTTTACTTAGTCACACAACACATATAAAGTATGGTCTAAACTATATGGCTGCCTTTTTCTTTGTCAATGCCATGTACCACAGTTTACCCCAAAACCACTGCAGCTCAATATGTCACTAAGGGCCTGATTATAAGTTTGGAAGCCAATGCCGCCACACTCTTTCCACTGGGCTTACAAGCGGAAACGTCATAATACATTATTTTCACTGGTCAGCCGGGTGGAAACATCATAATACGACGGGGGTGATGCCGCTGGCTTGATGGAGGCCTCACTCCTGCTGTATTGGTGGTCTCAGCAGCAACGAGGCCCTAAGTTTTTTGTCCTTAATACTCAACAACTACTGAACCAATTTACTTCAGACAACAAAAAGGACCCTTTTCCACACTCATGTGTATTCCTTCCAAAGTTAATCAAAATATGTTCCTCCATTTCAGCGGTTCAACTGATGAAAAGATCTATTGAAACCGCACTGGTGGAAAAACATGTTTTGGATCCCCCCTTTGTTCTTTGCACCCCCTTAACTAATAACCGCAAAACTTTGTATCATCAGCCAAAGAAGAAAAGAAAACAGCAGGGCTGCAAAATCATTTTCCCACCTTATACCCCTACAAACCTAGAAACCCACACCTAAACTTTAACTAACATAAATGATCACATCATTTACATGATTAAAATTAAATAAATAATTAATAATACATTAAAAAAATATTTGTTAATTGTTAGAAATGGAGTCTCAGGTTGGCAGTCAGTTTGCACTCTGTCCAAGCAGGGACCCTCGCTCTAGATAGGGTAAAGGAGATACACATCAAGGATAACCCCAGCTCACCCCCTTGGTAGCTTGGCACAAGCAATCAGGATTATCTCGTAGGCAATGTGTAATTTATTTGTACCATCACACACAGTAACACAGTGAAAACACACAAAAGCACTCAACACCAAGTTAAAACCATTTGCCAATATTTATCTGAGTAAAACAAGGCCAAAAGGACAATAATCCAACATACACAAGCAAAGTTATTAATTTTTAAAGATTAAACTTCAATATTAAGCTTAAAATACAAATGCTTCAAATTGGTGGTATAACAGCATCGTGATGGAGTTGTTCCCAATAATCCGATGCCTATGACGCTGGTCATGGAGTCACACGGACCCCCAGGTACAGTACCTTGTGAAAATGAGGAAACAAGCCGATGCACAGAGTCGGGGATCGAGACGTGGCTGGATCCGGTGTGGCAGCGGTTCTGATGCTGTGGGACAAAGCAGCAGAGGAGTCAGGTGCTCGCTGTGGAGGTGAGGTGGCATCGGTGTGAAGTGTTGGATCCGCGCACTTCCAACGGGGTCAATATCCAGCAGTCACGGCGTGGTGCGGCAAAGTGGAGTGTCACAGACATCGTTGATAGAGCACTTTGAGACTCACAGAGTCGTGGCCTTCAGCAAGGCTGCGGCGGCATCGGGCCTGCGGGGTCGTCTCACTCCAGCAAGGACCACAGCTTCAGTTGCAGGTGGAGTAGCGGGATCTGGCAGCGGCATCAGTCTGAGTCATCCAAAGTCGGTGCACTTGGTTTTTCTTGGAATTTTCACCAGATGCTCCCTTCAAGGGCCCAAGGACTGGACTAGGCACAACTTGGCAGGGTAGGAGTCTCAGCAGAGAGTCCAGGTGTTGGCAGAAGAAGTCTTTGATGGCCCTGAGACTTCATAACAGGGGGCAAGCTTAGTCCATGCCCATGGAAATACTTCACAAGCAGGATACACAGCAAGGTCCAGTCTTTGTCCTCTGTAAGGCAGAAGCAGCAACTGCAAGCCAACCCAGCAAAGCACGCACAGCAAAAGGGCAGTACTCCTCCTCCAGCTTTTCAGCTCTTCTCCTTGTGAGAGGTTCCCCTTAATTCCAGAAGTATTCTAAAAATCTGGGATTTTGGGTCCACTACTTATACCCCTTTCTGCTGTTGAAGTAGACAAACTTCAAAGGAAAGTCTCTATTGTTGACAAGATCCTGCCTTGGCAGGCCTGGCCCCAGACACACACTAGGGGGTTGGAGACTCTAGCCCAAGAAACTCATCAGGATATGCAGGCTACACCCCAGCTCCCTTTGTGTGACTGTCTAGAGGGAATTCACACCAGCCCAATTGTCAGTCTGACCCAGACGAGGAATACACAAGCAGGCAGTGGCACAGAATGGCTAAAGCAAGAAAATGTCCACTTTCTAAAAGTGGCCTTTTCAAACTTTCCCAAAAGATGTATATTTAAATTGTGAGTTCAGAGACCCCAAACTCCAGATCTCTATCTGCTCCCAATGGAAAACTACACTTAATGGATATTTAAAGGCAGTTCCCATGTTAACCTTTGAGAGGGATAGGCCTTGCAACAGTGAAAACGAATTTGGAAGTTCTTCACTGTCAGGATATGTAAAACACATTACTACATGTCCTACCTTTAACATACACGGCACCCTGCCCGTGGGACTACCTGGGGCCTACCTAAGGGGTGCCTTACATGTACAAAAAGTGAAGGTTTGGGCTGTGCAACCCTGGACTGGTTGAATTAGCAGTTTAAAACTGCACACACACAGACAGTGCAGTAGCAGGTCTGAGTCATATTTACAGGGCTACTCATGTGGGTGGCACAATCAGTGCTGCACGCTCACTAGTAGCATTTAATTTACAGGCCCATGGCACCCCTATTGCACTTTACTAGGGACCTACTGGTAAATTAAATATACCAATAATGGAAAAGCCAATTACACATACAGTTTAAACCGAGAGCACTTGCACTTGCACTGGTCAACAGTGATAAAGTGCCCAGAGTCCCCAAAACAGCAAATACAGAGTCCAGCACACAGTCAAAAACACAGGAAGCAGAGGCAAAAAGACAGGAGAGACTACACCAAGGATGACAGGTCTAGTATTAATTAATTATTCCCTCATTAATTTCCTGCCCTGTACCCCTACAAACACAGCAACCTGCACCTAAAACACAATTAAATTATTTATTATATAATTAATATCAATCACATACTTACTGAAAATAATTAATTAATAACTAATTATTACTACAATCCTACCCTATCCCCCAAATGCTCAACAACCCGTTACAAAACTATAAATTACAGTTACATTAAATATTCTAAATTACTTAAAACTGCAAACTTTATTTTAAAATAACAACCATACAAAAATAACACATAAAATTAGTAAATTAAAATAATTACCAAGCAATGCTCTTTACAGCTATATTATGGAAAACAATATTAACAACATTGATATTCTTGTTAAAGATATTACTTTCCTGAAAAAATGATATTTTTCTGATATTTCTGTTACAATATTAAAAACTCAGTATTTTGTCCAAACATTGTGTTTTTTATCTTACATTTGTTAATTGATTTTAGTACTCTTTAGGAAGATTTGAGTGTCATCCAATTAGTATTCATTGTACGACTGAGAATGCAGATCTGTTTGCCAATATTTAAGGAAATGTGTTTTGTTAGGGACAATGGGCTTATATTTAAAATGTGTTTTAAGCAACAATGTGTATTATTACAAATGATGGAGTACTAAAATCAGTTAATACACACATTCATTCTAAAATGTGCTTTTCTTTGCAGTACATTGAAACTATAAAGTAGGTTTAACAAGGCACATGCATAAAGAAATGAATTAAAATGCAGTGTGGGACAGGGTAACATTTTGATGATCAGGCTCTGCTTTTGCAGTGTTTATTTTCATACACTGGGGAGTATTCATTGTTACATGCTTAAATCAAGGATGTGTCTGCAAGGGTAGTCTAGTCTAGTATGCTGAGTAATGCTCTGAGTGCAGCACTGTCATTGTGAAAGCCTTGTTTTTTTACGAGCACAGAAAGAAAAAGGAAATGCTGTGTTAAACACCCATTTATTTACACAGCTACAGCCAAAATAGCTGAACAGAATTACCTTAAATTTGTCAGAAAGTGATTTTGTGTAAAATCATTAAGTATATTTACAGAAATTAAGGTTTAAAATGTATGTATGTTTTATGCTGTGGAAAATGCATGGACACGAGCAATCTAAAGGTAAGATCTGATTGGCTGACACAACATCAACAAAGCTGTTGCGGCAGCAATTTTAGGACTCTGGGACTCATTCTGTTGTCCTGTAAAAAGATTAAAAAAAATAGAGGGAGTCAGGGTAGAGGTACCCTGACCCCAAGCTTGGTCGGGGAGGTCACAGTGGGGCACCCGCCCCATGGCCACAACTCATTTTTTTAAATGGTACAGTGAATTCACAGTAAAATAAAAAAATAAAAAATTAGCAGGCTCCTGCCTTTTTTAAATAAATGCTCCTGGCCAGGTATATTCACCTAACTATAACATCTCTAAGGATTTTACAGTGAAATAGATAGATAGATAGATTTAGTTAGGACCTAGTCCCGTAGACAAAGTGTTTTTGTTTTGCTAATAACTTTGGTGCCCTTTGACGAATCTTCATGACATTTTCAGAACTAGTTTGCCACTCACTGCAGCTGTTTTCTAGAAAGATTTGGGGTGATGCATCAAGCAGGGGCCGAGAGATAGTGGGGTTCCAAAACGCTTTTTCCCCTGCATTTTCATAGTTACATAGGGACGCGGATCCTTTGCGGATTGACTCATGGAGGATCTGCGGATCCAGGTGAAAAGCAAGGCACTGATTGGCTGGCCACAACCTGAGAGGAATGTTGCAGCCGCCATTCAATCAATCAATCAGTTTTTGTAAAGCGCAGCTACTCAGCCATGAGGGTTACTTGCATTGGGTTGGCGGGACAACAAAAAACTGACATAAGTGGTCAGGATACAAGTATCCTGCCCCCATAGGACAGATGCAGGGGTCTCTGAGGGATCCCTCATGGGAAAAAAAATGTTGT
Organism: Pleurodeles waltl; assembly: GCF_031143425.1. Classification (NCBI taxonomy): domain Eukaryota; kingdom Metazoa; phylum Chordata; class Amphibia; order Caudata; family Salamandridae; genus Pleurodeles; species Pleurodeles waltl. Next base: position 10,218,207 of record NC_090441.1, read on the forward strand.
TGTTTTTTTGCAAATCCGCGGATCCACCGCAGTGCTCAGCGCGACCTGCAGTTTAAATCTGCAAGAGATCTACAGATCCAATGGAAATATTACCCACTCACACACCAAAACCCACGTGGGGTTGGGTACATTGAGAGGGGTTGGCTTGCTGCTGTGCCCCACCACGCACATCCAAAGGCCGTGCACAGCAGTGCCTGTATTATCGTATGGTACAAAAACATACAAACTCACTGAAAAAAAGTTTACGGGCAAGTTATACTTAGGTTGATGTTTTACCCATACAAAACCATAAAAATTCAGCAGGTTTAGTTATACTTAAAGTTATACTTATCTGAAAAACCTATAACTCATGCCATTAAGTAACTTTAGGCCACGAGTTTCTTAACATAAGTATAACTATAACTGCTGAATTTCTATAGTTTTACATGGGTAACACTATAACGTCTCTATAACCTTTGTTTTTGATTAGATAGATAGATAGAAAAAATGTGTTGTTCTCAAAAAGCATACATTGTTAGAGTAGGTTGTGGCACTAAAAGGAAATACTTAGGGCCTCATTAAAAGTTTGGCCGATGGAAAATTCCGTCCACCAAACTCCCGACAGGGTAGCCAACAGCTACGCAACGGCCTCCCCGCCAGAGTCATTAAGAGTTTCCCACTATGTTAGCAGGCGGAAACCTAAGTTTCCGCCCTGCTGGTGTAGCGGGAAACAGGCTACAGCACTGTCTCTGGCTCGTAATCGAGCCGGTGGCAATGCTGTAGCAAGCAGGGTGCACCAGCTCCCTCGCAATGTTCACTGCCTGCAAAACAGACAGTGAACATTGAGACTGTGCTGGGCATGGGGGCCCCTGCACTGCCCATGCCAAGTGCAAGGGCAGTGCAGTGGGGCCCCCTCTGTCCCCCCAGCACCTGTTCTCTGCCAGCCTTTACATGGCGGTGGTACCAACATGAAAAGGCTGGTGGAAAACAAGGTTATAATCCACAGTGCTAACGGATTAGGATCTCCACCACTGCAAGACTGCCGGGATCCAAGATCTTGGTGGAGCTGGTGGTTTCCTGGCTGTCGAACCACCAGGGTTGGTATGTGACGGTCGCACCACCGCACCCCCGGTGGTCCAGACTGCCACCGCAAGTGTGTTGGTTGTAAGGCCGCCACACTCGTAATGAGGGCCTTAGTGTGTGGATGTGCTTCTTGTGAATGACCAGAATGTGTCACTCACAGTAAAGTCAGCCAATGGCTGAAGTCAGCTGACCCATAGTCTATGCTGTATACTGTAATGGGCAGAAAAAATATATGTATCACACACAGACATACTAATGGATGATGAGAGCTGACTAATGGCCTCATTACGAGTTTGCCAGTCCAAACCCGGAACCACCGAGCTCGGGGGGAGGACGCCACCACCATGGCGGTGGCGTCCACCCGCCCTATTATAATGTTCTGCTGGTCTGACTTGTGGGAACATTGCAATAGAGCATTCCTGCTGGTCAGTGGGAACAGTGCTGTGAGATAGCATTCGGCTCCTTTAAAGGAGCAGAGTGCTATCTTGTAGCACAGAGGGGCTGACCAGCACCTTCGGAATGCGCTCTGTCTCCAAAGCAGACAGTGCGCATTCTGATGGTTTGGGTCAGGGGGGCCCCTGCACTGCACTGCCCATGCAATGGGCACAGGCAGTGCAGGGGCCCCATGTGGCCCCCAGCACACCCTCACCACCAACCGCCATGGAAAGGCTGGCGGTGAGGGGAGTTGTAATCAGCCAGGCGGTGAGGGGAGGTGTAATCAGCCAGGCAGTGCTGAGTTCAGCACTGGCCTGGCTGTGTACCACTCAGACCACCGTCACCACTTTGGGAACTATGCTCCCAGCAGGGTCAGCGGTCCCCTGATGGGTCTGCCCACCAGGGTTACAATTGGGCAGTCAGACTGCCCTGAGTGTGACGGTCTGGCCATCAACGTGAGTGTGGTGGCGGTCCTCAGACCGCCACACTCATAAGGCTCTAAAAGTCCCTATATGTAAGAAAACTGGTTGGAGAGTAAGCAAGGAGCAACTACGCTGAAGGAGTCGAAATGCATCAGTAACACAGCCCTGAGGATCAACAAAATAATTTTTACTTTCAGTAAGTAATAAAGTTTACTCCAAAATCATGGGTCAGATTCTTAAACTTGGGTGCACACATAAAGCCATCTGCACGCATAAGGCCCTATTCCTGCTTCATAAAATCACAATCTATAGATATTTACATCTAAGGTAGAACATGGTACTAACAGAAAATGTGCTCGCACAGTGGGTTTTCTGCAGCACACATTTTAGAAGGAGAAGCTCGATGGAAACAGAAGATGGCCCTTTGGCAGATAGAAGAAACTAACAAAGTCATGACTTGTGGGTGTTCGCATACCATCCCAATTAATTTTGTACAACAGTTAAACTTGGAAATGTGATAAAATCTCCACTACAAGTTTCCAGCATGATAGAAAAGGTTTTAAAACAGCCCTTTATTGAGGAGGTGTAGAGGAAGGTTGTTATACACAGGGAAGCCAACCTTAAGACAAAAAACGAACTCCATGTCTATATCAGCTTGATTTCCTAATCTAGTTTCCCCTAGAGAAATACCACACTTAATATATTTAAGGCAGCTGATACATGTCTCTGGAACAAAGCGACGATGAGCACAGTGGGCATTCCCACGTAAGGTCCAATGGTAAGGCTAAAACAATACAACATCATTGGTGGAAATCCAGAGTGAACCAAAAAAAAGTCACCAAAGGTTTCCACAACACATTCCAAAGAAATCTCCGGAGACCAAGAAGGACATCAATGAAACATGGAAAGAGGTCACGAACCACATCAAGTGAGCATTATCTTGTACCACCATAACAACCAATACAGGACACTGTCAGGAGGGCATAACTCTTCTCCTGCTGACAAAATACAATGAGGTTGTAAACAAAGGTTCTGTCCTTTAATCTGGCGAGGCCGATGAGATCCCACTTTCTAAATCCCTGCAGGGCTGAGGCTTCCCATAACATCTTGCCCAGCCATAGCAGGGTTTTGAGAGTCAATCTCTGCCCCCACATCATTTCTTTCTGCAGAGTACTCCATATCTCTCACACCATTTTTGTTGCCTTCGGGGTGCTTTCCACTGTAAAGGACATGGAGATAGCCCTTGACACCAGAGGTGTCCCGATCATGCCAGCAGGCCAGATCCTCTAGTGTCGTGCATACCCACTCGTTCACAGTACTGACATGGGCAGCGTCATAATATTTGCGGACATCAGGCAGGGCAATAGCACCATCATATGTAGATCTCTGGAAGGTGCAGAGTGCCAAACATAGTTTTGTGTTCAGCCACAGCAGGGTCCTCACATAGCTATTGGTGTTTACAAAAGATCCCCCATGGTATCTGGTGGGTACTGTTCTGCAGATCATATGTGAGCATGGGAAGAGTAATCATCTGAAAAAGCGCAGATCTGCCCAGCAGTGAGAGTGGGAGTGCCCTCCAATGTGCACAAGTGTGGGGACAAGTTATCCTCCTAGTGAGTCAGTCCATCGCTCGAGATCCAGAGACGTAGGTACCAGAAATGATTGTGCACCACCCCAAAAGGCATAGGAAGAGTATCCTGGACCTTCCACAATCCTAGGGGGAATATGATTGACTTCTCCCCGTTAATACCCGGTCCTGAATATCCACTTTACATCTTAAAGATCCCCCCATCGGGTCATGGACAGCTCTGACTCTGCCACATTAAAGGCAGTTATTGGCAACAACATTACTTCATATAAGGGCCACGTGAGAGGTGAGTCCCCTGCTTCTTTTTTAGTCATCTTTATCGGTCTTGAAGTCAAATTTTCAGGGTCAAACATGGCACTTTCACTATTGAGCTGCCAGGACACTTTGCTTGCTTTCAGAGTTTGTAATGCCCAATTTAAATGTGCCAACGTCCATGTCAGAGATTGTCCTTGTTGTAAAAGACGTAGAGTTTCTGTTACAAGGTTGAGGGCAGATGAAATGATAGTCATAATTGTGTTACTCATTTGATATGGTTTGAAAACCATTGCCAATGATTTTGAATGTGGTTTGTATTGTTTCCTTTCTAGTTCTCTGGTCCTTTCTGCTTTCTGCAGCTTTTCATTCTGATTATGCCTGCTCCTGTTTGATCGTGGCATATGCTACAGTGGCTATGCATCCTTTATTTTTTTACAGGTTATGGACACAGGAGAAACTTGCTCAAATCCACATCTTCACAGATCTTTGACAGGCGTACTCTTACAGAACTTAAACTGAAATGTGTTAGCCACCTCTAGCAAAATTTAACAACACTCTATATGATAAATGTCATAGGGGAATATATGTTGCAAAGGACCAGCAACTGGTCTATTTGCTAAGGGACCAGCAACTTTAGAAAAACCTTGCTCGTACACACATTATCTATTGGCCATAGGTCAATTCCATCTGAATCAAATGGAGCGTCATATATGTTCTACTTTGCACCATGTCATTAAGGTCATCATAAGTGTTGTTTTCCTTCCATTGCAATCAGAAAATTGTGTTGAATTATTTCCTGCAATGGATTGTGTCTTGCAGCCTCTACTAAACAAGAAGCTCTTGTGTTTAGTCTACCGGATTGTGTTGTTCAAAAACATTATTTCTCTGGTTGCCATGCATGGTATAAATAGGGATCTGTACTTTTTGATTCGCCAAAACTTGACATCCCATTTTTTTATTTATATTTTCTTTCCAACATGCAGAACCTTGACTTGCATTTGAGACAATAAACTATGCAGAATAAGTGAATCTATGATTGATGATTAGGATCTTTTTTGCGTCAGACCTGTCATCACTATTGAAATAAGAAAATCTCTTCTGGAAATTTTGGGCCTATTTATGGATGAGGTCTGACAATGCTCTCACTGCGTAGAATTATATATATTGCGAGGCTTTTTGACGTATGAATGTAATAATGACCATATTGAGGAAAACAAAACAGCTCCTGGTGATATACTGCATTTAAACAAGGACCTTCAATAACATAAGTTTGTAAGGCTGACATCAATTGTTTAAAAACATTTATTTCCCACCTCTGCAGAGGTCTAGGAATTATGATGTCATCTATATCAAATCATTAGGGATTTAAATCATTTCCATCAGACTCATAAGGCCTCATTACGAGTTTGGCGGAGAGGATTACTCCGTCCCAAACGTGACGGATATCCTGTCTGCTGTTTTACAAGTACCATAGGATATAATGGAACTTTTAATTCAGTGGGCGGGATATCCATCACATTTGGGACGGAGTAACCCCCTCAGCCAAACTTGTAATGAGGCCCATAATCTGATAAATAACTTTTAACCAAAAAACATTGAGTCCATAACAGGACAGGCAGGACCACATCCCTAATAATAGTTTTTTTCTCACATTTTTAAGTTTGCATGTGTCCTCTGGCAGCTATGAGCACAGGCTCAATAGGTGTTTTTATGATTTTTGACATGCCTGGAACTGCATGAAATATATTTAGATGAGTGTGTCCTGTGGATCCTTTTATCCTATAGTCTTAGTAAACATGTGTTTATATATACTCCTTTAAGATACAATTTGTATAGGTTTTATTTCTTTGTTTAAAATTCCTAAGGAGGCCCAAAGGAGGGGGCTGAAACGCATAAAGTATCTTTTTTCATGGAGTTCCTCTATTTATTTACAGGAATCTGACTTGTGTACAACTTCAACCGCGAACCTTAGTGTCTTATTTCGTTATCACCTTTAGAACCCAAGTTGGCTATCTCTGTTTTAGCTTTGTTTTATAGTTCATATTTCCTTCACTTTAGTAAGACTGCTTTTTAGCAATGATTCTTACATATTTTCATCAGCTTGTTTTTATTCCAGGAAAACGAGAAATAAACTGATTGTTTAGTTAGCATTTCCACAACATATAATCAGTAGTTTCTGCCCAAGGCTAAAGAATTCTGTACACGATATGCTGGTTGTGTTGCCCATTTAGGAGACAGCTTCTAACACCTAGACATAGCATTGTATGATGCACACATCACATCATAAATCATAGCATTGTATCAGAGATGTACTTCTAATACTGTATGGTTTATTATACAAATGGTGCACAGACCCAGAAAGGGCAGAAGGCCTTCCGGCTATGACTATCCTGGGACCCATGCTGTGTGGCATGGAGGTTGGCTGGCGCTGATCTACTAGCCTCCTGAGAGGCTTGCCATCTACATCACTAACTAACTGTTGGCACTGTTTCCAGGTATGGGGTTGGGGCAAATCCCTTAGACTGGGCTAGACAGAAGGGTACACCTGCTATGCTCTAAGCATAGTCATAGGGCTAGGTAGGAACCACTAGAACCACATACGTCATGGTTGGATTGTTTATTCGTTTTACCATGTTCATAATGCTGATTACCTTGCTTTGTTTCATCTGCCTAATTCTTGCAGCTCACTCTCTATATGCCTGATTGTGATTGTTTCAAAAAAATGTATTGAAAACCTGTCTTGCATCCTTTGTGTCTTGCCCTGGCATGCATGAGTAATAATGTCAAAGAGGTAAGATCTGTTTCCATGGCTTCCCTATTGAGTCAGAGTGTCATGCTGCCATAATCACCTTTCACCCCGGTAGGTTTGGTGCTAGGAAGAGGCACTATGAGATAGCCAGGAGCTAGGCCGACATATACTGATGGTGTGGATGGACTCAGTCTCCCACACTTTGCCGTTCTGCCGTCCTAAACACGCAGTCCTATTACAATAGTTGGAACCGCATAACATGGCGGCACCAGGGTATCAGAGTCAGGTACTTATTGATCAGGTATCCTGAATTGTTTCTCTTGTACACCTAAGGTGCCCTATTCACCTTTAAACAGAGACATCCATGGTATTAGGTGAATATCTCCTCAGCAGTATAGGTAGCACCTATATTTGTCTGTAGGTATTTTAAGCTTGAACCTTTAAAAGGATACCCCACTTAGGGTGTCATTCCGACTTTCGCGGGTGGCGGTTGCCGCCCGCCAAGCGGGAACCGCCAATTGGCTGCTCCGCGGTCAGAAGACCGCGGGGGCCATTCTGACTTTCCCGCTGGGCCGGCGGGTGCCCGCCAAGGGAGCGCCCGCCGGCCCAGCGGAAAGGACCTGTAACACTGAAGCCCGCTCCGAATGGAGCCGGCGGTGTTGCAGGTGTGCGACGGGTGCAGTTGCACCCGTCGCGCTTTTCACTGTCTGCTAAGAAGACAGTGAAAAGCATACTGGGGCCCTGTTAGGGGGCCCCTGCACTGCCCATGCCAGGGCCCCAGGACACCCGTTCCCGCCCATCCTGTTTCTGGCGGTGAAAACCGCCAGAAACAGGCTGGTGGGAAGGGGGTCGGAATCCCCATGGCAGCGCTGCTTGCAGCTCCGCCATGGAGGATTCGCCCAGCCGGGGCTAATCCGGCAGGAACCCGCCGGACCCGGTTTTCCGACCGCGGCTGGAATGGGCAATGAAGCACCGCCAGCCTGTTGGCGGTGCTTCAGTCGTTCGTGGCCCTGGCGGTCGGAGACTGCCAGGGTCAGAATGACCCCCTTAGTGTTTCTCTCTCTGAATTCCATTTTCTAAAATGGCATATCCAGTAGTTATTCCAGTAAATTGTAGACATGCTGTCAGACAACATTTACTTCAAAATGGGCTACCTAATGGGGGTGGGTATGATACGTTTGTGGTTGAGGCACACTATGTATACAAAACTAAAACATTTCACTCATGGATCAATTTTCCTACAGTCAATGCTAAAACAAATATATTCCATACATATACAGTAGTCCACATTTCACAACAACACAAAGCAAGCAATTATTTAGAAATACCCCTCGCATATCAGGAACATCAAGATTGGTTCCAAGGCACCCTAACCCACATTGTTGAAAATGTTAGATTGGGTATCCTCAGTAATGACGGGGCCACATGCCCAGTTTTAGCTGCCTACAAACCATATCCAGAAATACAAAATTTAGCAGCAGCAGATCTGCACCCATTTTACAATAATCTAGTTAGATTATATAAATGCTTAACACAATTTGTAATGCAAACATTGAACACTGCTCCAGCAACTCTGCTCCAGCTGTCCAGAAACAATTGGCTACACCTGGGATTAAGCTGGCGACTAATAATGTTATTATGGGTAAGGTACGCACCAAACTGGAGGAAATTCCATTTTGGATTGATCAAAAAACAAATCAGCTGGAAGCAGTATTTCCCTATACAGGATCCCAAAATAAACATAGAATTCTCACAATATGCCTGCCACTTGGAATGGTACCCTCTATGATTGTGCTACTTAGAGCACAGTTTTTGCAGCTATATATACCATAACTCATGGTACACAATCTCTTGCGATTTTACCAGAGGTGTTGAAACAACAACAAAACAAATACAGGGCTGCACCTGACCTGGACTTGGGGATTAAATTAATTTGCAACTTTGGCACAGTATCCTCAATTGTTTTAGGAAATATAAGGGGGGGAAGAAGCATCATTGGTGGTTCAACAACATCTAATGCAAGTTCCTTTAATAGACCAGGAGCACGAATTACCAAAAATAATTGCAGAGACTTATACATGGTTAGGTTGCAATAATCGGGGGGGCTGGGCCAAAGAAGCCATTATTTAAAGATTATCCTGAAAAAGATAATACCATGCAAGCACAGGAGTCTTCTAAAAATTGCTGGGGCAAACAAAAATAAAAAAAATAAAAAAAATACAAAATCACAGGGAGTATCTCCGTACTCAAAATGCAGACAAGAGGAGTAATTGAACAGTGTGTATCTCCTATGAACAAGTCTTTGTGCCTTGTAGCTAAGCTGGATCATTCATATAGAATCATCCTAGATTATAGACTTTTAAAAAGTCACACATGCACATTTCCAATACAAAACTCACACAGTACAACATTAATGAACAACATTGTCCATAAAAAGTGTAAAACAACCTTGGATATTTCCAACAGTCTCTTTTGCCAAAATATAGCACCTGAAAGCAGGGATCTAACTACTTTCTCCACACTCGGCTCTCAGCACTGATTTTGCCGACTTCCCCAAGGGTATGAGAACAGCCCAGGGCTGTTCTCTGCTCATGTAACATCAATATTGCATGATATTGATGCTGAATTATTGTCCTAAGTCGATGACATATTTCTGATGGATGATGACTTAAACACACATTTGGCCAGGGTAGATCACATTGCATTGGGTTTGCTGAACCTGGCTATAAATTCAGTTTTAAGAAACCAAACATTGCTTTTCTCAGTGTCCTATTTTTGGGATAAGAGCTGTCAAATGAGGGAAGAGTTTGACATAATGTTCTTAGAGAAGTGTTGACAATTACAACCACCAAACACCATAAAACAAAATATAATTCTTGTTAGTATTCTTTAATTGCAGCAGAACATACAATTTAATTTGTCCAGATTTTTTTTTAATTGGACACCAGGACACACCCAAATACTCAGATCACTACAGACTGACATGCTTGAAGCAAAACATCTGCATACATGTGAAAACAAAACAAATTTGGTCATTCGGATTGTTCCCAGTGGTACTGGTTTTACTTACTTCACATTCAATGAGGGAGACACAGTGCAGATTTCACATAAATCGCATCTATATTCCAAAATATGTTTTGCATCTACTGAACAAATGCTGACTGCAGCTCAGATAGCTGTTATTAAGGAAAGTCCATTGGCTCAAGGAAAACACATCAATGTTGTAACCCCAGGATGAGCCTTAGGCCTTAGCCAGAGGCTAGCATTCGAAATGCAAAAGCCTTACATCCACAATGGATACAGTGGGCCACTTTCTTGACAGCCACTGATGTAGATTATGTGTTTGACCCTAATATGCAAACTCAATAATTTTTCCAGAATGGACTGGAATACCACATGCCCACTAATCTATGGGGGTCATTACAACATTGGCGGTAAAAGTCGCTTACCGCCGTGCAGAAGACCGCCAACACACCGCTGCAGCCGCGGAATTCCGCCACGGTCATTATGACCCACAGCTCGGAATCCGCCAAAATCCAGACACCCACACAAGTCCGCCACACCAAAGGTTAGTGATAAACTGGCGATAACAAAACCTCCACCGTCACGCCAACAGGAATATGCCCACACTATCATGACCCACGAATCCATGCGGAGGTCTTTCAACCGCGGTATTCCATTGGCGGTACACACCGCCGCGCTCAAAATACACACACATTTACAAAACACATCTACATTGGACAATTCGAAATACACACACCTGATACACATACACACACCACTCCCACACATCCAATACAATATAAAACACACACCCACATCACACACAAACCCTTACGTCACCAATTGCAACAGAAGGCCAGAGAGAGACACCACCACAGGCACCCTACACCATCATTCACACAACATCCAAGCACCTCACACAACACACCTCTAAATATCACCCCACACATCACAACACACACCACCCCACACATCACCCACACCACCCCATGGCCCCACAAAGACACCCCAGGTTCTCTGAGGAGAAGCTCATTGTCATGGTGGAGGAAATCATCCGGGTAGAGCCACAGCTATTCGGATCACAGGTGCAGCACACCACCATAGCTAGGAAGATGGAGCTATGGCGAAGAATCGTGGACAGGGTCAATGCAGTGGGACAGCACCCAAGAACACGGGATGACATCAGGAAGAGGTGGAACGACCTACGGGAGACTGTACTGCATCCTGAGGGCCTCGCAGGAGTAGCTGGAGGAATGGACTCTGGTAAGGCAAATCTTTCACTACTTCATCCCCCAACCACCTGCATGCTATCACATACCCCCACCCACACCCTCACCCCATCACTCCAACTCCTCACGTATGTCCCAATATCACAAACCACACATCCCAAACCCAAGCCCTGCATGTAACACCAAAGCATGGACAGCCATCACCAAAGCATGGTCACTGCACATACCCATACACCCCCGTAAACCATTATCACACAAGGTCCAACACAGGAATGCAAGCACTGGGGTACAGGGTCACCCACCCATTGCACACCATGGCACACACAGATGCAATAATCATGCCTTTGCACCCCTGCAGGACCCCTACCCAACGTCACCGGACAGGAGGATCCAGACATGACCACTCCACCCACAGAAGAGGCCCACAGTGATGACAGCAGCTCTGTCCAACTGGATCAAGATGACCAGCCCGGCCCATCTGGGACCTCAGGACAGTCAGTTCCCCTCACACTGGCACAGGCCACTACAGAGCTATCCCCCTCTGGAAACACCAGCACAGCACCCACCAAGCGGGCCCATCCCTCTGTCCCCAGGACACGTCAATCAGCAGTGTGTCCACCACTACAGGGAACCCAGGCTAACCCACCACCCCAACAAAACCAGGGGCCTGGGGGCAGTGGCAGTGCGCACACGGTTCAGGGGACAGAGACCCAGGAACACAGGGAACTGGGAGGGCTGCTGTGCGACAGGGGGAGCACAAGCCCAGGGAACCCACTCTCCACGAGGCCCTCTCCAACATCATGGGAGCCTACCACCATTCCCAGGAGACGATGGCAACGGTACTGGACAAGTTTCAGGAGACCCAGCGGCTGCAGGAGGAACAGTATCTGGGCTTCAGGGAGGAACTAAAATCCATCAATTCCACCCTGGGCACCATTGTAGCGGTGCTGAAGGAACTCATCAACACCAGGAGGGACACTGTGGCACAACAAGGGGCCCCTGACACTAGCCTGGATGATCAACTGCCCACCACCTCCGCCGGCGCTAGTGGACAGGAGGCACCGCCACAGGACCACGACACCAGCACCCAACCCCCTGCAGATGGAGAACCACCCAGAAGCGGTCCCTGAGATCCAGGACAAAGACAGAGAACAATGCCAAGACCCCCAGCCAAGAAATGAGACCACACTGAATGTAATCCTTCTGTCCCACTTTGTCACCCTGTCAATACTTAAACTGCCCCAGCTCCACTTCCTATGCCCCTTTGGAAAATGCACCTCTGAGACTAATAGACTGGACATTCCTCCACCATCACCCCTGACCATTTTACAACCCCCTCCACTACTTAGCACTTAAATAAACACCCTTAAATCACAAAGCAATCTGGAGTCAGTCTGTGCTTTCACAATTGTGTATTTGCAATAACTGAGGGAAATAGCAATGTCCATTGTATTGTCAACATACCTATGTCACACAGCTCTAGCCCATGCGGAAACAAAGCAGATGTCACACAGTGGGACCCACATCTGTGAAATCGTAAGGGAAAGTGACCACTCAGTGACCATACACTGGGTGAAAATGACAGACAGATGAGAGGTAGTAGAATTAAATCAGATGTAGCAGGTAGTGTTGTCTTCTTACCTGTGTCTCACTGGAAGTATTGGTGGATCACAGTGTTCCTGTTGTCTATGTCCTCTTCTTCTGCTTCCTCGTCTTCACTGTCCACAGGCTCCACAGCTGCCACAACACCTCCATCTGGACCACCCTCCTGCAGAAAAGGCACCTGTCGTCGCAAAGCCAAGGTGTGAACCATACAGCAGGCCACGATGATCTGGCACACCTTCTTTGGTGAGTAGAATAGGGAACCACATATAATATGGAGGCACCGGAACCTGGCCTTCAGGAGGCCAAAGGTCCTCTCTATAATCCTCCTAGTTCGCCCATGGGCCTCATTGTAGCGTTCCTCTGCCCTTGTCCTGGGATTCCTCACAGGGGTCAGTAGCCAGGACAGGTTGAGGGAACCAGAGTCACCTGCAAATGGCGAGGGAAAACTGTTAGACACACACTAATTCATAGGGACATCCCCAGACCCAGACACCTATTCACACTGTATAGGGTCCATGTCCTCATCTAATAGCCACACACGGTGCCTTTGGAGTTGCCCCATCACATAAGGGATGCTGCTATTCCTCAGAATGTAAGCGTCATGCACTGAGCCAGGAAATTTGGCATTCACATGGGAGATGTACTGGTCGGCCAAACACACCATCTGCACATTCATCGAATGGTAACTCTTCCGGTTTCTGTACACCTGTTCACTCCTGCGTAGGGGGGACCAAGGCCACATGTGTCCCATCAATGGCACCTATGATGTTGTCCCAGGGCATAGAAGCCCCCTTTCACTGTAGGCAAATCCTCCACCTAAGGGAAAACGATGTCGCTCCGCATGTGTTTCAGAAGGGCACACTCTGGACAATACGTTGGAAAACATAGGCTGGGACATTCCTGATGCTATGGCCACTGTTGTTTGAAAAGGCACACTTGCTAGGAAATGGAGTACTGACAGCACCTGCACTAGAGGGGGGATTCCTGTGGGATGGGGGATAGCTGACATCAGGTCTGGCTCCAACTGGGCACACAGTTCCAGGATTGTGGAACGATCAAGCCTGTAGATGATGATCACATGTCGCTCCTCCATTGTCGACAGGTCCACCAGCGGTCTGTACACCGGAGGATGCCGCCAACTCCTCACCTGCCCCAGCGGACGTTGCCTATGAGGAGAACAGCGAGCAGAGAGTCAACCAACTCTGAGGTACGTAAACACAACTTAATCAGAAAATGTTTGCAAATCGACAAATGGCTGTATTAGTGTTTAAGCAAGCCCTAGATATGTGTGACGCAGTCCAAAATAATGCCATGTGGGCGGAGTTGGAGAAACTAGTGGATGGGGTCCTCCCCCAGTACACGCTACTCTACGGTCCTCCAGACAAACAGGTGAGTACACTGTGAGCATGCTGTATGGGCAATGGCTGTTTGGAGTGGTGTGGATGAAAGAAAGGGGGGGGAGAATGAGGCATGCATGAAACAACGGTGAGTGCATGTGCATCATGGCAAGGGTAGGGATGGGGGCCAATGACTGTGACGGTGCGGACGGTTATATCTTCTCCTTTTCCCCTGTACTATTCCTGTAGGTCAGTGCCCACCAGAAGAAGGATATTTGGCGTGCCATCGCCAAGGAAGTCCGGACCGTGGGGGTCTACCACAGATGGAGCACCCACTGCCGGAAAAGATGGGAGGACATTCGCCGCTGGAGCAAGAAGATGGCGGACGCCCAGCTGGGGATGGCCTCCCAACGTGGGAGGGGTGCCCGTCGCACCATGACCCCCCTGATGTTCCGGATCCTGGCGGTGGTGTACCCGGAGTTGGATGTGCGCTTGAGGGCATCACAGCAGCCACAAGGGGGTGAGTACACTCTCATTCAGCTGATTCAGCGTGCATTGTAGGTGTCTGGGTGGGGGAGGTGGGCTGTGGGTTCCCGTAGGCCAGGGCGAGTTTAGTAGGCAAGGTCCCTTCTGAAGGCAGGCCCGTTGGCACCCCACCCCACCTGTGTACAGAGCCAACTACACCTAGTCAGGCTCTTGTGACATCCATGTGTGCAGCAATCGGGCATAGCCTTGTAACCCATGTCCCTGTGATTGATTAGGGAACTCTAAGTGCACGGCGTAGTGCAGGGGGCTTCTGTGTCTGTAGTGTCTGCCTACGGTAGTGGTATTGCATGCACTCAACATGTCTTTCTTCTTTCTTCCCCCCCTTTTTGTGGTCTCCCTGTTCTTGTGTGCATTAGCATCATCAGGCGGAGGAGCAGTGGCACCGGAGCAGGAGGAAGCTGCATCCCACATGGCCCTGGAGGGCGACACAACAGAGTCTGAATTCACCAGTGGGACGGAGGGCGAGGGGAGCTCCACGGCGGGGACAGGAGCTGAGACCAGCGATACGAACTCCTCCTCTGATAGGAGCTCCCTTGCGGTGGCGGGCCCATCTGTGCCCCCCGCTTCTACAGGTACAGCCGCCACCCCCCCCACCAGCACAGCCCTCCCAGTAGCCCCTCAGCGTTTGCCCCGTGGCCGCTCACCCAGGAGGGTGGGCATCTCCTTCGCCCCAGGCACCTCAGCCCCTGTCCCTGTCACCCCTGCTGCCCTCAGTGAGGAGGCCATTGACCTCCTCAGGTCCCTCACTGTTGGGCAGTCTACCATTTTGAATGCCATCCAGGGTGTAGAGAGGCAGTTGCAACAAGCCAATGAATACCTGGAGGGCATTCATTCTGGTCAGGCAGCCCAACAGCGAGCTTTTCAGACTCTGGCCTCAGCACTGATGGCAGCCATTGTCCCTGTCTCTAGCCTCCCCCCTCCAACTTCCTCCACCCAGACCCAAACCGCTGTACCTCAGCCTATCCCAAGCACACCATCAGACCAGCATGCACACACGTCAACACACAAGGGAAGCTCAGGCAAACATAAGCACCACACATCCCACAGACACTCACGCAAGCATCATACACATGCAGACATACCAACATCCACTGCCTCCACGGTGTCCCCCTCCTCCTTGTCTCCCTCCTCCCTCCCTGTCTCGTCTACACTCACACCTGCATGCACTACATCATCAGCCACTACCTCCATCACCAGCACACCCACCACCACACCCCGCTCACGTGCACTCACCACCCCCACTACCATTCACACATCCCCTGTGTCCTCTCCCAGTGTGTCTGGGAGCCCACCTCCCAAGGTACACAAACACAGCCACACACCCACCCAACAGCCATCCACCTCACAACAGCCTCCAGCCCATGCACCTTCACCCAAAGTCAGCAAACGTACACCTCCTACAACCACTACCACTTCCTCCACTCCCAAACCCCCTCCATCTACCCATCCCAGTGTGCCCCAAAAACTTTTCCTGTCCAACCTTGACCTCTTTCCCTCACCTCCCCCACCTCTTCAGTCTCCTAGGGCCCGCTTCTCCAGGTCCCAACCCAGCGCCTCAGCCACAACATCTGCGGGAACATTGGTGCCAGTAGTAACCGGCTTCTGGAGTGCGCCAGGCAGCAGGGCAGCCAGTGTGGCAAGGAGCCAGAGCACGGACAGTCCCCCCACCTCAAAAGCATAAAAAGTTGGCCAGTGCCCGGTGGGAGAGAGGAAAAAAATCTGCCACCAAAGACTCTCCCAGGGGTACAGTTGGGAGTGTGGAGACAGCTGCGCCACCATCCAAGGTGGGGAATGGGCACAGTAAAACCGGCAAGTCTGGGAAAACCTGCACGGCGGACAAGACCACAACAAGCACCGCTGCCAAGGACACCTCCGCCACCAGCACTGCTGAACAGGACACCGCCGCCACCAGCACCGCTGCCAAGGACACCGCCGCCACCAGCACCGCTGCCAAGGACACCACCGCCACCAGCACCGCCGAACAGGACACCGCCGCAACAAGCACCGCAGGCCAGTCAGCGCCAAAGATTCCGACGCTACTGAGGCCGCCACGAGCAGGATGAAGAACTCTGGGCACAAAGCCCCCTCCAGAACCAGTGGAGAGATCCATCCACTACCTCAGTCCTTGGCAGGATGAAGCACTCTGGGCACAAAGCCCCCTCCAGAACCAGTGGAGAAAGGCATCCACCACCTCAGTCCTTGGCAGGATGAAGCACTCTGGGCACAAAGTCCCCTTCACAACCAGTGGAGAGATCCATCCACTACCTCAGTCCTTGGCAGGATGAAGCACTCTGGGCACAAAGCCCCCTCCAGAACCAGTGTAGAAAGGCATCCACTAGCTCAGTCCTTGGCAGGATGAGGCACTTTGGGCACAAAACCTCCTCCAGAACCAGTGGAGAGATCCATCCACTACCTCAGTCCTTGGCAGGATGAAGCACTCTGGGCACAAATCCCCCTCCAGAACCAGTGGAGAAAGGCATCCACTACCTCAGTCCTTGGCAGGATGAAGCAGTCTGGGCACAAAGCCCCCCCCAGAACCAGTGGAGAGATCCATCCACTACCTCAGTCCTTGGCAGGATGAAGCACTCTGGGCACCAAGCCCCCTCCAGAACCAGTGGAGAAAGGCATCCACTACCTCAGTCCTTGGCAGGAGGAAGCACTCTGGGCACAAAGCCCCCTCCAGAACCAGTGGAGAAAGGCATCCTTGGCAGGATGAAGCACTCTGTGCACAAAGCCCCCTCCAGAACCAGTGGAGAAAGGCATCCACTACCTCAGACCTTGGCAGGATGAAGCACTGTGGGCACAGAGCCCCCTCCAGAACCAGTGGAGAGATCCACCCACTACCTCAGTCCTTGGCAGGATGAAGCACTTTGGGCACAAAGCCCCCTCCAGAACCAGTGGAGAAAGGCATCCACTACCTCAGTCCTTGGCAGGATGAAGTACTCTGGGCACAAAGCCCCCTCCAGAACCAGTGGAGAAAGGCATCCACCACCTCAGTCCTTGGCAGGATGAAGCACTCTGGGCACAAAGTTCCCTTCACAACCAGTGGAGAGATCCATCCACTACCTCAGTCCTTGGCAGGATGAAGCACTCTGGGCACAAAGCCCCCTCCAGAACCAGTGTAGAAAGGCATCCACTACCTCAGTCCTTGGCAAGATGAGGCACTTTGGGCACAAAACCTCCTCCAGAACCAGTGGAGAGATCCATCCACTACCTCAGTCCTTGGCAGGATGAAGCACTCTGGGCACAAATCCCCCTCCAGAACCAGTGGAGAAAGGCATCCACTACCTCAGTCCTTGGCAGGATGAAGCAGTCTGGGCACAAAGCCCCCCCCAGAACCAGTGGAGAGATCCATCCACTACCTCAGTCCTTGGCAGGATGAAGCACTCTGTGCACAAAGCCCCCTCCAGAACCAGTGGAGAAAGGCATCCACTACCTCAGACCTTGGCAGGATGAAGCACTGTGGGCACAAAGCCCCCTCCAGAACCAGTGGAGAGATCCACCCACTACCTCAGTCCTTGGCAGGATGAAGCACTCTGGGCACAAAGCCCCCTCCAGAACCAGTGGAGAAAGGCATCCACTACCTCAGTCCTTGGCAGGATGAAGCACTCTGGGCGCAAAGCCCCCTCCAGAACCATTGGAGACTGTTATCCACTTGGGAGACTGTGGCTTTGCACTCCCCAGGATTCAGCAGTGGGCAATCCACCCACTGTAGAGACTTGAGAGACTGTGGCTTTGCACTCCCCAGGATGCAGCAGTGGGCAACCCACCCACTGTAGAGACTTGAGCGACTGTAACTTTGCACTCCCCAGGATAAAGCAGTGGGCAACCCACCCACTGTAGAGACTTGAGAGACTGTGGCTTTGCACTCCCCAGGATAAAGCAGTGAGCAAACCACCCACTGGAGAGACTTTAGAGACTGTGGCTTTGCACTCCCCAGGATACATCAATAGGCATGAAGCCCCCTCGTGGATCTGGCGTTGTGCACTCATCCGGCTGAGGTGCCCCCTTCCTTTCCCCCTGAGGTGCCTGTTTTATTTCTATCTGATGCCCCAGCAGTGCTCTCTCCGTCTTGTTCGGGTATTGAGTGTGGACCTCACCCAGGCATTTTGGGCCCAGTGGTCCACGGACTATGATGGTGGAATCCCTTGGACTTGTATTCTTGGTGTATATATTTGTTTATAGTGTTAATATCTATATATATGTATATATTTTTGATTCATGTATTTGAATATATTACAATCATTCGACTCATTTCCTTTTGTCCTTGCATTCTTCCAGGGGGATTGGGGGGTGTAACTGTAATGTATCATGATGTATTAGTGTGTGTGTTGTCGTGGGTGGGGGTGGGGGTGTTGCATGTGTGTGTCACTCTCTTTTCCCTCCCCCCTCCCATATGTCGTAGGTGCAGTACTCACCGTGGTCTTCGCCGCCGTCTTTGTTGTTCCTGGTAGAGAAGCAGGAAGATAAAGGCTGGCAGTATCTGGAGCTCGGGTTCCATGGCGTCCTGATTCCTCGTGGGGTGTGTAGAGGTGAGCGTTTTCCCTTCCAAGTCCTGTTCCTGACGTGTTTTTGTTCGCGGTGAATCCGCCCCGGAAAAGGTGGCGGATTGGACTGTTGTAATTCTGTGGGCGGTACATTGTCCTCCGCCTGTCTGTTGGCGGTTACCGCTGCGGTGTTTGTTTGTACCGCCTTGGCGGTCGGAGTGTTAAAGTGGCTGTCTATGTTGGCGGTTTCCGCCACGGTCGTGATTCCAATTCTTTTTCCGCCGGCCTATTGGCGGTTTTACCGCCGCCTTAACACCGACCGCCAGGGTTGTAATGAGGGCCTATGTCTCTTGATCAGTATAAATATTTTATGTACACTGATGGTTCAGCTAAACCTGCTGTAGGTACTAAACATTAATACTCCACAGCTTGCGCTGCCTTTTATGGAGTGATGAGTGATGGAGACCTTGACCCTCAACAAACATTTATGCAGTCCCTTGGCGACTGCACTACACACCCAGCTGAACTGAAAACATTGATTTTGACTCTGGAACATAAATATCCTGAATTCCTGACACTGACAGTGTGTGATTCATGCTATTGTGTCCAGTGTTTCAGTTACAATTGCTATTACTGGTGGCTTAATGGATTCAGAGGCTCAAAAGGAAACAAAATAAAACATAAAGTGCTCTGGGGAAAGGTGGCAGAATTAAAATTTAAATTGCCACGTGCTCATGTAATACATACATTGGGCCATTAAATTGTTGCAGTGCACATTGTAGGAAATTGACTTGCTACTGAAGCTGCAAAGTCTGCATTCGTTATTGCAACTGCAGCTGTGATTACTCATTCCCATATGAGGGTGGATGAAGAAATACTGGCTTCTGTGAATGCCGCAGCTGATGGCGCCCCTTTACCAAAAGCATATCCAGCAAAATATTCCTAAAATTTAAGTACCCTAACTAGTGTAATTCCAGGGGAGGGTGATCCTGTGTTCCCCAACCAAGACTGTAGGCTAGAACATATTCAAGCAGTGTATGAGGGTGTTGCTTCTGTGGCGGCTGCAATTTCTTTGTTACAAAAACGCTATTGGTAGCATGGTCTGTACAAACAGACCAAGAAGTATGTCGTTAGTTGTGACATCTGTCAGCAAATTAAAGGCTCTACTGTTTAGGGCCCACCGCACATACCCCTCTTAGTGTCCAACAAGCCTATGCTGTGTGTGTACCTGGACTATTGTGGTCTCTTAAATTCTGATGGTGCATACAAATACATTCTACTTGCTGTAGATTTCTGCTCTGGAATCCTTTGGGTGTGGCCACAACGATCGGTTAATGCTTGCACTGCCATTAAAGATTTGCAAGTGTTTGTTGGGAAATATGCAGTAGCTGCATTCCACTCAGGCCAGGGCCCTACCTTTGCCTCCAATGCATATAGGGATACTATGGGATCCCTGGGTGGTGTTGTGCACTTCCCCCCCCTATCATCCTGAGGGAAATTTGATAGTGGAGAGAGAGAACCAAGATTTAAAGCAATGCTTGACTGCTAGAATCTTAGGGTTAGTTCATAGTTGGACCCATCTCCTTTGTGGGGTTCAGAGAACATTAAATAATCTGCCTAGGACAGCTTTGGGTGGCTGTACTCCATTTGAAGTCCTGAAGTCCTGTTTGGCATCCCAATGTAAGTCCCAGATCTTGATGGTCCTGGCGCAGTGGCAGCAGAAACTCCTTTTGATATAACTGAACATCTCACTGTCTTATAGGAGCTCAAAGACTTCCGAGATGAGCGTTCTACTATACATGCTGCTGCTGAGGAATGAGGGATACACCAGCATCTACAGGTTGGATTCCAAAAGTTTAGGATCTAGTCAGAGAAAAGATTGCAGTGACAAAATCATTCAGCCCATCATACCGTGCAGTGGTGCCAGTCCTTGGAATTCAGGGCACCAGAACTTTCATCCTGCCACCGCTTGCTGTTTGTAAAGAAAACCACTTTGTCTACAATGATCAAGTCAAATTGCATCATGTGGCTGATCCTACACTGTAGAACTTGGGGATTCCTGGGTAGTTCCCTGTCTCCTGTCGCTACCATACAGGCAATACCTCTTGAAACATTAGACAGCACTGAAAGTATTTCCCCTAGGCTGAGAAGGGTGTAGAATTACCTTTTGTTGATTCCAATTACCGTTGCAAGCTCCAGAAATGCACCAGATGAAAGTCTACAGTCTTCAACTATTTCTCAAAACAACTGAGTTGTGTATGATGAACCACCTTTAGATGGCATCGACCAGTTTCCTTTCATCTGCACTCGCTCCTATCTTCACACAGAAAGCTTCTCTGGGTACTTTGTTGACACTGATGATTTTTCTTCAGACTCAACTGGAGTTTGTCTTCATGGTATATGTAAGCTTTTCTATTTGCTTAATTGCACCTATTTGATCTGTTTATGTTCCTACATGTGGATTATACTTACCTTGCTGGCTTTCTTTCTGTGGACTGGATTTGTGATTGTTTTCTTTTTGCTCATTAAGAGGTATAATATTCCTGTTGAACTGGTAGATGAGGTTCAGAAGCCTCATTTGTCTTCCCACAAAGTGTGAAGAGACTTGTCCCTAGTGACCATTTCTGCTGTTCCAGTTCCTGATGGGATTGTTTGGGATAAGGTTCCATAAGATATATTTGGTCCTACTGAAACTATTCATATTCCTTATGTTTTTAAAATGTCTATGGGCAGCATCAGTATGCATGGGGTTGTGTCTCGATTGGAATGATTGGAATGTGAAAACTGGTTTGTCAAGGCTGTCTGAACCTAAATATTACACTGTATTTGAAAGTGAAGATATGTATATTAACTCCCCAAATTATGGAGAAATATACTGTTATCACCACTATGTACACTTTTATCTACAAAGAGATAGCACTCCACACACAATTGGAATATTGGCTTACTCCACCAATGAGGAGTTCTAAAACCTATTCAGATAAATTATAAATGTACATTATTTTTCTGAGCATGATGTTATTGATCCAGTATCTTATTATTTCAAATTATCTTCTGCTAAAGCAAGTAAAACATGCTGACCACCACTAAATTAATTTATTCGGATTCATTTGTTTCCCAACTAGCCATTAAGGGTTATGAATATAGGAAAGCTACAATTGAATTAAAGTCAGTTTGGGGAACAAAAGATTGGCAAGTACAGGACATGGATGCCTTATTCAAAGCATGTTTGATTCTATTACCGATGATTTTTCTGAATGACACTGTTCAACAGACTACTTGACTAAGTCTAGCAAAAAGTAAAGAACTGAATGTGCCCAGTGTCCCCTCAGTTTCAAAATTTAACAATAGGCAAAACCTGGTAAATCGTAAAAATCAGCTCAATGGTAGGGTCAGAAATTGAACATTTGATTCAACCTTTCAGGTCCCAACGGGTAGTTATTGTGGTTAGTAGACACAGATGGTTGTCGTACATGTTTTATTAACTCTACACAGGGTTTTGAAACAAGCAGGCTGGTCCCTTGTTATATCGAGACACAGCATTCAAGGATTGTCACTACATACAGTGTGGGGAAGTTACGTCAGCATTGTTTGCATCATTCCATTTTGGCAACTGTGAAGGAGCACCTCTCTCTCCTCTCTGATGATATGGATTTGCAAGATTTTCTTTTGAGTCCTATATCATAGCGCTCAAAAAGATTCTTGTATTCAATATACAATGAAAAATTAAAGCTTTCTCAAAAGGAAGCTGCTGCTCATTTAAGGCAAATAGATCAGGCAAATTTAGAGAAAGCATTAGCCGTTATTGATAATGGGCTGCATACATTGTCCATTTGTATTTGCACACTAAATAACATTGTGTCATCTGCAATTGATAATATACAAAATAGAATGTTGTTTTTACAACATGGACAGAGTCAGCTTAGATCCATCATGCAGCTGAGTTGGGCATTACAGTTTATAAAATTGAACAATGTGCATTGGAAGCATGTGAACTCAGAATTATTCTTGCCCTTCAATTTGACACACAAACAACAAATAATGACAAAAAAGGATGTAACATGTATGATGTTCAATATTGAAAAGTTAGAAAAGTTGCCTTTCTCAGTGGGTGAGACACCATCGGCAGTGTGGTTAGTACTTTGAGTAATCTCCCTGCCAATCTCCACGTTTCAATTCACAAAACATTTGAAACATTTTCTGATAGGCAGATTTGAAGATTTACGGGAGAGTTTCACCCTGGTAGGTTTGGGGCTAGGGTGAGACACTGACCTAGCCAGTTAGGTCAACAGTTACTGATACTGTGGATGGACTCAGTATCCCACACTCTGTCGTTCTGCCATTTTAAACACCCAGTCCTATTACCATAGTAGGAACCGCAAAACTCTTGTTTGTGCCTCCCAGATGGGTCGAGATTGATACTTTGTAGGAAGTACCACTAGGTGGGCTCTCTCTTCATTATCAGTTTACGAGACACAATATCAAAATCACTAACAAGGAGTTCACATGATATTTTCTTTGTTTATATATGACATGTTGTGTATGTTGTTTTTATGCATATTCATGTTGACATCTTAAATATGCTGTGCAAAATAAATAGAAATGGTGGGATACCATTACGAGAAAAATAAAAGCAAATTAAGTTACCCGTACAAATTATTGTACATTCCAAACATCCTCTGGACCAATGATGTCATATGTATTCGATAAATGAGGCCAGAATACACATTTTGTTTCTGTTTGGTACATCCTCCTCAATCTGTATTGCTAGGAGATGAAACCTGACTGGAGGGTTTAAATGTTCATTCAGTGTTTCAGCCTGAATGCATTCTTTAGTTGCAGTCACCACCAGATTCTCCTTGATAATCCGGAGAACTATTGTAACTTCTGCTGTGCTTTCCAGAAGTCCCTTTCCGCAGAAGTATCTGTAGTTTGCAGGACATGGTTTTTTGCTAGACCAGCGCTTTATTTTTCATAAAATGATTCTTTGAGTCCGAACCATTCTTTTTCTTCCATATACTGTCTTTAACTTCATGTTCTGATTCATTTTTCTGCTTGATGTAGTTGTCTGTTCTGCAATACTCAGTTTGTGCACTTCTTTCTGCCTTTTTGCTGACCTCTGAGTTCTATAATGAACAGGAAGAATGGGGATACTGAAACCGATCCAGCTTTTTTATTTTTTCATAGTCTCTCAAATGATATCCACCCTACTGCATTCGTATGCAGGCTTGTTTTTGGTTTTACTTTCTGCTTTTTCTTAGCCTCCAACACAGCTTTGCTCCTTGGTGGAACCTTTGCTCTCATTCTTTGTTTTGTGATGTGATAGCTCGTGTATCTAAGGTGTCATGGCACACAGAGGTGTAAACTTTTGGAATAATCTTTAGACGTCCCATTCGTGATCTTGAAGGGGAACCGCTGCAATACGGTAGTACACTGCCAGAACAGCGGCTTCTAAGGGAATGTTAATTCAGAACTATTGAGGAAACTGTCTCAAATATGCCCATTCATTTCATCACTAAATCTAGAGCAAATGCAGACCCCATTCTCGTTTTGCATCTGCTTTTGCACCTGCATCCCTAATTATGCTGTGTCTTACACATTAGAATAGATACTCACAAATATGTTTGCCCAAGTGGACTACTCTTCTATGGGTGGTAATATCCCACAGTGAAGACACCTAGTTACAATTCTGTACCTATCCTGAGATGTCATGCGAGGATAGATCACTTCCAACTAATTGGTTTCTTTAGCAAACCACAAAGTACTGTTGTTTCACTTTATTGACTCTTTTTTCAATGATTGCATTAATAGTCTATGGATTCTTCCCTTGCATTGCATGATGTGCATGTTCTGCAGGAGCAGATGTTCCTGTAGCAGTCGATTGCAGGACATACTGACAAAGTCACCTGTAAACAGGCACTATCTGGCTTAGTAACTGCAGTCGGCAGATTTATTTTGGCAGAATATTCAGCTGGCCACATCAGTACTAAAGGGGCCCTTTCTGATGTTTTGAACCATATGGAGTAACTGACTAATAAACCATGCTTGATAGTCTCTATACCATAAAGGTCCTTTTAGTCACAATAAGCTTCATTAACAGCTGAGAGAGCAGCAGCAGCTCTTTATGTATGACAGTTTCCAGTCATACCCCACCCATAAGTAAAATATTTCAGAAAGGTATGCAGCATGTGCAGTTATCCCACTCTTGTTTTAGGGATACTTTTAGCAAAGAGATGATGTGTGACTGGTGCCTTAAAATGTACCTCTATCAGATCAGGAGCAGCTACCACCATTTTCAACAAACAAATTCAAGCCATGAAATAAAAATGGGAAATACACTTTTATAAATCAAGTGTTTGACAAACCTACGGCAGAAAAGAAGCACCTCTCAGAGCTGAAGGAAGTATCCAATATGACAATGGATGTCTCTGTTAATTGTAATAATTGTTTTCCTGAGTATGTCATCTAAAAATAGTGCAAGATCTAGAAGAGCATATCCTATGGCAGGTTGCCAAAATGATACATTTTCTAGATTGCCCAGTGTGTTGTGAGCTGATTTTTAGGTGGATTGGAAGGGCCGAGCAGTAAATGTGGATGCCTTTCAAATCTGTATTTATCTTAACACATTTGCTGTGCTTCAAAGACAGAGGTGAATGTCATGATATGTCTTCTGACAAACAGCTGCTTATTTTTTCAACTTGGGGATTGGTGTTTATAAACTGCTCTCACTTTGCAGTCAGAGAAAGAAGAGTAAAGTGAATTATGTGACAACCTTGCTGCAGTACATCACGTGTGAAAGGAAATGCTGTAGGTTTTCGTTTTTTGGGGGGGAACTGAACAACATGTAAGTAATTGTAAATGAACTGTACACATTCAGCAGTTAGGAAAACAAACATGAAGCACATTTTTTGTAATTCTAAAGTGTGATGGAAACAAAGATTTCAATGGGATCAAAACAAATCAAGATACTTTCCTTGGCAATGCACAAATGTTAAACATATTCACTGAAACCAAATTTCCACACATTATCATTTGGGTGAAATATAGTTTTAACAGTAAAACTGTATGTCTGTGCAAATGTAGTGCCCATTTCAGTGCAAGATGTGGTGTCTGTAAATGACAGTGCACTACAAAATGATGCTTTAGTTACATTACAAAACTGCTTGTCTCATGCCCATTAAAGCTAGGTCAGTTGAAACACTTTTTGTTGTACAAATTGGGTCATGGTTCAAGAACCCCTGATGCTAAGGAGTTTGTCAATATGCCTACACTCAGGGAAAATCCAAGTGGACAGCAGCCGCCCCCCCACCCACTAAACAGTAATAGAACAAGATATGTTTCAGGTAACGATTAGTTATATAAAATATCAGAGGGATAATATGCAGAATTCAAACCGTCTTTCACATTAAAAAGTCACATTCAAGAATATTAGCAAACAATGGATGCATTTAAAAGGTTTATTTTTAAAATCAAAACCCTTTCCTAATGCACACAATATGAACTGTAACTGTAATAGACATATAAACATTCTGCTAGCCGTAAAGTGTATGAGTAATGTGAACAGCAGAAAATATTCCAGCATACAAACCCCAACCTCATATCTTTGGATAATGAAGCCAAACACGGCCTCAAAAGAAAACCTAGTGCAAGTTTGAAAGATGGTTCACACTCTCATACCTGTTTTGAACAATGGGGTTAGTGTGTATTAGCATAGTTAATTATTCTTGTATGTTCTGGAAAGAAAGGCTGATACGTCCGCAGCAAGTGAAGGCTAAATGACCCTTCAGCAAAAGTCGGTGTCTACATAGCCTGCCTCATCTCAATCTCCTGACACAAACGTCTTCTTTCCCTGGTGCGCATTCACCTATTTACCTTTTATAAACCCATGCCCTTTGAGCAATAATCATAAACAAGAATAGAAATGATAAGTTTGTATGAAACCTTAGTCATAACTCAGTAACAACTATTTTAGAACCGAGAATGCAGATCAGATTAGATACTGTGAATATATTCAAGCAGCCTTGATTATCACATTGCAGGGAATTAAACAAACACCTCTCCAGTCTTCATTTTCTGTCCTGCCCTTCTCAAACCAGATTTTAGGTATTCCCTTGTGTTAAACACTGCCTCCCTCTTGTTCCTACAGAGTACTTTTCCCTATTAGTGTCATGATTGGAGATCTTAACTCACGTTGCTGAGCTTAGCAGGTGTGCGAGCGCCATAGTCCAAACCCTCTGGTGCTTAGCTCATTCCAGGGAAGGAAAGGCTGACAGTGCTACTGGAGCATTGCTGTCACTTGGCAAAGGGACATGTGTCTCTGAAGGACAAACTGTGCATTGACGTTGAGAATGAGGTTGCCATTTTGAAGATATTGGAGTATAAATTTCCTCATGGTTCAAAGGGTTCTTAGTCGTTAATCGAAATACTTTGTGTCTGTTGTCAAGACCTTGTTGACAGACTTTGTGAAAACATTTTGACTTCCAAGCTAATACAGAAAATAATTCTCAGGCGTTCAATTGTGTCTTGGAAACAAACTTGAATATGTATTGTACTATTTCTCAGAGTTAAACGTAAACAGAATATAAGCTATATTATATTGGCACTTTGGATATTAAGCTATGTGAGGAACGGGAAAGATCCTCCCCACCTTTAAAAACTGTAGATATTTCTCATGATGTACATATATACTTTCTATATTGTGAAAGGCTATTCATTGATTCCATGTGCACAACAAGATACTGACAAATATGTATTTATAATACAATTTAAAAGACAATCTTGGGTATACTGTAGTACCAGATAGTGCGTAAGTGAGGTTATGACAAAACATAGGTATATACTTTGCTAATGTTCTACTTGTGTTTCAGAAATTCCAGAAGTTCCCTTTATAACCAGAAAGGCTGAGGCATAAAAACATTCTGGGGATAGATATTTGTACAGGTAGAGTAAATTACTCAAGGCAGAGGTATGCATTATAAGTATCAATCTGTCTTTAAATACCCACTGTGAACCAGCTGATGCTAATGCTCAGTTGATGTCGGAGCCCAGCAGAGTAACAAGTCAGAGTGGTAATTTCCAGTGCATGTTGCTCTCTCATCCCATTCCCATTCCCTGAGTCTACTGCTAACGTTTTTGTACGGTTGGCTGTGGATATGGAGAAGAGGGAAAAAAGTGCATCACGCCATCAAAGCCTGGCCTCAGTTGGAAACCTGACAGAAAATTGTGTATAGACCAAACCAAGACAAAAACCTTGAGCTTTTAACTCAACCTCAAAGATCAGCTCAACCTTTTTGCTGATACAATGAGGTCTGCACAACTCTTGCTCATTCTTAGAAAGATGGTGTGTGATCAGCTCAAAAGATGGATGCAGAGTAAAATGCCAAGCAAGAAAATGGGAGCAACCTGCATCCATACTTTAAAAAATTACATATGAGCACTAAGGTATTAAATAATGGTGACTCAGGGATAGCAATGCAGTATTACTGCACACAGAATTATTGATACCAGACGTATCCACTATAATATCGTGGCATTCTTTGTTGCAACATGCGCTGCCCCTGAGAAAAGGGAAAGTAAGGGCTGAATCAGTACTCATTTCCCACTTGGAGTGAGGGCCTAAGTGCTGAGACGCATAGTGATTATGTTACTATAAGATGAATAAACTTGAAGGGAGATCACTTATGTTGACATGTTTTCTACTCGCAAATATTTTGAAATATTTTGGAGAGACAGTAAATAAACCTTCCACCTAAATGAAAAACAGTGCTAAAAGCCACTAATATTGGACAAACATATCAGTACGTGAATCCAAACTTGCCAATCATAATTGGTCACAGTATTTCACTTCTGTGATTCACACATAATAATAACCAGAGGGGGGCATGGACAAGATGGCGATCGCTGTAGTTGTGTAAGACCGGAGCTCTAGGTGGGCTGGTAATTATCCAGTAGTGAAGGCTGGGGTCCTCACGAGTGCCCTACAATCATCGCCATTACCTGTCAAAGTTTATGTGGGACCGAGCGGGCCGATCCCGGTTGCTCGAGAGGTGGGGATGAGTGAGGCTGACGAGCTGCAGTCTGGGAGACCGCTGGGCCTGCTTGCAGGTTAGGGCGGAGGAGCACGTAGTGTGGCAGTGCCCGGAGCCAGAGAAGGACACGTGGAGGAGGTAGGCCCATGTTGCATCTCGCTGAATGCCGGGCCCTTGGCCCTGACCACCCTGATCCCCACTGAGGGGTCTTAGCTGGTCAGGGCCTAGTTGAAGAGCTGGGTCGGAGAGGCGCTGGGCCAGCCGCCCCAACCAGGTGAGGATGTGACTGTTTGGAGGGCCGCCGCTACCCCCCCCCCCCACTAGCCCTGACCGGGGGAGAGAGAACAAATTGAGAGACTGTGATGGGGAGGTTCCAGTGGTGGCAGAGGTGGTCCGATCCCAGCACTATATTCACAGAAGCGCTCTAACACCTGGAACTGTGCCACTCGCTTGGGCTTAGGCGCTTGAACCCTCTTCAGCAGAACAGCCCTAACCGAAGGGAGGAAGCATCACGGGCCCTGGTGGTGGCCGGGCGTGCGTGTCTTGGCCCTAACACAATGCTGGGCACCAATAGACCTCTTGGAGAAGCGACCCGGGGACCCCCCCAGCAGCAGAGGAGGACCGAGCGAGAGGCTCGGATACTGTTGGCCGCCACTAGTGAATAATGGGAAACTAACTGTGGCAGTGTGCCACACCTTGTGCCTGCGGCTGTAACTTTACGTACCTTGTGAGCTGTGTGCATTATTGTACAGATACTAACACACTGTGACTGATCTAGGAGGGGCTCTGTGCCAGATTCAGTGTTTTGTCACCCTGCTTTACTCCAGGCTTATGCCTAACATTATGGGAAAGTCCAAATCTCTCAAACCACCAGCGGCGGGGACAAGTGAGGTATTGCAGTCTACTAATCCATTGAACAATACCTTGGAGAGCCACCGTCACCTTGAGACTACGCTTCAAGCACATTCCATGAAATTTGACAAGGTGCTAAAAGCCATCCTAGATGCAAAAACCTCTCTTGAATCCTGTCTAGATGTGATCTCTATAGAAGTGAACCTACTACTCACTGATCATCGCAAATTAGTGGAACGCGTAGAGGAAATGGAGTCCACTCTCACCACGGAGCGGCCGACAGTGCATGATGTTCACACTGCTGCAGCAGGTGGAAGATGACATGACTACACCTGAACGTAGAGCTGAAGATGCAGAGGGGCACTCGAGACGCCACAGCATTCGTCTTCTGGGGTTCCCAGAGTGCGCTGAGGGCCCTAGCATAGAGCTTTTCCTCGAAACCTGGCTCACAAAGATGCTACTGGAGGGCAAGACACCATAATTCTTTTCCATCCAGAGAGCTCACCCTATACCGGGTCGCCCTCCAGTATCAGGTTCCAGTACCAGGTGCCTCTCCACGACCAAAAATAGCCCAGCTCCTTAATTATAGGGACTGTGACCTGCTTTTGCAGTGGGTCTGAACCAAAGGACCATGGCAATATGAAAATGTTCGGATTACAGCATATCCTGAATTCACCATGGCGGTACAGTGACAAAGAGGTGAATTTGAAATATGCCCTGCTGTTCCCGCAAAGCTTTGTGTGATAGATAGTGAAGTGAGTCGTGTCTTTCACTTCCCGGAAGACATATGGACCTGGCTCCATGCCAAGAACCTGGTGAACACACCATCAAAGACGCAAAAGACCTATAGACTGGCTATCACCCAAATCCAGGAGTCGAAAAAAGAGATCGCCCAGAGCTGAACCAACTAAAGATCAAGTGACAGCTGAACAGGTGCGAGCGGTCACAGAAGCCTTTCTACAATATGAACTCTTACGCTGCCCTGTGTGCTGAGCAGACGACCAACTACGGCTCTGACACTGGTGGATCGCTGTCATCTGGCACTCCACTCCATGAAGGGCCAGAGTTTACTCCAGGATCTGCAGACGACTTGTAAAACTGTTACTCTACTACACGGTACATGAGCAGGAAGATCCTGCCTCCGCCTCAAAGGGAAAGGTGATTAATAGGGCCAAAGACCCTGTATCATGTTATTTTATGTGGGCCCACACCTTGCTCATGCCTACTCTTTCCTTGACTCCGCCCCCGAGATCTGTTCCGCTGGGACCTACATGCCCGTAGGGCGTTGACTGGATATTTGTTGTTTTACTTCACTAAGGGTGGCATGGTGTTGTTAAGCACTCAGGCCTGGGGAATGGGAGTTTTTCATGATGTTTGAGTTATAATGTTATACATTACTGTCTGGAATGCATGGTGTTGGTATGCAGGCAAAGAAGGGGTCACCGACAGAGAGGACGATGGCATTGACATGCATTTGGACATTTACACATGGTTCTTATGGCTGCAACTTATAACTCACATGGAATGGCAGGGGTATAGCCACACCTGCCCGGAGACATAAAATATATGCATATCTCCGACGCTACCATATTCACTTTGCCTGTCTTCAGGAGATGCACCTTACCAAGGGCAAGTTGGTTAAAGTTTGTAAGAATTGGGGTGGCCAAACATATGGAACGGGTTATTCAGCCTATGCTTGCGGTGTCCTAATTTGGGTCGTGCCTGAGGTCCCATTTATAGCAAATAAGATATTGTCAGACGCTGAAGGCCGCTATATAATGGTAGAGGGTACCTTAGATGGCTGCTACTTATATTTGGTCTCTTTATATGCTCCCTACACTGCCCAAACTGCCTTCCTGGACACCTTATCCCTGTTTTGTTGTCCCAAGTTCAAGCTCCGAAGATATGGGGGGCGACTTTAATTGTACAGCTAATACAGACTGTGATCGATCCCTGCCCTCCATGCCAGACACAGCCAGTATCTATGCAATGAAACATTTTCATCAATGGACTAAAGGCCTAGACTTGCATGACGTTTGGAGATTGGGTCATCCTGAAGAAAGGGAATACTCCTACTATGCACCAGGCCATCAAGTGCACACATGCCTGGATTATCTCCTCTGCAATTCTGAATGCTGGCCACTTATGCGCAGTTCCGAATACCTAAGCAGATCATAACCCCCCTAAGGTCACATTTCAGTGAGGGAGGCCACGTCCACTTATTCCTTCCTAGCATATCCGTGCTGAGGCTTTACAGGACACGGTATATCGCATCACACTAGCCACAGCCATCTCCACTCATTTCCAAGAAACTCCCGGAACAGTGACATATAGGGGGGTGGAATGGGAGTCCTTGAAGGTGGTTATGCGGGGGCACTGTATCTTCATGACATGGGGTGCCCACTCTACTCTTCCCCGTAGTGTGCTTGATTCAGAGAAGCTTCTGTGTTCATTGGAACTGGAGGCAATCTCACTCCTGAGTGCATGTCTGAAACTAGTGGCCCAGCGCTGCCAATAATGGGAGGAGCTCAGTAGGTGAGAAGACCTAGATTATAAATCCTTTGTGGCCCACCAACAGAGATATCCGGGTGTGTACTAGCATGGTTGTTGAAAACAGAGACACGTAGGACCATGATAAGAGCCATAAGGGGTCACACAGGGACTGTC
This sequence comes from Pleurodeles waltl, assembly GCF_031143425.1. Taxonomy (NCBI): domain Eukaryota; kingdom Metazoa; phylum Chordata; class Amphibia; order Caudata; family Salamandridae; genus Pleurodeles; species Pleurodeles waltl. Next base: position 10,250,472 of record NC_090441.1, read on the forward strand.
CAGAACACTCAGGCGGACATTAATGAAGTGTTTACTACATATTACAAACATCTGTACTCCGCCCCTGAGGCACTTTCCCCTACCTTATTAGCTACATGGCTCTGGGCAGGGTTGCTTCCCACCTTGTCCCTATTACAAAAAAGGGAGTTTGAACAACCCCTCTAGACGGAGGAAGTTAGTTTAGCAATTCAGCAGATGGCGCGGGGCAAAATACCGGGCACGGATGGGTTCCCTATCGAGTACTACGCGACCTGCATGGGGCTCCTTAGCCCCTCGTCTCCTTGAGGTCTACAATGAGGTGCATCAGTGTGGCACTTTGCCTGAATCGCTTGGGGAGGCCTTGTTCGTTGTGCTGCTGAAACCTGGTAGGTATCCATTAGAAGTGGGCTCTTATAGGCCGTTGTCAGTGCTCAACCTTGACTTCAAGATCTTAAGCAAAATCCTTAAGAACAGGCTCCTCCCAATAATAAGTACTTTTATCCACGTCGACCAAAGTAGCTTTGTCCCGGGGAGGGCTACACATTCTAATATTAGACGGCTGTGCATTATTGTTGATGCCCTATCTGAGGACAAGTTCTCCCAGTAGCGGTGTCATTGGACTTCGAGAAGGCATTTGATACGCTTGCCTGGGTCTATTTGTTACAAACCTTGCGAGCCTTCGGATTGGGACCTAACTTCCTAAAATGGGTTAAGCTCTTGTATACGACCCCAAGAGCACGCGTCTGTACTGGTCACTGCATCTTGTGCTCCTTTTCTATAGGACGGGGCACCCGGCAGGGTTGCTCCTTGTCACCGGCCCTGTTTGCCTTTGCCATGGAACCATTGGCTATTGCACTACGTTCCTGAGGCCCTGAATGGGGTATTAGAGTGGGGCCCGCATTGCATGTCATTTCATTATATGTGGATGACGTCCTCATATACTTGCGGGACCATGCCAACACACTTCCGCATTTGGATGATTTACTTACGCACTCCGAGGAGGTTGTGGGTCTTAAGATAAATTGGGGCAAATCCTGTATATTCCCATTGCAGAAGTGGCACAAGAATATCGTGACCTGTTGCATGGGGGGTGCCTCCCCTAGGCCTATGATACATTCCGCTACTTGGGGGTCAATGTTTATCACACACCCAGGGTTTTGGTGGGAGGTAACTACAAATGGGTGTTGACCTCTACACGTCACTCTATGCAATTCTGGATGCAATTACCTTTATCACCCATGGGCAGGGCGTCAATTGTAAAGATGCTGGTACTCCCACGATTGTTGTACCTTTTTGCTGCTCTACCAGTGATTCCGCCTAAGTCCTTCTTTCACTCCCTACGGAGCCTAAAGACGGCCCTAGTGGGGGGATCGGCACTCAAGAGAACCTCCTTGATGTTGCTGCAGCAGCCTTGTTCAGAAGGAAGTCTAGGAGTTCCTGATTTAGAATTATGTTTTGCTGCAGCACAGAAGCAATGGCCTGTGCACTGGCTGTCAGATACTGGAATGGGAGAGGTGTGTCTGATAAGGACTGACCTGGAAATAGCAGTCTTCTAAAATGGCTTTTTTCTCAAGATGGGTGGGACTGTAAGCCAGGACTGCTGTTGTGCATGGCCAAGCTCACCTGGACACGATACATTAACATTAAGCGGGCACCGCTCCCCTATGCACTGAAACTACTTATGTCGGATTTAGAGGCCATGAGTAGTTTGTTGGGTATACATGATTCCATGGAGGGAAGCTGGGTTGATAAATCTAGGTGATTTTTATCAAGACAATGCCTTACTCTTCTTTCCTGACTTACAGGAGCAACACGGCATGGGTGTGGGACTTTTTCTTACTTGTTCAGCCATCCGAGTGAAGCTTGCATGTGTATGGCCCCCGGGGACATCTGAGCTTCTGGTACAACCAGGGCTACAGTGCATTCTTACTCATGGCTTGGATCGTAGTGCTGTATTGACCCTATGTAAGCCTCTTTTTCATGAGAAGGGAGGACCACCGCCTCAGAGTAGGGAGAGATGGTGGGACTCCCTAAGCATGAAGCTCGACTCTACACAATGGGATATGGCCCAAATGCAGGTCAAACGTGTCTTCTGCAACAAATATCTGAAATATACACAATTTAATTATGTACATCAGGCTTACCTTACACCTTATCGGCTCAACAAAATGTTCCCAGGGGTGCACCCCAGATGCCAAAGACACCATCTCGAACTAGCCACTTTCATCCATATGGTATGGGAATGCCCTCCACTACTGCATGCATGGACTGAGGTCATGGCACAAATATCCGAGATTGTAGAGGTCCAGATCCCTCCCACCCCACTTAATTGCCTCCTCGAAATACTGCCATGTACAAAACACAATAAACTCTACCTGAAATTTACTGATCTTGCCACCGTGCTTTATAAACAGCTAATTGTCATGCGCTGGAAAGCACCTCATCCCCCTACAATAGATAAAAGGCTTAGAGTCACCCATAAATGGGTTTTGGCCAAAGCCAAAGCTATGACTCAGGATTATAAGTTGCAAGGTGAGGATACTGCCACTACAACATGGATCGCCTGACATCGCTAGGCGGGTGACATTGCACACATCTAGATGGCTATGAACACTCACGCTTGACCGTCTCTGAGCGGCCATTGAGATAGGTACGTACAGCTTCCCTACATGGGTGATCCTTTACCCAGGGATATCTCCCTCACCCTGGGAGCCCCTCCTCCGTGCGCAGAACCCCCACCCTATCCTCTTCATTTTTTTTAACCATACTTATGGTATATGCAACATACCACACTGTCCAGACGGTTTCTTTAGTTGCAACAGCGCAATGTTGAGATTATGTAGTAATAATCTGTTATGTACAAATGGTTATTGGCTCATCCTGTGGTTACAAGGACATACAGTGATCACACATTCCCCTATGTGCGAACAACCCAATAATACACAATGGTGGTCATTACAACCCTGGCGGACGGTGTTAAAGGTGCAGACAAAAAAAGGGAATCATGACCCTGGCGGAAACCGCCAACAAAGACAGCCACTTTAACACTCCGACCGCCACGGCGGTACAGACAAGCAGCGTGGCGGTTACCGCCAACAGACAGGCGGGAGACAATGTACCGCCCACACTATTACAACGCGCCAATCCGCCACCTTTTCCGGGGAGGATGCACCGCGGATAAAAACACAGCGGAAACAGCTTTTGCTATGGGAAAATGCTCACCTCAACACATCCCACGAGGAAGGAGGACACCATGGAGCCCGAATTACAAATCCTACCTGCCCTTGTTTTTCTGCTCCTTTACGACCAACAGCTACGTAGGTGCAGAAGATACCGGTGAGTACTGCACCTACGACACGGGGAGGGGGAGGCAAAAGTTAGGGGGACACCCACCAAACACCCCCACCCCCACCCTCGCATATCACAACATGCACACCAATGCAGTCACAAAAATCACAGTAACAACCCACAATCCCCCCGGAAGAATCCAAAGACAATGCGAAAATCGGGCAAACATTGTAATGTGCCAATATACATGTCATACAAAAATATACAGATATACATATCTCAAAATCACTCTTATTTACACAAACAATCCGAGAAGTAGTGCAGATATGTACACAACAATGTCCGTGCACCAACAGTCCAAAAAAGCATGGGCGAGGCCCACAATAGATACCTGACCAAAATCGGAGAGAACACTGTCGGGGCATCAGATAGAAACACTACAGGCACCTCAGGGGGAAGGGAAGGGGGGGCACCTCAGCCAGATTAATGCGAAGCCAGATCCACGACGGGGCTCCATGCCCATTGATGTATCCTGGGGAGTGCAAAGCCACAGTCTCTCAAGTCACTACAGTGGGTGGTTTTCCCACTGTGCCATCCTGGGGAGTGCAAAGCCACAGTCTCTCAAGTCACTACAGTGGGTGGTTTGCCCACTGTGCCTTCCTGGAGAGTGCAAAGCCACAGTCTCTCAAGTCACTACAGTGGGTGGTTTTCCCACTGTGCCATCCTGGGGAGTGCAAAGCCACAGTCTCTCAAGTAGATGCAGGTCTCCACTGGTTCTGGAGGGGGACTGGTGCCCAGACTGGATGAGTCTCCATGTGAAAGTACCTGTCCTGTCACTGTCCAAGCTGCACATGGGATAAGGATGCCTGATGTGGCGGTCCATTCATTCCTAGACGGTGCATGCCCTGTTCAGCGATGCTTTGCCATGGCGGTCTTTGCCCTGTTCAGCGGTGCTTTGCCATGGCGGTTCTGATACGGACATTGGTGTGTGGCATGACGTTCCATCATTGACCAGCGGGGCTGTGGCATCCTGGCCCCTCATGGGCTGTGACTCCGGCGGTGGTCTCCTGACCAGTGACGATACTTGTGCCCTCCTGGGCAATGACTCCGGCGGTGGTCTCCTGACCTGTGACGATACTTCTGCCCTCCTGGGCAATAACTCCGCGGTGGTCTCCTGACCTGTGACGATACTTCTGCCCTCCTGGGCAATGACTACGGCGGTGGTCTCCTGACCTGTGACGATACTTCTGCCCTCCTGGGCAATGACTCCGGCGGTGGTCTCCTGACTAGTGACAATACTTGTGCCCTCCTGGGCAATGACTCTGGCGGTGGTCTCCTGACCTGTGACGATACTTGTGCCCTCCTGGGCAATGACTCTGGCGGTGGTCTCCTGACCTTTGACGATACTTCTGCCCTCCTGGGCAGTGACTCCGGCGGTGGTCTCCTGACCAGTGACGATACTTGGGCCCTCCTGGGCTGTGACTCTGTCGGTGGTCTCCGGACCAATGACAGTACTTGGGCCCTCCTGGGCTGTGACTCTGGCGGTGGTCTCCGGACCAGTGATGGTACTTGGGCCCTCCTGGGCTGTGACTCTGGCGGTGGTCTCTGGACCAGTGACGATACTTGGGCCCTCCTGGGCTGTGACTCTGGCAATGGTCTCTGGACCAGTGACGATACTTGGGCCCTCCTGGGCTGTGACTCTGGCGGTGGTCTCCTGACCTGTGACGATACTTGGGCCCTCCTGGGCTGTGACTCTGGCGGTGGTCTCTGGACCAGTGACGACGGTGCTGACGGTTGTGTCTGGACCGCCGGATATGATGGCGGGCTTCTCCACCGTGACACTCACAACAGGCTGGGCAGACTTCCTCTGGACCTTCCCCACCTTTGTTGGAGTTACAGCTGACTCACCAATTGCCTTCGATCCCATGTCACTTGTTGTCCCACCAGGAGTCTTATTATGATTCCGTCGTCCACTCTCCATTTTCAGAGCCTTTACAGGGGGTGGGCTGCCACTGCCTTGGCTCCGGGTCCTACTGCCTGCCCTGGTAGCCGGTGCACTCCAAAAACATGGAACACGCACCACTGGTACTGGAGGCTTTTTGGCTGAGGCGCTACGACGGGACTGATGAATTGGAGGGGGCAAAAAGGTCAATTTGACAGAGGGACAGTTTCTGACGAACACTGGGATGGGTAGCTGGAGGGGGTCTGGGAGTGGAGGAAGAGGAGGTGGTTGTAGGAGGTGTCACTTTAGGTGTTTTGGGTGCAGGTGCAGGTCCTGGAGGCCGTCGTTCGGTGGATGGATGTTGGGTGAGTGATTGGCGGCGTTTGGGTACTTTGGGAGAGGGCGTCACAGACACATTGGGAGAGGACACAGGGGACGTGTAAATGGCAGTGGAGGTGGTGAGAGCAGGTGAGCGGCTTGTGGTGCTGGGTGTCCTGGTGCGAGTCCTAGTGCCTGTAGATGTGGTGCATGCAGGTGTGTGTGTAGACGAGACTGGGAGGGAGGAGGGAGAAGAGGAGGAGGGGGACACAGTGGAGACAGTGGATGTTGCTGTGTCTGTAAGTGGGTGAGGCTTGCGTGAGTGCCTGTGGTGTGTGTGGTGCCTATGTTTGCTTGAGCTACTTGTGTGTGTTGACTTGTGTGCATGCTGGTCTGTAGGTGTGCTTGGGATGGGCTGGGGTACAGGAGATTGGGTCTGGGTGGAGGAAGTTGGAGGGGGGAGGCTAGACACAGGGACAATGGCTGCCATCAGTGCTGAGGCCAGAGATTGCAGGGTTCGCTGAAGGACAGCCTGACCAGAATGAATGCCCTCCAGGAATACATTACCGTGTTGCAACTCCCTCTCTACACCCTGGATGGCATTCACAATGGTAGACTGCCCAACAGTGAGTGACCTGAGGAGGTCAATGGCCTCTTCACTGAGGGCAGCAGGGGTGACTGGGGCAGGGCCTGAGGTGCCTGGGGTGAAGGTGATGCTCACCCTCCTCGGTGAGCGGGCATGGGGCGAAGGCTGAGGGGCTGCTGGGAGGGCGGTGCTGGTAGGGGGGGTGGCGGCTGTACCTGTAGAAGTGGGGCGCACAGGTGGTGCCGCCACCACAGGGGAGATCCCATCGGCGGCCGACTCCGTGTCACTGGTTGGTGATCCGGTGGCCGACGTGAAGCTCCCCTCGCCCTCCGTCCCACTGGTGCATTCAGAGTCTGTGCTGTGGCCCTCCATGGCCATGTGGGATGCAGCTCCCTCGTGCTCCGGTGCCACTGTACCTCCGCCTGATGATGCTGATGTACAAAAGGACAGGGAGAGCAGGAAAAGGGGGGGGGACAGAACAAAGAGAGTTTTAGTGCATGGCATGCCGCTACCGTTGGCGGACAAGACAGACGCAGCAGCCCCCTGCATTACGCCGTTCTCCTGACCTCTGCACATGCAATTTCTGGGACATGGCAATGGTAGGAATCTGCGCACATGGATGCCACAGGGGCAACTATACCTCAACTTGGCACTCTGCTGAGGTGGGGTTGAGTGCCACATGGCCTACATAACGGAGGGGCCTTGCCTACCTAACTCGCCCTGGCCTAGGGACACCCACAGCCCACCTCCTCCACCCAGACCCCTCCACTGCACGCTAACTCCGCTGAATGAGGTTGTACTCACCCCCTTGTGTCTGCTGTGATGTCCTCAAGTGCCCATCCAACTCCGGGTAGGCCACCGCCAGGATCCGGAACATCAGGGGGGTCATGGTGCGACGGGCACCTATCCCACGTTGGGAGGCCATCCCCAGCTAAGCCTCCGCCGTCTTCTTGCTGCAGCGGCGGATGTCCTCCCATCTCTTACGGCAGTGGGTGCCCCGTCTCTGGTGGGCCCCCAGGGTCCGGACCTCCTTGGCGATGGCATGCCAAATGTCCCTCTTCTGGTGGGCGCTAACCTACATGCATGCACAAGGAAAGAGGAACAGTCATTACCAACTGCACCGTCAATGTGAGTGGCCCCCTCCCTACTCTGGCCATGTGGCCCATTCATTCCCATGCATAACTGTTCTATGTACTCTGCCCCCTTCCCTCTTCCACCCAGGCCTAGCCCATACAACGTGCTCCCTGTGTACTAACCTGTTGGTCTGGAGGACCGTAGAGTAGCGTGTACTGGGGGAGGACCCCATCCACAAGTTTCTCCAACTCCTGTGCAGTGAAGGCAGGGGCCCTTTCCCCAGACGCAGCAGCCATCGTCGCTTCCAGACCGAGGTCACAGCAGCACTAGCAGTGTAGGTCCTCTCCTGTCGAAGGTCAGGTATCTAGTGAGTGAACAGATAGAAAATGGCGGTGACGTCCGCGGCGGTGACGTCCACGGCGGTGCGCATCATCACCGCCAGCACACCTGTTCATTGGCTTCTGGGACCCATAGGGTCCAATGTTAACCAATGCAGCATTGCGACGCGGTCTACGACCGCCTACCGCGACGGTGTGCAACGCCAGTGCAGTTACCTCACAATCCCATTGTCCTGGTTTAGAGGTCAGGCAGCCGCCATTTCAGGGGCCCACTTGGCTTCATTTACTACTGCGTCACGCATAGCTAGGCCTATACTCAACACACATACAGGAAGGCTTTTTTGTCTGGTGTAGTCTTGTGTGTAACTGTGGGTACATACCTGGAGGAATAGTGACTGTTTCTTCGCTGTTGTCCTTCTTAGGCACCGTCAGCTGGGACATATGAGAAGATGGCGGAATCCTCTGGTGTACCGACCGCTGGTGGACCTGTTGACAATGGAAAAAAAGACATATCATCGTCACCTACCGGTTTGACCGTGCCACAATCCAGGAACTATGTACCCAGTTGGAGCCAGACCTGATGTCACCAATCCGCCATCCGATTGGAATCCCCCCTGACGTGCAGGTGCTGTCAGTGCTCCATTTCCTTGCAAGTGGGTAATTTCAGACAACAGTGGCCATGGCATCAGGGATGTCCCAGCCTATGTTTTCCAACGTGCTGCCCTGCTGAAACACGTAAGGAGATACATAATTTTCCCTGAGGTTGAGGATTTGCCTACAGTGAAAGGTGACTTCTATGCCCTTGGACATATCCCCAACGTCATAGGTGCCATTGATGGGACCCATGTAGCTCTGGTCCCCCCCGCAGTAGTGAACAGGTGTACAGAAACCGGAAGAGTTATCATTCCATGAATGTCCAGATGGTCTGTTTGGCAGACCAGTACATCACGCGGGTAAATGCAATGTTCCCTGGCTCTATGCATGACGCATACATCCTGCGGAATAGCAGCATCCCTGATATGATGGGTCAACTCCAGAGGCACCAGGTATGGCTATTGGGGGACTCTGGTTACCCCAACCTTTCGTGGCTATTGACCCCAGTGAGGAATCCCAGGACCAGGGCAGAGGAACGGTACAATGATGCCCATGGGCGGACTAGGAGGGTAATCGAACGCACCTTCGGCCTTCTTAAGGCCAGGTTCAGGTGCCTCCATATGACAGGTGGATCCCTATTCTACTCACCGAAGAAGGTGTGCAACATCATCCTCGCCTGCTCCATGCTCCATAATTTGGCATTGCGACACCAGGTGCGCTTTCTGCAGGAGGATGATCCAGATGACAGTGTTGTGGCAGCTGTGGAGCCTGTGGAGCCAGTGGACAGTGATGAGGATGAAGCTGAGGATGAAGGAAACGACAACAGGGAGTCAGTCATACAGCAATATTTCAAATGACACACAGGTGAGAACATTTTCTGGTTTAACATTACATTAACTTTCACACGTCTACCTCTATCCTGTACCTACATTTCACTCACTATTTGTTAATTGAGTTGTACCCTTCCGTTTCAGTTTCACAAGTGTGGTAACCTACGTGTCAACTGCTTGCATCCATCAAGGGCTTGTGATGTGTGACATTGGTATGTTAGCCTTACAATGGATAACCCATTATGACACTGTAATTGATAATACAAAGTTCCAAATCATAGACTGACTCAAGATTTTTTTGGCTTTCAAGGGTGTTTATTTAAGTGCTAAAAAAATCAAGGAAGGTTGTAAAATGGTGATGGGTGATGGTGGAGGAATGTCCATGGCAGAGTCCAGTCTATTCGTCTCACAGGTGCACTGCCCATCTGGGCATTGGAAGTGGAGCTGGGGCAGTTCCAATCTGGACAGGGTGACAAAGTGGGACAGTGAGGGGACAATCAGGGTGGTCTTATTTCCTGGTGGGGGGCTTGCCATCTTGCTCTGTCCTGTTCCTGGATCTCAGGGACCGCTTGCGTGGTGGTTGTCCGTCTGCAGGGGATGGGGTGCTGGTGTGGTGGTCCTGTGGCGGGCCGTCCTGTCCACTAGCGCCGGCGGAGGTGGTGGGCAGTTCGTCATCCTGGCTAGTGTCAGGGGCCCCTTGGAGTGCCACGGTGTCCCTCAAGGTCTTTTGAATGTCCGTCAGCACCCCTACGATGGTGCCCAGGGCGGAGCTAATGGTCCTGAGCTCCTCCCTGAACCCCAAATACAGTTCGTCCTGCAGACGCAGGGTCTCCTGCAACTTGTCCAGGACCGTGGCCATCGTCTCCTGGGAGTGGTGGTATGCTCCCATGATGGAGGATAGGGCCTCGTGGAGAGTTGGTTCCCTTGGCCTGTCCTCCCTCTGTTGCACAGCAGCCCTCCCAGTTCCCCGGGGTTCCTGTGCCTCCCTCCCCTGGACCGTGTGCCCACTACCACTACCCCCAGGTCCCTGTTGTTGTTGGGGTGGTGGGTTATCCTGGGTGCCCTGTAGTGGTGGACACACCGCTGATTGACCTGTCCTGGGTAGGGAGGTTTGGGCCCGCTGGGTGGGTGCTGTGCTGGTGTTACCAGAGGGTCTACGAGAAAACAGGGGGAACCCTATAACCCTAGCCTGCCCAGGGTAAATACAACAATCAGAAGAAAAGAAAATGGCAGGGAGGGACAAAATCCAGTGGGGCAGAGCTGCTGTTGTCACTGTGGGCCTCTTCTGGGGGTGGAGTGGTGTTGTCTGGACCCTCTGGTGTGGTGACGTTCCTTCGGGTTCCTGCAGGGGTATAGGCACATGATTATTGCATCTGTGTGTGTAATGGTGTGCAATGGTTGGGTGTGTGTGATCCCCAGTGCAGGCATTCCTGTGTGGGGGCTTGTGTGGTGATGGTTCGGGGGGTGTTCTGGGTATGTGCAGTGGGCATGATTTAGTGAGGGGTGCCTGGTCTGGTGGGAGAAGCACAGGGCCTGGGTGGAGGAAAATGAACACTGGGTTAACAACCTTGCCCTTTGGGCACGATATATTGATGACCTTTTATTGTGTGGAGGGGCTGAAGGCAGAAAGCTGAAGAACATATCAAATTGTTAAATGATAATTAATTAAAACTTCAGTTCACAAGTCATATCAGTGAGTCCACAGTTTCCTTCTTAGAATTGACAGTATTTCTGAGGGATAAAAAATTACGTACCATCATTTTTAGGAAGTCCATTGCTGGTAACTCAGTGCTGCATGCTAGTCGCCATCATCTGCGTAATCTCATCAATAGCATCCCATATGGGGAGCAATTACGCATGAAACCTTACTGCTCTAATGAGTTAGATTACCGTCAGGCAGAGGCTAAGACATTAGAAAGATTCAGGGCACCGGGGTATTCCTTGTCAGTTCTGAATAAAGCCAAGGCGAATGTCCAACAGGTCACTCAACAGAAGTTGTTGGTTGACAGTACTAAAGAGAAGACGCAGTTGGAGGGCACTGTAAGAATGATTACAACTTTCTCTATGAGCTTACCTGGTATTTACAAAACTCTTAAAAATAATTGGCAGATCTTAAAGGCAGATGCAGTAATGGGGTCACTCATTCCCAAGGCACCCCAAGTTATGTAAAGATGGAGCTCCTCCTTGAAGGACGTGTTAGTACATAGACATTTCACAAATCTCCCTCCTTCAAAGAATCCAGTACTTGGCTTCTACCCTTGCTTATGGTGCAAGGCATGTAAGAATAGTTCTAAAGTCAAGATGTTTAGCATTCCTGGAGTAACTACTAAGAAACAGATCAGGAAGTTATTGAATTGCAATTCTGAATTTGTAATGTACAGTCTTGTTTGCCTGTGCCACAAAAGGTAGGTGAAGTGCACCACACATCAAGCAAAAAAATTTGCTCACGCATATGCAGGCTCTTACTAAGAGAGATTCATCATATCTGGTAACTAGCCACTTTGAGACCATGCATCAGAGCAACTCTCTGCCTGGATCCGATACCTAGAAGTGACAGAAGAGGTGACCAAGTCCACCAATTGAAGCAATTGTAATCTAAATACATAATAGAACTGAAGACTAAGATACCAATGGGCCTCAACACTGAAGATGAGCTTTGGGTACATGTTGGATGAGATGCTGTAGTTGGTTTGGGATCTATATTTTATTAAATATCAGGTATTGCTAGGGTCTCTTTTTGGTTTTTGACTTTGATAGGTGATTATTAATTTGGCAGCTTTTTGTTGAACTTTTTTCATTATTCTCATTTTAGTGGGTGTGTCAGTAGCCAATGTTCAAAGCTGAAGGAAATTTAGCTTGAACTGTTATAGACTATAGGACGCAGGACATGCATTTACTGGTTAGTTTTCAGCTGTATTATATTCTTGTATGTTAGCCCTCATAAGGGGGTTATAATCGACTCAGTTCCATTATGGTTGGGGAAATAGTAAGTCCATTCAGGGTAGTATGTGGTGTTAGAACAATCAAATTGCTTGCCTTTTTCGCCGTCTGGTGGTATGCATGTAAGGCATGTTAAATATGATGTAGTATGTATTACTTGTTCAGTTTATTTTATATATATTTTTTATATGTTATATTTGTTTATTTTGTGACCAAGTAATGGCCTGAGTGGAGAAATAAACCCATCCAGGGAGTTATGAGAGGGTAACAATCTCATGAATTTTCAAGTTGTTATTTCGGATAAAATGATGTGTGAATTATTTACAACATGTTACCTGCCTTTTATTTTTTTATAGCCTGGGTGTATCATTTTCAGTTATTTCCATTATGAGTTTGGGATGATGTACCATATTTTATGTTATTTAATGAACACCCAAGATGGTGACTGGATAGCACCACACTGATTTCAGCAGGACTACTCTGCTTCTATGTCAATGAACTGTATGTGTTTTAAATGGGCCAATGGCGCTGGGCTGACTGACATTCAGAAAGGCAGTTTGCTGAAATGTGTCTGTTTTTTTTGCTAAATGTGAATAAAGAAGATTGCTGAGCATCCCTGTAAGTCTGCATACTTCTGTTCATTCGGGATCACTTGGATACCTGTGATAAAGCATGTAGTTCATTAAAAGGGTACGTAATGAAGCTATGTAGTGTACTTCCATTTTTGGTGTATCAAACAGACCTATTTTAAACTGTTTTAAGCATAGACAGTCTGGGCCTTATTTATGTAGTAGTTGCATCTCTTTTGCACCCCACAGTGGGGTGCAAGTGCGACCTATTTACTGAATGCTTTTTATCAAGCCACTCAAGGCCACTTTGCATGGCCCTGAGTGGCTTGATAATTCCAGAGTAAATCAATGCAGCGCAAATCACTGTATTGTGTTACTTTTCCCCAGGGAGGCGTTTCAGGGGTCATGTGTGGGTTTTCCCACGCAACACCAGTGGCAGCTCCTCCGCAATGGTGGAGGAGCATCACCCCACTGTCTCAGAGCCAGCATCTGAAAAATAAAACAATATTTTACTATTTACAATACTTTACTATTGTTTTATTTTTCAGGTGCTGACTGAGCCAGCGTTTGCAGGGAGGGGCGGGCCAGGCGATGGGAGAGGGGAGGAGGAGTGGAGTGCACTTAAAAGTCAGTTTGGTTGGCCGTCTTAAGCTGGCCAGATAGACATGCGCACTTAGGTTTTCCCAACCCAGCTGTGTTGCGCAGCCAGGCTGGAGAAACAGCACAGATTACCATGCACTGTTTGAGCGGCAGACCAAGCCACTCAGACCAATCCTGGCGTTGCTCTTATGCTAGGTATAGCATGTGAGCAGTGCCAGGATTGCGTGGGGAGACTGTGCTGGTGTCCCAGGGAATTAGGAGGTGCGAGGTGGCCGGAGGTAGAACAGGTAAGGTTTTTTATTTTCTATCCCTAATCTGCCTCCTCCCACTTCAGATTTGTGGCAGCTGCCATTGCGCAACACCCATGGATTTTGACGCATTCCCGGTCTTGCCGTAACTGGTAAAGCTGGGAATGCACCAAAACTGCTACGCACAACAGGGAGAAATAGGTTTATTTATCCTTGTTTTTTCTTCTCTCATTCTGCAGCACACATAGAAAGAAGAAAAAGCCTCAAGGGATTGTTTTTGTGCAGGAAGGTGCCCCTTACTGCACAAAAACAGCCCTGCTTACAACGTAGGTGCCCTTGCCCTATGATGCAAGGGCACCTGCGTGGGCACTAGGCAGCACATGGAGTGCCAGAACTGAGAAAAGGCGTGGATGACCTGAATTATTTTAAATACGGAACTTTCTTGTCCTTTCTCTGTCACGCAGCGCAGCAACGTGACTTGCTGAGCTGCTTGACAATTTAATAAATAGTCATTACCCTCTCTTACCTCCCATTGGCTGATTTTCGTAACTATTAAGGAATTTAAAAAGTAAGAATGCTATATTCAAATATTCTAATAAACCCATTCATGGGTACAGTTGTAGGTCATTCACCTACTCCTTACTGAATAATATGACATTCCAGGGGTGGTCAGCCCAGCCAACTGCATAGTACCCTGTGAAACCTTTAATTTTTAAATTACACCAGACTACTTTGTAGCTCTGCATTCTAGGGAACTTGAAATTTAGTGATGAGGTCAGGAAAGCATTCCAGAAGTTGGGGTATGGTCCCAGTTGTCTGTATGTGAGGGTGCCTCTGATGGTGCTTTTTCCATCTGCAGGAAGTTGGATATGGAGATGCCCCATTATCAGGGTTGGGTCGTCTGAGGAGCTTGTGCAGCAGATGGTGTCCTTGTAGATGACGGCAATTCCACCTCTGTGTTTGTTGATTCACTCCTGGTGTGTTATCTTGTAGCCTTCGGGTGTGGTGATGGCAATTTTTGTTGCAGAGGCAGGATTCGGACAGGTCTCTGTGAGATAGATAATGTCCCGTGTGAAAGATGAGATCGTGTCCCAGATCTCTGCAGCGTGTTTGCTGAGCAATCGTGCTTTGAGTAGAATGCACTGGAGTTGTGCCGTGGCAGTCTCGGTCGGCATGCTGGGCGCAGTCTTGTTTGTGGTTGCTTCAGTGTTCCAGGTACAGTGGCAGTGTTGGCAGGAGAACAATCCTCGGTGATGGGTGGAGCTGTGCAGCAGTTGTTGTTGTCGATGCTCCGTGGCTCCAGAGTCCTGTCCCACACTGTCTGCCTTTACTCTATCTGCTAAATTAGGCCTTCTACCTAGAGTGACACAGTGAGCAAAAAACAATAGTTTGGAATGCTACCCTGCGGGATTACCATGGGTTAGACTATTTTCAAGAATTCTTCCAATCACCTTTTGGGTGTTTGATTACCGGTAGTAGGCCTTGCAACCTGAGACTGATGTACCTTTCCAAGCCTACTACTCCCAATATTTGTGAATTGTAAAAAGGGTCAAATTTGCATGCATTCAAGTAGATGAACTGTAAGTGCAGATTTGCCACTTTTTTGGTAAACCAGTCACTAAGGGGCACATTTACAAATAAGTAATGCAACACATCACAGCAAGCAAAGAGAGCAGAATTGCACCAGTTTTTCAAAGGGGCTGCCTAACACCAATGCAGACACCCGTGCGCATAGTGCAAGAATGGCAGGGTTATAGTCAGGATAGTTTTGGTGCTCAAAGGGAAGCCTTCTTGCTCAAAAAGTATCCTTAGCGTTTTTTTCTGCAGTACACATGCAAAGAAGAAATAACGAGGTGAAATTATATTTCTCCTTGTTACGCCAGCCTCAGGCAGGCACACCAATATGGCGCAACCCCATGTCTACAACTCTTTGTAAATATGGATTTGCTTCAAAAGTAGACTGCACAGCAACACCCATGCAACTCATATCTGACCCAAAGTAATGCGTTCACCTTACAACACTTGCGTGGCTCCCTAAATTCTCAAAATGATTTTGCATCTGGCCTGCATTAAAAAGTGACACAACCCAGGTGCAAAAATCTTTGTAAATCAGGGCCTATGTAAATATGCGTGGATGAATGGGAATGACCATCCATGGAACCTGATGCAAATTAACATAGGGCTTGCTCTACTTTTTCTTACAAAGCCACAAAACTGACATTTGTGTGGCTTTGTAAATACCGAAAAGGATTTTGCTTGGGGGTTACATCACTTGCAATCCAGAAGGAAATTCTTTGTAAATCTGGGTCTAAATATATTTAAGTTTCTGATCCAAAAATTAAACCAGTTAAAGATCAGGATGACAAGAAAAACCTACACCGGCATAGCAGACCCAACGCAGGGCCCCCACAACCAACGATCAAACTATCAAGCCAAAAGACCCTCCCCTCCCCGAATCTACTGTTCTGAACACAAGTAGGTAACCAGACTGCTCAGTATGTGCTAGGTTACTGCTAAAGAGAGCTCTGTGTAACCAGCAAGTCACATTTCAAACAGAGTAGGACGGACTCGATCTGCATTTCTCCCCATTTGATAAATTATCAGCCCTTGAGCTGGATAAGAGTAACTCCTATTATTAAATAACCAGGACAAAAAAATAATTTTTGACGAGCTCTCTCGATGGTCAATATAATATTAATAAGCGCTTTGAGGTTTAGACAGTGGTAAGAATCACGATATAAATATGTCAGTACAATATAACATAACAGTTATTATTGTTGTTTAAATGTTGATCAAGCTTACTCTTAAGGGAAACCTTTAAGGTTATTTCTCAATAGCCATGAATAATTTTCTCCCCATGGTTCCGAGGTTCTGTTAGCGGCAAGGTCAGGTGTTCGCTCTACACCGCAGTACTTCGACGCTGCCGCCCCTCAGGTAAAGCGGAGCCCATTAAAAGTGCCGACTGGAGACTGTCATGCGACCAGAGAAGAGTCACTCTTTTTATTTTATAGTACAATAAAATTCCTTTGCAGTCAAGGTGGCATCCGAGTGTTTCACCATAAACCAGGGATATAAATATAAATGCGCTTTAACACTACAATAAAAGTAGGTGGAAGACGGCGAGATTCAAGGAAGGGCAGAGTGGAATAAAAAAGCCTGGATGTTTGCGGATGTGAGCCACAGTGCCCACCTGCGCCCCAGTCATTGCAGAATTTTGCACTGTCCGCAAAAGTCGAAGGATGAAGTCTCACTATGGTGAGCAGTCATGGCTGAAGGAGCGCGTGAGGGGCACTCTGAAGGTCTACATCCGGCACTGGCCGCCATCTTGAGCTGTATCCATAACCGCACTGGGAGAAAGCCAGCATCCCTACAGGTGGGAGTTATGTGCATGAAGCAAAGAGGGCGTGACTTCTCCGTTTTCCAATCAAGAGCACCTAAATTGGTCCAAGTGGAAGATCCCAGAGCTAAAATTTACGAAGATAAAGCCGTATCCTGATAGGAACCAATACAAGTTGTCATAACTCGCTCGTAAACTACAATGGAAAGAACACGATTGACATCAGGCGCATTTTTCAACTCTGTATTTAAGTTCTCCTTAAAAGTTTCAGCAAGGTTTCTTACTTTTGAGAAAGGAGCAGACACCAGAAGTAGAACACCTACATCTGCAGTATAGGACCTCACTGCGATTTGCAAAATGCCTCAACAATGTATTTCTGTTGGGTTACCGGTATACGTCATGCAAGATCAGGAATCCAAGTACTTTGCTTCTAATGGTTTTCTGTGTGAACTTTAGGGTATGGTGGCTTGGATGTGGGTAGGAGTTTGTTATGGCAGTGATTACATTTTTGCAGACACAAAGGGGGTCATTACAACCCTGGCGGACAGTGTTAAAGGTGCGGTAATACCGCAAACAGGCCGGCGGACAAAAAAAGGGAATCATGACCGTGGCGGAAACCGCCAACATAGACAGCCACTTTAACACTCCGACCGCCACGGCGGTACAGACAAGCAGCGCAGCGGTCATCGCCAACAGACAGGCGGGAGACAATGTACCGCCCACAGTATCACAACCCGCCAATCCGCCACCTTTTCCGGGGCGGATTCACCGTGGATAAAAACACGGCGGAAACAGCTTTTGCAATGGGAAAACGCTCACCTTCTACACATCCCACAAGGAAGGAGGACACCATAGAGCCGGAATTACAAATCCTACCTGCCCTTGTCTTCCTGCTCATTTACGAACACCAGCAACGGCGGCGCCGAAGACAACGGTGAGTACTGCACCTACGACATAGGGGAGGGCGAGGCAAAAGTCACGGACACACACGCAACACCCCCACCCCCACCCTCACCCTCGCACATTACAACACACACACCAATGCATTTCCAAAATCACAGGAACAACCCACAACCCCCCCGGAACAATGCAAAGACCAAAGGAAATCAGTTCAAAAATTGTAATGTATCAAAATACAGTCACCAAATATATACAGATATATATACACATTCCAGCTCTTATACATTACGAGAAGTAGTGCAGGTATGCACATATCAATGTCCGTGCACCACTGGGCCAAAAATGCATGGGCGAGGCCCACATTAGATACCTGTCCACAAACGGAGAGAACAC
The DNA here is from genome assembly GCF_031143425.1 of Pleurodeles waltl. Classification (NCBI taxonomy): domain Eukaryota; kingdom Metazoa; phylum Chordata; class Amphibia; order Caudata; family Salamandridae; genus Pleurodeles; species Pleurodeles waltl. The sequence goes on from NC_090441.1 coordinate 10,268,408, forward strand.
TGCTGGGGCATCAGATAGAAATACAACAGGCACCTCAGGGGTAAGGGAAGGGGGGCCACCTCAGCCGGATGACAGTACCATGCCAGATCCACGACAGGGCTCCATGCCCACTGTTCCATCCTGGGGAGTGCAAAGCCACAGTCTCTCAAGTCTCTACAGTGGTTGGTTTGCCCACTGTTCCATCCTGGGGAGTGCAAAGCCACAGTCTCTCAAGTCTCTACAGTGGGTGGGTTGCCCACTGTTCCATCCTGGGGAGTGCAAAGCCACAGTCTCTCAAGTCTCTACAGTGGGTGGGTTGCCCACTGTTCCATCCTGGGGAGTGCAAAGCCACAGTCTCTCAAGTGGATAACAGTCTCCACTGGTTCTGGAGGTGGACTGGTGCCCAGAGTGCTTCATTCTGTTAAGGACAGACGGAGTGGATGCATGTCTCCACTGGTTCTGGAGGGGGAATGGTGCCCACACTGCATCAGGCTCCCCGTGACACTTCCTGTTCCGTCACTGTCCCAGCTGTACATGGGATAACAATGCTTGATGTGGCGGTGTTTTCATTCTTCAGCGGTGCTTTGCCATGTTCAGCGGTCTTCACCATGGCGGTGAGTTCCTTGTTCAGCGGTGCTTTGCCATGGCGGTCTCTGACCTGTTCAGCGGTTCTCTGCCCTGTTCAGCGGTGCTTTGCCATGTTCAGCGGTCTTCACCATGGCGGTGAGTTCCTTGTTCAGCGGTGCTTTGCCATGGCGATCTCTGACCTGTGCATTGGTGTGTGGCATGACGGTCCCTCATTGCCCAGCGGGGCTGTGGCTGCCGGGGCCCTCCTGGGCACTGACTCCGGCGGTGGTCTCCTGACCAGTGACGATACTCCTGCCCTCCTGGGCACTGACTCCGACGGTGGTCTCCTGACCAGTGACGATACTCCTGCCCTCCTGGGCAATGACTCTGGCCGGCGGTCTCCTGACCAGTGACGACGGTGCTGGCGGTGGCGTCACGGCCGCCGGGGAGGATGGCGCCCTTCTCCGCCGTGCTGCTCTTACCAGACTGCGCAGACTTCTTCTGGCACTTCACAACCTTTGGAGGAGTCACAGCTGACTCTGCAGTCCCCCTGGGACCCTTGTGAGCAGTTCTTCCGCCAGGAGTCTTCACCCTGTCCCGTCGGCCACTTTCCAACTTGAGATGCTTTACAGGGGGGGGACTGGCAGTGCTTTGGCTCCGTGTCACACTGCCTGCCCTGGTGGCCGGTGCACTCCACACACCTTGAACACGCACCACTGGTACTGGAGTCTTTTTGGCTGAGGCGCTACTACGTGGCTTATGAATTGGAGGGGTGGGGTTGGGGGCAAAGAGGTCAACGTTGCTGAGGGAGAGTTTCTGACGAACACTGGGATGGGTAGCTGGAGGGTGTCTGGGAGTGGAGGAAGGGGAGGTGGTTGTAGGAGGTGTCACTTTAGGTGTTTTGGGTGAAGGTGCAGGTACTGGAGGCTGTCGTGAGGTGGATGGATGTTGGGTGTGTGGGTCCCCGCGTTTGTGTACTTTGGGAGGGGGCGTCACAGACACACTGGGAGAAGACACAGGGGACGTGTAAATGGTAGTGGGGGTGGTGAGTGCAGGTGAGCGGGGTGTGGTGCTGGGTGTTCTGGTGCGAGTCCTAGTGCCTGTAGATGTACTGCATGCAGGTGAGAGTGTAGACGAGACTGGGAGGGAGGAGGGAGACGAGGAGGAGGGGTACACAGTGGAGGCAGTGGATGTTGCTGTGTCTGTATGTGTGTGATGCTTGTGTGAGTGCCTGTGGGATGTGTGGTGCCTATGTTTGCCTGAGCTACTTTTGTGTGTTGAGGTGTATGCATGCTTGTCTGATGGTGTGCTTGGGATAGGCTGGGGTACAGGGGATTGGGTCTGGGTGGAGGAAGTTGGAGGGGGGAGGCTAGACACAGGGACAATGGCTGCCATCAGTGCTGAGGCCAGAGATTGCAGGGTTCGATGAAGGGCAGCCTGACCAGAATGAATGCCCTCCAGGAATGCATTACCGTGTTACAACTCCCTTTCTATACCCTGGATGGCATTCACAATGGTTGACTGCCCAACAGTGAGTGACCTGAGGAGGTCAATGGCCTCCTCACTGAGGGCAGCAGGGGTGACAGGGGCAGGGGCTGAGGTGCCTGGGGCAAAGGTGATGCCCATCCTCCTGGGTGAGCGGGCACTGGGCGAACGCTGAGGGGCTGCTGGGAGGGCGGTGCTGGTAGCGGAGGTAGCGGCTGTACCTGTAGAAGTGGTGGGCACAGATGGTGCCGCAACCACAAGGGAGCTCCCATCGGCGACGAGTCTGTGTCGCTGTTTGGTGATCCGGTGACCGACGTGAAGCTCCCCTCGCCCTCCGTCCCACTGGTGCATTCTGAGTCCGTGGTGTGGCCCTCCATGGCCATGTGGGATGCAGCTCCCTCGTGCTCCGGTGCCACTGTACCTCCGCCTGATGATGGTGATGCACAAAAGAACAGGGAGAGCACAGAAAGGGGGGGGGGGGGCGACAGAAGAAAAATAGGTTGAGTGCATGGATTACCGCTACCGTTGGCGGACAATACAGACACAGCAGCCCCCTGCACTATGCCGCGCTCTAGGCCTCTACAGCTGCAATTCCTGGGATCTGGCCTACATCGCTATGGTGGACATCTGCACACATTGATGCCACAGGGGCAAGTATACCTGTACTTGGCACTCTACTGAGGTGGGGTGGAGTGGCACATGGCATGCATTACTGAGGGGCCTAGCCTATGGAAGTCGCCCTGGCCTAGGGAAACCCACAGCCCTCCTCCCCCACCCAGACCCCTCAACTGCGCGTAAAGTCCCCAGAATGAGGGTGTACTCACCCCCTTGTGTCTGCTGTGATGCCCTCAAGCTCCCATCCAACTCCGGGTAGGCCACCGCCAGGACCCGGAACATCAGGGGGGTCATGGTGCGACGGGCACCCCTCCCACTTTGGGAGGCCATCCCCAGCTCAGCCTCCGCCGTCTTCTTGCTCCAGCGGCGAATGTCCTCCCATCTTTTACGGCAGTGGGTGCCCCGTCTCTGGTGGACCCCCAGGGTCCGTACGTCCTTGGCGATGGCACGCCAAATGTCCTTCTTCTGGTGGGCGCAGACCTACATGACATGCACAGGGGAAGAAGGGAAGTCATTACCAACTGCGCCGTCAAAGTGAGTGGCCCACATCCTTGCCCTTGCCATGTGGCACATGCATTCACACTCATTCATGTTCCCTGAACTCTGCCCCCTTCCCTCTTACAACCAGCCCTCTCCACACAGGCATAACCCATACAACGTACTCCCTGGGTACTTACCTGTTGGTCTGGAGGACTGTAGAGTAGCGTGTACTGGGGGAGGACCCCGTCTACTAGCTTCTCCAACTCCTGACCAGTGAAGGCAGGGGCCCGTTCCCCAGACGCAGCAGCCATTGTCTCTTCCAGACCGAGGTCACAGCAGCACTTGCATTGTAGGTCCTCTCCTGTCGAAGATCAGGTATCGAGTGATTGAACAGATAGAAAATGGCGGTCAAGTCCGCGGCGGTCACGTCCGCGGCGGTGCCTATCATCACCGCCGGCGCAATTCATCATTGGCTCCTGGGACTCATAGGGTCCAATGTTAACCAATGCAGCATTGCGCCGCGGTCTACGACTGCCTACCGCGACGGTGTACAACGCCAGCGCAGTTACCTCAAACCCCATTGTCCCAGTTTAGAGGTCAGGCAGCCGCCATTTCAGGGGCCCACATGGCTTCATTTACTACTGCCTCACACATACCTAGGCCTACACTCGACACACATATAGGAAGATTTTTGTCTTTGGTGTCGTGTTCTGTGTATCTGTGGGTACATACCTGGGATTTTGTTGAGTCTGTGGTCGCTGTTGTCCTTCCTAGGCACCGTCAGCTGGGACATTTGAGAAGATGGCGGAATCCTCCGGTGTACCGACCGCTGGTGGACCTGTTGACAATGGAGGAGCGACATTTGATCATCACCTACAGGTTTGACCGTGCCGCTATCCAGGAACTATGTACCCAGTTGAAGCCAGACCTGATGTCACCAATCTGCCATCCCACAGGAATCCCCCCTGACGTGCAGGTGCTGTCAGTGCTCCATTTCCTTGCAAGTGGGTCTTTTCAGACAACAGTGGCCATGGCATCAGGGATGTCCCAGCCTATGTTTTCCAACGTGTTGTCCAGAGTGTTGTCTGCCCTGCTGAAACACGTAAGGAGCTACATCGTTTTCCCTCAGGTGGAGGATTTGGCTACTGTTAAAGGTGACTTCTATGCCCTTGGACATATCCCCAACATCATAGGTGCTATTGATGGGACCCATGTAGCTTTGGTCCCCCCCCCACAGGAGTGAACAGGTGTACAGGAACAGGAAGAGTTATCATTCGATGAATGTACAGATGGTATGTTTGGCAGACAAGTACATCTCGCAGGTAAATGCTATGTTCCCTGGCTCAGTGCATGACGCCTACATTCTGCGGAATAGCAGCATCCCTTATATGATGGGTCAACTCCAGAGGCACCGTGTGTGGCTATTAGGGGACTCTGGTTACCCCAACCTGTCCTGGCTATTGACCCCAGTGAGGAATCCCAGGACCAGGGCAGAGGAACGCTACAATGAGGCTCATGGGCGGACTAGGAGGGTGATCGAACGCACCTTCGGCCTCCTGAAAGCCAGGTTCAGGTGCCTCCATATGACAGGTGGTTCCCTATTCTACTCACCGAAGAAGGTGTGCCAGATCATCATCGCCTGCTCGATGCTTCACAATCTTGCTTTGCGACGCCGGGTGCCTTTTCTGCAGGAGGATGGTCCAGATGACGTGTTGTGGCAGCTGTGGAGCCTGTGGACAGTGATGAGGAGGACGCTGAGGAAGAAGACATATACAACAGGGAGTCAGTCATACAGCAATATTTCCAGTGACACACAGGTGAGAACAGTTTTCTTTTTACCATTACATTCACTTTCACACTTCTACCACTATCCTGTCTGTCATTTCATAGCAGTATTTGGTCACTGAGTTGTACCTTTCCATTACGGTTTCACAGGTGTGGTTAGCAACGTGTGTCATCTGCTTGCATCCTTCAAGGACTTGTGATGTGTGACATAGGTATGTTGGCTTTACAATTGGAAACACATTTTGACACTGTCATTGATTATACATATTTACCAAATCACAGACTGACTCCAGATTGTTTTGTGGTTCAAGGGTGTTTATTTAAGTGCCCAAATATGGAGGGGGGTAGTAATATGGTGATGGGGGACGGTGGAGGAATGTCCATGGCAGAGTCCAGTCTTTTAGTCTCACAGGTTCACTGCCCACATGGGCATAGGAAGTGGAGCTGGGGCAGTTTCAGTATGGACAGGGTAACAAAGTGGGACAGTCGGAGGACAATCAGGGTGGTCTCATTTCCTGGCGGGGGTCTTGCCATCTTGCTCTGTCCTGTTCCTGGATCTCAGGGACCGCTTGCGTGGTGGTTGTCTGTCTGCAGGGGGTGGGGTGCTGGTGTGGTGGTCCTGTGGCAGGGCGTCCTGTCCACTAGCGCCGGCGGAGGTGGTGGGCAGTTCATCATCCTGGCTAGTGTCAGGGGCCCCTTGGAGTGCCACGGTGTCCCTCGTGGTCTTTTGTATGTCCTTCAGCACCCCTACGATGGTGCCCAGGGCGGAGCTGATGGTTCTGAGCTCCTCCCTGAACCCCAAATACTGCTCCTCCTGCAGGCGCTGGGCCTCCTGAAACTTGTCCAGGACCGTAGCCATCGTGGGAGTGGTGGTATGCTCCCATGATGGAGGAGAGGGCCTCGTGGAGAGTCGGTTCCCTTGGCCTGTCCGCCCCCTGTCGCACAGCAGCCCTCCCAGTTCCCCTGTGTTCCTGTGCCTCCGTCCCCTGGACCATGTGCCCACTACCACTGCCCCCAGGTCCCTCTTGTTGTTGGGGTGGTGGGTTATCCTGGGTTCCCTGTAGCGGTGGACACACCGCTGATTGACGTGTCCTGGGTACGGAGGTATGGGCCCGCTGGGTGGGTGCTGTGCTGGGGTTACCAGAGGGTGGAAAGTCAGTGTTGGGCTGTGCCTGTGCAAGGGGAACCGACTGTCCCGAGGCCCACGATGGTCCGGGCTGGTCATCAGGATCCAGTAGGGCAGAGCTGCTGTCGTCACTGTGGGCTTCTTCTGTGGGTGGAGTGGAGTTGTCTGGACCCTCTGGTGTGGTGACGTTCCTTAGTGGTCCTGCAGGGATATAAGAGCATGATTATTGCATGTGTGTGTAATGGTGTGCAATGGGTGGGTGTTTGTGTACCCCAGTCCAAGCATTCCTGTGTGTGGGTTTGTGTGATGATGGTTAGGGGATTGTTCTGGGTATGTGCAGTGAGCATGCTTTGGTGAGGGGTGACCATGCTTAGTTGTGTCATGCAGGGCTTGGTGTTGGGATGAGTGGATTGTGTTATTAGGACATTAGTGAGGAGTGTGAGTGTTAGGGGAGGGGGTGAGGGTGGGGGTGTGTGATAGCATGCAGGTAGGGTGGGGGATATGATAGTTGAGATTTGACTTACCAGTGTCCATTCCTCCACCGACTCCTCCGAGGCCCTCTGGATGCATGATGGTCAAGACTTGCTCCTCCCATGTTGTTAGTTGTGGGGGAGGAGGTGGGGGTCTGCCGCCAGTCCGCTGTACCGCGATGTTGTGCCTGGAGAACACTGAACGCACCTTCCCCCGTAGGTCGTTCCAACTCTTCCTGATGTCCTCCCGATTTCTTGGATGCTGTCCCACAGCGTTGACCCTGTCCACGATTCTTTGCCATAGCTCCATCTTCCTGGCTATGGATGTGTGCTGCACCTGTGAGCCAAATAGCTGTGGCTCTACCCGTAGGATTTCCTCCACCATGACCCTGAGCTCCTCCTCAGTAAACCGAGGATGTCTTTGGCGTGACATGGGGTGGTGTGGGTGATGTGTGGGGTGCTGTAAGTGTTGATGTGTGTGTTGATGTGTAGTGGTGTGTGGTGTTTTGTGCGTGTAATGTTGTATGGGTGATGGTGTTGTGTGCCTCTGTGTGGTGGGGTTCTCAGTTGCTGTGCTCTCTGTCTATCTGGCCTTCGTCCGTGAATTGTGGTCGTAGGGGTTTGTGGGTGATGTTGGTGTGTGTTTTATATAGTGTTGGGTGTGTGGGAGTGGTGTTTGTATGTGTATCAGGTGTGTGTATTTCGAATTGTCCAATGTGGCAGTGTTTTGGAGATGTGTGTGTATTTTGAGCACGGCGGTGTGTACCGCCAATGGAATACCGCGGTTGAAAGACCGCCGCGTGGATTCGTGTGTAGTGATAGTGTGGGCGTATTTCTGTTGGCGTGACGGTGGAGGTTTTGTTTTTGCCAGTTTAACACTGACCTTTGGTGTGGCGGAGTTGTGTGGGTGTCTGAATTTCGGCGGATTCCGAGATGTGGGTCATAATAGCTGTAGCGGAATGCCGTGGCGGTGTTTTGGCGGTCTTCTGCACGGCGGTAACCACCTTTTACCACCAGGGTTGTAATGAGGGCCAAAGAACTATCATTTTACTCATACATCTATTGGGTGAGATTTTGTTTGACAGTAAATAAAAATCTTCCATACCCAAACTACAAATCGGTTGTACAAGTAGTAGTTCTGTACCACACAGGGGGATGCCATGACATCCTGGGCAGAGTATATCTAACACAAAGCCTGCTCCCCTGAAAGCAGTATTCCACTCCATTCCTTGCATAGTCACAGGGACCAATAAACCAGACCACAGATGGACATCCGCTGGCCTAACTTTAACAAGAACTTCCCTACAATCTCTTGCGTGGCGCAGAAGGTCAGAAAACCAAACTAACTCTTGCCACGGGTTTCCGGGCACCAGTTTGGACATACAACAAAAAAAAAAATCTAAAACCCTTTTCTTGCACTAATTGCTTGGAATTTTGTACCTGTAACCCTTGACCTTCTATAAGTCCCTGAAGGCCCACTATTCCACCCCTCATGCACTACATGGCTGACGTTCTGTTACTTAAACTGGCCTCACTGTTTTTAAACATGCTTCTCCACAGTTTTCTCATTATTATTATTACAGCTACCCAAAACGTACTAAGCTGACTGTGGTTTGAGCCAGTGACAGACTACTGCTGTTTATATATAAATAAAAATACTATGGGGCAGATTTAAGGAAATTTGTGCTGCACTCAGTGCAGCACCACTTTCCTTGCGCCCTCTTAGTGCCCCCTACCACCACAATGCGTGCACCGTATCTAAGATATGGCCCACCATAGAGCAGGGGAAGGGGGCAACAGCGTAAACATTTTCGATGCTATTGATGTACTTCACCCTTTCCTTGTTTCCTTCTAGCATGGAGGGGATTCCACTTCGAGATGGGAAACTACTCTGCGTTTATAAGCTGGTGGAGAGATCGTTTTATGTAGATACCTGGCGGGACTTTATCAATCCTAATTGAATTATTGAACTGCTGTGCGAAGTTCTACCTAGGAGGTGAAACCCAAACATGCAGAAGCTTAGAGTACTGCAGTGCATAAAATATGCAAAAATAAAATAAGATAGATAAAGTTCTGGGAAACTCCAATGTTTAGTAGAGAGCATCCAAAGTTGAATGCACCAATCTGCAAGCAACATTCTACTTCCTTGCCTGCTCAAATGTCTGTCTTCAGGCAAAGTTGGTGGATAAGTATCTCATTATCCATGTCGAGCCAGGCCAGAGACCCCACACATTTCTTGTCTCATCTCTGGGAGAAAGAGGTGAAATGTCATGCCATACAATCATTGGTACCTTTGCTAAGATGGCTGCCCACCACCAGCAAATATGATTGTTGAGCCCTGGCGACTATCAACTGGACTGAGACCTCCACTTCAATTCACTTTGGCTTGTAGAAATGAAAAACAATCAAATCCAAAACCTTTCAACTATTCAAGTCACAAACAGCACATATGAACAAATGCTGTTGTTCCTGCATCACGTATTTTGCTATCCTCCTGAGGTATGGGTTCTTGATGGTCTTCCCAAAACCTGCACACGAGATGCATTGTTTTGAAAAAATATTAATTCGCCAGTTTCTGCTGTCAGTTTATTATTTCTCCTGTTACTGCGCATTCCCACTTACCCTTCCGTATTTCAAAGTATTTTTTATCATCAACCCATGTCTCACTTGCAGGCTGGCAGAAAGCATAACCAATTTTCATAATCGTGTTTAATTAAAATAGAGCAAACCAATTTTCCGCAGGTAGGGTGGAGGATTTACTGAACTAATTAAGATGGCCGCCAGTGCTTGAATGGTAACGTGGCAGCATCCATTCCCGGAAGAACACACAAGTCCACCGCCACCCATGGACCTCATTTAGGGGTCGCCAGGGGTCTCAGGTGGGACCCCTGGCACTTCCTTTGCGACCCCTGGCACCAGAGGTAGCAAATTCAATGCCAGGAACACAGGGTAACTCTCTCTGTTTTCTTAAAATTCTCCATTACACTAATAGAGAATAATAACATATTATTCTCTATTAGTGTAATACAAATATAGTACATTTAGCTGGAATGTGCCCTTCCATGGAAGCTGAGGTAAGTAAAACATATTTTTAAATAAATGTATGTTGTGTGCGTGCCTGCGGGTGAGAATGTGTTGGTGTGAGTGTGTATGTAAGTGTGAATTTGTGTATATGTATGTGTGTGTGTGTAAGTGAAACTGGAGGTCAAAGGGCCTGTGATGTCACTTCCGCTACCACTGGCATTTCGGTGAATTGACGTCCATGCTCCCACTTATATGTAGATTATCGGGTTTATTCGGAAAAATATATTTTGTAAAGAGACTGAAAATGTTGAAGCATTTCTGGAGCTTCCGGATTAACGAATGAAGCTTCCCCAGGAAAATATTTATTCGGTGGTTAGGGGTGCCACCTGGCCTCTATTTATAAGTCTACACCGTAAAAATATATCAGTAAAAGCAATAAAATCAGACGTTTTTTACCTTAAACATTAAACAAGAAACGCATGAAGAAATCACTTAAAAGATATTTGTGAGTTGACGATTATTAGAGCAAATACAAGGGTAATTGCAACATTAGAAAAGATTACAAAGTGTTTTCCAGAGTGTTTTTATATATTTTTGAGAAGCTAATGGGGGAGGTTAAAGGAGTATTGAATAATTCCAAACACATTTTCCTGGTACTTTGTGAAAATTGACTGTTCAAATGGCAAAGTAATACATATCTCTTTCTTTTCTATTACTGGGATATTTATTTGAAAAACATATTTCTACACTTTACAGTGGTTAGAAATGTGCAATTCACAGTAGACCAGCCACGTGCAGAATTTGTGGGTGCAGATGCCTGCTCTCTCCAGGCGTCTCCCTGTGTAACACTATTCTGCAGCACCTCACCTCACGCTCTGCAGCACCTCATCTCACCTCACACTCTGCAGCACCTCACCTCATACTCTGCAGCACCTCACCTCATGCTCTGCAGCATCTCACCTCACGCTCTGCAGCCCCTCACCTCACGCTCCGCAGCACCTCATCTCACGCTCTGCAGCACCTCACCTTACCTCACACTCTGCAGCACCTCACCTCACGCTCTGCAGCATCTCACCTCACGCTCTGCAGCCCCTCACCTCACGCTCTGCAGCACCTCACCTTACCTCACACTCTGCAGCACCTCACCTCACGCTCCGCAGCACCTCACCTCACGCTCTGCAGCATCTCACCTCACGCTCTGCAGCCCCTCACCTCACGCTCTGCAGCACCTCATCTCACACTCTGCAGCACCTCACCTTACCTCACACTCTGCAGCACCTCACCTCACACTCTGCAGCACCTCACCTCACGCTCTGCAGCATCTCACCTCACGCTCTGCAGCCCCTCACCTCACGCTCTGCAGCACCTCACCTTACCTCACACTCTGCAGCACCTCACCTCACGCTCCGCAGCACCTCACCTCACGCTCTGCAGCACCTCACCTTAACTCACACTCTGCAGCACCTCACCTCACGCTCTGCAGCACCTCACCTCACCTCACACTCTGCAGCACCTCATCTCATGCTCTGCAGCACCTCACATCACACTCTGCAGCACCTCACCTCACACTCTGCACCACCTCACCTGATGCTCTGCAGCACCTCACCTCATGCTCTACAGCACCTCACCTCACGCTCCGCAGCACCTCACCCCACGCTCTGCAGCACCTCACCTCACACTCTGCAGCACTTCACCTCACGCTCTGCAGCACCTCACCTCAACTCACACTCTGCAGCACCTCACCTCACGCTCTGCAGCACCTCACCTCACCTCACGCTCTACAGCACCTCACCTCACACTCTGCAGCACCTCACATCACACTCTGCATCACCTCACGCTCTGCAGCACCTAACCTCACACTCTGCAGCACCTCACCTCACACTCCGCAGCACCTCACCTCACCTCACGCTCTGCAGCACCTCACCTCACCTCACACTCCGCACCACCTCACCTCACACTCTGCAGCACATCACCTCACACTCCGCAGCATCTCACCTCACGCTCTGCAGCATATCACCTCACGCTCCACAGCACCTCACCTCACCTCACACTCTGCAGCACCTCACCTCACGCTCTGCAGCACCTTACCTCACCTCACGCTCTGTAGCACCTCACCTCACACTCTGCAGCACCTCACCTCACGCCCTACAGCACCTCACATCACACTCTGCAGCATCTCACCTCACGCTCTGCAGCACCTCACCTCACCTCACACTCTGCAGCACCTCACCTCACGCTCTGCAGCACCTCACCTCACCTCACACTCTGCAGCACCTCACCTCACGCGCTGCAGCACCTCACATCACACTCTGCAGCACCTCACCTCACGCTCTGCAGCACCTCACCTGATGCTCTACAGCACCTCACGCTCCGCAGCACCTCACCGCACGCTCTGCAGCACCTCACCTTACACCTCACCTCACGCTCTGCAGCACCTCACCTCACGCTCTGCAGGTCCTCACCTCACGCTCCGCAGCACCTCACCTCACGCTCTGCAGCACCTCACCTCACGTTCTGCAGCACCTCACCTCACACTCTGCAGCACCTCACCTCACGCTCTGCAGCACCTCACCTCACCTCACGCTCTGCAGCACCTCACCTCACACTCTGCAGCACCTCACCTCACGCTCTGCAGCACCTCACCTCACACTCTGCAGCACCTCCCCTCACCTCACACTCTGCAGCACCTCACCTCACGCTCTGCAGCACCTCACCTCACCTCACACTCTGCAGCACCTCACCTCACACTCTGCAGCACCTCACCTCACGCTCTACAGCACCTCACCTCATGCTCTGCAGCACCTCACTTCACAATCTGCAGCACCTCACCTCACGCTCTGCAGCACCTCACCTCACCTCACGCTCTACAGCACCTCACCTCACGCTCTACAGCACCTCACCTCACACTCTGCAGCACCTCACCTCACACTCTGCAGCACCTCACCTCACCTCACACTCTGCAGCACCTCACCTCACGCTCTGCAGCACCTCACCTCACGCTCTGCAGCACCTCACCTCACACTCTGCAGCACCTCACCTCACGCTCTACAGCACCTCACATCACACTCTGCAGCATCTCACCTCACGCTCTGCAGCACCTCACCTCACGCTCTGCAGCACCTCACCTCACCTCACACTCTGCAGCACCTCACCTCACGCTCTGCAGCACCTCACCTCACCTCACACTCTGCAGCACCTCACCTCACGCGCTGCAGCACCTCACATCACACTCTGCAGCACCTCACCTCACGCTCTGCAGCACCTCACCTGATGCTCTGCAGCACCTCACCTCATGCTCTACAGCACCTCACCTCACGCTCAGCCGCACCTCACCGCACGCTCTGCAGCACCTCACCTTACACCTCACCTCACGCTCTGCAGCACCTCACCTCACGCTCTGCAGCTCCTCACCTCACGCTCCGCAGCACCTCACCTCACGCTCTGCAGCACCTCACCTCACGTTCTGCAGCACCTCACCTCACACTCTGCAACACCTCACCTCACGCTCTGCAGCACCTCACCTCTCGCTCTGCAGCACCTCACCTCACCTCACGCTCTACAGCACCTCACCTCACACTCTGCAGCACCTCACCTCACGCTCTACAGCACCTCACCTCACACTCTGCAGCACCTCACCTCACGCTCTACAGCACCTCACCTCACACTCTGCAGCACATCACCTCACACTCTGCAGCACATCAGCTCACGCTCCGCAGCACCTCACCTCACGCTCTGCAGCACCTCACCTCACGCTCTGCAGCACCTCACATCACACTCTGCAGCATCTCACCTCACGCTCTGCAGCACCTCACCTCACACTCTGCAGCACCTCACCTCATCTCACGCTCTGCAGCACCTCACCTCACCTCACACCCTGCAGCACCTCACCTCACACTCTGCAGCACCTCACCTCACCTCACACTCTGCAGCACCTCACCTCACACTCTGCAGCTCTTCATCTCACGCTTTAAAGCACCTCACCTCACACTCGGCAGCACCTCACCTCACCTCACACTCTGCAGCACCTCACCCCACGCTCTGCAGCACCTCACCTTACACTCTGCAGCACCTCACCTCACGCTCTACAGCACCTCACCTCACACTCTGCAGCACCTCACCTCATCTCACGCTCTGCAGCACCTCACCTCACCTCACACCCTGCAGCACCTCACCTCACACTCTGCAGCACCTCACCTCACACTCTGCAGCACCTCACCTCACACTCTGCAGCTCTTCATCTCACGCTTTAAAGCACCTCACCTCACACTCGGCAGCACCTCACCTCACACTCTGCAGCACCTCACCTCACGCTCTGCAGCACCTCACCTCACGCTCTGCAGCACCTCACCTCACCTCACACTCTGCAGCACCTCACCTCACGCGCTGCAGCACCTCACATCACACTCTGCAGCACCTCACCTCACGCTCTGCAGCACCTCACCTGATGCTCTGCAGCACCTCACCTCATGCTCTACAACACCTCACCTCTCAGCCTCACCTCTCAGCCGCACCTCACCGCACGCTCTGCAGCACCTCACCTTACACCTCACCTCACGCTCTGCAGCACCTCACCTCACGCTCTGCAGCTCCTCACCTCACGCTCCGCAGCACCTCACCTCACGCTCTGCAGCACCTCACCTCACGTTCTGCAGCACCTCACCTCACGTTCTGCAGCACCTCACCTCACACTCTGCAACACCTCACCTCACGCTCTGCAGCACCTCACCTCTCGCTCTGCAGCACCTCACCTCACGCTCTACAGCACCTCACCTCACACTCTGCAGCACCTCACCTTACGCTCTACAGCACCTCACCTCACACTCTGCAGCACCTCACCTCACCTCACGCTCTACAGCACCTCACCTCACACTCTGCAGCACATCACCTCACACTCCGCAGCACATCAGCTCACGCTCCGCAGCACCTCACCTCACGCTCTGCAGCACCTCACCTCACGCTCTGCAGCACCTCACATCACACTCTGCAGCATCTCACCTCACGCTCTGCAGCACCTCACCTCACACTCTGCAGCACCTCACCTCATCTCACGCTCTGCAGCACCTCACCTCACCTCACACCCTGCAGCACCTCACCTCACACTCTGCAGCACCTCACCTCACCTCACACTCTGCAGCACCTCACCTCACACTCTGCAGCTCTTCATCTCACGCTTTAAAGCACCTCACCTCACACTCGGCAGCAGCTCACCTCACCTCACACTCTGCAGCACCTCACCCCACGCTCTGCAGCACCTCACCTTACACTCTGCAGCACCTCACCTCACGCTCTACAGCACCTCACCTCACACTCTGCAGCACCTCACCTCATCTCACGCTCTGCAGCACCTCACCTCACCTCACCTCACACCCTGCAGCACCTCACCTCACACTCTGCAGCACCTCACCTCACCTCACACTCTGCAGCACCTCACCTCACACTCTGCAGCACTTCATCTCACGCTCTAAAGCACCTCAGCTCACACTCGGCAGCACCTCACCTCACGCTCCGCAGCACCTCACCTCACGCTCTGCAGCACCTCACCTCACGTTCTGCAGCACCTCACCTCACGTTCTGCAGCACCTCACCTCACACTCTGCAACACCTCACCTCACGCTCTGCAGCACCTCACCTCTCGCTCTGCAGCACCTCACCTCACGCTCTACAGCACCTCACCTCACACTCTGCAGCACCTCACCTTACGCTCTACAGCACCTCACCTCACACTCTGCAGCACCTCACCTCACCTCACGCTCTACAGCACCTCACCTCACACTCTGCAGCACATCACCTCACACTCCGCAGCACATCAGCTCACGCTCCGCAGCACCTCACCTCACGCTCTGCAGCACCTCACCTCACGCTCTGCAGCACCTCACATCACACTCTGCAGCATCTCACCTCACGCTCTGCAGCACCTCACCTCACACTCTGCAGCACCTCACCTCATCTCACGCTCTGCAGCACCTCACCTCACCTCACACCCTGCAGCACCTCACCTCACACTCTGCAGTACCTCACCTCACCTCACACTCTGCAGCACCTCACCTCACACTCTGCAGCTCTTCATCTCACGCTTTAAAGCACCTCACCTCACACTCGGCAGCAGCTCACCTCACCTCACACTCTGCAGCACCTCACCCCACGCTCTGCAGCACCTCACCTTACACTCTGCAGCACCTCACCTCACGCTCTACAGCACCTCACCTCACACTCTGCAGCACCTCACCTCATCTCACGCTCTGCAGCACCTCACCTCACCTCACACCCTGCAGCACCTCACCTCACACTCTGCAGCACCTCACCTCACCTCACACTCTGCAGCACCTCACCTCACACTCTGCAGCACTTCATCTCACGCTCTAAAGCACCTCAGCTCACACTCGGCAGCACCTCACCTCACGCTCTGCAGCACCTCACCTCACACTCTGCAGCACATCACCTCACCTCACACTCTGCAGCACCTCACCTCACACTCTGCAGCACCTCACCTCACCTCATACTCTGCAGCACCTCACCTCACCTCACACTCTGCAGCACCTCACCTCACGCTCTGCAGCACTTCATCCCACACTCTGCAGCACCTCACCTCACCTCACACTCTGCAGCGCCTCACCTCACCTCACACTCTGCAGCACCTCACCTCACACTCTGCAGCACCTCACCTCATGCTCTGCAGCACCTCACCTCACCTCATGCTCTACAGCTTCTCACCTCACGCTCTGCACCACCTCACCTCACACTCTGCAGCACCTCACCTCATGCTCTGCAGCACCTCACCTCACCTCATGCTCTACAGCACCTCACATCACGCTCTGCAGCACCTCACCTCACACTCTGCAGCACCTCACCTCACGCTCTGCAGCACTTCATCTCACGCTCTACAGCACCTCACCTCACACTCTGCAGCACCTCACCTCAACGCTCTGCAGCACCTCACCTCACACTCTGCAGCACCTCACCTCACACTCTGCAGCACCTCACCTCACGCTCTGCAGCACCTCACCTCACCTCACACTCTGCAGCACCTCACCTCACGCTCTACAGCACCTCACCTCACACTCTGCAGCACCTCACCTCACACTCTGCAGCACCTCACCTCACCTCACACTCTGCAGCACCTCACCTCACGCTCTGCAGCACCTCACCTCACCTCACACTCTGCAGCACCTCACCTCACGCTCTACAGCACCTCACCTCACACTCTGCAGCACCTCACCTCACACTCTGCATCACCTCACGCTCTGCAGCACCTAACCTCACCTCACACTCCGCAGCACCTCACCTCACGCTCTGCAGCACCTCACCTCACCTCACGCTCTACAACACCTCCCCTCACACTCTGCAGCACCTGACCTCACGCTCTGCAGCACCTCACCTTACGCTCTGCAGCACTTCACCTCACACTCTGCAGCATCTCACCTCACACTCTGCAGCACCTCACCTCACACTCTGCAGCACCTCACCTCACCTCACACTCCGCAGCACATCAGCTCACGCTCCGCAGCACCTCACCTCACGCTCTGCAGCACCTCACCTCACGCTCTGCAGCACCTCACATCACACTCTGCAGCATCTCACCTCACGCTCTGCAGCACCTCACCTCACACTCTGCAGCACCTCACCTCATCTCACGCTCTGCAGCACCTCACCTCACCTCACACCCTGCAGCACCTCACCTCACACTCTGCAGCACCTCACCTCACCTCACACTCTGCAGCACCTCACCTCACACTCTGCAGCTCTTCATCTCACGCTTTAAAGCACCTCACCTCACACTCGGCAGCAGCTCACCTCACCTCACACTCTGCAGCACCTCACCCCACGCTCTGCAGCACCTCACCTTACACTCTGCAGCACCTCACCTCACGCTCTACAGCACCTCACCTCACACTCTGCAGCACCTCACCTCATCTCACGCTCTGCAGCACCTCACCTCACCTCACACCCTGCAGCACCTCACCTCACACTCTGCAGCACCTCACCTCACCTCACACTCTGCAGCACCTCACCTCACACTCTGCAGCACTTCATCTCACGCTCTAAAGCACCTCAGCTCACACTCGGCAGCACCTCACCTCACGCTCTGCAGCACCTCACCTCACACTCTGCAGCACATCACCTCACCTCACACTCTGCAGCACCTCACCTCACACTCTGCAGCACCTCACCTCACCTCATACTCTGCAGCACCTCACCTCACCTCACACTCTGCAGCACCTCACCTCACGCTCTGCAGCACTTCATCCCACACTCTGCAGCACCTCACCTCACCTCACACTCTGCAGCGCCTCACCTCACCTCACACTCTGCAGCACCTCACCTCACACTCTGCAGCACCTCACCTCATGCTCTGCAGCACCTCACCTCACCTCATGCTCTACAGCTTCTCACCTCACGCTCTGCACCACCTCACCTCACACTCTGCAGCACCTCACCTCATGCTCTGCAGCACCTCACCTCACCTCATGCTCTACAGCACCTCACATCACGCTCTGCAGCACCTCACCTCACACTCTGCAGCACCTCACCTCACGCTCTGCAGCACTTCATCTCACGCTCTACAGCACCTCACCTCACACTCTGCAGCACCTCACCTCAACGCTCTGCAGCACCTCACCTCACACTCTGCAGCACCTCACCTCACACTCTGCAGCACCTCACCTCACGCTCTGCAGCACCTCACCTCACCTCACACTCTGCAGCACCTCACCTCACGCTCTACAGCACCTCACCTCACACTCTGCAGCACCTCACCTCACACTCTGCATCACCTCACGCTCTGCAGCACCTAACCTCACCTCACACTCCGCAGCACCTCACCTCACGCTCTGCAGCACCTCACCTCACCTCACGCTCTACAACACCTCCCCTCACACTCTGCAGCACCTGACCTCACGCTCTGCAGCACCTCACCTTACGCTCTGCAGCACTTCACCTCACACTCTGCAGCACCTCACCTCACACTCTGCAGCACCTCACCTCACACTCTGCAGCACCTCACCTCACGCTCTGCAGCACTTCATCTCACGCTCTATAGCACCTCACCTCACACTCTGCAGCACCTCACCTCACGCTCTGCAGCACCTCACTTCATACTCTGCAGCACATCACCTCACGCTCTGCAGCACCTCACCTCACCTCACCTCATACTCTGCAGCACCTCACCTCACGCTCTACAGCACCTCACCTCACACTCTGCAGCACCCCACTCTGCAGCACCTCACCTCACGCTCTACAGCACCTCACCTCACACTCTGCAGCACCTCACCTCACCTCACGCTCTGCAGCACCTCACCTCACCTCACACTCTGCAGCACCTCACCTCACACTCTGCAGCACCTCACCTCACACTCTGCAGCACCTCACCTCACACTCTGCAGCACCTCACCTCACGCTCTGCAGCACCTCCCCTTACGCTCTGCAGCACCTCACCTCACACTCTGCAGCACCTCACCTCACCTCACACTCTGCAGCACCTCACCTCACACTCTGCAGCACCTCACCTCACGCTCTGCAGCACCTCACCTCACCTCACGCTCTGCAGCACCTCACCTCACCTCACACTCTGCAGCACCTCACCTCACACTCTGCAGCACCTCACCTCACACTCTGCAGCACCTTACCTCACGCTCTGCAGCACCTCACCTGACGCTCTGCAGCACCTCCACATCACACTCTGCAGCACCTCACCTCACGCTCTGCAGCACCTCACCTCAGGCTCTACAGCACCTCACCTCACACTCTGCAGCACCTCACCTCACGCTCGGCAGCACCTCACCTCACACCTCACCTCACGCTCTGCAGCACCTCACCTCACGCTCTGCAGCACCTCACCTCACACTCTGCAGCACCTCACCTCACGCTCTGCAGCACCTCACCTCACACTCCGCAGCACCTCACCTCACGCTCTGCAGCACCTCACCTCATGCTCTGCAGCACCTCGCCTCACCTCACACTCTGCAGCACCTCAAGCTCTGCAGCACCTCACTTCACCTAACGCTCTACAGCACCTCACCTCACACTCTGCAGCACCTCACCTCACGCTCTGCAGCACCTCACCTCATGCTCTGCAGCACCTCGCTTCACCTCACACTCTGCAGCACCTCACGCTCTGCAGCACCTCACTTCACCTAACGCTCTACAGCACCTCACCTCACACTCTGCAGCACCTCACCTCCCGCTCTGCAGCACCTCACCTCACACTCTGCAGCACCTCACCTCACACTCTGCAGCACCTCACCTCACGCTCTACAGCACCTCACCTCTCACTCTGCAGCATCTCACCTCACGCTCTGCAGCACCTCACCTCACGCTCCGCAGCACATCACCTCACGCTCTGCAGCACCTCAACTCACCTCACACTCTGCAGCACCTCACATCACACTCTGCAGCACCTCACCTCAGGCTCTACAGCACCTCTCCTCACACTCCGCAGCACCTCACGCTCGGCAGCACCTCACCTCACACCTCACCTCACGCTCTGCAGCACCTCACCTCACGCTCTGCAGCACCTCACCTCACACTCTGCAGCACCTCACCTCACGCTCTGCAGCATCTCACCTCACACTCCGCAGAACCTCACCTCACGCTCTGCAGCACCTCACCTCATGCTCTGCAGCACCTCGCCTCACCTCACACTCTGCAGCACCTCACGCTCTGCAGCACCTCATTTCACCTAACGGTCTTCAGCACCTCACCTCACACTCTGCAGCACCTCACCTCACGCTCTGCAGCACCTCACCTCACACTCTGCAGCACCTCACCTCACGCTCTGCAGCACCTCACCTCACACTCTGCAGCACCTCACCTCACACTCTGCAGCACCTCACCTCACGTTCTGCAGTACCTCACCTCACCTCACACTCTGCAGCCTTCACCTCACACTCTGCAGCACCTCACCTCACCTCACACTCTGCAGCACCTCACCTCACGCTCTGCAGCACCTCACCTCACGCTCTGCAGCACCTCACTTCACCTAACGCTCTACAGCACCTCACCTCACACTCTGCAGCACCTCACCTCACGCTCTGCAGCACCTCACCTCACACACTGCAGCACCTCACCTCACACTCTGCAGCACCTCACCTCACGTTCTGCAGTACCTCACCTCACCTCACACTCTGCAGCACCTCACCTCACGCTCTGCAGCACCTCACCTCACGCTCTACAGCACCTCACCTCACACTCTGCAGCACCTCACCTCACGCTCTGCAGCACATCACCTCACGCTCTGCAGCACCTCACCTCACGCTCTGCAGCACCTCACCTCACCTCACGCTCTGCAGCACCTCACTTCACGCTCTGCAGCACCTCACCTCACACTCTGCAGCACCTCACCTCACGCTCTGCAGCACCTCACCTCACACTCCGCAGCACCTCACTTCACACTCTGCAGCACCTCACCTCACCTCACACTCTGCAGCACCTCACCTCACGCTCTGCAGCACCTCAACCCTCGCTCTACAGCACCTTACCTCACACTCTGCAGCACCTCACCTCACGCTCTGCAGCACATCACCTCACGCTCTGCAGCACCTCACCTCACACTCTGCAGCACCTCACCTCACACTCTACAGCACCTCACCTCACGCTCTGCAGCACCTCACCTCACGCTCTGCAGCACCTCACCTCACACTCTGCAGCACCTCACCTCACGCTCTGCAGCACCTCACCTCACGCTCTGCAGCACCTCACCTCACGCTCTGCAGCACCTCACCTCACGCTCTGCAGCACCTCACCTCACGCTCTGCAGCACCTCACCTCACGCTCTGCAGCACCTCACCTCACGCTCTGCAGCACCTCACCTCACACTCTGCAGCACCTCACTCTGCAGCACCTCACGCTCTGCAGCACCTCACCTCACACTCTGCAGCACCTCACCTCACACTCTGCAGCACCTCTCCTAACGCTCTGCAGCACCTTACCTCACACTCTGCAGCACCTCACCTCACACTCTGCAGCACCTCACCTCACACTCTGCAGCACCTCACCTCACGCTCTGTAGCACCTCACCTCACCTCACACTCTGCAGCACCTCACCTCACGCTCTGCAGCACCTCACCTCACGCTCTGCAGCACCTCACCTCACACTCTGCAGCACCTCACCTCACGCTCTGGAGCACCTCACCTCACGCTCGACCAAATGAAGCGCAGGAGGGGTTTAAGGGCTCACCTACTCCCTTCGGCAAATAGTCTCTCAACTATCAAACTTGTCCACACTTCTGTTTCCTTGACTGGGACAAAAATTTCCCCTGCCTGCTGTACATTTGTGTTCACATGGCCCGAGTGCCCAGCTGCGTGTTTCTGGTATTCAATTATTTTTTAGTATTTTTGGCCCAGGGGTCACACATGCCCTGTGCACACTTGACATGTCCCGGATGTCTCCTGTGAGCCTAAGTGCCAGCACAAACACACCCTGATTGACAGGCAATGGACTACTACCCTTGTCATGTGTTTCGCACATAGAGCGGTGATGGCGGCACACAATGTTTTGTGAATCTATAGTTGTGGCCTGATCTGTTTATGAGACCTGGGTGAAATTTAGAGTACACTGGTGTAATTTATGAAATTTGGGAATTTTGTATTATGCATGTTACACAAAATTTCTGATATTAATGCAATACGCCGAATTACATCAAACACATCATTAGTGGTGAAAGTTTACCGCCAAAGCATGGGAGCAACAGAATGCAAGCAGCTGTTGTTCGAGGTGCTTTAATTCTTTTTGTACTTTTTTTGCTAAAAACACAATCTTGCATCAAAAAATGATACAAGCATCATTTCACACTAACATATAGGGGGTCATTCTAACTCTGGCGGGCGGCGGAGGCCGCCCGCCAGAGTTCCCCCGCCAGAACACCGCTCCGCGGTCCGAAGACCGCCGCAGTGATTCTGGGTTTCCCACTGGGCTGGCGGGCGACCGCCAAAAGGCCGCCCGCCAGCCCAGTGGGAAACACCCTCCCACGATGAAGCCGGCTCCGAATGGAGCCGGCGGAGTGGGAGGTGTGCGACGGGTGCAGTAGCACCCGTCGCGAATTTTAGTGTCTGCTAAGCAGACACTGAAATTCTTTGTGGGGCCCTCTTACAGGGGCCCCTGCAGTGCCATTGGCAGGGGCCCCACGACACCCCATACCACCATCCTGTTCCTGGCGGCCGAACCGCCAGGAACAGGATGGCGGTATGGGGTGTCGGAATCCCCATGGCGGCGCAGCAAGCTGCGCCTCCATGGAGGATTCCTAAGGGCAGCGGAAAACCGGCGGGAGACCGCCGGTTTTCCCTTTCTGACCGTGGCCAAACCGCCGCGGTCAGAATGCCCTTGAGAGCACCGCCAGCCTGTTGGCGGTGCTCTCGCGGTCGTTGACCCTGGCGGTCAATGACCGCCAGGGTCAGAATGACCCCCATAGTGCTAAATGACAGATTTGCACTACACATAATTTTGCTAAAATCATGGAATTAGATACATGAAAGCAAATTATGCATATTTCACACAATCTAACTGTTTATCTATGTGACTGGAGTGGAGGCCTAATGGCCCACTTGTGTAATGTTCCATTTTTATGAGCTTACCAAACTCCTAGAGCTAACATTCCAAGTGCATGTTTTTGTGTGTAGCCTGTGTGGTATAAGCATGGTGTATGTTTGTGTGTGTGTGTGTGTGTGTGTGAGAACCGGAGTAATGGAGGCCTGTGGGATCCATTTTAGATACCCCGGCCTGTGCTTTTTTTACATAATGGAGGCGAGGTTGTTTTCATAGACAGTGGAAGTGTATGCTGATATTCCTGAAGCTGGTGGGACTGGACCTAGACACTGAAGTGCAGAAAGAGCAATTCCTTTAGAAAGTCAATTAAGCCGTTTGCTGAGCCTTCCTGATTAGTCTTCCTGAAACATTGCCATTTGGTAGATGGTGGGAGTGAAATGTGGGGACTGCAGTCTCTGTTGTGCAAGGTGAAGAGAACCCTTTGGGTGAGTCCCACCCCAAACTGATTCTGAAAGTACAGAAAATGGATGCACATCTCCTGGTTGCCAGTTCCACGTTCTATTCTCTGTGACTAAGGAAGGGAGTTATCTGCAGAGTAGTCACAATGCTGTGCAACCAGAGCTGGTGCCTGCCTGACAGCCAAGTGCCGAGAGGTGAGGGAACATTGCCTGAGTCTACCCCTTCCTGGAAGAGCTGTATAAGTCTAGAAGCCAGCCTACCTGCTGTGAGAGGGAAGGAGTCTGCCATTTCTACAGGAGGAGTGACTTCCAAGGAGATAAAATTCCCTATGACCCTGGTGTTGGTGGATTTTGCCAGGAGACAAGAACTGTGGAGAGCTATCTGTGCACCCTAGTGTCAACAGGTAATAGAATCTACACTCGCAGTTCCTGGGGACAACCTGATTATATGACCTTAAGATTGCCAAAGTCCTGTCAGTCCTGGGATCTGAGTTGGCATGGCCTGTGACAGAAGAAGGGCAGCGTGTACCTGGCCACTGTGCCCGAAGAAACTGTGCCTCAATCTTAACCACGGTGCCAGAAGAAATTGGGGAACGACATCAGGCGCTGTGCCAGAAGAAATCTCTTTCTGAACTAAGGCACTTTGCCCAAGAAGAGTGAAGCTGGGGAATGGTCTTGTTGGGGAGCTGAGGAGGGTCTGTACGTGGCTGCACCACCCTTGAAGATCAGCCTGTGTGTGGTCAGGATGAGATCAGCCCAAGCGTGGCCGTACCGACTCCAGAGCACCTGCTAACCTGTTCTGTATGTTATACAGAATACATCGAGAACTGCTATTCTTGTCTGGGAGGCTTCTGCCTACAGCCAATAGATACATGAAGCAGCAAACTTGCCAAAGGTGTGTCTGCAGAGTAGGAACCTGCAGCCACAGAGAAGAAGAGAAGCATCTGCCAGCGCTTCTGAGCCACATGTTCTCCCAGAAGTAGGATAGAGGTCTTGTGAAGGCAGGCAGCTGCCCAGTAGCACTGAAGGCTTTATGGACTGATCAACCAAATCTCACGCAGTGAGTACTGTAAACATGAACTGTGAAAGACTGGAAGCACTTTGCTGTAGATGGGATGTGCAGCACCTGAGCCTCCACACACTATTTCTCAGACCATAGAGGTAATTGCTTAGACCAGAAGATGGTAGGTGAGGGGAAGTAGTGAGTAAAGGTGTAACCCAATCACAGTGTCCAGGACACTAAATTGCATCTTGCTTACATTGTGTAAGTAGTATTAGTCCTAGTATGCATGAAAGTAGTTTTCTAGGTTGGATAATTAGTTTTTCACTTCCTGTGTGAATGTATATGGTATTACTGTAATGTTAACCTACCATAGAGGCTGCACAAGTTTTGTACAGTGCCAAAGGAAAGCTTAAAGTAAACGAGTGATAGAAGAGGTGGCTGGTTTATGGAAAGTTAATGCATTGTGATGTAGTGTTCTTTAAAGAGGTGAGTCTTCAACTCTTTCCTAAATTGAAGTAACATTGAGGCGGTCCTGATGGATACAGAGATGTTGTTCCAGATCCTGGATACATAGATGGAAAAGTTCTGCCGCCTTGTTTTTGTTTTTTTTAACACTTCCTAACTTGCATTCTGATGATGTCCTGGCTGCGGGCTGCCGAGAACTATCTGTGATGGTAACCTTGTCTACAAGATAAAGGGGGTGCTTGCCATGAGTAATTTGTAAATGATGCAGCTGGTTTTGAAGATGGTGCAGGCAAGCAAAAGGACTAATGAAGATCCATCAGGCCTTGAATGAGGCATGATGTGGTGTAGAATGCCTTTAAAGTGTGCCAGTGTGGAGTCTATGGGGCTACGCAGCAGGATATAACCATGATCCAGATGCAAGACTACAAGAACTTGTTGAGTCCTGAGCACGAGCACCCCTACACTACCTTCATGAGAAGCCTGTGCTTGCTCGCCATCATTACCACTTAAGGTTGTGTACTGGTTTGTGGAGTCATAATAGGTCGAATCCATGGACATCTGAGGCAAATGGCCTCAACCACCATAGTTGACGCCTGCTAGCCTCTTCCTGCCCGAGGCCCCCTGAATGGGATCAGACCCCCACACATTTGTGTTGACACTCAATGTTCTGTAGCAGCCTCTTAGCAGCACAATTGCTATACAAAAACCACAAACAAAATTGAAAAGTTAAATAAATGTTAGGAGTTTCTGTGTGTTTCTTTATGCCAAATCCTGGCCTCTTATTACCACTGGGGGATCTCAGATTACAGATGATTACTTTTGACACTCTAAATAATGGGTGCCATCTTGTGAGAACATGAAACTTTTGAAAGCCACATTTTCTTTATGGATATACTTGTAAATAACACTGGTGCACTTCATGTTCACTTTTTCACATTTCACTTGACCGTCACTTTGTAAGAGCACCTTATTTTTACTCTGTAGAAATGTTATCATTACTTTGGATGTTGAGACTTGAGTTTGTTTTTGAATTGTATATTTTATTTTGCAAAAATAAAAAAGAGGAATTTCTCATATGAAATCGATAAGAAAAAGCCCTATCTTTTGGGAGGGTGTACTTTTGCAGTGGAAGTCGAGGATAAAACTTCCCCCCATTGGACCAATTTTTTGTTCATAGACGTATTTACCTGGGTCCACGGGTTACAGTGTTTGCCCTTTTTGATGCTATATATAGATTGATTACCGCGGTCTTCTCTCCTAGCAGCACTGCTCATATTCATGAGCCTCATGAGACATTGAGGGACAGTGAGAACCAAACAGGGAGCAGAAGGCCATTAACCTTGGAAGTATTATGCTAATATAGCGAAACCAAAGGCTTTAGGCCCACTTTGGTGAGAACTTACTTAGAAACAAGGAAAGTGTGATTCTACCTGCTTGTGCATTACACCTTGAGTGCTGCAACACCTCCATTTCTGTCTCCATTAAATGTTTGGTGGTCAGACACAGGTATGTAATGCAGTTGTGGGAGCAAAACCATACCCCAAAATTTTAGGACATCCCAAAATTTTGAAACCCCGAAATTTACTCATATGGTTCCTTCATAGAAAATAATTGCGTAAAAAGGCACCACTCCCAACATCAGTTTAGCGGAGTATCAAAATAAGTAACTGTGACCACTCAAAACTGAGTTCTAAATCAGAAGGAAGGTTAAAGGGTTTTATTGCAGAAATCTCAAAATCATGTGGTATAGAATAAATGTCATGAGGGCTGAAATGTAGAGTTATCACAGACTAGTCAATCACTAAAAATCATTCTAAGTCTCAAATGAGCAAACAAATCAGAAAAGAGTCGGAAGACATTCGTATTAGCAACTAGGAAAGCTAAAATAACCTTCAGCAAAATCTTGCTCACCTCCAGAATCAATGAGTTCCTATACTCAATTCCTGCATAACAAATTAGCTAAAACTGCAGATTCATCATAGCATGATTGCATGTAACAACTCTTTATCAAATCATGAAAAAAGTCATCATCTTCATACTTCAGCACTATCCCATTTCTAAGAAAGCATCCTGCATCTTTGGTGTCATTGTAATCCAGAGATGTTCAAACAAATATGAAACATTTAATATTAACAGTTCATGCTGTGACTAGCTTGTCCAACGGAACTACAGCAGAAAAACCTTGAGTGTGTCAACATATCTAGTGCACTAGAGGTTTCACCAATAAGCCTTGTATCCATAACAATGAGAAAAACATTACGTCAACTGCCTTCTGTTCTTGCAAAGCCTGTGGGGAGAGAAGATGCTCGCAGGAAACTAATGGGAAGAGCTGAATATAGAAATGAAAGACAGAAGAAGCATCCATTTTATCCAAAATGGAGTTTTCCCCTAAATGTAGCATAACTAATTCATGTTAATAAACACGCTTGTAAACCTCACATTAAACTTCTTCGAACTATAATCATAAAAGTAATTAATACTCAGTAATATTTGTGGCACAAAATATCATTCTAAAAAAGCATCTGGACAGATTATCCTCACAGTGCTCAGAGCAGAGAGGGCATTGGTCTGGTTTACTTGAGAAATGACTATCAACCACTCGCAGAAAGAGGTTAGCAAACTGAAGAGGTCCCAGCAGGAATGGGGAGGACAGCAGGCAGTTATCACCAAAGGAGCAAGAGACTGGAAGAAGAATGCAACATCCAAAAGAGGGTGAGTAGAGCGAGGTCACATTGCAACAAACACCATGCTGAAATGTGCATCGATATCCATATGTGATGCTGGCATCACATGCACTTCTAGCCAGAGCAACGTCCATAATATGACAGGTACTGCTAGGGATACAATTTTAAGCTTGTGAAAAACATTTGTATAGAGTGGATTAATGCCCCTCTTTTACGTGGAATCAGTGTTTCACTGTTCATTCATTGCATCGTATTTAATTCTTTGACATTTTAAGGACATGTGATGGAATGTAGTAAATTTAGTGATGTCTTCAGTAGATCCTTTGTGTCGAATAGATCATATCTTGAAATAGGCATCCCAATGTCTCCAATGTGTTATAACGCGACTATGTCAAAAATATAATAAAAAGGGAACCCTATGCATGTGACTAATGAACAGTAAAATTGATACACACCGAAAAAAACAACATTTAAGAATTGCGGACCGTAATTATAATAAGTGAAGTGCGCCGACATAGAGAGTCTAAACCACGAGTCTTGTGCCAAACCAACTTACAAAATCCTGACGATAAACTGTGTGTTGTGCAGATGGAATGTGGTGATGGATTTTACTGCTGCTCATTTAAGTGGGCTTGGATTTGTCTTTAGGTCTGGTTGACAGCACAACTGTCTGTTACCTATTGTTAACAATTCTTTAAAATATACATAGGGTGTGCTTTTGCTCCACCCAAAGGAGTATTTCTCTCCCACTTCATGCTTTTTTCTGCTTTATTTATCATTTCACTGCCTCTAGCGTGCTTGCATTGCAGTGCACCCCGGATAATTATACATCTGAAGAGTACATTGAATCGCTGTATATTAAATCAACTCATGCATATACTATATACAGAAAATAATCATGTTTTGTTTTTTCCACTGCAGCACTCCTTTTGTTTAATGTTTTAGCCAGAACTCAAAATGCAAGCCAGACCGATTAGCTTTGGCAAGGCTTGATTTGATTAAGTTAAGGCATAGAACAGATATTATATTTGTTAGATCCCTCTTCCAGTCTGAAATGAGCCAAGAACTGAAAGGTTTCCATTTTAGATGCTTCTATTTGTACATGCTTTGTTGATATTTTGCATTATTTTTAAGACTATATTGATTGCACTGTGCACTATTTTAGTTATCAGAACTAGGGTGCTCTAAATACCATATTTTAGTAATTTTCACAATACCGAGTCATGTATGTCACATAGATAAGTTACTGAAATCCCAAGCCTGACGCAAAAACAATACAAAATTGATTTAAAAAATACTCACATGTATGTGTGTACGCATATTCATGGGGTTTTCTTACTTTCATCATCAGATTTTTGTAATTTTTATGTCGTTTACAAAACCTTTCAAACCTTTTTAGGGCTGATTTTACATCATACTGTGCTTATAATGTAACAATATCGGAAAAATATGAAGAAAGATATGCTGTCAATGTAGTCCAATGGCAGAGTGCGAGCCACGGCGTAGGCTTCGCCATGTTTGAGCGTCACCGAGCACGTTGTGGCCCGGCGCGTGAAGGCGCTGGCAGGCTCGTGCTTCCACCTGATAGCTGTTGATCTGTCATTGCAGCACCGAGCTGGACAATGCCCTGCAGATGCTCGGTGGCAGCTGTGCCTCAGAGTGTCCCGCCTTTCGCCGGAAGATGTTGACACTGCTTAGAATTTGCTGTACCAGAGCTACAGAGATAACAGAATCTCTTTCCCATCGCAGAGCTCGGCTGCTCTTCTGTCGAAGGCAGCAGAGGGATCCTGACAGATGATTTTCCATGTTGAAAAAATCAGGCAGACACTTCTGTATTATTTCAAAAGACTTGCTTTTTTCTTGAGAAATTAAGAACATGGAATCAATATTTTTCATTTGATAAAGACGATTTTTTTTTACTGGGGATAATAAAATGGTAAAATCATGTAATTTGAATTGAAAGTGAAGAACTCTTGCTTTGTTCATAATATAGGAGTTCTTCTCCCAGAGTTATCATGGGCCTGATAGGTAATGACGTTAATGCATAGGCATGGGTTCACAAAAAATGCCGAGGGTAGAGGAAGTGACATCACATTCGCTTTGATCTCTAAAAGCAGCACAAGGTTGGCTCCTTATGGCACTCCATCCCTCACAAGCATGAAAATGTAACCTGCCAAAAGTAAATTGGGCTTTCAGAGTCACGAGTCCTGCGTGCATTCTGTTCCTGCTGGTGTCACCTGGACCCTTGGGAGCAGGTGTAGTAGGGCAGTGCCCAGGGCACCAAAGGATAGGCCATCGGAAGCAGCTCAAACAAAGCATGTCCCTAGACCAGTGGTTCCCAAACTGTGGTCCGGAGACCCTTGGGGATCCGCAAAGCCTCCTCAGGTGGTCCGCGACTAATTACAAAATTAATATTAACAAATTAGGTCCCCAGCTTTTAGTAATGACTCCCCAGATTCCAATAATTATTCAGTAGGGGTCCCCGGGTTCCAGTAATGATAAAGTGGGGGTCCACAGTAGTCAAAGGTTTGGGAACCACTTCTCTAGACCTTTCAGCCTCCATTGATTTATTTTCTACCATTAATTTGTCTTTTGCTACCACCAGAGCTGCAATTCGAACCAGGAAAGTCTCACAAAGACCACTGGCGAGGGGCAACGCTGATTCAAGAGAGGGCAAACGTCAGTATTAGTTCCATGGCTCTCTTCCCCTTCACAGTCCTTGCTAATGAGGTGGGTACAACCTCCAGGACAGGGAACCCTGGTTACTGCTTGTAATGGTACTGAAAACATGTGCCCACCTGCCCAGAGTGGATGCAATAAAAAGGATAGCATTCTCACATTAGAAGACTGGAATTTTGGTTTCATGTTTGCTTCTGTGATTTGGTCTCTATGCTTCATTCTCTTAGTGTCCCTCCCCTCAAGATAGTGGGAATCAGCGATGTGACGGGCATTGTTTTCAGTCATAAGCAAGCTCTATTAGCTAAAGGGAATTTTGAGGGCTTGATGCCATAATTGTAGGAAAAAAAATCACTCCCATATTCTGCAATTGTAGTAGTGTGGTATTTGCTTGCCCGGTGACTCCCAAGGCCTCTAATGTCAAGGTGTTAGAAGGTGTGGGGTATGGTTTGTTGCATAGTGGGATGATGGGTTGCTGTCTCTTCAAAATAAAAGGTAGCACACTCTATAAGAATAAGTGCTTACCTGTTAATTTCAAACCATGATTCTTTTGTTTTTCTGCACTGAGTCTCTATCATGGCTGTCTCTCCCGGGATACAAAGAGAGAAGGCAAGGATGTATACAGAGAGTCAGTCTTAGATCACTTTCCTCCTCTCCTTCGTGCATTCTGTTCCTGCTGGTGTCACCTGGACCCTTGGGAGCAGGTGTAGTAGGGCAGTGCCCAGGGCACCAAAGGATAGGCCATCGGAAGCAGCTCAAACAAAGCATGTCCCTAGACCAGTGGTTCCCAAACTGTGGTCCGGAGACCCTTGGGGATCCGCAAAGCCTCCTCAGGTGGTCCGCGACTAATTACAAAATTAATATTAACAAATTAGGTCCCCAGCTTTTAGTAATGACTCCCCAGATTCCAATAATTATTCAGTAGGGGTCCCCGGGTTCCAGTAATGATAAAGTGGGGGTCCACAGTAGTCAAAGGTTTGGGAACCACTTCTCTAGACCTTTCAGCCTCCATTGATTTATTTTCTACCATTAATTTGTCTTTTGCTACCACCAGAGCTGCAATTCGAACCAGGAAAGTCTCACAAAGACCACTGGCGAGGGGCAACGCTGATTCAAGAGAGGGCAAACGTCAGTATTAGTTCCATGGCTCTCTTCCCCTTCACAGTCCTTGCTAATGAGGTGGGTACAACCTCCAGGACAGGGAACCCTGGTTACTGCTTGTAATGGTACTGAAAACATGTGCCCACCTGCCCAGAGTGGATGCAATAAAAAGGATAGCATTCTCACATTAGAAGACTGGAATTTTGGTTTCATGTTTGCTTCTGTGATTTGGTCTCTATGCTTCATTCTCTTAGTGTCCCTCCCCTCAAGATAGTGGGAATCAGCGATGTGACGGGCATTGTTTTCAGTCATAAGCAAGCTCTATTAGCTAAAGGGAATTTTGAGGGCTTGATGCCATAATTGTAGGAAAAAAAATCACTCCCATATTCTGCAATTGTAGTAGTGTGGTATTTGCTTGCCCGGTGACTCCCAAGGCCTCTAATGTCAAGGTGTTAGAAGGTGTGGGGTATGGTTTGTTGCATAGTGGGATGATGGGTTGCTGTCTCTTCAAAATAAAAGGTAGCACACTCTATAAGAATAAGTGCTTACCTGTTAATTTCAAACCATGATTCTTTTGTTTTTCTGCACTGAGTCTCTATCATGGCTGTCTCTCCCGGGATACAAAGAGAGAAGGCAAGGATGTATACAGAGAGTCAGTCTTAGATCACTTTCCTCCTCTCCTTCGTGCATTCTGTTCCTGCTGGTGTCACCTGGACCCTTGGGAGCAGGTGTAGTAGGGCAGTGCCCAGGGCACCAAAGGATAGGCCATCGGAAGCAGCTCAAACAAAGCATGTCCCTAGACCAGTGGTTCCCAAACTGTGGTCCGGAGACCCTTGGGGATCCGCAAAGCCTCCTCAGGTGGTCCGCGACTAATTACAAAATTAATATTAACAAATTAGGTCCCCAGCTTTTAGTAATGACTCCCCAGATTCCAATAATTATTCCGTAGGGGTCCCCGGGTTCCAGTAATGATAAAGTGGGGGTCCACAGTAGTCAAAGGTTTGGGAACCACTTCTCTAGACCTTTCAGCCTCCATTGATTTATTTTCTACCATTAATTTGTCTTTTGCTACCACCAGAGCTGCAATTCGAACCAGGAAAGTCTCACAAAGACCACTGGCGAGGGGCAACGCTGATTCAAGAGAGGGCAAACGTCAGTATTAGTTCCATGGCTCTCTTCCCCTTCACAGTCCTTGCTAATGAGGTGGGTACAACCTCCAGGACAGGGAACCCTGGTTACTGCTTGTAATGGTACTGAAAACATGTGCCCACCCGCCCAGAGTGGATGCAATAAAAAGGATAGCATTCTCACATTAGAAGACTGGAATTTTGGTTTCATGTTTGCTTCTGTGATTTGGTCTCTATGCTTCATTCTCTTAGTGTCCCTCCCCTCAAGATAGTGGGAATCAGCGATGTGACGGGCATTGTTTTCAGTCATAAGCAAGCTCTATTAGCTAAAGGGAATTTTGAGGGCTTGATGCCATAATTGTAGGAAAAGAAATCACTCCCATATTCTGCAATTGTAGTAGTGTGGTATTTGCTTGCCCGGTGACTCCCAAGGCCTCTAATGTCAAGGTGTTAGAAGGTGTGGGGTATGGTTTGTTGCATAGTGGGATGATGGGTTGCTGTCTCTTCAAAATAAAAGGTAGCACACTCTATAAGAATAAGTGCTTACCTGTTAATTTCAAACCATGATTCTTTTGTTTTTCTGCACTGAGTCTCTATCATGGCTGTCTCTCCCGGGATACAAGGAGAGAAGGCAAGGATGTATACAGAGAGTCAGTCTTAGATCACTTTCCTCGTCTCCTTCGTGCATTCTGTTCCTGCTGGTGTCACCTGGACCCTTGGGAGCAGGTGTAGTAGGGCAGTGCCCAGGGCACCAAAGGATAGGCCATCGGAAGCAGCTCAAATAAAGCATGTCCCTAGACCAGTGGTTCCCAAACTGTGGTCCGGAGACCCTTGGGGATCCGCAAAGCCTCCTCAGGTGGTCCGCGACTAATTACAAAATTAATATTAACAAATTAGGTCCCCAGCTTTTAGTAATGACTCCCCAGATTCCAATAATTATTCAGTAGGGGTCCCCGGGTTCCAGTAATGATAAAGTGGGGGTCCACAGTAGTCAAAGGTTTGGGAACCACTTCTCTAGACCTTTCAGCCTCCATTGATTTATTTTCTACCATTAATTTGTCTTTTGCTACCACCAGAGCTGCAATTCGAACCAGGAAAGTCTCACAAAGACCACTGGCGAGGGGCAACGCTGATTCAAGAGAGGGCAAACGTCAGTATTAGTTCCATGGCTCTCTTCCCCTTCACAGTCCTTGCTAATGAGGTGGGTACAACCTCCAAGACAGGGAACCCTGGTTACTGCTTGTAATGGTACTGAAAACATGTGCCCACCCGCCCAGAGTGGATGCAATAAAAAGGATAGCATTCTCACATTAGAAGACTGGAATTTTGGTTTCATGTTTGCTTCTGTGATTTGGTCTCTATGCTTCATTCTCTTAGTGTCCCTCCCCTCAAGATAGTGGGAATCAGCGATGTGACGGGCATTGTTTTCAGTCATAAGCAAGCTCTATTAGCTAAAGGGAATTTTGAGGGCTTGATGCCATAATTGTAGGAAAAAAAATCACTCCCATATTCTGCAATTGTAGTAGTGTGGTATTTGCTTGCCCGGTGACTCCCAAGGCCTCTAATGTCAAGGTGTTAGAAGGTGTGGGATATGGTTTGTTGCATAGTGGGATGACGGGTTGCTGTCTCTTCAAAATAAAAGGTAGCACACTCTATAAGAATAAGTGCTTACCTGTTAATTTCAAACAATGATTCTTTTGTTTTTCTGCACTGAGTCTCTATCATGGTTGTCTCTCCCGGGATACAAGGAGAGAAGGCAAGGATGTATACAGAGAGTCAGTCTTAGATCACTTTCCTTGTCTCCTTCAAAGAAGCACAGGTGGAAACAAAGGAAAAGAAATCTTCTCTCGAAGAAGAGAGAATTTAGATATGGTGGTTGTTTGAGTATATGTTGTAGAATCAGCTCACACTGACACATCTTTTACTTGAGTCGGTTAATCCCTGAACTTTTTAAGGCGGCATAATATGGTTCAAATGTTTGTCATTAGTATAAGGAACATGTAAGACGTTCCCCATATAATCAGGGAATCTTCAACATGGTGGGATGCTCCTCTCTATCATCTAAAGATGCTACACTAAGGGACGTATTGGACGAGCAGGTTGATTCAACGTCAAAGAAAATCTAAACATCTAGCTCTACGAGTAAATATACACACAGATTCCATGGTTCAGCTTGCACACCCCATCACTTAAGCTTTGAGTGAAAGCTCAATCTGCCATCTTTATGAGACTAAAATCTCAGGTTACATAAGGTGCAGTAATGGCAGTCGGAGACAGGCTGAGGAACAATCTGACTGATTGTTGTCATAAATGTCCCCAGCAACAGAGGTGGTGCCCAGCGGTAGCGGTGGTGAGCACTGACCTGCCGAGGGGTTGGAAAGATGCATTCTAAAAAGTAACATGACATGAAGGGCCCTAGAATGATGAGCTTGTGCGGCTTGAATAAAACGAGCACGAGGAGGACTACAAGTACAAATTATTACTGTTATATTACAACATAAGGTTTGCAAATTGTTAAAAACTATTTTCTGAAATCTCTCCATAGCCTGTTTTCAAGCACTTCTACAGTTCCTCTTCACCTGAACTTCGGCATAGAAATCCTGAGTCTTTGGCCCTCATTATGAATATGGCGGTCGAAACCGCTGTGTTCAAGCTGGCAGTAAAACTACTGACCGCCAGCGTTCCTGGATCCCGCCGGCCGCATAAAGAACATTCCTGTGGGCTGGCAGGTGGAAACATTGTTTCCGCCGGCCCACTCGAATGTCTGGCCAGGACATTGACGGCGGCTTCACACGGAGCCGCCGCCAATGCCTCTGTGCGGCGGGTGCAGCTGCACCCGTTGTGCAGATCTGACCTGCGCGATGGGGCACTGCACAGGGGCCCCTGCACTGCCCATGCCAAGCACATGTAGATTGGATCTGTCCTTGTTAGGTTGAGCACACAAGCGCTCTGAAGTGTTGTCATCTATCTGTGGGCTTTTAGCTACACCCATGCACGCCCATCACTATCACTCGTTCATGGGCTTGCCTTTCTAAAATCCTTTATCATCATTGGTAAATGCTTTCAGTTTGTCCCTCATTGAGAAGATTTTGTTACCGCCTTGGCCATTGACCCTGTTACATGGATAATTGCATGTTTGCAGATACGTTTGACTGCGAGCAAACTTTTTCCTTTAGTGTCTTCGCGCACACACTCATGGAGGCCGTGGCGCTTTGAACTGGCTCGCCTAGGTCAACTGTTTTACTTTTCATTTTCAATTGTTGTCCATAAATATGAACTCCACTTTTGATGCTCTGCCCCTTTTATCTGAAGTTTTGAAATAGTTTGTTGTAAGCGCGGGGTAGAAACTGTAGTCTTTCTGGAGTTGAGTGACAAATTTGGTTGTGATTGGGTGTTGAGTGACAGAACTTTGGCTGTGATTTAGTCTTCATGTAAAAACATTTAATCCAATTGGAATTACACAGTAGGTGTCTTAAATTAAGTATTTGAGTTTGTATGTGATCTTGTGCTTGTGCCTGTGTGTGTATATATATATATATATATACATATATATGTAAATATATATGTGTATAGATATATATTTAATTTCTTTAAATATGTTAGTTTTTTTCTGTTATTTAGTTTGTGTATGATTGTTGAATACAATATTTGATGCAGTATGTATATTTCTATTCTTTTTTGGTTTGTAAGTGATTGTTGTATTCTTTACTTTAAGTGTTGTAATATGTGTCTCTATGTATTTTTAGCTGGGTTTCTGGACCCAAAATAGACCATAAAATACTAATTGGTGCAGACATATGTTTAAGTTCTGTTTTGGCTATTGAAGAGGGAGTCAGATTCTTCTAATGCAAAGGATTGCAAAGCTAAATATAGTTACTCTCCGACCTGGACTTTCTCAGGGTTAGAACTTCTCCCTATGTAGAAAGAGCCTCAGTTTCAGCTCACCATCAGTTACAGGTAAGAAACTGGAATATGGATGCTTCAGAGAGTGAGACAGCAATAAAGATTTCATTTGAAGGTACAATGCTCTTCAGTGAAGAACTCAGGAAGAATGTCACAAGATATTTAAGCAGGTAAACACTTGGCCACATTCTAGAAACCAAAGCAGCCTTCACCACAATGGAGGTCTGCTCCCTTCCAGTAACAGTCATCCTGGATGCAGCAGAAGCAGAGATCAAAAGCAGATGATCAGCATGAGGCATCAAAGACAAATCCTTACTGCCAGCGGTCCTGTCTATGCAGCCACTCGCGTACAATATCAGTTTCAGAATAACTCAACTTCTTTCAAGATGCCTGTCTAAGATCCATTTGCAATTCTCAGGCTCAGGAGATTATGTAGGATGGATACTCAAACAATTTCAACCACCTTCATTATCTCGCTCCCTTGCAATTCAAAGTTGATCAAGACCACATTGTTGCATTAGAGGAGATGAGAACAGCCTTAGCAGAGGGAATTAACAACTATATGAAAAACAAACATGAAGGTGAACCAGTTAATAAAATCTATCAGCTCTAAGATTAATTCAGCAATGGATTTTCCCTTTGGTGATTCCAGAAATGTCATGGCAATTCTGGACTTAATTGATGTACATCTACATGTTTCCTTTATCAATCATCCTGAACTATGCAGAGGTATATCCTAACAGGATACCCTTAGATCCCAACCTGAACAACTGTCTTCTCTATAGGTTGCCACAAGGAATACTAAAGCAAGAATACAGAAATTATGTTGGTGCCTTCATCACCAACCCCCTTTACTAAACTAGAAGAAGTGTCACCTGACTCAATTCCAGAATTTGGCGTTTTTAAGTGTTCTGGGACAGGAAAGAGGGCTACACTTGGTGTTCCTGCTAGAGAAGAGGGAGGCCAGACTCGGGGAACATCAGTCAGATATCCTAATGAATTTACAGGCTCCAGATTAGGAGTCACTGTGTCCTGAAGGTACACCTGAAACA
This sequence comes from Pleurodeles waltl, assembly GCF_031143425.1. Taxonomy (NCBI): domain Eukaryota; kingdom Metazoa; phylum Chordata; class Amphibia; order Caudata; family Salamandridae; genus Pleurodeles; species Pleurodeles waltl. The sequence continues at coordinate 10,305,885 of NC_090441.1, forward strand.
TTTTCATTTCTGGAGAGACCAGAGTTCCAAGAGATTCTAGGTCAAGATTTGAGTACTGACAACAACTTATTATGACTTTCAATGGTGGCTAAGACTATTTAACCTCAGCAAAGTAGCACCTTTGAGGACATCAGTTAGATAAGAGTGCAAGCCTTCAAACCACAGCAGTAAAAGGCAGACAATTGATAGACATTTTTCCAACTAGAAGTTGGAGGTGGTCTTCAACTCTGTCAGGCATTTTTTGTTTTATCAGAAGACATTGTTGGTATGATCTAACAAAATAACATTGCAGAACAAGGGAGAACTCAGTCAGATTTGAGAGCTAAGCTAGCCTGTGTGCTGAATTCCTGAGCAAATATTTTCCCGTGGAACGTCTAAGCCTACTATTTTCAGAGGACAGAAATTCCTGATGTAGATGGTCTAAGTCAGATTTTCCATCATTGCAGGAGATATGTATGTGCCTTGTGTTCTTCCAGCTTTTGTGTAAGAAGTTTACGACTCGTTGCCTAAACCTTGTTAGCTTACCCCAAAATTCACAGATGCTGAGGTTTTGTTCCCATTCTTTCTAAACTTCAGGCCTGTGTGCTCGTCGTCATGACAGTATTCTTGCTGCAGAGCATAATATATGCCTATTGTGCATTTCTTCTAATTCTACATTTGCTATGAAGAAAGAAGCACAACAATAAATAGTGGTTCCTCCTTTCTAGGGCCACATCAACTGCTTACCTGTTTCACAAGGTGGGCACAGCTGTTCATCCATCATCTTACGGTATTCAGGCAAACTTACAGTTCTTGCAAAGAAGTGTTCTGCCTGGGATTGTCAGATGCAAGTCAGTGCTTAAGGACATATATTAAGGCTGTTCAGGCACATCGAGGAGGATTGGAAGAGGTGGGAAATGTAATTGTTAAGTTGATTCATAATTTTACTGATCAGAACCATCATTACGGGATCTTCACTTAGTATTGCAGTATCTCCAGTCCTCGGTTTTTGAACCTCTAGAGCCAGAATTAAATTGACCGAAATCTTTGAAAATTCAAAGTAGCATTTTTGATTTTCATCAATTACACTCCACAGTTGAGGAGTTACAGGTTTTGGCCAGAAGCTGTGATTTTAACCCCTTGGGTGCCCAGGACGTAACGGTTACGTCCTCGGCCTCGGTGCTCCCAGCCCATGGAGGGAGAACTAGCCTCCCACCCTCCACCCCTGGGCAGGGATGGAAGGGGAATCGCTTCCACTTCCACCCCGACTACTCCTACCCTCCCAGTGACATCTGATGACGTCAGCACGTGATCATCAGAGGTCGCCCTCATCGTGCTGGAAGCTCTGCTTCCAGTGCGACCAAGGAGAACCAGGTTAGTTTCTCCTCGGCACGGGGGAGGTCAGATAGGCATCGGAGGAAAGAAAAGGCTTGTCCTTTCCTCCGATGTCTCTCTGAGCATTTCAGCAGCACAATCGCATAGTGATCGTGTTGCAGAAATGCCCACTAGACAACAGGGAGTTTTTTGTTTTGTGCAATTGGCATGAGGGGAGCCGCCTCTTGTGCAAGGGTTGCTCCCCAAGTGGGGGCATTTTTTTATAAGGCCATTTCTGCCCCCCTTGGGGGCACATCGGCCTATAGTAATTAGGCCCATATGCCCCCAAGGGGGCAGAAACCTCTAGACGGCAGGGATTATTTACTTTTTTTTTTTTTTACTAGAGGAGAGCGGCCCCTTAGGCAAGGGTCACTCCCCTAGGGGCCAAATATATTTTAGGCCATTTCTGCCCCCCTTGGGGGCAGATCGGCCTATTTTTATTAGGCCAATCTGCACCCAAGGGGAGCAGAAATCACAAGACAGCAGGGATTTTTTTCTACAATTTCATAAGGGGAGTGACCCCTTAGGCAAGGATCACTCCTCTGGTGGGATCATTTATTTTAGGCCGTTTTTGACTCCCTTGGGGGCAGATAGGCCTATTTTAATTAGGTCAATCTGCCCCCAAGGGAAGCAGAAACTACTAGGCACCAAGGGTCTTTTTTTTGGATTATTTACAGATGAGATGCGACCCCTTAGGCATGGATCGCTCCCCTGGGCGGCAATTTTATTTTATTCCATTTCTGCCCACCTTGGGGGCAGATAGGCCTATTTTTATTAGGGCAATCTGCACCCAAGGGGGACAGAAAACACTAGACACCAGGGATTTTCTTTACGCCTATTTCATGCAAGTGGAGTGACCCCTTAGGCAAGGGTCGCTCCTATGGGGGACAATTTTATTTTAGGCCATTTTTGCCCCTTTTGGGGGGCAGATCGGCCTATTTCTATTAGGTCCATCTGCCCCCAAGCAGGGCAGAAACCACTTAGGCACCAGGGATTGGTGTGTTTTGTTTGGGGGTCAGCCCCTTGGGCAAGGGTCGCTCTCCATGGGGGCACATTACTGTTGGCTACTTCTGCCCCCCATGGGGGCAGATCAGCCTATTTTTGTATGGCCCACCTGCCCCCAAGGGAGAAAGAAAGCCCACTAGACAGCAGGGAAGATTTTTTTTTTCTAAAAAAAGAGGGTTGGGGTATGCCCAAACTCCCACCCCAAATAAATGAGGACAAAGTTGTTCTGCCCACCAGTGGGCTGATAGGGCAATTACCCCTGATCCACTTCCGGGGGTTGGGGGGGGTCAGAAAGCCTACTAGATGCCAGGGAATAAAAACAAATAGTGGGGTGGTGGTTACCAACCAGTATGGGCATGGTTACGCCCCCACCCCAACTGAAGGGGGTAACAGTCTTTCAGCTCTCCCCCGCACACTAAAAGATCTTATCCCAATGGCAAACAAGAGGACATTTGATTACTTTGGGTTTTTATATTAAATTTGGGCCATGAGAGCTTGGCTAACTCTCAAAATCGTCCCACTTGGAATGGTAAGGACTGCACTTTTTGGACTTTGGGAGGCTGCCATCCATAAAAATCTACCAGACCTAGACTCATCTGAAAACAAAACATCTGGGTGAGTTCAGGGTGGTGTGCTTCACATGCAGCCCACACCATTTTCTTACCCACAATGCCTTGCTATCTTCCAACTTTGCTTGCAATCACACATTTTTGTTATGGAACCTTCCGGAATCGGTTGGAACCCACAAAATTCCTACTAGCCAGCATTGTGGCATCTATACCGATAAAAATTCTGCCCACTTGCCAGCCTAAAAACGTTTTTTTTCAAACTGCCCTTTTGGACCCGCTTTGGTTCCCCCTCAATTTCAACATGTTTTGGCTCTTCCCTGTCACAGGTACTTAGCCCACCTACACAAGTGAGGTATCATTTTTATCGGGAGACTGAGGGGAACATTGGGTGGTAGGAAATTTGTGCTGGTGCGGTGATCCCACACAGAAATGTGGGGAAAATATGATTTTTTAGCTAAATTTGAGGTTTACTGAGGATTCTAGGTAAGAAAACACTGGGGTATCCATGCAAGTCACACCTCCCTGGACTCACTTGGGTGTCTAGTTTTCAGAAATGTCTGGGTTTTGTAGGTTTCCCTAGATGGCTGCTGAGCCCAGGACCAAAAACGCAGGTGCCCCCCTGCAAAAACAGGTAGTTTTGTAATTGATAATTTTGATGTGTCCACATAGTGTTTTGGGTCATTTTCTGTTGGGGGCACTAGGCCTACCCAAGCAAGTGAGGTACCATTTTTATTGGGAAATGTGGGGGAATGCTGGGTAGAGGGAAGTTTGTGGCTCCCCTCAGATTCCAAAAGTTTGCAGCACCGAAATGTGAGGAAAAAGTGTTTTGGGATTCTGGGTAACAGAACCTGGTGAGAGTGCCACAAGTTACCCTAGCCTGGGTTCCCCTAGATGGCTAGTTTTCATTGCAAAGATTTGATGTGTCCACATTGTGTTTTGGGACATTTCCTGTCACGGGCACTAGGCCTACCCACACAAGTGAAATACAATTTTTATTGGGAGACTTGGGGGAATGCTGGGTGTAAGGAAGTTTGTCAATCCTCTAAGATTCCAGAACTTTGCAGCACTGAAATGGGAGGAAAAAGATTGCCAGATTGTAAGGTTTGCAAAGGATTCTGCGTAACTGAACCTGGTGAGTGCTCCACAAGTCACCCCATCCTGGATTCCCCTAGGTGCCTAGTTTAAAAAAAATTCCAAGTTTGTTAGGCTTTCCTAGGTGCCGGCTGAGCTAGAGGTCAAAATCCACAGGTAGGCACTTTCCCAAAAATACATCAGATTTCACTGTAAAAATGTGATGTGTCCATGTTGCGTTTGCTGTCGCGGGCACTAGGCCTACCCACACAAGTGCGGTACCATTTTTATCAGGATACCTGGGGAAACACAGACTAGAAGAACAAGTGTTATTGCCCCTTGTCTTTCTCTACATTTTTTCCTTCCAAATGTAAGACAGTGTGTAAAAAAGAAGTCTATTTGAGAAATGCCCTGTAATTCACATGCTAGTATGGGCACCTTGGAATTCAGAGATGTGTAAATAACCACTACTTCTCAATACCTTCTCTTGTGCCCATTTTGGAAATACAAAGGTTTCCTTGATACCTATTTTTCACTCTTTCTATTTCACCAAAATAATTGCTGTATACCCAGTATACAATGAAAACCCATTGCAAGGTGCAGCTCCTTTATTGGCTCTGGGTACCTAGGGTTCTTGATGAACCTACAAGCCCTATATATCCCCCCAACCAGAAGTGTCCAGCAGACGTAATGCTTTATTGCTTTAAAAAATCTGCCATAGCTAGAAAATATTATAGAAGAAAACATGGACAGAAATGGCACTTTTTCACCTCAATTTCAATATTTGTTTATTTTAGCTGTTACTTTCTGTAGAGAAACCTTAAATGATCTAAACAAATGACCCCTTGCTGAATTCAGAATCTTGTCTACTTTTCAGAAATGTTTAGCTGTCTGGGATCCAGCATTGGTTTCACACCCATTTCTGTCACTAACTGAAAGGAGACTAAAAGCACAAAAATAGTAAAAATGGGGTATGATCCAATAAAATGTCAAAATTGACAAATGTGTTTTTCTGATTCAAGTCTTCCTGTTCCTGAAAGCTGGAAAGATGGTGATTTTAGCACCAAAAACCCTTTGATGCCATTTTCAGGGGAAAAAACACATGCTTTCTTCTGCAGTCATTTTTTTCATTTTTTGGGGGAAAAACACAGCATTTTAGCTGTATTTTGGCTAATTTCATGGTGTCCTCTAGGGGAACCCACAAGCTCTGGGTACCTCTAGAATCCTGAGGAGATTGGAAAAAAGGACGCAAATTTGGCGTGGGTAGGTTATGTGGACAAAAGGTTATGAGGTCCTAAGGGCGAACTACCCCAAATAGCCAAAAAAAGGCTCGGTGTCTGAGGGGGAAAAGGCCTAGTAGCAAAGGGGTTAAGACCTCAGCCAGTCTGCTTCAGCTGTAGTTCACCAGTTTTTATAGTACAGCAGAATGACTTGCTTTCCTTTGTCAAGTTCAAAACAGTGACATATGTTAAATGCCCAGAACATCCATGATTTATATTGAGATATGTCAGGTTTCATTTTCATTACAATCCCTTAGTCACTGGATATGATTGTTCTGGCTTACTCGCATGCTCAGGTTTTCTTGCCAATGGTAAGCAGGTGGACACAGTGTCCTGGGCAAAGGCGAAGGTGGTCCGCTTGATAGAAATCTGTAGGATCTGGACTTGAAACTCAGCTCACTCCTTGGTTTCCTATTTTTGCCTGCAATTGTAGGGCACAGGCGGGTCTTCTCTGTTAAGCAGTGAAAGGTGGTATATAGTGTATGTTTTGCAGTTCTGCTGCTGTCAGTCTGTAAGACTAAAGCCAGTGTTTATCAATTTGGTCTACTCACGGTTGTGTGTCACAATATAAAGCACATAAAAGTTGTGCATCAAATGTATATCCTGCATACTGACTAAAAAAATAATGACGCTAAGTGCAGATCTATTCTTAACTCTAAAATTATGTATCTTGATGACAGATATAATTAGATTTTATAGCGTGCTACTCGCTGAAAAGCGCTTCGACACCTCATCAGGGTTAGAAAGCACTATATAAATACAATTACAATACAATACAATATGTTGATATAAGTTGTCAAGAACCACTACCCTTGTAGTCCAGAGCAATGTATGTTTTCACACCTCTTAGAATCCACTACCAACAATGCATGGAAATGTAAGATAGAAGCAGACCCACGGTAAGAGGAATTAGATAAGAGAGAAAACTAGGTATACAAGTTCATAATGCCTAAAGGATAGTCCCTGAAACTGTATTTTAGTTTTGAATTTTAAGTTCAGAAACATGATTAGATATCCAGTCTAATCTTTCATAAATTTTTAGGATAATTAAAAACTGTTTCCAAGGTGTTCTTTAGATTTGACAATATGATCCTGGCTGAACCAACAATGTACCTTAATGTGTATCAAGGGGCGCCGAACCACAAGTAACTTACACTCTGTGACTTCAAAATGGCTGCCACATTTGCAATTTGCAATTGTGATGAAAATCCTGTGGATTTGAGGGAGTTTCCTTGACTAAACTCCGATGTCTCAGATAGTGTGTCCAGCAAAGATGGAAATCCTCACTCCAAGCAGCACTGACTCTCCTCGCACACCGCCAGCATTCCTTTCTTCTGTATGCATGCACAGTCCAGCATTTCTAAGCATTTCGCTTCCTCACTAGTCGAGATCGAAGAGATAAGAATGGGCAACAGATGATGACATAAGAATACTAAACCAATACTTAACTATGTATACTTATATTTGCAAACTTTTGGACGTTGATATTGTGGCTACAAAATTTGTTTTGATGTGATATTTAGAACTAGATGAATTAGTCTTGTGCCATATTTCATTGTTGTATGAGAGAATATCTACTCCATCTTAAAATGCACTTTCTCACCCTGTTTCTGGATGCCCTTCAGCCCTATAGAAACATGCAGATGCACAGAAGGATGCTGATCTGTCATAAGCAAGGGAAGGATTATGACCATGGAGATATTAGTGAGCAATCTGAACAGAATTCGTTCAAGTGCTACTACTTTGACCCAGCTCCTGCCCTGGGTTTATTTTATTGATAGTTCTCAAAGTAGCTGCCATAAGTACCCCTCAACTGAGTCCCGAGTTCTTCTAACTTCTACACTACACCGATTTTTTCCAATGCCATCAAGGAAGCAATTCCTTCCTGGACTACTACCTGTTGATAGGTGTTGGCCCATCTGTTGGTCGTGAAATAAAGACATTTTCCACACTAAATCTATTGTGATTAATGGTGGTCTGCACAACATAAAATCAATTATATCTTGCAAACAAGGACCAGTTAGAGGGAGATTTTGATTTTGAGGGAAACATTGTAAGCTGGGACCATTTAGTATGCACAACAAGTTACCCATTTAGAGATTATAATTAAGACATTTGAACACCAGTGCTAATTTGAGTGACATTCCAAGAGACACACATTGGCTTCCTCTAGAGAAAATCACTTAGTGCCGCTGTCTAGTCATTGTGGAATTCACACTGTGTCTAAGGGCCTGTTGTGCTTTCTACCGTTTCCGCTTCTTGCCCTTCCTTAAGTGCAGCAGCAGCAAATAGGAGACTTTGAGATGCAAAGGGGAAGAGAAGAGGTCAACACAATGATGTAATCTGCTATCAAAGGGCGGGCAATGTCATTTCTGCTAATCTGGACATTGCGGTGGATCATTGTTGATGAGGTAATTGGTGACCTGGGATCTTCACTACCTTAGGCGGTAGTACTTTATTGGGCAGTGACTTGAGCCCACGTCTTTTTCAATGCAGCACACAAGTGTAAGGAATAGTCACTTTCAATTAATCATTTCCTGAAATATTTGACACTCTCGTATTATGGCCTCCCAAAACGTGTTTTTTAAACGTTTCTCATATCCGGCAGAAAATAAATACCCGAGTGATATCTTGTGAGGTCAAAATGCCTGTCACCCCAAAGCCGCCGACTTTAGACAAGTTTGAACCTATTCCACGACTGTCTCGTGGCATTTCATCCACCATAGCCCATATTCTGTCCCTGTGAAAAATGATGCCACGGAGCACTGGGAAGGGGATGGGGTGAATGGTGCTTCAAGGTGGATGGACTTCCATTTTTCATTGGCAGCTCAAAGCATAACCACGTCCACCCAAAGACTTAAAACGCCTCAAAAAAAGAAGGATAATTTTTCCAACAGAAATGTCCTTGTAGACAACACACAGCGCTTAGAGTTCCTGAGCGCATTACATATACTGAACATCATAATTGAGTGGCTGCCCTTCTCTGCGGCAGGAGCCTGGGGGACTTTATCCCTTTTCCCTGGACATATCATAAAAAAGGATAAAAGAAATCCACGTCAGTGTGCTCCATGCACAGCGATAACCAGCAGAGTATTTAAAATGCTATATTTTCAGCAAATTCTATATGGCCATGATCTGACTGCATGATTATTTTATTGTTGTGATTACGCGTTTGGTGATGTATTTCAAATCATTATACCATAAAGCCAGGCATTAGGGCACCTGTGGAGCTTTCTGTTCTTCTTCAGAAAATTCGTCTTCCATTAAATAGGTGATGTTTCATCAAAATGAAAATGAGCTTATCCCAAGCTAAAGCTGGCATTTAAATTAGAAATTAAGATTTGATAACTTGTCAAGAGTAGCAGGAATGCAGCAGCTTGAAAATTATCGAAAAGAAGGCGCTAAAGTATTGGAGTGGTGTGATCAATTCTTCAAAAACTCTAGCTTTATATTACATTTGCATTGATTATGTAATAGCTATTGTTGTCCATACAGCTTTTATGCCAAGAAGGCCTTTCCTGACATTATCCTCATGCACGTGCAGCACAATCTAATTTTGCCCTGGGCATGTCTATGTTTCGGAGTCTATTGAACAAGAAAGCCTTTGTGGGGGGCAAATAAATAACCACTTCCGGAATTCTACCAGAGTGACTGCTTCTCAACCAATTTAGTACTCCAGATGTCTTGTAATTGTAATTGCATTTATTCAGCAGCTTGTCAGGGGTCCCGGGAGGTGAAAGTTATTCATGGTATTGAAAGAACCAGTAAACCAGTGGGCTGAGTAGTAGGCTAAGTAGTAAGGCTACTTCACTTTCTATACGAGCAACATAAATTGTTAGTTATTAATTTTCAAAATAAATACTTTGAGAAAAGGAACACTTTTGAAAGTGAGTGTTCTTAAAATATATTGAAGTAAGGACGGTATGAAAGGGGTGAAGGATTTAAGGGTTAGACGTTAAGGGTACAAGGTATAGGGGCTAAGGGCATGGGTTAGTGACATATGTTTATCGAGCTAAGACTATGGGGTTTAGGACATTTCACCAAGTGTTTAAGGTATAGGATTTAGGGGCATATTTACAAGCCCCTTGCACCACCTTAGCACTGCCATAGCGTCATTTGTTTTGCACTAAGACGGCACTGAGGTGGCTTTTCTGCCGTGCCAATGCTCGCATTGCACCATTTTGTAAACCCTTGCACCACATTAAGTCTGCATCATAATGTATGCAAGCGGGGGCGTTCCAGCGCAGGGAGCCCCGAAAAAATGGCACAGTGAAATTTACGACATTTCACTGTGTCATTTTCTCCATATTTTTTAACGCCTGCTCAGAGCAGGTGTTAAAACGACATACCCATTATATTCAATGGGCCTCCCTGTGCTCTGCTGCAATAGCTTCAACATTTTTGACGCTAGTGTAGCAAAGCACCACAATAGCGTCAGAAATGTTGACACTATTGTGCTAACAACTGTCATGGTGTGCCGTATTGTAAAACAGTACAACCAAGGGTGTTTTTAGGTGCTGGTAGGGGGGCCCAAGAAAAGTGGCGCATCATCTATGATGCGCCACTGCCTTGTAAATATGCTTCTTAGTGTATAGGGATTCCGGGTTGGGAATTAAAAGTTAAGGTTTATAGGCAACTGGCACAGGGTTAAGACAGGATCCAGGGGAGGGGGCCCTCTCCAGGGACTTTGCAGGTGGGCCCCCTCAAGTTTTGTTACGACACTGGGTTCAGCATTGAGAGATTAAGGCTTTGTATTAAAAGTATTATTATTATTTTTTTGGGCGGTTTTATATAACACAAACTCGACCCGGATACATTCATTTTTTTTGGTAGGCACGGGGAGATAAAGGGGGTCATTCCAACCCTGGCGGTCAAAGACCGCCAGGGCCGCGAATGACGGGAGCACCGCCAACAGGCTAGCGGTGCTTCCTAGCCCATTCTGACCACGGCGGTAAAGCTGCGGTCAGAAAACCGGGGCCAGCGGTTTCCCGCCGGTTTACCCCCGGCTGGGCGAATCCGCCAGGGCAGCGCTGCAAGCAGCGCTGCCTTGGGGATTCTGACCCCCTTCCCGCCAGCCTGTTTCTGGTGGTTTTCACCGCCAGGAAGAGGCTGGCGGGAACGGGTGTCCTGGGCAGTGCAGGGGTCCCCTAACAGGGCCCAGGGCGGCTTTTCACTGTCTGCTTAGCAGACAGTGAAAAGCGCGACAGGTGCAACTGCACCCGTCGCACCGCCGCAACACCGCCAGCTCCATCCCGCTGGGCCGGCGGGCGCTAACATTGTTAGAGCCCGCCGGCCCAGCGGGAATGTTTGAATGCCGCCAGCGGTCTTTTGACCGCATGGTGGCAGTTTGGCGGTCCCCGCCTGGCGGGTGGCTCCCGCCGCCCGCCAGAGTCGGAATGAGGGCCAAAGTGACTTGCCCAGAATCACAGGCAGTTCTGGCCGTTACGCCGCATCCACACCTTATCCTCCATTATGCACACAGGTTTGGAGGCTAGAGTAACAGGGTGAAGTGTATATGGCAAAGAATATAGAGGTAAGGGTATGAGGAAAGTGGTTGAGGTTAAGCGATGGAATATAAAGTTAAGTGTATAGAAGAAAAGATTTGAGTAACAGTTAAGCGTTGGGGTATGGGGATTAAGGATATAAGGTTAAAGGTGTATAATTAAGGCTATAACGTTAGTGCTATATGGTTGAGTGTAGGTGGGTATAAATTCATGGGCAAAAGGTTAGGGATTTGGGGTGTAGAGTTGAGGAATTTGGGTCAAGGGTTAACCAGTATGATTACAGTTGTTTGCGTCCCCACTGAATATGCATTTAATGTATGTTGTTGATTGTTACCATTCTTTCTGTCTAGTTCTTCAGAATTAACACATTTGAACTGTTACTTTTCACAACAGTGCACTTGATTTATTTCAATGGAACAGATTACAAGTTGAAAGTGATGCAGTTAAAACTGTTATAAAAAATTGATATTTCTCAGTTGAAATACTGGAATTAACTGGAGTTAGTATAACTAATAGCAATTTTTCTTAAGGAGCATTTACCAGTATAACAACTGCAACTCAAAAGATCAGAAGTCTAGCATAGACATTTATTCAAATCAGGAAACACTTCCAAAACTGAACTTGAGGGAAGACGTTGTTGTGTAGTCTTCAGAATCATAACCACCCATAGTTATGGCAGTGTCTGATCAGAAAATGTTCCATGTATTTTGGACCTGCACACAGAAAGTGTGCAACATCCAACAGGCCCTGCCTGCATCCCGCCTTGGACAGCCTCCTCCACTGCATCTAGCCTTTAAACCGACCAAGCATGGACTGCTCCTTTATTAACATTTTGTTTTTTTATATTTATTCTTTCTGTTACATTTCAAACATTTGCAGACCCTTCTGAAGGGATTGCAAACTCTTAAAAACTCTTGGAACTTTGTTGGACCCTAAGCAGGGGTTTGTGGATTTAGCACTAGGGCTGCAAACCCTCAGGGAGGGGCAGCAACGGTTCAAAACTCCTTATTGTGGGTTCATGAAGCCTTAGGTTTCACACTCCTTGAGGCCTTACCACAGGGCTTAACAGACCCTGCTAAAATCTGTTGTTTTATAATTTGAACACCACAACCTTAGCCAGGGGCTCAGGATATGCTCTCCCTGTAATCATTTATTTTTTTCTTCAGGAGGCAGGGGCCGAGCTCTACATCCTGCAATGGTGCCTGCAACATAAATATTTGCGCTTGCTCCAGCAAATTAGATATTCGGATATTGGGAAATCATTAGCCGCACTACATTAACTATAACCTGCGCCTTCTCTATGCTCTGCTGATAGCATTTAATATTACATCACTCCCCAACACTGTGTATGGAGGTGGCGAGTTATAGCACGTTTCAGCCGGGGCACAAATTATAACTATAAGTTATAACTATACCTTTAGAATTTGTAACATTGAGTAGTTTAAGTTTTTTTTTTATTGAAGTATTAAATTAACTTTTCCTTACTGTAACCAAGTTTTAATAATTGAATACACATATATATATATATATATATATATATATATATATATATATATATATATATATATATATATATATATATAAACTTATATACAGACAGAAGAGAAGAGAGAACTCTGGGTAGTTCCTGAGTTTAGGTGCAGAGCAGCTCCAGTATAGAGCACCCTACAACACCAGCGACACTCTAATTTTGCTCACCTCAAATGTTATATGGTATAAAGTATCCCCACAATAGATTATAAGGATACTGCAAGTCACCAAAGAGTTCCATAACCATTTAGAGGAACGAGGCCAAAGGCTGACTTCTTTTACAAGGCCATGGAACTCCAAGGTAAATTGCAATATCCTTTTCATGTACAGCAGAGGGTACTTTATCCCATATAATACATGGTCAGACCATCACCTTTCACACAAACCACTTAAAACCTTGATAGATAGCTCTTTCATATGAAAGAGAGAGCCTGTTTGCAAACAGGAAAATTGAAAATAGAACCTCTAGTGCAAAAGTAACTATATCAAAAACCTGCCAGATATTTGTTGCAAAAAGATAATATAATCAGCTCAATACAGGTCAGTTTACATTTGAAAAACAAAAGTTGCAGTAGCTCAGAATGTGTAAAAACCATGCAGAAAGATTCTAACCTTCCTATATTTACCTAAGGAATGCAAAAAATACATATGTTCTTTTTGCTTGCCACTGTAAGCTAGAACATCAGAGCAGAAGAAAGAAAGAAAAGAAACGCTTTGTTTTTGTTGCTTCAAACAGCTGCTTTAATTATGCTCTGTGACCACAGGAATTGTGATGGCAGAACTCAATTGAAATAAGCCATTACAATTAAGTATTGTTGCCACTTCAGAGATTGCAGAATCCCATATATAAATGGACCTATCACTAGCAAACCACAGTTAAAACAGAATCGGGGTTCTGGCTGACTTTTAATTGTGTAAAGCCACTGAAATTCGCAAGGTGTGATTCACGGCATGTACACCACACTCCATAAATATTGTTGCACCCTATGTTTTACTCTAACTAGACTGCTTTTTGCCAGTGGCATCAGCAAATGGTTGTTTTGAGCATGGTGGGTGATATTACTTACTTTAAAAAAATAATAATAATATACTTTACTCCCATCCCCTGCTGGGTATGGCCCTTGGTTCTGTGCAACTGGGATTGGTATGCCCAGCACACCATGAGTGGCCAACCCCCGCTGCACATAGCCTCCAGCCTGAAGCAGCTGAGATAAGCCTCAAGGGCTGGCCTATGGCCTTTCACCAATCCCACAGTGGCACCTAATCCCCTAGCGTTGCCTGCAGTGTCTCATCTCTCTCTTTCTCACTGCCTCACATCCTTTCTGTCTTTTTAGAAACATTTATGGAAGTTTCAAATCAAATCAAATTTATGTTTTTCACTTATTACAGGATAACTCCACTACTTAAAATGATAGCTCACACAACTGTGATTTGACATGAGTGTGCTTTTGCCTGGTATTTGCAATTTATTCCACCAAAATATGTATATAATATATCATATTTTGGTAGGTTGGTATCAGATATAGACTTCATATTATAATGCATCATAAACAATATGTTATATTACTTTGGTCCATTATTACAAAAAGAAATATAATTTTTCATCAAATCATCTATCATATAGTTCATACAGCGCAAGTGGACAAAACCAAGACCCCAATCATACTACTGAACTATTGAATGTGTGTGTGTCTGTGTGTGTGAAGCCCATTTAGTGCACTACCCCTTGCAGTTCTGGAATACCTTGAACCCACACCTGGAGAATCAATATTGTCTGGCAGTCTTTAAGAATGTTCTAATGAAACACCATTTTGAGGAGACCAACTCCAGCTTCAGGCGCCCCTCTTCCCCTGCCTGAATGGAAATCGGCCCACAACTGCATCACATTTGATACAACATTATGCTGTATCCAAAATAATGAGACCTCTGTCTGCCTGACTGTCAGAAATCCCCTAACTCATGCTCTTCGGGGAGTGTGTCTAGTGTTGCAGTCACACTTTTCAGATTCCACAAAATAAGCTTCTTATAGACATCCCAGTGGTAGCTGGAGATGTGATGGAGGGTGGAGTCACAGGCCAACAAAGATCAGCCCTTCTGGAGGAAGGTGAAAAGAGCCAGAACTGTCTGGAAGAGCCAGAACATTACAGAAAACCTCAGAACTTCCAAGAAATTCACTTTGAGGTCCGTCAGACACAGTATTATATTTCACACGGCAACAGCTGTTGATGGGGCCTTTTTTCCGATAGAATAGTTCACATTGTTCCCTACATCTTTTTTGTTTTACTCCCCTTCAGTTCCCTTGGTTGGTTAGGACAGCTCATGTCAACCGTTTCTTCCACAGATGCTAAGGGGGTTATTACAACTTTGGAGGAGGTGTTAATCCGTCCCAAAAGTGACGGTAAAGTGACGGATATACCACCAGCCGTATTACGAGTCCATTATATCCTATGGAACTCGTAATACGGCTGGTGGTATATCCGTCACTTTACCGTCACTTTTGGGACGGATTAACACCTCCTCCAAAGTTGTAATAACCCCCTAAGCTTTGCTTGCAGCCATTCTGCTCCATCTTCAAACATTCTAAGGGGGTCATTCCTACATTGGCGGGCGGCGGGCGCCGCCCGCCAAGCGGGAACCGCCAAGTGGCCGCTCCGCGGTCAAAAGACCGCGGAGGCCATTCTGACTTTCCCGCTGGGCCGGCGGGCGCCCGCCAAGGGAGCGCACGCCGGCCCAGCGGGAAAGGGCCTGCAACACTGAAGCCGGCTCTGAATGGAGCCGGTGGTGTTGCAGGTGTGCGACGGGTGCAGTTGCACCCGTCGTGATTTTCACTGTCTGCTATGCAGACAGTGAAAATCCTGCTGGGGCCCTGTTAGGGCCTTCCACCAGCCTGTGCTCCCAAGGTCAACTGGCCAAGACAGTTGCGGAGTGTTTCTTTTCTCTTTTCAGTTCTTCCCCATTTCCCGCTATACACCCATGTCAGATTCTGCAGTTCATTTTATTACGCATTACATTACACATTATTGGACTGGAGGTAGGAGGAGTTAGTTGTGTGAGCTTTGGAGACCCTGTTCCTCATCCAGCTGCAAACTGTTGTTCACTCTTAGAGTATCAAATACTGTGAAAAGAGAGCACAGCAGTGAGACAACCCTCAACAAAACCCTTTAATAAACATAAAATAATTACTCATAAAAATTCATTGAACCACATACAGATTAATATTTGTTATAGGGCAAAGGGAATGGGCTACACTGGCAAGCTGGTAAAATCATCAAAATGATCATTGTGAATTTTTTACAAAGATGTCCTTCTGATCGCCACCATAATAGAGCAACTTGTCATGCAAGTCACAGATGAGGTATGTGCTGCAGAGTAGCACAAAATCTACTTGTATTCTATTTAATAATTCGACCCTGATCATATTTTTATGGTATGGCCTATATATGGCCATCCTAAAGGCCTTCTGTAGCTCTTTCATCATGGCTTTACTAACAGTCTTGAGGGTAGTTGAGCAGGCGTTGGCTTGTACAATCTGCTCACACCACAGTGATGGTACAATATTTCCTTCCATAAGGCTGCAGAGAGGATGGACCTATAGCGTTGTACAAGCAAGGTCTGTGACATTTCTCTCAAAAGTTATTACATAGGGAGGGGAGTTGGAATTTTCTTATTACAGGCACATTCTGATGCCAGAACGTGTGCAATAAGACAACAATGTATTTTTAGGAAGATTACAAACTTCCACTTATGAACTTTGCATTCTACAGAACCATAGGGGAGGCACATATCGTACTTAAGATTTGTAGGTAGAGATAACACTATCCTGCACTGTACTGACCACATGTTTGTGGTATAAATTCCTATCAACTGGTTAAAAACTTGTTTTTATTGGAATCAGTTTCGGCATAAAGCTTATAGTACTGTGGCCTATATATGTCCAGAGAAAAAACTAAGGGCATTCTACTAATTAAATAAAAACACCAACTGAAACTAATGGATATCATTAGAGATTTCCAGGACACAGCTGGTAACAACTTATTTTTTTCCAGAAGTATGTGTAGGAAAGTGGGGTATCAGTTAAGAGGGGTGAGAACTCACCTCAAATAATTATCATAATCCTTGTCAGGGTGAACCATAAAAGTCACAAAATAATCCTATGCTTAACCCTCTGGTAGCTTGGCACAAAGCAGTCAGGCTTAATTTAGAGGCAATGTGTAAAGTATGTTTGTAGTATTACAACAGTAATGGAGTCAAAAAGAAAAACAATAAAAATCCCAAACCGAATTAGACACAGAGAGTATAATGTAATAACCAAAATGACACCAATATGACTAAAATCCAATCAGTAGAACTGGGGTAATGAATGTTTAAGTTTTCAAGTAAAAAATAGTGCCAAGAACCAAAACGTGCCAGTAATAGTCACTGGCCATGGTAGAACTGCACCTAGATGCAATTCAGTGACCACTGTCAGGGAGCAGAGGTCAGATACACCACTCAGGTTTGTCCTTGTCCTGGTCAAAAAGTTTACCTTCTGACTTTAGTCCCTTGAATCCAAATCCACCCCACAAATACACTTCTAAAGCCACCCCGTAGGACCGCCGTGGAGGCACTTACAGACACAGAGGGTGGCAGGTAGAGGCCACAGCAGGGTCTGGGCTAGGTCCATTTGCCACTGGCAGCTGGACAATTGCAGGAAAATGCCTCTTATGCTATCCCTTACCGCCGTACAAACTTGGTGGTAAGGGACAGCAAAACATTTCATTTATCCCCCATTAGTTTTGGGGGTTATTAGGTTTTGTTTTTTTCAAAAACAAAATCCTGCTTTGGGTGTTGTTTTTGGAGAAACAAAAACAAGTTAAGGGTTTGATGGGCTGCTGTCATATTTGACAGAGCCACCCGTCAAACTTTTAAATCATTGACAGAAACCACCACAATGGCAGTTCCTGTCATGGCTAGCGTTGTTCATAGGGCCAACAGACAACTTTAAATATGGGGTAAGAGTGCTCCGTCAGGGCGACAAAGTATTACTTCAATCTCTAAATCAGGCTCTTGTGTGCTCTGTTGGTATCCAGCACAGTATAATTTTATATAGCAGAGTCTGAATATGATGCACGTTGGCTAGCAAATGCTGTTGAGAGCTTTTTGGTATCTGGCTAAGTGGTTTATCTGATACTGTAGAAAACACATCTTGAGAGAGCACTTCATCAAATCAACAGCAATCACTTACAGATGCAGTGCAAGGCTTAAGTAGCCCTGTCTTGCTCTATATACCAACTTATAGTTTTAACAGTTATAATTAAAGTATTACTGAATTTGTGATGCTTAATTTCGCATATCAGATGTCAGAACTCCAACTGTCCGTGTCCTGCTATTGATTACAACAATCCTACTACTCATACCAGCAGTAAACCAGTATGAAAATAAATGGAAGTCTTCTACTGCAGCACATAACCAAGGCCTCTTCTCAAGGTAATTGCAAAATCACAATAAACTAACAAAGAAGCAACTCAAGTATTGAAGAAATCATGCCTTGCTAGAGATTAAACATGTCAACTGCCCAATTGCTGTCTGTGCATTTGTTTTGAAGCTTGAAGGGAGGCATAAAAGAAATAACATTTCTACTACACATCTACTATTACTTTTGTACATCTTAAATATTGCATGAGTATCAGCTGTGTGCTATCTACCTTAGAAATATATATTACAAGATACTCGACCTCTGGATGGTGATGCTGAATACATTAGTCAATATTCAAATGTCGCATTCTGAGTCCATGAATATTGAATAGTCCAATAATGAACATTTAATTTGTGTTTGAAAACAATCTGAGTATTTGCATTAAGGCCAAAGTATGAGAGCTTCATGATTTCTTTCTCCTAATTAGTCCCACCCTAAACGCATTGTGGTTATTTAACATTTTGTGCCTACATTGGTGCACTTTATTGCAATGAGGTTGTAGGAGGGTCATTCTGAGAATAATTATTTGAAGACACATACGTCTCTATGAACAGCAATGTGGGAATCCATCTGTGCTTAGTTGTACAACAACAGCAAGAAATGAGGGCCTTTCGTGCACTCCCACTCTGCTACTCAGCATAGGCAACACAACAATTTATTCACTGCTGGGACAAAGGTGAGAGACATGTCGGTATTTTCAGCTCTATTGAGTGTTCCATGAGATGCATAAGTGTGTGAAGGGAAGAATGAAATGCGACCAGCATTTTAAATGTGTGACTGTATACTTGTGTGTGTATGTTTGGTAGGGGTTGTACGTATACACTTATATGTTTACATTTGCAAATGAACAATGTTTGCTTCTAGTTAATCAGGTTTTAAGAAGGATGTATGCATGTCGGTATAAAGTATTGGTGATGTTAATTTCTATTTCGTTTTAACCTAATCCTAAAGAATTATTTGCGGACTCAACCTATACATAGTATACATGATCCATAGAGAAGTATTCTGGTACAATAGTATTTGTCACATTAACCTAGTTGTGATTTACAAGGAATGTAGACACTGCCTTAGTTGCTTTAGTGCCTTTAGAGATGGTTACAGAAATGTAGAGTGATAGAGGATAATTGAAAAAGTTAAGAAAAGACGAAAAGGAAAGCAACATTTGCTTTATCGATCACAACAAGGTCTTTGATTGTGTCAACCATGTCAGATTGTTCATTGTTCTCTTACACGACCTATGCGTTGAACACTAAGACAGAGCCAAGCTTTAACATAGTGATGCAGGCGGATTCCAGGTTGGAAAAGTTTGGAGTTAGACAAAGTTGCATTCTTTCACACATGAGCATGGATTAAAAACTGTCATTACACATCTCAACAACCTTTGGGGTGATGATGACACAACCCTCAGAGTTGAAAGCCATGTAGGCCTGAGAACCTACATAATTAAAGTTAAGGAGTATAGTGGAAGAAAGGGACTATGATTAAATGTAAAAAAAGACCAAAGTAAAGTCAACAGGTGTAGCAACTAGATTGAAAATTGATAGTAAAGACCTGAAAGTAGGGGACGATGTTTGTCTTCTGGATCAACTTGCAATAATAAAGGTTTAAGCATTGAAGACATATGCCACAGATTAGCAGCACTAGGCAGAGTTGGAATGATTGGCTTGAAAAAGATTTTCACATGCACCAATGCATCTACAAGAACAAAAGTCTGAACTGTGCAAGCTATAATATATCCCATGGCACTGTATGGACATGAAAGTTGGACGATGAAGGAAGAGGACAAGAAGAGCATAGATGTGTTTGATCTGTGACATTGAAGGAGGTTTCTGAGAATAACATGGGCAAGTAGAAAAACACACTCCCTGATCAAATTAAGACAGAAACTTCACTTGAGCCACAGACGACCAGATTGAAGATCTCAAACGTTATGCAAAGACCCACACCCCCAGACAAAGCTGTGAATCTTGGAAACAGTTAAAAGAGAAAGTCGAACAGGACAATCTGCAGCAAGGTGGATGGAGCGAATTATAATAGCATTGATTGTATACTTGAGAAGACTGAAGACCCAAACGGAAGGCAGGGCGTTCTAAAGACAGTCAATCTATATGGTCCTCAGTGGTCGTTATGGACTTGACAGCAATTAAGAAGAAAAATGTTTAAAAGTTACTCTTTTATCATGTGCGACCGTCCTAACATAAAGACGACGAACTGTCAACTTATTTTTTCCAAAAGTATTCATTGAATGTGCATTTTCAGCAGGTGAACAAACATTGCTTGATTGTTCTCACACAGTCACCTTTAATTCTTAAGCCTCTCTTGAGTGTATGAGGGTCACAATAGCAAGGTTGGGGCATAAGTGTAATCACAATCCTCAGACTGAGGTGCTCATTCCGAGTCTGTTGGTAACCGAACCACCATGCTGATGGCGGTCTTGTGACATCCGGCAGGGTGGCGGTGCAGACCGCCAAATAACGAGTAATGTGGTGAATCCAACGCAATACAGACAACTCACTGCCAGCCCCGCCACCGCCGATGAGCTGCATCTGCCGGCGGAACAGAACTTCAGCCAGGAGGCAGCTAACGCCCTGCCGTCCATATTCCGAGTAACCACTCCACCAGGATATCCGGTGTGGCCATTCTGCCATGAAAAACCTGGTGGAAACAGAAAGTATAAATGGAAACACCCACCTCCAGGCACAGAGACGCCATTGTGGCCGCCATGGCAAATGAACTGCTAGTCTTCCCAGCGTTGGATCTCGCCATACCCCTTCAGGACCACCAAGGACGGCAAAGATGACAACCGTATGTATACCTAGCACAAGGGGGGGGGGAAATGGCAGTGATACACTCCCACACAGAACACACATATGCCACACACTCAGGGAAGGCCACACACACGCACACACAACATACCGCAATTCCAAATACCCAATATGCACACAAAGCCATGCAGATATGTGCTAAACATACAGCACAACACACAACAACACCACAACACACCCCATAACCACACAACGACAACTACCCCACAAACCCCTCAACGCTGGCATAGACAGGCACATTGTGCAACACCACACATACACACACACCATGAACTCCATGTAGCGATGACACACAATCAATAGCTGTGAACACACATCCAAACAATCATACAGGTGACACAACACGTACAACCAACAATCAAGAAAATACACACACCCAGCACTAGACACACGGATGCACACAACACCCCATACAAACACATAAACAAGCAGACTCACACATCACAACATCCCCATGGCCCAAACCATCTACCAAGCACATGCAAAAACACAGACAGAATCAACACACAGACACCACACAGCTTTGTATTCAGATGTCACACCACAATGTTGAAGGAAACCAGGACAAGCATCTCATCTTGCAGACCACAGCAATGTGGGCAGTTGTATTGGAACAATAAACTATATACAGAGGTGCCAATGGCAAGTTCAAATGTCCATGTTTGCAGGACACATTGTCCATCAAGAATCGCCCAACCTGACTCCTGACTGAAGCTAGGCCTCCGCTTCATAGAGGCAGAAATGGGACAGGCAGGCACCTCTGGGGTGTGAGGGTGGTGGGGGAGGCTTGGAAGTGGAAGGGCACGTTTTGGCTTGGGTTTGGAGGGGTGACCTTGGCATTGGGAGGGGTGGATTTTTTGCTGGGTGGAGGAGCAGGGGAAACACCAGAGGGGGGACCCAAGGAATGGGAGGTGGAAGGGCCTGAGAGGGGCAGGGGGGCACGCTGTCTACGGGGAAGACTGGGTGGGAGAGGATTAGGGAAGAGGTCAAGAGCGGTAAGGAAAACTCTCTTAGGTACACAGTGGCGGTCACATGACTGAGGGTTGAGAGTAGAGGTAGAGGGAGTGCTCGTCTGACATGTCTGTGTACTGTACGTGGATGATGGTCTGTGCAGTGTCTGGATGTGTGTGGCGTCTGAATGTTGGGTGGGTGAGTGGGTATAAATGCATTTCTTGGTGGGGCAGAGAAGCAGGGAGAGGGAATGGGTGATGTGTGAGTGAATGTTTAGGTGGTGTGTGAAAGTGAGGTGGATGTGCTGCAGGTGGTAAATATGGAAGTCGTGGTGAGTGCGGATGTGGTGTGTGGGGTGTGTGACTGTGAGTCTGCTGTTGTGGTGATTGTGGGGATGATAGGAATGACAGCAGGTCCAGTGTGCGATGAGGCTGTGCTGGGAGGTATGAGTGGAGATGTGAAGGTACAGGTGGAGGTGGTGGGAGAAATGTCTGTTGTTGTGTCTGCAGATGTGTGCTGTGTGTGTGCATGCCTGTGTGAATGTCTGTGATGCCCACGTCTGTCCTTGCGCACCTTGTCTGTTGTACTGGGTGTATGCGTGTGTGTTGGTGTGCCATGGACGGGTGTAGAGAGAGGGCTTGTGGATTGGGAACAGGTAGCTGGAGGGGGGACGGAAGATGAAGGGACACTGGGTGCTGTCAACGAGGAGGCCGGAGCCTGAAACGATCTCTGGAGGCCAGACAAGGCACAGTGAATGCCTTCCAGCAACACATTGGTCTGCTGCATCTGGGATGTCAGTCCCTGGATGGCGTTCACAGTCGTTTTCTGCCCCACAGAGATGGACCTTAGGAGGTCAATAGCCTCCTCATTGAGGGCAGCAGGGCTCACTGGGGCAGGGGCAGAGGTGCCTGCGACAAAGGAGACGCCTACCCTCCTGGGAGAGCGGGCACGGGCAACTGGGTGGGGTGCTACGGGGAGGGCGAAGCTGGAAATGGGGGTGGGGGACAACAATGGTGTTGGTGTGGTACCAGAAGGGTCCACCACTGCCAGGGAGCCACCATCGGAGGAGGAATCTGAAGCAGATGCTGTGGTAGCTCCAGTCTCTACCGTGGTGCTCCCCTCACCCTCCATCCCACTGGTCCCCTCGGCTTCACTGCTGGTCACCTCCTGGGCCACATGGGCTGCAGCATCCCCACTCACCAGTGCCCTTCCTCCCTCACCAGATGATGCTAATGCACAATTAGACAGAGGAGGAGAGAGAAAAGGAGGGTGGCAGAAACAGAAAGGGAGGAAAATATTAGACCTCACACATACACTTTACATAAACACAATGCAGATAACAGTCCATGCCTGCCAAACATTGGACAATATAGCAGTCTTTACCAAAAAGAGTCATGCAAGCTATGTCAAAACCCATTACAACCCTGCATACCAAACCTCTGAATGGAGACACCTACATGCCCATCATTGCCAAAATGACTACTCCTAGAATCAAGCCCTGGACTATAACCAATCACATGTCATCCACTTCAGGATGATATAAATCTAAGCAGAGAGGGACTCGGACACTAACTAACTGACAGGAATGTGGGGAGTACATGTGGTACAGAGGATCCATTGATGTAGGAAGAGATGCAACTGCAACCCTCACGTAACATGCCTGTCATTACCTATGTACAGTGCCATCATGACCAACTCAAACTACTACAATACACGCAGAGATGGAGGATGCAGCCATTGACATAACAGCAGACTAGAGAGACCCATGCCTACAGCAGAACATGTGTCACTGTACCACCACTACACATCCTACATGGCTCAACATAGCATCCATCACACACTCCTACTTGATGGGTGTGGCAACCTGGACTGTACATTCCCTATATCACAGCTGACTACATTTATTCCAAGTCCAAGGAGGGTGATAGTGCACAACCATGCAGTAGTGACCTGACAGTCAACACTTACCCCCTTCTGGCTGCTGTGCTGCCTTCAAGCGCCCATCCAAATCAGGGTACGCCACCATCAGTATACGGGCCATTAGGGGGGTCAGGGTCCGACGTACACCCCTCCCATATTGGGAGGCCATCCCCAGCTGGGCCTCTGCGGTATTCCGGGGCCAGCGACGCAGGTCCTCCTACCGCTTCCTGCAGTAATGGACCCGTAATGGACCCCCAGGGTCCGCACTTCCTTGGCGATGGCTTGCCACAACCCTTTCTTCTGGTGGGTGCTGACCTGATTGGGAAAGAATAAGAAAAGGAGGGACATGACGTCAATGATAACAATCCAGCAGTGAGCATAGGCAACACACAACGAAAACTGCTCATGCACACTGGCAATGTCTCACACATATCATGTGCATGCTACACACCTGGACATTCATGACATGTGATTGAGCACACACATACATCTTCAAACAACACACAACTTGTGGAACCATGGACGTTCTACTGACCTGTTGTCCTGGAGCTCCATACAACCACCCATACAGGTAGGACCCCTTCCACCAGTTTTTCCAGCTCCTCTGTTGAGAAGGCTGGGGCCCTTTCCCCTGCAGTGCGTGCCATTGTTGCTCCAAGAGACAGGACACAGCAGCACACAAAGTGAAGATCTGAATCACCCGAATGCCAGGAGTCAAGTGAGCTGTCTCACCCAAAATGGCAGTTACGACCACAGCGGTTCTGACCGTCACCGCCGGTGGTGACCATCGTTGGTTCCAGTCTTCCATTGACATCAATGTTAACCAATGAAGAGTTGCACGGCAGTTATGACAGCACTCTGCCATTACGACTTCTGCCAGCGGAACAAGGTCACTTCCAGCAGTCGAATGCATGCCAGACATGTGGATGCCATTTTAGTTTGTGACATTACTGTCCTGAGTATACACAGCTTCACTACCTGCCTGCCAACACAAAAACATACTTCAGGTCTGACATGGTGAATATGGACACTTGTAGTGTGTGACTAGTGAAATGTATAGACTTGGCACAACAATTGTCAGCATCTTTGACCAGTAAGGTAAAACACAGGAAAGGTGTAGGCGTACATGTCCTGTGTACGTCCATCCACACAGTAATCATGTGCCATTGTTTGGTTAGGTATAGATGATAGAGTAATGTGTACTGACACATTACAGGCAACTTGCATGAGTATTGCATAATGACTGTCATGTGTCATACTGTATAGCATACATTGTGACAGACATCCTGATTGTTGTTTGGATCACCGCACAGATTTGCCAGAATGGAGTGAGGAGGAATGCACCAATTTTCCAGGCACTCATTGATCTGGAAACCATGGAAGCGCGCCACATCATCCTGACCTATCGACTGACCCGTTTGTGCATCAGAGAACTGGTTGCCCAGTTGAAAGCAGACCTCCTGCCGGGTTTGAGGAATCCCCACGCCATACCTCCAACAGTCCAGGTGTTGTCAGTCCTGCATTTCCTGGTGAGTGGCTAATTTCACAGCACAGTCCCAGTTCTGTAAGGTGTTGCAGGATGTGCTGGATGCCCTACTCAAACATGTGCACAGGTACATTAGGTTCCCACTACCTCCAGATTTTCTCACTGTGAAAGCAGCCTTCTACAACATCTCAAATGTCCCACATGTAATTGGGGCCATTGATGGAACTCACATTGCCCTGGTACCTCTGAGGATCAATGAACAGGTTTATAGGAACAGGAAGAGTACATATTCACTCAATGTACAAGTGGTGTGTCTTGCAGACCGATACAAAACACATGTGAACGCTGAATTCCCTGGATCAGTACATGATTCATACATCCTTAGGAACAGCAGTGTCCTTGCAATAATGTCCCAGCTACAGGGCGAAAGGGCCTGGCTCATAGGTATGCGTACTGCTCTCCATTTCAGACATCTATACCTCTCATGACCCAGTCAGCACTCCGCCTAGGAATGTTACCCATGGCCATGTTTCCTTTCCCACACAGGTTACTCCGGATACCCCAACCTGCCCTGGCTCCTGACACTTGTGAGACATCCAACTACATTAGGAGAGAACAGGTACAATGAGGCACATGGCCGGATGTGGCGTGTAATTGAACGTACTTTCGGTCTCTTGAAAGCCAGATTTCGTTGGCTCCATGTGTCTGGTGGTGCACTACAGTACAATCCAGGGAAAGCCTGCAAGATCATTGTTGCATGCTCCATAATCTGGCCCTCAGAAGGCACATCCCACTGTTGGAGGAGGGGGACGTTAATGCTGGAGCTGTGTTTGTGACCGGTGACTCTGATGCCGAGGGAGAGGCAGACAAGGAGGAGGCACATGACAACAGGACTGACATGATTTGTCACTACTTTCCTTGATATACAGGTATGTCTGCATTACATATCATCTGCGCATGGGAGATGTATTGTTGAAGGCAATCTGTAGGCAGTATTTGCATGCATTAGTGTATGTGTGGGGACTGGAGCCTTACATGTTGGTTGACAACCTTGAAGGGTAGGTGACTCACCATGAGGGGTAGTGGAAAAGCAAAGCTGTTAAGTTCATTTTTGGTATGCTGGTGCTATTGCGGTACACCCTTCAAGTTGTTGTGAAGGTTTAGGGTCCTCAGACTGCCTATGTGTGGTTATGTTTGGTGGACTTCTCACTCTTGTCCTGCTGCATATGCATATCATGCTTTGACATCTGCTGGGTGTCAGGTACCTGTTCATGACTACTCAGGGAGTTGTGCAATTGAGGATGTGACCTACGTATCATCTTTCCTGTACCACACGTGTGTGAATGCCAATGCAGTCCCTCATTTATGGTGCAACATAGCTGCTGGGACACTCATTCTGTGTTTGTGCTCCACTGCTATTGATGTATGACTGTAGTTTACATTCCTACCACCTTGTACCTCTTCAGGTGACATCTCTGTTTGCAGTTTGCTTGCTGTATTTGCCTGTTGGTGTAGTTGACAGTGGATGTTAAAACAAAATGGATGTACTTACACACCTGCTGGAGTATAACAATACATATGTAACTTGGACATCTGTGTTTTGTAGACCTGTGTATTATGTTTTTGTTCTTCAACATTTCTGGCGTTGCTAACAATAAAGAGACATACACCATGACTTGTACTTATAGGTGTTTATTTAGTGTGGCATTCCACAGTCCAGAGGAGTGGATTAGTGGTCTAGGTGATGATCAGAGTGGGTGGTCCAGCTGTTAGGTTCACAGGTCCTGTTACCATTAGCCTCGGAATGATGTGACCTTGGTGTTGGACATCCAACAGGGTGTAACAGTGGCACACAAGGGTGACATATCAGAAGAGGGATCACTTCCTGGTGGGGGATTGGTCTTGGCCTGGGGTCCTGCAGAATGTCTGGATGGGCAACCTCTTTTACGCGGAGTTCCTCAGCTGCAGGGGTAGGGATGATGTTGTCCTGTGGGTCCTCCTGCTGTGCCTCCATTCCAGTAGCAGCTGCTGATGTTGAGGGCAGTGGTGTTGACTGACTACTGGATGGGGCCTGCTGCTGGGTGGAGAATGTCCGCAGGATGCTATTGAGTTCCTTGAACTCCCCTAATGTGGAGGCCATGGTGGCATTGTGTACCTACCACTACTGCCTGGCCTCCTTGTGGTATTCCTCCTGCAACCTCTGTGTGTCCTGCAAGGTGGTGAGTATCTGGCCCAGCTGGTCCTGGGTTTGCTGGTAGGTTCCCAGGACTCTGGAGACGGACTCCTGGACAGTTGTGTCCTGGACCTGCCTCATCCCTTGTACGATGATTGTCCTTCCACTGGCCCTTGACCCCTGTGCCTGTGCCCCTGTTGCAGTGTGCCCCCTCTGACTGACACCTGGACAGTCATTGTCTTGGGTTTGCACCGTTGACTCCTGACCCTGTCAGGTGTGGCACACTGATGATTGATGTGACCTTGGGACACAGGTATGGGAAGGTGGGCTCTGCTGTGCACTGGCTGCCACAGGGGAGGTGGTTTGGGTTGCGAGCAGGGTAAGGCTGGTGGTGGTGGACTGACCACTCATGCCTGATGGGCCTGGTTCATTGTCTGAATCCGGCTTGCATGTGGATCCTCCCCTATTGGTGCTGTATCCAGGCTTGCGCTTCCCGTCACTGGGCTCCTCTGTTGTGTGTCAGTACTTGGGAGACCTGTGAGATGAGTGGTATTGTGTCAGATGATGGTATTTATGCAGTGACACACATGATTGTATTCCCTCATTCACTGTATTTGCAGGGCAGTACTGGCATTGACAGTTTGCAATCCACTGCTTGTCGTCCCATCAGTGGTAGGTTGCAATGGTACTAATTTGCAGTACAGTTTACATTTGCCTTGCTACTGTCATTGCCATGTACTGATGTGCTTTCCTACCACATATTGGTGATAGGGAGTGACATGGTTTAACGTGCAATTGCAGAGATGTGATATGGGCGTAGCAGTCATGCAAGGGTAGGGAGTGTTGCATTGTGGTAGTTGTGGTACTTTCTGCTGTGTGAGACATACATGCACAAGGTGGGGCTGTGAGGGAATGGCGTCAGTGGGGAGATGTGACATGCAGGTGTGGGTATGGGGCCAATGATGGGATTGTGCACGTTCGGGTGGTTTGAGGGGGTGAGAAGGTGGCGGGGGTACATGCAGTGCACAGGGACATGGTGGCCAGTGAGTACAGTGGACTTACCAGTGTCCAGTCCAGTAGCAATTCCAGTCAGGTTTTCTGATTGTAGTATGGCCAGGACCATCTCCTCCCAAAGTGCCATTTCTGGGGGAGGTAGTGGTGGTCCGCCACCAGTCCTCATGGCAGCCAGTTGGTGCCAGTTGTGTCCTGGACCTGCCTCGTCCCTTGTACCACGAGTGCCCTCCCACTGGCCCTTGACCCCTGTGCCCCTGTTGCAGTGTGCCCCCTCTGACTGACACCAGGACAGTCATTGTCTTGGGTTTGCACCGTTAACTCCTGTCCCTGTCTGGTGTGGCAAACTGATGATTGATGTGACCTTGGGACACAGGTATGAGAAGGTGGGCTCTGCTGTGCACTGTCTGCCACAGGGGAGGTGGTTTGGGTTGTGAGCAGGGTAAGACTGGTGGTGGTGGACTGACCACTCATGCCTGATGGGCCTGGTTCATTGTCTGAATCCAGACTTACATGTGGATCCTCCCCTATTGGTGCTACATCCAGGCTTGGGCTTCCTGTCACTGGGCTCCTCTGTTGTGTGTCAGTACTTGGGACACCTGGGAGATGAGAGGTATTGTGTCAGATGATAGTATTTATGCAGTGACACACATGGTTGTATTCCCTCATTCACTGTATTTGCAGGGCACTACTGGCATTGACATTTTGCAGTGTACTGCTTGTGTTCCCATCAGTGGAAAGTTGCAATGGTCCTAATTTGCAGTACAGTTTACATTTGCCTTGCTACTGTCATTGCCATGTACTGATGTGCTTTCCTACCACATATTGGTGATGGTGAGTGACATGGTTTAACGTGCAATTGCAGAGATGTGATATGGACGTAGCAGTCATGCAAGGGTAGGGAGTGTTGCATTGTGGTAGTTGTGGTACTTTCTGCTGTGTGAGGCATACATGCACTAGTTTGGGCTGTGAGGGAATGGCGTCAGTGGGGAGATGTGACATGCAGGTGTGGGTATGGGGACAATGATGGGATTGTGCACGTTTGGGTGGTTTGAGAGGGTGAGAAGGTGGTGGGGGTACATGATGTGCACAGGGACATGATGGCCAGTGCGTACAGTGGACTTACTAGTGTCCAGTCCAGTAGCAATTCCAGTCAGGCCTTCCGGATGAAGTATGGCCAGGACCATCTCCTTCCACTGTGCCATTTCTAGGGGAGGTAGTGGTGGTCTGCCACCAGTCCTCATGGAAGCCACTATGTGCCTGGAAGCCATGGCCCGTACCTTCCCCCTCAGGTCGTTCCACCTCTTCCTAATGTCCTCCCTTGTGCGTAGGTGGTTCCCCACTGCATTCACCCTGTTGAATATCCTCTGCCATAAGTCATTCTTCCAGGCTATGGATATCTGCTGGACCAGTGCTCCAAACAGTCTCAACTCCACTTTGACAATTTCTTCGAACATTACCCTGAGCTCCTCTTCAGTGAATCTGGTTTTTTTTGGTGGTGCCATGGTGGTTGTGTTGTGGGTGGGGGTGTATGGTGTGCAGAGTTGTGGGTGTGCTGTTTGTAGTTGTAAATATGTGTAATGATATGTGCTCTATGATGTTTGTGTGCAGTGGTGTGTTGTGTGCTTCATGCTTAGTAAGATGGTGCCTGTGATATCTAGGTGCAGTGCCTCCTTTCAGTGAGTCCTTCTCTTGCTCTATCTGGGTTTCAATTTACAAAGGGTTCTGGGCATGTGCGGGGTGTGGTTTGTAGTGCTGTGGACAGGTGTGTGTATGTGTTTCAGGTGTTGCTATTGGTGTTATCCTATCTGGTGCAGTGTTGCTGTGGTGGTGGCTACTTATTTTCCTGCTGCAGTTTGGACCGCCAATGGATTACCGCCGCGTTGGTTTCCGCATTGCCGATTTGTGTATCAGAATTTGGCAGGTGGCATTTTCTTGGCGTGGCAGTGGTGGTGGTGCAACTGCCTCCTTCTTTCCATCGTTTGGCCCGACGACATTGTTTTTCCAATCAAAATTTTGAGGTGTTGTGTTGGTCACTCGTAATACGGTGGACTTCACTCTGCCATCGCTGGTGGTGTTTTGGCTGCCTTTTGCACGGCGGTCTTTGGGTATGACTGCCAAACTCGGGATGAGCACCTGAATCTCCATATCCCTGAGTCCCCGTGAGCTACAAGAGGGAAATATTCTGTAAAGGTCTGGTCAGTTCCTTAGTTTTTCCAGTCATGCATCTTTGCCCATTAAGTCAACTAGCTAAACTGCCCTTGGTTTCTCGCTTGCCTGAATAAAGAGGGAATTATTCAGGACAAGTCTGGTCAGTTCCTCAGCTTTGGAATCCCTTTTTCATAAGTGTTTGTGTGCATATAGCCTCACCTACGGGTAGGGTCCCCATTTGATATCGGCCTGCTCAGCTGTTAACTCCCCCAGCTCTCATTTCTCAACCTGGGATTCTGATACATTACCTGAATTGTGGGAACGTCTTTGACTCCTCACCCTTCAAATAGGAGTTCCTCCTTTAAGCAAGAACATAGTGAATCTGGTGGTTGTAGAAGCCATAGGGGTCTGGCTGGTATTACAGTCAAACTACAATGGCACAGCATCTGGGGTTGTAGCAAGATGTGTATGGAAACTAGTGTGTTATCTAATGGGCGAAAGGCCAGCTCCCAACCCCACACCCTCTATTCACCATTACATTAACCATAGGAGTTGGCAGAGAAGGTTGTACCATTCTTAAATGCAAAACTTTTTTTCATTGCCCTGCTACCTCGTTTAGTGGACTTTAATGGGTGTTTTGCGCAGAGGAATTATGACACCAAAATAATACTTGCACTTCAGAGATCATCCTAAATAGGTTTTTCCTGGGGATTCGAGTATTATTTAGTTACCATTAGGATTATGACATTGGTGCTCTTTCTTCCAGGAGATCAATTCTTTCAAACCCCATTCTTCTTTGAGCTAAATTGGAGATCCTGAAGTCAGCAGACTGGTCTTCTGATTCCACTTTCAAGAACTTTTATTTCAAACCGATAACATGGCTACCTTGATGGCGATTAAGCTTTAAATAAGCATAATGGGAGCCTCCAGTTCTGCCACAGAATGAAAAAAATCCTAGTAATTGTAACTGAACATTTTAAAACTGTCAAGGACGCAGAGGTGAAGATTATCCCCCAAAAACTGTATAAATGGTGATAGTACTTGATAAGAAACATTTGCCTGTTGATAATGAATTTGAGATTTTTTTATTGCATGTGTAAGGAAAGCAGTGGCTGAATTTTGTTCTCCACTTTTACAGTTTCGGAGGAAAAATATTAACCAGCAATGGAAGAGAAGCAAACGAGACGGTGTTTAGCTCACGACTCATTTGGAACTACTGTTTTTGCCTTGTGCAAATAAAGAGGAAGCGCTATTACGAGGAGCTTGTTTTATGGACTGGATATGTTGTTACTGGTGGTTCTATATCATATGTTCTTGTAGTTTTTTTTCCACATATGTCCAATGGATAATTTAGTTTGTACTGTTATTGGCTGCCCTAAATTTGAAGTAAATTACAGCATAATCTGAGCCTCCAGTTCTGCCATGAATGGACAATCTTCTTGAATTTCGGACAGCTCTGAATGGCTGACTTTGTCCAATCAATCAATATAATCACAAGATGAAGCTGACTACTACGTAAGTTGGAAAATAGGTATGCACAATCATGTCTATTCTTACATTTGCACCCACACCTTACATTCATGGAGAACAACGTATGCCACACTATGGGCCAGATTTACAAGGCCCTAGAGCCTCCTTGCACCACATTAGCGTCAATTTATTTTATGCCGATGTGTCTCAGCAAGGCAAAAATCACAACGCCATATTTATGAAGTGGCGCAATGCATGCATTGCACTACTTTGTGACCCCTTGCACCACATTATGCCTGCATCAGGCATAATGTATGGAAGGGGAGGCATTCCGGCATTAGGAGGCTCGCAAAAATGGTGCAATGAAATCTACAAGATTTCATTGCGCCATATTTCGCTCAAAGCAGGCATTAAAAGGACGCACCCATTGAAGTCAATGGCCCTCCTTGCACTTTGCTGCACTAGCGTGAAACTTTTTACACTAGTGTAACAAATCACCACAATAGCGTAAATTTTTTTGACACTATTGGCTTAATATGCGCCATGGTGCACCATATTGTAAATACGGCGCACCCATGGTATCGATAGGTGGCGGTGAAGGGAAGCAAGAAATCTGGCAGATCAGTACTGATGCGCAAGATTCTTGTAAATCTGGGCCTATGTCTGATGCATGTCTTTGAACTACTCACACCTCAGGAACCGTCTTCCACCCATATAATGGGAAAAGGTGACTCTAACCTGATGCAACTTTGAGCGTTTTGCGGCATTGCCCAAGGTATGAAGAGTTGTACAAATGCTTCAATGCAATTCAGTACAATTGCGTATAAATATATGAGCATGGAGAGATTGTCAGTCGCAGAGTAAATTTGTACAGTTCTTGTCAGCAAGGATCTTAAATTAGAGGAAGATCAGATGGAGTGGGTGGCATTTTTCAAACCATTCTACCACAATGCCTTTACATGCTTGCTTGCCCATAGATACATTGTCATTCATTGCAATGTCTTGCGAAACCTACATGTCCCCATGGAGACGGTATGATGCAGTATTTTAATAGCAGTGATTGACCCATCCCTCCAAAAAACAACATACGGGTCCCAAATGTTGCACTGAATACCTATATATAGTTAGTGTTACTACAAAGTTTGTATCCTGCTCGGGATCTCATTTTGCTGCTCTTGACGTCTGTGCAAACTGAATGTAGCTTACATGCACTGCTGTGTCTGTAGACAATAAAATAATTTTAAAAGCTTCTCAGACCATCTCGTGAGGGTGCCAGGGTGCACAACACCTCGCAAAGTCTCTGCCGGGTCCGCCCCACCTCACCACTGTGGTTCATCGCTCTCTGATAGAATTCTCAATGTAGCGCCGTCTGTGCCCTAAGGTGAACTCCCGTAGGTGTGGGCCCTAAAATCACCAAAATGGAAAAAATACATAAAAATAGTGATCTCAACAGCTTTACCACTGCTCCTCAGGCGTGACCCTAATATTCCCCACACATTAAGGGCATTCTTGGAGAAACCAAGTTGAATTTGCATTTGTTTTTTCTTAAATACTTAAGTAGCACCTTAGCTAGCAAAACCAACAGCTGTGTTGGCAGGATGAAATCCTTGCCATGTTGTCACGTTTCTCACTAAATAGAAGTCCGGATTTAATGGTGCTCTGATTTTCGACACCATTTTCTGACACATGATTCACGTTATCTCGCACCAGCTCTCGCCTACATTTCAGGACCGCTGGCCACCCCTGGAGAAGCCCTTGCCGTTATTAAGGCGCTGTGCTGTAATTGACTGTGTCAGTGGTCTGATATTGATTAAACATCACTCCCTGTAGCAGAAGCAAGTTCTTCCGGGAAACCGCCATTGCTGATGGGGGCCTGACGTCAGGGAATGCTGTTAGACAGGTAGACCCTGAAATCGTGACAGCCTTAATCACTTGTGTTTGGAAGAATTCCCCCACCCACCTTGCTGGTCATTTCTTGAGTGAGTTGGACATTTATGTGTCAAGCAAGCACTATTTCAAATGTCAGGGATGGAATATGTTTCCTTTCCGTCAAAGTGCCCCCGCTCCTTTTCGATCCCGTTTCCATTTTGAACATTCCTCAGGAAGCCATGACTTGTCCATCACCCCTGCTTGCCACTCCAGACTTTCTTCCATTTTGCTAATCCTTTTCTATGTTTTCGAGGTAATTGACCAACCAATTATTCATAAAGTTCCCTTACATTGGGCATTTCTTGAAACATCTTTCAGTGCTTAAGCTGTTACCTTTCTTACTACTTTGGGTTCCTTTTCCTACCCCAGTGTTGCTTTCTTCCCAGGTGTCCCTCGGGCCTTGGTTCATTGCCCACTCCTTTTCTGTTACTACAAATTCTGACCCTACGATGAATAAATGAGGCAAACAAAACAGGTCACACAAAACATTTTTAATAAATAACTCAATCTTATGAGCACAACATCACATCAACATGATTCACCACCACAATCTAAAAGCATCCTAAAACATACAATACAAATATACCCAAGTACAAATGAATCTTCGGGAAATCCTTGGATTAATTTATATATTTTCAAATCCCACTATACTGTCTGTTGATTTTTCCACTGGTCTTCAATTAATCATTTGTTTTTTAGTCCTTAGAGCCAGAAATTAATTTGTTGACACAGCTTTTCAGCTACCCAAGTAAATTATTACGGCCTTAATCAGGATAAAATTACTTTGATCAGTTCATATCACCATAACAGGTCTATTTATAGTTGAATGTCCAGAAATGAGAAAACTGCCAATTGCTTTATTAATTGAAGCTCTCTTGCTGTACCCGGGCAAAGCAAATAATCCCTCTTTAAAGCCTTCCCATCACCCTTACCTGCTCTCTCCCACATTTTAAACCCCACTTTTCTTCTTTATCTGCTTGCCCCTTCCCATAATCATGCCCCTTCTACAACAGCAACCTCCAGCTCCTCCACATTTGATCTTCCTCACCCACCCTCCACCACTGATTCAACATGAACTCACACCCTCAGTATCCCTCAACTTCCCCAAGACCTTGACCAAAACAACACCTGTTTCCATCACACCTACTTCAAGCAACTTGCTCAATCTCACTACCACATAAAAACCACATTGTGTTGTACACACTTCCCCCAAACCTAGCCAAACCACCACCCCATGACCTTCCACTTTCTGCTACACCTCTGGTCTCCTACCCACCCACATCATTAGCTCCCTCTTCAGCACCTGCAATCCATTCTGCCAACTCCCTAATCCCTACCTCTCTCCCCTCCTCAACACACTCACCACACTAACACCTCTACCCATACTTCACTGAAACCCAGCTCCCTCACTGTGCCACATTTATCTCCCCTTATCTCTTCTCGGCCTTCGATATTCCACATACAAACCTATCCCTCTCACTATTGCTTTCTCCAACCACTAACCAAGTCCCCACTACTTACCCTCAAGGTCTTGGTACCACCTTCCATACACACTTCACTACTCCTTCCCCCTTCTACATCTCTGACTCTCTTTTCACCAACCTAAGCCTTCCTACCTCCTCTCCCCAAGCCTGACTTCCCACCATGAATCCATCCTTAGCACAACTCTCTGCACTCTGAACACCATTACAATACAGTGAGATTCCATTCACTCCTTCACAACATTGTCATACTTTGCAGGTGTGCCTCGGATGAGCCCTCAATGGGTTTAACAACTGGTTTTGTGCTTAAGTGCCCCTGCAGACGTCCCTCCATAATCAGGATCGTAAGACTGTTACATTTACTATTGGGGGTACTGGTGGGCAGCTGGCAGTCCTACACTGCATATAAACTTACCATAACAAGCACAGTATGATACGTTTTATTGTACATTTGTTTGCCTTATAAATCAAGGGCCCTATCCACAAAGGTAAATTTACCTTTGTAAATCTACTCACATGAAAATATACTCTTGCACACAGATGTAAGTCTATAGTTTTTTTGTTTTTTTCTGCTTAATCCTATGGTTTTTTCTGTGGTTTAGGTTTCCTTAACTTCAGGACACCTTTTTGGTATTTGCCCGCTCCACAAATCACAAACCAAACATGTAGGTGATCCTTTTCCTTTTTACTATTTCCCATCAATATCTTAGAAAGAGCCATTAATAAGCAGCTATCTTCTGTTTTGGAATCTATTCATATTTTGGATGCTGCCAATCTTGATTCAGGCCTATTCGGAGCATGGAAACTAACTTGGTCTCAGCGCTGCATCACCTACAAATGCTGGGCAATCATAGCAGCTCTTCTGCCCTTTTCTTGCTTGATCTTTCCTCTCATTCAATACGGTATCATTGCTGTAGTAACCACGCATTTACAAGAGACTGGTATCAAGAAATTGCCCTAGATTGCATTCAGTCATACTTGCACAATCGTTCGCAGGCAGTGTACCTTGCACCTTATAAGTGAGATTTCAAAGCTGTTTCATACGGACCCCTCAGGGTTCCTCCATTACCCATACTCTGTTCAGTCTTAATGTTCATCCTTTGGCAGAAATGATTCATCAGGCAGGCCTTAGTTTGATGAGTTACACTGGCAATACTCAAACTCTTGTCTCTTTTGATGATCAGGCCTACAACGGAGGCACTACTTCTCATGACTATGTTATTAGTAGTTGATTGGATAAGGAACATTTTCCTGAAGCTAAACAAAGACAGGGATGATTAGGCGGCAGACTTTTCCATTTGGCTTCTGACCCATCCAGCTTGGCCCTTAACCAGTGCCCATTGCTTTGGAATGCAATCTGGGTGTCCATATTGATAATGAACCTAGGGGCACTGCAGTCCTATTTGTCTATTCCGTAGCTCATGTATGCCTAGTGCCAGGACACCTTTTAGGTGTTTGCACACTACAAATCACAAATCAAATCAAATTCACCATTTCCCAGTGTTGATTTACATTTGAGTGCAGACTTACATGTCTCCACCCCCTTAGTTCAGAGGATGGAGACATCGAAGACATAATTTATGAGTGTCAAATTACTACTAGTAACTTTTTATACACAGTCACAGATCTCTGCCTTCTGAGTCGAGATCTACCTCAGGGAAAGTAAATTGAAAAATCATAACGCTTATTAATACTGTGCATATAAAACAAATTAAAGGAAAATAAAAATGATAAATTAATGTAAAATAATTATTATTAACCTAGAACTAATAAAAAAAAAAATTCAGCAAATTAACTCATGAAACTAAATGGTTATTAAATAATTACATATTTAAAGTATATTAACTAAGTTATAAACATTACTTTAAGTCAAAATGTTTAAAATACACCTTAAGTGGTATTTTGAATGTTTTAAAATTTTAATTTATAAATGTTTAACACATAAGTTAATTATTAATTTACTAAATGATAACATATTTCATTTTTAATTTCATCTGATTTGTAATACTGAAAACAATTGTGTACATATTTAATTTAAAAGTCGAAATAATTGAATTTATTTATTATTGTTTTCCATAGGGAGTTATATTAAGTACCTGCCTGCTGCATTACCTGTGAGTGGACGTTTGGTGTTAGACTTTGTCCTTTTCTACTGTTTTGGGATCTTTGTAGCCTGTCGTAACTTTAGAAGTGTAGTTTGTGAATAGTATACTTTGGCGGGTGAGTATTTTTATTTCCATGCCCCTCCCTTAAGCCCTCCTACATCTCCCTAGACATCATCCATTTAGGAGTAGAAATTTCCCATTTTCCCCATTCCCTATGTTCCAGCTGCTCCTTGGTTGCTCACCGAAATGTATACTTATGTGTGCAGAGATCTCCACACACCTGACAGAGACCTAAGCAGAGAAAATATAGGACTGGAGGAAGTCTCTGCCTATAGGTTAGCTAACAGCTTTTTATAGTACATGCATTAGTACTACTTTTTAGTACGACTTTATGCATTACAAAATGCAGTTTGTGCATCAGGCCCCTGGACCTTTGTGTTATGCTATCTTCCAGACTTCTATCAGTTAGGTGCTTGCTTGAAAGAAAACCTGAACTGGAGATCCAGTGGAGGTGGCGAGTCCATGTACAGGCTGGGTAAGAAGAGGATAAAGTACTTTTTTTATTTTCAGGGGCAGCATATCTACCTGCTTTTAAGACATGGAATCGTACTCATGAATTAGGATCATACCAAGAATGCAAAATGCAACGGCTACATTGAAAGTTGTGAAATGTAGCTAAAAATATATCTGTCATTTATTCTGAAGTTTCTATTTAGCTTCTGTAGCTTCAAAGATTCTAAGGGGAGTACAGCTACACTGGGAATAGGGGCATTCAAACATATCACATTTTCAGGTATGACCTTAAGACAACTTTGGCTGTCCTGCCTGCCTCATGTTCTCCAAACATTACCATATACAAATACATACATTTATAGAGGCTCTCAAAAAACATTATTTTGTCATTGGTCAGTTCAAATGTCACTTGATAATGCTTCCTTGCACTACAGTACAAAGTATAAGTAACTGGACCAGCCCACTTCAGAAATCAGATGCCTTCAATTTGAGTGACTGTATTTTATCCTTGAACATGCATGCCTACGCCTAAAAATTGAATTCCACAAGAACAGAACTTTGTGGATAGTGTGATCTTCAAGAAGTTAATATGTTTGTTTAAGGCACTTGTTTGAGGAACATTTGGACCTAGTTGCAAAGAGTGTGGTGTGTATTTTCTCAAGATGTCAATGTTGGGTGCCTTTTGCATAACTTGATTTTCCAAAGTGTAAGTATACACCCGGGAAGCAACGTCTTGTCCTCTTCTGTGAGGGCCTCTGTTGGTTGTATAGCACAACTGCAGTTTCCATCTCAAGTGTACTGTTATGTGATGACTCCTGTTGGTAGTATAGCATGACTGAAACTTTCCATTTCCATTGCACGCTTCTGTGAAGACTTCTGTTGGTAGTATAGCACAACTTCAGCTGTTCATCTTCTTTTCACTCTTCTGTGAGGATCTCTGTTGATAGTGTTCTACAACTGTAGCTTTCCATCTTCTTTGCATTCATGTGTGAGGACCTCTTTTGGTAGTATAGCCTAACTGCAGTTTTCCATCTACATTGCATTCTTCTGTGAGGACCCCTGGTGGTGGTATAGTGCAACTGGAGCTTTCCCTCTCCTTCACACTCTTCTGTGAGGACCTCTCTAGGTAGTTTAGTGCAACTTCACCTTTCAAGCACCCTTTTATTCTCCTCTGAGGACAACTATTTGCAGCACAATGTAACAACCTTTCCATCTCCATTTTACTCTCTTGTGAGGCCATTAGTTGACTGCATAGTGGCACTTTGGCTTGTTGTAGTTACTTTAGTTTTCCAGCACACATCTGAGGTTGTGGAAAACAAGGACCTAGATGCAGGGCAGTGAGTATGCTTTTTCTCAAGATGTCAACGTTGTCAGCACACACACATGCCTTTGTTTTATATGGTGCCAGTATGGATTCGCATTTACACAGAATAACTATGGAGGCTGCATAACGTACTCTTCCAAAACCTATGCATGAATAGTGCAAGAAGGCCAAAATTATTTTCTTTTTGATCTGGTACTGTTATTCCCATGTATAGCAAGATTTGAAAATAACAGAATGCAGGGGAACCATTGTATTCACCCAGGAAGAGCTGTACCATTAAAGTGTTGTCATTCTCTGAATCGTATGCCCCTTTGTGCCCTCTTTCAGCCTTAATCTTTCATAAGAGACTGTTTTGCGCTGCTCCAGCTCTTTCTCCCCCCACATTTCAAATTTATGAGAGCCTACCTTTAGCTCAACTGTAATCCTCCATCATCTATGAGGACATATATCAGTAGTATAGCTTTCCATCTCTATTATATTCTTTTGAGAGGACATCTTTTGACTATATGGTGCAACTTCAGCTTTCAAGCAATTGTATTCTCCTTTGAGGACATCTATCGGCTCTAGAAAAAACCTGCACCTTTCCTTGTCCTAAGTTAGTTGCCAGTAGCATCCTCATGGCACTGCGGTTAAAAGGAGGACCATCCCTCCACATCTTTGTGTTGTTTGAAGACTCATGTCTTCTGGTCCGCAGATGACAAAAGCAAATAGATAATTCCTACTGAAGTGCAAAACCAAAATATATATTTGTATATACAATCAATGAATGAGATAAAAAACTAATGCCCTCATTACAACCCTGGCGGTCCAAGACCGACAGGGCTGTTCTGGAGGAAGCACCGCCAACAGGCTGGCGGTGCTTCCCAGGGCATTGGGGCCGGCGGTTTCCCGCCACAATGGCCCCAGCGGTGGTAATCCGCCAGGTCAGTGCTGCTTGCAGCGCTGCCCAGGGGATTACGAGTCCCCCTACCGCCAGCCTTTTCCGGGCGGTTTGAACCGCCAGGAAAAGGCTGGCGGCACGGGGAGTCGCAGGGGCCCCCTAACAGGGCCCCATACTGCTTTTCACTGTCTGCTATGCAGACAGTGAAAAGCGCGACGGGTGCAACTGCTCCCGTCGCACGGCCGCAACACCTCCGGCTCCATTTGGAGCCAGCTCCTGTGTTGCTGCCCAGCGGCGATTTCCAAATGGCCGCGGCGGGGGTGCGGCTGCATTGCCTGCCGCCCGGCGGTCCGATATTGGCGGGCGGCTGAAAGGTCGTAATGAGGGCCTAAGGGCCCGATTTAGAGTTTGGCAGAGGGGGTTGCTCCTTTGCAAATGTGACAGAAATCACGTCCAACGTATTACAATCCCATACTCTAAATCAGACCCTAAATGGATGATGACAGAGTGTGACTTCTAGATATCAAATAGTCCTTTATGTATCCCACAAAAATTAAAAGGATTCACATAAGCTGACGAAGACATAAAAATAAAATGTTTCTACAGGATGATCAAAGATGTGTTTACCAATGTCACAAGTCAACAGTGGAAGAAAGCTGACCTGAAGCCCCTTTCTATATATATGGAGTATGTACTGAATACAATATGTTTGCCAAAATGGGGGACCATTCCACACCAAACCAACTACTGTTGAAAGCACCATTAAACATGAAACCTAAAAACAAACATACATTCTCAATCTTAAATTTACATTAGAATCAATAGTGCCACATAAAATATAGTTTTGCGCCCAGACCTATTGACTTTGCCAATGCTTGTGTTAAACACAATTCAATAATTTCCTCATTTCTAAACTATTGTTGTCCTTGACATCTGAAGCACAATTTGAAAATGATGTGTGGCATATGTATTAACATGTTTATTTATTCTAATGTGCAGCAGTCGATGGTTGTCTCATGGGGAAGAATGGAGGTGAAGACGAGGAAACAAATGGCACAGCACCAAAATGCCAATGAAGTCCCAAAGTATGTAGCTACCAATCTGTGAGCAAATGCATAATGAAAGGGAATATCTCAGTCTGGGGGAACAAACAGCAACCTGATAGTTGAGCTGAAATTAAGAAGGATGATGCCCAAATCAGGTTTAATTGAGGCCAACTAACAATGGATGGTAAAATTATATATACTTATGGAATATTGATAGTACATTTAAAATGTAAGATTGTCCAAGACTGGTTGTCTGGCCCTGGGCATCTATGCAGCTGCAGGGTATCATGGGATATGGTATTTGTATGACCTCATGGTTTTGGACTGGGACTGGGACTGACCTGTCCGGCCAGGTGGGTATTCAGTCCTTTGTAGAATTCAAGAAAGTCCCCTTCCAATCTCAGATGTCTAGGGGGGGCTTCTTCATTGAAAGATTCTAAACACATAAAACTCATAGGATCCGATGCTTAGTCCCTGCATCAAGGCTAGGACACGAATAGGTAAAATCACTTTATAAGTACTGAGTAACTCTGAGGCACTAAATCCAAAAGCCTATGCCTTCTGACAGCATTTTGTGAATGATATCTTTAGGGACCTCTTGCATAAGTTAACTGTGATTTATTTGAACTATATTGTTAATCAATTACACTACCCTGTTGCCCTTAGGTTTGAGAAGTTCTCTCTAGATTACAAAACACTCTCCGTAAACCATAGCCAAAAACTGTTTATTTGAGTTCCCAACCATTACATTTTTAGGATTCTAGATTTCTGCGCAAGGTATTAGTATGGATCCTGTAAATGTCAAGCAGTTCCTGAGTGGCCTTCTCCACAAAATGTAAAGGAAGTACAGAGAGTCATTGGTTTTCCACACAACTTCTACTGGTGGTTTATTCAGAACTCTTCAACCACTATACAGACCATGGTGTGACTCAACAGAAAAGGAGTGAAATTAGAAAGGGGTAAAGAACAGGAACGCACATTCAACCAGCTGAAGGTCACATTCACTTCTGCTCCTATTTTAAAACAACCAATTGATCTGCTGTCCGTTGTTACATTGACTTATACTACCTCATTTGCCATTTGGACAGTACTGTTTAAAGGTATCCTAAAACCAATGAGTTGCTTACTGTTTCAAAACACTGACAGATAGAGAGAAGAACTATATCCTCTATGCCAGGTAAGTCCAAACCATCAGGGGCCTTCTCTTTGGAGACATCATTTGGAAAAGGATGGTCACAAGATAGCAGTGGGGAGTGATCATAAGAACCTGCCTTCTTTAACTATTGTGATATGTGCTAATGCCTAACATGCTATGAGGACCGTTTTCTTTTCTATATTTGGTTATATAATACCCTGCGGAGCTGGCAATAAACAAGTAGAGCTGATTCACTCTCTCAGCAAAAGAATGGTGATTCCAAACATGAAGGCGGTCATTCTGACCCTGGCGGTAAAAACCGCCAGGGCCGTGGTCCGCGGGAGCACTGCCAACAGGCTGGTGGTGCTCCTTTGGGCATTCTGACCGCGGCGGTACAGCCGCGGCCAGAAACGGAAAGTCAGCGGTCTCCCGCCGGCTTTCCGCTGCCCGGGGGAATCCTCCATGGCGGCGCAGCTTGCTGCGCCGCCATGCGGATTCCGACCCCCATACCGCCATCCTGTTCCTGGCGGTTTCGGCCGCCAGGAACAGGATGGCGGTATGTGGTGTCGTGGGGCCCCTGGGGGCCCCTGCAGTGCCCATGCCAATGGCATGGGCACTGCAGGGGCCCCCGTAAGAAGGCCCCACTTAGAATTTCAGTGTCTGCACCCGTCGCACCCCTTCCACTCCGCCGGCTCCATTCAGAGCCGGCTTCCTCGTGGAAGGGTGTTTCCCGCTGGGCTGGCGGGCGGCCCAGCCCAGTGGGAAACCCAGAATGACCGCCGCGGTCTTTTGACCGCGGTACGGTCTTTTGACCGCGGTACGGTCTTCTGGCGGTTCCCGCTTGGCGGGCGGCTCCTGCCGCCCGCCAAGCTCAGAATCACCCCCAAAGACTGGTCACCCTGTATTTTATCTGTTTTCACTAGACCTCTCCCCCATAATTCACTGGCTGTTGGACATCCTGGTCAGAGTGAGATGGGAGAAATATTCACAAGAGACATCTGGTGGCCATGTTGCCTATCAAAGAACATGCAGATAGATGTACAGTATGTGTACAGGCCAAAGTATCACATACATCTGTGGCACAGGTTCTGCAACCTCTTTCAACTCCCCAGAAACTGTGAAACATGATTTCTATGAACCTTGTAGTTGATCTGCCGACATCCCATGGTTACACTACTTTAATGGTAGTAATCAACTACTTTACTAAGATGGGTAACTTTATTTCACTAAACTGAATCAGCAACAATCACACAGTGTATTGTGGGACTGTTTCTTTTTAAGATATCCAAGAGGTGGGTCTGAGACAGTACTTATTGCTGTAGGTGCCATTCTGAGATTCTGTTTCTACAGTGTCTTTTCCTGTCTGCCATTTTTAATCCTGGGTTCCTAAGCTACATATTATTGAGTACCTGAGTTGGAACAGTTGAGCATTTGGAACTGTTGGTGCTACTTCTTTTGGGCAATTGCATTCATAGCCTTAAACCCTGACAGTACCTCGCTGCTTCTAAATGTAGGTGTTCAGGGAAACAGAGGCCTTAAGCGGGGTCCGCATTTCCACAACCTGACAGCCTGGCACTTTCCCT
This sequence comes from Pleurodeles waltl, assembly GCF_031143425.1. NCBI lineage: Eukaryota > Metazoa > Chordata > Amphibia > Caudata > Salamandridae > Pleurodeles > Pleurodeles waltl. The sequence continues at coordinate 10,349,635 of NC_090441.1, forward strand.
ACTACCAAACCCCTTAGTCATTTTGGCTACCTGTTGGACCTGGCCCTTTTTGAAGGGTCATCCCCAAATGTATTGCTTTGTTCCTCCTAGCTTTTCTGACCTGTTTTTGTTGGCTTTAGGACTCTGGGCACTTTAGTGACTAGTGCTAAACTGCAAGTGTTCTCTGTCTAAATGGTGTTAGTGGTTGGTTAAAACATGATTGGCATATTTGATTTACTAGTAGGTATCTAGTATAGTGCACCATGTGTGCCCAGGGCCTGTAAATCAAATGCTACTAGTGGGCCTGCAGCACTGGTTGTGCCACCCACATAAGTAGCCCTGTAAACACGTCTCAGACCTGCCACTGCAGCATCTGTGTGTGCAGTTTTAACTGGCAAGTGCACCCATTAGCCAGGCCAAAACCTTCCCTTTAACTACATGTAAGTCACACCTAAGGCAGGCCCAAGGCATCCCCATGGGGAGGGTGAAATGTATTTAAAAGGTAGGACATGTACTGATTGCTAAATTTGTTTTTCACTTTTGCAAGGCCTATCTCTCCCATAGGTTAACATGGGGTTTGAATTTGAACATCTTTTATGTGTAATTTCCCTTTGGGAGCAGATGGAGTAATAGGGTTTGGGGTCTCTGAACTCACAATTTAAAAATACATCTTTTGGTGAAGTTGGCTTTTAAATCGTAAGTTTGAAAATGCCCCTTTTAGAAAGTGGGCATTTTCTTGCTTAACCATTCTATGCCTCTGCCTATTGTGGAATACACTTCTGGGTCAGGATGACACTTGGGATGTTTGCGAATTCCCTCTAGACATTCACACAAAGGGAGCTGAAGTGTACCCTGCATACACTGATGAGTCTTCCGGGACTAGAGTGCTGGGTGAAGCTGAAACTTCCACCTGAATAGGGCTGTACCTGTCATTACACAAAGCAGTCTCCAACCCCCTGGAGTATGTCTGTGGCCAGGGCAGTGAAGGCAGAGTCTTGTGCACTAGATAGACTTTTCTTTGAAGTTTGCCTTTTTCAAAGGCAGATATGAGTATTAGTATTGGATCTCTGAGACCACAACTTTAGAATCCTTCTGGATTGAGGACATTCTTCCAGGAAGAAGAGCTAGATAGGAGGGACTGCTACTCTGCATGTTGCTTTGCTATGCTGGCCTACCGCTTGCTGCTTCTGTCCTGGGAGTGAAAGGACTGGACTTTGCTTTCTGCATCTACTTCCAAAGGTTCTCCAAGGGCTTGGACTGAGCTTGCCTCCTGTTAAGAAGTCTCAGGAACATCAAACACTTCATCTGCCAGCACCTGGGCTCTCTTGCTGAGAGTCCTGACTCACCAAATGGTGCCAAATCCAGTTTCTTGGCCCTTGGGATGATTTTTGGTGCAACCAAGAAGAAACAAGATACATCTACTCCAGAGCAACTTCGGAACCCGGCCCGCTGTTCGACTCAACACTGCTGCCTGCATCGGAGCCATGTTCACCGTTGAGTGCAACAACTGCAACCAACAGTGCAGGCCCGACGCCACTACAGCTCCTCTGAAGTCCCACCACAGTGTGAGTCCTGAGTGCTGTGTCACCGATGTCCGTGACACCCGACTCCGATGAAGCACCAGTGGCCCCGTGGTGTGACTGTGACATTGCAAAGTCGACGCCTCCTGTCTTGACCTGCTGGATTCATCGACCCCACCAAATCGTAAGGAACTGACACCTTGCAACCGATGCTCCATCACCTCTCCTGCAACCGTAAGGAACCAATGCATTCCCTCTCATGCAGGTAGAGAACCGACACATCACCTCCCCTGCCAGTAAGGAATCAATGCATCACCTCCTCTACCAGTAAGGATCCGATGCATCACCTCTCCTGCAATAAGGAACCAATGCATCACCTCTACTGATAGGAGAGAATCGAGGCATTACCTCCCCTGTCAGTAAGGAACCAACACATCACCTCCCCTGCGCACAAAAGAATCAATGCATCGCTTTGTTTTCTGGCACTGCACCTACTCTGCGGCCCAAATTGTCTGTGTTTTTGATGCATCCCAGGTACGGTGCGTGACAAACAGACAACCATTGTTTCCTCTGGTTTAAGACTCTGTGCAATTTTTTTTAAAGTGACATCTTTGCTTCTGTATGTTGGTTTTTTGTTGTTTTGGTCATTTTATTTAGATAAATATTGGCTATTTTTTCTAAACTGGTGTGTAGTACTTTTGTGGTGTTTTCACTGTGTTACTGTGTGTGTGTACAAATACTTTGCACATTGCCTATGAGATGCACCTGACTGCTCATGCCAAGCTACCAAGGAGGTGAGCAGGGGATAGCTTAGCTGTGTGGCTACCTTACCCTGACTAGAGTGAGGGTCCCTACTTGGACAGGGTGCAAGCCACTGCCAACTAGAGACCCCATTTCTAGCACTATCCTATTTTTGTTCTCTTTAAATCAGACTACAACCTTGCTTTTTAGGTCTCACCTACTGACAGCTTTAGTTGTTGATGACCTATTGTCTTTGATGCAATATACAGAGTGGGCTTCGAGTCAGTCCCTTGCAAGTAAATGGATGGTTTTCTTTTCTATTCCAGTTTTCCTGCTTCTTTTTCAATGCCTTTCCTCCCTATCTTGTGTTTGTTCCACCCCTGGAGCATAGTCTCTTTATTATTATTTTGAATAGCTGAATTGCTTCCATCCAATTCTTACCTGAGGGGGGCTACTTTTTTATGTCTGTTTCAGCACTTTCATGGGAGTGCATCATTCTCCTACGTCTCCCATCAGCTCAATACCTTCCCCAATACTCTCACCCCAAGCCAAACTGCATTTCAATTGTTTTCCCACAGATCTCCACTGCCTGACTCATTATTACTTTTTAAACGTTTTTTTCTGAATTGCATTTCATGGGTCCCAGCAACTGCACGCTACTGCCAGATAACTTATTCCCCATCTATTGCTCCACCTTCATATACTCTATTCGCCCATCTCCAACCCCACTTCCGTGTTGTATTTCTTCTCTTAGTAGTCTTCCTCTTTAGATGTAATTTCTAAAAAAAAACACTTCTGCCATGCTGGAAATCTCAAAATGGGAAAATTACCATCTTGACATCATGAAAAAACATTTTTTTCACAATTTGGATATAGCAGCCGTATGGATGTGCATATGTTATGGCATATCACACATCATATTTACTGTCCCAGCATGGCTGATCCCCATATTCTTCTGTGGCAAACACACAAAAAACATTGGCAAAGCAGTAGGTCAGCACCCATGTTTGTGGTGAGACCTGTTGGCTTTACAGGTGCTCGTTCTTCCTTCTAATTCATCCAAAATATGGCAGCCCACCACTTCAGCTTCTCTGTGCCTTAGACCAGTGCTCTACCTCCCACATCCTTCCTTCGATGGTGCGCCTCTTGATTTTAGTTTCAGGTTTGCCTTTTTTGCCTTGATTTTAGACTTATTCACATACTGGTTCAACAAATGGTTTTTCGCGGGTCTCTCTTTACTCAACGGCTCACTCTCACTGCACTTACAGAGTTATTCTGGTTTGACCTCCTCCTCCATGTGCTCCTCCTTGGTACTGTTTTTCTGTTCTGAGTTCTCTTTGTGAATGCTTCCATTTACTGTCACAGCTGTTTTTCTCTTCTTAAAGAAACCACTCAGTGAATATAAAGGAAGAATTATACTTATTCAGTCTAAGATCACTAGCAATTACAAACTATAACCCTTCTAGAATGTCCCTTTGTTTGATGATGTCAGCTTGGATTTTGCAACATATTGTGCCATCATTCATAAGATATCCCCTTGCACTTTAACAAACACTTCCTCTTGTTGTTCAATCCTTATTTTCTTAATATCTATATTTTCAACTCCTGTGAAACCCTTTCTCTTCTGTCAAGTCCATAGTTTTACATCATTGCCAAGCAGTCATTCATATGTCTCTCTTACCATTCATTTCTCATTAATGTTACATGTTTCTTCAATTAGTGCAGTGCTTTCAGGTCTTTTCCCAAATCCTCAACTTTTTTGGAATTTCCTAGAAGTATTAAGGGGACCTCCTGGAAGCATTATAGGTGAAGCTACATGTGGTCACACTGACCAGAGTGTGTGGCACTAGGTCTACAACCAAATTTGACTCTCCTTTGTGCTTGGTCAATCTGTCGAACTGTGGCTTGTGGGAGGTAGTGAGAGGGTTACACATATTTTGTGATAAAAAAGTAATTGCCCAGAAATAACCCTTTAATAGAATCATTGAGTCATGGGAAATTAAAATTGTGGTAGATGCCGTGTCTCACCCATAACCATTCAAATGTTATAATTAGTAGAAGGAGGGTTCTCAGTACGCAGAAAAACCCTTGTATGGGTGCATTCCACACTGCTGCTCTCTTGTCAGAGATTTGCAACTGCAGCACAAGAGTGATGGGTGGAAGAAGCTGGAGTATGCATATCATTGTCAGAACAGACAGGCTCCTAAAAGAAAGCACTAACCTTGTAGTCAGAATCCAAAGGGATTGATGCATTATTCAGTCTCTTTTAGACTTGGCATCTTTTGGCAAACCTTCCCTTTTACTACATGTAAGTCATCCCTAAGGTAGGCCCTAGGTAGCCCCATGGACAGAGTGTAGTGTATTTAAAAGGTAGGACATGTACTGGTGTGATTTACATGTCCTGATAGTGAAATATTGCCAAATTTGTTTTTCACAATTGCAAGGCCTATCGCTCCCTTAGGTTAACATGGGGACTGCCTTTAAATATCTTTTAAGTGCAGTTTACCATTGGGAGTAGATAGAGATGTGGAGTTTGGGGTCTTTGAACCCACGATTTAAAAATACATCTTTAGGTAATGTTGGTTTTCAGATTGTCAGTTTGAAAATGCCACTTTTAGAAAGTGGGCATTTTCTTACTTAACTAATCTGTGCCTCTGCCAGCTTGTGGAATCCACGTCTGGGTCAGACTGACAGTAGGGCTGTTTGTGAATTCCCTCTAGACAGTGACACAAAGGGAGCTGGGGAGTGTCCTACATATCCTGATGAGTCTCCTGAGCTAAAGTTAGGAAGGAGGGAGGGGCTGACACCTGCACCTAAAAGGGTTGTGCCTGTTCTCACACAATGCAGTCTCCAACCCACTGGTGTGTGTCTGGGGCCAGGCCTGAGCAAAGCAGGACCTTTTCAACAACAGAGACTTTTCTTTGACGTTTGCCGACTTCAAAAGCAGAAGTGGGTATAAGTAGTAGACCCAAAACCCCAGACTTTTAGAACGGTTCTTGATCAAGAGGAACCTCTGCCAAAGAGAAGAGCTGAAGAGCTGGAGGATGCGCACTGCCCCCTTGCTGTGTGTACTTTGCTGGGTTGACCTGCAGTTACTGCTTCTGCCTTAAAGATGACAGAGACTGGACCTTGCTGTGCATTCTGCTTGTGCAGTTTCTCCAAGGGCTTGAAGTAAAACTTGCCTCCTGTTGGAAGTCTCAGGGATACCAAAGGCTTCAGGTTCATCTGCCTACAGCACTGGGAACTGTGTGTTTTGTGCTGCAACAGAAGAAAAACCAACACAACGCTGTCAGCGATGCCACTGCCTGCACCGTGCCCTGACGATGATGCACGAAGCTATGTCAATCTGCACACCGCAACCCAGGTCTCACCAACGCCGCCACCTGACGCCGTCACCAAGCTGCTGCTTGCACCGTTACCTGTGGGGCCCCCACTTCGCATCCCCTTGCTCACACAGCAGCCTTGGTATCTCCGACGCCACCGTTCTAAGCTGACACGACACCGCTGCCTGCACCGTGTCCTGAGGACACCATTTGTGGGGTTCACGAAGCACCATGCCGTACCGCACCGCAGTCCCCATCCACTGATGCCAGCACCGTCAACTTCAGCTTTGTCAACAGATGCCCCTGCCTGCACCACAACCCATGGGTGTTGCACAGAGCCCACCCTGCGTCGTACTGCTGCCTTGGGCCTACCGACGACAGCGATTCAGCAACGACGATGCCACTGCCTGCAATGCGACCTGGAGACACCACAAGTCACACAGCAGCCCTGGTCTCACCCACGCCGCAGGATGCAATCACCGAGATGCTGCCTTCACTGTGGCCTGCGGGCACCGCACATCGCATCGTCCCGCTTTGCACTGCAGCCCGACGCCATCAACACCAGCGCTCTTGACTTCATCATCAGCCCGGGCAATGCGTGTGACTTCAAGGGCCCAACGACCTCTGCACCGACCTCCCGAACCGAAACCTGAGGACGGCAGGATCGTCGATGCAGGATCACAAACCTGTGCATTTCCAAGGTGCTGTTTGTGAGTCTTCCCGACACCGTAGCTGGCTCACGACCCCGCTGATAGATTTGTTGTTCATGACATCGTGATACCCCCAGAAGGAGCTATTGACTTCAAGGAACAGCATTTTTAGGTAATTCTTGAAAAATTCATATCTTTAGCACTGCATGTTGGATTTTTCTCGTTTTGGTCTTGTTTTACACAGATAAATATTGGGTATTTTTCTAAAATTGGTGAGGTGTCCTTTTGTGGTGTTTTCACTGTACTACTGTGTGTTATGTGCAAATGCTTTACATCTTGCTTCTGGGATAAGCCTGACTGCTCGTGCCAAACTACCAAGGGAGTGACAGGGGTTATCTGAGATGGGTACCTCCCTTAACCTGATTAGAGTGAGGGACCCTACTTGAACAGGGTGTAAACCGACTGCCTACTAGAGACCCCATTTCTAACAGTCTCCCACCAACCTGCTATGAAGTGATGCATTTAACCATAACAGTGAATGTATATACGTTAGCTGTATTTCTATAAAGCCAACTCTGCTTTTTGTTATGGAGCTTGTTATTCTTGAATCTTTTGAAAAAGAGATAAGTATCTAATATATATGTTCATGCAAACTTCTACCTTAAAGTAAATAACGACCTCTAGATATTTAACTTTGTGGCTGCTCCTAAAGATAAGCACAGTTACAACTAGAATCTTTTTGTCACTGAAATATAATAACAATCATTAATATCCTGTGGTTTCTATTTTAACAATGCATATCTCCCCCTTTAATAACTCTTACTACCGTATGCAGAATCACATATAGATATTGTCTATCATAGATTGATATTACATTCCTTCCTGTTCCTTCGCATGAATAAACCTTACGTTGTCGTAGACTCTCGCTTTGGTAACGCTTTGGGCACCAGCACCACCAAGCATGGGGGACTGAGTCTGATCCCACGTCATGTGACAGCTGTCAGCCTAACCCCTTCCGGCTAACTAGCAGCACCTCACAAATACTCAAGGGTAGAAGTGATTTGTGGCAGCCTATTGCATGACATTCACACCCCTCAGAGGAGACCTGGTGGAGCGGATCCCACCCCCTTCTCTCAGACACTTAGGTCTCACACATGCAAGGACAAAACAGAAGCAGGAATTTGGTTCAATAGGTTTTATTAAAGCATCTGTGTTCTACGTAGGAGGGCATGAAGGGCATTTATAAGGATAATGAAACACAATGTTATGATTTGATAATCACAAGAGTGAAACACAAGACAAGTCTCACCATGCTGTCATATTAGTGCACATGGTTTTCCTACCTACACTACTGAGTTCCTACATGAGAGCACGTAGCAGTGTTAGCCCTAATCCACCCTTCTTATCTCACACATGCAAGGACAGAACAGAAGCAGGAATTTGGTTCAATAGGTTTTATTAAAGCAACTGTGTTCTATGTAGGAGGGCATGAAGGGCCTTTATAAGGAAAATGAATCACAAAATTATGATAGCGATAATCACAAGAGTGAAACAAAAGAAAAGTCTCACCATGCTGTCATATTAGTGCACCTGGTATTCCTACCTACACTATTGAGTTCCTACATGAGAGCAAGTAGTAGTGTTAGCCCTAATCCACCCTTCTGGTCCCAGGTAAGAAACCCAGTCCCCATACCTGCACTGAGGTTAGAAGAAGTCTATTAGTCTGCTGGGAGTCCTCCTGTGTAGATGAAGACCAACCAAAAAGGTTTCTGCAGAAACTGCGATGACGTGCACTACAGTATGGCAAACTGGCTGGAAAGTCCCCTCTAAGATGTTGTGGGCAGTGTGGTGTTTTATAATAACATCTGTTATTCTAAGAACTTGCTCTGTCATGAAAACACATATTTTCTGTCTAAGGTAGACGGTGCTCCCTTTGGATTGTCAATACCCGGTAATCATAATGGGCAGCCTTAAATTCAGCACAAGTTGAAAAATGTTGTGCGAAGAAATGAATCACGGTTTCTGCAAGGAAGGACAACTGCTAAAAGGAAGAAAAACATCTCCACTAAAATGAAGCATCGCTAAAATAATAAAAGGAATAAAAGTGAAATGTAACTGGGTAAAAGGGCACAGGCCTCAGGATCAGAGCTAAATAATGTGCCTGTGTAAAATGCTAAAATATCCTCATGACAATGTTTCAAAGAAATAATCCTTAAATCTTTAGCAAGCCCCAAATCTAAGAATAAAAAAGTTTGTTTTCTTAGAATAAGTTGATTTTCAGAATACTTCTCTTTATTCCCAATGTTCTCAAACAGTCTCCAAGAAAAGCAGATTTCTTTACGGAAGAAACAGTGAATCCATGTAGCATCCTGCCTGCTGCAATATTGTATCATTTAATGCCTGCCAAGGACGCTGTGAGAGGCAGGGAAAGATATTCCTGATAACTCAAGAGGGTCACTGCCATCTCCAAACAACATGAGAGATCATGAAGTTCTGGGAAATGTAGTTTAAAGTAAGTGAAGATGCCTAAAAGGGGGTTATCTTAACAAAAACAATCAAGTAATGAAAATATTCAGTGATGCCCAAAAGTGACATTGTAACTTATTTTCTTGTATTCAGTCAAAGATAACATTGAAAAGAACTATTGAATAAATCACATAGACAGGTGAATATGCTTGTGCATGTTATATTAAAAACATGTTATAAGTTAAGGGGTTCAAAATAAATCATATTGCATAGTATATTTACAATGTGTTTGTCTACAACAGAGAATGAACCTGGTAATTTTTAAACATTTACCAATGTACTGGTAACCCACTCTCTCAATTCAACACAAGAAAGTCTATCATAGCACTACAACAAAACTTGTTGGAGTCCTTGTTGGTGTGATGCGAGTGATCAAACCCAGAGATGGGTTGTACGTCAACGTTTCGGCTCAAATTGTAACTATCTACAAGACCATCTTCAGGACTGTGTTCAAAAGTTGTGAAGAAAAGGGGGGAAATTATACGGATAGGCGCTAACAGAATATCACCAAAACATTTCTTTAACAATAGATAGTAAATACGGTGCTCCCGAACGGAGGGTCCTCCCAGCACCTCCAGTGTTTCTCCAATAGGAAAAACCAAACTGATTCAAAAGGCCAGGGCACTCGTATGAAATAAGCTAGGAGTCTGTACAGTTAGGTTCTTGGTCTTCGGAAAATCAATATATAATCCAAACAGAGTTAAAGTTCAGTGTCTTTATTCTTGTGCGAGGTTTTCATACAATTCATCACATCAGAAAGATTCCATATGTGGTCATCACAACAACATCCAACAGTCAACACGCGTTTCGTCTCTGAGAAATTTATCTCATTGACTTCCTCAGGGCAAAATATAAGTAAGTTGTTAACATGAATAGATGGCTTATCCTAATCAAGTAAAACTCTTCAAGATAATGTACGATCATTAGAGAAAGAGTAGTGGGAATCATGTGACAGGGGCAAAACACTATTATCCCCGAGTCTTCGTGAGGGAGTACTCATAAGTCAGCACGTATGGATCCAAAACCTTTTATGGTGCGATCTATAAACAAAACAGTTCTTTTGGGTAAATTCTTGTGTTGGGGGGCGCTGTGTCTTGCTCCCCGATAATTAAGCTGGCGTGTATGTAGAGAAAAAGGACGTGTAAGCCCTCTGTCCCATCTAGAGGTATAAGGTATAGAAGAGACACAGAGTAAGGTCTCAGGAGTGTGTGTGAAACTCCTCTGCATGACGGACTGTGTTGTTTATGCATAGCTATAAAGAGGACCCCACTTCCGGTTTATGATGTCTACAAGTTTCCTCACAAGTAGGAATACCTTATATGAAAGAATCTAGGACCATATTAGCAATTAAGTTTATATGGGTCGTGGCACTACTTTGGTGATGATGCAGATAAAGTTGAGAGTGTCCAATGCCAGGTTCAGTGAAGAGTTACACCCAATGGTGGAAAAGATGGGACAACCAATGGACGAGCGGAGGAGGGGTAAGCTGGAGAGTGCCAATGCAGATATTTGAGTGGAGAAGCAGTACATAATGGAGAACACATGTACTCATATGAAAAGCTAATAGAAAAACAAGAAAATAGGTTCTGGAGTATAAGGAAAGACAAAGTTATCCAGTCAAAGGGATGGTAAAGAAGTTATACTTCAGGAGATGATAAAGAGGAAGGACAAACATGAAATAACAAAAAAGCAAATGAGATTGGGCAAGAAAACCCACCAATGGTAAGCTGTGGGCTGACAAACTACTAAGTAAGATGGTACATCTGGCTGTTCACACTTTGGAGAATGTACTACAGGCAAAGCCTAATGAGTAAACAAATGTACAACACTGATCCAGAAATATATACCACCCTCTTGCACCAGGGGATGATACTGAGCATAGAAATATGCAGCATTCAACAACCCACGATATAACTTAAATACATAAGTAGATGTGTGTCTAGTGAAATTGAGGCTGGTGCACCACTTTGGTGTGTAATTGTACCGAGACGTTTGTGTCACTCACGTTTGGTTCTCCCACCTTCATCAGTCATTGCTCTCATCTATCATAAGAGGTTCAGGATAGAAAGTGCTGGAAACTGACATATTTTGTTTATTTTTACAGCAGGCACATAGCACACAGCACTAATACAGATTTTCATTACTGTCCTGTCAGAGTGCTTCGAAGCTGCTCTAATGGGACATGTGTGGTTGGCTACTATTAATATCTATTATGGCTTAGGGCATCCCTTCAGTATCTCTTAGAAGACTGCCAAAGAAGTGTATTTGCTTATCACAATGGGTACCAAAGTGTTCCTGTTTGGGGCTGCCATTAATTAAGGACACGTTTTAATCCAATGCCGAGAATGGAGGGTCATATCTAATTGAATGGGATAAAATAACCCCAAACAATATTGAGTTCTGAGATTTTTAGAATAGGAAATATGATGAGACAGGCCCCAGTCACAAAAGAAAAACATCTGCAGGTTCTGAGAGGAGGATATGACTTCTAGTGCTTAAATTATTAGTGTTGAAGCGTGGAGCCCTGAATTCTTAAACCAGCTTATATGTATGACCAAATTGTAAATTGTGCAATTCTGGGTGCATTACTCTATCCTCATGATGTACCATTTTTCTTATCTGACAATACAGGAAATGTGTAGGAACAGGATTCTCTGCTTTATTAAGTATTATTTGGAAATCCCAAATTTGCTTTCAAAGTCTCCCACATCAGAGTAACGGTTAAAGACTTTGACCTGTAGCTCATTGCCTCTGGAAAGAAGTGGTTTCAAGAAAAGATTTGATAAACAATATAAAGTCTATGAACAGAAATCAAAAGAACAAGGTGCAGGCCCATTTAAATGCAAAATTGCTGTCAGACGTTTTCAATACTGTCTCTGCTTTCAGATTAAAAAGCAGATAATCTAGGTCATTTAGTTTTGGAAATGTATCCATAACAAACTGATCAGACCTCAAAAGCATTGACACTCCTGTTGATTTATTGATTGTTTGTATCCTCATTACATACATATCTTATATATACCAACAAGGGCATCCAACATAGCCCAGATGTTCATATCATTAGGTGTCACTGTGCTCACAACAGCACTGTCCACGAGGACACACAATGCACTATCCAATTACATTAGGACAGAATGTGTAACGTATATCCAGCACGACACAAATGTGCTATTAGTTGGCTATTACAGCACACAACAGCACTTGCTACTGTCAATTGTATTATACAAAAGTATTTCTTACTGGCAAGAGTACATATTAGTAGATGTGATTAAATACAGTTTTCCAAACTCATCCACCATGCATGCAAAACATTAACACACAATTTATTGGAGGTGATGCATTCAAGTAACAAATAAACAAACTGATAATGATAACACATTCTTAAAAACTGGATCAGATTCCGGTCTGAGAGGGAAACCTAACCTTAGAACCTTTTGGAAAATCACGCATGTACTAAAAAATGTGTTCCAACGCCATACCAATTGCATATTATGCATTTTACAAATGCTGATGTTGTAAATGAAATAGGGTTAGCCTTTCTCACAGAAGTGAATCTCTGGAAGGGAGGTCACAACTTATAACAGTGGTCTGTTTGCATATTTGAGTAAAACACTGAATATATATCATATGTATTCTGCATGCTGAGTCTATACCCTTAATCATATAATCATTGACCAAAGCATAGACTGAGTGAGTGCCCGTACTTCAGTCTACCTGTGTAATTTGACCATTGTGGTTGTAGTGAATCCCTCCTGGTTTCAGTGAGGGTCTTGTGATTCGTTTTCAATGGAAATTCCACACTTTGGAGCCCTTTTGTATACATTGCATGCCTGATCTTTCACATTCTTCGAGGGATCATATGATTTCCCCACCATCTACATTCCCTAATAAATTCTAATAATTCTGTCAGTCCTGATGATGTCCTAAGGATTTCTCCACTAGGGTCGAAAATATCCTCAACTAATATCAAGTGGATATTAAGTCATTGCAAGTTATCAATGATGTGTCAAAAACACAATTATATGCCACAACATACATAATTCTATCAACACTTTCCTTGTATCAAAAAGGGTCCAACCACAAGACCAGCGGGAGACAAAGTGGTTTCAGAAATTTCACCATAAATAATTTACCAACTCCTCTCACTTGGTCTTTTTACAATGTAATATTTATTCAGTCATTATAATTACCACTACAGCAGTGATAAAACCAATAAAATTAGTGTAAAACAGAAAATCAATTGAATGCTCAAGGCACATAAATTGTCTAAGAAAATAATAAACAAGCCAGATTAGAAAGGCATAATCAAATAACCAAGTCACTTAGAATATGATGCACATGTAGAATATGTCTGATACTAAGCTAAAACAAGTGGGTCCTGGAATTATCGAACAGTATAATGCATGCTTTTGCTGACTTCCAGACCATTTTCTCACTCACAATTTCTGTATCCAGAAAAGCTTATAATTGTGCAGAGTAGTAATACACAGAAAACCTGTAGAACTACTGCTCCACATAACTCATAATGAAGGCCATTGTGTCTTAAATATGCAGATGAACCCATTTCGTGGTTACAATACAAATGACAATAGAGTAACAGAATATGACATCGAAGGAGTACAGTTGTGAGTTTAGTTGTTAGGGTGTTAGGTACATATGATTGTAGAATGAAGATTTTACATGCCATATTTAATATCTAATCTCTGGCACTGCAGCCTGAGAGAGAGCGAGAAAGAGAGAGTGAACGAGAGAATATGTGTGTGAGAGAGAGAGGGGGGAAAGAGCATATCTGAGCATGAATGAAGGGGAGTGAAGGTTGGATGTAGGGTGTGTCCTCAGCATTATCAGTGTTTAGAAACAGACTTTGAAATTGGCCTCTAACGGGTCCTTAACTTTGCAAGAAAATACAACTTTTCTCAACTAGGTTTGCAGGAATCCTTAAGGTAAGCTAAAATAGTGATGTACCCTCTGTTAATTTTACACGTTTTACTTCATGGTGTGTGGCATATGTGTCCCCATTTCCTAAGACTACTTTCCTTTCCCAGATATTCAGTTTCTGCCGTTTTGTGTTCATGTTACATATGAGTCTGATATAGCACATCCTGCAGGCTGAGCAGGCTCTAGGCGTCGGAGTGAGTTTAGAAAATGAATGGGTGTTCATGATGACATAACTGAGAGCACTGAGGTTGAGCCTGAAGGCAGTGTGAGATTAAAGTAAAAGAGATTAAAGCAAAAAAGTACAAACATTTTTGGGACCAATATGAATATAAATTAATATGTATTTTTAATGTAAAATAAAAGAAAAAATGCTACTGCCCTATTAACTTAAGTATGAATTGATTATGTAAATAATTTAAGTCTTAAATTAAATTAAAATTAGTTTTTAAAGATTTGTTTAAAAAAACCTAAAGTAAAATGTTTATATTCATTTGTGATTCAAATTTTCAAACATTATGTATAGAATTATTTTAAATAACTACGATTGTTTTTTTTACAAAAGTAAGCTTACATGTATTGTTAATTTAAAAAATAGTAAGTATTTTAAAAGAAAGCAATTATTTTGTACATATATATTTACATTTAGTTATATGAACAGACATTTTTAAAAGCCTAAATAAATTAATTTATTTTCGAATTATTTCCTTTGGGGTATTAACTTAAGCCTTTGTGTTAGTAAGTCATCTTGCTGTCACCCGATCCTACCGGGTGCCCTGGTGAGCACCAGATCCCCCATGCAGATTCAGGTAGATTCTGGTGGCAGGCCCATATATCTCTCAACTTCAGGCCGCTATCACTCGCCCCTGCACAAGAGGGGAAAGGTTAAACCAGGGTCAGTATTCGCAGTCACACTTTCTCTGTAAACAAGCCTCCCCTCCCACCCCAAGACCCCAGGGCTTCTGGAGTCAGTACAGGCCGCCAACCCGAGCATCTGTCTGCGGTTTTTGGAGTCAAGGTGAGAATCACGATCCATCTGCAGTCCTCCCCCCCCCCCCCCCCCCCCCCAACCACGATGGATTTATTGCTCACACTTTTATGGTGATGAGTGTGTGCTTTATCAGTGCCCGCAAAAACACAAGCACGGCTTCCTGCAGGGAGGGTCCTCTCTATCAATGGCTTTTGAAAACTTAAACTTCCCAAAGACAGATCTATTCGGCGAACGGGGGTCGGGGTGTTCGAAAACATAACGAGCCATATTTTTAATCAAAAAGCATATTCTTAATCTAAACACAGCCCACCCACTCCCCGCACAGCGATCTATAGTGAGTGTTCTATGCGGTATGACGTCACGGCTATTATCCCTCCTGCTAGGACTAAGCAGAATCCGGACATGCCAGACACCAACATATTGATAGAAGTCGAACGTGCAACTCATATGTTGTGTTGTTAGTCCCGAGAGCACGTAGCAAGGCCTGTTGCTGAAAGGATTTGAAATTAACCTTAAAGCGCTGCATTGTTCTGAGTGAATCTGTCTCACTGTTCCTTAAGAGGAGCTGCCTCAGACGTCGACTGGTTTAGAAGTGACCGAAAGATATACAATTTAAAAACAAAGGGAAATGTCTGTGTCAAGGAAACCGAGAGGTTTAGTCTAAAATTCTACCGCGCATCATTTTTATTTGCTTTGTATTCAATAAAATAATATTTTTAAAAAGACAACTCAACCACGCAAGGCGCTAGCAAGTTACAAACTCCCCTTGAACAAACCTTCTAAACTCCCACAAAGCGCTGGCGTCATGTACCGCTGTGAGGAAGGACCTGGGTGGGCTGCACAATAGGAGGGGTCCATTACAAGCTGGGTGGTTTGCCATCACTGAAATGTTCCCCTATTCCGCTATTTCTAATACGGTCTCCTGCATTGTGGGGTTGATTGGTTTAGGATTACAGTCCGGCCCTTCTATCAGAGATGGATTCAAAATTGCCTGCGGAAAAAAAAAGAAACTCAATTTCGGTCAAAGATAACATACCAATAAGCAAACTAGAGATTTCCGAGACCCACTAGGTATGCAAATTAATGTTGCATGTGTCATCAGTCCCATGAGCTTTGAGTACACTATTCTATTTTTAGTAGTATTTTTTTTGGTTAAAAAATATACTCATTGGAGCGTTTTCCATTTTTTTGTGAACAGATTCATTTTTGAGTACACCAGTGATTCCGAATTGTATTGAAAACAGGTGATGTGTGCGACCAGAAAATGATCCATTATTTGTGTACAATGGGCAGCAGATCTATGGGCCTGCCATACAAAGATTCAGGCCTTCATTACGAGTGTCTCGCAATGGCGGTTGGTACGCCGTAGACAGGGCGGTCCAACCGCCCTATTATGATCGTGGCAGATGGGCCACGGTCCGACCACCAGGTTGTCACCTGTCGACAGCTTGGCGGTCTCAGTGGTCGCAATCCGCCAGGGCAGCACTGCCCTGGGGATTACGAGTCCCCTTTCCGCCAGCCTTTGCATGGAGGTCTCACCGCCATGCAAAGGCAGGCAGAAAGGGGGCATCGGGGCCCCATGGGTGCCCCTGCACTGCCCATACACTTGGCATGGACAGTGCAGAGGCACCCATGGACAGCCCTGACGCGCTTTTCACTGCCCGAATTACGGACAGTGAAAAGTGCGATGGGTGCTCTTGCACCCGACTCACCACAACATTGCCGCCAGCTCGATTACGAACCAGCGTCAATGTTCTGGTGAGTTTTCTGCTGGGCCAGCAGGCGGAAACGCTGTTTTCGCCCGAAGGCCCAGTGTAAAATGCCTAATAGTGAGGCCAGCACTGGCGGTATGCTGGTTGCAGCGGCTTCGGCAGTCTTTGAAAAAGACCGCCGAAGCCGTAATGAGGGCCTCAGTTTGCAGAAAGTGGCTGCAAATAGGGCACTGTCTTTGTGCAAAAGGAATCTGATTTTGTAAACTGGCCTGTGTAATCATAGGTCAGTTAGCAAAATAAGGAATCAAGAGTCACAGACTGCCCTGCCTATTGAAAATTCTTGAGGCAGATCCCAATTTACGACTTTCTACAGTTGGTCACAGTCACAGGTATGGTCGGTGGCCTCCTACAGACAGCTGACCACCTTGCCTGTGATTGCCATTAAATAAAAAGTTTTTAAAAAATGACTTTTGCTCAAAAGTTTATTTCAAGGTTGGCAGTCACATGACCACTCTCCACTAACCGACAAACCTTTTTTCAAATTTACAAAGGGTAAGGGATCTCTAGGGGACACCTTGCCTTTGATGAATGGATTACTCACAAGTTGGTCATTTCTCAATGTTTTGCGACTGGAATACAGTTGTAAAACATTGACACTGTTCATTCTGATGCACAATTTATAAAGGACCTACAGCATGCCCCTTCCAAAATGCGAATCAGAATCAATTTGCAATTCCATTTTAGGAGTTGGTAAAAGACATGGTCGGACTGGTCTATAGGGCACTCTGGAAATGCTCGAAGGGCTGATCTGACAGGGCAGTGTGTCGAATTTTATGGTCTGGTGGGCTGTGTTTTTTACTGTTGATTTTACTGCTATTAGCAAAACATTGCCTGCTGTAACCACAATTGCATGCAGTGTCCCATAACTTGTGAAACACGTATGGATTGGGTATTTACAAACTGCAAAACTGTCCCAATTTGCAAATGTGGGCCAATTTTATAGCTATCTGATTCGCTGAGGACCACTTTTATTTAGATGCCTGAGCGTGTTTTCTATCCCAAACCAACCCTGTTTATCGACTCCTACAATGGGATTAGTACATAGAAAAAACGATTTTGTGGTGTCAAATGCATCTATTTTGCAAATTGCAGCATTTACTACCACAAAATAGGCCATATTATTTCTGTAAAATGGCCAGCAGTTCAGCTTTGAGGAGAAATCTTGGCTTTTTAGGCACCCCAACATGGATAAGACGTAGCACATAAGTTGCTCCTTTACTAAAGGATCGGCTTCCTGGCCATCGAAAAATGAGTGTTCTACTGCAGGGACTTGTCAGTATCCATTCAACAGAAGTCAAAGCGCTGCCTTGTCTCTGATCTGGGCTGTGCTTGTCGAAGTCACTATCTGAAGAGGAAGGGCCTGGCATTCTTTGAGCATGCCATGTTACCTGTTTATGTTCTAAGAATGCCAGGAATACTTAGGGAAAAAATGCACAGGGTTTGTCAGACAGCCCAATTAAGGTACATGCCGGCACAAACCTGGCCAGGCGACCTATTAGGAGAAACTGTCCCAATCTGTTCTTTAAATGCATAGAAATGAATCGAAAAGTCTGAAAGATTCATGTTCCTTCTTCTAGCTCTGGAGACAGTCTTCCTCAGGGGATCTTCACAGAGCGCAACACAACAAAACTTCCCGATGTATTCATAGGAAGTTGTTGACACTGTTGATCACATACTGAAGAAACACTGGGACAATAAGCCAAAAAAGTATTACTGAAAATGATGACGATGTGATGTGGATTGCACCAACACCATCTGATTTTTTTATTTAAACTGTAGTGGCAAAGGCAGAGGCAAACGGTTTGGCCTTGGCAAGCATGTGATTTCTTTTTATGTATTCACTTTTGCAAACTTACACAAAAGGCACTAAAAATGCAAAAGTGAGGACAATGAAATGGACTTCTCTTTTGGCAAATGTGGATATGTGCATATGCAAATGTGCTGTCACTCACCCTGAACAGAGCATTCTGGGAGTCATAGTACAATGGTTTTCTCTGGGGTAAAAAGCCTGAATGAAAAATCATGCAACCCAGAATGACACTAACTTAAAAGAAATTTTGAGAATACAAGCACCTAGCAGATTAGTAGCATTGTTATGTTGAGAAATGTACATTACGAGGGTTGCACGTTAAAAGAAAAAGTTGTTACGGTATTATGCTGAGCAATTTACACCAGAGAAAAAGATCGTACTACAACTCCCAGAATGCTCTTAAAGAAGCTATACTGTACATAGTGTAGTAAAATCAAAAGACTGATCCACTTTTGTAATCCACCTGAAGAAGACGGCTTGTTGAAACGCGTCGTGGTAAGGGATGTGATGAGAATGGAAATAGTGGCAATAAATGAAGGAATTTTTAACTCCATGCCCGCCATGCCCGATTTTCTCATTAATTATTTTATTGCAAATGTTGCAGTAATAATATCAATTATGCCATAGAAGGTGTCATCAATGATGTAATATGTGGAGTAATTAGCTATGCACGGTGAGGGCCTGACGTATAGTTACCTTATACAGGGAGTTATAGTTACTTGAGTTAACATACCTATAACTGCTGAATTTCTATGGTTTGTGTGAGTAAATTCAGAACCTAACTATAATGTCCGTGTAACCTTAGGTTTTTTCAGTGCATTTCTATGTTTTTTTTAAGCATGCACACATATCAATATAACCAGTGCCGCACAAGGCCTTTGGCGTGCGCAGAGGGGGTTGTCCGCAGAGCCTGGCCTATGGCCAAGTCCGACAGCTAACCCTCCTGCATGCACTCAAACCTAAGCTGCACACAGCCCTCAGCTGCGCGAAGCATGAGTTGGATGCAGTGTGTATTTTTTTTCAATTTTTATCTGGATCTGCGGATCGGACAGAAAAAAAAGAGCAATTTTTGCCCATGAGGGGTCCCTAAGGTTCCCCCTATGTGTCCTGTGGGGTCAGGATACCTATATCCTGACCCCTTATGTGTTTTTACACTCTTCTTTTCTCACCCCCCGGCTGATGCAACAAACAAAATAGCAGCTGCAACTTTTCTGTCATGCTGCGGCCAGCCAATGAGGTCCTTGCTTTTCCTCCTGGATCTACAGTTCTGTCGCAGGTGGATCCACAGAGGATCCGCGTCTCTATGTATCAATATTTTTTAACGTTAAATAACTCTGAATCTACTGAACGGATTTACCCCAAATCACAAAAAGGACAATCTGCGCTCCTGCCAAATTTGGTGTAATTTGGTTCATCGGTTCGGGCTGTAGGAAGGCGTGCCCAGGTAGCCTATGGGAAAATGCATGGGAAAAATGTATTTTGGGATCCCCCTTTTCCTCAGCCCCTGCTTGACTGATCCCCTGAAACTTTCAAGTCAGCAGCTGAACCAAATGTAATATTAGTTTTGAAAATGTCATGAAGATTCGCAAGCGGTGACAAAGTTATAGGCAAAACAAAAAACACTTTACCTGTAGAAACTAGGTCCTAACTTTAACTACCTACTGGTGACTGCCAGTAGGGTAATTTATATATTTTTTATATATATATATATATATATATATATATATATATATATATATATATATATATATATATATATATATATATATATATATATACACATGTATATATATACTGTACAAGTGTTCTGTTTTTTAGAAAACTATAAGGCTGATGAGACTACTAAAGCTTTCTCTGTGCCACACCTAAAAGTTAGCATAACTGGAACCAGATAGAGTAGCAAACATGGAAGCCACTTGTATGGCTAGACTGATAAAGCTATCCAACTCCAGCAATGCTTATACTAGGCAAGCAAAGTCTTGTTTAGATCACAGTTATTGTGCTACCTGGATTTTGAGCAGTACTTCTTCAATAAGGGTGCGTGGAATTAGGTCAGACGGGATCCGAGGTCCATGCCTTCCCCATATGCTGCCTAAGCACTGGCCATAGGCATGCAGCACTCCTCTCCTTGAGGGCAGTTTGTCTCTTTAAGTTCCAGCCTGGAATGGAAACTACATCAGTGGAAGGGGGTCCACATGTGGTGATGTTTGGCCCTGGAACAATCACAGGAATTGGGTGTTATAAATAAAAGTTTATTGCAAAGAAACTGGAATAAATGCATAGAATAATTTGCTGAGTACACAAGACTAATCCTAATAACTAACAATGACCAGCAATGACACTGAATTATTCACAAACCTTGGGTTCTGGAACAGCGTGCTGCCCAGCGTAAATCACCTCAACTCCTCGTCAGGGATAGTAAGTGCTATATAAATGCAATTACAAAAGTAATTGAGCTGTGTTTAGTCTTTTCCCTGTCCCTGGAATGCCCAGCATCATCATCATCATCAGTGGCTCCCCATCTGACCTATCCCTCAAGTTATGATAAGGATGATTTTTTTTGTGTGGATATAGCTAAAAGTTAATTAGTTTGCAAAAAAATCATTATTAGCTGTTTTTGGTGGTACAGACCAGAAAGATATCTGGACCGGATAGAAAGTTAGTGTCTGTGTGCATTCTCGTTTCATCTTATGCTCATCATCCATGGAGTAGAGGTTGGGGAGCGTGTTTGTCTGATGGCCGATGGAGTTTGCGGCAGTGCAGAACATGGGGCTTCTCCCCCTTCCCTCACCGTCTGAGATGCCTCAATCCTCAATTTGTGGAGAGATGGAATTAGGACTTGTACCCAGGCTTTGGACCTGTCCTAGATTTGTGTAGTCATTTTAGTTATAGCTCCATATACGTTATTTTAGCAAACTAGGCCTGCCGCTGTGCACTTTCACCTCGATATATTTTATTCAGCTTAGTTTATTATTTAAACAATAGCCACATTTGCAGTCTTGTTTTATTTCTCTCCATCTAGCTGTTCTTTGTCGAGGCCAGCACTGCGTTCTTAAACAAGACATTTCTTTCACTCTGTGCTTCTCTCAAGGCTGCAGTAAGATAGGATGCCAGTTAATGTGGTAACGCTTTGTCTCTAGTATTCATAGAAACATACACATCCTTACTCAGGGACATTTTCTCAGAACATCAGCTGTTTTATCATAAAAACACTTCCCTTTCCCATACACGTTAGAGGGAGATTCCAGCCAGATGACCACGACTGTATGCTGATTGCTGAACTCTTCGCTACAGCTGCTTATGCAGGCTTGAAGCCTCTTGCTCAGGTATGGGGGATGATGTCTTCCCAGGGGAACCTGAAGGGCAGAACTAGAGCTTAACATGCTGTGCTCCAACTTAGCCTAGGTAGGAATTACTTTACTGATTTTAGTGACAATATGGTAGTGTTATTTTTATGATTCTCTCTCCTTGTCACAATTCTAATCCTGTCATGCTTTATCGTCCTGGTTATTGCAGTACATGCTTTATTATCTAAGATGCAGTTGCTTCATTAAAACCTTATTAGAACATATACTGCCTCTGACTGTTCTTGCATATGTGAACTAATGAAACTGAGAGAAACGGATGCAATCTGAGTGACCACGATTTCCCTGAGGAGTCAATTGTGTCATGCGCTTGGCTGCCCAATCATTCCTGTTCTTGGGTAGAGATGAGGCACTGCTAGTTAGCTGGAACAAAACCCGGATTAGGCCGACAGGTGTCTCCTGTAGTGGGTTAGACTCAGTCCCCCTACACCGCAGGTGAGTCTGCCGCTCAAATACAGTAGTCTAATTAGAAGAATGAGAGCCTATGCAACACTAGTATCACCTCTCATGGATGTAGGTGGTTTTGCCCTCACATTAGTCAAATGGGAGGGGAGTGCGGAGACAGACTGTGGAACCCTTAAATCTTTAGAAATATTGGAGCATATTTACAAGCTCTTAGCGCCACCGGAGTGTCATTTTTTGTGACGCTCCAGTGGCACTGTGCACTGCGCCCTATTTACAAGACAGCGTTAAGTCACTTTTTCTGGCTTAGCGCCTCCTTGTAAATACAGCCCCTCCACATGCACAATTTCTGTGAAAGGGGTGTGCAGTGGGTGTTGTTGTGGGCGTTCCAGAGCCACATCCATTGCATTTTGACACTGCCCCAGATTTACGAGATTTCGTAACCCTGAGGCAACACCAAAATCTTACTCCACTCCGGGGTGGCATTAGCATGGCACAACAAGGAGGAATACTTTTATTTCTTCTGTTTTTTTGCTCTTTCCATGTGTGCTGAATTCTACAGCACACTTAGAAAGAGCAAAAGGCCATGAATGGTTGTTTATGTGCAGGAAGGTGTTCCTTCCTACACATAAACAATCATTTTAGAAATGTTGATGTGGTACTTCTATGTGTGCTGCATTCTTCAGCACACATAGAAGTGCCAAATTGCCACTGTATATTGTTTATGTGCAGGAAAGCACACCTTCCTACACATACATGATAATTCCCCTCAACGCAGCCAACCTTGCACTAAGGTGCAAATAGCCCTGCATTGGCACAGGCAGCTAAATTTAGCGCAGGGGTAAACACATGGGTGCGCCCTATTTTTGTAAATACAGCGCATCCCTGCATTTCTAAAGTTTGGAAATTTGGCCCATTACTTGAATATTTGGTCTCTAGATGAACTATTTGCATGTTAAGTAGGTATGCCCATCAATCACATCTCAAAAGTTTTAATGAGTGCATGTAAAATCTGTTACTTTATATTCTATTTACATAATAAATATGTTTTTTTTAAAATATCAAATGACTTGCCTGAAAGTAGCCAATGTCTTAGATTATTGTGGATCGATGGGGGCTCCAAATAACCACCTCCCGAGTCTATACAAAGTTACAGTGTAGTTGTTCCCTGGAAACTGGCAGTATTTCCTCAAGAGTGCTAGTTGGCCCTGGAAAGAAACATAGGCCCTCATTACAACCCTGGCGGTTGGTGATAAAGCGGCGGTAACACCGCCAACAGGCCGGCAGTAAACACCGCCAAATTATGACCATGGCGGAAAGCACTCAGACAGACAGCCACTTTAACACACCGACCGCCAGGGCGGAATCAACAGGCACCACGGCGGTAACTGCCTACAGCCAGGCGGAAGACAATGTTCCACCCACTGTATTATGACACACCAATCCGCCACCTTTTCCGGGGCAGTACCAACAATATCAAAAGGCTGGCAGAAACACTGCGCAGAAGGGAAACGACTCACCTGTGGAAACTCAGGGAACAACCACTCCACCATGGAGCCCGAGCTGCGTGTCTTCCCAATGCTCTTCTACGTGTTGCGCCACTATGAACACCAACGACGGCAAAGACGACCACGGTGAGTACAGCCACTTAGCACACAGGGAAGGGAGGGAGGAAAAAGAGAGTGACACGCACATGCAACACCCCCACCCCCATACACACAAGCAGATGCAGCAACATAACATATTTACCCCACATCCCTCAGGAATAATGCAAGGACAAAAGGAATAGATGAAAGTGAGTGTAATAAGATAAAATAGTAGAAATATGTGCATCCAAATCAAAAAGTATATACATATTTACAAATGTAGGGACAATGCCCAGCCCTCAATGTTCGTGGGCCACAGGGCCACATTACAAAGTCCAAGGCCCCACTTTACTCCTGCAACAACACGGAGAGAACACTGCAGGGGCATCAGTTAGAAAATAGGCAGGCACCTCAGGGGAGATGGGGAATGGGGGGCACCTCAGCCAGCAGATGGTACAACGCCACTGGTCCTGGAGGGGGCAACATGCACATTACTCTGTCCTGGGGAGTGGAACGCCACAGTCTCTCAAGTGGGTGACTTACCCACATGCTCTGGAGGGGACAACATGCCCTGTGCTTGATCCTGGGGAGTGCAAGGCCACAGTCTCTCAAGTGGGTGACTTGCCCACTTGCTCTGGAGGGGGAAACATGCCCTGTGCTTGATCCTGGGGAGTGCAAGGCCACAGTCTCTCAAGTGGGTGAAAACCCCACTGGTTCTGGAGGGGGCAACATGCCCTGTGCTTGATCCTGGGGAGTGCAAGGCCACAGTCTCTCAAGTGGGTGATGTAGGAGGCTGGACTGGCTTGTAGTGAGTACCAAGGGGTACTTGCACCTTGCACCAGGCCCAGTTATCCCTTATTAGTGTATAGGGTGTCTAGCAGCTTAGGCTGATAGATAATGGTAGCTTAGCAGAGCAGCTTAGGCTGAACTAGGAGACGTGTGAAGCTACTACAGTACCACTTAGTGTCATATGCACAATATCACAAGAAAACACAATACACAGTTATACTAAAAATAAAGGTACTTTATTTTTATGACAATATGCCAAAGTATCTTAGAGTGTACCCTCAGTGAGAGGATAGGAAATATACACAAGATATATATACACAATAGCAAAAATATGCAGTATAGTCTTAGAAAACAGTGCAAACAATGTACAGTTACAATAGGATGCAATGGGGAAACATAGGGATAGGGGCAACACAAACCATATACTCCAAAAGTGGAATGCGAACCACGAATGGACCCCAAACCTATGTGACCTTGTAGAGGGTCGCTGGGACTATTAGAAAATAGTGAGAGTTAGAAAAATAACCCTCCCCAAGACCCTGAAAAGTGAGTGCAAAGTGCACTAAAGTTCCCCTAAGGACAAAGAAGTCGTGTTAGAGGAATAATGCAGGAAAGACACAAACCAGCAATGCAACAACTGTGGATTTCCAATCTAGGGTACCTGTGGAACAAGGGGACCAAGTCCAAAAGTCACAAGCAAGTCGGAGATGGGCAGATGCCCAGGAAATGCCAGCTGCGGGTGCAAAGAAGCTTCTACTGGACAGAAGAAGCTGAGGATTCTGCAAGAACGAAAAGGGCTAGAGACTTCCCCTTTGGTGGACAGATCCCTCTCACCGTGGAGAGTCGTGCAGAAGTGTTTTCCCGCCGAAAGAACGCCAACAAGCCTTGCTAGCTGCAAATCATGCAGTTAGCGTTTTCGGACGCTGCTGAGGCCCAGGAGGGACCAGGAGGTCGCAAATTGGACCAGCAGAGAGAGGGGACGTCGAGCAAGACAAGGAGCCCTCTCTGAAACAGGCACTACGAGGATGCGTGAAACGGTGCTTGCCGAAGTTGCACAAAGGAGTCCCACGTCGCCGGAGACCAACTTAGAAAGTCGTTCAATGCAGGTTAGAGTGCCGTGGACCCAGGCTTGGCTGTGCACAAAGGATTTCCGCCGGAAGTGCACAGGGGCCGGAGTAGCTGCAAAGTCGCGGTTCCCAGCAATGCAGCCCAGCGAGGTGAGGCAAGGACTTACCTCCACCAAACTTGGACTGAAGAGTCACTGGACTGTGGGTGTCACTTGGACAGAGTCGCTGGATTCGAGGGACCTCGCTCGTCGTGCTGAGAGGAGACCCAAGGGACCGGTAATGCAGCTTTTTGGTGCCTGCGGTTGCAGGGGGAAGATTCCGTCGACCCACGGGAGATTTCTTCGGAGCTTCTGGTGCAGAGAGGAGGCAGACTACCCCCACAGCATGCACAAGCAGGAAAACAGTCGAGAAGGCGGCAGGATCAGCGTTACAGAGTTGCAGTAGTCGTCTTTGCTACTATGTTGCAGGTTTGCAGGCTTCCAGCGCGGTCAGCAGTCGATTCCTTATCAGAAGGTGAAGAGAGAGATGCAGAGGAACTCGGATGAGCTCTTGCATTCGTTATCTGAAGTTTCCCCAGAGACAGAGACCCTAAATAGCCAGAAAAGAGGGTTTGGCTACCTAGGAGAGAGGATAGGCTACTAACACCTGAAGGAGCCTATCAGCAGGAGTCTCTGACGTCACCTGGTGGCACTGGCCACTCAGAGCAGTCCAGTGTGCCAGCAGCACCTCTGTTTCCAAGATGGCAGAGGTCTGGAGCACACTGGAGGAGCTCTGGACACCTCCCAGGGGAGGTGCAGGTCAGGGGAGTGGTCACTCCCCTTTCCTTTGTCCAGTTTCGCGCCAGAGCAGGGCTAAGGGGTCCCTGAACCGGTGTAGACTGGCTTATGCAGAATTGGGCACATCTGTGCCCAACAAAGCATTTCCAGAGGCTGGGGGAGGCTACTCCTCCCCTGCCTTCACACCATTTTCCAAAGGGAGAGGGTGTCACACCCTCTCTCAGAGGAAGTTCTTTGTTCTGCCATCCTGGGCGAGGCCTGGCTGGACCCCAGGAGGGCAGATGCCTGTCTGAGGGGTTGGCAGCAGCAGCAGCTGCAGTGAAACCCCAGGAAGGGCAGTTTGGCAGTACCAGGGTCTGTGCTACAGACCACTGGGATCATGGGATTGTGCCAACTATGCCAGGATGGCATAGAGGGGGCATTTCCATGATCATAGACATGTTACATGGCCATATTCGGAGTTACCATTGTGAAGCTACATATAGGTAGTGACCTATATGTAGTGCACGCGTGTAATGGTGTCCCCGCACTCACAAAGTTCAGGGAATTGGCTCTGAACAATGTGGGGGCACCTTGGCTATTGCCAGGGTGCCCTCACACTAAGTAACTTTGCACCTAACCTTTACCAGGTAAAGGTTAGACATATAGGTGACTTATAAGTTACTTAAGTGCAGTGTAAAAATGGCTGTGAAATAACGTGGACGTTATTTCACTCAGGCTGCAGTGGCAGGCCTGTGTAAGAATTGTCAGAGCTCCCTATGGGTGGCAAAAGAAATGCTGCAGCCCATAGGGATCTCCTGGAACCCCAATACCCTGGGTACCTCAGTACCATATACTAGGGAATTATAAGGGTGTTCCAGTAAGCCAATGTAAATTGGTAAAATTGGTCACTAGCCTGTTAGTGACAATTTGGAAATAAATGAGAGAGCATAACCACTGAGGTTCTGGTTAGCAGAGCCTCAGTGAGACAGTTAGGCACCACACAGGGAACACATACATATAGGCCACAAACTTATAAGCACTGGGGTCCTGACTAGCAGGGTCCCAGTGACACATAACAAACATACTGAAAACATGGGGTTTTCACTATGAGCACTGGGCCCTGGCTAGCAGGATCCCAGTGAGACAGTGAAAATACCCTGACATACACTCACAAACAGGCCAAAAGTGGGGGTAACAAGGCTAGAAAGAGGCTACTTTCTCACACAACCCCCCCCAAACGAAGGACAATAAGGCTAACCTTGGCCAGTTGAGACTTTATTGTCTAAGTGGTGACAAGTAGAGAGTAGCTCTGCCATAGACTGGTTACTCCCTTTATCATCCACTATATGGTTACTTCCCTGTGGGGATGTAAACCACCCTGTTTGAAGTTTTTTAGCTAAGCAACAATGTGAAGATGTATTTTCAGAGTTTCTATCAGTAAGTTTTAGTTTAGAGCAGTGGGAATTGTCCACTGAACCTATTTGTAGTGATGGAAATGCCAGACAGGGATGCTGTCTCAGAAAAGCCATAGCTGGGCAAAAACTTTGTCCATATGGCTGGAAGAGAGAACAGGGATGCTGTTTCTCTTGAGTTGGAGCAGGGCAGGGATGCTGTCCTATCAGCTCCACACTAGGGCAGGGATGCTGTCCTAAGTGTTGTGAGGCAGTGCAGGGTTTCTGCACTAAAGTTTCTCTGGGAGGGTTGGAGGGATGCTCCATGTTAACTAAAATGGTGCTCTTTTTGTCACCAATGTTAGTTATCCCACAGAGAGGTACTTCTACCTCAGGGAGTACAGTTTTGCCAACTGATGATTCCCTTGGAACAGGTGCCACCCCAGGAGAGGTTTCTCCCACCACAGGAATGGTATCCTGAATGGTAGGGTGGTTAGGGGATACTGTGATACCCTTTTTACCTGCTGATGGAGAGGGATCCTGAGTTTTCAGGCCTTCTCTCCTTTGCTTTTTCATTTCAGTAGAAATGAGAGGGAACAATTCCTCAGGGATGCCCAGCATGGCTGCATGGGCATAAAACTCTACATCAGCCCAACCTGAGGCCTCTAGGTCATTACCTAAGAGAGAGTCTACAGGTAAGCTAGGTGATACCACCACCTGCTTAGGGCCAGTAACTCCACCCCAACTAAACTGAATTATAGCTAAGGGAAGAAACTTAGTGGAGTTATGGACATCAATAATTTTATACTGTTGTCCAATGATGTGTTGTTCAGGAGCCACAAGGTTTTCAGTCACCAAAGTGATACTGGCACCTGTGTCCCTGTAGGCCAAGGCCTCAACACCATTTATTGAAACTGTCTGCCTGTACTTATCCATTGTAAGGGGACAAGCAGCCAGTGTGGCAAGGCCAATGCCACTAGGTGTGACAGAAACTGTCTTGGGAGTGACTACCCCAGTTTCTACTATGGACCCAAAAGTGAACCCAACTACACCCTTTGCTTGACTGTTGCCAGCAGTCCCACCACTAGTACCACTACTGCTAGGGGCACTAGAGCTTGATGTATTAGTGGTGGTAGGCTCAGGGGGTTTACCTGGACAGGACTTATCCCCTGGCCTATGGCCTCTGTTTTTACACACAAAGCACCAAGGCTTTTTAATGTGTGCAGGTTGAGAAGAAGAGGAAGAATTTGTTTTATCCCCACCCTCTGAAGAGTGTTTAAGATTTGAAGAAGGATCTTTGGTTTTACCCTTATCCCCATGCTTATCTTGAGATTTTTCACCATCTTTCTTCTTATTGCCATCTTTGTCACCCCCTGTATGAACTTTTCTGTTCACCCTGGTTCTGACCCATTTGTCTGCCTTCTTTCCCAATTCTTGGGGAGAGGTCAGATCAGAGTCTACCAGGTACTGGTGCAACAAATCAGACACACAATTATTAAGAATATGCTCTCTCAGGATCAAGTTATACAGGCTGTCATAATCAGTAACTTTACTGCCATGTAACCACCCCTCCAAGGCCTTCACTGAATGGTCAATGTAATCAACCCAGTCTTGTGAAGACTCCTTTTTGGTCTCTCTGAACTTTATCCTGTACTGTTCAGTGGTTAAGCCATAACCATCCAGGAGTGCATTCTTAAGAACTTGGAAATTATTAGCATCATTTTCTTTCACAGTAAGGAGCCTATCCCTACCTTTTCCACTAAATGATAGCCATAGGATAGCAGCCCACTGCCTTTGAGGGACATCTTGTACAACACAGGCCCTCTCAAGTGCAGCAAACCACTTGTTAATGTCATCCCCCTCCTTGTAAGGGGGAACTATCTTGTGCAGATTCCTGGAATCATGCTCTTTTGCAGGATGACTATGGGGAATACTGCTGCTGCCACCATGGGTTTCTAAACCCAACTTCTGTCTTTCCTTCTCTAATTCTAAAGACTGTCTATCCAAATCCAGCTGTTGCTTTTTAAGCTTCAGTCTGGTTTGTTCCACTCTCAACTTATTGAGTTCCCTCTCTAACATTCTGTCATCAGGGTTGGTGGGAGGTACATTCCTAGATACAGAGGTATGATGGGAATGAACAGAAGGAGACCTGTCCCTTACAGAAGCCACCCTAACAGCTTGGCTAACAGAAACATTACTACCAGTATGGTGAGAATAATTGCTTTTGCTATGATGTGAGACAACACTATTTGTATGGTGTGGCTCATCATCATTACCAACTATGCTAGACTGTCTAGTAATGGGCAGGCTAGGAAGTTTCTTTCCTGAATCTTTTCCTGGGGGAGTCCCTGAATCAGATTGGGAACTATTAGGTACTTTTTCAACAGATGAGGCACCTATGGCCTTATCCTGTTCTCTAAGCATGTTAAGTAACAGTTCCAAGGAAGGATTCTTCCCTACACTCAAACCTCTCTCTATACAGACACTCCTTGCTCTTTTCCAGGTAAGGTTGTCATATGCAAGTTTGGACAGATCAACATTTTGGCCTGTGCCAGACATTTTTAGAGAGAGTTAAAGTGATAGAAAAAGATAAAACGTTTGTCAGAGCTTTTAGAAAGACAGAGAAAAAAAACTTTAAAAACTTTTTAGAACTTTTTAGAAAGTTAGAAGTACTTTTCAGCACTTAGAAAAGAGTGAAAAGAGGAAATGCAAAACTTTTTGGCTATGTGTATATACACTGACCTTGTTTTGTATATTTTTCTCTTATGAAAAGTACAATGACAAGAGTGGTAAGTAGACTCAAAGCACTTATCCCACCACTGCACAACCAATGTAGGAGGCTGGACTGGCTTGTAGTGAGTACAAAGGGGTACTTGCACCTTGCACCAGGCCCAGTTATCCCTTATTAGTGTATAGGGTGTCTAGCAGCTTAGGCTGATAGATAATGGTAGCTTAGCAGAGCAGCTTAGGCTGAACTAGGAGACGTGTGAAGCTACTACAGTACCACTTAGTGTCATATGCACAATATCACAAGAAAACACAATACACAGTTATACTAAAAATAAAGGTACTTTATTTTTATGACAATATGCCAAAGTATCTTAGAGTGTACCCTCAGTGAGAGGATAGGAAATATACACAAGATATATATACACAATAGCAAAAATATGCAGTATAGTCTTAGAAAACAGTGCAAACAATGTATAGTTACAATAGGATGCAATGGGGAAACATAGGGATAGGGGCAACACAAACCATATACTCCAAAAGTGGAATGCGAACCACGAATGGACCCCAAACCTATGTGACCTTGTAGAGGGTCGCTAGGACTATTAGAAAATAGTGAGAGTTAGAAAAATAACCCTCCCCAAGACCCTGAAAAGTGAGTGCAAAGTGCACTAAAGTTCCCCTAAGGACAAAGAAGTCGTGTTAGAGGAATAATGCAGGAAAGACACAAACCAGCAATGCAACAACTGTGGATTTCCAATCTAGGGTACCTGTGGAACAAGGGGACCAAGTCCAAAAGTCACAAGCAAGTCGGAGATGGGCAGATGCCCAGGAAATGCCAGCTGCGGGTGCAAAGAAGCTTCTACTGGACAGAAGAAGCTGAGGATTCTGCAGGAACGAAAAGGGCTAGAGACTTCCCCTTTGGTGGACGGATCCCTTTTGCCGTGGAGAGTCGTGCAGAAGTGTTTTCCCGCCGAAAGAACGCCAACAAGCCTTGCTAGCTGCAAATCGTGCGGTTAGCGTTTTCGGACGCTGCTGAGGCCCAGGAGGGACCAGGAGGTCGCAAATTGGACCAGCAGAGAGAGGGGACGTCGAGCAAGACAAGGAGCCCTCTCTGAAGCAGGTAGAACCCGGAGAAGTACCAGAAACAGGCACTACGAGGATGCGTGAAACGGTGCTCGCCGAAGTTGCACAAAGGAGTCCCACGTCGCCGGAGACCAACTTAGAAAGTTGTGCAATGCAGGTTAGAGTGCCGTGGACCCAGGCTTGGCTGTGCACAAAGGATTTCTGCCGGAAGTGCACAGGGACCGGAGTAGCTGCAAAGTCGCGGTTCCCAGCAATGCAGCCCAGCGAGGTGAGGCAAGGACTTACCTCCACCAAACTTGGACTGAAGAGTCACTGGACTGTGGGGGTCACTTGGACAGAGTCGCTGGATTCGAGGGACCTCGCTCGTCGTGCTGAGAGGAGACCCAAGGGACCGGTAATGCAGCTTTTTGGTGCCTGCGGTTGCAGGGGGAAGATTCCGTCGACCCACGGGAGATTTCTTCGGAGCTTCTGGTGCAGAGAGGAGGCAGACTACCCCCACAGCATGCACAAGCAGGAAAACAGTCGAGAAGGCGGCAGGATCAGCGTTACAGAGTTGCAGTAGTCGTCTTTGCTACTATGTTGCAGGTTTGCAGGCTTCCAGCGCGGTCAGCAGTCGATTCCTTATCAGAAGGTGAAGAGAGAGATGCAGAGGAACTCGGATGAGCTCTTGCATTCGTTATCTGAAGTTTCCCCAGAGACAGAGACCCTAAATAGCCAGAAAAGAGGGTTTGGCTACCTAGGAGAGAGGATAGGCTACTAACACCTGAAGGAGCCTATCAGCAGGAGTCTCTGACGTCACCTGGTGGCACTGGCCACTCAGAGCAGTCCAGTGTGCCAG
Organism: Pleurodeles waltl; assembly: GCF_031143425.1. Taxonomy (NCBI): domain Eukaryota; kingdom Metazoa; phylum Chordata; class Amphibia; order Caudata; family Salamandridae; genus Pleurodeles; species Pleurodeles waltl. The sequence continues at coordinate 10,381,891 of NC_090441.1, forward strand.
CAGCACCTCTGTTTCCAAGATGGCAGAGGTCTGGAGCACACTGGAGGAGCTCTGGACACCTCCCAGGGGAGGTGCAGGTCAGGGGAGTGGTCACTCCCCTTTCCTTTGTCCAGTTTCGCGCCAGAGCAGGGCTAAGGGGTCCCTGAACCGGTGTAGACTGGCTTATGCAGAATTGGGCACATTTGTGCCCAACAAAGCATTTCCAGAGGCTGGGGGAGGCTACTCCTCCCCTGCCTTCACACCATTTTCCAAAGGGAGAGGGTGTCACACCCTCTCTCAGAGGAAGTTCTTTGTTCTGCCATCCTGGGCGAGGCCTGGCTGGACCCCAGGAGGGCAGATGCCTGTCTGAGGGGTTGGCAGCAGCAGCAGCTGCAGTGAAACCCCAGGAAGGGCAGTTTGGCAGTACCAGGGTCTGTGCTACAGACCACTGGGATCATGGGATTGTGCCAACTATGCCAGGATGGCATAGAGGGGGCATTTCCATGATCATAGACATGTTACATGGCCATATTCGGAGTTACCATTGTGAAGCTACATATAGGTAGTGACCTATATGTAGTGCACGCGTGTAATGGTGTCCCCGCACTCACAAAGTTCAGGGAATTGGCTCTGAACAATGTGGGGGCACCTTGGCTATTGCCAGGGTGCCCTCACACTAAGTAACTTTGCACCTAACCTTTACCAGGTAAAGGTTAGACATATAGGTGACTTATAAGTTACTTAAGTGCAGTGTAAAAATGGCTGTGAAATAACGTGGACGTTATTTCACTCAGGCTGCAGTGGCAGGCCTGTGTAAGAATTGTCAGAGCTCCCTATGGGTGGCAAAAGAAATGCTGCAGCCCATAGGGATCTCCTGGAACCCCAATACCCTGGGTACCTCAGTACCATATACTAGGGAATTATAAGGGTGTTCCAGTAAGCCAATGTAAATTGGTAAAATTGGTCACTAGCCTGTTAGTGACAATTTGGAAATAAATGAGAGAGCATAACCACTGAGGTTCTGGTTAGCAGAGCCTCAGTGAGACAGTTAGGCACCACACAGGGAACACATACATATAGGCCACAAACTTATGAGCACTGGGGTCCTGACTAGCAGGGTCCCAGTGACACATAACAAACATACTGAAAACATGGGGTTTTCACTATGAGCACTGGGCCCTGGCTAGCAGGATCCCAGTGAGACAGTGAAAATACCCTGACATACACTCACAAACAGGCCAAAAGTGGGGGTAACAAGGCTAGAAAGAGGCTACTTTCTCACAGGTGACTTGCCCACATGCTCTGGAGGTGGCAACAAGCCCTGTGCTTGATCCTGGGGAGTGCAAGGCCACAGTCTCTAAAGTGGGTGACTTGCCCACTGGATCTGGATGGGGTAACATGCCCTGTGCTTTGTCCTGGGGAGGATGGGGTGAGTGGATGGCATCTCCACTGGCTCTGGAGGGGGCATTGTGCCCTGTGAGCTTCATCCTGGGGAGGATAGGGTGAGTGGATGGCATCTCCACTGGTTCTGGAGGGGGCATCATGCCCTGTGAGCTTCATCCTGGGTGTCGAGACAGGGCCACTCACCTGAAAAGCAGGATGTTTGCAGGGGCGATGGTATGCCCCCTGACCTCCTGGAACACCTCTCGACACTTCCTGGTGGACACAGAAACCCCTGCAGGTGTTCTGAAAGGAAAGGGGGAGTGGAAGATAAAGAGACAAAACACTGCCATGTTTTGCCGGTCCAGCCAGGTACCCTCTATCTTCGGGGAGCAGGTTGTTGTTGACAGAGTGATAGTAAAGTTAGTGCACTTAACTTCCTTAAAACTGAATCTCTCTTTCTGATATGGGCGCTGGGGCGGCAGAAGAACACCGGGATGCTCCAGCACTTTTCGTGGATAATAATAACTGTTGGCACAATTACTAACACTGCAGTACCAAAAACCCCAAACTGAGTACAATAACAATAAGTACTGCAACACTAAGGCTGGCTTCACAGAGATTCACTGTTGCACACTACAAATAGAACTGTGGTTGCACTTATCATGCACAAGAAAGACAAACAAGGGCATTAATTATATCACATATAACTTTCCGCATGTACAGAGTTAAACTAAAAGGAACAAAAACAATCCAAGAAACACAAATGCCCACTCTGGGTTCAAACAGTTAGGGTGGCACAGTTTGGTTTTGTTTCACTCTGTGTGTGAAAAACCCTTCAAAAATCAAATTCCTCAAACCGGAAACACAGGCATGAATGACACAATTTAAATCCAAGAGTTATGTTATTAGAGAAAGAAAAGTCACGTAAATGCTCTTTTAAAATTGCACTGTCACTTTTTGTAGTACTTGAGCTCAAGATAAGCACTCTGCCAAAATACAAGGTCTGAAATACACCATCTGCTCTAGCAAAGCGCGGCGCTTAAAGAACAATACTAGTCACTTAGCTGCAGTCTTTTCCGGTGTGCTGGAGGAATGCCTGGTGTCAGCTGGTACAGGAACGAAGAAAAGAATTGCCTCAAAAGTCCTGAATATGAGGATGACAGCAGGGGCTGGACTGCCAAGTCAGATGCTGAGATCAGGAAGAAAAACAAAGCCAAGCAGGGAGGCATGCTTCACTCTGCTATTTATAGCCAATCAGGAAAGCAGTTGAGATGAGTCACCACGCCCAATTAGAAGCACATGTCTACACCTGTTCACATTAGCAAACAAGCATTGGTAAAACAAGCACTGACAAAACCAATTGTGTAACACAGCACATTATGTATACTTAGAAACATGAAGGTTTAACCAAGAACAGAGATATGATTTAACTCTAATCCCTGTGGATGCTGACAGATAACACAGGAGGCAAGTTGGGGATTCCTGACAGTCCTTCCCACCAAGGACCCTCTCAAAGGGCGGGGCTTGGAAGGGTGCAGGAGATGGAATTTTTTAGTAAGACGTGGAGCATGAACTGTGGACGCTGGTTCCCAGGAATTGTCTCAGGCCCATAGCCTTTCCAAGCCAATAAATAGTGTAGAACACCACGGACGCACCTGGAGTCAAGAATTTTGGCCACTTCTAATTCTCATTGCCCGTGTACTTTTACCGGGTAAGGAGGTTGGGCATCGCGGGTATCAGGGGAATAGGGACGGAGTAACGACACATGAAACACTGGGTTTACCTTGAAATCATCTGGCAGTGTCAGTTCTACTACCACAGGATTGATGATTTTGGCAATAGGAAAGGGGCCTAAAAATCGGGGGTTTCATTTTCTGGATCCTACAAGATGGAGTTTTTTTGATGAGAGCCACACCTGATCTCCTATCTGATAAGGGGAAGCAGGTCTCCTTCTTTTGTCTGCTTGTTTTTTACTTGAGCTTGGTAGAGTTTTAAATGGTGTTGTACTTGTTTTTGAATCTCCTGTAACTCCTTATGGTGTTTGTGTACTGATTGGAACTCTTGTGGATGCTTGGGACCCAGTTATAGGTAGCATTCTTGGGTGCAGACCAAACAAACAGTAAAATGGGGATACTCCTGTAGCCATGTAGACACTGTTGTTATATACAAATTCAACAAGAGATAAAGCCTTATCCCACTCAGTAGACCATGTGTCAATGTAACATCTCAGGATTTGCTCCAGTGATTGGTTGGCACGTTCCGTCTTCCCATCCGTCTGTGGATGATATGCAGAGGAGAAGCGGACGTCCATACCGGCAGAGGAAAAGAAGCTATGCCAAAACTGTGATATAAATTGGGGGTCACGATCGGAAACAGTTGTGGTGGGCAACCCATGAAGCCGTACAATGTTTTGGACAAACAAATCAGAGAGCTTGGAATCCGTAGGGAGGCATTTTAATGGAACAAAATGAGCCATATTAGTTAGGTAATCTACAACCACCCATATGACAGTGTGTCCATTGGAAGCTGGGAGATCAGAAATAAAATCCATACTTATGGTATGCCATGGGGCCACCAGAATTGGCATGGGAAGTAACAATCCTGTGGCTGGAGTATGTGGGGTTTTAGCCCAAACACAGGTGGAACAAGTCTGGACGTAGCTTCTGACATCCTGCACAAATGTGGGCCACCAAAACCATCTTTGACAGAGATCTAACATCTTTTTTTCACCCGGGTGACCTGCGAGGACAGAATCATGTCCCCAATGTAACACTGTATCCCGTAATTCTTTGGTAGGGACGTACAACTGATCAGCATGGTATAATAAACCCTCTTTTTCATACACATCAGTTGAACAGGGAACCTTGTGTTGGGCTACCCGAATTTTCTCAAGGAACTTTTGGGAAGTGTACAAAGCCACGATTTGTTCTGGGGGTATATTGCTTCTGACCTGTTCTAGCGCAACATCAGAGGAGAAACCCATCCTAGACAATGTGTCTGCCTTTTGTTGTGTAGTACCGGGCCTATAGGTGATTATGAAGTCAAACTCGTTAAAGAATAGAAACTAGCGTAATTGACAAGGTGTCAGGGCCTTGGTTGCTTGAAAAAACTGTAAATTATGGTGATCTGTGTAAATAGTTACGGTGTGTCTAGCTCCTAGTAGGTGGTGACGTCATTCCTGGAAGGCAAGCTTGATGGCCAGAATTTCCCGCTCCGCCACTGTGTAATTTTGCTCTGCGGGTAGCAATTTCTTTGAGAAGTAAGCTACTGCATGGAAATGCCCAGACACAGGATCTCGTTGGGACAAGACACCACCCACTGCCATTTGGGAAGCATCTGCTTCCACAAAAAATGGCTGAGCCAGGTTGGGATGATGGAGAATGGGTGCTTCAGTGAATGTGTTTTTAAGATGTTGGAAGGCTTTCTCAGCTTCAGCATCCCAGAGGAACTTAACCCGCTTTCGTAGGAGACGAGTTATGGGAGATACCACAGTAGAAAAGTGGGGTATAAATCCCCGATAAAATTTGGGAAGCCCTAAACTGTTGCACTTCCTTGATGGATCTTGGGGCTACCCAATCCAGGATGGCCTGTACCTTGGACCTATCCATGGGAATTCCATCAGGAGTGATCACATATCCCAGGAATTCTACAGTTGTAGTGTGAAAAACAAATTTTTCCAGCCTGGTGAAGAGATGATGCTCACAAAGCCATTGTAAAACCGCTCTTACATGCCCTATATGTTCCTCAGTGGAAGACGAACAGATCAAATTGTCGTCCATGTATACCACTACACAGATAGCCAGAAACTCCTGCAGCACTTCATTGATGAAAAATTGAAACGCTGCAGGAGCGTTACACAACCCGAAGGGCATCATTGTGTACTCGAAGAGCCCAAATTTAGTTCGGAACGCCGACTTCCACTTATACCCCTTCATCACTCAGATCAAGTGGTAGGCGTCCCAGAGGGTGAGGTTAGTATAAATGGTCGACTGACGTACCTGATCTAAAAGTCCCGGGATCAACGGAAGAGGATACCAATTTTTTATAGTCACTTTGTTCAGTGTGCGATAATCTACACAGGCACCCAGCTCGTGATTCTTCTTGGGCACGAAGAACAAAGACGATGATACTGGTGACGTTGAATGATGAATGAAACCCTTAGCCAATAGATCATCCAGATAGTCTCGCACGTATCGATTCTCAGGCTCAGAAAGAGCATACACCCTACTACATGGTAGCGTTGCCCCTGGAATCAAGTCTATACGACAATCGTATGTCCTATGTGGCGGCAGCTGGGTGGCTTTCTGTTCACTAAAGACATCATGGAAGTCTTTATACAGTGCAGGAATGGCCAGTGTGTCGTCCGGCTTGGTAGCCGTACTATGTGTGGACCCACAATGCAAGGGTGTCAATAGTAATGGTTTGTCTTGGTAACAGGAGTGTCAGCAATGTTTAGAGTCTAATGTCACTGTCCTTGCTGCCCAGTCAATTTTGGGATTGTGTAACTGAAGCCAGGGTATCCCCAAAATGTCTCCAAATACTGGGGTATCTATGAGGTCAAACTGAATTTGTTCTTTATGGTTGTTTGCACAAAGCATTGACAAGGGTGTTGTTTGATAAATGATAAGCCAAAGGACAAATCTGAGCCATCCACGTCTCTGACTGGTTCAGGGACGTCTTTTCTGACAGTCGTAATATTTAGGGTTTTAGTCAAACCTAAGTCTAAAAAGTTTCTGGTAGCCCCAGAGTCAAGCAATATGGGAATGACCTTACGAACCTGAGGGGACAACACTAACGTCACAATAAGAGTTAGATGTTGAAGTACTGGACTGGTGGCATTAGCCTGAAGATGTGAGACCGTATTGAAAGAAGAGCTCGATAAAATGGTCTCGGAAGTTATCGAGCCAGTTAGTTTTCTGCCTGGTCAGGAAGAGAGAATTCAGGCCCTGTTACCGCTCAGATGGCTTTCTTTGGATCAGTAAGCTTGTTAGGACATTCCTGAGCAAAATGCCCTGCCTTACCGCAGTATAAACACAGTTTAAATTTTTTCCTGCGTTCTTTCTCTTCCTTAGATAGTGGGCCCCGCACACTGCCAATTTGCATGGGCTCAGATGTCTCATAAGTGGGAATGGTGGACTCCTTTTTCTCAGTTTTGAGCACCACTAAGCGTGTGTCACCCCGGAATTTTTCTCCCTTACGTTCACTCAAGCAGTGATCCAATCGTACCACCAGGTCAATGAACTCGGAACACTCTGTAGGAGGCTCCACAATTTAGGCTAGAACATCCTTGAGATCGTCCTGAATGCCACGAGAGAAGAGGGAGGTCCTTTTCTCCTCGGGCCACTCAGTCTCTGCCACCAACAGATTGAAAGAGGTGACATAGGACAGTAGATCCTTGTTTCCCTGGTGTAAATTCAGCAACTCATTGTCACTGGCTTGCACGAAGAGGTGTTTGGCAAGCACTTTCTGCAAGGCTTCCTTGAACAGGTTGAAATCATACAGTATAGGGTCATTGCGCTCCATCAGCGGAATAGACCACTTAGCTGCATTGCCTCCCAAATAAGAGATAATAAAAGCTACCTTTGCAGCATCGTTGGGGAATGCAGCTGCCCGACACAAAAACTGTAGCTGGCACTGGTTAAGAAAAATGTTGAACTTGACACTATCTCCCAAAAGCCTTTCTGGAGGAGCTAAAGGCACAGGGGTTGGTGTTTTGACCATTACCTGCATGGGTTGTGTGGTGGAAGTCGTTGGCCCTGAATCGGGTCTAGGAACATGATTAGATGGGTCAAACCGAGGGACCTGTAGTACTGGAGATCTTTGTTTTAGTTTGACTCCTCCCCAGGGGGTGTCTTGTGGTTTATACCGCTGTAGTTCAGTGTGCAACTCCAGGTTCTCTTGCTTTAAGGAAAGAACTTCCTTCTGTAATCCTGCTAGGGCCCTAGCTAAATCTAATAAAGATGGAGCATCCTGAGCATCTGGTAAAGCCTGTGCTAAACCTTTGAAAGTATCCATCACCCAGGCAGCTCTGTATGTTGTGGCTTGGCTTTATGTTGAGACGGGGCCATTCACCTGAAAAGCAGGATGTCTGCAGGGGCGATGGTATGCCCCGACCTCCCGGAACATCTCTCAGCACTTCCTGGTGGACACAGAAACCCCGGCAGGTGTTCCAAAAGGAAAGGGGGAGTGGAAGAGAAAGAGACAAAACACTGCCACATCTAGCCGGTCCAGCCAGGCACCCTGTATCTATGTGGGGCAGGTCATTGTTGACAAAGTCATAGTAGAGTTAGTGCACTCAACTTCCTTGAAACTGAATCTCTCTTTCTGATATGGGCACGAGAGCGGTAAACTGTAAACTGTAAACTTCGCACTTGTATAGCGCACTACTCACCGGTTAGGGTCTCAAGGCGCTGTCCGCATACCGCTGTGGAACCCCTCCTGGCTTTTCCCTGTGAGGCACCCAACTCCTGGGCACCCCCAGGGTGAAGCCAGGCATCCAAGCACTGTCAGGGCGGTTGTGGAGATTAAGCAAGCTATTGCCCAGAGTTATAGAGTGGGATCCATTAATTAGATTAGGCACCAAGGTGAGAATTATCTGGTTGATTCATTCCATTCATTGAAATCTGACCCTTGTAACAGGATTGGTACTTACCATGCAAGATAACTTTTGGTAATCTCAGAAGCCCTTTGTATTGCATGACCTTGCGTTTCCTGGTCTCGGGGTGCCGCTCCACACGAAGCACTGGTAGATGACTCGCAGGTTCTGCTTCCAGTTCTCCACCTTAAAGCTGTTCACATGGGAGCAGCCGGCCGGACTCATAACAGAAGACACATGAATTCAAGGGATTGGGGGGCGCCGGGGGAGGGGAGCCTGGCAGAGTTTTCCAACTCGGTGACGGATAACTGGAGGTGACTCCGCACAGAAGCAGCTACAAGGGAAGGGGGAGGTCCTGTGCTTGGAATAGGAAGTGCAGTCCTTTAATTTGGGCTTTGTGGTCTGATGGGGTGGAGGCTCCAAGTGCAGGTATCTGAGAAGAATATGTCTTGTACGTGACAGTCTCGGGAAGGGGGGGTTGAAAAAGAACATATAAGAGGGTAGCAGCCGTGTTTCTTACGGGGAGGTTGAGGGTGGGGTATGAGGCAATCTCTACACTAAGAGAACCACTCTAATTGTGATGTTAATGTGCATCTAGGGAAAAATCCTAGTCTTGGGTGGGACAGGTACGTCAAATGAGGGAGAACAGAGGAAGGGAGAAGACGGGTAGGGGTGCCCGTGAGGAGAAAGTCTCTCAGTGGGAGGGTTAGCCCCTCTTGTATACCACCGCTTACCTTCACCTCCACGGCCCGGCCCCCCTCACCAGCAGCGTAGTGCAGCTCATGGAGCGGCCGCTCCTCCTCCTTCACAGACCAGAGGACACACAAAGCAGCACCCGAAAGACCGGGGGCCCGCGCAGCTCGCAATAACCCTCTATTTCATTGATGGGCAGAGGGAGGGGTCCGGTCTGCACTCCCCACCGCTGCCTCAGCCACACTCAATCCGGCAGAGAAGCAAACCCTCCAGCGGTAGAAGAACACCAGGATGCTCCAGCACTTTTCTTGGATAATAATAACTGTTGGCACAATTACTAACACTTCATTACCAAAAACACCAAACTGAGTACCATAACAATAAGTACTGCGACACTAGGGCTGGCTTCACAGAGATTCAATGTTGCACACTACAATTAGAACTGTGGTTGCACTTATCATGCACAAGAAAGACAAACAAGGGCATTAATTATATCACATATAACGTTCCTGCATGTTTAGGGTTAAACTAAAAGGAACAAAAACAATCCAAGAAATACAAATGTCCACTCTGGGTTCAAACAGTTAGGGTGGCACATTTTGGTTTGGTTTCACTCTGTGTGTGAAAAACCCTTCAAAAAGCCAATTCCTCAAACCCGAAACAAAGTCATGAATGACACAATTTAAATCCAAAAGGTATGCTATTAGAGAAAGAAAAGTCACGTAAATGCTCTTTTAAAATTGCACTGTCTCTTTTTGTAGTACTTGAGCTCAAGATAAGCACTCTGCCAAAATACCAGGTCTGAAATACACCAGCTGTTCAAGGAAAGCGCGGCGCTCAAAGAACAATACTAGTCACTTAGCTACAGTCTTTTCCGGTGTGCTGGAGGAATGTCTGGTGTCAGCTGGTACAGGAACGAAGAAAAGAATTGCCTCAAAAGTCCTGAATATGAGGATGACAGCAGGGGCTGGACTGCCAAGTCAGATGCTGAGATCAGGAAGAAAAACAAAGCCAAGCAGGGAGGCATGCTTTACTCTGCTGTTTATAGCCAATCAGGAAAGCAGTTGAGATGAGTCACCACGCCCAATTAAAAGCGCATGTCTACACCTGCTCACATTGGTAAACAAGCATTGGTAAAAAAAGCATTGATAAAAACCAATTGTGTAACACAGCACATTATGTTTACTTAGAAACATGAAGGTTTAACCAAGAACAGATATATGATTTAACCCTAATCCCTGGGGATGCTGACATATAACGCAGGAGGCACCTTGGGGATTCCTAACACTGGGGACGATAGGGTGAGTTGATGGCATCTCCACTGGTTTGGGAAGGGGCATGGTGCCCTGTGAGCTTCAACCTGGGGAGGATAGGGTGAGTGGATGGCATCTCCACTGGTTCTGGAGGGGGCAGCGTGCCCTGTGAGCTTCATCCTGGGGAGGACAGGGTGAGTGGATGGCATCTCCACGGGTTCTGGAGGGGGCATTGTGCCCTGTGATGCAGATCTTGGGGAGTGCAAGGTCACAGTCTCTCAGCTGGGTGTTATACCCACTAGATTTGCAGGGGCAGGCCGCACAGCAGCCCATGGTAGGCTCCAGCCCATCCCCTGCAGCCTCAGATGGCTGCCCAATGGTGCTGGTGGTGGTGCTGGTGATGGTGGTGGTGGTGGTGGGGGGAGGCTCCAGCCCATCTCCTGCAGCCTCAGATGGCTGCCCAATGGTGCTGGTGGTGGTTGTGCTGGTGGAGGTGCTGCTGGCGGAGCTGGTGGTGGTGGGAGGATGGGGCACAGACACAGTGGGAGAACACACAGGGGACATGTGCATGTATGTGGGGGTGGTGACTGCCAGTGAGGTGTGTGATCTGATAGGTGCGCTGCTGATGGGAGTAGTGGATGAGGATATAGTGCATGCAGGTGTGAGTGTCGATGCAACTGGGAGGGAGGTGGACGACGAGGAGGAGAGGGCCACAGTGGAGGCAGTGGACATTGGTATGTCTGCATCTGGATGGTGTTTGTGTGAGTGCCTGTGGGATGAAGTGTGGTGCTTGTGTTTGCCATGTCCACTCTTGTGTGTTGTCCTGGGTGCCTGCTCGTCTGACTGTGTGCTTGGGATAGGTTGGAGTTGAGGGGAATGGGACTGGGAAGAGGAAGTTGGAGGAGGGACGGTGGAAACAGGGACAATGGCTGCCATCAGAGAGGAGGCCAGAGCCTGGATTGATCTCTGTTGGGCCGCCAAGACAGTGTGAATGCCCTCCAGAAATGCATTGGACTGTTGCATTTGGGCTGCCAGCCCCTGGATGGCATTCACAATGGTTGACTGCCCAACAGAGATAGATCGCAGGAGGTCAATAGCTTCCTCACTCAGGACAGCAGGGCTCACTGAGGCAGGGCCTGAGGTGCCTGGGGCGAAGGAGATGCCCACCCTCCTGGGTGAGCAGGCACAGGCTACTTGCTGGGGGGCTGCTGGGAGGGCGGTGGTGGTATGGGCGTGGGGGCAGTAGCTGGGGTGGGCACAGAGGTGTCCGCCACCACCAGGGAGCTCCCATTGGAGGAGGTATCCGTGTCCAAACTGTCCCCTCCAGTCTCCGTCGTGGTGCCCCCTCGCCCTCCGTCCCACTGGTGCCCTCACCGTCGGTGGACTCGGCCTCCTGGGTCCTGTGGGATGTAGCTCCCTCTGTCGCCGGAGCCTCTGCTCCTCCGCCAGTTGATGCTAATGCACATAAGGACAGGATGACAAAACAAAAAGGGGGGGAAGAGACAAAGTATACACTTGGTCAATGGCGGCACCAACACCACCATTGGCGTAAACAACACACTCACACACAGGGGGCAGCCCTACGCACTAGGCAATGCTCTACCAGTTACAATGCTAGTCACCAGACCATGGGTAGGGACACATACCGCCAACTGCAGCATACCTTCAACCCACACACCCCTGACCAGTAGTGGATGCCTACTAGCTAGTTTGGAGGAATTTCACATCCCCCACCCGGATACCACCCCACCAGGCATAAGTTGTAATGAAGAGCACTGTACTCACCCCCTTGTTTCTGCTGTGATGCCCCCAAGTGCCATCCAGCTCCGGATACGCCACCGCCAGTATGCAGGCCATAAAGGGGGTCAAGGTTCGACGGGCACCCCTTCCTCGTTGGGAGGCCATCCCCAGCTGGGCCTCCGCCGTCTTCCGTGCCCAGCGTCTCAGGTCCTCCCACCGTTTGTGACAGTGTGTGCTCTGCCTGTCGTAGACCCCCAGGGTCCACACATCCTTTGCTATGGCACACCATATACTCTTCTTTTGATGGGCGCTGACCTGCAGAGAAATACATACAGGGAAAGGTGTTAGTCAGTCAGCCCTGCCTGTTACACTCATGGCCCACCATCACCTTCCCATCCCCATTAGCACAGACATGGCCCTGCATGCATGCTGCACGCTGCCCAGGGTACATCCACCACCCCCCCCACATGAGGCCTGCACACACACCACTCAATGCAATCATGCCCCATGCATCGTGCTCACAGTGTCCTTACCTGTTGGTCTGGAGGGCCATACAGCAGTCGGTGCTGGGGTAGGAGCCCTTCCACCAGTCAGTCCAACTCTGCCGAGGTGAAGGCAGGGGCCCTTTCCCCTGTCACACGGGCCATGGTAGGTTCCAGACACAGGTCACAGCAGCACATGCAGTGGAGGTCCTCTCCTGTTGAAGGTCAGGTAGCAAGTGAGTGAACAGATAGAAAACTGTGGTCACGTCCGCGGCGGTGCATACCATCACCGCTGGTGTACATCACCATTGGCCACTGTAACCCATAGGGCTCAATGATAACCAATGAAGAGTTGCACGGCGGTTCTCGACCGCCTCCCGTAACGGCGCACAACGTCAGCGGAATTACCTCCCTTCCACCTGTCCCTCCATACTGGACAGGCGGACGACATTTCAGGTGGGGGTGCAGGCCATGGATCCTAACTGCGTCACAGTTCACATTTTCACATTCTATACATGTGCCACTATAATATTGTACGAATCACAATATGCATTGAACTGTAGTGGTTACAATGTACAGATAATGACCAGCTACTCACTCTTTTGCCCCATAGAATGCAACCGCTGCGGATGAATAGGAGATGGAGACATCCTCCCATGTACAGACCCCTCGTGGACTTGGCAACAATGGAGGACAGGCATATTATCCTCACCTATAGACTTGACAGGGCCACAATCATAGAGCTGTGTGCCCAATTGGAGCCTGATTTGATGTCTGCTATCCGTCACCCCACTGGGATCCCCCCTCTTGTGCAAGTTCTATCTGTGCTCCATTTTCTGGCAACTGGTTCTTTCCAAGTGACAGTGGGCTTGGCAGCAGGAATGTCACAGCCAATGTTCTCAATAGTGCTGACCAGAGTGTTGTCTGCCCTGAGCAAACACATGAACAGGTTTTCAGAAATCGAAAAAGTTATCACTCTGTGAATGTGCAGATGGTGTGTTTGGCAGACCAGTACATCTCCCATTTCAATGCTAAGTATCCAGGCTCGGTGCATGATGCCTTTATCCTGAGGAATAGCAGCATCCCAAATGTGATGACCCAACTCCAGAAGCACAGAGTGTGGCTAATCCGTGAGCCCTGGTTCCCACTCAGTGGATGTTGGTGGATGTGTATGGTGTGGGCCATATAGGATAGTGTGTGGCTAACAGTTGCCCCTTGATATTTGCAGGTGACTCTGGTTACCCCAACCTCTGATGGCTACTGACCCCTGTGAGGAATCCTAGGACAAGGGCAGAAAAACGTTACAATGAGGCATATGGGCGAACAAGAAGGATAATAGAAAGGACCTTCGCCCTCCTGAAGGCCAGGTTTCGCTGCCTCCATCTAACAGGTGGATCACTGTGCTGCTCACCCAAGAAGGTCTGCCAGATCATCGTGGCATGCTGTATGTTGCACAACCTTGACTTGCAATGCCATGTGCCTATTCTGCAGGAGGAGGAGGCTGGAGATGGCCGTGTGGCAGCAGTGGACCCTGTGGGCAGTGAAGATGAGAAAGCAGAGGATGAGGATGAGGACAACAGAAGTGCAGTCATTCGTCAATACTTCCAATGACACACAGGTAAGACAGTGTTTTTTCACTTTTCATTGGCAGTTTGGTGTGTGACATTGTCACAGGCAGGCTGTGAATTCCTACTTCTATGCCCACTCACTGTACCCATTAGCATCTCTATTTGCAGATGTTGGTGCCCCACTATTGCTCCTGGTGTGTTCAGTGCAGCCAACTACAGGTCTTTCCTATGTAACCATTACTGTACAGTTGAATTGCAATGTTTGAACCTTGTTAGACAAATACATTTTGAAATCATTTGACATACTCCATACTTGTATTTTTTCAAAGTGTGTTTATTGCAGTGCTCTGACGAAAAGGGGGAAGTGAAATGGGCTGGGGTGATGATGGAGGAAAGTCCAGTCTATATGTAGCACAGGTGCAATGTCCAAGGGGGCATAGGAAGGGGAGCAATGGCAGTTCAAGGTGGGCAGGGTGACATAGTGGGACACAAGGGTGACATTCAGGAGAGTCTTATTTCCTGGTGGGGTCTTGGCAATAGTCTTTGGATTCTGCCTGGATCGCAGGGAACGTTTGCATGGTGGTTCTCCTTCTGCAGGGGGAGGGTTGCTGGTGGCCTGTTGGTCTTGTGGCGGGGCCTCCTGTCCACTAGCGGCAGCGGAGGTGGAGGGCTGTTCAGTAGTCTGGCTAGTGTCAGGGGCCCACTGTTGTGGCACTGCCTCCCTCATACTGTTGGCCATGTCTGCCAGCACCCCTGCAACGGAGACCAGGGAAGTGTTAATGGCCTTCAAGTCCTCCCTGATCCCCAGGTACTGTCCCTCCTGAAGCCGTATGTTCTCCTGCATCTTGTCCAGGATCTGGCCCAGCGTATCCTGGGAATGTTGTTATGCTCCCAGGATCGCGGTGAGTGCCTCCTGGAGAGTCGGTTCCCTAGGCCTGTCCTCCCCCTGGCGCACAGCAGTCCTCCCAGCGTTCCTGTTGTCCTGTGCATCTGTCCCCTGAACCGTGTGCCCACTGACCCCAGGTCCCTGATTGTCTTGGGTTTGTCATGTGCCCTGGGGTCCCTGTTTTGGTAGCCCGCTGGGTGGGTGCTGTGGTTGTGTTTCCTGAGGGGGAGGCTGTGCCTGGGTAACCGAATTTCTGGAGGTCCCTGATGAACCAGGTTGGTCATCCAGATCCAGGTTACCAGAGTTGCTGTCATCACTGTGGGCCTCTTCTGGGTGGGGGCTGGATGTTGCTGGCACCTCTTCTCCTATCACATTGGGTGGGGTACCTGTGGGGTTGTAAATGCAGTGTTATTGTTTCTGTCTGTGACATATTGTGCATGGGTGGGTTTCCCTCTATGGTTGGTATTGCCCTGGCAGTTTTGCCTTGTATGAGTTGTTATTTGGTGGGCTAGCTGATTCTCTATAGTGTGTATGCTATAGTGATAGGTGTCTTTGCAGGTCTGTGAGTGGTGTCAATGCATTGGTATGGCATGCAGGGCTTGGCATTGGGATGAGTGGGTTGTGATGGTGGGGTGTGCATGAGGTGGTGGAGTGACGGGAGTGAGGGTGGGGGTATGTGATGGCATGCTGGTAGGGGGGTGAATGTAGTAAAGAGTTGACTTACCAGAGTCCAGTCCTCCTGCTACTCCTGCCAGGCCCTCAGGATGCACGATTGCCAAGACTTGCTCCTCCCTGTGGGGGAGGAGGTGGGGGTCCACCGCCGGGCTTCTGTACTGCGAGCTGGTGTCTTGCTGCAATGGAATTCACCTTCCCCCGTAGGTCGTTCCACCTCTTCCTGATGTCATTCCTTGTTCTTGGATGCTGTCCCACGGCGTTGACCCTGTCCACGATTCTCTGCCAGAGCTCCATCTTCCTAGCAATGGATATCTGCTGCACCTGTGATCCACGGGTAAAGTTCCCCCCAAGATGGGGGGGCGCGGCCCATTAGCAGACGGGCCGCCGAGGCCCAAGAACCCCCTTCGCACTAGTTGTGCGTTGGGCTGGCCTGCGACTTCCGCCCTCACACCTCGCGAGGCGTGGGGGCGGAAGTCAGGAGAATTTGGGAACATCGCGGCTGCGTTAGCCGCAGGCCGGTTCCAGCAGCCGCGTACCGGTGGGGGGCTACTTAAGCGCCCCCCCCAAGAAGGCTCGGCCTTCTCTTCTCGGTGGCGCGGCGGCTGGGCTTGCGGGCGGCGCACAGTTGTTCGGCGCGGAGGAGCAGGTAGAAGTTCTACGTTTGCAGTTGTTCGCCGTGGAGGAGCAGGTAGAAGTTCAACTTTGGAGCTGTTTTTGGACCGTGTGCTGTGTTCGCCTGAAGTCACTGAGGAGCCGGAGAGCAGGTTTACGTCAGCCACGGCGCGTAAGTGGGGAGTGGGAGGCTAGAACATTAAATTTAAAACCGGAGTATTGAGAGCGCGTGCCCGAGTAGCCCCCCGCCGGCTCTTGTCTCACTCTGCGTTATTGCCCTACAAAGCACATGGCACATTTGCCTTTTGTAGGCCTTCGAGCAGTTACCAGTTTGGAGCGTAAGTGGGGGCATTAAAAAAAATTTTTAAAGAAAAAAGCCGGAATTGTCAAGTCTTAGTGGTATTGAGAGCGCGTGCGGAGGTGTCTGAGTAGCCCCCCGGCGGCTCTTGTCTCGATCTGTGTTAGTGCCTTACGAAGCGCGTGGCACATTTGCCTTTTTGGTGGCCTTCGAGCGGAGACCAGTTTGGTTCCGCTCGCTTTAAAAACAGCTGTGTTAATGTTAACCCGTCGTCGCACCGGGATTGTTATTTGAGTTAGCAGCGCGTGACACATTTGCTCTTGCTTGGTGCCTGTATTCTTAGTTAGCTCGGCGGCCTTGCGCCGGGGTTGGATTTAAGACAGTCATTCCTTTTGCATAACGCTTGGCACATTTTACTCTGGTAAATACAGCAATGTATGCACAATAAAAAAAAATTTTTAAAAAAAAAGATTTCGAGAATTATCCATTTGGGTGTTAGTGTTGCTGCTATTATTTTTCCAGAGGAGGGGCAGCAGTAATTTTACCCTGGTTGCTTGTTTAGTACTGTCAACTATACATGGTATTGTTTTATTCTCAAATACATTATGTTTGGTGTAGATGAATAACCTTTTAAAGAATGATTTTCTCATTTACAGGAAAATGCTATCATGCCTTTCGTATTTATTGTTATGATTTAGTGAGACATTTTTAAGCGATTTCACCGACAGCTTGTGTGTATTAAAAGGCACTGTTTTACAGGATATTCTGTGCTAGGCCAGGGTAACTAGTGGTGGAAGAGTAAATTGAAAAAAAAAAGTTTTATAATCTGGGTTGTGTTAAGCGGTAATAATATTCTAATTTAATTTACTTCGCCATGCCGTCTAACAAGGCTAGTGCAGGAAAAAGGAAGGGGAGGGACCCAGAATTATCCCAGCTTTTAAAGCTGGTTCTAGCAAAACTAGGTAATGATGATTCAGACAGTAGCGTAGCAGCGTCTGATAATGAGGTCAATGAGGCTAGTAGTAGTCATCCTAAGCAGTCTCATGTAGCTCCTCGCGCTGCGTTTTCCCCAGTAAAGCGCAGGACAAAAGGGAGGGCTCCAGCCGCACAGCCCTCTCCTACAGTTGTTACCCCCCTGAGCAGTCTCCTATGCCCGTGACTTCGGTTCCCTCCTCGAGCACGGCGCCTAAACAGCTTGGGGGTGGTGAAAATGCCATCACGACACCAGGTTTAGGGGTAGCTGACATTTTAGCGGATATACGTAAATCATTGGCCTTTCTGTCTGCGCCCTCAACGGGGCCTGTGTCTCTCCTTCACCCCTGCCAGTGATTCCAGCATCAGCGGCATTACCCTTGTTACCCCCTACACCTCAGGTCCCCACGCAAGCCAGGCAGGCGCAGGACCCAACCACGAAAGCCTTATTGGAGATCTCTAGGTTACTAGCAATTATTAATGTGCCAGCTAGTAACCCCTCCCCGCCTACAACTCCCGGGAATTCGAAGGATTCTTTTCAGAATTCAGTAGCAGAACTGAAGCGCCAGATAGATGCGTTGTCAACAGCGCATAGTGTTATTCCATTACAGACGGCATCAAGTAACTTGAGTGTCACTCCGGCACCAGGCGCTATGACTACTGATACCCCTTTAGATAAAAATGGGTTGAATGTGATTAACAAGGCTCCAGCAAAAGATAATTCGGCAACGGAGGGGTCAGCCATCGACGCACTGCTGACAAGACCAGGTAAGCTGGCAGCACATGTTAATGCCGAAGTAAAAGAAAAGATTTGGAAGGGGGAATTTGTCGACATTTTTTCTCTGATCAGGGCGAAAAGGAAGGAGGTAGAAAACAAAGACAAAGAAGTTAAGGCGCCTTCATCTGGGGACAAAAAACCCAGAGTGGAGGAGACAATTACTAATTGGTTGTTCGGTTTTAATGTATTTATGTCAATAATGCTGGAAAAGAAACCTGATTTGCGTGTTGCCATGATTTGCTATTCCAACAAATATTGAAGGCACACCACATTTATGGAGGTACTTCCTGGTTGGAATACGTCAGGGATTTCCGTTGGGCAAAGGTGGAAGACCCATCCATCGGGTGGGACCAGACGCAGGTAAACGTCTGGTTAGAATGCGTTAACAACAAAGTACCTGGGAGGCAGCCTTTTCGTGCACAATATTCAAGCGAGAAGAAAGGGTCTTGTTGGGCATTCAGTAGGAAGACATGTTTGCGACCCGCTGGGTCTTGCAAATTCAGACACAACTGTTCCTTTTGCGGGCATCCCTCTCACTCAGAGTTTAAGTGCATCAAAAAATCCAAAGAGAAAGGCAGAGATGGGAATAAGCCCAATAATTGAATCACCGTTGCCATCCCCCATTAAGATAGACGCTCTGCTCCCGTGGTTACAGGCTTATCCTATGAAAGGGTCTTCAGAATTACTAGCACATGGTTTTTCCTTTGGTTTTAGAATTCCAGCCACCAATGTACCTCTAGTTGACCATTGCAGGAACTTAGTATCAGCATTACGGAATCCAGGTGTGGTAGCAAGAAAGTTATCAAAAAAACGTACCTTGGGCAGATTGGCAGGCCCTTTCCCGTAACTGCCTTTAAAAGATTTAGGCGGTCATTCTGACCGCGGCGGGTGGCGGTAGCCATTCTGGCTTTCCCGCTGGGCCGGCGGGCGCCCGCCAATGGAGCCGGCGGTGTTGCAGGGGTGCGACGGGTGCAGTTCCACCCGTCGCGATTTTCACTGTCTGCTAAGCAGACAGTGAAAATCATGCTGGGGCCCTGTTAGGGGGCCCCTGCACTGCCCATGCCAGTGGCATGGGCAGTGCAGTTCCCGCCATCCTGTTCCTGGCGGTAAAAACCGCCAGAAACAGGGTGGCGGGAAGGGGGTCGGAAAGGGTTGAGCCCTGCCAGGGGTATTCCGGCGGGAAACCGCCGGATCCCCTTTTCTGACCGCAGCTTTACCGCCGCGGTCAGAATGGGCACTGAAGCACCGCCAGCCTGTTCGCGGTGCTTCCGTTGCCCGCGGCCCTGGCGGTTTAGGACCGCCAGGGTCAGAATGAGGCCCTTAGTTTGCTAACCTTTGGGGGTGGTGCCTAAGAAGTAACCTGGACAGTTCAGGCTAATTCATAATTTGTCTGCTCCGTGGGGAGCATTGGTGAATGAGGCTATCAATCCTCAGCTTTGCTTGGTACGCTATGCAACTGTTGACCAGGCCTTGGTAAAATTGAGGGCCTTGGGTCATGGTGCTTTGTTAGCAAAAACTGATATAGAATCAGCCTTCAGACTTCTCCTGGTTCATCCTGAAGATTACCATCTGCTAGGTTTTCAATTCCAAGGAGGGTACTTCTATGATAAATGCATGCCCATGGGTTGCAGTGTGTCATGCAGCTATTCTGAGTAGTTTAGCACCTTCTTGCAGTGGATATTTTCAAACCGCACTGGGCACCTGGATGTCATACATTATTTAGATGATTTTTTGGTATTGGGTCCCCCTAGGTCGGGGAAATGTGAGTGGGCCCTTCAGGCCTTGACCACGATGTTTAATGACTTTGGGGTCCCACTGGCTCCTGACAAAACAGAAGGGCCCACCACTTGCATTACTTTCCTAGGGATTGAGATTGACTCTGTGGCTGGGTATTGTCGCCTGCCCAAGGATAAGCTGCGGGTATTCACGGATTCCATTAAAATGGTGTTATCTCAGAAAAAAGTCACCCTTCACCAGTTGCAGGTTCTGGTGGGACAGCTGAATTTCACTCTAAGAATTATTCCCATGGCTCGCCCTTTTTCAAGGTCCATCGCTAGATCAATGGCTGGGTTGTCCGAGAAGTACCATTACACCCGGTTGTCGGTTGAAGTCAGGGATGACTTAAAGTTGTGGGAGGTTTTTGTGCAGGAGTTTAACGGAGCGGTAATCTGGCCTCATCCGGCGGTTTCAAGGCCCACTCTGGGCCTTTATACGGATGCAGCTGGAAGCATGGGTTTTGGTGCAATTTTGGGGCCTCTGTGGTGCAGGGCGGATTGGCCAATCGAGTGGGTTAACAAGGGCTTTACAAAGAATATAGCCTTTTTGGAACTCTTCCCTCTTATTGTTGCAGACACCATCTGGGCTGAGGATCTTAAGGATAGGTCAGTAATCTTCTGGTCCGACAACATGGCTGTGGTAGAGGCCATTAATAGAAAAAGGGCTACATGCCGACTGGTACTCCGTCTTCTTAAACGCTTGATTTTAACCTGCTTAAAGTGCAACATTACATTTTGTGCTAAACATGTACCGGGGATATATAACAATGCCGCTGATGCCCTATCTCGCTCGTTGATGCAGGACTTTCTGCGGTATCACCCTCAGGCGGAGGAGAAGATGACGGAGTTCCCAGAATCTCTGTGGAAGATTGGTGTCCCGCCATCCCAGACTTAGTAGCAACATCTCTAGCAGCGTGTACCAAAGGGGCTTATGAGAAAGCTTTTCACCAGTACAGGGGGTTCTTGAAGACACAACAAATTTTAGTCTTGTTTTCAGAATCGGCTATATGTGCCTTTTTGCAGCATTTGAGGGACAGGGATAGGCCAGTCTCTTGTGCAAAAACTTACCTGGCCGCGATCTGTTTTTTCGCTAGACTCAGGAACATGGAGTCTCAGCTAAACACCTTTATTATTAAGTGGGCACTAGCCGGTTGGGCCCTGGGGGACAACGTTAAGTCAGACTCTAGGTGCCCAATAACAGCAGTATTATTAGAGAATCGTCTCCGCAGTCTCCCCGTAGTGTGTTTCTCTCAGGCTGAGTCAGCCCTATTTGCGGCAGCATTCGCGGTAGCCTTCTACAGTGCATTCTGCATCGGTGAACTAGTGGGCTCCTCCAGGAGCGATCACGCAGGGGGGCTGCAGCTGGGAGACGTGTTGGTAAGTCCGGAGCTTTTGTCATAGTACTGCGCAAGTCTAAACCTGTCTGTCCGGCCGCCGGAGAGTCTTCCGCATTGTTCATCCACGCTAACGGGGGATGTCTTTCACGCTACCAATTCTCGGAGGTTTTCAAGCGCTTAGGGCAATGGGGGTGGACCACGAGGTTACTCCCCCCATTCTTTTCGAATTGGGCAGCTACGTTAGCAGCCAGCGCAGAGCTGCCAGTGTTCGAGGTGAAGTGCATTAGTCGCTGGTCATCTAATTGTTATAGACGGTACATCAGGCCGGAATTGGTCTAAGCAATAATTCCTCGTTAAAACTGGTTACTTAAGTATGGTCTCCTCATGCAATTTTTCTTTCATTTCAGTTCAATGACACCACATGTAGTATGGGTCTTGGGGCATTAGTTTGTTCGACGGGCGGCCTACAGGGTGCAACAGCTCCGTGAGCCGAATCCGGTGGTGGTCCAAGGCGTGGCTTTCCGATGGTGTGGGGTTGGCGGAATGGGAATCGCTCAACTACAACAACTCGCCACGTTGGCCAGAGGATTCGAGGGACTCCAGTTCCCAGATCTCATCATTATTCACCTAGGAGGCAATGACTTGGTGTGAATGGGCTGCAAGGCACTGAGAGAATCGATATTCATAGAAATCACAAAGTTGGCAAAACAATACCCGAACACGGCCATTGCTTGGTCTCACATGGTGCCTCGGCGCAAGTGGGGCTCAGGAATTAAATCAAGAACAATTAATGTCTTGGTACGCCGTCTTAATGCAGAAATGGCCAAACTATGCCCAGGTCCAGGGCGCTTATGGAACATTCCTCACAGACTTTTGAAGGGCCCTAGCATGTTTCACAAGGATATGGTGCAGTTGTCTGATGCCGGTACTGACCAGTTCATTTCCGACATGTGGTTTTTCACTTGCAGCCTTTTTGCAGGTGGGGAGGGCGAAGGACCTTTGGGGCCCTGGTTGCCCTCGTGGCGGAAAGTGAGGTATTAAAGTGACCAGAAACAACAGAGGGGTCCCCAAGGCTGGGGCCCCGGGAGAATACCAGTGATAGGATCCTGAAGTCCTGAGCCAACCTGCGGACGTACACACCAGATTAAGGGGTAAGGGAGCCCAGATCGCAGGGTGGGCCATGGGGCTCCCGCTAATGGCCACCCTGTTACACCCCTAGGCAGATTGGTGTTTGGAGGGGGGGCGGAACCCTGACCGTGTGGACAAGGAACGGTGTAGGTGTAGTCAGGGCAACCGCCTCTCCTAGGGATACAGGTGAGGTACGGTTCACTTGTGTGGTCCAATGGTGGTTCAGGACAGGAAGGGATCCTGTCAGATGAAGATTTATGGTTACTGAATTGTATCTCATGGATGTGATTTATGTTTTGTAAATATGACTGAAGTTTACGTGAAGTGATTTATGATTTAGATGTGTAGTAGAATATCATAAAAATTTTGTAATAAAACTTCTTCCAACAAGTAAGTCTGTCTGTCTGCGTGTAGCTGGTGTTGGGGTGAGGGCTTGCTGGCGGTCTCCGGATTCTAGCAGCTGTGGCTCTACCCAGATGATTTCCTCCACCATGACCCTTAGCTCCTCCTCAGAGAATCTGGGGGGTCGTTGTGGTGCCATGGGTGTAGTGTGAGTGGTGTGAGTGAGGGTGTGTAGGGTGATGTGTTGGGGTGTGTGATGTAAGGTGAGTGGGTCGTGTATAAGGTGATGGTGGTATGTGGCTCTGGTTGTGTGGGTGCTCTTGCTATCTCTCTCTGCTGGCAATTATTTCTTGTCGTAAGGGGGTGTGGGTAATGAGGGTGTGTGTTTTATAGTGGTGTGGGTGTGTATGAGTGTCAGGTGTGTGTTATTTAAATTGTCCAATGTGGTGCTGTTTTGTTTGTGTGTGTGTATTTTGAGCGCAGCTGTATGTCCCACCAATAGTTTACCGCCATTGAATGTCCGCCTTGGTGATTCGTGGGTCATAATGTTGTGGGCATTGTTCTGTTGACGTAACGGTGTGGGTTTTGATACCGCCAGTTTATCACTGACCTTTGGGCTGGCTTATTTGTGTGTGTCCAAATAGTGACGGATTTGTGTGTGTGTCATAATATAGTTAGCGGATATCCGCCACGGCGGCAGTATGTTGGCGGCAGTCAGCATGGCGGTAAGTGGGATTTACCGCCAATGTCATAATGAGGGCCACAGTGTTTTCTTTCAAGTTAACTTAAAAAACTGTTTCTACATGACTTTAAAAATTGACGGATGTTCACAATTTTTTTTTGTCTCACAATAATTTAAAAAGCGTCACAACAGTTCTTATTTCCATGTGAAAACTTGTGCACAGAAACTTGTGACCTACAGGCAGTAATTTTAGTGTTCATGAGACTTCCACAAAATTTGTTAGAGAATAAAAATTCACATCTTCACACACCACCAAAATTACTGCTTTGTATGGAGAAATCAAGGACCATAAAACATCAGTGAACAAGATCAGCAGCCGACGAGATGTAGAATAACAAAAGGAAGACATTGCTAACTGTATTAAGTGCAAGCTGAAACACAACGAAAAGTCCCCCAGGTTCACCTATAGCAGCATGTGAACAGAACCTACTTTAGCATGCCTGCAGGCATGTTGTGTGATTCAAAAGAGTAAAAAAGCAAACGTGCACCTAACACGACTTGGAGATAAAAATCCAGGGAGAAGCCATTGCAGATCATTTCCACCCCTGATTGGACAACAATGCAACATGGAGTTCAGATTCAAAAAGAGATGTCCTTGCTCCCAACTGGCAAGAGACTAAAGGTATCCACTGCCACCACTCACACTCTCCACGCCAAAGACCTCAACCACAATGGCTGGGTTATTGTCATCAGCCTGAAGACATGGAGTGGACATCTTGACCCACTTTTAACCCCGGTCAAGGCCTTTCAGTCAAGTTGAGGCTCTTGGCCCAGCCCTGACGGTTTTATGATACTCTGCTTTTATGGTGATGAGTGCCCTCGGTGTCGATTCCAGCAGAAATAAACAAGGCCTCTGGCTGTGCGGGGCTTACCACGTGCAAGCCTGGAATGAATATGCAGATTGAGTTCCCAGCAACCATCATCTTTATCTTTATAGTAAATGATGACCCCCAACACCTGCCCCATCGCCCTCCCCTACACGCTCACAAACATATTAAGGGAATCAGGACCCTTAAAGATAAGAAAGATTCGAATAGAACATCATGCCCTCGGAACGCTCTCTCGTGGCATTGCAGGAAGTGACGCCATGTTGCCTTTTGCATCGGCTGCATCACAAGAAGTGACGTCAAACATCCAAGGAGCTCCTTATTCGTGAACAGACCGTATAGTAGCGCGCGTTGTCCCTTAGACGTAATTTCCTAGAAGGGCGGGGCCTCATTGATTGCTACAGGGGAAATCATTGCAATGCCACCGGGCTGAACCCCGATTTATAGGGTATTTATTACTAATAAATGACAAATATTCTCGTATGTCTACAGAAAAATAGATACCCAGGTATCAACTGTTTTTAAGAATACTTGTAGATATTTGTACAGTGGAAGCATTACTTTATGTCCAAATTATTTCATATATGTTAATTAAGGGCCTGCTTTCGCTGCCTTTCTCTGGTTAAACCGGCGTAGCCATTATACATATTGTTTTGTACATTAGGCAGATTGCACCTCTTTTTCCTGGGATACAGTTCCAAGTTCCACACGGTAAAGGTTTTAAGATGGGATAGATGCTTATTTACTGTAAGAAATATTATTTTTGAATGTTTGTTAATCTTCTGATATTGACTGTTTATTGTACATTGCGCTTGCTTGTTTCCAAAACATGCTTCACTCGTGAGTAGATCCAAGGGGTTCTCAAGGCTTCGTAATTTGCGGGGTCTCTTCGTAATCTCAGCTCTGTAAGTAAAGGGAGTTTCAGTTGGGCTCCGGTCAGGTAGAGGTCAGTCGTCTTTTCGGTCTGAACCTCTAAAGCAGGAAAAAGAGTGTTATCTAACTAATCTACAAATCAATAGTTTTTATCTAGATTTCAAACCGTGAGCATCACCTCTTCTGCAACCATAAGCAGAGCATGTGACACGTAGACTACAAATGATGACCACAAACGTAAAGGCCTTAGAAAATATGCAATTACTAAATCATATTGACCTGAACCAAAAGTCTTAATCCAGCATTTGTTTCAAATGTGTTCAGTGTGGAGGTAGAACAGAACCTGGACTTAGTCGAACAATAAATGTAAAGGTGAGTTGGCTGTATCCGGGCATTTTAGCCATTTAACATTTTTGAAGATATATTTTGTATGGCCTTTATTACTACACTCTACGTGTTGTTTACTTTATTTTTCTATATTTTCAAGTCTATTTTTTGTGTGAAATCTATTTGAGCTCTTGTTGAAAGAGTCAAGCATTTGCTCTACTTTAGCAGACCGTAGAAGACACAAACATGGCAAGCCATAGACATAAAACAGTAGAAAAATTGAGTTTAATTCTATTTGCACGTCTCGTTTCGCTCGCAGATTACTATAACATGGAATCTATGCATTTGTTTGAACAGAAATCAAGATGGAAAATGTAACTCACCGATAGATATCTCTTGATTTTTCTGGTATGTTATGTTATACTGTCTTGTACCACGCAGACTCACTCCAATGGAGTATCTAAGCACAAGTGATTAACATATTTTTCCAGCCGAGTGAAAAACCGGAGAAAGACAGTTAGAATAGCCAAGTTTTAGTAACTTTTAAAAACATTCTCAATTTTATGGCAAGGTATTGGGTCTTCTTTTCTTCCATGCCCCCCACATGTTGCACTTCTTCCTCTGCATTCTTATGCTCTTCTACCCTTTTTCCTTCAAGGCCATGGTCTTCTAGTTTTATAGGTCTTGCCAACCACACAGCACAAGCTGACTGATTACGAAAGACCTATTGGGGGCTTACTAAAATCCTACAGTGGGCTTAAAGCCTGACCATTGCATACCATTGGTTGGCTTTATTGTAACTCTTATTTGCTTGCTTCTTGTTCAATGGCATGCCTTGTCCATCATACCATCACGTGTTTGTCCCTCCCCTGCAGCAGAGCCTCTTTACCATGCTTTTGAATGGTCTTGTATTCTTCCACCATACAATTTTAAGGAACTACTTTTTAAATTTTCTTTCAGCACTCCATGAGACTACATGAGTTTTGTAGCTCTCTCTATTTCGGCTGCTGCTTCCCTCACACAAGCACCCAATTCTCATGGTGCACTCCAGTTAATCATCTCTCTTTTCACATGCTACTCTCTCTTGTTTCTCTCCCCTTGCCCCTTCATGCTCTGTGTTGCTCTCTCCTCGTGTGCTTCTCTCTCTCATAAGCTTCCCCCTATGCTCCATGTTGCTTTCCCTCTTGTATACTGCTTTGCTCTTCGACCTCTCTCCTAGGGAAAGATACTTGCCAGCTCTCCTTTTCTGTGAAGAGAGTCTTTGAGAGTCCATGGGAGGCATAAGTAAATTGATCAGAAGACACTGTTGAGCACTCACTGGTTTTTATGAGTGTGTGGACTGGAAGCATTCTCCAGTGAAAAGAAGACACCATCCTCAAACCAGGATCAGCCAACCTATCCAGCAGTGACACTAGAGGTTTCATAAGAACCAGAAGAGTATGCAAAGACATCAAGAAAATGCAGGTGAGCAACCAAAGTAGGAACTGTGACTGGAGAGATAAAAGCCCTGTACCCCTGGGGTCCCTCGTGTCATGCTACTACATATCTCTCTGTCCTGTATGACATCACGTTGGGACACAGAACTTCCTGTTTTGTGCTGTGGTAGAATGCTGATACACACTTGTGCCAACTCTTAACCTGTGTCGGCTGGTACTGTTGTGAAGTAAAAGGTAGCCATTTTACCCCATCCCAATAGTAATGACCTTTGTTCCACATTGTAAACATCAATGTCACCACTCATTTGCAGCATTTGATAAATACCTGAGTGCAAATAAAATATGTCCACAGGTGACTGAGAGTGACTCTAGCTGAGACACATAGGGGGTTATTACAACTTTGGAGGAGGTGTTAATCCGTCCCAAAAGTGACGGTAAAGTGACGGATATACCACCAGCCGTATTACGAGTCCATTATATCCTATGGAACTCGTAATACGGCTGGTGGTATATCCGTCACATTTGGGACGGATTAACACCTCCTCCAAAGTTGTAATAACCCCCATAATCCTCTTGATCATTGCCTAAATGTGAGATGCCATAGCTCATGGCACCTTTGAGGAGTTTGAAAAACTATGACACCATAATAGTTTTAAAGATATTCACCTATGGTTTACATTGCCCCAAAATTCCTCCTCTGTTCTCTATGATTTTGAGGTACACAGAGTTACTAGAATAACCCTCTCACAATGGTTAGGGCTAGATACACAGAACAGTTTCAGTGCCAGGCAGAGAGTGCTTTTTTGGTATAGTTTTAGTCAAGACCTTTTTGTTTCTTCTAAAATTCTGTGTCTAATATAGATGGCATAGGGATTCCTAGCTTACAATAAGGGGGAGTCTAGTGATACTTGAATACCAAGACCACAATCACTGCAACTACTCAAAACGTTAATAGAAACATTGATTCCCCATTATTATATTTTGAAGATATTGCAATCAGTTCCACACTTAAAAGTGATTTGTTTTGGCTCTTGCTACAGTGACTATGATTTGCGTTTAAGCATTTTAGACTTAGAAGTAGCAATGGTTCATGTAAGATCCCAGAGCAGCAAGTTTAGTGATGTCTTCAAGGTCACCTACATCAATAGCTATCTAGCTCGCAAGACTGATATCGGATAAGGCATCTTTAATATTAGTGACCTGCAAACTCTGGATATCCCCTTCATGCCCATTTGTACCAATGTCACTTTTGGCTCTAGTGCGTTAAATTTGGCCACAGATGTGCAGTTAATGATGACTGCCTTGAATGAATGTCTTACCTGTACATTCCAAAATAATTTGGGACCTCTTCCCCATTGAGAATGTAAATAATAATATTTTTGGGACACTCATGGACCACTGCCTACTCTTAAAAAATGAAACTGCAAAGTTTTTTTGTTTTTTTTAAATGCATCCCGTTTTCCTTTAAGGAAAGGGACTGTATTTAAAAACAAGATTGCTTTATTAAAAAGCAATCACAGACATGGTGGTCTGCTGAGCTCAGCAGGCCACCATCTCTGTGATGGCTGCGATGCCTAAAGGGTTGCAAATTGCGACCTACTTCATTGATATGCATGAAGGGAAGTCTATTTGCGACCCACTAGAAATCACTAATGAATCTCAAATGAGTATCATACAATAGGAATACCGATGTCCTAAGTGCGATTCAGAGAGAATCGCCATTAGGAAATTAGCATTCCTAATGTCAGTACATCTATCCTATAATTGAATATCTGCACCCCACCCCCAAGCCACTGTTGTAAATTAGTTATATAAATTTGTAGAATAAGCCCCTTGGATTACCACCACACCATAAATAAGGAAGGACAATTGCAGTCCTGCAGGAAAAACAAGACTTTGCAATGCACTAGGTCTCGCATTTGTGAGAGTTAGAGCTATTGGTGTTGTAAATTACAGTGTCTTTTACCAATGTGTTTTGGGTTGGACTTTAGTGGATGTATGAACAGAGAAGCAGCTGCAACACTGTCTAGAGGATTTAAAATGAGGAATTACCACTGGGAACAGAGACACAGCTGCAGCACTGTCTAGAGGACTTAGAATGAAGGAGTTACTCATGGGAATAGAGAAGCAGCTAGGAGCATGTCTAGGGGACTAAGAATGAGGAATTACCACTGGGACCAGAAAAGCAGCTGCAGCATTGTCTACAGAACTAAGAATGAGGAATTACCACTGGGACCAGAAAAGCAGCTGCAGCATTGACTACAGGACTATGAATGAGGAATTACCACTGGGACCAGAGAAGTATCTAGCAGCACTATCCAGGAGACTTAGAATGATGACTTACCAATGGGACCACATAAGCAGCTTGCAGCATTCCCGAGAGGGCTGGAATGTGAAATTACTGACTGGACCAGAGAACCAGCTAGCAGCACCTCCTAGAGGACTAAGAATGAGGTATTAGCACTGGGACCAGTGAAGCAGCTGCAGCACTGTCTAGAGGATTTAGAATTAGGAATTACAGATGGGATCAGAGAAGCAGCTATAGCATTGTCTACACGACTAAGAATAAGGAATTACCACTGGGACAAGAGAAGCAGCTAGCAGGACTGTCTAGAGGACTTTAAATGAGGAATTACCACTGGCACCAGAAAAGCAGCTAGTAGCAATGCCTATGGGATTAAGAATGAGGATTTGCCACTGGGGCCAGAAAAGCAGCTGCAGCAGTGTTTGGAGGACTTTAGAATGAGGAAGACTGAAAGTGATGAGTGTGTGTGTGTGTGTGTGTGTGTCAGAGGGTGCAAAACATTAACACAGAGCCAATGATTTCTAAAACAGCAGTGGGGTAAAAGTGGCTTGGAAAACATGAATTATGTTAACCCAAGCAGAAGCACAAGAACAAAGAAACCTGAAACCTTCGGTGCCTTTCTAAACATGGTGTTTCCACTGGTGTGGTGTGAGCACATTGCTATGGACAAACAAAAGAACACTAAGGCTGCAATGTCCAATGCCCAGACAGGAGGATGGAGGAGGGGGCCATCACACGCTGTTACAGGATGAAGCATGAACGTGCGTGAACGTAGTGTGATGGCCAACAAAAATGTTCTCTTAGTGAAATCACCTCAGAGGGATCTAAGCACACAAAGGAGGGACATTTAGAAAAATGCACCAATAAAAAGGAAGTATTTAAGACAAGCACAACAAAGAACGAATTGCAATAATGGGCGTGGTTAAAGCCCATAGACTCAATAAAGCATGTCTTGCAGACAGCACATGCGCCCTGCTAGGCTCAACCTTAAAAACTAGGGAGGATTTAATGTGAGTAAGTATGAAATATATATAGGAATCAGAGAAGGCAGATCATTTTAAAGAAAGCCCCCAACCTATTAAGGACAGCAGGAGCATACACCATGTCTCCATGTATTTGTTGTAATAGTGGGGTTATGTTCAAGTCCCATCACAGTTGCAGGTCCAAACACAGAATTAAACTCAAGTATCCGAAGCATTCACCCATCCAGCATAATTTTTTGGTGTGTGCGGTTTTAGGATGCATGTCTGTTTGTGGAACGTATGTGAACTTTTCCAAGTTGCTCTGAGTCTTGAGGCATTCTTTGTAGATTTTAAGGATTTGCATTCCTGGGGGAAGATTTAAGAAAAGTGGCGCTGCATCCAATGAGGGCCACTTTTCTTGTGCTCCTTAGCAACCCCCTAATGACACTGTGTGTGTGCTGTATTTAAGATATGGCACACCATGGGGGTAGCTAGGGAAGTAGTGTCAAAATGTTTGATGCTAGTTTCACGCTTTACACGATTAGCGTCTAAAATTTGGACGCTAATCCTGCAAAGCACATTGAGGCCCATTATAAATGATGGTGTACCTCCTTTTAACACCTTCTCTATGCAGGTGTTATAAATGCTGCAAAAAATGGCGCAAATAAATCTTTTAGATTTCCTGGCAACAGTTATTCATCCCTCCCCAATGGGGGAACGCCCCCTGCCATACATTATGCCTGGCGCAGGCATAATATGGCGCAAGATGTTACAAAATAGAGCAGTGCATCCATAGTGTTGTATTGTGCCACTTTGTAAATGTGGCACAGTGATTTTGGCCTCGTTGGGCCACATTAGCGTCATAACAAATGACACTAATGTGGTGCAAGGAGGCGCTAGGCCCTCTTAAATCTGGGCCCTGGTCTCTGAAAATATAGCAGCATATCATTGGCGTAGAGGGACATACACTCTTCATGCCTGTTTGTACATTTGAATACCTACACCTGTGTGTCCCTCCTAATCCATTTTACAAGGGGTTCCTCCAATAAGGCAAATACTAGTGGGGACAATGGGTACTTCTGATGCATGCCCCATTCTATTGGAAAGTGGGTGGAGAGCATGCCGTTGGTGTGAAGTTGGGCACATGGAGCCATTTATAGGGCTGTGACATATCTAATGAAGAGTGGACAATATTTTGTTTTCTTGAAGACTTTAAGTAGGAAAGACCGAGTCAAAGACCTTTTTGAAATACTCAAGTACAGAAGCACTAGCGTCTCAGAGTTTGTTTATCTTAGCTAGCACTACATATAAGTGCCTAGAGCAGTGGCTCGTGCTCTTGCCAGGCATGATGAAGCCAATCTGATCCTAGGATATGAGTGAAGGAATTATTTTAATTAATCTATTGGTTATAATTTTGGGCAAATTATTTGTCTATGCATTTATTGGTGAAATGGAGCTGTATGAGGAGCAGCTGGTTGAGTGTTTATCTGGTTTGACAATTTACAAGATAGAAGCTCATTGAAGTTTACATGGCAATAGACCAGTTTGAGGTGCTTCTTCATAAATAGCCATTAAGCGGTGTATCAAGCGTCACATTTTCTTTTAAATTCTAAAGGCATGTCATTGTGGCCCAGCGTTTGCCCATCAATATTTGGCTGATTTAATCTTGAACCTCTTCAGATAGAATCGGGAGATGCAGGGCTGCTCACTTGTCAGCTTGGAGAATACATATAGATAGGACTTTTATTATAAGGGCCTCCATCTCGGTATTGGGCAGATGCAAAAGATGGTTTGGCTGTTGGGTGTAGTCGCGATTTCTGCCCGCGTCTGGTTACTGGTGTGAAATCCCCCGATAAGAGGCCTCTGTGTGGGGTGTCGATGGTCGTGGGGATTGTTGATTTTAGTCTGTTACAGTGATTCCGTTTCTGCTGTAAGTGTGGCCAAGGCCATGTGTTGTCCCATCCTACCACCAAGTGTGCCAGTGAAACACTGACATTCAAAATGTACAACCCTCTGGGCGTGATTTGCAACACCCAGGCTAAACGTGGACATATCAGACCGACCCATTGTTAGAATAACATTCTCCGACATGCTGTAAGGCCTTTACATGTAAAATAGTGATTCACCGTCACACAGCACGCCGCCATCACGCAGGTTAAAGGCCCGCGCTTTCTTCTGGCAAGTTAAAAACATAGTACTCACTAAACCACATAACTTTTATCGGAATCCAGTGGTCACTAAAATATCTCAGTGAGTTGAACACTTGCTGATGAAATCCTTTAGTAAATTGCAGTTCACAGTTTCTAATCCTATGAGGGCAGGCTCCGCCTTTCATCTTTCTGGAATGGGCACAGCCAGTACAAAGAAGCTGGGTAGCTCTATATTAACGACATCTGGATACTGTTGGATGCAATCGTCATGTAAGAATGATGATTTCTTGGATATTTTAGCATCACAATGAGGTCTGATTGGGGCACCAGACCTGTGCCTGTAAGGGTCACTCAGGCTCACATATTGGGACTTCTTGGCATGGCCGTCTCCGTGTGCCAGCACCTCCTGTTTCTTTAAGAGCACTGCGATGAGGAACGAAGGCAGGTGTTCGTTCGATATTTTTAGGTGGAGGTAGCCATAGGGTGTGATGGAATAGGTGTGCGGCAAACTTTGAGCATGCTTGACATCTGTGCTGCCATTATTTTTGCAATTGCAACCATAGTAAAGAGAATGGTGATCTCACACTAGGTCTAGGCTTTTCCAACTTAAGATGCCCTAATTAAGAGTAGCAATGTCGGTATTAGAAGCACAATTTCTCATTACCACAAATTTAGAGTCAAGTGGTAATACCGCTTTGCAAATAGAGTAGTACAGCACTATAGCACGGGAAGGTCCAAAGTATAGTTAGAATAGTTAACTCCAAGACACAACAGTGGGAACTGTGGCAGTTTACCACAGATCCTTTAGTAACTCTAGGCACTTATATGGAGGTATGTATTTTGTAATATTATTTATTTTGGAGGTTTAGATGGAGCCAAATGTCATACTGTTTTATATTCCATAAGCCACAAAAATGCCGTATTGGTGGTTATCACTATCACTATGTCCACAACAGCACTTCCTACAATGATGGACCATAGTGTAGCATCCAACAGAGCACAGAGGTTCTAACAGACATCGAATAAATATGACATACGGTCTAAAAAAAAGGAGGCATCACAATAATTAACAGCACTCACCACCAAGAAACACCACACACAAAGCACCATCCACTAGCAATAGCCATGAGTATTAACTGAGAAGAAGCAAAAGTAGTTGGTAAATCTCTTCTGTCTTAGCACTTATGACACAAAAGTCTTACACTCAAAACTCAATAAACAAGACTTAGCCACCTAACCGCAAAGATGCCCAGAACCCATTTCCTGTTGCGTCTGATCACCCTGGACTGTTGGGGAAAATAACTGGATGTCCACAAAGAGGCCATACCAGTGGCAGACTGTGCATTAGATTATAACATATTTATGGCCCAAAAACCCTAAAACCTTCTAATTGCAGTAACAACGTTACAGCAGTAAGACTTTACCACTGCCTTTACTGCACCACTGTAAAGAAGGGATCAAGAACACTTCAAGAGAACTGGGCAGCTTGACCTCAAGCAACATGTGTGACTCCACCTCCACTTGCTGCATCTCCAGGGCTTTCAACTATCCTGTAAAGTGCCACACTTTATGAACAGTATCTCGTGCTTTGAGAAAAATTCTATCTCTCACACTCCAAAGTGGGGGATAATCCAAGGTTGTCATAGAAACAATGCTTAATTTGAATTGCTGCTGTCAGGTGGGTCCTACTGACACTCATTTTGGGACCAACATTTATTTTTCTTAGCAGAATTTTACCTAGAGCAGGAAATTGAAAAACAAAAGGGGGCAGAAGGAAGTGAAAGATGGAAAACAGAGACACATGAAGAAAGAAGGGATGAAAAAGAGCCTGCAAGAGTGAGATAAAATGGCATGAAGTGTCTGGTGGGGAAAAAAAGCCATGAGGTGGAATCAAGTCTATGCAGCCTTGGTATTCGGCACCCATGACATTGAATAGCACCAGCTATGGACTTCTGAGCAAAGGTTTGGAATCCTGTACTTACTCTTTCACAAATTAAACACTGCATAGAAACCTTGTGTGCAAGCCCAATCCTGCTTCCTTCCACACCTGTAGACCATAAAGATGGCTACCAGGATCCCAAGTCAGATAATGTACTAGAAGCAGGCACCCGCCCACAAACAGGGAAATGGTGAAGATATTATTATTATTTTACTGAATTGAAAATATAAATACACAACAAAAATGGCAATAAACAACTCTGCCTCTAAAACTAACAGCTACAATCTTAAAAATATGATACTTTACAAAATAGAGTTCTTACACCCTGATAGAAACGTTATGTAATCACCCCAAATTATAGTTAAACAAAAGATGAAGGGATCAAGTGGATGGGATAGAACAATTTCATATTTGCCAGCTCCACTGATTTAAGCAGTGGTTTACTGCTTTATTGTTTAAACACTACAGCTTACAGATTTCACATAGCTACTCTACTACTTTTCGGTACAATGGAGGTTTTACCTGTTAAAACTTCAAAACCAGCTCCCATGATGAAAATTACACAAGAGCCCTCTGAACACTTATGGTTTTGAAAAGCAGACCTGGCAGCAGCAGATGGAATTACAGACACTGGCCCTCATTATGACTGCGGCAGTCTTTTCCCAAGACCGCGTAGCCGCGGGAGCAGGAAGACCGCCAGTGCGCGCAGTTTTCTGACCGCCGTATTATTACTACCACCAGATATCCGCACCGCCGGTTGTTGGATATCCGGCGGCAGTCACTACGGCGGTCGGTGGTGCTTAGGCAATTCCACTGCTGACACCGCCACGCCAGAAAAAGACCGCCCACAGAATTACAACCAGTAATTCTGTGTGGCAGTCTTCTTCTGATGTGGCGGAGCTGGCCATGGGAGCACCGGGTCCCATCCCCTCACAGAGGAGTACCCCGTCAGACGAGGTAAGTGTCATCCGCAAGGGGAGGGAGGTGGGGGGGCGTGAATGGGTGTGTGTGAGTGTGTGTATGCATGTCATGAATGTTGGGGGAGAGGGAGTGATTGTGCGTGCATTTGTGTCTGTGTAAATATGGTGATGCATGTGTGTATGCACATGGACAGGGGGAAGGGGGTGATTGTGTGAAGATGAGTGAGGGGGGTGGGGGTTGTGTATGTATGTTTATAGTTGAAGGGAGGGGGTGGGGGGATGGTGAGTGTATGCGTGCGTGTGTGATATGTATGAGTATATATGCGTATCTATGGGGGTGAATGTTGTGAGTGCGTGTCTGAGTGGGGGTGTGTCTGTGTGTGATTGTGTGTGTGTGGGTGCATGTGTGTGTGCGGAAGTGTTTGGGGGGTATCCCAGTGACAGGAACACAAGTTCCTGTCGCTGGGATACCTTTCTGCCAGCATTTTGTGGCGATGAGACTTCCAGGAAAATGCTGGTGGTGTCCCTAGTCGGAATACCCTCAGCGGTTATCCAACTCCTGCTGGTTTGCAGGTGGAAACCTCCAGCCTGGCAGGCCGCGGTAAAGCGTCGGGGTAGGCGGGACGCAGCGGTTTGGCAGTGGCCAAACTGCCACGTCATAATATGGCGGTCTGCACCGCCCGTTCACCGGAGGTGAGACTGTGACAGCGGCCCTAGTGGTCCATGGACTGCCAGGGTGATAATGAGGGCCAATGTGTTAGTGAGGTTAAGGCTGGCCATGGTGATCAAAGCTAATTTATGTCATGTAATTTATATATCATGATGCATACGTTTTGGAAAAATCATCCCATGCAATATTTTTGTAATTGTTTGAGTGAAGTTTGTGATGTCATTGTTTGCCAAAAGGTCATATAATGTAACCTGCAGTAATGTCATCAGTATGCTAATTAGGAAAACCCTAATTCTTTTGGTCTCAGATTGCTAGCCAGTATGTAGTTGAGGGCAGCGCTGTAAAACATGGTACTAAGGAAGCCAGGGAGTTCTTCTACCTCGTCATCTAAAGCTCCAGCTGCTGCGCAACTTCTACGAAGAATGTTGTGTGATTTCTTACTGATTTTGATTCACACTTGAGACTTGGTCTATTTTTGATTTTGCCTATTATTCTGCATTGTTCCTATTACTGAGAGCCTTCAAGACAATTAATTTATGCACTTAATTAGATATTTACTGCATCTGCACTTGACTATTCTGTATTGTACCTTTTGAATTTTGCAATGAACCTTCATGGTTTTTTGAATGTCCGCTCTATAACTCACTTATTTGAGTCAGTAATTTTCTCTATTGACTGTATTTGAAATGCTGTTTTAAGCTTTGTCTCCAGGACATATTGCCTCGTGATTTGAGACTAATATTGTCCCCAACACAGCACACCCACAGTTCTATTTTTGTCTGTATCCCTAGACTGTATTTCTGTCTGCATTCAGAGAAACCATATTTGGAATATTTCCAGAGTCCTGGTGTTCCAGTGCTGTTCCTGAGCAAAACGATTGTATTAGTAGAGCAGAATAATTCTTGAGATTGAAAGTGGTTAGTGTGCTTGTGATGCATGATGGCATTTGTAGTTGAGAGTGTGGTTTTGTGTTTAGGCATGAATTGGCATACTGTGTGAGAGTTCTTCGGTTTTGCACTGTTGATTCTTGGTTCAGTTGGCGATTTAATCACTGTGACTTTGATGTAGTGTCATATTTGTGTATATTGTTGAAAAAGGTTTGGTTTTTGTTGGAAATGGCCCTTTGTGCATGGTTATCCCCAAACATTTTTGCCTTCTTCCTCCCATTTTTTCTGACCTGTTTTTGTTGGCTTTAAGACTCTGACCACTTTACCACAGCTAACCAACGCAAAAGTGCATATGCTCTCTGTCTAAGATGTATTGATGATTGGTTTCTTCATGAATAGCACATTTGATTTACTAGTAAGTCCTGATTATAGTGCACCAGGTGTGCCCAGGGCCTGTACATCAAATGCTACTAGTGGGCTGCAACACTGATTGTGCCACCCACATGAGTAGCCCTACTGACATGTCTCAGACCTGCCATTGTAGTGTAGTTTTAAACTGCAATTTTGACCTGGCAAGTGAACCCACTTGCCAGGCCCAAACCTTCCCTTTTACTACATGTAAGGCACCCCTAAAGTAGGCCCAAGGCAGATCCACGGGCAGGGTGCAGTGCAATTTAAATGTTAGGACATATACTGGTGTGTTTTACATATCCTGATAGTGAAATACTGCTAAATTCATTTTTCACTATTGCAAGGGCTAGCTCTCCCATAGGGTAACATGGAAATTACCTCGAAATATCTTTTAAGTGTAGTTTCTCATTGGGAGCAGATAAAGATGTTGAGCTTGGGGTCTGTGAACTCATAATTTAACAATACATCTTTTGGTGAAGTTTGTCATTGAATTATAACTTTGAAAATGGCACTTTTAGAAAGTGGTCATTTTCTTGCTTAATCATTCTGTGCCTCTGTCAGTCTGCTGAATACATGTCTGGGTCAGGATGAAAGTTGAACTTTTGTACGTTCACTCTAGACAGTCACACAAAGGGGGCTGAGATGTGCCCTGTATATCCTGATGACCCATCACCAGGATGATGGGTCTTCCTGAGCTAGAGTGGTGGGGGAAGCTGACACCTGCACCTTAATAGGGCTGTGCCTGTCCGCACACAAAGCAGTCTCCAACCCCCAGGAATGTGTCTGGGGCCAGGGCAGGGAAAGGCAGGATCTTGGGCACTACAAAGATTTCTCTTTGAAGTGTGCTTACTTCAAAGACAGAAATGATTATAAGTACTGGACCTCTGACACCACATAGTTAGAACACTTCTGGACTAAGGACATTTTGTCAGAAAAAAGAGCTGGATGCTGTAGGAGGGCTGTTGCTTTGTTATGCTGGCCTGCTGCTTGATGCATCTGTCCTGGAAGTAAAAGGACTGGACTTTGCTTTCTACATCCTGCTTTCCAAGGTTCTCCAGGGCTTGAGTTGAGCTTGCCTCATGTTAAGAAGCCTCAGGGATGTCAAAGACTTCATCTGCCAGCATCTGGGCTCCTCTGCTGAGAGCCCTGTCCTGTCCAGTGGTGTCAAATCCAGTCTGGGCCCTTGAAGGAGGTTTTTGGTGCTACCAGAAAATCTACGCATCAACTCATTCCGCCTTTCCAAACAGATGCGTCATTGTAAGGATTTGATGCATCGCAGCTGCCCGCACCAGCATGTGGGCCCGCTTGATGTAGCGACCACGGTTTTCCACGCATGCCCCAGCTTTTCATCACAGCGCGGCAGAAGAACCACCAATGTGTGATTTCACCACTGCATCATTGAAGTCCGTGACGCACTGCCGTGACTTGACTTCCGACACAACGTTCCTGGGCGCCATTTTCTTTATCGGCACCTCAATAAGGAACCAACACTTCGTGCCGCAAACAACGTATCACCTCCTCTGCGGCAGGAAGGAACCAACGCATCACTTCCCCTGCCTACCAGTAAGGAACCAACACATTACCTTCCCTGCAACAGTAAGGAAAGGACGCATCTCTGGCTCTTTTGACGCATCACCTCCCCTGCTGCCGGCATCGTCTTTGATTTTGCTGCATCTCAGCTACTTTGCCTCAGTCAAGCACTTCATTGATTTCAACTACAATTACATTTAGGGCCTGAATACGACTTCAGCGGAGGGTGTTAATCCATCCCAAATGTGACGGATATCCCGCCCGCCGTATTACGAGTCCATTATATCCTATGGAACTCGTAATATGGCAGGCAGGATATCCATCACATTTGGGACGGATTAACACCCTCCGCCGAAGTCGTAATCAGGCCCTTCATCTTTTAAAAGTGATATCTTTGCTTGTGTATGTTGGATTTTTGTCGCTTTGGTCTTGTTTTACTCAGATAAATATTGGCTAGTTTTCTAAACTGGCGTGGAGTACGTTTATGGAGTTTTCACTGTGTTACTGTGTGTATGTGTTACAAATACTTTAAACATTGCCTCTGAGATAAGCCTGACTGATCTTGCCAGGCTACCAAGGGGGTGAGCAAGGGTTATCTTAGCTGTGTAGCTCCCTTACTATGACTAGAGTGAGGGTCCCTACTTAGACAGGCTGCAAACCACTGCCAACTAGAGACCCCATTTCTAACAGTTTTGTTATTTGTTGGTTAAGGTTATGAGATTTGTCATAATCTAAGATCTTGAGATATTGTTGCATTTTCCTGCAAAGCAGTAGTGTGATTTGCGAGGCACCTCATTCACACCAGGTAGGGACGTCTTGGATGAACTGTTTTTTTTTTCAGGTTTTGCATGTTTAGTCTGAGCTGGTGTTTCTTTCTTTTTGGTACACCAAAGTAAATACACTAATCAGAGGTGGATTATTGTTGAACAGGAGTCTGCTTTAGTGCAACTTCATGATTGATAAATGCCAAAGGTATTAGTCTTGTTCCTATTGATTGTAAGATTATTTTAATTTAATCTTCTGATTTTTTTCTTGTTTAGGTTGAGCAGACAAGACTATATTTTGTTTATTTTGCGTGTATTTAGTGTTGAAAGGCATTGTATTGTTTTTCCTATTTTCTGTAAGTTTGTGCTGCAATTAGCAAACTGATGCTGAAGTCGTGCTAGGATTGGTGAGAGGTCACCACAAGTCACTCTGTCATTGGTTGGTTGCTGGTGTAATCGTGCTGTGATTAGTTGACCTTTGCCATTGTCGCGCTGGAATTGGTTGTTATTCCTTTGTTTATTTTAGGAGGTGTTTGGATTATTTGGAGTGAAAATAATGGGCGCTTTATTGAAAAAGCCTAAAGATCCTAATGTATTTGGTATGGAGTGATAGAAGATTCCTCCTGCAGGTTTTTCTGCTTTGAACTGTTGATGGCTGTCAGACTGTATAAGTGTGCATGGTTAAAAGATTGGCATGAGTATACTTCTGGTGACAAGGACATGCACTTTCTTTTAGAGGGTACCTTTAATGCTAGAAAGCGTGATTTCCTGAGACACTGATATGTGAGAAAAAGCTGCAACATAGACTTACAAAATTTGAAGCACTGAATGAATGGGATCAAACGGCTATAGCAAAGGCAAGAAAGAAAATGAATTCAGTTTAAGAGATCAATGAGCCAGTTAATAGAATTCAAGAAGGACATTCAGAAAAAGGCAGAGAGAAAGGACATGATAGAGGGGGTGAGTATTTTTCCTGCAATAGTCAATGAGTCAGACAAAAATAAAGATGAGGATTCTGAAAGTGACATACGAAATAAAAATAAAGAAATTGATTCAGATGAGTAAGATAATTTACTCTTCTAGGCCTCCTCCTTGGTGCACAAGCACGGGGTGGACTCTGCAAAAGTACCTGATATGGGTGCGAGTGGCAAGCCAAGTATGAGTACACAGGGAATAACAATCCTCGCAGTACCAAGTGTAAGTGCTAGTGTAACTACAAGTGCTCTGCCTGAGAGTGCACTGCCAATTGTTTCTGGTCTGTGTGGGGTTGCAACTGTAGTATATACAGGAACCATTGTTTCTGTTGTAGAAGCAGTAACTACTACACCTCCTGAGAAGAGAGACATTAGCATTGCTAACTGAAAAACTGAATTTGGGGAAAGTTTGTAGGAAAAAATTGAAGAGCAGCATAATTATGATGAATTTGGAGTTGATGTAATTAGAACAAAGATATTGAGACAGAAATACTAAATGGAATGTAAAGAAAAAAAGCAGACGTGGGTCTCGTAACTTTGCAAGCTAATATCAGAGATTTAGTTGAGCACATAAAAGATTTTAGAGATTTCAGAAAATACAAGGACAAATGGAATAAGAAAGCTAGTTCTAAAAAGCAGAATATTGGCACAGGAAAGAAAGTGAATATGATCATGAGTGATTCTGAGCCGGAGCCACTGACAGAATTTCCTTTGCGAGAAATACAGGGAAGCAATTATGTGCAGGTTTGTTCGTCCAGGGTGATTTCTGTAATTTTTCCAAAAACATTCCAACATTGAAAGAAGAAACTGACAAGTGGTATAAGGTGGTTCACAGACAGGATACAATGTTGAAAGAGTTTTGAATTCATTTGAATACGTTGTTTGAGATTGTTGTTCCTAGTGATTTTTCGACAGAATGCAATGCGGCTTTCACTTGGCCGCACAAGGGTTCTGCCTAATAATGCTCCAGCTGATTAGGTTATGGAAAAATACAGAGCAGTGACAGAGCATATGAAAAAGAAGGGACCAGAGAAAGAAGTGAACTGGGCTAAGATAATGAGAGCCATGCAAAAGCTGAAAGAATCAGTGTATGCTTATTATAAAAGGCTTATGCAGGGCTATTGTAAGTAAAGTGGAGTTGAAGAAATCAAAATGGAAGGAATTAGCGGATTCGTATCAGCTTCGTTTCGCATCTGCATCAAGAGATTAACTCTCACATTCAGCATAGTGTAAGGTCCTGGCAGACTAAGAGCATTGATGAGATACTGAAGTATGATAAGTACTGTAGTGCCTGTTTTGACACAAATCAGAAAAAGGACAAAGAGATGTTAGTTATTGCAAAAATGAAGCAGATTCAGAGGAACAACAGAAATCAGATGATGAAATCTGATTCAGATTTTCTGCA
This sequence comes from Pleurodeles waltl, assembly GCF_031143425.1. Taxonomy (NCBI): domain Eukaryota; kingdom Metazoa; phylum Chordata; class Amphibia; order Caudata; family Salamandridae; genus Pleurodeles; species Pleurodeles waltl. The sequence goes on from NC_090441.1 coordinate 10,423,509, forward strand.
GCCTAAAAATTCTGGTGTGCAAGGTATATAAGTAATACAAGGAATGAGGAATCAAATGGTGCAAATTCCTCATGGTTGAAGTAGAGAGTTTGTTAACAATTCTGGAATAAAAGAAACTGCCAATGTGCTGAAGAAGAGCCCTGCTTGTCACTTCTGCAGGAAAAAACTGCGCACTAAAAGTGCGAATGTAGGCAGAACCTAAATCAAATTCAAAATGATTTTGTTTCCCAGATGCAGCAAAATGCAAATCAAATGTAAATGCAGTCTGCTACCCTTACCCAACAGAATGTCCAACCAGGGGCAGTTCCATATAAATATGCTTATAGCTCAAGTTTTGCAGCAAAACATGAGAAACAAGATGCTATATAATCCAGGGTACCAGCAGAATCCATTAATTCTTAGCAATGATTTTGCCCTGTTTTCACTAGATGCAACAAACTTGCAAAGATGGTGCCCGAGGAGGAAAGAGAATTGCATGGTTGGTGCAGTCCTAGAGGTAGATGAGAGTGGGCCGTATGTGGATGGTGAGGTGAATGGCCACCTACAATAATTTCTAATTGATACTGGTGCTACCTGCTCCACTGTTTGTTCCACAGAGGTTCCAAACCTAACCCTCCCTGGAAAAGAAGTCCAGGTTGTAGGAATCAACAATAAACAGATTACTAATCAGCTTTAATCACAGCAGATTTCCCAGTTAAAATAGGATCAATGCTGAATAGTCACCAATTCATATTGTGTCATTTACGTTCTATTAATTTACATGGTAGAGACTTAATTTGTAAGATGAATTGTGCGATTTATTGCACACCGAATTGTGTTGCAAATGAAACCTAAGCTGAAACTTCGATGTTTAAAATAAAATCAGGAGCTGAGAGTTCAGATCTTCCCAGTTCTTACAAAAGATGTCCGAGCTCTGGATTTAAAACATATTGTGAAGAAGAGGTATGGGATTTCACAGGGAAAGAAATAGGACTGATAAAAAAGTGGAAAACCAGTCAGAATACAGGTCAACACAAATGCAGTTTACCCCTCAATAAGGCCAATACAACCTTTCAGGAGAGGCAGAGGAGGGAATGAAGCCTGTCACAAACAAATGTTAGAGCAGGGCATTCTATGGGAGACAATTGGTAGTCCTTGCAACTCTGTGTTGATGGACATTAAATAACAGAGCGGTAAGTGGAGGATAGTGCAGGACCTTAGGAAAATTAATTAAATCTTAGTTGCATGCTGTCCAGTGGTACCAAATCATGGGGTAATTTTGTTCCAAATTCCTGAGGATGCAGAATGGTAAACAGTCATTGACCTGTGCCAAGCGTTCTTCTGCACTCTTCTATATGAGGATAGCCAAAATGTTTGTGCTTTTCGGTTCCAAAATAAAGTTCTCATTTAGTGTCGTATCCCTCAAGGGTATACTTAAAGTCCCTCAATCTTTAGTCAGATCCTGAAGAAGGATTTGGAGTATTTTCAGCTAACCTGTAACTCAGTACTGGTGCATGTTAATGATCTAGTGGTGGCAAAAGAAGATTGTAAATGAGATACAGTTGTACTCCTGAACTATCTTGCTGACAATGGTCATAAAGTCTCATCTACATAAATGCAGTACTGTAAAAGAGAAGCAATTACCTTTGTCACCATATTGAGAAAGGGGCAAGGAAACTGTCTAGAGAAAGTATTTCTGTAATCCTGAATATGAATCCTCCAACTACCCAGAGGGAAATGAGGATCTTTTTGGAACTAGTTGACTACTGTTATCAGTGGATTCCAAAGTTTTGCCCAATTGAGAAGCCTTTACGTGAGGCTTACTTGCAGTGATATCAAGAATCCAGTACCATTTGATGGGGAATGCATGAATGCCTTCTGGGAACTCAGAGAGAATCTTCGTAGCACGTCTACTCATGGAATGCCTGATAATGGGAAGGCAATTTTTTCAATTCTGCCATGAAAAAGTGGCTGTGTGCTGTCCTTGTTAGCCCAGACGCATGGTGATGGAATGTGGCCTGCCACTTCTCTGCTACGTGAGATCCAGTAGCCTCAGCTCTTCCTGGTTGTCTAAAAGTAGTTGCAACTGTTTCAACTTGGGAAGGAGAGTCATATCCAACCAGAGAATTTAGACACAATATTAGGTCAATCAACACAATTAATATCGCTATTAGTAAAACAATACCAAAGATTTTACACCATTTGCTGTATGCCATCTTCTACTGAAAACAAAAACAAGGGTGAAAGTAAAGGTGAATTATGTATGGTGGGTAATGAACCTACAGGAGTTAGGTCTATTGATATTTTTGGTAAAGAATGAGTTAGAAATTAGTTATTTTGCTATTGGTGAGTTTCTGATTAGCGAAGATCCAATATTTAGTGGAATTTGCTATGTGTTTGAAAATGCTGCTTATTTTAACTTTCTTTGTAGCTGGGTGGGCAGTTGCTACCTGGCTTTGGTATTCCCAAGTGTTTACCAGGTGACTGCGATAAACAATGTCATAGGTCTGAAGAGAGTGAAAAGAGGATTTTGACAAATTGTACTAGATGTTTTAGACATTATGATTCCATCTATTGGAGTAGCTATGAATGAATTGAAAATTAAATATCTATGCATGTAGATCACCTTGGGCCAGATGTATAAAAACATTTTGCATTCTCAAACGGTGCAAATGCCCCTTTGCGAATGCAAAACGCCATTTCAGAATGTATGAAATACATTCTGAATGCAATTTTAAGGAATCGCTAAAATAGCGATTTCTTAAAATTGCGACCCTGTTTAGAGAGTCACAAATTGCGACTCTCTAAATTAGAAATCGCAAATAAGGATTCCTTATTTGCGATTTCTTAGCACATGTATGAAGCAATTCCTAAATGCGATTTTGGCATTTAGGAATTGCTAATTACAACCAAGTTGAACTTGGTGGTAACCATGTGCAAAATTTAAAAATGCATTTAAAATGCATTTTTAAATTGTACATGTAAAGCACACATGCCCTTTTGGCATGTGTGCACCTTACATGTCCCCAACACATTTTTGGGGGTGCAGCAGAGGGGGCCTTAGGCCCCAGCACCCTGGGGTTTTGCATTTTCAAAATTGCGATTTCTGGTTCAGAAATCGCAATTTTGGAAATGCAAAAAATTCGCAGATATGGGCCAACAGGCCCATAGCTGCGAATGGAGCCGGTATCGCAATTTGCGATTCGGTAATAGCATTTGCGATTTTTAAGAAATCGCTATTACCGAATCGCAAATGTGATATATGGCACTTTGCGAGTCGGAAATAGCGATTTCTTAAAAATCGCTATTTCTGAATCGCAAAGGGCCGTGATGATACATCTGGACCCTTGTTTCTAAAACGCTGGTGCAATAAACCAGATCAATTATGAATGAATTGCTATGCGCAATATGCTAATGTAGAACCGTCTTGCGCTAAACATTCTTCTAGCGAAGATCAGATTCTTTAGGGTTTTCAAGGTGAGAGAGGGCTTCGTCTTCATCTCAGATAACAGTAAGCTTACTAACATGTGTGTAAATAATATAACTAATGTTTCTCAAAAAGTCAAAGAATTTGAAGAGTATATGGCTTGTGGAAATCAGTAGCTTCTTAGTCTGCTGAGATTGGAAAATGCTTTAGAAAGGTTGATGAGTGGTTTGACGACCTGGGGAGCGGGTAAGTTTAGAGTTATACTACCTCCTATAATTATTGTGTTAATTTATGCAGTCGTTCTGTTCCTTTTGTTCAAATTCTTTAAATTAATCACTAGTAAGTTGGTTTCATAATGTGGGTGTAAAAGGAAGGAGATGACATCTAAGAGGAAAAAGGTATGAGATGAAGATGGAAGAAAATGCCAGAGACCGAGTCAAGAATCAGCTTAAGATGTTGAAAGAATTGAGACACAAGAGACAGAAGTGATGCAGACTGTATTAACAATAGTTTGGGGGTTTTAGTTATGATAAAATCATCAGAGGTGGAGGTTGTTAATGCTTTTGTGCATATAATTCAAAATATGCATTATTAATAATGTGCAGAGCAAATGCTCTACACCTGCCTTCACATGTGTGTACTGTCATGGAGCTAATCCAATGGAAATAAACTTGCTATGACATGCTAAAGTGTGTTTTCCTGGCTTATGCTAACTAGGCCTCCGTTAGGCCTCAACATCATCGTGTTCAAAATGGATGTCACCTCATCATGTTTATTCTCTGTTTATATTTCTGCCTGACACTGTGTACAGCAAGATGTGAATTTGTTTATTTCTCCATAACTCTGTTTTTGAAGAAAGCCTACTAGAGTGCCAACTGTATGTTTTTAAGGACCTTCCACTTGTATACAGTATTGGATTAATTCACAATGGTATGTAACTAGTTTGTTCTGACACCTCTGGATGACATAAGGTCAGAGGGGCTGAATCAATATTCATGTAGTGGGTGAGTGCTAAGATGGTAGGGTTATATGATGATGTATAATTCTGTAATTTGATTTGTTGCAAATTACATTCTTTGCTCAGACCATGGTGACTTTGCAGCGCCAATGTTTTTTTGTGGAAAAATGATTACATAAACCCTTGAATTTGGGGTCAGAAGTCTTGGGAGACATTTTTCCTTCTTCTAGGGATACTGCTTGTTTTCTTTCTGCTTTTGCTGCACACTTGAGACTTAGGACATGATTTAGATCTTGTCAGATGGGTTACTCCAGCACAAATATAAATCCCATTATATCCTATGGAATTTATATTTCGGCGGATGGAATATCCATCACCGTTGGGACAGAGTGACCCATCCGCTGAGATCTAAATCAGGCCCTAAATCTGTTTTTGTCTGTTATTTTGCAGTGTTCCTATTACTGAGTGCCTTCATGGAGTGACTAAGTATTTAATGAGATTTACTGTATCTGCACTTTACTGTTTCTGTATTGCAACTTTTGGGCTTTTTATAAACCTTCATGGTTTTTCTGAATTCCGCTCTAGAACTCATTTTCTTGAGTCAGTCCTTTTCTCTTTCACTATTTAGAATACTATTTTGAGCCTTATCTCTAGGACACATTGCCCTGTGATTCGAGTTTAACACTGTCCCTGATCAGTCCAACATTTAAGGTAGGCTAGTAAGGTGCAGACCCTTAGGGATATAGTGTGCCTACACCCCCAAGGAACACACTGACAAAAAACAAAGATGGTCTGTTGCCAGCACTAACTTTTAAAGAAATTAAACAGTTTCTTCCAAAAAGCGAATTCAGAACACCTGTTTAAGGCCTCCTACTATAGCATCTAGATGGTGGTAACACCCTTCTCCATGGCCTCCTAGGTTCCACATTACCACCCCTTAGGGGCATCCTATACACCGTAACAAGTGCTATCCACAGCTTGAGGAAACATGATCACATGACCCCCATCCTGATGGAACTTCACTGGCTCCCCTTGCTGGCCAGCACCATCTTCAAAACCAGCAGCATCATTTACACAGCCATCATGATCAGTGCCCCATTTATCTTGCAAATAGTCTCATAATCTCTGGTGGCTCACCACACACTTCCAGCCAGGACACCATCAGACTGCAGGCGAAGAAGAGTATAAAAGAAAAGATAGGGCAGCAACCCTTTTCCATCTTTGTGGAGAGGATCTGGAACAACATCCCCATATCCATCAGGACTGCTCCAACATTTCTCCAAGTTAACAGTTGAAGTCTCGCCTCTTTAAAGAACCCTACATCACAATGCAGAAACAACCCACAACCCAGTTACCTCTCTCATCACTTACTGACTTTATCCTTGTCTTTAACCTTGTACGGCGCTCTGCTGACTTTTGGTTAGGTTTGTGCTATAGAAATACCTCATACATACGTGCATACATACATTACATGCATACATACATTACATACTGTACATACATATCCTAATTTTTGGAGCATCAGTAGAGACAGCTCTTTTCATCAAAGAAGATTTCTGAATTTTCATAGCTTAAGATGAGGGAAGCATATCCTCTCAGGCTTCTGCTTCCACTGTCAAGAGGCAGTAACCAATTGAGTGTTTTCAATATAGGCTTAGTGTGGTTAGACATCATCCCAGCAGTGAGGCCAGCAGCAGAGTGAAGGGTCGCTGTCAGTGGTTCTTAGTGGTCCCTGCTGGTATTTGGGAAAGCCTGTGAAAAAGGCATTATTGTATTCAATTCACATATGTATACATTAATTCATAAAGCCAATCAATAACTACCTTAATTACAGTTGAACAAGGTTTCTACATCTGATCAGGATTTTTACCCTGGGCTCTAAGTGGGAAAGCATCTTTGACCCTGCAGAAGAAGGCCACTGGATGACTGTCCATTGATGCTTAATAATAAGTTTCGCCACTACTCAATGATACACATTTTATCAACTGCAGAAAGACAAAAGGCTAAACCGGCCCTCTTCGGGCTTACAAATGTGTGACAGAGAACTCTAAAGTGGGCACTTTCTATCAGCCGAATAGAAGGCAATGAAGACTCTAGACTGCCTCTCTGCATCCCCACCCATTGAAGAAGCTAGCTCCAAGGACCTGCTGAGCCTGCTATATCCAAGCAGCTGTCTGCCCTCAGTCATCCCTCATATTCCTTCTGACAATGATAGGCAAACCCCCTGGTGTAGCCCACCCCAGTGCTCTCAGGAGATATTCCACTGTCAGTGTCTGGACTGCCCCTATGGCACCATGTGAGGGGACCCCAGCTGCCTCCCACACTTGTAAATAAGATCCACTCTTTTATGGCCCTTGAAATAAGATCATTATTCTGGTGTGTGTGTGTGTGTGAAAATCAGCTCCCTATGGTTTTCATTTTAGGCGCTACCTGTCGCTGTGCTAATCTCTTAATTATATTGATGAACCCTGTAACAGCCACAATCTTAATCTGGTGATTAAAAACAAGCAGTGGCAAAGCCAATAGGTCTGGCGTTGACTCCTATCCCTTTGGCTCACCCTAGTTTCCATAAAACATTATTTTTTGGCAGTTACAGGCCCTCCATAATATGAAAAATAATCATTCACTATAAGTTAAAAAAAAAGTATAAATATGTGCAGTAAGTGCCTCCATGTACATCTTCTGAAGACATCTTCTGGTAATTTCTGCGTGAGTTTTATTCTAGAAACACGGGGCCTTCTGCAGGTCATGTATGAGGGAAACCTATTTTTGTTGTACTGATGATTTTACCAAAAAACATTGTTGAAATCGAAACAAAACGTCAGAAGTCTTGCCTTATACTTCAGAGGTGCAATTAGCACTGTGCACTTCTGAGTCAGACATCACTGAACAAAATGTGGCAAGCACTGTGCTGTTTGCCTGAAAATGTTTCAATGGGCCAAACAAAAAATAAGCAGGAGTGCACTAATAGTATCTTCTTTAAAAGAATTGCTTGGTATTTTTTTATTTCTAAAAAACAAAATTGTACTTTTTAATTGCCGGCCTTGAGGCACGAAACAATTTTGAAACGCTAATGAAAAGACTTCAAAGGCAAACAATTGTGAGGAAACCGCGGAGTAGCTGTCAGAGTGAAAGGATATGTGCCTGTTTTAAACCTGATGCATAGCCCCTCATTATGACATTGGCAGTAAATCCCACTTACTGCCATGCTGACTGCTGCCAACATACCGCTGCAGATATCCGTTCACCATATTATGACACACACACACCAATCCGTCACTATTCAGCCACAGACACAAGTCGGCCACACCAAAGGTCAGTGATAAACTGCCGGTATCAAAACTCACACCGTTACGTCAACAGAACTTCGCCCGTCACATTATGACCCTCGAATCATCACAGCGGACATTCAACTGCGGTAAACTATTGGAGGTACATACCGCTGCGCTCCAAATACACACACACATACAAAACAACACTACATTGGTCAATTTAAGTAACACACACCTGACACCCATACACACACCACACCCACACACCCACACCACTATAAAACACCCACCCACATTACGCACAAACCTTTACGAATACATATAATTGCCACCAGAGAGACACAGCAAGAGCACTCACACAACCAGAGCCACATACCAATCACACCTATACACCACTCACGCACCCCACATCACACACCCCAACACATTACCCTACACACCCTCACCTACACACCTTACACAACAACCATGGCACCACATAGACACCCCCGATTCTCAGAGGAGGAGCTAAGGTTCATGGTAGAGGAAATCATCAAGGTAGAGCCTCAGCTATTTGGAGCACAGGTGCAGCAGATATTTATGGCTAGGAAGATGGAGCTATCGCGGAAAATAGCTGCCAGTGGTGAGACCGGGATCCGCGATAGCTCCATCTTCCTAGCCATAAATATCTGCTGCACCTGTGCTCCAAATAGCTGAGGCTCTACCTTGATGATTTCCTCTACCATGAACCTTAGCTCCTCCTCTGAGAATCGGGGGTGTCTATGTGGTGCCATGGTTGTTGTGTAAGGTGTGTAGGTCAACGCCGTGGGACAGCACCCAAGAACCAGGGATCGCATCAGGAAGAGATGGAACGACCTACGGGGGAAGGTACGTTCCATTGCAGCAAGACACCCACTCGCTGTAAAGAGGACTGGCGGTGGGGTCGTGGCCAAGCCACCAACAATGGCGGACGCGAGCTGCTAGAGCTCTGCGCCGCACTCGGCCAAATCAGCACTTTTGAGGGGGCACAGGGGGGCACATTGTTTACTTGTGAACCGGGTCGGAGCTGAGGAGACTCCGGGACCTGAACGCGCCGGGAGCGGACCTCCGGCGAGCTGCGGCTGCGTCCCAGGCCGAGGCTGCATTTGCCAGGCCTCGGGACTGAGCCGGGAAGAGGAGGGCGTGCGTGAGGAGACGCGACTGGTGCGACTGAAGCCGCGTGCCGGAGTGGTGGTGTCCCGGGCCCTCCCCGCTGGCTGATGATTTCTCTCTGTCGGGAGACGCGCTGCACTGCTGCCGACAACAGTGGAGTGTACGCGCGAGGCCCGGGGACGCACCTGGTGGTCGAGAGGTGGCGCGGCAGTAAAAAGTAAAGCAGAGCGGCTGCGGCGATGGGAACCACGCATCGGGACCTGAGAGTTCTAGATCCTCCCCCTGCTGGTGTGGCGAGCGCATTTCGGGGGGGGGCAGCCCGTCTCCCGGTGAAGAGAAAACGCAGCGTGCTACTGGAGGTGAGGCCTGATAGAGAGCGTGGGTCCCTGGGCGAACTGGTGGAGCTCGGAAGACCCCTTCCGCCGCCCCTGGTCGTGGCAGCTGGGGCTGGGGAGGAGGAGATACCTTCCAAGTGGACTAAACTTTGTGTTGGAGAGTGACTGGGGAGCTGCAAAGAGTGGATGCCCTGGATGGCTGCTGAAGCTGAGGGAGTCAGTGGACCCACGCCTATAGCGGCGCTGAATCCTAGCGGCAAGCCGGGAGCAAGCAGCACTCACAGAGAACTCTGAAGCTAGAAGTGAGTGGCGGAGATCTGGAAGAGAGGAACAGTCTACCTCGGCTGCTCGTGCTGTCGCGGAGGGGCCCCCGACGAGGAGGACAGCTCGTGCTGTTGCTACCCCCGACAAGCGGGCCCAACCCCCCCTGACCGTCTTGGGCACTTAAGCGAACAGAAGCGGCGCCGAGAACGCAAAACCGGCTGCCAGCTGGGAGCACGCGGGACACTACGCGGGAGACTCCAACAAATGTAACCCCCTACTAGACCGACCGCAAAGGGAGACCCACACCGCAGACTCAGAAATAGCTGCCAGTGGTGAGACCGGGAGCCGGGCTGCACGGAACTGGAGACGAACTGCTCACCAACACATCACTACTCCAACGAAACCTAACCACAGTACTAAGTATATACAGTGACTAACAAAGCGGAAACTATTGATCTGAGGTTGGACAGAACCCCCCAAGGACTAGGAGCATGGCCGGAACAGGACGCTTGCGCTCTGGTACTGGAACCGGAAAAACACAGGATCTGCTAACCCAGGACAGCCAAAAGTTGGACGCAGTGCTAGCTGTGGTGGAGCGCATTGGAGACTCACTGGAACGTGCCCGCACGTCGCTGGAGGCCAAGTTAGACAAGGTGGCGAGTGACTTTGTCCTACTACACGCAGACCACCGCAAACTAACGGACAAAACCAACTAAATTGAGGCCACAGTAAACGTACTAACACCTGCGACCACCCAGCTGAAAGCAGGAATGGAGGACATACGAGCCAGGGTGACGGAGTTGGAACGCCGAGCGGAAGATGCAGAAGGCCGCTCCAGAAGAAACAACATCCGAGTGGTGAACCTGCCGGAGGGCACCGAAGGCCGGGACCCAGCGGCATACTCGGAGAGTTGGCTGCGGGGGTTGGTGCCTGAGGGAAAGCTTACCCCCTTCTTCTCCGTGGAACGTGCCCATCAAATTCCAGCGCGGACGAGACCATCAGGGAGTGCTGCACGTCCATTCATCATACGCCTCCTCCACTACGTAGACAGAGACATTATACTACGAACGGTGAGGGCCGCACCGCCTACCCGAGTGGACAACGTGCAGATCCTGTTGTTCCCGGACTACACCTTGACGGTACAAAGAGATAGTGCCTCTTACCTTCCTCTAAAACGCAAGCTACGGTCCCTTGGCCTAACTTACTCTCTGCTATTCCCAGCCAAGCTACGAGTTGTAGCGGAAAACAAAACGCACTTCTTCCTCACACCCGAGGCAGCATGGCAATGGATTGAGTCGACGGGACTGTCTTCTGGTGGCGCACCGGAGGGAACTGAGCCAACACCCCGAACTAAACTCAGCCGAACCAGACGGGACTGTAGAACAGAGGTCTTCAAACTGGGGGGCGGGTCCCCCTTGTGGGGCCTGAAGTGATCCCAGGGGGGGCCCCAGACTCTGGCCAAAATAAACATTATACAGATAACAGGCCTTTGTTTTAAGCACAAGCATGTTATTGCAGTTTTAAAAAGGTAACAGTACTTAACTGCAAGGTTTAAATAGGTTTAGACATATTTAAACATTGGCATGTTTATAAAATAATTGTGAAAAATTCGGAGGGGGGCCCAATGATTTTTATTTTTCAACTGGGGGGGGGCGCGGCATTAAAAAGTTTGGAGACCTCTGCTGTAGAAGGAATACAACTCACACGGGACCAACTAAATGTGCCCCAAATTTAGAACAGCTAATCCAGGAGAGAAGGGAGGCGATCCACACTGCCGCAGCGATGGGTACATCCCCCCCGGGCTCGGGGTCGGACACAGATCTCTTGCAACCGCCCGGCGACCGTCCTACCACACGGATCACCTATCGGAGTCGGGTCTCTCCGGGGGGGCCCCTCGTGACGCCAGCCACCGCATACAAACTTTTTTAAAGGATCCCTGAACAATGTAGAGAGACTGCACACAGTGGGAACCACCCTACCAGAGACGCCAGCATGGGCGTGTCCCAAAAGATGAACAAGCACCGAACCTGACTGTAAAACATGAGCGTCAGATCGTATGGAGCTATGTACACACTGGCAGGTCCAGTGCCCGGTTCCGTGCTTCCTTGCGATCGACTATAACGAGACCCCCCCTACATATTCCCCCTCTATTCTCTCAGTTATCTGCTATAGCCGAATAACACGACTTGTGGTTGAACTAGCCCTCTACAAGGCTGGCCTACCCCCCACGCTCCTACCAGTGGAGGCACGCAATGTATAGACACGCGATTGCACGTTATTGTTTTTGTCATAGTGTTTGGGCGGTGACCCATTGTCTATCTGCTCTGATGGCATTAGTTATGTTTTGTTCTTGCTGGTTGACACCTACTGAACCATTGAATATTAGCCGGGAACGGAAGACTGTTGGGGTGGCGCTGCATGGAGGGGCTGGGAGGGTGGAATTGAAAAAAGATTCAATGCCCAAGATATGGCTACATACACATCAATTACCTGGAATGTAAGCGGTATTCATACCCCCAAGCGGCGATACACTATTTACTCCTACCTCAAAAGACACTCAGGGGGTGATTCAGACCTTGCCAAGGTTCCGCCGCCGAATGACCGCACTGCGGTCAAAAGACCGCGGCGGCCATTCAGACATTTCCGCTGGGCCGGCGGGCGCTCTCCAAAAGAGCGCCCGCCGGCCCAGCAGAAATGCCCCTGCAACGAGGACGCCGGCTCAGAATTGAGCCGGCGTAGTTGCAGGGGTGCGACGGGTGCAGTTGCACCCGTCGCGTATTTCAGTGTCTGCAAAGCAGACACTGAAATACTTTGCGGGGCCCTCTTACGGGGGCCCCTGCAGTGCCCATGCCATTGGCACTGCAGGGGCCCCCAGGGGCCCCGCGGCACCCCCTACCGCCATCCTGTTCAGGATGGCGGTAGGGGGTGTCTGAATCCCCATGGCGGCGGAGGATTCATTGGGGCAGCAGTAAACCGGCGGGAGACCGCCGGTTTACCCTTTCTGACCGCGGCTGAACCGCCGCGGTCAGAATGCCCTCGGGAGCACCGCCAGCCTGTTGGCGGTGCTCCCGTGGTCGGTGACCCTGGCGGTCACCGGCCGCCAGGGTCAGAATGACCCCCTCAGTCCAATTAGCTTTCTTACAAGAGATACACCTGACGGGCCCCAAGCTACCCCGACTGTGCCAGCGCTTGAGAGGGCAGTTGTTTGCGACAGGGCATTCAGCATATGCTAGAGGAGCGCTCATTTGGGTTAGAGCAGGCATCCCCTTTGCAGTGGAAGAACAGGTCGTAGACCCTCAGGGTAGATTTGTACTAGTTAAGGGAAAACTAGCGGGCCGCGCAATGGTATTAGGATCCATATATGCCCCAAACACAGACCAGACCACCTTCCTACACAATCTGTCACACCACCTGGCTGACTGGAGTACCCTTCCGTGGCTACTAGGGGGATATTTCAATAGCGTGCTCGATGTGAATTTGGACCGCTCCTTTCCCCCGTTGCCCACATCACCAGTAGTGGCAGCCTCGCGCGGTCTGGTGAACTGGATCCAACAATGGCAATTAGTGGATGTGAGGCGACAACGACATAGGGACGACAGAGTCTAGTCCTTTTACTCTGCTCCACACTCCCTGCATGTGCGCCTGGATCGAATGCTCTGCACTGCAAGCTTCGCCCCGGTGGTGGTGAGCTTAGATTATCTATGGCGCACACACTTGGACCATAACCCACTGATTGCGCGCCTGGGCTGGGGCCCCCCGCTCGGCTGTCCCCACATGGAGACTGAGGCCGGAGCTACTAGAAGATGCCGCATTTAGAGCGTCATTAAGCGCTATAATCCCAGAATTCTTTGAGCAAAACAAGGGCACGGCCTCTTCTGGGCAGATAGAGTGGGACGCATTCAAGGTTTTCATCCGGCGGCATTGCCTGGGAACTCAGAGTAACATGCGCCGATCTGTCGAACGCAACACGACCCGGGTGGAGCGGACTCTGCTGCAAACAGAAGAGGAAGTAACTAATAACCAAACTGAAGGGTTGAGACTACCAGTAATGCACGCAGAACACCTGTCACTATTAGAGCACCTGAGATGTTTAAATTACACAGCACACTCCGCGAGAACCCATGCATCAGCCGACAAGGCAGGTAAACTCTTGGCTTGGCTGATTCGTCGAGACTCCGAGAGGACACCAATAGTGGAAGTTAGCTCGCAGACAGGAGAAATGGTATATACACCTGTGGAGATACAGGCTGAATTCACAAGACATTATGAGGCACTTTATGCTTCATGGGAGCCCCCTGGGTGTAACTACAGTGCAGAATTTCTTGCCGGAGTGGTGCTCCCACACTTAGAAGATGATCAGACTGAGGCACTAGAGGCACCTCTTGATCTTGAAAAGATCAAATCTAGCATCCGGGAACTTGCATCCGGCAAAACGCCGGGCCCGGATTGGCTGCCAGTTGACTTTTACAAGGCCTTCGCAATACAACTGGCACCCAAGCTACTTCATGTATATGAGACCGCTGAACGAGAGGGCCATTTATCGGCCACTCAAAGGGAAGTGCTGCTGGTCTCTCTTCCCAAGCCTGGAAGGGATCCAGCGGATATGGGCTCGTATAGACCCCTGGCAATGCTAAAAACTGATTATAAAATATTAGCCAAGGTGTTGGTGTCACGACTTGCGCCAAGCGTGCCGGGCCTAATACACCCCGACCAAAACGGGTTTGTGCCAGCTAGGGATACCTCCCATAACATCAGAAGACTATTCCGGGTCATGCAGTACGCAAGACGCGATTTGCCGCGAGCGGGCTGCTTTGTGTTAGATTTAGAAAAAGCTTTCGACTCCCTAGAGTGGCCCTACCTGTTCAAAGTGTTACAACAATTTGGCATGGGACCATCCTTCACTCGCCTAGTTAAACTATTATACACCAGACCGCTGATTCGAGTACGGATGGGGCCCGAGATATCTGAACCGATCCGGGTGTGTAGGGGCACAAGACAGGGCTGCCCTCTCCCACCGTTGCTATTCTCACTTGCTATAGAACCTCTAGCAGCGGCCTTGCGCAAAGAAGGAAGTAACTGGGGAATCCCTCTAGGGGATAATTTACACATAGTGTCGCTGTACGCTGACGACCTCTTGTTATATTTTAAAGATGTCACGCAGATCCCACCAATGGCTGGCTCGCTCCTGCAACAATTTGCGTCGATATCCGGCCTAAAGGTTAATTGGTCTAAATCGTGCCTCTTCCCATTTGATCAGGGAATCTCAGAACCAAGACTTAACTTAACGGGGAGCCCTATCCCGTGGTAACCATGCACATTTAGATACCTGGGTATCTGAATCTATCACAGCGAGGAAAATATATTCGAAGGCAACCTTGTAAGAGCGGTGTCCTCGATCAGGTCTCAAATGGCGTTTTGGAGGACGCTGCCGCTATCGGTAGCGGGCAGGATAGCACTCCTGAAAATGGTTGTCCTGCCGCGGCTCTTATACTTCTTCTCTAATCTCCCGCATTACATCCCCCCCGGGTACTTTAGGACACTGGAAACAGGACTGAGGGAATTCATTTGGAACGGCGGCCGTTGCAGGGTTGCCCTGAAAGAGCTATACCGACCGCCTGATAAGGGAGGACTCGCGGTCCCCAATCTAGAACACTATTATCTGGCCGCCCAGCTCCAGTGGATATCCAGATGGCTGGCGGACACACAATTAGCAGACACAGCATCGGAGAAATAACCATGGTCACTCCAACAGATACAGCATCTATTTTACCCACTTACACAAGCACAGACCCCATGGCAACTGTTCCTCAGGGTAGCCCACAAATGCTTCCGTAGATCACTCCATCTCACAAGATCGGCGATCCCTTATGCGCCCGCCTTGGCGCTATCAGGCACACCAAGGGGACCCAGAGTCACGTCAGACTCTGAGTTACGTGCATGGCACGAGATAGACTTATACACACTCGGTGACCTCTATGAAGAAACCCAACTATTACCGTTTGCCAGGCTTCAGGAAATGGGACTACCACCTGGCCAATTTCTATTATACTGTTCCCTGGTGGGGTCCCTGGGGTCCAAATGGGGAGACATCACAAAGGCTCCACCTACTCACCTGCTGGTTCAGTGCTTAAAGGTGGTGGGTCGTGGCCAGCTCCAGGTTAGCTGGCTAGCAGACGCCCTGAGAGCACAAACCGCCCCAGAAAACGAAGCATTGCGTGTGGCATGGGAAACAGACACTGGTGGTTCGATCACGATACCGCAATGGAAGACTGCTCTCACGAGTCACCTCAATGTACCCCGCAACGCTAGATTTCGCCTAATTCAATACTATATAGTACACAGAGCCCACCTTACACCAGCCCGCGTGAACAGATACTTTGCCCGTGAAGACGCGGCCTGTCCTCGATGCCACGAGATTGGAGCAGACCTGTTACACATGATGTGGTCCTGCCCTAGCTTGGACCCCTATTGGAGGGAAGTGATTGACAAATTATCTGAATGCATAGCACAACGAATACCTTGCACATGGGAGGCATGCATCCTGGGACTATTCCCCAGAAACAAGCAACGCAGAGCAGAGACACGGTTTACAGACCTAGGGCTCATCGTGGCGAAGCGATTAGTGACCTGCAGATGGAAATCTCCAGACCCCCTCCGATACAGGCCTGGAGGCGCTCACTTGAGGTATGGGGCGGGAGCAGAGAGCACAGCACTGAGACGAGAGGAGATCCTGGGGTTGCGACAGGTTCCGATTGCCACCTGCTGGGAAGGGCTGTTGCCGCAGCTGCGTAACATGGGAGTGCACTTAGCAGAGGTGGGATCAGACTCGAGAGAGTATCGGTAGGCGAAAAAACACACTGTACAAGAGAGCCAAAGATGAAAATTAGCAAGATACACCATAGCACCGAGAGATAGGAAACCTTTACGCACTAGACTTGACAACTGACTCAGCCCTTCCACCTGCAAATTGATCTGATGTAACATGACCCCCATCCCGACTTAGAAACAGACATGCGGGAAATAATTACACAAGTGTCTGACACCGGCAAACGTTACTGTTGTTTTTCCTTTTCTTTTCCTTTTCCTTTTTCTTCTTTATATTCAAATGTTAACCTATATAAATCTCATAATATCTGACCCCTCAACAGCGCCTCAGTTGAACATCTGGGACTGAAACAATACTATGACACTAAATGCAGTCAAGGACGTGCTGACTAACATACGCTAAGCACACTAATGAATACATTAACCACAATAACAGAACAGAGCAATAAACACATAACGCAATAGAAAATAAAAACTATACAGAACCAAACACCAGAAGTAAAATAGCAACAGTGATAAATACTTAAACAATTGTAAAGATTTACTGCAAGACAAATCGCAATACTGTGTTATTAACTCATCAATCATTACCAAGTGTTACAAGCAATGTATGCCATAATATGCTATAATTAAACAAATATCAGAGCATGAAGTAATGTAATGATAAAATGTCAAAATGTTAATAAACAGATTTATGAAGAAAAAAAACAGAGGACTGGCGGTGGACCCCCACCTCCTCGTGGGACATGGGGGGAGCAAGTCTTGGCAATCATGCATCCTGAGGGCCTGGCCGGAGAAGGAGGAGGACTGGACTCTGGTAAGTCAACTCTATACTACTACTACCGCCCTGCCTGCATGCCATCACATACCCCCACCCTCACTCCCATCACTCCACCACTTCCCACACACCCCACCATCACATCTCACTCATCCCAGTGCCAAGCCCTGCATGCTCCAACAATGCATGGACATCACTCACAGCCCTGCATGGACACCTATAACAAAAGCATGCACACTAGAGAGAATCAGCTAGCCCACCATATACCAACTTACGCAAGTGAAAGCTGCCAGGGCAAATACAACAAAATAGGGCAACCCACTGATGCACAATATGTCACACACAGAAACAATAAAACTTCATTTACATCCCCACAGGTACCCCAGTCAATGTCACTGGAGAAGAGGTGCCAGCACTATCCAGTCCCCCAACTGAAGAGGCCCACAGTGATGACAGCAACTCTGGTCGCCTGGATCTGTATGACCAACCTGGCCCATCAGGGACCTCTGGACAGTCGCTTACCCAGGCCCAGTCACACACCACCACAGAGCCTCCCCCATCTGGAAACACCACCACAGCACCCACCCAGCGTACCCACACCTCTGTCCCCAGGACACGTCAATCAGCAGTGTGTCCACCTCTACAGGGACCCCAGGGCACACCTCATCCCCAAATCAATCAGGGACCTGGGGTCAGTAGCAGTGGGCACACCATTCAGGGGACAGAGGCACAGGACAACAGGGAAACTGAGTGAAGTGCTGTGCACCAGGGAGAGGACAGGCCCAGGGAACCAACTCTCCAGGAGGCACTTACCGAGATCCTGGGAGCATATCAACATTCCCGGGACACTATGGGCCAGATCCTGGACGATGTGCAGGAGAACAGGCGGCTGCAGGAGGGACAGTACCAACGGATCAGGGAGGACTTGCAGGCCATCAACGTCAGCCTGGTCTCCATTGCAGGGGTGCTGGCAGACATGGCCAACATTATGAGGGAGGCAGTCTCACAACAGCGGGGCCCTGCCACTAGCCAGACATCTGAACTGCCTTCCACCTCCGCTGCCACTAGTGGCCAGGAGGCCCCACCACAGGACTCACAGGCCACCAGCACCCCTCCCCCTGCAGAAGGAGAGCCACCCCACAAATGTTCCCTGTGATCCAGGCAGAAGCCAGAGACTATTGCCAAGACGCCCACCAGGAATTGAGCCTCTCCTGATTGTCACCCTTGTGTCCCACTGTCGCCCTGTCCACCTTGAACTGCCATTGCTCCCCTTCCTATGTGCCCTTGGACAATGCATCTGTGCTACAAATAGACTGGAACAATACCCTGGACTTTCCTCCGTCATCAACCCATCCCCTTGCACTTGCCCCTCTTCTTCTTAGCACTTCAATAAACACCCTTGGGAAAAAACAAGTGTGGAGTATATTACATTTTTAAAGTATGTATTCGCTTAACCAGGTACAAACATTGCAAGTCGACTGTACAGTAATTGTGCACATAGGAAAGACCTGTATTTGGTTGCAGTGATCACACTAGGAGCGATAGTGGGGCACCAACATCTGTAAAATGAATTGCCAAAGGGTACAGTAAGTGGGCATAGAAGTGGGAAATAGCACCATGCCAGTACCATAGATATACAAAATATTGACAATGAAATGTGAAGTAACACTGTCTTACCTGTGTGTCATTGGAAGTATTGTCGTATCACTGCTCTTCTGTGGTCCTCATCCTCTGCCTCCTCATCCTCACTGCCCACAGGGTCAACTGCTGCCACACAGCCATCCCCAGCCTCCTCCTCCTGCAGAAAAGGCACATGGCGTCTCAAGGCAAGGTTGTGCAACATGCAGCATGCCACGATTATCTGGCAGACCTTCTTGGGTGAGTAGCACAGGGATCCACCTGTTAGATGAGGCACCTGAACCTGGCCTTCAGGAGGCCAAAGGTTCTTTCGATTATCCTTCATGTTCGCCCATGTGCCTCATTGCGACGTACTGCTGCCCTTGTCGTGGCATTCCTCACAGGGGTCAGTAGCCATGATAGGTTGGGGTAACTAGTTCTCCATATGGAACTTGGGAAGGGAAGAGGCTCTCCTGAGCCTGGGAACGGCTACTGGTCAGATTGCATGCTGAACCTTCGCACACCTGTGCGGAAGAAGTAGTCGGATACTTAGCCCTCCGGAGGCCGAGTCAGCTACCTCATACACTCGCCAGACAACTGAATTAGGAACCAGGGTCTAGGCCAGAACCATTTAACTGGTACCTATTGCGCGACAGTCAGGGGTTGTATAGATCACAGAACAGCAGGGACTTTCAGTTCAAGGAGTGGGTTGGCGGGCGGCGGGGTTCTGGGGGGGGGGAGTTAAGAGTTACATAAGTTACATGTTAAGTTCACCACAATATATTGTCGAGGGAAAGACCACACTACCGTTCACTATATACTTGGACACTAGTATCCAGACTCCATCAGATAAGAAATAGGGACCAAGATGGGAGGTACACTGGGTCACTCTTTATTAAGGTACCACAACAAAAAGAGGGTGTTTGTTATGTGATATTTATCATAGTCAAGATTCTGAATGTATAATACATGCACACGGATAATTATTTACTAAATGTATCTACGCACTTATACTGTGAAATCAATAAAATTTGTTAAAAAAAGAAAATAGGTTGCGGTAACCAGAGTCACCTGCAAATATCGAGGGACAACATTTAGCCACACACTATCCCATATAGCCCACACCATATCCATACACCAACACCTACTGGGTGAAAAGCAGGGCTCACCTATTAGCCACACCCTGTGCCTCTGTAGTTGGCCCATCACATTTGGGATGCTGCTATTCCTCAGGATAAAGGCATCATGCAGTGACCCAGGATACTTAGCATTGACATGGGAAATGTACTGGTCCGCCAAGCACACCATTTGTACATTTATGGAGTGGAAACTCTTACAATTTCTGAACACCTGTTCATTGTGACGGGGGACAAATACAATATGAGTTCCATCAATCGCCCCAATTATGTTGGGGATATATCCCATTGCATAGAAGTCAGCCTTCACTGTGGCCAAATCCTCCACCTGGGGAAAAACAATGTAGCTGCACTTGTTTAATCAGGGCAGACAACACACTCTTGTCAGCACTATTGAGAACATTTGCTGTGACATTCCTGCTGCCAAGCCCACTGTCACTTGGAAAGAACCAGTTGCCAGGAAATGGAGCACTGATAGAACTTGCACAAGAGGGGGGATCCCAGTGGGGTGATTGATCGCAGATATCAGGCCAGGCTCCAATTGGGCACACAGCTCTGTGTTAGTGGCCCTGTCAAGTCTATAGGTGAGGATGATGTGCCTGTCCTTTTGTGTTGCCAAGTCCTCCACGGGTCTGTACACGGGGGTATGTCTCCATCGCCTATTCATCTGCAGCGGTAGCAATCTAAGGGACAAAGGAGTGAGGAGCTGGTCACAAACTGAACATTGGAGCCACAGCAATACAATGCATGATGTCAATTTGTAATGGGAAAATGGGTTTTGTCCTGTATGTCCAAATTTTAACTGTGATGCAGTTATTATCCAGGGCCTGGACCCTCCCCACCCTAAACCGTCGTCATTATCACCGTAGTTGGTGTTTGTGGTGGAGCAGCACGTAGAAGAGCATGGGAAAGACATGCAGCTCAGGCTCCATGGCGGCGTGGTTGTTCCCTGTGTCTCCAATGGTGAGTCCTTTCACTTCTGTGCAGTGTGTCTGCCACGCTTTTGATGTCGTTGAAACCGCCCCAGAAAAGGTGGCGGATTGCAGGGTCTTAATACGGTTGGCGGAACATGGGCTTCCGCCTGGCTGTAGGCGGCTACTGTCTTCGTGGCTGTTGTTTCCGCCCTGGCGGTCGGTGTCGTAAAGTGGCTGCCTATCTGGGTTCTCACCGCTATGGTCATAATTTGGTGGTAATTACCGCCAGCCTGTTGGTGGTATTACTGTCACTTTGTCACCGACCACCAGGCTTGTAATGAGGGCCATAGTCATAAACCTGTGCTTGATACAGCACAGCAACTTAAACATCAAGGCCCAGATTTAAGAGGGCCTAGCACCATTCCAACGCCACATTAGCGTATTTTTTTTTACACTAATGTGTCATTAGAAGGCCAAAAACAGTGCCATATTTACAAAGTGGCGCAATGCATTGCGCCACCTTGTAACCCTTTGCGCCACATAATGCCTGTGGGCATGTGGATGAAGTGGGTTTAAGTTGCCGTCTTCAGGATACTTGTTATATAGATTAATGAGAGAATGTAGTTTTGAAGCATAGCTTCACTATATTTACGGGGGAGTTGGGGTAGTTTTTAGGACAGGGCAGGGGCACGGGTTGGTTTTAGGTTCAGGGCAGGGTCGGCATAATTTTTATGACAGGACGGGGTAGGTTTAAGGGTTCAGAGGGGGGATTGGGTAGTTTTTAGGACAGGGCGGAGTAAGTTTTAGGGTTCAGGGTCTGGCAGGGAGTCGGGGTAGTTTTTAGGACAGGGCGGGGCAGTGTTAAGGGCTGGGGCGGGGTGGATTACAGAGTATGGTATCAAGTGTAAGAGGACAGGGCAGGGGACAATTTATCATGCATGTTCCTTTACCAAATATGCTTTTCTAACGAAATCCGTAAAGGCATGCGTGCTAAAGAAGCCGTCATTGTTGAGACCGCATTCTTAAGGCATGCCTGGTTCAGGCATGCGTGATTTCATCATACAACCATAAAATATACTGTTGTTGAAAGGTTCCAAAGTGCTCACAGAATATTACAAAGTGCCTAGTGTCTTGGTCTGAGAAAGAATCACAATTGTTTTAATTTTGTTCCAGCCACGAGACATTGCCAAAAAACAGTGCAATAAATGTAATCTAAATCTTTTACATAAAAATCGATGGTAAGGACTTGTGACCACAGTGAGATGTGATTCAATGGACGTGCATGACTTCAATGTAACATAAGCTCGTACAGAGGCTTTACTCATTTATTTTCTCTCTCTCTTTTCTTGGGCTACAGACAAATGTTGTCGTTTGACCAATGACCTATCATATTATTTGCTCCACGGAAGACTTTCAACAATATTATGAAACAGTACATTTTGGTAGTTCTTACAATTCGAAATTGTAATTTCTGTACAGAAGCATAGAAATATTTAAAACAGAAAGCCCTGACACAATTGCCATGTGTCAGCCAGTAGAGGTATACTTTTGGTTGGCCTTACCTAAATGGTCAGTCAGGTTACTGTCTTCTCCTGGTTCCTTGATATCACAGAATAACTCAGCCTTGTTGCACTATCTTCTGCAGCCTTGTGCACAGGGTTGATGGTCCCCTGGTGTGTAAACTAGCAGTGGCGGCTGCCACAGATATCAAGGGATGGGGCGGGAGGGACAAAGGGGATATATATTTTTTTTACTAACTGCTTGTCACTCCACTGGCATGTACGCAGCGTCAGGAGTGGTCTGAGCGGAAGCGAACTGCAGCTCAGACACAACCCTGGGGCCTGTGCACTTTCTCCAGTCTGGCTGTGTACACAGCCGGACTGGAGAAACCTCAGTGCGCATGTGTGTTTTGAGGCCGTCTTAGGCTCTCCAATCACACAAACGCACTTAGTTCACACAATTCTTCGTCCCAACTTCTGTGGCCCAGCTCCGCCACTCCCCTCCCTACACCTGCTGGCTGAGCCAGCAGCAGAAAAATAAAACAATATTCAAATATAATTTTATTTTTCTGCTGCTGGCTCTTACCCAGTGGGGAGACGCTCCTCCGCCATTGCAGAGGAGCCGCCCCTGTAAACTAGTGCAATGGTGATGGTCCTGTGTAGTGTAGTGACCTATTCCATCTTCTGCAGCCTCATGTCAAGACTGAGGGTCCTCTTGCGTACTCATTAGTGTTGTGGTGATTGTAGCATACTTGACTCACTACATAGCTCTCTGGGACAATCTCTTCCTTGTTACATTGTTGACTTATTGTCAGAATTATTCCCAAGGAAAGCTGTGGGAGCATGAAAGCTACCCCCTCCAACTCCCTCATTGATAAAACTAGTGCACAGAGTTGAAAGACAGAGTTTGAAGGAAGGAGACCGAGGGGGCTGTAGTTTGCAAACTCCTCCATTTCCCTAAAGCTCAGAATTATGGGAGAACAAGGATGTGAGGTCAGACGACTTCTTATGGTTGATTGGTGCTGAGTATGGTATTTTGCTAGAAACGTCAGTGAAGACTGATTGGAGGAATGTTCATATGGTGGCATTTGGGAGCCAGTAAAAACCCTCACTGCCCCCCTTCCCTTCCTGGCGAAGGATCCAGTGAGGAGGGTTTCGGCTTCATATGGATAACACTGCACATTTCCAACTCTTCTGTCATCTACACTAACAACACTATTTGCATACATTCACATTCAGCATATGTTCATGTGATATGTGGTGTGAAGACGTATTGCTACAGAATAGAATTTGAAAATGTAAAGAAAACATACTGCTTTTTTCTAGAAAGGTTTTATTCACATTTGCAGATGAGTACCAAAACATTTACATTGTACATTACCATCACAACAAGTAGTTCTACAGCCTCCCTTGGGCCACAACTTTAGAAACACATAAGCTATCTGAAAACATTCATCACAGGTAGTCTGGTATTTACTGAGCTCCAAGACCATGGTAGTTCCACCATTTCTTCCAAACACAGATGTAATTTCAGGGACATCCCCATGCCTTGTAAATCATTTCTTCAAGTTTGCCACACCAGTCCATGCCTCTGGTCCATACCTCCAACGAAGGGGATGTGGAGGCTTTCCAGTGACGTGCAATAGCCAAGCCTATCAATACCCTATTGCCACGGGTCCCCCTCACGTCGTCAAGAAAGCCCAGCAGCGCAACCCTTGGGTTCACCTCAAGTTGTGTGCCTGTGATAGTGGAAAGAGTAGTAATAATAGTGAACCAATAGGCCTGGATCACTGGGCTTTGCCAAACAACATGGAAAAAGTCACCCATCGGGTCTTTACACCTATGACATGTAGGCGAGCCAGTGATGCCCTCTTTCTGCATCTTGTGAGGTGATAGATATGCTTGATGAAGATACCTGAATTGCACCAAGCAAGGTGTCTGCCAGAAATTGCTAACTTCAGTGAGCCATGAGGCATCTCTCCAGTCCACCTCGTCCAACTCTCCAACACAGGTCTCCCATTTGGTCTTTAGGGTGTCTAAGGGTGTGGGCAAGTGTACAACCAGGGACTTATAGATTTGCAGGACCCCAGCTGTACCCAAGGGGCCCGCAAGGATCTTGTTTTCTAGGGGGCTGTAGTCTGGGATATCCTCTCACTGTTCTTGGTAGGGTTGCAATGCATGCCAGAGTTGCAAATAACGGTAAAACTGTGAAGTTGGCATTTGGAATTCTGCTTGAAGTTCTAGGAAAGATTTAATCTGGCCTCAACCCCATATGTCGCCTATTCTTCAAACACTTACGGAGTCCCAACCCCAGATCCCTTCCAGTGAGGGTCGTCCCATCCCCCATGCAAACAGTCATTAATGGGAAGGAGTTGTGCCGCCCAGTAATATAAGCCATGGTAAGACCACTGTCATACATTGTCGGACACATTTCCCAAAGGCCACTTTAGGGGTGCCCCATGCCCATATAAATTTATGTCCCATGGCCTGGATCGAGTCAAACCAGGATTTTGGATTGTGTGTAGGGTAGTTCTGGACTATACAGAGCAGCCTTGGGAGAACTATCATTTTAAATAACACAATCCCGCCCATGGTGTTCAGTGGGAGGGAGTTTCAGAGCGTAAGGTCCTCGCATGTTCGTCAGGTCACAGGGTCAAGATTGAGACTCCAGGTCAGGTTAGGTTCCTAGGATATGTGTATCCAAAGGTATGGAAAGCTGACTCTGAATCAGGATTTGGGATTGTCATGCTACATCTTGATGGTCTCCTTTCAGGGGGACCAGAAAGGATTTACCCTAGTTGACCTGCAGGCCCGATGCATCCCCAAAGATCCCCAAGATTTGTGGAGTCTGGCGCCTGTCTCTGCGAGGCAGGAAATGAAGAGCAAGACATTGTCTGCTTTTAATGCTATGCTGTAATCTAAGGCCAGACCCCACTCAAAGCCCAATACTTGAGCATCACATCGGATCCATACCGCCAGTGGCTCGATGGCCAGGGCAAATAAAAGGGGAGAGGGCATCCCTGTCTGGTGCCTCTCCCAACAGGAAAGGCATCCAACAACACTCCGTTCACTCAGACTCTAGCCTGTGGTCTCACGTAGAGAACTTTAATCAAGGCACAAAACCGCTGCCCCAAGCCCAGTTAATGAGCAGCTCTTTGAGATAGGACCAGTTGACTGTGCTGAAGGCTTTTTAAAAGTCTATGAGAAGGAAGGCCACAGGGCTGCCCAGTGTTTTGATGCAGGAAAGAGCAAGCTGCACTGTACCAAGGAGGTGTCTGTTGCTTCGACGAGGGATGACGCTGCATCGGTCGGGGTGGACCAGAGAGTGAACGATTGGCAGAAGCCGATTCACCAGAAGTTTAGCATAGAGTTTATCTTTACCGATCATCAGGGAAATGGGACAAAAAGAGGAGCAGGTGGGTTGTGTGCAGCCAGGCTTAGGTAGAACCACTATGGTGGCATGATCAATTTTGGCGGAGAAGTGGCCCTTGGAGGCGGTGTCAACATACAGCTTAAGCAGGGGTAATGATGTCTGGGCAAAGTCTGAGATAGAATTCTATTGGATAACCATCAGGTCCTGGGGTCTGGCCTGGTTTTAAATCCGCTAGGGCTTGCCCTATTTGCTCTGCCCTAATTTCCCTACCCAAGATCTGCCTCTTCGTGGAGGATATATGAGGAAAAGGGAGTTCCCCAACCATAAGGGAGGTTGCTTCTGAAGCAGGCCGTGCCTTAGAAGCATATAATGCTTCATAGTAGTAGGCAAATACATCAGCTATTGCACTTGACACATCAACCCATTCAACCACATCACCCAGAATGCGACTCTGGTTTCAGAGTTGAGGTTAGCCAGCCAATGCAGTAACGTGCTGGATTTATCCCCCCCATTCGTACACTAGATATGTAGAGGCCATCCAACATTTACGGGCTTCATCCAAGCTCAGCTGGCAATAGGAGGTTCTATCGAGCTCTAATTAGCATTTTTCCAGCTCATTTAAAATATCTGGGTCCCTATGCTCCACCAACACTATTGCAGCTTCAAGATCAGCAATTCTATGGTGTTTGTCGCGATCAACCCCTTGAATGTAGGAGCAGTTCATGCCTCTGATGTATGCCTTCCCTACTTCCAAAAAGATTCCTACTGAGGCCACCGAGCCTTCACTGAGCCTCATGTAGGACTGAAACTCCTGAAGTAGATGTTCCACAAACTTATCGTCCTGTAGGAACCAACAGTAAAGGCTCCACAGAAGGCGGGTGGCCATGAGTGCCACAACACACAAGAGCAGGATTTGTGCATGGTCTGCTAGTCCTCAGGGTAGGATACAAGTGCCAGAACTTCAGATAAGTTTACCGATTGGTAAGAACAAGTAGTCTATGAAGGACTACGGTCCATGGGCAGCCAAGGCATGGGTGAAGCCATGCTCATCAGAGTGCTATATTCACCAGGCATCAATAAGGCCAAGGCCATTTGCCCAGTCCGCTAGGCAGCAAATACATCTCTGAGTACCACCCAGAGGCCCGCGCCAGTCGCCCTGACCCATAATATCATTAAAGTCTCTCCGTAAAATCGTTATTCCCAAGCGGGACTTGGCTACAAAGTTTTTAAGGGCAGAGAGAGTAGTGTGGTGCAACATAGGGGGATGCAAACACTTGTGTATTGTTAGGGGCCTCATCCATTGTACCCTCCAAAAGAATACAAGTGTATCTCATGTAACCCTTGTTATAACCATCGGTAAGGATTTGTGAAGCAGGATAGCTACCCTACTAGAACCGCAAGTGTGACCCACATGGAACACCCTGTAATAGCCTTTAAGGGCAAGGAACAGACAAATGTGACCCTCTAAGCGGGTTTCCTGCTGCAGAACAAAACTAGGGTTATGTCTTTGCAAAAACTGAACCACCGCCCCTCTTTTAATGCGGTCCAACAAGCCGTTAACATTCCAGGTCAAAATGGTAAAGGAACAATGAACGATGTAAAATGATCAGTGTCCATGGCTGGCTTCCCCGGAGATCTATAGGGGGGTTGTTGTTGACCAGAGTACCTGCTGTGAGTGGTGCTGGTGGGTGGCCCCATACAGGAGGAATTGAGCTTTGTATTTCTCTTGGTTGGATGTCGCACAAAGCAAAGTGGAATAAGCTGAACATAAGCTTTCAGAACAAACCCTCTAACCCCCCAAATTTTCCCTCCCTTGTGCTTATTTCTTAATCAAAGCAACAAACTTTTATGAGGATCCTTCTATGGGGAACCTCCTACAATGTACATTCAATAATGAGAGATGTAGCAAAGCACATTATGACAAACTGAGTAAAAATACAAACAACATACCCCACACCTCCAATTCCCCCACCCTATACTTACCACCCTAAAGAAGCATCTTTCACCAATTTGCAACAAAATGTAGAATAAACTAAACAACATGGGGGAGAGATGTATTAATACGGGCTGGTAGCCCTCCCAATCCGCCTTCCCATGAACGCTAGGAAAATGCTATCAATGTCAGGATCACGAATGGGCAGAGTTATTCCAGGTTTAGTCAGTAAATGGACCCTGACTCACCTGGGATGCTGGGGCTTCATCATAAGATCAGTGTCCTTTTTCCCCCTCTGATTCCGAGGTAAGATCCATCTTGTGTTGTCCCACTGGTCGTGGCCTCAGTCTTTTCCATTGGCGTTCACCTCTCGATTTCCCAGTTTCCTGGGTAGATGCGTGTGGTGGGCTTGAGTCACCCCGTCGCACGGGTGGGTTGGGGGCAATCTGTTGTTGCTTGGTAAGCCAGTTCCATGCCTCTTTTAGAGAGTCAAAGAAAACTGTTTTGGATTGATGGCCCACCCGCACTTTGGCGGGGTAAAGGAACATGTAAGGGTCCTGCATGAAGCACAGTTTGGCCTTAACCTGGTCAAAGGACTTACGCTGCGATTTGGACCATGTGGGTGTAGTCTGGCAAAATCATGATGCCCCCTTCTTGAAAAGAAAGGTCTTTCGCAAAGTGTGCGCCTTTCAGGATGGCACTGAGGTCTTTAAAGATCAGAAAGCGTTCTATAAGGGTCCTTGGCAGTGCTCCGGGGCGGTGGGGATTTGGGGCAAGGGACCAATTCGCCCGCTCGATAACGAAGCAATTGGAGAGGCTGGAAAAGTTAATCCATGATCAAAGCCATTGCTCTTGGAATTTTTCAGGGGATTGGCCCTCGGGGCCCTCTGGAAGCCCAATAAAAGGAAGGTTATTATACGTGGCCCTGTTTTCGGCATCCTCTGCACAATCCTGTAGGCTCTTCTTATCTCAAGTGAGGTAGGTGACCTCTGGAGAGATGTGTTAAACAGTGTCATCCAGGGCAGAAAGCCTTGGAGATTATCTGACTGAGGTCCTGCCAGAGCAGGCCATTGCCCACCCCTACCTTCCCTATCTTAGTATCCAGAGACAGTTTTGTGAATAGCTGGCAGGATGAAGATGTGGTGTCTCCAGCCAGTGGAGCATCTGCCCCAGGGGCTCCCTCCATAGGTCATTTATTGCTCGCGGTTGGGGCTATATATTTGTCCATTTTGGCCTGGCACATCAGACTCTTGTTGCAGCCCATGGTGCCGACCCCGGGGACAGGCATGGGTCCTATGCCTCTTGGAGCATTGCAGCACTGTGTGGTATATTTTAGGCAGAGCGGGTATCCCCCAGGGGGCCTGTATACACTGAGCGTCATGTGGGGCGACCTGACCTGCTTGCACCAGACTTGACTGGATGCAGCTGAGAGGTCCCCTGGGCAGCACGAGCAGTGGGGCCCAATCCATCCCCAGGTGTTAGGGCGCACTTTTGCCATGTTGTTTACCTACGCCAGTGGGATAGGTAGTCAGGGGTAGATAGGAACAGTCAGCGGTTGTGGAACAGCCGAGTCGGGGTATCCTATGGTGTAAGGGCCCAGACTTCAGCTGTTCACACGCTGGACAAATGCCATGGCTCCTACCCCCAGGTGCACCCAGCAGTAAGCTGCCCAGGGCCCAAAGATGGAATAATGGCATCCCCTTTACTAAAGGGGCACTCCTACAAGGCCAGGGACACAGGCCAACAGTAGAACACAGCAGCAATGCAAGGGCCCACAGGGGTCATAGTGGCTAAGATCCAGCTGAGGGTATCCAATGCAGGATGCAAATTCACCCAGTGTGGGGCATCAAGTCCATAGGATGTCCAGGTGGTAAAGTTAGGTCCTGGGGCCCGATCTCACCTGGTGTTGAAGACAGTCTATGCCAGGGTGGGAAGGGGGGTAAGGAAAGAGCCAGGTATCATTTTGTGGGCCCCCAGCCACAGGGCGCCAGACAATCTCTTAGTGGGGCCTGGGCTTTGGCCCCTGCCACCCTGGGCAGCCTGACCCTGCGAGAGCCTGGGCCACCGTCCGTCCGACTTGGAGTTTCACTCCTGGCAGGAGAGGAATTACCGCTGCAGCTCAAGTTCCGACAGCGTTCCAGCACAGCTTCGATGTGCGTTTCTTCGAGACACAGGCAAAGGGGAGAGGCTCAGCTTCAGTCCACCATTACATGCAGTGCGTGGTCGGCCATTCTCAATGGGGGCCCCGTGGAGAGCAGATATAGTCTAGTCTCTCCACGGGGACTTTCGGAAGGGAAGTGATGAAGGGAGGGCAGGATTGGGTAAGGAGTACGTGGGGGTGGGACATGGGTGGGGTATTTAAGTTAAAGGGTGTGTGGAGACCGGCGTCTTCCGCGCTAACCATCAATGCAGCATGGAAGTTTGTGGGCCGGTCCCCTAGGGGTAGGCTTTATTGAGTGTATTGTTGCCTTATACTTGCGGCGCCTGGCTCAGAGCCATGACACTGCTGCCATGCTGGCCGCACCTCGCCTACTCGGCGAAGCCGGCCACTCCGACCTACTCAGGCCTGGTGTCCTTGACCAGGCCTGGGTCGGGATGACACGCACAACGTGCGCGGCCTCCAGCGGCGTTGCCGCTGCGGTGGCCTCGTGTACTTCGCCCAAAGGGGCAAAGAGGAGGAAATCAGCTGCGGGGAGGGGACGCAGTGCGTCCTCTCCCCCCGGTTCATTTACAGGCCCCACGAGGGCCAGAGGTGTGTTGGAGGGTGGAGGAGGGAGAGGATGGAGGACGGGGCAGGCCCCTCTGATGAGACGCCTTCAAGTTTGAGGGGTGGGTGGACCTTCCCAACTTGGCCCTCTCGACTGTGGGGGGGGCAGGGCCCCCAGCCTGGCATGGAGACCCAAGGTGAGCTGGGCATGGGGCAGGTAGCACAGGGTTGGAGAGCCACAGCATAACAGGGGCAGGTGAGGACCAAGTACTAGGCCAAGGGGCCGAGCGTGGCAACAGGCAGGCCCCCTTACAGTGGCCCAAGAGGGAAAGGCGGGGCACAGTAACGTTAGGGCCAAAAGGGCCCTCAGCAAGTGCAGGGCACAGACCGTATGTGGGCAGGGCGAAGGGGTGCTGGATGATAATTTGATGGAGCAGGGGCGGGGGGACAGGTGAAGAGCGGCAAGGTACCGGGCGGGCCCCTAATGGTGCACGCAGGGAGGAATTAGCTGGCAGGGCCACTGGGCAGCAGGAGGTACAGGACTGGTCCTCGGTGGACATTGAGGCCAGGATTAGGGAACAGAGGCGGGTTGTGCAGGAGATGGATGACAGATGGGCCAAGTTATTCAAGGCCCTAGATAAGGCACGCCGCCCCAAATGGAAAGCAGACAAGGGAGAGGTGGGGAGTCTTAGGAGCCATGAAGATGGGTCAGACACTTGGGTGTGGGTCCCCAGGGAGGTTAGGCAAGAGGCTTGTGGGGCCGAGGGGGTCCAGCCGTGCGACGGACATGAGTGGCACATATGGCCACGAGTGGCACGAGGAGCCAATGTCAGCGGAAGAGACTAGCAGAAAGAAGGAGGTGCCAACGGAGTGCACCACGGCTTCAGGACGTTGGTCTGAAGAGCTATAGGGGTCTTCCGCGGCCTTCTCTACACCACGGGAATGCACTGGGCGCAATTATGATGGACGCCATGAGGGACATATGTGAGAAGTTTTGACTGAGATGTTGGCTGGGAAAGGTGTGGAGGAAGAACGTGAGAGGTACGATGTAGTGGAAGTGGAGTTGGATTACAGGGACGAGTCAGGTGATTGGGAAGAAGGAGAGATATGCAAAAGCGAGGGGAGAAGCGAGAGCGGGAGGGGGAAGGGCGCAAGAGCGGTGCAACCCCCTCTTTGAATTCTGTATTGCAGGAGCAAACAGGCAAAGGGAAGGCGAGGATGGCCATAGGCAGGAAAGAATGGTTTCGCCCGGCTCAGAAGGCTGCTCAAGGGAAGACAACACAGGTGCAAGGTAAGGGAGAAGGGTGGTCAGTGTGGGGCAATGGCCCAAAGAAAGTTTTGTCGAATACACACAAATCAGTGGCCGTGGGTTATCATTCTATTCATGACATACCTGGAGTTAGTGCAGCCCAGGCGGGGGACGTTACACAGACTGTTTCGGCTGAGGCCCCAGCAGGAGGTACGGGGGAGAATTTAAAAAAGGTTAGGAAGAATGGTGATGACAAGAGCGGAGAGGGGCTTAGGAAGTGGCTCCCATATATGGGAGGGCGATGCCTTTGGGTTCTCACGTGGGGGAAAAGATGAGGTCCAGGATTTGGCGCCACGAATATGTAGATGTGTTTAAACTATTACACAGGGTCATTCAGGCCATGGAGGGCTCTAAAGAGGAGGAATGGGAGCTAGCTCTTAGGCCCAGGGTGCCGATTGCGATGGATAATTGGACATCTGCATTTTTTATGTATGCCAGTATCTATTGTGAGAAATTTCCAGACAGGGCCATTGCGCTTTTTAAATACATAGATATTATAAGCAAAGCGCAAATGTATTTTGGGAGGTTTGCGTGGTTGAACTATGACGAGGAATTCAGTGCACAGGTCAGCGTGAATCCAGACAAGCCCTGAGGGGATGTCGACTCAGAATTGTGGATGTAGTGGATGGCTTCTTCGCACTCTGCTGCATCCATACATACAGCCAGTGGGCTGCCTCTGGTATACAAGCCCTTTCAGACGCGCCCTGCCCAAGGGGGGCGGGAGCTCCACAGCGACCACAACTGTCCACGTCAGGTGCATGCTAGAACTTTAACAAGGGTTTCTGCTTGCACCATCCCTGTAAATTCAAGCACGAATGTTCCAAATGCAGGGGTAGACACCCGGTCATGCAATGCTTCTCTCTCACAAGTACAGCAGAGCAGTGGAGGTCAGCCAGAGGTAGAGGGATGCAGGGCGCTCCTGTGCCAAAGGGTGCCTATGCCAATTAAGCTAGACTTTATGCTCCCCTGGTTGCGTATGTACCCGGTCAGGGACATAGCATGCAAGTTAGAATGGGGTTTCAATGAAGTTTTTCGGATAGGGCACCAAGGGCCGAGACAAAGGAGATGGGCAGACAATTTGCGGAATAGTGAAAGAAGTTGTGGAAGGTAGAATTGCAGGTCCTTTCTTTGATTAGCCCCTGGATACATTGATGATTTCCCCACTCGGTATCGTGCCCAAGAAAAGCAAAGTTTCTGTCATTGCCGGAAGGGGCATCGCACAGGAGGACACCAGGGTGGTGTACGCGTCAGTCGACGATGCCATTCGGCTCGTTCAGGGTGTGGTAGAGGGGCAGAGCTGGCTAAATGTGACATCAAGGCAGTGTTCCGGCTTTTGCCCATTCACCCTGAAGACGTTTTCCCTATTAGGGATGCAATTGGATGGGGCAATCTATGTGGACAGGGTTCTTCCTATGGGCTGTGCAATTTCATATGCGCTTTTTGAGGCCTTTAGTACTTTTCTACAGTGTGTCTTTGTAAAGGTGTGTGGGAATAGAGAGGTGACGCACTATCTAGATGACTTTCTTTTCATTGGTCGAGCGGGGTCCCAGGCCTGTAGCAAGGCATTAGGCGGTTTTGAAGGTTTAGCCAGCGAGATGGGTGTTCCATTGGCTCCTGAGAAGACCGAGGGTCCTAGTTGTACTCTGATATTTTTGGGGATCGAATTGGACATGGAGGCTTTGGTAGCGCGTTTGCTGGCAGGTAAAGTGGCGGAGGTTTTGGAATTTTTGAGACAGGTGGGAAGTTTGCGCAAGATTGATTTGCGCATGGCTCAGCAGCTGTTAGGTTTCTCAACTTCGCATGCAGAGTAGTACGAGGGGGTAGGACTCTCTGTAGGAAGCTGTGGCTTGCTATGTCAGGGGCATCACTCCCCCATTATAGGATTCGAGTGTTGGTAGGGCTTCGGGAAGACTTCAGAGTATGAGAGAACTACTTGGCAAGCTTCAATGGAGTTTCCATGACTTTCCAGGAGGAGGACACGATCTGGGAAGTGCAAATCTTCTCGGATGCAGCAGGGGCCTCGGGGTTCGGGTTGTTTTGGGATGGCAGGTGGTGTGCGGAGCAGTGGCCAGCGTGTTGGCTGACGCAAGGCAGAAGTATTGCCTTTTTGGAATTCTTCCTGCTCTTAGTAGCATTGATGGTCTGGGGTGGTGAACTTGTTTTTCATGTAGACAACATGACAGTAGTGGAACTGGTGAACAGACAGAGTGCTAAGGACCTGAGGGTGTTGCGTTTGTTGAGATGTTTTATGCTTAGATGTTTATCGTTAAATGTTATATTCAAAGCGGAGCACATTCCTGGGGTGAACAGTGGCATCGTTTTCGCGGCTTGGCACCAGGAGTGGAGCGATTCAAGACAGCAGTCCCGGCAGACATTTGGGAATGGGGACTTTGATGGTCATTGGGCTGGTGAAGATGTCTTTAGCAGATTTAAGGCGGAGGAATTATCGACTGGCCTGGTTGGAATTTCAGAGTTTTGAGCACTGGCATGGGGATTTTTGGGTGCAGAGTGCGGATATGCTGCAGTCTTGCATGTTGCAATTTGTTTTGTTCTTGATTCAGAAAGGTTTATCACCTGCAACGATTGGGGGGAAGCTGGCAGGAGTTTCTTTTTATGGAAAATTATTTTTTGGTTGTGACCCGACACAGGATGACATCTTAGGTCGCATGTTGAAAGGGTGGGGTAGGGTGCGGGCGGAGAAGGGTCAGGCAGCAAGTGAACCTATTACGTTTGACTTGTTGTTAGAACTGCTGCATGTGTTGCCAGTTTGTTGTGTTGACCCCCGTGAGCTGGCTTTGTTTCGTTTGTGTACTGTGTGGATGTTTTTTGGAGCATTTCGGGTGTCGGAGTTGCTGGAGGTGGGCAAAGGGTTTGGTACACGGAGGGGTGATATTTGTTTGCAGGAGGAGCGCTTTGGGAAATGGCTCAGGAAGTCCAAGATGGACCAGTTGGGGAGAAGAAAGTGGGTATGGTTGAGTACAGGGGGATACGCAGCGGCTTGTCCGCTTGTTGAATGGAGCAGTTTTAGGGCGGCATGGCTGATTGGGGAAACAGGCGTTTTTACCCATGGGATTTGTAAACAGCTCACTGCTTTTCAGTTGCTGGCTGTTTTGCGTATGGCACTGAGAAGGATTGGGAGACTGGCACAGTACTATGGGACTCATTCTTTTAGGATTGGGGCAGCCACTGCTGCGGCACATCTGGGTTGGGACTGGTCGGCTATCAGGCATATAGGCAGTTGGAGGTTGCAGTGCTGTGAACTTTAAGTGAGGACTTGAGTGGTTGTGGTATACTGGGGTGGGCACAAGGGGGGGTGGAGTGGTATTCTGTTTTCTAATATCTGTTTTTTTTTGCAGGTTGTGTGGCTGGTCCCAGCAAGGGGAAGATGGTCACTTGGTTTGTTGGTCATTCCTTCATCCATTGGGCGGCAAAATACGCGGAAAGGCAGATATATGGACGTTCTTTGGGACTGTCAAGTGGACGACATGAAGTTTTGTGGTGGGGAAGGAATGGAACGAGGTGGGGCAATTTGCTTCCTTTTCTAACATCAATGATGCCCAATTGGGGTTGTCCAGATATGCTGTGCTTGCATTTGGGGAAAATGACTTGGTGAAATTTTCTGGGCTCACCCTACTGCAACATATGCAACGAGATTTCGAGTTGCTTTGCTAGAAGATGTGTGGCACCTGCATAACATGGACCTCGGAGAAAGTGGAGAGGGGCTTTGAAGCATGGGGCTGTGGAGAGGGCTCAGAGGAAACTAAATAGAGCCATGAGGGTTTTCTGCGGGGCGCCTGGGATCAAAGTGTTGAAACATGAGGACACTAAAGAGGAAATGGTTGAGCTGTTTAGGTCGGATGGTGTGCACCTCTCTGAGCTGGGGAATGCGTACTATCTCACGGACCTGCAAATAATGCTGGGAGATTTATGGGGAGAGAGGATGTGGCTCAGAGATAGTGCATAAGCATGCAATGTTGCAGGGTGTTCGCTGGTGGGGCAGCAAAACGCCTATCAGGTTTGTACTGAGTGACAGCAGATGGGGAGGGTGGAGAGTCAGATGCTGGCTTAGCCACCCTTCCGGGGGGGGGAATAAAACAGGTGAAGGATGATAGCGTGGGGGATGCCCGAAGCAGGCAGGGGATGGAAGAAAAAGGAGGATGTGTGGGTCAATTGAAGTGAAAGATGGATGAACTGAAGCTAATGGAGGGATGAGTGAATAAAAGACGGGAGAGGTTTTATAGGGGTGGGGTGGTGGGGTTTGATCTTGGTTAAAAGTTTAGTTATAATGTTACTGTATACAAGGCAATCCTATCCTAAATAAATGGCCTTTTACACTTTGAGAACTCTGTGTCACTGACTATGTCCCGATACGCCTCCTGGAAGGACTCTGATTGTACTGGCGAGGTGGCAAGGTTTTTCAAATTCACATCACCGCTGTTCGTGGGCATGCCCACCATCATAGTCACCCAGGCCATGCCCCTCCAACACACTGCTTTTGAAGGTGTCAGGGAGTCCCAGCAGGGACATCGCAGACATGGTTTTCAGTGTCTTCTGCATAGCCGGAACCACTCCATGGCATGGGAGTGGAATTTGGAAATCTGGACGAGGCATGGTTTACTCAACCTTCAGGGGTATTGTTGTGGGGAAGACCAGTTGGGAGGCGAATCAAATGCCTACAGATAATTTGGGATATTGCTCTTGGCTGCTAATGGCTTTTTTAATGAAGTGTATAATTTTGCACATTTGTTGTGACTCGAAAAATTTAATGGTGAAATGTTCACAAATGTTATGTTTGGCGTTGTTTGAATAAATACGGCCGAATATCTTTTTCTCATACCACAGGAACTGTCCCGGGTTGTGTCTTTATTTTTGTCCTGATTCTGACGCCTCTTACGCTTGTGTGGCCCCCTCCTTTGAAACAGAATACATACAGGCAGAATTGTGGTGTTGTGAAGTTTACATGACTTTGACTGGTGCGATAAGACTACTGTGGACTGTCCATCTTAAAATTGTGCTCTCTTCCTCTCCTAAGGATTTACTGATGTTTGGTACTACTAATTTCCATTTCTCGGAAACCTTCATTGGATGAGCAAGTCCACATTCAAGCAGGAAACAGTCAAATCACCTGAACCAGCTGTTTCTTCTTGCCTTTTCCCGCCTCTCCAGCTCTTAAGATGTCCACTGTCAGGTGTGCAAGTTAACCAGTTGCAGCTTTGCATTCTGTTAACTACAGTTGTAATTTTCCAAATATAAAGTCAGGACTAGATGTACCACAATGAAAAGCCATACAAATTCAACTAAGTTGAATAGCTCAGGCGGGGCAATGTCTGGTCTCTTCTTGCTGGCCTCACTAACATGCCTTGCTTTGATATTAGGCAATAAAGGGTCTACTTATTCACAGAAGTAATAAGAAATGGAAGTTAAGGCCTGGTGGACGATGTTAAGCATTTACCCCAGCATTACCCCTAGCATTTAGGGAAAGAATTGAAGACATTATAACAACACACATGATAGGTTCGAGACAAACAACAACAATTAGTTAACACTTAGGCCCTCATTACAACCTTGGCGGTGAAAGACCGCCAGGGCTGTTCTGACGATTGCACCGCCAACAGCCTGGCGGTGCAATCCTGCTAATTACGACCTAATTGCATAGCAGACAGTGAAAAGCGAGACAGGTGCACCGTCGCACCGCCGCAATGCCATTTGGAGCCGGCTCCCGTGTTGCGGCCGACATCCCCGCTGGGCCGGCGGGCGGAAACTAGGTTTCCGCCTGCCGGCCCAGCGGGGATCTCGTAATGGCCACTGCGGGAGTGCGGCCGCACGGCGGTTACAACTTGGCGGGCAGCGGTTGCCACCCGCCAATGTTGTAATGAGGGCCTTAGTTTAAAAAAAATATACTTTTCATCATTTTCGAGCCAGGTTGTTTTGATAACAATTTTCCCGGCAATTAGCCAGGGAGATATACATCCAGGGCCTCATTTCACATAACTCTAGTGCAAAGGAATTTCTTAATTTTGTGTTTACAATATATAAATAGATTCAGTACTAGTGTCATTATTAAGGTATAACTATAAAAACTTTGGGCCCAATTTATACTGGCCTTAGCGTCATTTTTCTAATTCTAATGTGGTGTTGGATGGGGAAAAACACTGTGCCATATTTACAAACCTGTGGTGTCGGGGTCTGGCGCGCATGCTGGCGCTGGGCACGGGCCCAATAACTGAACACACACACGTTACTGTAGGTTTGGCTGCGAGTCTATCAGGACAGCGGCTCTCCTGCTCCCGCACTCTGCACATCCCTTTATTACTTGGCACCTCGTGACCTCAGGTGCACCCAAACTCTGAATAAACAATGGGGGAGGTACAACAGATATACCCGGGCCAGCACCATGACATCACTGGTGTGCCGTCCCCTCTCTGTTAATAACATTACAAGGCCCTCGTCCTGCGCCGTAGTTACAAAGTGGCGCAATGTTACCATTGCGCCACTTTGTAAACCCTTGCACCACATTATACCTGCGCCAGGTATAATGTATGCAAGGGAGGCAAACCCCTGCAGGGAGGCCCAAAAAATGGCGCTGTGAAATTTACAAGATTTCACTGCGCCATTTAGGTGTCCTTTTTTAACGCCTGCTCAGGGCAGGCGTTAAACTGACGCTAGTGCTATATCCTATGGGCCTCCCTGAGCTTTGCTGGACTAGCGACTGGACTAGTGCCAACATTTTTGGAGCTAGTCCAGCAAAGCGCCACAATAGCATAAAAAACATTGACGCTACTGTGCTAACGTGCACCATGGTTCGCTTTAATGTAAATACAGCGCTACCATGGTGTCATTAGGGGAGCGCAGGGTGATGCAAGGAAACTGGCGCATCGGAGTCGATGCGCCAGTTCCTTGTAAATATGCCCCTTTGTGTTCATCAGACGGATTCATGAAGGGTATTTTAAAGGTAGCATGTATAAAGACTGAAGTGCATCAATAAATGTGAAAGCCTCATCGCAAGACAATGGTTTATGTTGTGTGTGTGCCCAGTCCTGCAACCTCACTATGCTTTGCCATACGTTTTTACGTGTTCTAGTGTGGGAAAGGCCATGGAGAGAACTGAAGAAATTGCCGCGCAGTCCTTGTGCAAGATCAAGGAACTAGCAAGAACGAAAGAGGTCTCACATTGCTCTCTGCTGATGGGCCAAGTTGAAGAAAACATCACTGCTGTCAAGTGTGGAAGCTTGCCGATAAGGTGTGTGAGGCTTCAGTTAATATGTCTGTACAAATACTCACAGACAAAGAGGCACGCACACCACTCAACGTAAATGCATTCAAGCTATGCCTGCTAGGGTGACCACCCGTCCGTAAATTTCACGGACTGCCTGTAATTTTGCCCTGCTGTCCGTTGTCCAAGATGAAAGTCTTCACGGACAGCATTTGTCCGTAATTTCAGCCTTTCTCCAAAAGGGCAACGGAGGCAGGGCGAAATTACTGGCAGATCAGTTTCCCCAGCTGGAATGAAGGGCAGGGAGTCTCCTGTGCTCTGCGGGAGGGGCAGACAGATAAGCAAAGGCCTTCTTGCCAAGGTGTCGCCTTCCCTAAAGAAATGCAAATGTGGGTAACTGGTAAATCTGCAAATGCAAAGGGTCTTGGAAACCTGCATTGACTTTAATCAGAGGAGTCACTTGATGCTTTCTGATGGCAAAGATATTTTCTTTTAGAGAGGTACCATAATGGTGAGCTGTAGAGTGTGTGGTTTTAATGGACTGTTTTTTATATTATTCAAATTTGAGAAGCACTTTTTGTATTTAACAGAACTCTATTTGCGCATTTTGTAGCAGCCTATATTATGATGTAATTGTATTTATATAGCGCTTACTACCCCTGATGAGGAATCAAATGAATATTTTAAATAAGGACTTACACATTCACAGACCTTTCAGGACCCTCGGTACCTCATAGTACTAACAAACATTGGCAAAGCCAATAGGTCTTGTTTACGTAAGAGTTATTGGCTTTGCCAATGTGTTTTAGCCATGTTATGCACCAGAGTGGCTGCTGTTCAGCTTGGCTAAAAGTTAGTGGCATAGTGGTGTGGAGTGGAATAGAGTGGCATAGGAGCAGTGACGTAGAGCCCAGTGGTGCAGAGTACAGTGCAGTGGGATACAGTGCAGTTGTTTAGAGTGCATTGGCATACAGTGCAGTGGTTTAGAGTGCAGTAGCATGGAGTGGCGTGGGACACAGTAGAGTGGCATAGAGTGCAGTGGAGTAGAGTGGCAGAGAGTGCAGTAGTGCACAGTGGTGCAGTGCATAGAGTGCAGAGTAGACTCGCGTGGCAGAGAGTGCAGTGGCGTGGTGTAGAGTGGTGCAGTGCAGAACAGAGTATAGTGTTGTAGAGTGCAGTTGCTTAGAGTGGAGTGATGCAGAGTAGAGTAGCATAGAGTGCAGTGGCATAGATTGCAGTGGCGTAGAATGCAGTAGTACAGAGTAGATTGGTGTACAGTACAGTGGCGAAGAGTGCAATGTTGCAGAGTAGAGTGTCAGTGCAGTGATGTAGAGTGGAGTAGAGTGGCACAGAGAGCAGTGGCAGAGTACAGTGGTGCAGAGCAGCTGTTTAGGGTGCACTGACATAGAGTGCAGTGGCATAGAGTGGCATGGGGCAGGGTAGAGTAGAATAGAGTGCAATGGAATAGAGTGTATTGGTGCAGAATGTAGTAGTACAGAGTAGAGTGGTGTAGAGTATAGTAGCGGCCAGTGCAGTGTTGCAGAGTAAAGTGTCAGTGTGCAGTGGTGTAGAGTGCATTGAACTAGAGTGCAGTGGTCAGAGTGGCGTAGAGTGCAGTGGCGTAGAATAGATTGTTTCAGAGTAGAGTGCAGTTGCATAGAGTGGAAAGGTTCAGGGTAGAGTGCAGTGGCATACAATGCAGTGGCACAGAGTGCAGTGGCGTAAAGTAGATTGTTTCACAGTAGAGTGAAGTGGCTTAGAGTGGAGAGGTGCAGGGTAGAATGGAGTTGCGCAGAGTGGCATAGAGTGTGATGGCATAGAGTAAAGTGGTGTAGAATGCCGTGGCATAGAGTGCAGAGATGCAGAGTAGATTAAAGTGACGTACAGTGTATTGATGTAGAGTGCAGAGGCATAGAGTTGAGTGTTACAGAGCAAAGTGCACTAGCATAGCGTGTATTAGCTTAGAGTGCAGTGGCATATAGTGCAGTGTTGCAGAGTGGCATAGAGTGGAGTTGTGCGAACTAGATTGGTGTTGCCTAGATTGGAGTGGTACAGCGTACAGAGGAGCAGAGCGCAGTGGTGTAGAGAGGCGTAAAGTGCATTGGCATAGAGTAGAGTGGTACAGAATAGAGTAAAGAGGCATAGTGTGAAGTAGCAGAGTGCAGTGGCAGAATGTGGAGTGGTTCAGAATGGAGAAGAGTGCAGTGCAGTGGCATGGAGTGGTGTAAAGTGCGGTGATACAGAATAGTGTGCAGTGATGTGGAGTGGTTCAGAGCAGCGTGGAGTGGAGTATGCATGGTGTGGTAACACACTCCCATTACAGACTACACATTTTTGTTTGAAATGATCATTACATTTGCACTGACGTACAGTTTTTCAAATCAAACTACACTGTGCACAGACGATGATGTGTGGAAATTGCATCACCTAATACAATGGTTTGTTTTAATCATATAAAGGTACCGGTATTTGTTTCCATCACAGATTAAGATTA
Organism: Pleurodeles waltl; assembly: GCF_031143425.1. Taxonomy (NCBI): domain Eukaryota; kingdom Metazoa; phylum Chordata; class Amphibia; order Caudata; family Salamandridae; genus Pleurodeles; species Pleurodeles waltl. The sequence continues at coordinate 10,464,673 of NC_090441.1, forward strand.
ACAAAAATGTGCTTCATTTGTACTCCTAATTCTGATATATTCTGAAGTTTATTTAAATGTTATCATGTGATAGAATAAACTCTTTCCTAACCCCAGTATCCAGCAAGATTGTCGAATAAATCCTCTCACCTTGAAGTCAGAGAAAGAAAAGTAAACACTAACTTCCCACCAAAATCAGAGCCTGACATTTGACTTTGTTCTTTGAATGCACAGCAAATGTGATGAGAGAAGAACAAGATTTACAGGCCTGTTTACAGAAAGGGAGCACTCGGAAGGATACTGTAAATAAGGTTTGGGCAAGGGAAGGAATTAACTCAAGCTGCATAGCCTAAAACAAATAAAGCCAGCAAATTGAAAGCAACAAAATGTGAGTTTCAAACCACAAGGCCAATGGCAAGCAATGGGCAGACTGCATTCCCAAGGAAGCACTATGAATGTGCTTAAAGTGACAGCCGTGGGATACATTGTGGGGAAAGTCCAGTATTTTAGTCCAGTCCGTACCTTGCAGAGGTTTGGCCAAATCAATCACCCAGGTAGGATGACGAGAAGATCTGGAGTGGTTTCCATGTTGCAGGAAAAGTCTGTACATCCATTCTATCAGTTTGCCACCAGTTCCTATGGTGTAGAGCTTCTTGCACACCTCTTGTAGGGTTAGTGCTAGGTGGCAGACATGAAATAGGGCATTTAATGATTATTTAAGGTGGCTGTAAGTAAGGAGTTGAACTGGGTGAAGATGGTAGTCTGCCATAAGGGTTGGGAAATTTAGTAGCTCGCCATCCAGAAACAAATCTCCCAATTTTAAGATACCTGCAGCATGCCACTGATGGAGTTGCTCTGAGCACAGCTGTCTTGTGCGAGTGGGAAGGCTTAGCAAAGGTAGTGCAGGAGCACAGGGTTTCTTCGTGTCAGTGAGTTTACAGGTTTCAGCAAGGCAAGAAAAAGCTGTGCATGATAACCCCGGATGGTGATCCGTAGAATGGTTAGTAGGAAACAATGTGCAGTGCATTAAGCCTTCCTTAAAAGTCTTTACTGATAAACCCCATCTCATGCAGAGGGGCGGGCATAAAGCCAGTGAGCCACCCACTGGACCTGTGCAGCTGAATAATAGCATTCTAAGTCCAGAAGACCTAATCCACCCGCAGTTACAGGTAGTTTTACAGTGGAAAGAGCCGCAGCAACTAATTCAGATGTGTGGCATATCTGAGAAGGACGAGCAGGGGAAGGTTTGTAAAATAATACTATCATTGGGGTAGCACACCATCTTCACTAGTGCCACTTGGCTCACTACTGACAGCAGAAGAGAAGACCTAAAAGCAAACTGGGCTTGGAGGGACTGTGACGCTCTGCTGAGATTTTCATCCTGGAAATCAGTGGGAGAATGATAAATATTAATCGCTGGGTACCGAAAGGTAACTGGTTCCCAGTTCAATCTGAGATCTAATTGTATATAAAGGGGAAAACAGTGCCATATGGTAAAGAAACACTAATTATATTTAAACATTTTTACAGTTTGTTTGTGCAATTTACATCCCAATTATTTTGAAGATTCTATATTTACTTGACGCTTAGGGATAACCCAGATCACTAGTTTGGCCTTTGCTCAATTTCAAAACCATTTAAAGACATGGAAAAAGCGCCCAATTGCCTTGCACAACCTTGCAAGGAGTCTGGCTCCTGCTCACCCTTCACAAGCACGAACATCGGACCATTGTACCAGAAGAGTTTGCCAAGGTGGATGGGTGTTGCTTCTTCAACCACTTGACAGTGTCTCTTCTGTTTCTCACCTGTGTGCAGAGCCAACTCCCTAGGTACCCAATACCTTCCAATAGCCTTGGTGGACCCATCTTGTCTGATTTTAGGAATTGTCCCACCTTGTTCTTCTCTTCCTTATTTATCCAGTTCTGAGCAACAACCCTTTGAATCACTTGCCGTGGATCTCCCATTTGATCTCAGTTTCATCCTCCTCTTTTATTATCTTTGGTTGGTAGTCCGGGCTCCCATTTCTGAGATAAATGTAGTGCCAGATATACAGTCTAGTGCTGTGAGACTACAGACAAGTTGTGGGTACCTCACATCCTGACAGTAGGTGTGAGACTGTCGCACACACCATCTGTCCTGCCTCTTTAAAAAAAAAATAGGTTGAAAGTCCATGGGTGGTTGGGGTAAGCCAGATGTTTTTGTTAAATTTGTTTAAACTACCATAAGGTTTATTACCTCAATGTTTCCCAAACTGTTTGCCAGGGGTTTTAAAATGTTCAGAAACATAATCAAAATGTTGCTGTTACTTTCTCTTCAAGAAAGAATCAGTAGATTTGGGTAGGGGTGATGGCCTTGGTGATTGGCCTACCCTACTGAACAAGAACGTACTGTGACACCTGAATGAAGCATACCAGGAGGCAATCACAAAAAGACCACAGCGAATAAATAGTGCTATGTTAAAAAACAGTAAACAAATGCACTGACAACATAGTGAGGCATGGCCTCTCTTGTGTGTGTCTGTAAAACTGACGTTTGTTCTTGGATTTTTGTCCTGAATTTTGACCCTTTGTCCTGAATTTTTTACAGTCCTGTCTAGAATTTGCTTCAATGCCAGGTGGTCACCCTACTGCCCCTCCGTTCCCACACGTAAGACCATCCTCTACCATGGGCCCCAGTAGCAGAGGAATTTGCATAGGAAGAAACATCGGAGGTCGAAGTGAACAGGAACTGCTGTTCCCTGCTTTTTAAGAACCACGTGCGCAGTCCCCGTACTTTGCATTGTGCAGGCTAAACGTGGCTTCGTTTCTGTTACAACTGTGATCCAGTCCCTGAAGCTGCTCCACGCGAGCTCCTGATGAGCCGAGAAGCATCTAAAATGTAATCTCTTTGGACCGACCACCCCCTTCCCTTGCCTGCCTCACCCCCTCCACGCTGCATCACTGCCCCACCATCTTTTTATTACACTTCGACCTCTGGGTAAACATCACAAATCATTTAACGCCGTGTGTCAAAACAAGCTGGCTCATGACCCAATCCAAAGAAAAACACACCAATAATATGCGCATTTCAAAGGTGCCTGATAAGAACCAATTTGCTTGCAGTTTGTTCTCAGGATGGCAGCGTCTGATTGTGTAAAGGATCCCAAGAAGCCTTTCAGATATGACTTCCAACCTAAGGTGAGGCTGATAGAAAGGCCGCCATACTCTGGAAGGGCGATTCCATCTGTCAGGTCCTGGCGCACCTAGGGTGTCTTCGACGGTGGACCTGTGGTGTACAACTCCTATGTTGCTGTTTGCCACTTCTAGTGCCAGTTTTGTCACCCTACTGACGGAATCAGTCAGGTTTCTTTGATGGTAATTATGTATTCAATGTTTGATAGTTTTGGTAGCTTCTTGATTGAGCGACCATAATACCTAAACACAAGTTGAATTGGCACAATTCCAAGCCCAAAGGTCACGTGCTATCATGTGCTAACACTTCCTGTGGCTCCTTCAGGGTTTGAAAAGCAAATACATCTTGTTAAAAAAAAAATACAAAGTAAAAACATTTGTGATATGAAAGTAGTTGGTTTTCAGCGTGAAATACAAAAGCGATTATTAAAAAAAGGACATTCTACCACCTTTACTGCTGGTCCATAATTTAATATTAACCCGGGCCACTGGCATGATGGGGTTTTGTGGCCACTGTGTTTTCCGCATAATTATAGATTTTCCGCATTTGCCACAAAACTCATCATCTGCTGCATAATTTACAGACTTCAGCATGATCTATCACAAAGAAACTGGAATACATTCATGGACTGGTTTGGTTAGCACACAAGATTAATCCTAATAACTGACATACATTAATCACTATCCTTGGGTTCTGGAGCAGTATGTTACCCAGCGTAAAGCGCTTCAATGCCTCACCGGGGACAGTAAGTGCTATGTAAATGCATCTACAATTACTATTAAAAACAAATACTTTTGGAAATGCCTGTTAAGCTGTGCCTACAGCTTCAGAATTCCACACAGGTAAAACCTCTACGATAAATGGTCACTCAATCAGGCATAATAATGTTCATGAAACCACTTGGCACCGACGACATAGCTTTTAAAATGTCTCTTGGTATATGCCACCATCAACGCATCAGGCACCTTATAGAGTCCCCAGTTTTATAAATGCCCCTTGCCAAAATCTCTCCCAACTCTCATGGATACCTGGCACCTCCATCAATCAGGCTAATCTATGCATGTGATGACAACCTGCACAAAGTGGCTACCAGCCGCGGCTCCTCTGTTAAGGCGGAGGAGCGTCACCCCACTGCTTTCTCAGCAGTGCAAAAAATGAAAAATAAAATGATGATAAAACAATGTTATTATCATTTTATTTTTCCTAACTGAGCAGAGTCTAGGGCAGGGCTATCTTGATGGACAGCAGCTGTCACAGGTAGGAGTGGTGGGCATTGTAAGTGCGCATGTCGGTTTGGTGGCTGCTTTATGGTGACTAAACCGACATGCACACTCATATATCTCCAACCTGATCTGTGTTGCACAGCTGGATGGAGATCAAGCACAAGCTCCCAGTCCCTTAGTAAGTGCCAAATCAGGCCTCTCACACCAATCCTGGCATTGCTCTTATGCTGGGTAATAGTATTACGGGCATAAGAGCAGCGTCTGGATTGGCCATGGGGTGTCTGGGAGCCTATGCATTGGTGCTTTGGCTGCTGGGAATTGACAGGAGCAGAAGAGCACCGAGGCGGCAACCAGCAGGTAAGTAGTAATTTTTTTTTTTTTTCTTGTTCCCACCCTGCGCTGCCCCCCCAGCACATCCCCCACACATCCCCACCAGTTTTCCTTCACAGTAGCCGCTACTGGTGGCTACTGCTAATCTCTCACCATAATGCAGCAGAACCAGGTGCCAGAAAAATGTATGAACACACCAAGAAGGGCCTGCCTGAACCATTGTAATATAGGGGATGGCAGTATTCAGAAAACGTACAAGGCGAGGTTAGAACAGAGGACTAGAAGAGACTATGGGGCTCATTTACAAACCCCTTGTGCCGCCATAGCGTAATTTTTTTTACGCTAGGGTGGCACAAACAGTCCCCCACACAGCGCCACATTTACAAACTGGCACAATGAGACCATTGCGCCACATTATTCCTGTGCCATGTATACTGTATACAAGGTAGGTGTTCCCCTGCAAAAAGGCCCACAGTAATTGTAAATACAGCGCTACCAAGGCATCATTAGGAGGGCGCAGGGTGGCGCAAGGAAACTGGCGCATCAATCATGATACGCCAGTTTCGTGTAAATGAGGCCCTATGACCCTTATGTGCTGCTAGTAGAAAGCCTTTAACCCTTTGGCTACCCTATTGACATATAGATGTCATAGAAAACGGCCCCACAACACTCTTATGATATATGAACTGCAGGAACACGAGCCATGAAAGGAAGTGCCCCTTTAATGCCAGCCAAACACTGGCAAAGGTACTGGCAGTCATGTCCACAGATATCCCGGTGGTCAATGGGTTAATATCTGGGGCGTAGCTTTGGGTGAAGGCAGTAAATTCTTGGTTTGGTCTGGGGCCCTGAGTCGGGTCTGCTATATTCATGTTGGTTTTTCTAATCATGAGCCAAAAATGAAAGACAAAACAGTGACTTTTGATGTAAATGAGAGAGACAGAGAGACAGTGATACTCATCTGGTGGTTGAATTTCAAAATGGGAAACCAGATAAGGTAGATTCAATACCGGCTTCCCTGCCTGCCCAAGTGTGTGATCCTAGGCAAATATTTGATTTCATAGAGCCTCCTTTTTATCATCACACATAAGCACACTTAAATACTTGAGTTCAGGGAGTGCGCTGTACAAGCACCTCTTATGCTTGATATAATATACTATAATGGTGCTCCATCTATACTAAGAACCCAGGCCATGTTTAGGGTTTACATGACTACTGACTTGCATCTTTTTTCACTGATTGCACAGGGCAATAACATAGACCCCTGCAGCCCCTGAGGTGCAGGGGGCTCCAACCCATTAAGGGCCCCCTGAACTCTTCAAGGGGCCCCAATTTAGCCCAAGAACACTGTGTATCTGTGGGATATGGGAGACTAAGGGGGCCCTCATCACATTCTGCAGAGGGGCCCCATCATTTGGCATTACACCACTGTAATAGCATTGTCATTGCAGCTTCGAGTTATTAATGTTTCTATAAAGTGAAACATTTAATAAATGTCTGTCCATGCAGTGAAACGCTTCTGCTTGCTCAGAACTTTTTTTTGAAACTCAAGAGATTGTGTCATATTTGTACATTATGTTTGTATGTTTGTTGCACAAGATACATGTCAAATGTTTTGATGGCTTGGCTTGGCTTGAGCATGGACTCTTAGAGCCAAGCCAGACCCATGACTCAGCTCTCCCTAATAGTTTGCCAGCGTGTCCTCCACTATCTGCGACTCAGGCTTCGTCCATGGAGCCATCAGTCTCTTGATAAAATGATTTTTAAAAGGCAAGGCCTAGAAAAGTGGAGCCCTGCTCACATGCACCGATGTGACAACTCTCCCACAGCAGAGACAAACAAGAGTAAGTGCAGGGAAAATACCTTTAAAATAAGTCCAAGGCAGGGGCTCCAGGCTGTTGTGTTGTACATGACCGCAGCCATGTGTTCTTAAGGAAAGCTACAAGGCTCAGGTAGGACGGGCAGGGGCATAGCGTCAGCAGGGGTGTTTGAGGTGTGACACCCCTCAAATGCATTTTAGGTTTACTAGTTGGGGCTGGAGGCTCTGAGTCAGGTCTGTTATGTCTGTGTCAGTTTTATGCACTTCAGTAAGAGGTTTCAACTTGTACATTTTTGGGATCGGGATATATACATATTTTCATAGAAAATAACGAAGGTTACATGGACATTATAGTTAGGTTCCGAATTTACTTGTACAAAACCATAGAAACATCCCAACCCTGAGATCAGAGAGAAAGTGAGAGCTGTTTAGAGAAAGATTTCACAGAGAGAAATTGTGAGAGGAAGAGAGAAAGAAACGTAGAGTTTTTAAAGGATTTGATAAATGATGTACCTCAAATGAGATATTTCTGGACAAATTGAAAAGAAAATATTTTTGTCAATTAAAAAGAATGAGATCACCTTTCAGTATGTATCTTAAGTATTTATAGTTGAAAAGAAACTAAATCAGGAAATGACCACAGACTTACCTAGACTGGAACGCTTAAGCTTCAGTGTGCATGTCTGAGACCTTAACCACTAGGCCACAGATGACTCCTTACTGTGCAGTGCCCAGACTTAGGGCCTCATTATGACTTTGGTAGTCTTTTTGGCAGACCCCTGTGGTGGCGGCTGCCAAAAGACCGCCATGTTGGCGGTAATCTGACCGCCGCATTATGACTCACACTGTGAAGACCGCAATTACACAGCCACAAATCCGACACCACCAGGACATTGGAGGGTGGGGAAGAGGCAGTTCCAGCACAAGCACCGCCACACTGACACTATTCCACGCACTAGATTATGAGCCACAAATCAGTACAGAGGTTCTTGCACTGTGGAAAACCATTGGCGGTTTGAAACGCGGCACTCAGAATCCACCACAGTCAGAACACAACATCACATTGATAGTCACCATAAACACAGATATACATTCCACCCAGCACACACAACACAACTGCACTACCAACACAAAATACACATAACAATCACACACACATATCACAAGCCTCCATCACCCACTACACACCACCAGCACCCCATCAATCACCACACACTGCACACTTACACAAACAACATACAACACAACACCCACCATATCCCCACAAAAACACCCACGGTTCACAGATGATGAGTTGAGGGTCATGGTGGATGAAATCGTCAGGGTAGAGCCACCAATGTTTGTTTCATAGGTCCAGCAAACCTCAATTGCCAAGAAAATGGAGTTGTGGCAGAGAATAGCTGACAGGATCAACTCAGTAGGCAATCATCCACGCACAAGGGAGGACATCAGGAAGAGGTCAACTCCAGAGGCACCGGGTGTGGCTATTAGGGGACTCTGGTTACCCCAACCTGTCCTGGCTACTGACCCCAGTGAGGAATCCCAGGACAAGGGCAGAGGAATGGTACAATGAAGCCCATGGGCGGACTAGGAGGGTGATCGAGTGAACCTTTGGCCTCCTGAAGGCCAGGTTCAGGTGCCTCCATATGACAGGTGGATCCCTAATGTACTCACCAAAGGAGGTGTGCCAGATCATCGTGGCCTGCTGTATGCTTCACAACCTGGCTTTGCGCCGCCAGGTGCCTTTTCTGCAGGAGGATGGTCCAGATGGTGGTGTTGTAGCAGCTGTGGAGTCTGTGGAGAGTGAAGAGGAGGAAGCCGAAGAGGACGACAGAGAACAGGAACACAGTAATACAGCAGTATTTTCAGTGACATACAGGTAAGAGTAGACACCGGCATATTACATTTACTTAATGACTCCTACCTCTCTACTGTCTGACTTTTTCCCCCAGTGTATGGTAACTGTGTTGTGACTTTCCCTTCCGTTTTCAGAGATGTGGGCCCCACTGCGTGACATCTGCTTTGTTTCCCCGTGGACTACAGCTGTGTGACAGCGGTTTGTTAGCATCACAATGTGAATGAACATTTTGGCACGGTCATGTCAAATACATTTGTTCTAAATCACAGCCAGACTCCAGATTGTTTTGTGCAATAAGTGTTTTTATTCAAGTGCTCTAAATTGGATGGGTGGTTGCAAATCGGTGAGGGGTGATGGTGGAGGATTGTCCATGGCAGAGTCCAGACTATCAGTTTCACAGGTGCATTGTCCAAATGCCTGTGGGAAGTGGAGCAGGGGCAGTTTAAGGTTGGACAGGGTGACAATGTGGGACAGTGGGATGACAATCAGGGCGGTATCCTTTGCTGGCGGGGGTCTTGACATCTTACTCTGTCTTCTTCCTGGATCTCAGGGCCCGCTTGCGGGGTGGTTCTCCTTCTGCAGGGGGTGGGGTTCTGGTGGCCTGTTGGTCTTGTGTCGGGGCCACCTGTCCACTAGCACCGGCGGAGGTGGTAGGCAGTTCTTGGTGCATGCTAGTGTCAGGGGCCCTTTGAGGTGCCAGAGTGTCCCGCAATGTCGTGACTACCTCATTCAGGGCCACTACGATGATACCCATGGCAGAACTGATGTTTCTTAGTTCCTCCCTGAACCCCATATACTGTTGCTCCTCCTGAAACCTGGCCAGGACCGTCGCCATCGTCTCCTGGGAGCGGTGGTATGCTCCCATGATGGAGGAGAGGGGCCTTGTGGAGAGTGGGTTCCCTGGGCCTGTCCCCCCCGTCGCACAGCAGCCCTCCCAGTTCCCCTGTTTCCCTGGGTCTCTGTCCCCTGGACCGTGTGCCCACTACCACTGCCCCCAGGTCCCTGTTGTTGTTGGGGTGGTGGGTTAGCCTGGGTTCCCTGTAGTGGTGGACACACCGCTGATTGACGTGTCCTGGGGACAGAGGGATGGGCCCGCTGGGTGGGTGCTGTGCTGGTGTTCCCAGAGGGGGGAAGGTCTGTGGTGGCTTGTGCCTGTGTGAGGGGAACCGACTGTCCCGTGGTCCCCGATGGACCGGGCTGGTCATCTAGATCCAGGGAGACAGAGCTGCTGTCCTCACTGTGGGCCTCTTCTGGGGGTGGAGTGGACATTTGTGGACCCTCCTGCGCGGTGACGTGGCGTTCGGGTCCTGCAGGGGTATAAAAGTATGGTTATTGCTTCTGTGTATGTCATAGCGTGCAATGGGTGGGTGCCCGTGTACCCCAGTGCTGGCATTCCTTTGTGGGGGCTGTTATGACGGTGGTTGGGGGGGGGTTGTATGTGTATGTGCAGTGGGCATGCTTAGGTGATGGGTGTCCATGCTTTGTGGACGCATGCAGGGCTAGGGGTTGGGATAGGTGGGTTGTGATGGTGAGACAGTTGCAAGGAGTGGGATGTGATGGGGGTGAGGGTAAGGGTGGGGGTATGAGTTGGCATGCAGGTGGGGTGGGGTGGGGGGAAGAAGTAGTTAAGATTTGCCTTACCAGAGTCCATTCCTCCGCCTACTCCTGCGAGGCCCTCAGGATGCAGGATGTTCAAGACTTTCTCCTCCCATGTTGTAAATTCTGGGGGAGGAGGTGGAGGTCCGCCGCCAGTCCGCTGCACCGCGATGTTGTGCCTGGATACCATGGAACGCACCTTCCCCCGTAGGTCGTTCCACCTCTTCCTGATGTCGTCCCGATTTCTTGGGTGCTGTCCCACAGCGTTGACCCTGTCCACTATTCTGCTCCATAGCTCCATCTTCCTGGCAATGGTGGTGTGCTGCACCTGTGCCCTGAACAGCTGTGGCTCTACTCGTACAATTTCCTCCACCATGACCCTGAGTTCATCATCAGAGAACCTGGGGTGTCTTTGCGGTGCCATGGGGTGGTGTGGGTGATGTGTAGGGTGGATTGTGTGGTGCTAAGTGTGGTGATGTGTATTGTTGTGTTGTGTGAAGTGCGTGCAAATATTGCTGGGTGACAGTGAATTGGGCGTCTGGGTGCTCGGATGTCTTTTCTCGGTGCGTGTTCACGAATCTCTAGGAGTGGAGGTTTGTGGGTGATGTGGGTGTGTATTTTATATTTAATTGGGTGTGTGGGAGTGGTGTGTGTATGTGTCTCAGGTGTGTGTATTTTGAATTGTCCAATGTGGTAGTATTTTGTAGAAGTGTGTGTATTTTGAGCGCGGCGGTGTGTACCGCCAATGGAATACCGCGGTTGAAAGACCGCCGTGTGGATTCGTGTGTCGTGATAGTGTGGGCGTATTTCTGTTGGCGTGACGGTGGAGGTTTGGTCATCGCCAGTTTCTCGCTGCCCTTTGGTGTGGCGGACTTTGTGGATGTCTGTATTTTGGCGGTTTGCCTGTTGTGGGTCAGAATGACCGTGGCGGTTTACCGCGGCCGTGGCGGTGTTATGGCGGTCTTCTGTACGGCGGTAAGTGCCTTTTACCGCCGAGGTTGGAATGACCACCTAAGTCTCCTGCAGCTTCGCCTTTGTTTTTTGTTCCAAAAGCTAATGGAGAACTTCGAACTTGCATCGACTATAAGGGTTTGAACAAAGTCACCATCAAGAATAAATATCCTTTACCCCTAATTCCGGTCTTATTGGAACAAGTAAAGAGAGCAAAAATCTGCACGAAGCTTGACCTTCGAGGTGCTTATCATTTGGTCAGAATGAGAGAGGGTGACGAATGGAAAACAGCGTTCAAGACAAGATATGGCCTTTTTGAATACACCGTCATGCCTTTTGGTCTGTGTAATGCTCCAGCAGCAGTTCAATTTTTCTTGAATGACGTTCTTTGAGAGTACCTCGACATGTTTGCCATAGTCTACATCGATGACATTTTGATCTACTCAGACAATGAAAACAAACATGTCCAACATGTCAAGAAAATTCTTGCAGTCCTTCGAAAACACCATTTATATTGCAAACTAACCAAGTGTGAGTTTCATGTTACCACAGTTGAGTTTTTAGGGGTTATTCTTACCCCTCAAGGTATGGTGATGGCAGAAAAGAAAGTAAAAGCCGTATCTGATTGGCCCACCCCAAAGACTGTTCGTGATGTACAATGTTTCCTGGGGTTTGCAAATTTTTACCGGAGGTTCATAAATCATTTCTCCCAGACAGTGGCTCCAATCACTAAGCTACTAAGAAAGAAAGAAAAGTTTGTATGGTCCCCAGAAGCTGATCAAGCCTTCTCGACTTTGAAGGAAGCTTTCTCCACTGCCCCAGTCTTGACTCATCCTGATGCGAATCAACCTTTCATAGCGGAAGCTGATGCTTCAGATGTAGCAATAGGAGCCGTCTTATCACAATGAAATAAAGACACTGGTCAACTTCATCCTGTAGCTTATATGTCTCGGAAGTTGAACGAAGCCGAACAGAACTATGTCATTGCTGAAAAAGAGCTTCTGGCGATTCGTGACGCCTTTAAAGAATGGAGACATCATTTGTTGGGTGCAAAATACACTGTCACAGTATATACTGATCATCGTAATCTTCAATTCATGAGTTCCGCCACACTTTTGACCCCTCGGCAATTACGCTGGATGCTTTTTTTTGCCGAATTTGATTTTGTAGTAACCTTCTGGCCTGGTAAAGATAATCGCAAGGCTGACGCCTTGTCCCGTCAAGAGTCTACCACGTTGCCTGCATTTCAAGCCTCCAGAGCTATCATTGCTCCTGACAAGGTTCTATGTATCATAAAAACTGAAGATTTCTTTGAAGAAATTTGCAACTCTTTCACTGTTGAAAAATGGCAAACATGGGCCCAAGCAGATCCCAAACGGTCAATCAGGCAAGGTTTACCCTTTCACGACGCTCGTTTGTTCGTACCCACTACCAAACTTCGCAAGATAGTGTTTCATTGGTTGCATGTTATACCTACGGCAGGTCACCCAGGTACTCCTAAAACTCTTGAACTGATCCAACGCTATTTTTGGTGGCCTACTCTAACAAAAGATATAAAAGCAATGGTAAACAACTGTGAAGTTTGTGCTTGCATTAAAACAAGTCATTCAAAACCAAAAGGGTTGTTACATCCACTTCCAACCCCAAGTCGTCCATGGGAGCACATTTCTTTAGACTTTATTACCGGTCTGCCAGTGGTTCAACAGCATTCAGTAATTCTGGTGGTAGTAGATAGTCTCACGAAATATGGACATTTCATCGCCTGTAAAAAATTGCCCACTTCTAGTGAATTGGCAACTATTTTACTGAACAGAGTGGTTCATTATCATGGACTGCCAAAGATTATCCTCTCCGATCGGGGGTCACAATTTTCCTCCAATTTCTAGAAGACATGGTGTAAACACTCCAAGTGACATCTACGCTATCTACTAGTCACCATCCTCAAACAGATGGTCAAACGGAGAGACTAAATCAGACTTTGAAACAATACCTACGTGCCTACGCTGAAAAGGCACTTCATTCTTGGACATCTATGCTCTGGTTAGCTGAGTTAGCTTACAATAACTCATTCCACACTTCTATTGGCATTACACCCTTTTTTGGTTTATTTGGCTATCATCCTGACACCTTGCCCATCACAATTCCTCAAGAAAGTTCTTTTACTCCAGCTGTGTCAGAAACCATTCAGCATTTACATCAAACCCAGAAACTGATTCAACAGCATTTAGAAAAAGCCAAACAAAAATATAAAAGGCAATATGACAAGAAACATTGTGAGGGACCGCAATATCAACCAGGTGAAAAAGTGTGGCTTTCCACAAAACATATAGACTTCAAGAAGAAGCACATGTTTAACCCCAAATTCATAGGTCCTTATACTGTCCTTCAGCAAATAAATCCGGTGACCTATAAACTACAATTGCCCAGATCCTTACGGATTCATCCAGTGTTCCACACTTCTCTCTTGAAAAAGGCAGTCCAAAAGGTCCACCCTCATCCAGCTCCTGTTCTAGTACAAGGGGAAGAAGAATACGAAGTCAAGAAAGTGTTGGATTCTAAACTGAGAGGGCGTAATCTATGGTACTTAATCTCATGGAAAGGTTATGGTCCTGAAAGTAACTCATGGGTTTCCGCATCTGATGTTCATGCTCCAGTACTTGTGAGACGCTTTCATCGTCTTAATCCAAGCAAACCAGGCCCTAGAGCGCGTCTGGGAGAGGGGAGTACTGTCAACACCAGAGCAGGACGCGCTCTATTGGCGACAAAAATGCAAAAACCCAGCACTCTCAAAACAACATAATTTATGCATTGTGCTGATATGTTGTGGTTTAACCTTTTGCATTGCAGAGTTCAATCCTGAAAACTTATTTTTAATATGCTTACAAATACTGTTCCTTTGCAATGTATTGCTGCAGGTTTTCAGAGTGTGTTAGGGTCTGGCCCCTTTCCAGGGCTTTCCAGAGACTTTCCCTGCAACATACTTGGGCGTGGTTCTGGGCTGGGCCAAGACTCTATAAAAGAGAGCCAGCCCAACTCCCAGTGCTCACTATTAAGAGGTCCCGGTGAAGAGCAGCAGCTTCTTCCTGAGCTCCTGTCCCGGCGGCCTATTTGGAACTTCCAGTCTTCTGCCCTTCATCCTTCATTGGTGATCATTGTTCCAGGCGGTAAGATTCCGACACCGTTATTGAGAATTTTCATATTCTTGGTTTAATTCATAAATGAGTAACAGATTACTTGCGCGCTACCATTTCTTGACATTTATATGGTAGTTTACAAATAGGCAAGACGTGCAATTTGTTTCATAAAGGTTTGACTTTGTTATTTATTGCGTGCTACCATTTCTTGACATTGGCATGGTGGCTTAAGAATCGGCAAGATGCGCGATTCGTTTTATGGTGTTTAAACATTGTTGTCCATTGCGCGCTACTATTTCTTGACATTTACATGATGTTTTACGAATTGGCAAGACGCGCAACTCGTTTCATGAGGATTTAACTTTGTTGTTCATTGCGCGCTACAATTTCTTGACATTTACATGGTGGCTTAAGAATCGGCAAAAAAAGCGCGATTCGTTTCATTGTACTTTGATCTTGTTATTTATTGTGAGCTGTTATTTCTTGACATTTACATCGTGTTTTACGAATCAGCAAGACGCGCCATTCAATTAATGATGATTTGACTTTGATATTCATTGCGTGCTACCATTTCTTGGTATTTTACATGGTGACACTCGAATCGGCAAGACGCACGATTCTCTCCTTGAGTTTATTTCATGTTGTTTATTGTATGCCACTATTCTAAGATATTTATTATGTAATATTCGAGTTGACAAGTTATGTGATTTGTTTCCTGAATCCATATTGTGTTATTCATGGTGCACAATCCTTTTATGGTGTTTACTATATATATATATATATACATATCTGCAAAATGCGCAATTTGTGTTGAAACATTTTAAGAATGCACAGAAGGCCAGAGTTTCTAGATCCAATGTTGTATGGTCCTAGTATACATTCTCAAAACAGGATTTATATGACTGGTTTAAAATTTAGTCAGAATGTTTTTTCTGATTCTCATGTAAAGGAAAGTACTTGAATAAGAAAGTTTTCATTTAATTCATCTTGATTCCCTTACAGGTATCCGGCCATCTTGAAACTTAGTCATTTTAAATTTAACTCTTAGATTGTTCATGTTTTCAGAGTGACTAGGCTTAGAATCATAATCTAGTATTGATTTCAGGAGATATAATTTTCATATCGTGTGTTCTAACCTTTATCTTACTACAGGTCTCCTTCCCAGCTGTTCCCTTCCTAATCCCCTCTTCCCCTCTTGAACTCTCTCAGTCTCTGTGAGTTATCTATCAGAGTCTTGGAGCTGTTCAGTGGTGGACGTGTTGGGAACGTGCACAGACCCCGAGGATCTGGTGACTCTGACACACATCAATGCATGAGATGTGCACAAAATGGCAGCCGCTGTCCTGCAGCACTGGACAGATGGAAGTGACCGAAGTCAGCCAGCGTATGTCGTAATGGCGGTAGGTAGTCGCAACCGCTGTTCAACTTGTCATTGGTGAACATTGCTGCCATTGGGAATTGGGGTCAATGACGATGACCACCGGCGGTGACGGCCCTGTACGTGGCAGCCATGACCGCCATTTTCTGCAGCCTTACTCACTTGACTCCTGACACTGTTTCCAGCAAGACCTCCAAGACCTGAGCTGCTGTGTACTGTCTCTGGGAGCCATCATGCCACGTCCTACAGGTGATAGGGCCCCAGCCTTCACCCCAGAAGAGCTGGAGAAGCTTGTGTACAGGGATCTACCCCTGTCTGGACAGCTATATGGGGCACCAGGGGAACAGGTGAGCCCAATGCCATAGTCATGTGTGATGGGTGTGTGTGTGACGTTGAATGTGGCAAGTGTACCGGTGAGGGAGTATAGATGCCTGCAGAGGTCATGAAGTGAAGGCGTGTCGGCAGTGAGGATGGGTATGTGTGGGCACTTGGCAGGTCTGAAGTGTATACCCCTCTCCTGTTGTTATGGTACCAGTGTACATGGCTTTCTCCTTTTGTTTGTGTCATCCATGCAGGTGAATGCCTATCAGAAGAAAGAGATCTGGCGTGAAATGGCCAAGGAAGTGCGGACCCTGGGGGTCCATAGCTGGTGGAGCACCCATTTTCGCAAGCGGCAGGAGGACCTGAGGCCCAGCTGGGGATGTCCTCCCAACGAGGGAGGTATGCCTGTCGGACCCTGACCCCCCTAATGGCCTGCTTATTGGCAGTGGCCTACCCTGAGGTGGATGGGCGTTTGAGGGCAGCACAGCAGCCACAAGGGGATAAGTACTGACTGTAACCTGGGACTTGCATAGAGTTTATGGGATTAGCTGCCTCATTGCGGCTATAGTGAAAATGTAGTCAATGCTACATGAAAATAGACTTAGGGGTAATGGGTAGTAACCAGCTGGTGTGAGCATTAGTTGTAGATGTGTCTTGATGGTTTGCTGTCAGTGGATGTACTTCTCCCATGTCCAGTACTCTCCATGTCTGCATTGTGGAGTTGGTGTACGCAGATTGGCACATGTGTGATTCCATCCTGCCTTTACTATGAATGTGAGCTTTTGTACCACCCTAGCCATTGAGTATGACCTGCTCCATCCCTCGGCATTTGGACATTTGTGGCTCTAAGCTGTCATAGTTTGACTCTTGCTCTAGGCAAGACTGCTGGTTTAAGGATGACAGTACTTACGTTTGTAGACGACTATGCCAATCCTACAATAAGTTGCAACTGTCGTCCCAACCCTTCTGGATCACAAGCAGCACTTCACCAAAAGCCCAAACAGTAAAAGGTGATTTGTGGCAGCCTTTATGCATAGACTCAAGAGTGCGACTTCTCAGGAAGTGTTGTGGTTTCTCACATTAACAACATGTCTCAATCAAACACAGGCAATGAAGGAGATGCAATAAAGTGTCCAATAGGTTTTATTAACAAAACTGCAATCTACGATAAGTGGCATGGGCTGCAATGATAAGGATAATGAATAATGCAAGAAACAGAATTGTGAACACGAGAGTCATTAACACAAAGACCCCCACCATCTTGCAATAACATAAAATCACATGAGCTATGAAATATGTCCTAATACCCTAGTGTGATGAAACTAACCCCTAACTTGAAGAGAGCTAGGTGTGTTAAACCTAATCTGCAAATGCCATGTTCATGAGAAGAGCCCTACTTTCCCGGGAACGCGGAGCAGGGGTAGGTGCTAACCACCTAGTGGATCTGGAGAGCGGGTTAATTATACCAGTTCGGACCACTGATGCTCGCCGCTATCCCAATGGGGCCCATCCTTTAATACATTGAGTGTTCCTGTGAAATGAGTTGATTACCAATTAGGTTATAACATGTGGATTAGGTACGCTTTAGTCCTGACGAATCGCACCAATCTTAAATGACTTTACTTGCGAGAAACATGTTGACCTTTGTAGTGGCATTATAGGGATTTCTGTACTGACACTTTTAACATTCCCTGAATCTAGGGACTGTAGACTTAACTTTAATTTTTGTCCTTTGAGGGTGGATTAGACATTACTACTAATCCTTCCCCACATTACAGTTTTTAATCATGACAGGGGTCTGAGTTTGATTAAAAATGAATTTTGCAGACCTCTAGCCATTTTTACTTTCACACACCCATATACCAATCCCATATTCCAGCACTCAACAACCAGCATTTCTATATCCAAACGATCTCCGGCAAAGAGCCCCCGCGAGGGGCCCGTCAGGCATTGCAGTGCCGGCCTGACAAGGAGCAAAAGCCCGATGATGAAGCATGTCACCAATTGGTGAGTGAGGACTCTTGTTCTAAAGAAAGCAGATTCACAGGATCCATTTTTTATCCACTGAACCTGTATAGAATTCACTGTCTGGAACTGTGTACTTTTGGCTTCAAGAGAAGAGCCCCTCAACCCTCGTTACCTTGGAATGAGGGCTCTAGCTCAGACTCCGTAGGGACATGAAAAAAGGGTCAGCGTCAAGGTGACGTGTAGCATGGATAGCGTCGATGGCATCTGGTAGGAATCCCTCTGACTATCTGTCTATGTGAGGTGCAGTTATACAGATCTGCTCGGGCCCCTGACATACGTCTGTTCCGAAACAATAGATAACAAGACATTCTTGGGGCAGCAATTACATAAACAATTCCAAAAGCACAAAGTGGGAAAGTACCTAATGCGAATACCTACATCTTATCTATCTCTGGCGCTGATAGTGACGCCTTAGCAAAGTGTCACTGACAGCAGGAAATTAAAACATAGTCCTAACTACAAACAATGCAGCCATCTTAGAAAGATATAATTAAATAATTGTGCTAAAACAGAGCAAGCTAAATAGGGTAAAAGTCACTGAGTGACAGGGGCACAGGTCTGCAAGCCAGAAGGCTATTCTAACTCCTGCTTCCCATTAAAACAAAATAGGATTCACTACAAAGGTTTCAGTTCTCTCCCATATGTATGGCACACCGGTGTTTGCAACATTGTGACTCTGCTTTTAACATAGGGACAAAAGTAATCAGGTCCTGGTAATGGTATTGACTCCATGTGAGTCAGCCATTACATTTCGACCACAGATATGGCTTGTGTATGACTGGACTAATGGCTTGCAACTTGTATCCCCGTATATTGGTTATCTACTATTCATTGGATATATGAAGGTTAGTTAAGTAGGCTCATTTGTAATGTAGATTTTAAATGGTCTGATTACAAACATCATGCATTTGTAAGTGCTAGACTTGTGGGGATGAAACCTTAAACACAATGGGATGGTACTAGAGGTGGTCATTGCCTAGACAGACCCCTTCATTCACAATGTGTAATGTAAATACCATGTATGCCAATGCACTAGCAGTTACAGTGCTACATAGCTTATTGTCTGCCTACATCATGTCCCAGTTGTTACTTGGGGGCACATCTGATGAAGTGTGAACATGTCAGCTAGCCCTGGCCTCGCTGAAGTAGGTGATTAGGACAGGATTGGGTTTTGTATTACTAATGATATATTGATGTGAGATGTATGTTGCATTGCCACTGCTAGGACAGCCCTAGTTAGTAGTGTGATGTGTTGTCAGTGCCAAGGCAGTACTATTGGGCCATATATGCATATTGCTACCATATATTGAGCGTCAGAGATGTGTGGTGTCAGGGCTTAGGTTCAGGTAGTCTCTAGTCAGGAATGATGTGGTTGAGGGTGGTGTTTTGATGTGAAGTCCTACTGGTGGCAATGCATGTGTGGTGGCTTTGTCTGTGGATCATGATGTCGTATGTGTTTTTCTGATGTTCATCAGTTGTGATACTGCACTCAGTGAATGGGTATAGATGTGTTATATGTGCAATATGGGCCATTGTAGATGTACTTATATGTATGGTTAGTTGTGATAGATATGTTAGTGGGATTTGGAGATAGTTCTCTATGATTGGTTTAGATCAAACACATGCCTGTAGCCAGTACTTGTAATTTACACATCACATGTCACCTGTGTAGATATTCAACTTGTAGTGGTTTAATCAGTCATTAGTGAGAAACTACCATTATTGCACAGAGTGTTATGTCAGCCATGTAATGTGACAGACAGATGCTGTGTTGTGTGTGAGTGTAGTAGTATTCACTGTCTTGGATATCTCACAAAGGCTATGGACTGATCAGCTGTTGTAACTGTACAGGCCTGATGTGTTAGGTTCATTCCGCTGCACTTCCAGTAGGTGATAGGAGTATGGAGAGCTCTTATCTGAATTCAGGTAGACATTGGTACTTCACCAAGGACATGATGTGCATACAGACATGGCTATGGTGGTGATCATGTGTATGACTTCAGTGGTGCAGACCTACTTGGATGCTGATGTGAGTTTGAGGGTTGGCACACAGGGGTGGGTATTGGTGAAATGTTGTGACATGATGTAGGACATGTGTATTGGCACCGGAGATTGTCTAAGCAGGATATGTATAGTCACAGATGTGCTTGCTTACAAGTGTGTATGTGAAGTATGTGTTAACCCTCTCTCTCTCCATCTCTCTCCCTCACTCCTTTACTTTCTCTATTTGTGTGCATCAGCATCGGAAGGCAAAGGAGAAGGGGTACAGGTGAGTGTGGATGCTGCAGGCCACGGGACCCGGAGTGCTGCTACCAGTGACAGGGAGGGACCCAGTGGCATCGAGGGCTAGGGGAGTGCCAAGGAGGAGACCGGATCATCCACATCATTTTCGGAATCCTCGTCCAGTGGACAATCTCTGTCGGTGGTGGACCCTTCTGGAATCACCCAAGCACCATCATTGTCCACCACTCCCTTACTACCACCGTAGCTCCACACCAGTTGCCCGTGCCCGCTCACCCAGGAGGGTGAGTGTCTCCTTCACCGCAGGCACCTCTGCCCCTGCCCCAGTCAGCCCTGCTTCCCTCAGTGAGGAGGCTATTGACCTCCTGAGGTCAATCTCTCTGGGTCAGTCGACCATCATGGATGCCATCCAAGGACTGGCAGCTCAAGTCCAGCACAGCAATGCGTTCCTGGAGGGCATTCACAGTGCACTGGCTGGCCTACAGAGATCCTTTCAGGCTTTGGCCTCCACACTGACGGCAGCCAGTCACCCTTTGTCTACCATCCCCCTCCACCCACCTCTACCCAAACCCAAACCCCTCTTCCCAAACCCAGCCAAAGCACACAGACACACAAGCATGCATCTACAGCAACAGTCAAAAGTACCACTGACAAAGACAAGCAGCACAAGACCCACCACCGGCATGCACACAAACAACACCCACCTGCAGACACACCAACATTCACTACCTGCACCGACTCCCCCACCACCCATCCTTCACAGACACTACACCAGACACACCTGCACCCACCACACCAACTTTGACAGATCTAGCCACAACTCCTACTCACAGTCAGCACAATAGCAGGCCAACAGACATCCACCACAGTCACCACAACCACTGACACACCCACATGCGGAACATCTACCATACCTGCAGTCACCCATCCAGCATGGCATCCCCCAGCTCCTCCTTCCCCACTCCTCCCAAAACACATAAACGCCCACACTCACCCACCCAACAGACACTCAGCACCCACAAGCATTCATCGCACGCACTTGCACCCAAGTCATCCAGAACTACACCTCTTACAACCATTCCCTCTCCCTCCACTCCCAAACCCTTTTGCCGTGACCGCCGCAGTATGTCTAAAAAGCATTTCCTCTCAGTGTTTTCCTTGTTCCCTACTCCCCACCCACCCTGTGAAACTCCCAAATGATCTGTATCCCTCCCCAAGTCCAGCCTTTCCACCTCAAAGTCTTCCCCTGCCCCCGCTAGTGCCCCTCGCAGGCCCAAACCCAAAGACATCCCTCCCAAACCCATACCCCCTTCATCCCCCCCAACCCCTGAGTTGCCTGCCTGCCCCTGTGATGCCCCTAACCCTGCGGAGGGCATTTGGCAGTCAGAAGTCAAGTAGGGGCACACAGAGCTGCCGTTTGGACATTGGACAGCCCTATGGACTGATATCTGCTTCTAGTTATTTATTTTCTTGCCAAAAATACTGCTTTTAATACATCTTGCCCAACCTGTTCTTGGCTTTCATGGTAAATAACTTGTCTTGCCTTTCTTTCCACATGGCTATATAGAATTTGGTATGTTTGGTTTGTTTGTGTGTGATGTGTGTGTTTGTGTAGGCAGTGCTATCTGTAGTGTCTCGCCTGCATGTGTTTGTGTGTGCAGCCCTGGCTGGTTGTGCTGGTTGTGTTGATAAATTGTGTATTATTTATGTTGAGATGTGTAATATGGTGCTGTGTATCCTTGTGTGGTTGTGTGTGTGTGTGGTGATGGATATGTCAGTTGGTGGTGTACCACCAAGGATTCCGCCGCGGACGAACCACCACAAAAACCCTGGCGGAAACCAACGCTATAAAATGAGACACCCACCTTCAGGAGCACAAACCAGTCTGCAGCCGCCATGGAACCCGAACTGGAAGTTCTCCCACTACTCTTGCTCGCACAACAACTCCTGAACCTGGTCCCCGCTGGCCTGTGGTAGCCTGACCGCACTGACGGTACTGACGGTAGTTTGGCTATCTTCTTTTAGGAAAGACCGCCATGCTCATAATATGGCAGTCTTCTCCGCTGGCCCGTTGGCAGTATGACCGCCGCCAACATGGTGGTCGTGGAATCACCAAACTCGTAATGACCCCCTTAGTTATGACATTCAACCCACAAATTTTGAGGGGTAAAATACTTCAATATTCCATCATTAGGAATGTTTAACAGTCAAAACACTAAAAAATAAACAGACACACTGTCATGAGATACTAGGATTTGAACCTTCAACCTACTGAGAGTCCAAGAGCATTTACCATTAGGCCAGAAGTGACCATTGTCTGCTGTCCATTAAAAAGTAAATATAACATTGGTGCCAAACTTCTTGCTAGTTTGATGCTTGGAAGTCATTGCATGGAGTGACTATTGCAATAAAAATCTCTCTCTATCTCTCTCTCGCTCGAGAGATAGAGAAAGAGAGAGAGAGAGAGAGTGTGTGACAGGACCGTGGGAGGAGCCTCAAGGCCCCTGCAGTCCCATAAGCAGGTAGCTGCTTGAAATTTCAGCTCCTTGCTTGCAGGAGCAATGTTTTCTTCTGTTTCCCTGCACACATATTTGGTGCAGGGAAACAGATGAACACTCCGCTTTCTGCAAGTAAGACCTATTTGACAGCTCTCACTTGCAGAAAATGGAGAGTTTGCTCCCACTTTGCTGGAGCTGTCAAAGCTCCTGCCAAGTCAGAGCAAACAGCTATGTCCCGGAGGTGGGCACCCCAGGACATAGTAGGAGCCGGCCCTAGGGGGTGACGGTCCCCAGGGCCATTATTGGCTCCCCAAGGAGCAAAACTGTGCTAATGCAGTTTTGCGTGAAAAAGTATTAATCTGCCCCTAAGTGCCTTGACAAAGGTAGTACTGTATCACATAAAATCTGTGCCCCCATAAAGCTCCAGTGCAGTGGAGGTATGAGCATGGGGACCCCTTAAATGTTACACCCCAAAATGTTACATCAACAATGCGCCTACGGGTTGATGAACCGGCAGTGTAGCGCCATTTTCTGGCGCACAACCCCCATGGACATGGCTCCTGTCTTAGTAAAGATAGGGGCCATGCCCACCACCCCAATGGCCATGCCCAGGGGACAAACGTCCCCTGGGCATGGCCATTGGGGCCAGCGAGGTGCACGGGCCCCAAGTCAGGACCCCCAAGCAGGGTAGAAGAAAAAATATATATACTTACCAGGACTTACCTGGGATGGGTCCCCCATCCTTAGGTGTCCTCGTGGTGTGGGTGGGGGTGGGTGGGATTGTCCCTGGGGCAAGGGAAGGGCACCTGTGGGCACTTTCCATGGTCTCTGACCATGGAAATATGCCTACAGGTCCCCTTACGCCTGCCCATACCCAGGCATTGAATAATGCCGCTAAGCAGGCTTAGAGCCATTATTTAAGGCCCCCATGCCTCTCATGCTGGATTTTAGCATGGAGGGATAAATATGGCGCAAAGGCCATATTGTCCTTTTCTGGACGGGAATGCCTACCTTGCATCTCATTGACGCAAGGTAGGTGTTCACGTCCAGAAAACAACGTTAACTCCATAACTTTGGCCCTAGACGTGTCTAGCGCCAAAGTATAAATATGGAGTTAGGTTTGCGCTGAATGAGCGTAAAAAAATGATGCTAATTCAGCACAAACTGAGTATAAATATGGGCCTTAGCCTTCGTCCTCTGCATGGTCATGGAGTTCCTCAGTGACTTGCCATATCTGATAATGTACAGCTGGGAGACAATGCTCCATCAGGAGTATGACACGCTATATAAATGCAATTACACTACCATATGTGACAAAGTAAATAACTCCTCAATATCTATAGTTAAAGTTATCTCACAAACTAAAAGTGTTTTGAATTGATTTCAAATAACATTGAACCTGTTTGATGAATCTTAATGAATATTTCCAAAGTAGGAATTCATCAACCTGTGAATGTGTTCACTTTAAAGGAGACCAGTCAAGGACAGCCAAAGTTATAGGGGCAGAGCGTTGGGGGGGAGTTTAAAATGTGCATTTTCTTTTTATAAGTAGAAAATAAATTTGTAAGCTAGCCTAGAGCATTAACTGCAGAAGTGAACTGCAGCAAATCTTACAGGAAATAAGGGTGTAGCCGAACTTCAGTTTCTTTTGAGGTATTATGTACCTCTATAGAGTAATTCCTGTGAAATTTGACACAGTAGAAATATGCAACATGACGTTGAAAGGGTTACATTCAGCGTGTTGTATATCTTCCTTATTTAAGAATCAAATGTTGAAAAATGAGTGTGAGCCGCGAGATTTAAAAAAAAAAACATAAAAAACAGCCACAGATGCCTTTAGCATTTATTTTTATTGAAAATGCTCTGTGGGGATAGCAAGCCCTACAGAGCAATTTTATTTTTTGGGTCTAGCCTACAGACAGCTTTAGCTGACTCTCCAATCTTTTGTAGGAAAAATATTCATAAACATAGATACATACATACATACATACTTACATACACAGCTGGCCTTGGGTCAGCTCTTTCCATTTATTGGTCTCTTCAGCTGTCCTTCACCTACTGCTTCCATCTACCACAGCACATAGCATGGGGCAATGGGCCAGCACACTTCAGGCATTGGCTCTCTTGCATTGTGAGTGACAGCATTTTGCCTGATCACATGTACACATGTGCCTAAAAAGTAGCATACTTTAGAGCCAGGGATGGCAGGCCTATACTTTATGTTGCCTTTGTTTTCTTCTTTCTATTCTTTACTCTTATACATTTTTTGTCATTCTTGTGTGTTTAACGTTTGTCTTCATATTACGATAAGCCAATAATACCCTTCCTTGGCACCACGAACAACCAAATTTTCCAGTGATGTGCTTTGAAACTAAAAAGGGATTCTTTACCATTAATCACCCATACAGTTCTAATTAATTATATGTAATGGTTATTTTTTTTTAACTTTACCATTTTTACTGTACGCGTATGGCCACCACATTTAGTTGACACTTTTTTTTAGTAGCACGTGCATCCAATGAAATATAAAACATGAAACCATTGCACCACCTTGCAATGGTCAGACCTATTGGCTTTGCCAGCATTAAATTGTTTTCAGTCTACAGGGAATAGCATGTCGACATAAACTTATTTTTAAGACAGTTGTGTGAAACCTTCACAGTTTTTCCTGAAGTAACAAGGCACGCACGGTGCCTGACGAGAAGAATTTGAAAGCTGCCCAGCTGCTCCAATCACATTTGAAGCTGGGTTGAAGGTCCCTACGACAGAAGCGAATTCTCCATCTTAACGTGTTTAGTAGCAAAACATGTATAAGCAGGCGAACAACACAATAATGCATGCACAGAAATGATAATTGACAAGTTTCAAACACAAGCTTTTCCTTTCTTCTTAACTTTATTAGTCAAAACTAAAAGATGAAAGCATATACATACAATAAAACAGAACACATCAGTTCCTAATTCATTCCGTAATATTCATGTTTTCCTGGTTAGCCAGGATATAGCCCAATCCCTCAAAAGTAAGTCAAAACATTCATTTTTGCCATTTCCCATGTGTATTGCTTCTGCTCTGCAAAGACAATGCTTTACCTCTTGCCACCATTTGGGTCAGTTTGGTGCAATTTATTTATTCTTACCATGGTTTTAGTGTCCTGCATTTTAAGTTATTAGTGCTCTTTAGAATAAAACTGAGAATGGCAATTTACAGCGATAGCACGATACAACTGAGCACAGTTAGAACAGTGACTTTGCAAAGAAGACTCTGGATTACATGGGAGACATGCTAAGATAGGTATAAACAGAAGAGGTGGGTTTTTAGTTTTTGACTAAAAGGGGGCCAGACAGCTTTTTCTGATCTAGCATTTCTCTGGTGAGCTGGAGCCTTTGGAGGCAGGGTTTTAGGTCTCTTGTGAGACAGCACATGCTCTATCACTTGCAAGACATTATGTTTCCATACGGGGGCTTAAAGTCCACCCATTGCTTACCATTGTTTTGTTGACCTCTTCGTGCATTTATCCCTCCTCTAGAGCATGGCCCATGTACTGCTTTCTTGCGGCAACCAATGTCTTTCCAATGCATGCATGCTTTCAGAGTTACTTTTGAAAAGTTTAGTTGAAGCACTCTATAAAAGTGTACGTGTTTGCAGGCCATCTCCCTCCTGTCATGCTCAACACATTGCTGCTTGCCCCTTTCCACCCTCCTGTCCCTCTCCATGTTACATGAAACAGAGTGTGGGAAAAAGTCACAAGCTGACCCTACCAAGGCTAATACCCTTTTACATAAAACAGGCACATCACATGAGGTTTGTGGCCATCAAGCTTGTACCTTATGCAACTTTGTCATTGTTAGGTGCAGACAGAAGAGGAACATTTGCAGTGACAGAGTGCACCCGAAGCACGCGTGACATGTGACAATCCTAAAGCAGCCCACTGGCTCATCACCTACTAATCCATAGGTACGATGTCACAGCCCCCAACACATTCATGTACCCTGTCTGTAGCTGCAAATGTAGACTTAACGTGTGCAGACCCTTGAGACAGAACAGCCTTTTAAACAAGGAGCACTGTCTCCATGAATGGGGAGTTGTTCTTTGAAAAGGTACAAGCAAGACTGAAAGTCCCACAATGCAACGTGCTGCTGATACATGTTGCAAGCAGGTGGATGCATGCCATGGGTTGCGCTGGTGAGGCAAGTGTAATGTGAGATAAATGCTCTCTGGCATCACTGAGATAGATCAAGAGCAGGGCCCTGTTTCTGATGGCGCATTTTTTTTTAGGAGGAGGAGCAGTTTTACATGCCTATCTCAACATAACAAGTTGTTATATTATCTATTCTTCTGTATGGCACATCTGTCATTAACAGGACCTTACTGCGCTTGATGTTTCATTGTAATTTCATGAGGGAATTATGACGTCTCCAAATTGTCCTGTCTCCTAGGTTGCCTTTTTTCAATATTTCCTTTTGTCTGTTTAAACATATTTTATGCAGGATTTTGGAAAAATACTGTTGGCTTTACATGCGTTTGGAGAAATAGGGGGACATAAACATCTAAACAAACTATCTCACATGCACCAGCTCAGACACATAAAAGCACACCTCACACAAATACCTAAACCCACCACCTCACACCTACAACTCTACCACCACCACCCCCCACCACCACCATACCAACCTACCACCAGTACCCTACAAACATCATCCTGCCATCATACTACCACCACCAGCCTACCATTGTCACCTCACCAACACCACCCTTCCACCACCATCATACACCACTACCACCAACACACCGCCACGACCCTCCTACCACTACTACCATACAATCCTACCACAACCATGCCACCCTACCACCACACCACACTACCACCAACCTAATGACAACCACCACCCTAACTAACCTACCACTGCTACTGCTTTACCATTACCACCCTACCTTCATTATTTAATGCCTGGTCAGACCAGGCATTAAAGTGCTGGCAGGCCCATTTCCATGGGGAAACACCATGGAATGGGCACATAGATCCCAGCCCCCAGCATCACCACCACCCACACCACAGGGACTTACCTGTGTAAGTGTATGTGTAAGTGTGTGGTGTGCCACTAGGGCCCATTACATGAGGCCCCCTGGCTGGCACTGGGTATGTTGGGATTGCCCTGGGCACACTGGCCCCCTGTGGTGGGCTTTGGGGTTGTGGTAATGACTCCTGTCTATACTTAGACAGGAGTTATTTGTTGGGTGCTTGTGCATCAAAAAATGTTGCTAGGCTGACTAGTTGCAGATATTTTGCAGCTAATCAGCCTACTGTCATTTTTAACCCACTAACGCCATTTCCCCTAACGCTTTCCGTCACCGTCTAGCATATTTTTTTCAAGCGTTACCCATTCTTTAGCGCCATCATGCGTAATTTCTTAAATATGGTGCACAGATGGCGTTAGCTCGTGTTAAGAAAAATGATGCATAACAGCGCTAGTGCGATTGTGCATCATTTTCCTTAAATATGGGCCTCAATCACATAACCAGCAGATTCTTCACAGTCATGGCTTGCCACCTAGGTGACTCTTCCAACATTATCTACCACTGCTCCTGGACAAGCCTCCTGGATTTTTTCACAGGACAAACCCACTTACTTCCCAGTACAAGGAATCCCGGGCCAACTTGTATGCTGAGGCCCTAAATAACACCATGACATTGTCAGCCCTAAAGATGGATCCCCTGTGGCACGCTTTTAGGGAAGGGTCTGGGCAACTAGGCCATGACTTGACCTCGGGCAGAAGCACAATTCTTCCCCACCTCCCCGGAGCATTGTAGGTGTGAAGGGCAAATGACCGTTGCTATAGCTTTCAGCCCCAAGCCCTACTGATCACCGCAGTACAACTGCCCTTATGTAAAAATGGAAGCCAATCCAACATTCACCTGCCTTTTGAATGTCTGGTGCCAAGGACTCTGCCTCCTTTATGGACGACCACAAGTCTACCTTGCACAAGGTAGATGGTTAACTGACCATCTGGGACCCCCTTACCACAAAGTCCCTTTTCACGCTGCTGAAAATTGCCGCTCTGAAAAAGCTAGCAGTGAGTCAAGACATAACTGATTACCCTGGGAGGACAAGCGTACACCATCCCTGTGAAAATATTGGTCACCTTTTCCTGTGTGCCCCCTTCTGCCATTTCTCTCTTTAGGATGTCTGGGTTGTTATTCTCTACAGACTCTAGCTCTGGGCACCAGACTTGAGTGTGTTTTTATTTCAGACTTTCAGTTCTGGGCCCTACACTATGGAATGTTCTCTCCATCAGATAATGCCTGTTCAGGGCCCCAAACTGTGGAATATCCTTTCCCCATGTTGTTCCTAGCCCATATTTTAGCATCTGCCTTCTTTCCAACTTTCAGTTTGTGGCCCAAGACACTGGAACTTCCTCTACAACACACACTCTGCTCAGGATCTCCAACACTGGGATTTTATTTCACATGTACACTCTGTTGACGACCCAGGCACTGGAACATTTCTCCCTTAAGATTTGGTTCTTGGTCTCAGACTCTTGAATGTTCTTCTCTTCATCTTCAACCTGTCCAGGCTACCAGACTGAAAGATTTTTCCTTCAGACATGGTGTTGAGGTCCTTATACTTTGGAGTGTACTTTCGACAAAGACCTTTAAGACTGTTCAGTGTTTAAGGGCCGGGAATCTTCTGCTGGGACTGTCAGGCTTTACCTCCTTAGCTGAGCAGATTTTTATTTTTTTGGGGGTTGGAAGAGTTAGAAGCTACTTATTAACACTCAAAGGCAAGCTATTTCATGCCCTCACCTTCTCGACTAAAAGGCTTTTTCTTGCCCCCCATCTCCACAGGAAGTTAGAAAGATGGTTATGCCTAATTCCTTTTCTTGTAACGTTCACATCACCTCATTTTCTGCGAAACACCATGGCTTTAGGTACCTCGGGATGAGGGATGCCCTTTTTAGCATCCCAACCATGGTTCCTTTAAAAATGCGTGTATTTCCCGCGCTATTTTTGCAATGCTAATAAGGCACTCTTTGACATATTGCTTCGCTGTCAAAACTTGGATTATCTCACTATAGCCTGTTAATATCCAATGATCAGGCAGATCTCTTCGGTGCACACATGCGTTTCCTGTGCGCGCACACACACACACCTAGGGGCTTCCCGTTGAACAGCCCGGCACAACTCAAGCACAATATTTAAGTAATAATGATCTGTTCCTGTGGGTGGGAGGGAGTTTGCCTTTCTGTCTGGGCCCCAGACACTCACCTGCAGCAGCCTTCTCCTCCCCCTGTTGAACTCCAGGGACTGCGGAGAGAGATGTTTTCACAGAAATCCCCTGGGCTCTTCCCACAAGCCCTAAATCCCCAGTCCGGGCCTTGTCTGCAGGGCCCTCTGACACGCCGCATGCCGGAACAGCGTCCCTCTTGCCTATGCATCAGCCATCCATTGCTGGCGCCTGACATGTCCCCCACATAAAACCGTAAGAGAGGGATAAAATATCTGTCTCTGGGCGCGGATAAAGCTTTTCCTCCCTCCTGATCTATAGGATATAAAAGAAAGCTACGGCTTTCGCTGGCCGGCTCCCCTCCTGCTGGAGCTGCTCTGCTCAGACGCACAATGAAGATGGATGGGTGGCCAGCTCCTTCCTGTGGGCGCCTCCTACTCTCCTCCCTACCTTTCACATAGTCTAGGTGATCCATTCTGCAGTGCTCCGGGTCTCCCTTGTACTCCCCACCACAGGTATGGGGCGGTCCAAACCTGTTCCACACAGAACGCAGCGGAATGCTTGTGAGAAACTACAATTCTACCATATACTTTGAAAATTCTGCACGTTTCATGTACCACCGTGGCGATTTTTTTTTTGTTTCTTGTGACCATAGAATAGGGTGAAATTAAAGAAATGTATACATTTCCCACTTACTGTCAGCAATTATTGTTCTTTTCTGACTAGTTGTTTTATTTACTTTTAATACTTTGAGATGAAGTGTCCTGAAATATTAATGTCTTTACTTTATTTCGTATGTTTAGCACTACATGCGCTAAGCGTTGTTTGACAGCGCTTGCCGACTTAAAAGTAGAACCAAGTAGTATAGATTGATCAGTCTTTACATACACCTATGTATCAGCAAATCTCTTGAGATATTAGGCCGGGTTCAAAAGGGCCATTCACCCTGAGGATAGGAACATAGAAAAAGAGTCTCAATAATGGTTATATTGTCACCTCAACTCACTATGAACCAATACGTGAAGATATAAATGTGCTGCCACCTTTGTGGGCGTTGCAAGACTTGTGCCTTTGTCCACGAAGGCAGCTTATGCCTCAATCAATTTTTGAATTGCCTTCCAACAAATCCAATCCTTTATGCATTATCATGTGTGAATGCGGAAAACTTCATGGAGGGAGCACTACACCAGCATTCAACATGTGAATATTGTGGACCATTAAAATCAATGAATAACTATATGTCACCATATTCCGTACTGGACAGCAATATAAGAGAGCAAATTTTAAAATAAGATTCATTGACAGGGTATCTCTGAAACTGAGATGGGGACATCGAGTAAAAAGACTGCGACAAAGCAAAGCTAAATGGGACTACAAATTGTCCTCCAAAACACGCTCCAGATGAATTGTGACACTAAATAAACACATTTTCCTAGAAGATTAGAGATGCTCATGGAACAGATGCAGTCTTGAAAATATCTGTCACAGTTTCAGACTGTAGTCTGTTCTTTCAGCCCTGGTGCTTTCAATATTATTCTTCCATTTTCCTTAGGATAAACTTGAATTTGCTTAGGTGGACTTGAACTGTTGCAGCATCACCATATTCTCAACAGAAACTCTGAAGACCTTGACTTTAGAAGACAGTGATACCAAAGGTACTAAAGAGAATCAATTTTAATTTTTATAAGGTTGCTTGTACCAATAGCCAGCTGTGGCAAATAGAATGCATCAAGGTGTTTAGAAAATAAACTTAGGAAGTCAAGGCTTAAGCACAATCCTCTGAGTCTGAGAACTCAAACGTCATCCTGGTAGTTTATAAACTTTTGTATGAGAGAATATTGAGCACACAAAAATGTTATGGTAGAATAATATAATTGTCACAACATCGACAACCAGAACATGAACTTCACTAACTTAGGGCCTGATTCACAAAGTTAATTTACACTTTTGAGTAAGTCTACTATTTTTCAGTATTCACAGACTACAATTTTGTACTAACTTACATATTTGTAGTAACTTACACTTTTGTAGTATGTCCAGCATCATGCATGGTCAACACCTGGGACTGCAATACCCTCCCGTAAAAAATAATGCAGGTAGTGACTTAAAATAAAAACCTCTAG
This sequence comes from Pleurodeles waltl, assembly GCF_031143425.1. NCBI lineage: Eukaryota > Metazoa > Chordata > Amphibia > Caudata > Salamandridae > Pleurodeles > Pleurodeles waltl. The sequence goes on from NC_090441.1 coordinate 10,496,545, forward strand.
GAAATTATAATATTTAATTAAATTATTTAAAATAGTAAAACATATTAAAACAATGTAAATTCATGTTTTAAAATATATAATATGTAAAATAATACACAATTATTATTAAATTATTTTAAAAAAGTAATATCCCATTTTTCAATTTAAAAAAATAATGTAACAGTTAATGTTATACATTTTTACTAACATTTATTGGATCATTATTTTTTCAATTCGAAATTAGTTAATAAGGGCCTCATTATGACTTTGGCAGACCCACCAAAGGACTGCCAAAGCTGCAGGGAGGACACCACCATCGTACCGGTGGTGTCCCCCCAAGCGTATTACAATGTTGTATTACGTGTTCCTGCTGGGCTGACCATCGGGAATAGTGCTATTATATTGGTCTCAGATTATTTAAAGGAGCCGAGCCCAATATCGTAGCACACCATCACCAGCCGAAGGTGCACTGTCTGCAAAGCAAACAGTGGGCATTCTGCTGGTGCTGGGTAGGGGGGTCCCTGCACTGCCCATCTCATGGCCATGGGCAGTGCAGGGGTACCCTTTTGACCCCGGCACTGCCTTTCTGCCAGCCTTTCCATGGTGGGGTCCCAGCCAGGGAAAGGCAGGTGGAGAGCTGAGTTGAGCGCCACCGTGGCTGAATACAACTCAGACTGCCGTCAGCCCATTAGGAACCATGTTCCTGGTGTGAACGGCAGCAGGGTTGTAATTTGGCGGTCTGTCTGCCTGGAGTGCGATGGTCTGACCATCACCGCATGTGTGGCTGTCCTCAGACCGCCGCACTCATAATGAGGCCCTAAAAGTTTTTATAATTAAATAATACGTACCGTTATATATATATATTTGTAACATTAATGCATATTAGTATATATATTTTACCTATTTTAAATAAACAAATATAGTAATATTTATCATTGGAGTGCATTTTAAGATCCTACAACCATTATTTTTTATGGAAGGCTGTTACTGTAAAAGTGATTGGCCATGTGTACTGCTGGACTTACTACAAAAGTGTAAGTTGCTACAAAAGTGCAGTTTCTGAATACCGAACAGTAGTAAGCTTACTCAAACCTGTACATTTTTCAAAAGTCCAGTTTATGAATTAGGCCACATAATATAAAGTACAAAAATATAGAAAACCAAACCACTGTGTACAACAATATAGACATGATACTGATAAGTATAACTATTTAACTGTGATTAACATTATTATAATTTAAAATAATAATTAAAGTAATATTTTCTAAATTAGTGTTTTAAAAATATAAACTAACAAACATTAATTTATTAACTTAAAAAAATTGTAAACATACACGTTTAAAAAAAATAAAAATCTTAACATAAACATTAAGATTAAAATATACTTTACAATAAATATACTATACAATAAAAATATATATTTTTTAAAATGTTTATTTTTCAGTTTTATATAAAACAACATTGCAGTAGTGAGAGTTACAATTACAGCACACAGTAGGTAAAGTGCTGTGCAGCTCCCAACATTACAGCAGGCATTCAACAAATAAAAATATCTCATTAAAATACTAAATTTTCATTTTGTATAATTGTTATGAAATAACACAAAATAAATAAGTATACATGTTCATATATTAAAAATATAAAAACATATTTTGCATGTATTAAACAATTGCAAATCATTTTGTAAAAGGTGTATCAAAATGTAATTTGTTTGAAGATTACAATGAAAAGAGAAACCAATTAAAATACACAACAGAAATATATTAAAATTAAGTAAAACACATTAAAAATACATATCTTCAAATGAATAAGTCTCTAAGTATTCTACAAAGTTGAGAAAATATGCATGCAAGGTTTACAACTAGGTGGGATATTATTCTAACTCCAATCTAAAGAACACTGGTGAAAGTACATACATAAGCGGGTGCTATATCTACTATTATAATTCCACTCTAACAAACATTGGGAAAAGTGTTTACATTGGGGGGGGGGGGTGGAACAGATTTACTATTCTAACTCCAGTCTAACAAATGTTGGAGAAAGCGCACACATTTGGAGGCAAGGGTGTCAGATTAACTATTAGAACCCCATACAAACACTGGAAAAAGTACATACTTTTGGGAGGGAGGCATATTTACTATTTTCCGCTCTAACGAACATGATGGACAGTGCATACACTGGGAGGGGTAAGATTTCCTATTCCAACTCAAATCAAACAAATAATGTGAAAGGTCATAAATTGGGTTGATCAGATTTCATTTTCTACATTGGGGATAGTGTTTACATTGGGGACAAATTTACTATTCTAAGTCTATTCCTGGGGGAATGTACTATTCTAACTCCAGTCTAACAAACATTGTGGAAAGTTAATAGTTGGGGAGAAGGGGTCTGATCTACTATTATAACTCCACTGTAACAAAGATTAGTGGGAAGTGCATATATTGTCATGGCCAGATTTACTATTCTAACTCCAATTTAACAATTATTAGAAAAGGTGCATATACTGGGAGGAGGTCAGAGTTACAAATCCTACTCCATCTAAAAAACACGTTAGAGCGTTCATACACTGAGGGTGTCAGATTTATAATGCTCTCACCAATGTAACAAACACTGAGTGAAGTGTCTACATTAGAGAGGTTCAATAAACCTACATACTATTTACACATAAAATAATTATTTAACACTGTGAAACTTTTGAAAACCTAAATAGTAAATATACAACCTAAATCGTTAACAAATGTTAATATAAATGTAAAGAATTATCAAGTTTATCAGGCTTCAAACTATTAAATATTTTAAAGTGCATATAAATCCTTAAAAATCTAACATAAAAAGCACAGAACAAAAAACTCTCATACTAAAAGTAATTTCAAAGCCACAAACATTAAATAAAATTTAGAAATAGCATATAGTAACATTTTAAATGTATTCTAATTTAATACCAAGTTAAATAAAAACCATGTTAAAATTAACATTTTGTAGACAAATCAATTAATAGTAAAAGAGTACACACAAAATCCACCAATAAATTCAATTCTATTACAAAAAAGTAAACAATTTAAAAATTGTAAAACATGTAAACAAAAACAAAACAATACAAAATATTATACATTTCAATTATAAAAAAGAAATATAGTTATGGTATATTTTAAAAATAACACTGTGCTCCCATGGCCACACAAAAAACTGTAAAGAAAAATCGATTTTTTCATAAAACAATATCAATAATATTTTATAAAAACATGTATTTTCCTAATAAACTAACTATGAGTTTAAATATAAAGCAAGCAGTTGCAGGGGAGGAGCTCATATGAATAAAAGCAAACTACCTTAAAAAGCATCATCAGTAATGCACAATTTCAACAGAACCAGCAACATTTTGAAAACCTCACATCGGGTGCCATGAGTGTTTCCTGTGTTGGTGTGGGTACAAGTACTTACAGCTAACAGAGACACTATGAACAACAGAACATGGCAGTTATAGGCGACATTCGTTCTGAAATATTTAGAGCAATTTAACGTTTGTCCTACTTGTCACTTTATCTTTCTATCTCTTACTATTGCTCTCTCTTTCTCTACACATATTTATTGTTCTCTTTTCCCTTCCTGTGCATTTCTTTTTCTCAGTCCCTATTTTGCTCTTCCTATCACGTTTTCTTTCTCCATCTCCCTTTGTATCATTATCTGTACTTCACCGTCTATTTTTCCTATTCTTTATTTCTACTTCTAATCTCCTGAAGCCTGTCACTTTCTCTCACTATTTATTTATTTACCTGTTGTCCTATTTATATTTTTCTCTCATGCTCATTATTGTTCTAGATTTCTTTCTTATTCTTTTTATGCGACTTTGTATCTTTATCTCTCTAACTTTTTCTTTCTGCTCGTTTCATTACTGAAAACTCTGAAATTTATGTTACCCCCTACTCATCAGCAAAATAGTTATGGGCTGAGATGGCTCTGCTACAAGAGTGATATCAACAAAAAAGCCATGACTGGCTGTAGGTGTCACAAAGGGCATGTGGAACAATAATGAATGATGGGTTGGTGTTGGTGAAACTGTGCTGCTTGCAGTTCATACATTATCTCAGAAATTGTATCAGTTATTGTATATGCTCCAGACGGTACAGTTAGCAACCTCCTAGCATGTGTAGAAAATGGTGCTGTTTCAGCAACAACAGGTGCATGGACCCATTCTGAGTCTGCATATGGATGTAGATGTAGCTCGGTATCACTAAATTCAACTTTCATTTCAACTGCCTCCATATAAGAAAGAAGACTGGAACTTGTGGTGGCAAAACAAGGCTTAATACTTGGCAACATCATCTGTTCTAAAGACTATGATCACATTAAATGTCAACATATTGAGCTGTGCACATTGTTTGCCCCAAGATGGAAAATGCAGTTTAAAGGTGCACACTGCACAGAATAAAAAGGTAAAATTCCTTTACGCAGCTGTCACAGATGCCCAGCAGGAACACAGTCCCTGCACAACTTCCAAAGGGCAAAGACCTATCACCATGTTTAGTAAAGTCAGTGCCTTTTAGTCCTCCAATAAAGAAAAAATGCCACAGGCACACCATTACAATGTAAACTAAACTTAATTCCCATTGTGAACTGCACATGCAAATAACCCAGGGCATCAAGCGGGTGATGAAGCTTCTTTACTACCATAGCTGCTTCCACATACAGCACCAGAGTTTGCTGTTGCCAAAGTACCCATTGCTAACAGTAGGCATATAATAATTTCTTAGCAAGCTTCTCTACAATGCCTAGGTGCAGCAGTAATAGGCCCAGAACAGGCAGTAAAAATAGATGTATTAGTCCGTTTTTTTGTTGGTATCTCAAGGCAAAGAACACAACAAAGGGACACTTGCATGTAATAACCAAGCACAGAGCTTCCATTATGTATATCTGATGTACTAAACATAAAATCATAATTTACCAAATCTTTGTCATTGGCTGAATAACAGAGCAGCAGAAATGAGTTAAATGCTGATTATTAACCCTTTGTCCACTATTATCAAATCTTAATAGAGTACACACATAGCTCCATTCATGCACAGCCATGACATGGGATGTGACTGTACTGCTGGAAAGAGGGATTTGAGTACTGGGTAATTAGGCATGCTGTTGAGGAAAATAATGAAAAGTTACCTGGAATAGCAAAATCAATTAAAGGGTACAAACAATTTATGAAAACATTGGAAAGCACTGAAAAAACACCAGTATTCATGCTAAAGAGAAACTGAAAACAGGAAAGTCTTATTCTGCGTTGTCATTAATTATTTAGTAGAGGGTTATTTTAGCGAGGTCGCAGTGACTCCATCAGTAAATTAGGCGTTTGTATGTATCATTTTGGAATTTTGTGTACACCTCTGTAGTTCTTTATTTCTGATTTACATGAACTAATTTGACTTCTCTCTTTTTGTTGCATTTTCTGGTACTTAGTTTAGTATGGCCATAGTCTTTATCACCATTGCAAGGGTGTCAGGATAGGAAATGAGTATCTCTTCTATCTAGGCAAATCGTTGAGCTCTAGGGAAGTGCTCTGTATAGAGTACATCACTAAAGTCCATCTGAACTTTCTCCCTGACTACATGAATAATTTCCTCTGACATCCATAGCGTTTTGAGAGCAGCGCTTCCATGGGCAGAACCTTTGTTTGTGTCGAAGGAGGTTCTCCTCTAAAAGAGGATGGCACCATGACATGATCTCATTTCTTTTAGGCACCAGTGCTGAAACCCAAGTCGGTGTGGCAAGCAGAGGCTTGTGACACCAAATGAAGTTATTATTCAGATTGAAAATAGACCCCTTACTACATCTGAGATTTGAATGTTTTGGAGGAGAAATTTGAATTTGTCACTGCAAAATGCTAAGGAATTTTGTATGTGAGACTCCCAAGAGAGACCTTCAAACCTGCGCTTTGGAGGCATGGAAAAACAGGAGTTGATGCCAGCACCCCAGTTTGCTCCTTGGTGTTGACACATCCAAAGGAAAAGATGTAGCGGAAGCTACATTGTACAGCCTGGTGGCCTGCATGGATATTGTTGGTGTTAAACTTGTCAGCTCTTGGCGTGGTTTCCCCTGTCTTTTTTGCTTCTGACCTCCTGTTTTTGAACCTGTGCTGAATTTTGTTTTTGCTGGCTTTAGGGCTCTGGGCACTTTACCACTGCTAACCAGTGCTAAAGTGCAAGTGCTCTTTGGTTGTATTGGTGATTGGTTTATCCATGATTGGCATGTCTGATTTACTGGTGAGTCCCCAGTCTAGTGCACCATGTGTGCCCAGGGCCTGTAAATCAAAAGCTACTAGTGGGCCTCCAGCATTGATTGTGGCACCCACGAGTAGCCCTGTAAACATGTCTCAGACCTACCATTGCAGTGTCTGTGTGGGCAGTTTTAAACTGCCATTTCAACCTGGACCCCCTTTGAATGGTGGGGTCTCAGGTTCCTTGAGGCTGTTGACTGCCTGCTAGGGAACAACCTAGAGCATACCGCCTGGAAGGAGGTGGGGCTCAGGTCACACTTGGAGATGTTAGGATGGCCAGAGTTGGTGTACACGACCACATGGTCCATGACAACCAGAGAGGGTGATCAGAAGGACCTGGACCCCGAAACGGGGCCCAGGTGCCTGCCAGTAGGAGAATGTGCAAAGGGGAGTGGAAACCCTTCTCCTGAGTTTCCCACGAAGAAGTGACTGAACTGGGGGACCTGACTGAGCTGACCCATTGGCAGCAGGAAGGAGGCCCTACCAGGGAGGGTCTTCGGAGACAGGCTGAGGCCCAGGCAACTGGTGACGTCTCTGGATCTCACCTGATTTACAGTGTTTCAGAGCCTTCCTACTGAGTCTGGCTCATAATGTGCCACTGGCAGGCCATTTGGGTCAGGACAAGGCCTGTGACAGGCTTGTTACCAACTTCTACTGGCCCCAAATGAGGAAGACCTCAGATGTGTTCTGCAGGACTTGTCAAACCTGCCAGGCGAGTAGCAAATCTGGGAAGAGGTGCAATGCTCCTCTTCAACCGTTTCCTGTTGTGAGCACCCCTTTTGAGTGGGTGGGCATTGAGATTGTGGGGCCTCTGGATCCCAAGAGAGCCATGGGCAACAGGTTTATCCTGGTCTTGGTGGACCATGTTACCCGGTATCAGGAAGCTATCCCTCTGAGGACAGTGACTGCATCGACAGTGGCCAGGGCACTTATGGAGATCTTCACCCGTGTGAGTTTCCCTGAGGAGGGGGTATCTGACAGGGGTTCCAATTTCATGTCATTGTACATGAAAGCCATGTGGAAGGCGTATGGTGTTACCTACACGTTCAACACACCTTACCACCCCCAAAGCAATGGGCTCCCTGAAGGGCATGATTATGGGACTCTCAGAACCCATGAGGCACACGTGGGACATCCTGTTACAATGCCTGTTGTTCGCCTACATGGAGGTACCACAGAAGGGGGTTGGCTTCAGCCCTTTTGAACTTGTGTATGGGCACCCTGTGAGAGGGCCTCTCAGTTTGGTGAAGGAGGGCTGGGAGCAAGCTCTCAAAAAAGCACCCCAGGATGTATTCAGTTACATGCTGGCCTTCAAGAACCAGAAAGCCTGTTTCCGGAAGCTCGCCCAGGAGAATCTGGAAGCTAGCCAGGAGGAGATGAAATGTTGGTACGACCAGAATACCACTTTGGTTGAGTTTTAGCCTGGGCAGAAGGTGTGGGTGATGGTCCAGGTTGAGCCCCGTGCTCTCCAAGACCGCTGGTCTGGGCCATTTGAGGTGAAGGAGCGCAAGAGTAATGTCACCTACCTGGTAGATATGCAGACTCCTAGGAACCCTTTGAGGTTCCTGCACATGAACCGCCTCAAGCCGCACTTTGAGAGCTCCGAGTTGACCATGCTCTTAGTCACAAATGATGGAGTGGAAGAGGAGAATGAACCTCTCCCCAATCTCCTGCCTTCCAAAGAGCAGGGTGGATCTGTGGAGGGTGTAAACCTCTCCCCTACTCTTACCCTAGAGCAGCAAAGGGGCTGTTGCCAGTTACTGGGACAGTTCACCTCCATGTTCTCACTCACCCCTGGAGTCCCCAAATTGTGTACTCATGACATTGACAGTGTGGACAGCCTACCTGTTAAGCACAGGTCTTACCGGGTGACTGATCAGAGTGAAGAACAGCATCAAAGAGGAAGTCTCTAGGATGCTGGAGTTGGGGGTAATTGAGCAGTCCAACAGTCCTTGGTCCAGCCCAGTGGCTCTGGTCCCCAAGGCTGCTTCACTCAGTGTCACACCTGAACTGAGGTTCTGTGTTGTCTAACAGGGGCTCGGTGCTGTCACTAAGGCTGACTCGCACCCCATCCCCGAACTAATGAGCTTATCCACTGGTTGGGAGCTGCCAAGTTCCTCAGCACTTCTGATCTAACATCTGGGTACTGGCAGATCACCTTAACCGATGGGCCCAAGGAGATTTTAGCATTCTCACTGCCAGAGGGGCATTACTAGTTATGCCCTTTGGGTTGAAGAACCCCCTTGTCACCTTCCAGAGGCTGGTCAAACAGGTCCTGGCTGGGCTGAAGAAATTCAGTGCCGCCTACCTGGACGACATCGTGGTTTTCAGCTCTGGCTGGGAGGACCACATGGACTACCTCCAGGAAGTTTTGAGGGCTCTGAAGACTGCTGGTCTCACTATCAAGGCCAGTAAGTGTCAGGTAGGGCAGGGGTCTGTGGTGTACTTGGGATACCAGGTATTGAGCAGCCAGGTGGCAGCCCGACAAGCCAAGATTGACACCTTTCTGGCTTGGGCACCCCTCACGACCCAGACAGAGGTGAGAACCTTTTCAGGTCTCACCAGGTACTTCAGGAGATTTGTCATGGTGTATGGCACCATTGTTGCCCCCTTGAAAGTGCTGACTTCCAGGAAGCAGCCCCGTTAGGTGACCTGGACAGAAGCATGCCAGACTGCTTTTGACACTAAAGGAGGCCATTTGCACCTGTGCTCAAAGCTCCTGACTTCTCCAAAGAACTTGTGGTGCAGACAGATGCATCAGAGCATGGTGTGGGAGCCGTTTTAGCTGCGTGGCTCCCTTACCCTGACTAGAGTGATTATCCCTACTTGGACAGGGTGGAAACCACTGCCAACTAGAGACCCCATTTCTAACAGTTGGAGAAAAGTTTTGCAGTTTTGCAGCCTTTAGCCTGGAAGGATAATTCATAAGGTGAGGAACTTGTAGGAAGATTTAGCCAACAGAAATTCAATTTACGTAACATTTGTTCTTTTCATGGCACAGTCTGTGTCAGGAGAGGCTCAGGCCTGGAGAAAGGTGATCTTAAAATTTTTATATTTTGCTGTAGCTGTGTGCATGCACCACAAAGGTGAAGTGTTGCTGTGGACATGGATAATCACCCATTATCAAGAAGCCGCTGGATGCATCATATCTTGCTGCTTCTGTGATGTAAATAGCACAGAAAGATCCTTTAAAAGAGACATCTGGTTTCAGCTGAAGTATAGATTTCAAGTCTAGAGTACTGACAAACTGGACTGCCTATTTGCAGCTGTGCGTTCAGGAACCTTTTTTCAATCTTAATGGGTTGAGTTTGTTTTGGGCTTTTTCTCCCATGCAGTTAGGCTTCCAACAGAGCTAAAGCTGAGAGAGGTGTCCATTTATTTGATAACAGTCTCCTGTGAGTACCCAGAACTGGCATAGGCACTTACCTTCCCTTTCACCACTGTTGGGATGATGAGAATCATGGCTCTGCTGCAGGTTAGTGATTTTGAGCCTGAACAGGGATGGAGTGACCGGAGAGGAGTTGCATGAGACGCTAGTGTCTGAGCTCCACATAAAGTGAGAGGCAATGCCTAGGAGGAAACGGAGTGGCAGAGAGGAGTGCACCGAGGGAGCTACTCCATTGCCATTTCACTGATACCACAAAGCTGAAGTGTTCCATGCCCTCAGAGGGAAATCAGCATTCCCCCCTCCCACCAGAAAGCTGTTTTTCCTACACCCATTGCCATCTCTGACATCAAAGGTCTCAGAATCTCACATCCACACAAAGATCGTAGCAGAGATGGTGAGCCTTCAGAGGCAGGCAGTGTGCTCATCCTGCAGTCGGGCAGACTGTTGGGTTGCTGCGCTCAGTGCACGGCTGGGCATCCTTTCTGCCTACACTGCTCAGGAATTTCCATGGTCATCTGCAGAAATGCTCCGCAGTCTGTGAGGAGCCTTGGGGTGGAAGGTGGCAGCTGTTCTGCTGATAATAGATGTCAAGCTTGGGATTCTTACTCACTTGCTTGGTCAACACCATGTATTATAAGACAAAGGTGTGGTCAAGCCTTCTGAATTGCCATTCAGGATGGTGGTCTTTTGGGGCCTTCTATTAGATGTCTTAGCGCTTTCTTCTTCCTTGATATCGTGGCGTGTGTGGTGCCTTGCTTATCTACCCTACTTAATCAAGAGCAATAAGACTGCAAGGCAGGTTTTTCTCCTCTGTGGATTTTTTTCTCGAACTGGAACCCTTTCAGGGATTCCTGTGACACCTTTCCTGTGTACTGTTAAGTGTCAGATGCCACTGTGGCTACTGGGAGGAGTAGCCCTTGTCTTGAGCAATCAAGAAAAAAACTTGACAGTCATAGAGTCCAGTCCTTGACAACGAAAGAGGTAAATTGCCACACCTCCTATAAGTTGAAAAGCGCCACACGCCTGTACAACATCTATCCATATTTCCTGATTCCACACCACATTCATTGCACTCAGTCCTTCTTACGGACGTGGATGCTTCCCCCTCTAATGTTCTAATGACCAGTCTAGGGCCTGAGATACCGGAATTGGCTTGAACCCTTATCCATTGCTCCTTCTTGCCTGTTTTCAGCAGTGTCAAAGAAAACTCTGTCTCACGTTTGGGCTGAATGTGAAACCTGTGCACAAATTAGTAGCATACAAACAACAGGATCCCCTACATAAATAACAGAGATGAGCTTCTCAAGGGATGGCAAGATCCAAATTGTACTCTGTTGAGAATAGTGTCAAGTGTTGATCACATTACTAAATTCTCACAAGCAAGAGAGGTCGACAAGTAGCAACAACGTAAACATTTTTGGCTGAGAAAGGTGGGTCATGTCTCAATGCCAATGTGTGTGTCACCTCCCCTGGCCTCACCTTGAAGCAAGCCACATCTGGTGAGCAAAGTTAGCATGACCAGAAACATGGCATTTACCAATTATTATCACCCAGCATCAATATTTTTAATTTTACAATTCCTTGTGCTATTTTACTGCGGAACCTCGATCTCTGTCAAAAGATCTGTGTTCTTCCAATTGAAAAACTTCTGACGTTTTTCCTTCTTCTGTACTTTCCAAGTTATCATCACTAGGTTTATTGTCATCAACATCATAAGCTGTTAAAAGGTAACTTGGGGAACTTCCCGTACCCCCTGTAAGGTATTTTATAAAGGCGACACAAACTAGGAAAAAAATGCAAATCTTCAGAACTACAACTATGATAAAAACTACTTTCAATCCAGACCAGAGGTACCTACCTTCAACTTCATTGTCAACATTATGCACGTATTTAACACTTTTGTATATAATACTAATCTGTTTGTAAATTCCTGCAGAGAGGTCAGGAATGTAAAACAGTATTCAGCGCCTGTAATGGCACAGATGCCTCCCTTAGCTGCCATAATTAAGATAAGAGGCAAACTGTTGAGTAAAACTACAGTCTTTAATGCCATTATTTGGGTAGTTATGAACTTAAGAGCTCATAACTACCCAATTAGCCACTTCCTCAGCACTAGTAACTTGCTAAATCGCTTTGATGTTCCATGGTTTGGGATCAAGATAGCAAAAAACCATACAGTCACAGAAATTTCTCATATCTTTCTTCTGCGCAAGGCAAATAGGGCTGTATTAGAATGTCCAACGGCTGGCACTATGTAACCAGGATAGCATGAACTGGACCAGTCCCAAGCTTAGATTCACATGCCATAAACATATTAAGTTCTAGTTTCATCAGTGGCACCACTCAGGAAAAATATTTACTGGGATATCAACTTGGGTGAAAATTAGAAAGGGAATGTGATTTGTTCATTTCACTACATTCCATGAAAATATGATGTTTCCCTTCTTACAAACCAGTTCTCAGGAAGCTGAAGCTACTTGAGTGACAAGTAGACAAACCTCTTGATTGGGCAAAGGCAAGGTCATATCCTAAAGAATGTATCATGGCTATGACACCTGGCAAGCTACCACAGGCAGTTCCAGTGTCTGATTATCCATGTCTTAGTATGGCAGAGATAAGGGAGGCCTCTTCCAGTAGCCATGTTGTCACCAACACCTGAGATTGCCAAGCAGGAAAGTGCTTTCCAAAAGAAGCCTCAAGGAGTTAAAAAACCTCCTGATATGGTGGAGCTCCCAGAATTAGTTCTCAAGCTGCAGATGTAGAGAAGGACTGCAAGACTGGGAACAGCGGAGAGTGATTCAGGAAGTGAGGAGGAAGAAGGACTGAGAAGAAAAACGCTGGAGTTGGAACTGCTGAATCCAGGAGCGAGGGAACACGGCAATTACACTTGAAGCGCTGCGACTCAATGGATGCCTGAAAAATCCTTCCTTAAATAAGCCCTAAACAGAAAGAGAAAAGAGAATAACAGGGACCCTCCATAACAGTTTGGGGAATCATGGGAACAAAAATGGTGCTGGCCATCTTGGAGTGGGCTAATATAGGAATTCTGGGAAGAAGGCCAGCAGGCAAGATGGCCCCAATACTGCTGAGAAATGGAGGGAAAATAAAGTGCAAACCAGTGCATGCCCGTGGCACACATCATACCATCTCAACTGATATCTGCAATACAAAAAGGCATATGGGCTGGTTAACAGTATCCAAGAAGCAACCATTTTACCATTCTTGTCACGATGGAGCCCATCCCAATGTCTGAGACATCAGTTTAGTGTTCAAACCATTTTTCGTTGTCCGGCGCTTGCTCCTGTATAGAGGTAAGATCCTGTAAGGTGGGATCAGGATACACATGGGATAACATCAGAATTTGAATACAGGACATCATTTTTAGGAGCATTATCAGCAAAAGGCAGTTCACTTAGCAATTGCATGCTCCCCTGGAAGTTGTACAGCATCGAATAACCCTCTTACATAGGATTCATTCTTAATTGGAGTACCTGCAGAAGTGAGAAAAACCCTTTTTATCAACAGAAATCCACAATTATGGGAGCAGTGCAGGTGCATCAAACAGAATATAGTATAGACAATGTGTGCCTTTAATTGAATTTAGAACAACTCCAAACTGCCTATTATTATTATTTTTTATTATCATTTATTTTCGTTTGCAAATTAAATCAAATGTGTTATCACTTGTGTATGTGTGTGATTGAGGGCTTGTTATTTTTTAAGAATTGTTTTGTGGTTCAAATAATCAACAGTGTTTAGGTAAGGGTCCCTGGCTTCCAGTAATGACAGGGGGGTCCCCAGATTCCAATAATGATTCAGTAGGGGTCCCCAGGTTCCAGTAATGGTAAAGCGGAAGTCCACAGATGTCAAAGGTTAAGAACCACTGGCCTACGCCACTATTGCACTGGGACCTTAACGATTAAGTGACTTGTGCTAAAACAACAGAAAATTCCCGAAAAGGCATATTTACTTCAGCTTTGGTCATAGGGAACATTAATTTCCCCTATGCACGGCAAAAGCAACATTTACGTTTTCAGTTGGCGCATCAAAAAAGCACTAGTGCAATATACAGTACATTTCAGTTTACACAAGAAATCCCTCCTAAAGCAGGTGTGCCAGAGAAGTGAGGCTATGAAGGAAGGTGAGCTTAGTTGTTTGCCCCAAGGAGCAGGGTGTGAAGCACGTACATTTGTAATGTCAACTGCATCAATGGTTTTACCTGAAAGCAGAAGAGAATGGAGTTCAGAGGTTTTCAGGACAGGTCGACTACCAACTGTGTCAATAAGGTTTGAAATGGGCTTTTCACTGACGACACATAGGGGATTAAAGTGTGTACAAAACACTTGGCTCCTCTCGTATTGTGCTAGAATGGTGAATACCTGTTCTTCGGAGAGAGTATGGAAAGGCGCCCCCCCCAATATGGGGGGAGCGCGGCCCCTTAGGGGTCGGGGACACCGGGGCCTGGCCCTCGCACTAGTTGTGCGCGGGCTGGCCTATGGGCTTCCGCTCGCGCGTCTCGCGAGACGCGTGAGCGGAAGTCCGACGTCTTAGGAACGTTGGTGGTCGGCGGCAGTGCCGGACCGGTTTGGGCCACCGCGCACCGGTGGGGGGGCATAAAAGTGCCCCTCCCAGAAGGTTCAGCCTTCTTCTTTCTTGCGCGGTGGCCCGAGCACACAGGCCTGTTATCGATTGGCACCTGGCGGGAGGATTGGACTCGTAAACATTTTTGGGAGCACAGGGGAGCGACCTTGTAGAGACGAGCGGCGGTGCCTTGGCAGACGGGAGGATCGGATGCACAATTCGAAGCGCAGGGGAGCGACCTTGTCAATCGATCGGTATTTGGGCATTTCTCCAGGGAAAGCGAGGTGAGTGAGCGCACGGAGGCTAACTCCGTTTTTAGGAGGTTGTTCTGTGCGCGCTCTCACCTGCTAGGGGTTTCACCCCAGGTTTAATTTTTTGGGTTCCACGTGGGAGAGGGCTGTGGCGCTAGGGACAAATCGGCAGTCCAGTGATTCTGGGTAAAATATTCAATCTCCCCCCCTTCTTCACTTGGCTTCATGGTTAGAGCTAAGGGGTTTTATGATATTGATTGTTGATGGTGCTTATTCCCATGTTATAATTGTTGTCACTTGTACCATGTTGGTATTATTGTCGCCAATTGAAAGTGTTTAAACTGTATTGCGTGGACAGTGTTATAGGTCTGTCAGCCACTGTGTTTTTTGCAAACGTACTGTGGGCATTGTGTTAAAAATATTCCTTTCAGGTTAATTAATTTTAGCAGGTTTTCTTACCACTGCTTATACCTTGTTTACCTAACATTTACATTATGGCATCTAATAGGGTGAGGGTGGGTAAGAGGAAGGGCACAGATCCTGAGCTTGCCCAACTATTGAAATTGGTCCTAGCTAAATTGGGGTCCGGGGATTCAGATGGGGAGGCTGCCCCTTCAAATGGAGATGACGGTGAGGAAGGCACTTCCCGCCTGCGCCGTGCGCACGTAGCACCACCTGCAGCATTTCTTCCAGTTAAACGTAGGAATAAAAAACAGACTGGGGGGACAGTAGTCCAACAACCTACGCCTCAGGCAGTCCTCGCCCCGCCTCCTCAAATGATTGAGTTAGTCACCGTGGTGGCCCCCAGTATTGCAGCGGCTGCACCTTCTGAAGAAATTGCTGGGCCTCGCTTGGGGGTGGCGACGCCTAGTACGGGTCCGGCGGGAGGTGTGGAAGCTATGCTAGCAGACATACGGCGTTCTGTAGCAGCATTAGCAGCACCAACCAAGGATGTACCCACACAAGTATTACCCATCGTGCAGGGAGTGGCACCAGGAGCTAGCACAACCACAGAGCAAGGGCAGGCGGCAATGGCCCAATCAGGGGCATCCCAGGACCTGACAACTCAAACGTTGGTGTCAGTATCCCAGACGTTGGCCAATCTCACTGTGCCAACGCCAACACCACCCCCCATGACCCCATGGGCTAGTGACCCATTGCAGAATACGGTACTTGAACTTAAGTGCCAGGTGGAGGCATTGGTAGCAGCGCGTAATGTTCCTTCATTGCAGGTGACGACCTCATGCCCCTGTGTCAGCCAGGCACCGGGCTCGCTGTCTCAGACTCCTCCAGTTGAAAAAGAACATGGTAAGGTCATGGAACAGGATGTTAACATCATAAAAACACCAGCGCCAGCTGAGGGCACGGGTTCAGACACATTGTTATCTAGGCCAGGGAAGTTAGCCGCACATGTGGCTTCTGAAATCAAAGAGAAAATATGGAAAGGGGATTTTGTTGACATTTTTAGCCTGGTAAGGGCTAATAGAAGGGAAATAGAATCAAAGGATAGATGCTAAAGCTTCATCATCTACAGATAAAAAAACAAAGATAGAAGAGAATATTACGAATTGGTTATTCGGTTTTAATGTGTTTATGTCGGTCATGCTGGAAAAGAAGCCTGAAATTGGTATGTCAATGATATTTTATGCGAACAAAATTTTAAAAGCTCACCATATGTACGGCGGGAACGCTTGGCTGGAGTATGACCGTGATTTCAGGTGGGCAAAGGTAGAGGATCCAACAATTGGTTGGGACGAGACTGAAGTAAATGTTTGGTTGGAGTGCGTGAACAACAAATTACCCAGCAAGCAGCCCTTTCGAGCACAGTATTCAAATGAGAAAAAAGGGTCTTGCTGGGCGTTTAACAGGAAAGTATGTTCACGCCCCTCTGGGACGTGCAAATTCAGGCACTCCTGTGCATTTTGTGGGCATCCCTCTCACCCCGAATTTAAATGCCTTAAGAAACCGAAGGACAAAGCTAAGGAGGGGAGTAAGTCCAGTACCTAGTTCCTCCTTGCCTTCTCCCATTCATTTAGAGGTTTTGTTGCCTTGGCTGAAGGTTTACCCAGTTAAGGCTTCAGGTGAACTACTGATTAAAGGTTTTTCACAGGGCTTTAGAATTCCAGCATCCCTGGTCACCCCCTTAGGTCATTGCAGAAATCTTCTGTCTGCCGTGAGAAACCCCGGCGTGATGGCTTGAAAAATTGCTAAAGAATGCACACTAGGGAGACTGGCTGGCCCCTTCCCTTCTCCCCCCACATCTAATTTTGTTTGTTCCCCATTAGGAGTAGTACCCAAAAAAGAGCCGGGGCAGTTCAGATTGATCCATAATTTATCAGCTCCCCATGGCGCGTCAGTAAATGAGGCGATAGACCCGACTCTATGTTCAGTGCGTTATGCTACCGTAGACCAGGCACTAGTGTTGCTGAGGGGTCTGGGGCGGGGTGTGCTCTTAGCAAAAACAGATATTGAGGCAGCTTTCCGGCTTTTGCCAGTCCACCCTGAAGATTACCATCTTTTGGGATTCCAATTTAATGGGGACTATTTTTATGACAAGTGTATGCCTATGGGGTGCAGTGTGTCCTGCAGTTATTTCGAACAGTTCAGTTCTGCTTTACAGAGGATTTTCACCAGGCGTACAGGTCATGCAAATGTAATACATTATTTGGATGATTTCCTAGTTTTGGGCCCCCCTGAGTCTAAAAAATGCCTTTGGGCCCTGCAGTCTCTGACAACCATGTTCAAGGAATTCGGGGTCCCAATAGCCCAAGAAAAAACAGAAGGCCCCTCCACATGCATCACTTTTCTGTGCATCGAAATTGACACCGTAGCGGGGGAGTGCCGCCTTCCTCTGGACAAGCTTCAGGTTTTTAAGGGGTCCATCAGAACTGTCTTATCCCGTACCAAGGTCACCCTGCACCAATTGCAAGTCCTGGTGGGTCAATTGAATTTCGCCCTGAGGATCATTCCCATGGCCCGTCCTTTTTCCAGATCCATAGCTAGGTCTATAGCAGGGTTGACCGAAAAACACCACCACACCAGGCTGTCTGCTGAAGTAAAGGACGATTTGAGAGTGTGGGAGGCATTCCTACAAGACTTCAACGGGGCGGTAATCTGGCCTCATCCCCCTGCCGACAGCCCTTCTCTCTGCCTATTCACGGATGCTGCAGGCAGCGTGGGCTTTGGGGCTATCCTAGGTTCTGCCTGGTGCAGGGCGGATTGGCCAACTGATTGGGTTGAGTTGGGTCTCACCAAAAATATAGCATTCTTAGAATTATTTCCCATCATTGTAGCGGTATCTGTCTGGGAGGACACATTGAGAAACAAGACAGTAGTATTTTGGTCAGACAACATGGCAGTCGTTGAGTCGATCAATAGACAAAAAGCTAGCTGCAGATGGGTGCTGAGACTACTTAAGTATCTGGTGCTGCAATGTTTGAAACTCAACATCACATTCCGGGCGAAACATGTTCCTGGGGTAAATAACAATGCGGCTGATGCCTTGTCTCGATCATCAATGCAGGATTTTCAGAGGTTCCACCCACAGGCATCGGAGAGGATGACAGAGTTTCCAACATCACTGTGGAGGATTGGTGTCCCGCACTGTCAGCCCTAGTAGGGTCTTCTTTGGCGACACGAACGAAGGGGGCATACGAAAGGGCCTTCTTGCATTATAGACTGTTTTTGAAATCAGTGAACTCTTCAGATTGGTTTTCATCTGAAGCAATCTGTGCCTTTTTGCAACATTTAAAGAGCAATGGTAAACCTGTGTCGTGCGCCAAGGCCAACTTGTCAGCCATCTGTTTTTTCGCCAAGCTAAGAGGGCAAGACTCTAAACTCAATGTCTTTATTATTAAGCAGGCGCTGGTGGGGTGGTCAAGAGCAGAGGGCCCCAGGGTAGACTCCAGGCGGCCTATAACCCCCCAATTACTAGAAAAATTGCTGGGCGCTCTTACTGTAGTTATTTCATCCCCGTTTGAGACTGCCTTATTTACATCAGCCTTTTCTGTGGCCTTCTATGGGGCTTTCCGTATTGGGGAAATGTTAGGTACATCCAAGAACGACCATGCGGGGGGTCTCCAGTGGCCAGATGTAGTAATCAATAATAACTCTGCCACCATACTGCTGCGCAAGTCAAAGACTGATCAGTTAGGAAAAGGGGTGAGGATTGCTCTTCGGGCAGCGCAGGGGTCTCTTATCTGTCCTGTAGCCAACCTAGATGCATACCTAAAGGTGCGCCCTTTAGAAAAATCAACGGCGCTATTCATACACTCAAATGGGGACTGTCTGTCGCGCTACCAATTTACAGAGGTAATGAAATTGTCACTAAAGGCAGCGAGCATAGAAACTCTGGGTTACTCCCCTCACTCGTTCAGGATTGGCGCAGCTACGTTAGCAGCGGGGGCAGGCTTGCCCATCTCTGAGGTTAAGGCCATTGGCAGATGGTCATCCAACTGTTATAAGCGTTACGTTAGGTCAGAGCTGGTCTAATCTGTGGTTATGTGTGTTATCTAAAAAATCTGTATCATTTCTCACACAATTTTCCCTTTATTGCAGTAGATGGCTCCGCGTGTGGTTTGGGTACTGGGGCATTCATTCGTTCGTCGGGCGGCGTACCGGTTGTAGCAGCTCCGTAAACCGAATCCAGTGACAAGCTTAGACGTGGCCTTCAGGTGGTGCGGGGTTGGCGGCAAAGGAATTAAACAGCTGCAGCAGCTGGTTGATTTGGCTCGTGGATGTGCAGGGCTCCAATCCCCGGACCTCATCATCATTCACCTTGGGGGCAACGACCTGGTACATTTAGGTCGTAAAGCCCTCAGAGAGGCAATATTCTTAGAAATAACAAAGCTTGCTAAGCAATTCCCTAATGCAGCCATCGCCTGGTCTCACATGGTGCCGCGGAAAAGATGGGGCCCAGGAATAAAACCGAGGACAATCAATGTGTCAGTTAGGCGACTTAACGCAGAGATGTCGAAGCTTTGCCCTGGTCCAGGCCGTTTGTGGAACATCCCTCATAGACAATTGAAAGGACCTGAAATGTTTCATAGAGATTTGGTTCATTTATCCGATGTAGAGACTGACCAATTCATGGCAGACACGTGGTTCTTCGCTAAGTGGTTTTTTTCTGGTGGGGAGGGTGAAGGACCCTGGGGCCCTGGTCACCCTCGTGGCGCAGAAAGAGAGAATAAAGTAACCGGAAGCAACAGAGGGGACCCCAAGGGTGGGGCCCCGGTATAACAACAGAGATAGAATCCTGAAGTCCTGGACCAACCTGCGGATGGACACACCTGTTTGGCGGTAGGGAGCCCAGATCACTGGGGTGGTAACAGGGCTCATGCCCTCGGCCGGCCCGGTACACCCCTTGGTTGATTGGTGTTTGGAGAGGGGGCGGAACCCTGAGCATGGGGGCAAGGAACAGAGGAAGCAGGGATACCGCCCCCCCTAAGGATACAGGTGCTGACCAGTCCCTGTGTGGTCCAATGGAGGTTCAGGACAGGAAGGGATCCTTTCAAAAATAATTTATGGTTACAAATGAAAAAGTATCGTCTATAACAGTACATATATTAAGTTTGCAGTGAAATGTTTTTATTTGAGTAATGTGCATATATTGACTTGCATAAATTGTTTCTATGAATTTTATTGAAAGTATATATCAAAATAAATACTTCTTCCAATCAAACTAAACGGTTTTGTCGGTTGGTGTATGACCGGTGTTGGGGGTAAGGGCCCACTGGCGGCTTCCGAGTCCTATGGAAAGGCGACCCCCCAACATGGGGGGAGCGCGGCCCCTTAGGGGTCGGGGACGCCGGGGCCTGGCCCTCGCACTAGTTGTGCGCTGGCTGGCCTGTGGGCTTCCGCTCGCACGTCTCGCAAGACGCGTAAGCGGAAGTCCGACGTCTTAGGAACGTCGGTGGTCGGTGGCAGTGCCGGACCGGTTTGGGCCGCCGCGCACCGGTGGGGGGGTGCATAAAAGCACCCCCCCAGAAGGTTCAGCCTTCTTCTTTCTTGCGCGGTGGCCCGAGCGGACGGGCCTGTTATCGATTCCCACCCACCCTCTCCTTAGTATTAGGCTTGGAGGAAGAGAGAATAAAGTAACCGGAAGCAACAGAGGGGACCCCAAGGGTGGGGCCCCGGTATAACAACAGAGATAGGATCCTGAAGTACTGGACCAACCTGCGGATGGACACACCAGTTTGGGTGTAGGGAGCCCAGATCACTGGGGTGGTCACGGGGCTCATGCCCTGGGCCGCCCCCGTACACCCCTTGGTTGATTGGTGTTTGGAGAGGGGGCGGAACCCTGAGCATGGGGGCAAGGAACAGAGGAAGCAGGGATACCGCCCCCCCTAAGGATACAGGTGACGACCAGTCCCTGTGTGGTCCAATGGAGGTTCAGGACAGGAAGGGATCCTGTCAAAAATAATTTATGGTTACAAATGAAAAAGTATCGTCTATAACAGTACATATATTAAGTTTGCAGTGAAATGTTTTTATTTGAGTAATGTGCATATATTGACTTGCATAAATTGTTTCTATGAATTGTATTGAAAGTATATATCAAAATAAATACTTCTTCCAATCAAACTAAACGGTTTTGTTGGTTGGTGTATGACCGGTGTTGGGGGTAAGGGCCCACTGGCGGCTTCCGAGTCCTAAAGGAGGGCTGCTTGTGCAGATGATGGGCGTCCTAAGGTTGATTCAGTCTTACCTGTTTCTAGTGTCCTACCAGACCAAAATTTGATCAGGAGGTGTTACCTTGTAGAGCAAACTTTCCCAACCGTGCCACGTCCTCTCCCTGCCCTTCCACCACCTTATCTACTTTTGCCATGCCCTCTGACCCTTTGCTGAAAGGATTGCATTGATTCGGTGGACTATTGCGTTCTTGAACAGCTTCACAATGATAATCAACAAAAACGAACTGAGACAGTCTTACTTTGCCGACCCACATATACTGTTACCAGGCGTTCTTGCCCTTATGGTATGAGCTATTATACAAAAAATTTCCTACTGCGTCATGTTTAGTTTCAGCAGTTTTTACAATACCAGAATGAAGTTCAAAAATATCTTTCATTCATTCCAGGCAATTAGCAGAAGACTTACCTTTATTCAGTTTGTAATTGTTCATTTTCATCCAACCAGTTTTAGTAGAGCATACCTTTGTAATTGCATTTCATAAAGTATCTCCAGCAGTGGCTAATGCATTGCTGTCCTTTGCCATCGCGGTGTGTTGTGGCCAGTTACCCTGGGTGACCGGCTCTTCCCAGATTTCTCCAGTCATAATAAAATGCAACAATTGGTTCATATCAGCTAAATTAAGATTTTAGCATTCAAAAAATATGTACAATTATTGTCCAAATTTCTAGGATTTATTTTAGGTTTTAGGAACTTGGCTAGTTCTATCATACTGGTTGCACATGATGTTTATGGGATGTTCTCTAAATGGAATATTAGGCTCCTTATTTTCTGAGATTTCCATTTCCACCTATCATACCCACCCTCTCACCAAGGAAGAAGGGCCTACATATTCTGCAGCCTATCGTGGCAGCTCATTCTAGTAAAGGGGAAATAAAAGATTTCAAAGTAATGGTAAAGGGAGGAGTATGACAGCTTTCATAGGTCGGAGAAAGAGTGCAAACGGATCACCTCCCATCGCAAACAGCTGAGGTACGCAGAAGATTTATGGAGGGTGAACCAGTGTACCTCTTTCAACAGCACTCATCCAAAAGGGTCTATGAAGGGGACCTAGGTAACTCTGCCGTCCCTCTAGAACTTCCTGCTCTTTTCCAGAATTATCACTCACATCTTCATCTAGCACTCCCTTGTACTTACCCCTTTCCTAAGCAACTATTTCCTAACTATCCTCACCTACACACATGATTTTTAAGCAAAAATGAAAGTAAAGTAAACAAAAACGTACCTAGTTTTTAACCCCTTCGGTGCACATGATGGAATGGTTCTGTCATGCGCACCGGCGCTCGTGTGGGGAGGACGGAACTATGTCGTCCTCATCACAAGAGCACCAAATCCCTCTGCTGTTCACAGCAGGGGTCTTTGCTTTTTCTAAAACCATCTTTGGAACCTGGGAAAGAACTTTCCCAGCTCCGCAGGCTGTTTTTAGTTTTCACTGAAATGACGAGCAGTGCGCATGGCGCACTGACATCATTTCAGTGAAAACAAAAGTGAAATGAGCCAATCGGCTCATTTCACTTTCACTGCCTCAGTGCTCAGGGAGCTATCCCAGCCCCGAGCACCTAGGCAGACAGGAAAGATAATATTGGAAAGGGTAAAAGTTCCCCTTTCCAATGGTACCCCTCCCTAGTTGAGCCCTGCCTGGGGATCACCGCAGCAGGGCGATTGCCAAGCAGAAATCCACCCACTGTACACCAGGGAGGGGGGGAGCGGCCCCTTCGGCAAGGTCTTTTGCTCCCCCCTTTTTCCTTTAGCCATATTCAGTCTTTCTGACCCTCACCCCCCCCCTCCCCGGGGGAAGCAGATGGGGCAAAAGCCCCCCACCCCACCTAAAATAGAAATGGACACAGTGTCTTTCTGCCCCCCTGAGTGTCTAGTTTTCAGAAATGTCTGGGTTTGGTAGGTTTTCCTAGATGGCCGCCAATACCGGGACCAAAAACGCAGGTTACCCCTTTGCAAACCCAGGTTGTTTTGTAATAAATAATTTTGATGTCTCCACAATACACTATTGGGTCATTTCCTGTCGCTGGCACTAGGCCTACACACACAAGTGAGGTACCATTTTTATCTGGAGACTTGGGGGAATGCTGGGTGGAAGGAAGTTTGTGCTCCCCACAGATTCCAGAACTTTCCTTCACAGAAATGTGAGGAAAATATGCTTTTTTAGACTGGTTTTGAGGTTTGCAAGGGAGTCTGGTCTAACAATACCTGGTGAGAGGCACACAAGTCACCCCACCCTAGATTCCCCTGGGTGCCTAGTTTTAAAAAATGGTACACGTTTGCTAGGTTTCCCTAGGTGCTGGTTGAGCTAAGGCCTGAAAACCACAGCTAGGCACATTGCAAATAAAGAGTCACTTTTCAGTGGTAAAATGTGATGTGTCCACAATGCTTTTTGGGCCGTTTCCTGATGCTGGCACTAGGCCTACCCACACAAGTGAGATACCATTTTTATCGGGAGACTTGAGAAAATGTGGGTGGAAGGTATTTTGTGGCTCCCCACAGATTCCAGAACTTTCCATCACAGAAATATGATGAAAATCTGTTTTTAAGACAAATTTTAAGATTGGCCAGGAATGCTGGCTAACACAACCTGGTGAGAGCCACACAAGTCACCCCATCCTGGATTCCCCTAGGTTTCTAGTTTTAAAAAATGTACAGGTTTGCTAGATTTCCCTAGGTGCCGGCTGAGTTAAGGGCCCAAACTCCACAGCTAGGCACATTGCAAATAAAGGGTCAGTTTTGGGTGGAAAGTTTGATGTGTCCATGTTGCGTTTTGGGCCGTTTCCAGTGATGGGCACTAGGTCTACCCACACAAGTGAGGTACCATTTTTATCGGGATACTTGGTGGAACACAGAATAGTAGAACAAGTGTTATTGCTAATTGTCTTTCTCTGCATTTGTGCCTTCCAAATATAAGACAGTGTGTAAGAAAGAAGTCATTTTGAGAAATGCCCTATATTTTACATGCTAGTATGGGTACCCACAAATTCAGAGATGTGCAAATAACCACTGCTTCTAAACTCCATATCTTGTGCCCATTTCCAAAATAAATAGGTTTTCTTGATACTTATTTTTCACTCTTTATATTTTAACAAATGAATTGCTGTATACCTGGTACACAATGAAAAACCATTGCCAGGTGCAGCTCAGGTATTGGCTCTGGGTACCTCTGGTTACTGGTGAACCTACAAGCCCTATGTATCCCCGCAACTAAAAGGGTCCAGCAAATATAATGGTATATCGCTTTCATAAATCTGTCATAGTGAGAAGAAGTTACAGGAGAAAAGGTTGACACAAATTGCTGTTTTGTTTCAATTCAATTTCAATGTATTTTCATTTCAACTGTTATTTTCTATAGGAAAACCTTGAAGAATCTACACAAATCACCCTTTGCTGAATTCAGAACTTCATCTACTTTTCAACAATGTATAGCTTTCTGGAATCCACCATTGGTTTAATACCCATTTCCATCACTAACTGGAAGGAGGTTGAAAGCACAAAAAAAATTGAAAAATGGGCTATGTCCCAGTAAAATGTTAAACCACTGTTCAAAAATGTGGTTTTCTGACTCAGGTCTGCCTGTTCCTGAAAGCTGGGAAGATGGTGATTTTAGCACAGCAAACACTTAGTTGATGCCATTAGCAGGAATAAAAACAGACACTTTCTTCTACAGCATGTTTTTCCCCAGAAATAAAGC
Source organism: Pleurodeles waltl (assembly GCF_031143425.1). NCBI lineage: Eukaryota > Metazoa > Chordata > Amphibia > Caudata > Salamandridae > Pleurodeles > Pleurodeles waltl. The sequence goes on from NC_090441.1 coordinate 10,521,393, forward strand.
AAAATTTAGCTGAATTTTGGCCGATTTCTCATCCCCATCCAGGGGAATCCACAACACTGGGTACCTTTAAAATTCCTCAGAATGTTGGAAAAAAGGACACAAATTTGGCATGGATACCTTGTGTGGACAAAACGTTATGGAGACCTAAGCACGAACTACCCCAAATAGCCAAACAAATGAGGCTTAGTACAAGGGCGGGGAGGCATAGCACCAAAGGGGTTAATCATAAACTACAAAATAGGCTCATATTTCAAAATCTGAATCTTGTAAGATTGCCTTGCGAGCACCAGACCATCCTCCACCAAAGTTCCTCTCTGGAAAACGTCCATTTTACCTTTGGGGCTTGGGTTTGTCAAGAGGATGTCAGATCATCTCCACCCCACTGCTCCTGAATGCGATTACCTGCCAGTACAACAAGATCTGTCAAATACAACTCTGCCTCACTTTTGGGTTAAGTCTTAAAATTACTTATTATTATAAATATTAGTGGTCTGTGAGTCACAGAGTTTAATGACAAGGGAACCCTCTATCCTGGCAATGGAGACGAGCTCCCCAAGGGAAAGCAAGTTACAAATATTCTGTTACAGACAGTTACTAGTTCTGCTCAAATCACTAAATTATCACTAAGAATACTAGCAGATAAATAGGTGATCTTATGCTCAAGCTGGTAGAAGACATTCGTAAGTGACGACAATGTAATCAATTTCGGCTGCGCAAAATGGTTTGCAAAGGTTATTTTTGAGTTCCGATGCACTTCTTGTGCATCATCGAAGATGGGCATATCCAGGGAGTAGAGTTGGCACGAGCAGGAAGCAAGGCAGTTACAGGTTAGTATAGTTAAGTATCAGTATGTTTAATTTTACAGTTGTTTCATATTTCTCCCTGCAAGCCCATATGCCTATCCTTGAACATGCTGTCATTTTGCTACTGGAGGGATCTGTTCTATGGCAGAGGGACGTAAGCTGCACAGAGGATGTCAGCTCGGCAGCTCCAGCTAGACAAAGCTCAGGTCCTGCTAATTGCCTATCCACATTTTCCTTGACAAAGGGGGCTGTTCTTGTGCTATGTATATGGGCTGCTTATCCTGTGTGTGCTATTTACCATCTGCAACTTCCTGATCCGCATTATGCTGACCCACCTCATTCAAATGACCAGGATTCACAGCCACTGCCCAGCATAGTCAAAACTGGAGGGGCTAGATGCTCTGTGAGGACATTGGCTCGCAAAGTCCAGTTATCTTTCTGCCTGTGTCCTCCACCCCACCTCTGGTGCTGCACAAGAAAGAAGGGGCCCCCAACCGCAGGTGAGCAGGAGAGGGCATCAGGTTAGCCGGAGAGTGGGACAAGACCTCAGCAGAGCATGATCTGGCCCTAGGACGTAGGGACAAGGAGCATCCATTGGCTCAGATGTCACAAATAAAGCCAATGTCTAAGACTATTAGAAAGTCTCCAAGTGAGTGGAGACTGGCCTTAGCGCTCTACAAGTGCAGGAAGAGGGGACTTCAAATCTGATGATCACAGGAGAAGGCCCACGGGTGCATTCAAAGAAGGCTGTGACTTGAAGCAAGCATGAGTAGCAGGTGAAATGCAGTTTCCCATACTTCCAGGTGAGCACAAGACGAAACAAAACCAACACAACAAGCCTTCAGACACCCCCAGCTGTTTTTTAGATGCCATTGGAGTCTCAGTCTGTCTTTAGACAACCGTAGTAGGCCACTGGAGACCATCAGTTAACCTCTAGGCAACCTAATTCTCCTTCCAGACACAGCCAGCCTTAGCCTCAGAAAAGCCTGTACCTGCTCTCCCTCCTGCAGGCCATCAGCCTGTGCCTTAGACACCCCATTTGGCCCTTGAACATGCACAGCCGTCCCTCACCTTACAGTTAGACACCACCAAATAGTATTTAAACAACTCTTGTTGGTTCTCAAAGATGCTTGATGTGGCCTCAGAAATATCCAGTATGCCCTCAGGGTCCATATTCCTGCTCTCAGAGACCAACTGAGTGCCACAATCTACTGGTCCTTAAAGTTGCACCCTTAAAGTCCCTTTGCCAGCTTTCAGAGCTAACCCTGCACTGAGCCACCTCCAGCTGATCCATACACTCCCACGCTCTCTAATAAGACCCTCATTCTTCCCTTTTTATCCCTCAGCATACCCTCAAAAAATCTTCCTTGCACATTCACAGATCCTCAGCCAGCTCTCATAGCTAACCTACAAATATAACTAGATACCCTTCAGAGAGTGCCATGGAGCCTTCAAACATAACCAGCTGGCCTTTTGGGAGAGCCATGCAGCCTTCAAACACAACCAGCTGTCCTTCAGGAAGAGCCATGCAGCCTTCAAACATAACCAGCTGGCCTTTGGAGAGAGCTATGCAGCCTTCAAACATAACTAGCTCACCTTTAGAGAGAGCTACACAGCCTTCAAACATAACTAGCTCACCTTCAGAGAGAGCTACACAGCCTTCAAACATAACTAGCTCACCTTCAGAGAGAGCTACACAGCCTTTTCAGAGAGAGCTACACAGCCTTCAAACATAACTAGCTCACCTTCAGAGAGTGACATGCAGCCTTCAAACATAACTAGCTGCCCTCCAGAGAGAGCCACACAGCCTTCAAACAGAACTAGCTGGCCTACAGGCAGTGCTTTAAATGGAAAAATAGAAGTGCAGGTACTCTGTACAAGAGTACCTGCTTGTTTCTGAGAAGTGCCGGTACTCTCCAATTAAAAGTATTACGTTTTTCGTGAGATATGCCGGTACTCTCCCTCTCAAAATAAAAAAGTGCCGGTACTCAGTACCGGAGAGTACCGGCCCATTTAAAGCACTGCCTACAGGAAGTGATGCATCCTTGAAACAGAAGTAGCTGTCCTAAAGGTCGTGACATCCAGCCTTCGGGCACATCCAGAGATACCCGTTCAGCCGGCCTTTACTCGCCCTCAGATACACAGCCCTCAAATGGCAAAAAATGTATTGGTTTTCACTTGCTGTCATTCCCCGCGCCCTACGGCCCTGTCCGTTAAGATGCCTCATCACCCTCCCAGCAGTCACTGCAGCGCCAGAGGGGACTGCTCCCACTCAAAGTGAGTACTTCATACTCCAGTCCCTTCAGCCTGGCCACCCTCCGTGCAGCTCCTCTCCAAGCTTCCTTCCGAGCATTGATTATTGCTTTTCAATACCAATGAAGACCGAAGCGTTTAATATATCATTTAAGGTAATCCTGGTTATCTGAGTCTATTTAACCTGAGTCTTCATTTACTTGGATTTACTCTTCTGTTAAAGATCTCCCTCCTGCCTCCCGCTAGCGTGCCACACGATGCTAGCTGGAAAGAGTTTGTTATCTCATGCGCGAATACAGCACATGATAAGGAGAGCTAACAGCTGGGTAAGAAGCAGAACAATGAGAGCGGAATAAAAGGGAGACAGAGAATGGAAAAGATTCAGTAACTGAGAGATGAAGGAATGGAGATGCACATTTTCTGAAGTAGAATTAAATGAAGAGAAGGGAGTGGGTAAGAGTGAGTTTCTGCCGCTGATCCGGGATGTGATCTTTGGGGTTAGCAGGGTGCCCGCTCAGCCGTGGCAGAAGCACTGTGAGGGGCTCCAGGCTGACCTGGAGGGAGTACTGCAATCCCAGTACAATAGCAGGCGGGGCTGGGCTCAGCGTTACCCCAGCAGATGTCCTGAACCCAGAATGCAATACACAGCGATCTCCGCAGAGGAGGGCCGCAGTGCCCTCCGGGGAAGATGTGGTCGAGTATTGAAAGCTTTGAATGCACAAACAAAGAGATGCGAGTTCTGATCCCAGCTCCCCACATATATTGGGTTTTAACCCTGAGAAAATGACTTCAGGCCACAGTTCCCTCATCTGCAAAGGTTAGGTTGGGAGTACATGACAAGAACCTCTAAAACGTCATCTTTTTCTCACTCTATCTTACCTTTGTAAGTTTTTCTCTCAGAATCTCTCTAACTGTACATCCTACTCCTACTATCTCTACATCCTACTCTGTCTCCCTCTTTTAAGGGCCGTCAGTGCACATGTAAATACAGATAGGTGTGTTATGTGTGCGAATATACATAAACAATTTGATAGGATGCAGGCTTGAATTATCAGAAAATAGGCAATAAAATTCATAGCTGTTCAGAACAGGGGGCCCTAAAATCCCACTGGTCCAAAACCCTAAACATTCTTAAGATGCCACTGACACCTCTTTTCCTGACCATCACGATGTATTCTAAATTCAAACAAGCATTGACAAACTCAATTGGTCTGGCACTGGATGCTAGCCTAATGGATTTGTCAATGCTTTTTAATGTTTTTGTAAATCGTTATTGCAATTTTAAAAAAAGCATTGGCAAAACCTAACTGCCTAGCCTTCTAGCTGCCAATACAGACAATGGCTTAGCCAATTCTTATTGACAATGATCTTCGTCATCGGCAAAAAAACAGATGTCATGCATGTGTCCACATACATTTCAGCATATGAGTCATTAGGTTACAGCAGCCCAGCATGATGATGTCTGCTTGCACGTGTCACCACATATGTGAACACATACAAGACAAAGTCACAATTTTGTTTTTTTTATTTACTGTTCCAAGATGGAGGACGCCAATCTTGCAGACTCCTAAATTATGTTGTAAGGTGTTTTGTCATGAAATGCTATTTTATATTTTACCCGTGTAACACGTCATGCTTCCCAAAATCAAGACATGTTGTGATGTTTTGTCACCATTTGCTGCTCATGTTAATTAACTTTGCAACACATTTTGCCCCCTAAATTTAAGTTATAACGTTGTGTTTTTATAATGTTTTGCCATAATTCGCTGATCTTTGTTCCAAAGTTTGTTTTAGTTTTATTACATTGGTTTCTTGTATCTCTAATATCTAGTGATTGTTTTCTGCTAACGTCCAGTTGCTCCAGAAGTACGTGGTGAATAAAATATAACACTTTTCAGACACGAAGAAAAAAGTATGGCTTTGGTCCCTTGTGGTGTAGACAAGTGAGCTTGGACAGTTCTCAAAAGAAAACAGAATGGTTCTTGTCCTTCTGACGACTTCAACTGTAAGACTGAGACAGAGCGGTATATGGATATAGGGTGAGATGGACCGATAGAGAGTGCGCGAGCGCGCGCGCGGGTATGTGTGAAATAGCAGAAGTGAATTTATATTGCAGCAAGGTCTCCTGGCCCAAAAGCGACTGGGTAACGCGAGTATGCGACTGCAATCTCGTCCGTTATTGGGTGAAGTGCAAAGCATGTGTCATCTCAACAGTATTTCGATGCAATTGTGTGTGTGTTGGGGCAGCGGCGTAGCGTGGGTTGTCAGCACCCGGGGCAAGGCAAGTAACTTGCGCCCCCTAACCCGTGGGTTTTAGCACTCGCCCCCCCCCCCCCAGATGTTGCGCCCGGTGCGGCCGGCCCCCCCTGCACCCCCACCTACGCCACTGTGTTGGGGGGCATTAGAACATCAGAAGAGACACACCAAAGCACCGAGTATGCGCCTGCTATCTCGGCACTGACGTATTGCTGTGGTGTGAGCAGAGATTTGCCACTGCATGGGGTGCGTGTGTTTAATCTCCAGTGTGTGGTTACTAGATAAAACACTGGGTGTGGCAGTAAATCACTGAGGGCTAGATGTATCAAAGTATGGTTTTGCAATTCTTAAATAGCGAATTTTAAGAAAACGCTATTTAAGGCTATGCAAAATGGTATGTGAGAAAATTGCGCTTCCCTAAAATGGGACTGCGATGCCTTTCATACATCTTGAAAGGCTAATATGCATTCGCAAACGGTGGAATTTTGCGATTCGCACCGTTCGCGAATGCAAAATAGTTTGATACACCTGGCCCTTGGTAAAGTGCCTAGGCCCATATTTATACTTTTTTAGCGCAGCTTTTTGACGCAAAAGCGGCGCAAACTTACAAAATACAATTATATTTTGTAAGTTTGCGCCGTTTTTGCGTCAAAAAGCGGCGCAAATGAGGCGCTAAAAAAGTATAACTATGGGCCGTAGTATCTGTAATCGCAGCGATCGCTTGGTTAAGCACCGAGCATGTCTGTCAGTGGCGTGGAACATGCATGGCTTACATGCCGGAAAAAAGTCATAAGGCGGGTCGCAGTAACGTGGGCCGCCTGAATCAGGTGGCGGAGGAGGTGATCGTGGGGTGCCTTGTGGGTCTTCCAGGAAGCCCTGGGCTGATCTGCCTGTTCTCAGAGCCCCTCCTCCTTGGCTGTTTGCCTGGAGGTGCTACAGTCTCACACAGCTGATCAAAGCTCCGCTGCCTGGGAATGGGATCAAATGCCCCCTTCTCCTCGGGGCCCCTCCTCCTCGCCACCAATGTATCACCAGGTGTCACTCTAAAACCCCTGCATGCATTGGAGATCAGAACAAAGCCCAGACGTTATAGGAGCGCGGATGAGGGATGGGTCTGCTGTCTGCACTGGTGCAAACTTTCAACTTGAACTTTTCAACCCAGTCCCGGCTGCACCCGCAGGGGTTCGAAGCCCGCAGAGAGGCGTGTGGCCCAGGTGAAAACTACACGGTCCTCCCAGGCGCCTGGCGGGAGGGTCCAAATCACAAACTGAGGCCCAAAGAGGGCAGTAAAGAATTATCAGACGATTGCAAGAATGAAGCTAGGACAAATATATTATGGGTAATAATGTAACGCTAAGTCAGCTATAAAATAACGAATTGAACTGAAAACAAAAAGGTAGAAAAATCGTCTCTTTCTCTAGTGAACTTAATTACCGCCCCCGACACCCCCATTATTAATACTTGTCCTAAACTGAATCAAACTATAAATAACAAATTTTAGTTTGGAACAGCCGGATTTCAAGACAAATGCACGTACCCACCTGTGCACTGCCCGTTTCCTATGTGATTTATATGTCACTGTATATCAAATATGCACAGGAGGAATACAGCCCTCCTCTGAAGTGACATAACGAGACTTTTGTTTTTGCCGTGGCCTCTATCAAGCACTCAAGACCTCTCTATTTTGCAGGAACTGCAGATCCGAATTTAAGTCCAAGGGCCACCTTCAATTTAGAAATTTGATTTTTTTTATGTGTGTTTCTGTCATTTTTGTATATTGTTGCAGTTTCAGTGTTAACACAATAATGACATTTTACTTGCTTAAAATGATGGTCTAAAAATGTACGTTTACCCCCGAAATATGCGTGGACCTGGTGTCTGTGCATATGCATACCAGAATGAAAATGTGGATTTTTGTTTAAAGTAAAGGGGTATTTTTTCAGCAATTTCAAAAGGCAATTCAAAGGCTCCTATCGCTGCGAGGGTGATCTCACCTTCCAACCCCGTAGCCCCAGTAGAAAACAAGCATTGGCGAATCCAATAGTTCTGGCATGCATGTAGGAAAGCATGGACAGACTGGCATGTATTAATGATGCTGTGGTATTGGTCGTGGCTTTTTAAAAATCCTGTTGTATTAAAAAAAATACAAAGAGACCTGCTACCTGTACACAATGCACATAAGTAATAAAGGACTCAATGTGTGATCACCAGAGCTGGAAGTGGGAAAAATTTGCTCAGAGAACCGATGATTGGGGGTTAAAGTGCGGCAGCGGCAAGGCAGTGGAGTCACAAGGGGTGGAGCTTGCATACCAGAGTGACAGTCAAAACATACATTTATTTAAAAAAAAAAAATCTGCTGCAAAGAAATTTGCACCAAGGTCATGTGACTGTTAATTTGTTCTAGCTTATTTGATTGGTCACAAAGAGTCTGCATGTTAAGATACCTGCTACAGAGGTCTTAGTGTGACCAGCTATCTTGAGGGGATAATAATGGCAGTAAGAGAACTCTGGTCTTTAAATCAGTCTGGGAACATTCTACGTTATTTCCATTCACAGTTTTGACTTATAAAGTAGCATAGAGGGTTAATGTGCCTGCTGCAAAGGACATAGGGCCTGATTCTAACTTTGGAGGACGGTGTTAAACCGTCCCAAAAGTGGCGGATATACCACCTACCGTATTACGAGTTCCATAGGATATAATGGACTCGTAATACGGTAGGTGGTATATCCGCCACTTTTGGGACGGTTTAACACCGTCCTCCAAAGTTAGAATCAGGCCCATTGTGTGGCACACAGATCACAAATTTGTATTTTATGTTGAAAGGTAATTGGGCTACTGCATTTGACACCGAGATCATTGTGTTACTTTCAGTTCTTAAGTTGCAATCCTTCTAATATAGCACAGTGATCTATTTACCGGCATCAAGGAGCTACCGGCAAACTGCAACTCATGGGTTTAGATCCTTATTTTTTTCTCAATCTGTTGTTATTGGAAGACTGCAAAGAAGGGTTCCTTTGAGAAGTAATATAGTCTTGTTAGTACAGTCAACCCCAATCACTGCATTACATTTTATATCCTGACTTTGTGTTTCTCTCGTCTATTCACTCTTGAACATATGGGGGTCATTACAAGTTTGGCAAATGGAAAAGGCAGCCTGCCAAACTCCTGTGGTCATGTTGATGCCAGTGCGGCCGCCTTCCTGCGGGTCCCATTACGACTTTCACGCTGGGTCAGCGGGCGGAAACTGTGTTTCCGCCTGCTGTTCCAGCAGGGAACAGCCCACAATATTGGCACTGGCTCATAATTGAGCCGACAGCAATGCTGCAGTGCGTAGGGTGCAATAGCACCCATCGGGCTTTTCACTGTCTGCAATGTAGACATTGAAAAGCACGAGGGGCTATCCATGGGGGCCCCTGCACTACCCATGCCAAGTGCATGGGCAGTGCAGTGGCCCCCTTGGGGCCCCATGCACCCCGTCTCCGCTAGCTTTTTGCCATGTTAAAGCTGGTGGAGAGGGGGGCCATAATCCACAGGGCAACGCCGTATGCAGTGCTGCCCTGGCAGATTAGGACCGCCAGCACCTCCAGTGGAGGGAATATGACGGTGCTGGCGGTCCGACCATAGCGCAACCGCTACAGTCATAATGTGGTGGTCAGACCACCACCAAAGAGGTTGGACTGCCGCTTTGGTCGTGGTCAGACCACCACCGCGACCCTGGCAGTCTGAAGACCGCCAATGTCATAATGAGGCCCATGATGTCTACAAGAATAGATGAGATGTGATTTCTACATGGTATATCCTCATTGTTTTATATAACATTTCTTGCACATTGATTTACACATGTGATTTCTTCTGTCTCCCTGTGTGCTGTAACATCTTACAATAGGATGGACAGCACTATACAAGAATTAAATAAAAATAAATTAGCAGGTGTCATTTAAATAATTATTTGTGTGATAACTCATACACACAGATATGTCTTGCATTTTTACACAGCATCCACATCTTTTACATAGGGGTTGAACAAAGTCAAGGTCATAGTTTCTTTAAAGTATTTGTTAAGTAATAAGCTGTGGGTCCTTGTTTTCTTCCATTACATTGGCTACTAGGTGTCAGGCTCCAAATGGTTCCAAGCCAAGATGATACTTCAACAAAAGAAGGGCTGATGGCCCTTTAAATCAGGCCTTTGTTTTGGACAGGCTGGAAGAGAACAATAGGAAATCCCATTTGCTGCTTACAGGTTGCTGCGCCAAGCAGAATGCACAACTAAAGGGCACTGCTGGATTATGCCCCTGTGTTGGAAAATGACACTAGGACAAATTCAGCATATTTCCCTTGGAGAGCCGGATCACAGATCCAGCCCAAAAGTAGCATCAGGAATCATGATCCAACGGGATCCCCTACTTTCTAGCACTGGTGATTATTGAGTGTGCATTTTCAGAGGTAAAACAGTCCTTCATGAATTGCAATGCAAGCACTACAGAAGAGCTGAAACTGTCACATCAAGCCATTGGCTGTTTCTTGTACTGAGTCATACTTTTCGAGGTGGGGCAATAGCCTACTTAGAATGTAATTTAAAGAATTCCGACCAACAAGTCACTCTAACAGTTGTGCCTTGGGAAGAACACTTGAAATTCCTGTAGTAATTGAAGTGGAAACACATTGCACTGACTTGTTTTTTGTCTTGGCTTGGAACTAGAATAAAAAAAAGATTCGATCTAGCATCTGGGCCTTGATAGAATGTAAAGAAAGAAACTGTGTAATAGTGGGTATCAGCATTTTAAACGCAGCATTCATTCTGAGTTGAGTGCTGGACCAAACGTCTTACTAAGGTTATAAGCATGAGCTTCACTCCAGCATTAGAAACAGCTACACTCAAATGTGCATGCATAGACCAGTGGGGATCCATGGAAATTTGGATGTGTGAGCTGTCTGTTGGCCTAAGGTTAGGAGAAACCAAACTGCTTGTTGCCATAAGGCTAGCTCTACCACAGACATTACTTACTCTACCCTAGTTACATGTTGGTTATGCTTACCCGTACCCATTTTTCAACAGCCTGCACACAGAGATCAAAGTAAGCTGACTTAAAGCACCAAGAAACCATCCAGACACACCAATCCAAAATATGGTGAAGCAGGCTGAAAAAATATCCCACATCTCCAGAGTGAGTCCATTACACCAGAAGTAGTGACTAGGGCCTGATTTAGAGTTTGGCGGATGGGGTTACTCCGTCACAAACGTGACGAATATTCTGTCCGCTGTATTACGATTCCATTATATCCTATGGAAATCGTAATATGGCAGACTGGATATCCATCACGTTTGTGACAGAGTACTTGCCCTGCAAACTCTAAAAAAGGCCCTAGGCATTGCAGGTATGATCTCCTGCAACAAAAATGCATCTGTGTGGTTGTTGGGCCCTCCTAGTGCATCACTGCTTCCATGTAGCCTCTGTCAGGCATGGGATAACCGGAAATTCATTACCTGTCTTTCACCTCGATGCCAGAAGTGTGTCCTTGAGTCACACGAGGGGTCTTCTAAACTCTGCCAGGCTGTGCAGAATTTTTGCAACATTCTGGCCATTTTTCACAGAAACCCAGTGCTTGTGGCCTGGTTTGTTAATTTGTGCCAGATTACAAATATCTTGTTTGGGATTTAAACCTCCAAACCAACTTTCAGTACATTGAGGGATTAATCAGTAACCCATAAATATTGGCCCTATATGGAAATCACCCACAATAACAGAGTCACAAATATCTTGAGGTTTAGGGAACCCACAACTTTCATAATAAACCAGTTCAGATCTCAGTGTGACGAGAGCTAGAACGTATGTTTACGAGAAACAATTTTTCAATGATTGGTTCTAGAAACTTGAACTGTGACTATTATTATCTTTTTTTATATTTATTGCAAGTGTAATAATTGTGTTCTAATGTATCCGTCTCAAAGTTCAGAACACCTATGAGCTAGACACAGACGTTTCAATTAAGCTCCACAGAAAATAAGAAAGATTTTGCAAGCACAACTTTCCACCCCCGAACCAATCCCCAACACACACAACCTTCACCTTTGGTACTGCAAGATAGTCTGTGTTGCATTTCACACCTTGCAGCACCACCATTACGGCACATACTGTGCCACTTGAATGGATGTGGGGTTCCTAGGCTGTCAGTTGATGCTGTGCCTAGACTTTCACAAGGCTGTTTTGCCATCTGCTTCCTGATAAAAGAATAAAGTACTTACCTGCCAACTTGGATGTTGGAGCCTCATTTAAACATTTCCAGGGAGCTGGAGTAGGGAGTGAACAGGAACCCGCATGTGCTCCATGCGATTGGCTCTTGGTCACATCGCAGTATCCTCTTTCCAGCATTCTAGGTGCATTGTGTAGTGGTAATGGTGGCCTCTTCCAATACACTGTGCAGTGGTCATGGTGGCCCTTTCCAAGATCTCAACATCGTTACAGGCCTACAGCACATATTCTGGAGCCAGCATTGTCACGGGGCGAGCGTATGCCCCAGTTAATTGCTTGGAGAAGCGAGAGTCTTCCTGGCTCAAGCACACTTCCTTGTTATTCTTAAAGACAAGGCTATGTGCGAGCATTCCCATGATTCCGGACTCTAGTCAATAGTGGCCATCTACTCAAGCGCTGTTATAGACAGAGTTTACTCACAGAGTGGTGTTTATGCCAATGGCCATCCTGAAGTGGCACTTTAAAATAGAAATCAATAGGATACACGTTTTGGACAGTATTTGATCCATTTTCCCACCACACATAACATGGTAGATCTGTGTACAAGAGTATTTGCAAATACTCTTTCTGGATATAAACTCTAATATAAGTATTTGCTCAAGACAAGTGATTTATATATTTCTTGATACATCTTGATCCCCGACTGTGTGTTGGATTTTTTTTTGTTCAATTTGTTCACATTTTACTCTGAGTTGAATTTCCATCAACATGGCAAATATTGCAGTTCCAAGCTTGGGAGAAATAACCGCCTACCTCACCTTATTTTCAGATGATAATAAGTCATTAGTTTCTTGCAAAAACAGAACAACTCATACACCGTATTATATTTATATATATATAATTATTTTTAATTTATTTGTTCAATTCATGGCATATTGCTATCCTTCTTTTTTATTCACAATCCATATGTATATGGCACATCAAAAACATTTTTTGTACCACAGACTAGAATTTTTCAAAACATGCCTCGGGGTCCCAAAAAGAAAAAATAAACATTGTCACTCCTACCCCATTCCCACCCACCCCATTCCAATAAAATAACAGACCTAGCAGTTACCCATGTTTGCATCAATTTTGATTAAATAACCAATTGAACTTACATGAGATATACATAATACATTCCACATAGAGAAAATTCCTAACATGGACATATATTTAATAAGTAGGAACAAATGTTCCACTGATGAGCATCTGTATAATTTTTTCTTCAATACATTCCTTTAGGTTCCGTATACACTGCCATCGTGCGTTTCAGGGCATGCAGACTAACGAGCCGAACACGTTGCTTAGGGCACACTGAATTTGTGATTGTTTTAAAAAAGCAGGGGAAGCCAACAGAAGGAGGATGACACTCCTGGGTCTTCAAGAAATACAATTATTGCAATTGGACTGCGATCTATCAAGAATCATATCAGATACGAACTAGAATGTTCTCTTGTAGTGAGAAACTGAGCTTCTTCAAAAAATGTATTTGTGCTAGGGATACTCCAAGGGTATAATTATCCAACATATTTAAGGACACCATGCATCTTATCAAAGACGTCATCCAAACTAGACCTTCTGGGAGGATAAAAGATTCTTATGGGTTCTGAAAGTGAGCTACGTTTTCCATACTGAACTGGCGTGAGCAAATAAAGAAAGAAATATTGCAAGTCCGCTATCATTTTTTTAATGGCAGGTAAACCGCCTATGGACTGGGGGTTGTGGTACCTAGTATCTTTAGCTTATGAGGAAGTCGTGGAGGGGGGAACACTGCCCTTGTCAAAAAAAAGTTAGCTTTGCTCAAACACTGCCTTGGGGACATAGGCATAAAGGGGAATGCTCCCACCCCTGAAAAATAACATAGAAGTATTTAGGTATGCTGTCAGACAATTACATCAAAAGTATGCCAAAAAAATGAACGTAGTCATGAAAAGATATAAGTTTTATTCGAGAATTCAATGAGATGATGAAACAACTAGGGACTACTTATCATCCCAGCAAATGTTGGCAGTTTCGGGTCAAAACGAGAACTAAAAGAAAGTTCAACAAAAGTTATGGGTTGGGACTGAAATGGCCTTAAGCACTACAGTGAATATTCCAATGGGTATTAAAAAGTCAGAGAAGTTCGTCCAGGAGATTAGAAGTCATGGTGAGGCGTGTGAATGCAAGCAGAAACGATATCAGAGGTAAATGCTGTGAAAACTCAACCCTCATTTCAAACAAAGAAAGAAAATTACAATAAGACGTTAGACAGGAAACGTTCATGATATAGATGTGGAAGTTCCTACCATGTGGTGCATTTCAAGGAGTGTCCTGTCATGGGCAATTACTGCAATCAATGCAAATGGAAGGGGCATTTGAAAGGGTATGCAGAGCATTTCCCAGAAATAAAGTTAACATCACAGAAGATTAAGAAGCAAATAATATTAACCCAGATACTGTGTTGTATATTCATGATGGGAAAGTTACAACTTTTCCCAAATGTATTTGGTTGTGGATGGTGTGAATGTTGAGATGATGGTTGATACATGTGCTTAATTTAGTATAATTCACAGGTCTCTGTGCAAAAAGTATGGTGTGCAAGAGTGTTAATACCGCCGAAAGCACACCCAGCAGGTTTTACTGGCCACAACGTTGATCTTTGGGGTTATTCCAATGGTAAAATTCAATTTGCTGGAAGGAAAACACAAGGGAAGATATATGTGGCTAAGAGGGGTGATCCTATTTTGAGTTAGCCACAAAAATGGAACAAGGCATCCAGTTAGACCCTAAGGCTGCCCAACCAGTCTATTCTGCGAATTTCAAGGAGACTGGGGAATATGTTAAACGTAAACTTCACACTTGTTTAGCGCACTACTCACCCATTAGGGTCTCAAGGCACTGTACGCATACCGCTGTGGAACCACTCCTGGCTTTTCCCTGTGAGGCACCCACTTCTGGGCAACCCCCAGGGTGAAGCCAGGCATCCAAGCACTGTCAGGGCCATAGAGAGATTAAGCAAGCTATTGCCCAGAGTTACAGAGTGGGACCCATTAATTAGATTAGGCACCAAGGGGAGAAGTATCTGGTCCAAGGGAATTGAGCCCAAGACCCTCCAAGGCAGGAATTGAACCCTGGTCCCAGGCAAGATCTCTGCATTAGGGTCTGCCGCTCTAACCATTGTGCCACACTTCTCCACTATTGTCTCCTTGAAGGATTTTCTCTCCAGCATTTTGAATAATGCTTTAAAAAGGTCTGAATGTTTCAAACATAAAATACTAATGAATGAAATGGACTACCTATTTGGCATAAAGTTTATAATGCTCCCATAAATTACAGGAAGAAGCTTAAAGCCATTCCTGAGGATTTATGTTCAAAGGCAATTATTGTGCCCATAGAGTCTAGCTTTTGGGTTTCTCCATTAGTGTTGTTGTTTAAATTTCTGGGGGATTGAGGTTATGTGTGTATTGGCAAAGCCTTAACAGCAAAATCAGGACTGATAGACACCCATTACCTAATTTGTATGAACTTGTGTCAACTTTAGCGAGCGGGTGCTAGTGGGGTCTCCACACCAGATCTGTTGAATGCATACCACCAGGTCGAATTAGATGAGGGATTCAAATACTTAACAGCTTTTGCTACTCCTGAGGGAATATTTAAATCCTAGTGAATGTCATTTGGCTTACTGAGTGCTGCCTCAATGTTTGATAAAGGAATCCACGAGCAGCCTACCAGGTGCAGTGGCCTTCCAGAACGACATCCCTGTATTTGCCAGTAATATAAACACAATGAATAAGGTTTTATGCTGTGTGCAAGAAAAAGTTTTGACATTAAAGGTAGTGCAGGCTTAAATGTGAGGAGGTAGAAAGTGTGGGGCACCAAATAACAAAAGATGGAATAAGACTCAACCAAACTGATGTCCTAGCTATCTTGGAAGGACCAAATCTTTACGCTAAGGGACAATTGTCTTCTTTTCTGAGCTTGGCTGAATTTTATTTCAAGCATATTGGCAATTATGTTACTAAAATCAACTCTTTATGTCACCTGCTAAAGAAGAATGCACAGTTTGTGTGTGGAACTGAACAACAAATAGTGTTTGAAAGTTTTAAGGATGAGCTAGTGGGAGCTCCCTTCTTAAAATCTTTTGTAGTAGGTATACAATATGCAACTGCAGTCAATGCTAGCACGTATGAAAAGTGGTAAGGAGTGACAACAATAATCAATATAAAGACTTTAGTAAGGTTCATCCATAAATTAAGAAGTGTTTTGTATGAAAGACTCCTAATGCTTGAGTCTATGAAGAATTACTCTTCATTTCGTATCAAATGCTTGGCCATACAACAAGACAACAGCCAAACGTGTTTCACTCCCACATCAGAAAGAGCATCTTCAGGGCTGCAGATCAAAATTACATAATTAGATCATCATATAAAACATGATACACATATAGAGAACCAAAATAAAACACAAAGTGGACAAAAACAACATTGTCCAATATGACAAACTAACATCCAAGGTAGAAAACCACACCATAATCAGAACAACATATCTAGTTTGCAGAAACACAATATCAGCTATAATGCATGGACTGTTTTCTAGGAGACAAAGATTAATTCTACTTTTCATCAGATTTCACACAGGAAGAACACAGTATTCTTAATAAAGTTAGTGCGATAGAACAAACGTATTCTTGATTTCCAGCTTTTTTTGTTGTTTATAATCACCGGCATAGCTAAATATATATAAGTAAAATGGGCCAACCTAAAACAAATAGAGCTTTGACATGTTCAATAAGGTATGGACCTAAAATCACCTTCTGTATGAAAATAAAATAACAGAGCCTTATATTGCTTTACAGTTGCAAAACTTTGTCCCGTTTCTATAACGAAGCGAGTGTAACAAGCATCTGCAATGCAACGGGTCTCGCGTTTGCTCATGTTACAGCTGATCGCGTTGTAAACTCCTAAACCGACTTTTCATCTATCGGCAAAAGTGCTTTTATGTACGTTAAAAAGTGAAATTAACTGTGTAAGCGCTCGACTTCTGCCAAGCGAAATCGCGCTAGGAAAATAGAAAAAAAGTAGTCCACGATCCGACAGAAAACAGCGAGCCTCGCATGTTTTCTGTACTTTGGTTGCTGCGCTGGAGGAGGGCTAACCACCGGAAAAGGCATGACGTGTGCATGCTTTCCACTAATGAAAGCAAGCAGATTTTACTAGGCAAGCCCACAAACCAATCAAACACACTGACATGACGTCAACAGGGTTCCGAGTCCTTTTCTAATAACTAAAACATCTCGCTGCGAAACGCATGTGCGAGCGCATGCAACGCAGGCTCTACTCTTAAAAGGTCTATCAAGATAGTGTATGATAGTAGAATAATGGGTGCACAATCCTACTGGGTGAGGGTTCAAAATCCGATCAGAGTTTTTATGTAACCTGATCAAGCACTTGCCGTTAACACAGCAAGCTTTGCCAATCATTTAATGGCCATGTTAGCTAGATAAAACAATAAAGACAAATAATCAGTATTAGTTACAAAAGGTATATTAGGGAAATTCTGAAAGAAGGCTGCAAGGCATTAGAATTCCATTCTACGTGTGAGACAAAACACTATTAAAAAAGAAACAACCATAACAAACAATAAATGCAACCTGGTAATATTAATACTCTAAATGAAGCTATAAACTGTTCAGAGTTGCTACACATGTCACATTACACATGCTCTACAGGCCATTAATTTTTGGGCTAAAACAGAGTTGTTAACTATTGCTCCTGTAACCCATTTATAGTGAGCAAAGCAATCAACTAGGGAGCTAAAATATAAATCTCTCTGGGCCATAGTCATATAGAGCTAGAATGGAAAGATTTACACATGTGACCCAAAATGTAAAGAGAGTGTCACCATATATATTGAACCAAAGCAGTCAACTTGGGGACTGTGGGATACCAATAGTTTAACTAATGCTAGCCACTACTGTCAACATCTTGAGTAGGAAAATACATATATGGCCTTCACTTGAATTGGTATATTGTTCAATATACATATTTTACAAATATAGCACAATGTCCAAAAATGCACGAAGATGGGTATAAAGGCTGCTTAACAATTATGCCTGTTGTTGAACCAAAGCAGTCAAATAAGTGACCTTCTGAAACTAAAATATGTTTTTAATATGGACTTGAAGCTAAATGAATTAAATGTAATGGGGTATAGGAATGCTTCAAGGACATTACGAACTGCTGAGAGGAATTACTTCATAACTGAAAAAGAGGTATTGGGAGTGTGCAACCGTTTTAGGCAGTTTGTGTGGTGTACCTGATTTGCACTTAGAATAGATCACAAACCCACACATCACTTTTGTATGTTTTAGCTCTAGGAAGTAGAGGGCCTAATTAGCTTGTTTAGCCACTAAGCTTCAAGCTTACCAATTTGCAATTGAATATGTTCCAGGGTAAGTTAATATATCTGCAGATTGCACGCCACGGTTCCTCTTAGATCCCAGATTTGTTTTGGTTAAGGAGGATGAATACTGTGTAGTAGTGTTCACTATTGCAGATGTTAATTGCTGGGTTGTTAATGAAAATGCTGTCTCTATTATTTCAAACAAACCATGGCGTAAAATGGTGAACAATAATGTGGAACTGAATTTAATTAGAGGTGGATATTTGGGTGCATTCTTCAAGATTATGAAGGAACTCATGATTTTGGATCACAGAATTATGAGAGGTGGTAATATAATCCCACATGTGGGATTGAGGAAGAGGATCTTTGACATGCCTCGTGCAGAGCATATCGCCATTTTAGGGACTAAGAGAAGAATTTGAGAGTTTTATTGATGGCCTGGTGTGGACGGAATGGATTCTTGGATGCATAAATATCAATTGTGCTTCAAATGTGATAAATCTTCCAAACCTTGTATTACTGAGAGGTTATGTATTCACTGTACTCCAGAATGTTGGAGAAAATTGGGAACAGACTATTACGTATTATGCCAAGGGAGAAAACATATGGGATTGTTCTAATTGATTATGTCTCTAAATTACCCGAAGTCAAGATTACTGAGAAGGTTATCACTGATGTTGCAATAGATTTTCTAGTGGATGTGCAGAAGGGCTTGTTTCTGACAAAGGGCCACAATTTGTACTTGTTTGGGATTATCTTTTCAGATGTGGCATTAAATATAATAAAAGGCCTGTCAAATATTATCCACGAGCCAGTTGCCTAGAGAAGAGGTTTAACCGTGTGGTGAAGGAGTTCATACAATTGGCAATGAAAGGTGAATTATTAAGGAGGAAAGCATTCCAAGTCCCACTGTTGACATATAGAACTACATCCAAATTTAGAGATTGGTTGTTTGAAATTCTGAGAGGAAGGAAACAAAGTGTCAATCTAGCACCATGGTAGCTTAAAGAGGGGAAAGTCAATAAAGAGAAGGTGGGTTTTGGAAGGGTCAGCAATAGGGTGTAGATATATAAAGAAAATATGAAACAGTTGATGGATCGTAAATGTTGGAAGCCTTCTAATGTCTGTCTCAGTGTAAGTGATCTGGATTGTATCAAATTACCATGTGCCATAAACAGTGCTTGAAATTGAAAAATAGAAGTGCAGGTACTCTGTGCTAGAATACCTGCTTATTTCTGAGAAGTGCTGGTACTCTACAATTAAAAGTATTATATTTTTCTTGGGAAGTGCAGGTACTCTCCCTCTAAAAATAAAAAAGTGCTGGTACACCGTACCAGACAGTACCGGCCCATTTAAAACATGGTGGTAAGAAAATAATAATTTAAATATCCAGACCCAGTCAAGGTTGGTCAGTATTTAGTAAAGCTGTGAGAACAAAGGGTGGAAAGATTTTGAATTTAAGTAGTTTTGTTGTGCAGAAAAGTTTATGTGAAAAATGTATGTCAGAGCAATTTGGGTGGCGTAGTCGAGCATGAAGGGTGAGCAGGAAAGAGGCGTAGTGAGTTTGCAAGTGAGGGCAATGTCTTTTTAGATGTATTTAATCATCAGAATTCAAATTATGCTGAAAGAGATTCTCTGTCTCAAGGTTCGGGTGGCATTAATCTTGTGCTAAATAGTGCTATGGTGACAAATACACAGAGAGAGCAAAGCATGGAGAGACTTAGGTGGTCATTCCGACCTCGGCGGTCTTTTCTCCAGACCGCCGAGGCCGGGGGAGACAGACTACCGCCATTGCCGGCGGTATTCATGCCTCCCTATTCCGACATTTTCGCTGGGCCAGCGGACGGTAACAGCGTTACCGTCCGCTGGCCCAGCGGAAATGGCACATCAACATTGCCGCCGGCTCGTAATAGAGCCGGCGGCAATGTTGATGTGCAGCGGGTGCAGTAGCACCCGTCGCGCATTTCACTGCCCGAAATTCGGGCAGTGAAATGCGCGATGGGGCTATGCCTGGGGGCCTCTGCACTGCCCATGCCAAGGGCATGGGCAGTGCAGGGGCCCCCAGGGGCACCCCCAGTCCCCTTACCGCCAGGCTTTCAATGGCGGTGTTTACCGCCACGGACAGGCTGGCGGTCGGGGACTCATAATCCCCAGCCCTGGGGATTATGCCCGCCAGGCGGAAGCCTGGAGGGAAAGTGGAGGGGCCGGCGGTATGACCGTGGCTTTTCCACCACGCTCAGAATTGCTGGCGGAACACCGCCAGCCTGTTGGCGGTGTTACCGCCAACATACCGCCGGCCGCCAGGGTCGGAATGACCCCCTTAGTGTTTCTATTCCGCGCACTATTACTACATTTTGTGATTTCGACAGTCCACATTTTCGGACTGTTCAATCCTAATAGGTAGCAATGCATTTTTAAAATGTTGTTTACTCATATTTCACGTGTTTGTTTTTACTTGTAGCTTCTGATGTATCTATTTTTTTTATTTTGGGTTATTTTTATTTTATGAATGTTTTATTAAGGGGGAAGGTGTGTTGTATTTCACACCTTGTAGCACCATCATGAGGGCGCTTTCTGTGGAACTTAGAATGCTTGTGGGGTTCAGAGACTGCCAGTTGATTCTGAACCTGGGTTTCCTCTAAGTGATATTAGTGTCTGCTCCCTGCTAAAACAATAAAGAAGGAACTTACCTTTCATCTTGGATGGTGGTGCCGCCTTTCATCAGTCCCTATAACTTCACTGATACTTGAAATGGCCTGTCAAGGACAGATACCAAAAATATGACTTTGAAAGTTACCTTTACTAATGAATTTCAGTGTTTTTTATTTTGTGAATTATAACCATCTCCTTAAGTGAATTTCTTTAGGGGACTTTTAATACTAGTGCTGGTTTTAGTAGACAGTCAGAACTTCTTGAATGGAGCTTCTGCTAAGAATTGTTTGGAGATTTATAGTTGTATACTTTTGCAACTGCCCTGCATGTAACCTAATTCCCAGCACCTGCTGAACATGAACTTTAGCCTATGATGTACCCTGTACCCTAGATTCCAGTACCAGTGGTATCCACAGTTAATGGCCTGCAGCCACACCCAGAACTGGGTAGAGTGCATGACATCAGGCCATGTCCTGCACAGAGTACTTTTGTACACTTTTTAGAACTGTAGGCATTACAAGTATGTACAAGTACATAATTTAATCAAAAATAACTTGTACTGCATGCACAGTTGGGATTGGACTCATGGTTAGGGCACAGTTGCCAGACCTCTTCCCACATCCTTCCTCGAAGCTGTAGTGAATGCCCAGCAGTATAAAGGGTGAAACTGCACTTGTTCAATACTGACCACGATGCTGGATGTGATGGAAAGATGTGCCTCCAAATCCTTTCTTCTGGACTCTCCAGGGAGCTACCAAAGTCTAGTATGTGAAGGGTAGAAGGTAAGAGAAGATACACTATAACAAAAGTAGTACAATATTCGAGATATGAAATGTCCAGCAAAGGCTATAACTTTAATATGAATCAATGCTTCAACAACATCTTAAAATCAATAGAAATACAGTAATTAGTAAAAGTCTGATTATCCTAGAATTTACTGTTACAAATGTATGACTACCAAACGATTTTATCTGAATTGAAGGTGTTTAAATATCTTGCAGGTCAGTTTAGGTTTGTTTGGAAATATCTCATAGGAAATAATGGGCCAATTTTACCCTATGGACATTCACCACTATAAAAAATCTACGGTACTGTTTTTTTAAAAAATAAGAGCCCGTTGAGGCTCCTCTAGGGAATCCAATATTAATCCCCCCATCGACTTTTGATTACTTACTGTGGTATTTTATAAAATACGGCAAAGTGAATCAAAGTCAGATCAAAGATTAAATAAACTTTAACAAAAGGCCAAGGGCCAGATGTATCAAACATTTTTGTGTTGGGCTGTTTGCGATCACAAAAATGCATTTTGGTATATAACAAGTCCAATTTGCAATTCGGTAACTTGTTACCGAATCCTAAATTGGATTTGCGACTACATACTGATTCGGTATTAGGAAGGGGCTTGGCAAGGGCGTCCCTTCCTAATACCGAATCGCAGAGGCATGTATGATTGTTTTGTGACTGTGAATGCGGTCGCAAAACAATCGCATTTACCACCAATTTCAAATTGGTGGTAACCCATTCGCAAAGGGGAAGAGGTCCCCAATGGACCCCTTCCCCTTTGTGAATGCATGCAAAAACGTTTTTTAAGAGCAGGCAGTAGTCCCATGGACCACTGCCTGCTCTTAAGAAATGAAAAGAAAACTTTTCATTTTTAAACGCATCCCATTTTCCTTAAAGGAAAACGGGCTGCATTTTTTTTTTTGTATTGCTTTATTGAAAAGAAATCACAGACATGGCGGTCTGCTGAGCCCAGCAGGCCACCACCCCTGAGATTGTAGCCATTCGCAATGGCTCGCAAATTGCGACCTACCTCATGAATATTAATGAGGTAGGTCCATTTGCGAGCCCTTGCGAATCGAAGTATGAAACTCCTGGAGTTTCATACATTCCAATAGCGATTACTTAATTGTGATTCACAAAAAATCGCAATTAGGTAATCGTTATTGTAAAGAATGATACATCTGGCCCCAAGTATCTAATTTTCCATTAATCACGGTTAACTTAACCCTTGGACAAGTTAAAGGGTGGGTAAACAAAGGGAAGGTTATAGTCCAGTCATTGAGCTCAGATCTGACAAACACATAGGCCAATTGGATTGTGCCCATTGTAGAAGAAGACAGGGTCAGAAAACACAGTTGTGGCTCAGGGACACTTCTTTTAGGGTCGTGTATTTAGACAGTGGCTTGACAGTGATCCCCCACATTATCCAAGGACTCTAGACAGTGGGACATTTCAGTCACTAGCACTTCTGGCCCCAAATTAAACTACTGCTGGATCTCCAAGCAGTAGGCCAGAAGTAACAGGGCCAGCTTTAGGGTGGTGCGCTCAGTGCAGCAGCACCGGGTGCTGACCTGGATTTGGGGTTGCTGACCTCAGGGGGTGCTATGTTTAGCAATAACTTACAAAACTTGAGATTTAAAAGCTTCTGCTGGAAAGTTTCTTGTGTGTCCAGCCTTCAGGAAACAAGTAAAATGTCAAGATACCACTTGTGATTAATGCTTCTGTTAGGGAGAGAGATGGGAGTTTTGCTAGCAGCAGCTCTGACTCACCATAAAATAGCATAGAGGGTTAATATGCCAGCTGCAAAGAACAGAACTATATTTTATGTGGAGAGCTAAGTGGATTAGTAAAGCCAGCCTTTACAAGCGCTTTAAAACACATGAATGTATGTGAAAGGGGGGCTATGGAGAGATGAGGGGCACATTTGCCGGGTGGTGGTGAGTGAATCCGAGGAGGTGGTCATGGGGTGGGTGGGTGCCAAAATAGACTGTTGCACAGGGCGCCACCAGTGCTAAAGCCAGTCCTGAGAAGTAACAATCAACTATGAAGCTCTGTGGAGCGCTGAGGGATACAGAGCAAAAAAACTGCTCTCAAGACAGTCTTCCACTCGCTTTGGTCACCAGGGACTGTAGTTTCGAGTGAAAACACAAGAACTGTGTTTACCACCCATCAAGCCTTTTATTTAGTCTGTTTAAGCGGGGAAACAGCATAAACTACACTGGCTCAGCCACGGGTGCCATTTGTCCACAAGCTGAACAACGCTTGTCTGAACTACATATATGCCTTACCCACGCATATGTGTGATTAAGGCAAGACGCATATGTGTCTAGCTGTGCAGATGGACACGCAAGCCGGAAGATGCAGGAACGCGGATCGGGAGAGGTAAGTGGGGCTGGGGTTGTTTTTAGGGGTGGGGTATTTTGTTTGATTTAGGGCTAAGGATGGGGGATCAGGGTAGTTTGGGGAGGGGAGGTTGTTTTTAGGGGTGCGTGGGGGCTTTTAGGGCTCAGGACACAGGGTAGGTTTTGGAATTTAGGGCTCAGGGCAAGGTCAGGGTAGATTCAAGGGCAGGGGGCCGGAGAGGTTGGGCTAGAATTGTGGATGTAGGCCTCAGGGCAGGGGGTGGGTTAGTTTGGGGAAGGGAGGTTGTTTTTAGGGGTGCGTGGGGGGTTTAGGGCTCAGGGCGGAGGGGATCGGGTAGTTTTGGGAATTTAGGGCTCAGGGCGTTCGGGGTAGATTCACAGGCAGGGGGCGGTGGAGGAGGGATCGAGGTAGTTTGGTGGATTAAGGCCTCAGGGTGGGGTAGTTTTAAGGTCAGGGGTGGAGTGGATGGCAGGGGTGTTGATTTAGGGCTCAGGGCAGGGGAGTCAGGCTAGACTGGGGAGAGGAGGTTGTTTTTAGGGTTATGTGGGTGGTTTTAGGGCTCAGGGCAGGTAGTTTTATGGGTAGGGGGTCGGGTTAGTTTTGTGGATTTAGGCCTCAGGGTGGAGGGGGTGTTGGGGTAGAATTAAGGCCCAGGCGGCGAGTTTGTTTTGTGGATTTAGGCCTCAGCGTGGATGGGGGGCAGGGTGAGGGGGTTGATTTAAGGGCAGGAGCAGTCAGGGTCGTTTTTTAGGTTTAGGGCTCAGGGCAGGGGGTTGGGCTAGTTTTAAGGACAGGGAAGGCAGGGGGGTCGGGGTAGTTTTAAGGCCAGGGTAGGGTGTATTGCAGGGCAGGGTGTCTGGTTTTAGGGCGCAGCGCGGTGGTGAATTTGCCACACATATTTCTTTCCAATGCCTCGAGACTTTAACAGGTGATTAGCTGTGCTCTACAAGAACCCTGATTGATTGGTTTACCAAATATGCTTTTATAACAAAATTTGTTGTAAAGACATACATGGTAAAGGCTTGTGTGGTAAAGACACGGTCGTGGGTCCGTCCACGTTTTTGAGACATTCGTTGTTTAGGCATGCATGGTTGTGTCATACAACCATTAGTGAGGCACATCTTATGACCTAGTTAAGAATGGAATGCTGTAATCATTTAGCTTTCCCCCTTTTTGGACCTATAAGGGAAAGAATGGTTAGGCAGGGTTATTGCACTATATTATCCTATCTTGATCTTTAATATCATGGCCCATGTTTTACTGAAGGCTCAATAGGTGCAGAAGTTTCCCAGGTGTGTGCCATTGGGGTTGTCTTTCTTCTTTAGGATAGGGGTTTTCACCACCCATGATTTTTTATTTTATGATAGCAACTGTGACAGTCAATAGGACTGGGTTTGGGAGTTAGTCAAGTAATAGTGTGCGACAGATTTGGGTCAGCATGTTCAAGGAAAGATGCCCAGTATTGTCCCAAAAACAGGTTTCTCAGCAAAGTATGGAGACTTGAGCCCAATTGTATGAATTAGCAGTACCTGTCAACTAACACTGTGCTTAAGCTAATCTTGAATTGTAATTCTGAACATCTGTACATAATGTTCCATTTGATTTTTTAATAAATATGGCCCAATTTATATCCATGCATGCAAGTTGTCTGATTTTGTCGGAAAAACGGGTCTGTTGCTTATATCACCCAGACCACAAGATCGGAATTAATCAAAGTTCACACCATATAAGGTTAGGACTGGTTGGAGCTGGGGATAGTGTAAAGGGCACAAGTTAACAAAGCAAACACTAGTGTTTGGGACCACATGCTCAACAAGCAGAATAACTGATCCTGGGATTGCTCATCTACACTTGATGAATACCAGATTTCCTTTGTATAAGGAGAGTTGTCAAAAGGATTTTGGTGCTCTGTGTCACCTCTTCCAGATCTCAAGGCTGTCTGAGGGCATCAATGCAGACAAGGCAGTGGCGGGCAGATAGAACAATGGGGCATAGGTCAGGCTTTGTCCTAGTCCTTAAATGATAGGTAACACTAAGCCCCGTTATGCAAGATTTAGGGTGCATAAGGGTCTGGTCACAATGGAGATCATGAGAAAAAATATATATATGACCTAGTGTAGGTCGCCACTAGGTAGTTATAGTTAGAACCTACTTTCTATAGAAAAAGCATTTTTTGTTTTCCTAAAAACTTTGGCGCTGTTTGATGGATCTTCACGAAACTTTCAAAACGTACACTTTGCTAAGTTCAGCGTCTGTCTTGAAAGTTTTGGGGTGATCTGTCAAGCAGGGGCCTAGAAAAAGGGGGGCCCCAAAATGCATTTTCCCCATTCATTTCTCCATAGGACCTTTAGGCACGCATACAGCCCGAACCACTGAACGGAATTACACCAAATTTGGCACAAAGGTAGTTTATGTTGCACAGATCACGTTTTTTGTGATTTGGTGTAAATCCGTTTAGTAGTTTCGGAGTAATTTAAGGACAAAAAATATAGATATATAGGGATGCGGATCCTCTGCTGATCCACCGCGGTTCGATCTGCGGATCCACACAACACAAGAAGAGTCTGATTGGCTGGCCACAACTTGACAGAAAAGTTCCAGCTGCCATTTTGTCACATCGGCTCGGGGTGGGAAAAGAAGAGAAAAAAAACACATAAGGGGTCAGGATACAGGTAGCTTGACCCCATAGGACACATAGAGGGGTCATTGGCAATTAGTATTTTTGATTCCAATTCGCACATCAGTGGATCCATGGATCCCAGATTGGCGAATCCACTTGAGGATTTGGGAATCCTGAGAAAAATTGAAAAAACCACCCACTGTATCCAAACTCATACTGCGCACGGCCAAAGGCTGTGAGCAGCTTGGGTTTGGGTGCATGCAGGAGGGTCAGACACTGTGTGCGGCTCTGCTTATATTCACGAGTGTGCATGCTAAATTCACTGAAAAATCCAAATGTTACAGGGACGTTATATGCAGGTTCTGAATTTACTCACACAAAACCTCAGAAGTTCAGCAGTTATAGTTAGAGTTGTACCCAAAGGAGATTTTCCTGGAGCTCCTTGACCTCAATGGGTGTATGAATGGAGAGTAAGAGCTGTGAAGTGGTGGTGGGGGGTATTTCCTTTACGGACTAGGTGGTCTCACACACTATATAGTGTCATGCTTCATCATTTGACCACCTAGCCCCATGAGTGATATAATATGTAAGGTCATAAGCAGTGCATTGCGGGCGTAAGTTATAGTTAGCTCAGTTAACTTTAACTTCTGAATTTCACTGGCTCTGTACGAGTGAAATGTGAGCCTAACTATAACATCCCTTTCAGTGAATTTCCAAGGTTTATTTATTCTATTTCCTAACTATAATGGCCCTGTAACCTAAGTTTTTTTTTTTTGTGAATTTTGAAGGTTTTTTAATGTTTTTTAATGTTGTTTCCTAACTATACCGTCCCTGTAACCTTTGGTTTTTTAAGAGAATGTCTATGTTTTTTTAAATGTTATTTCCTAACTATAACCACTAACCTTTGACAGTGAGTGTATAAGTGTCTGAGTAGGCCTGAAAATGGGTGTGAGAGTGTCTGAGTGGGTCTGTCAGTGGGCGTTTGAGTGTCTGAGTAGGTCTGTGAGTGGGTGCGTGAGTCTCAGAATAGGTGCGTGAGTGTCCTCTTGGGTCTGTGAGTGGGTGCGTGACGTTCTGAGTGGGTTTGTGAATGGGTGTGTGAGCCTAAGTGGCCCTGTGAGTGGGAGCATGAATGTGTGAGTGGGTCTGTGAGTGTGTGTGTGTGAGTGGGTGCATAAGTGTCTAAGTTGGTCTGTGAGTCTCTGAGTGGGTCTGTGAGTTGGTGTGCGAGTCTAAGTGGGTGCATAAGTGTCTAAATGGGTCTATGAGTGAGGCTTTGAGTGGGTGGGTGAGTCTCTGAGTGGGTGCGTGTCTGAGTGGGTCTGCGAGTGTGTGTGTGTCTCTGAGTGGGTGTATGAATGTGTGAGAGGGTGAGTGAATGTCTGAATGGGCCTGTGAGTGGGTCTGTGAGTGGGTGCATGAATGTGTGAGAGGGTGTGTGAATGTCTGAGTGGGCCTGTGAGTGGGTGCATAAGTGTCTGTGAGTGGGTATGTCTCTGAGTGGGTACATGGGCTTGAGTGGGTCTGTGAGTGGGTGCATGAATGTCTGAGAGGATCTGTTAGCAGGTGCATGAATGTCTGAGTGTGCCTGTGAGTGGGTGTGTGGGTGTCTGTGTGGGTGTGTCAG
Organism: Pleurodeles waltl; assembly: GCF_031143425.1. Classification (NCBI taxonomy): domain Eukaryota; kingdom Metazoa; phylum Chordata; class Amphibia; order Caudata; family Salamandridae; genus Pleurodeles; species Pleurodeles waltl. The sequence goes on from NC_090441.1 coordinate 10,549,369, forward strand.
TACCAATATGAGTGCCTCAGCCACAAAGGAACTTGCCCTTTTTCCAAAAATTCCACTGTTTTGCACATAATACCTACCCAAATAGAGTTCTTTCTGCCTCCTTGGGTAAATGTCCAGTATGTATTCTACACTACAATTGAGTAATGAAGCACAAGGAAATGTCACCAGCGACCTTGTGTGCATTTTGGCAATATGATTGTTCCTTGTGCGTCTTTATCCAGAAATATGTGATAACATGAATCCCCCTATAGAGAGGCCAACAAGACTAAAAAGATGTAAATCTCCACAAAACCAGGGTTCTTCCTGTTATCTATATGACGTAAGTGCTTCTTTGTTTTGTGGAGGTGTCCTATTTCTCGGATTTAAGAATGTGCCATCAAAATCGTCGGGAAACTCACATGGGGGGGGTGCACTAGTAAGCTGTCCATCATCCTGGCAAAAAGGGTAAGACGTTTGCATACTACTAACGTGGATGGAGCGGGGCCAAGCAGGCGGCGCATCTAGGAGATTTGCACATTTCTATACTCATAGCAATTTAAAGGAAGAACCATAGATTCTGCTCTCTCCAGGACAAAAAAGAACCCACTCGTCACAGTCACACACAGATTTCTCTTCAACAGATCAACGATGCATTCATCTCCACAAAGGATTTCAGATCATTTTTCAATATGGAATTTGCAGAGAAAACACTTTTTGCTTCGCCAACCCAGGAGTTAGAATCATTTGTCCTTTACAGAAGTGGAGCTTCAGCTGGGGCACCTGCTATGTTTATATTTGGAAGTGCTTCCTGGTGAGGATCAATTTCTTAGAAATACCATCAAGACCAGAAGGGCTCCAGGGACCCCCATCCCCTGGGGCCTAACCATTACATAATGGGGTGGGGGCTGCACAACACCCCCTCCCCCCCAGCAGTTCTCGGCCCTGAGGACCCTATCTCTTGGGCCTGGCCCTTACTGAATAGACGAGGCTGCGTGGCCCGCCTCTCCGGACTGAATTCGGCCCTGGAGACCCCATCCCCTGGTCAAAAAACAAATGGGGGTCACTTGGCCCCTCTCTCCAGGCTGATTTTGTCCCTTGTGACCCCATCACCCAGGCCTAGCCATGTCACCTGAGTTGCCTGGGCACCCAGTGTGCACAATGGGGACCGCAGGGGGAACCTCAAGGCCCCCGCGGTCTCAACTGGCTCACCGACTCCTGCGGAGCTGGCATTGCTATTGCACACAGGGAACTGCTAAACATGCAGCTCCTTGTGTGCAAGAGCAATTGTTTCATCTCTTTCCCTGTCTGCATCGCTGTGGGAAGGGAAGAAATGAAACCCCGCTTCCAGCGGTTGGGAGCACTTTGACAGCTCTCACCCGCTGAAACTGGAATGTTTGCTCTGACTTGGCGGGAGCTAGCAAAGCTCCCGTCAAGTCAGAGCAAACATCTATGTCCCCGGGGTGGGCAAATGGGACATAGCAGGAGCCGGCCCTAGGGAGTTGCTGTCCCCAGGGGCATGTATGGCTCTACGAGGGGGGCCATGTGGTCTTCCTCCAACGTTTACAATTTGCTACGGGAGGTGGTGGTCCCTGGGGGGCGCACAACAGACCTCCTCCTAATTTTATTTGATATCCCCGGGAAAGTGACGCTCCCTGAGGGATGGGGGTAAAGGACACCCCTTCTTTTATTGTATTGACTTATTGTATTGACTAATTTATAAAGCGCATTCCAGCGAAACGCATCAAATCGCTAATCTGAAAGAGAACACAGGGAAAAGCAAAAGCTACCGACTGAGAGCGCCTATTGCAAAAAGAGCCAAGTTTTCAGGCTTTTCCTAAAGGTGGAATGAGTAGCTGTTTGGTGGAGCGCAAAAGGCAGAGTATTCCATAGCCTTGCAGCTTCCACCGTAAAAGCACGGTCTCCCCACCTAGCCTTATTGCATTGAGGAACCGAGATCGTATATTTGGAAGATCTCAAGTTTCTAGTCGGTTGGTAATATTGCAAGGTAGACTTCAAATATTCACAACCCTCCAACTGTAAGGCTCTATGAGTCAGGCAGAGTGTTTTGAAAATAATTCTCTTATTAATAGGTAACCAATGAAGAGATTTCAGACTGCTACTAGCCGATGCAGACTGGGGAAGATTCAGAATAAGGCGTGCTGCTGTATTCTGAATGGACCGGAGTTTGTCGAGAAAAGTTTTATTAACATTTAACAAAAGGGTATTACAATAGTCAAGTCTTGAGATGACTAGCGCCAGCACAACCGGCATCCTTAAGTCTTCCTCAAGAAGATGCAAAATTTTCCTGAGAGTTTTTAAGATCCAGAAGCAGACTTTAACCGTTTGATTGATCTGTAACTTGAAGGAAAGGGACAGCCCCCACAGGCCGCGGGCCACCAGCTGTTGTTCCAAGGGAATGTTATTACGTCCAAAACCCATAATCACAGTCTTATCCCCGTTAAGTTTAAGCCAATTACTGGCCATCCAAATATTAATTGCTGTCATGCAGAGTTGAAATTTCTCTTTAGATTCCTCCCAGGTGTGGGAGACAGGAACAATCACCTGCGTGTCATCTGCGTAAGAAACAATATGGAAGCCAAAGGAGCGTACCATGCCCGCCAAAGGCGCCATATATAAATTGAAAAGAATAGGACTAAGAGATAAACCCTGTGGGACTCCGGACGGGGGTTGAAAGGGAGAGGCACAATGCTCACCACAAGTCACCGTAATCGTTCTATCCGTAAGAAAAGAGCTAAGTAACTTCCAAGCCTTACTCCTCACTCCAGCCTGGGATAAGCGTCGAAACGGGATGGTGGGAGAGATAGTATCAAATGCGGCCGACAGATCTAGAAGAACTAGAATTGTGCCTTATCCCAAGATCAGTAGGTGAACCAGATTTCACTGTCAGTAGTAGATCTAAGATTCTATTGACAGAGAGGGGTTGGAAGCATTGTAGTGAATTGCCTGACTCAACGTATGGAAGGGGCACTTCACCGTCCCCCTCTAAGTGAGGGGAGGGGAATCTAAAATCTGTCAGCAAATTTACAATTTTGTTATTAAAAAAATTGGCCACCATTTGGCAGTGCAGAGGTGAGTTTTCGGAGGCGGGATATCCTGAGCTCGTTGGTGGGGATGTCAGAGCTCGTACTGTTTTAAACAATTCTTTAGGGGAGTTAATTGCCCCTCTAACAGCTTTGGAGTAATAATGTGTTTTGGCTAACCTAATAGCCAGTTTGTAGTTTCCAAGAGCCTCTCTAAGTTTATGTCTTTCCATTTGGGTTTTATTTAATAACCATTTCCTCTCCTGCCTACGATAAATTCTTCGCAAATCTTTCAGCTCCTCAGGATACCATGGCGCAGAGGGAGTGCGTTGGGCTTTAGAAGTTGCCGGGGTCTGAGGCGCTAGCAGATCAATAGCCCTTTTCAGACCTAGGTCAAAAATCTCTAGGTGTGAGCGGCCCACTGCTTTCGCCTGGTCCCAGCCATATTTAAATGCCTGGGGGAAATTGATCTTATTTATTTTATGCCATGGCTTTTTTAGTACAGTACTCAAGGGCAATTTCGGGGTGGGGGCAGGCCAGGTTAGCTTAATGGATAGTAGGCAGTGATCTGTCCAATCCAAAGCCCTGTTACCATTTCTGGAAATCAGTCCTGGTCTAATAAAGATAGCATCCAGCATGTGGCCCGTGGTGTGAGATGGTGAAATGTCTCCCAGGTGCCAATCCAGGCTCTGCATATAGCTAGTAAAATATGCTACGGGAGGCGGGTCCCTTAGGCCGGGCACACAACAGAACTCCTCCTAATTTTATTTTATATCCCTGGGGAAGTGACGCTCCCTGAGGGAAGGGGACGAAGGACACTCCTCCTTTTATAATTATAATATTTTGCCCCAGGGAGCCCTTGCAGGGGGGGTTATGTGCGCCCCATCCATTTTATGTCAAAGCACTACATTCCACTGAGACCCCACCCTGGGGCTTGATTAAAAACAAGAGTGGGTGATGCGCTTGTTTTTTTTTTTCCTTCAATTTTTGCCACATAATTTGCTGCAAACATTTTAAAATGTGCACTTTTGCCCTGGCAGGGTCCCTCTGGCACCCCTAGACCAAGGCTAGAGGGTCAGGTTATTCGTACACTACCTACCCCCCCCCCCCTCCCCCCCCAATTTTTTTCCTGTGTTTTTTTAGATGGCTGACAACACTCCTGGATGGAGTGTTGGCAGCCAATCAGAACTCTGTATGTGTATATATATATATATATATATATATATATATATATATATATATATATATATATATATATATATATATATATATATTTGTTTTTTATACTGTCATAGGCAGTGAGCCAGCAATTCATTGCCAATTTGTTCCTAGTCCCACATTCAAACTGGAAGTTCCAGTCAATCAGAAGGGGTTTATTTGGGATGTCCCCTATCCCAGGGGCACCAGGTGTATCCCTGTGAAGCACTATGGTTATCATTCAGCTGGAAGTTTAAACTAGGAACTCCTTGAACACAGCCAAACAGCAAAAATTCAGGGGCTATACAGGGAATAAATGAAAAATGGCAAGGTGTATAACTGGGCAAACGCAATTTGGACTTAAGTCTTTATAATAGGCCATATCATATCACTTTAGGGGACTATACTGGTGAAGAGCAGAAGGCCCCTTGTAAATGCAAAGGTTCAATTTTTAACACATCTATTCACAAATCACAACTGGGTCTTTCTGGGCACATGGAGGGCCAGGTTCATGCTCTCAAATGTCTGATTTTGGCCCTTCTGACGTATTAAAGTTGTAGGGAGGTTCCTGTTACTCCATTATACATTGGCTTTTAATGCACGGAAATAAAATGACCCTACATGTGAATGCACCGAATTGCATTTCTATCCTTAGGTTATGGATATAAATGTAAGTCTGTACTTCACTGCTCATATCTCACATTTGCATTTGTAAAATGGGCCTGTAATTCTGGAAGGAGTATTTTTGCCCTGCACTTAGCTGGACCAACGAAAGAGAATGGATTGTGGAGTGTCTAGATCCATTTCTGAATACATAATACGGCAAAACATACCCTTACACTACTTTGACAAGCCCAAGAATGCACATTTTGGGTGGTGAGTATTTCTGAGTTGAAAATCCAAATTGAGCAGCTGCAGCGATGTCTGTGCATATGTAAATTCAGTTTGTAAAATTGGTACACGAGCAAAACAGAAAATATTTTTGCGAATCTGTCCCAAAGCGAGGGAGAGAATTAAAAAAAATATGTCAGTGTGTGGATCTAAAGTGGGTTTTGAGGACCATCGGGTAAAAATGGCATGTTTTAAAGGAAAAGGGCATTTTCCCCAATTTGGGGTTCACCTCGATTCTCCTTGTCTTTAGATCTGGCCACGCTCCCCAATCGTTGCAACACAGGGTTCTATGGACGTGCACCGGTGTATCGGGGGGGGGGGGGGGGGGGGGGTACGGAGGACAAGCTAGCGTTTATGGACCATAAATATATTACTCATCGTTTAATTTTTAGACATTTTTTCAAAGAGCAAAATGGCCAATGGAATTAATTGTAGAGAATACGGTAGCATACTGAAACACCACCATTTTTACAGACTTTCTATTAATTGAAACCCTTAATTCACTGGAAATATGTAATTCAAAGTATACTTTTAAGTTATTTACGGGTACTTCTTCATTTCAGTTAAATTTGGGCTACGACACTACCTTTGTTTGTGTAATAACAATAAGCACTACGTTCATCTAGAACCAAAATAAAACCAGGCCTGCCCGTGACGAAAAAAAAAAACGTAAAGCCTGTAAGAAAAATTCAAAGCCTACTACATCACTGTTATACATTAAAAAAAATCACGTAAACAGCAACCATTGCCGCCTCGCTATTCGCCTAATATTCCCATGATATGCCGTCTGCGGTGCAGGAATGGCTGCAATTCCTTTTAAACCTCACTCTAGCAGCGGCCACGACCGAAATAAAACAATCGAAAATAACGCTTCCCCACCGGCCGGTCACGTTCAGGAACGAGACGTAGGCTCACCGCGGCCGGAAGTTCTACGTCATGACGTCACACCTGACAGCGGACCGTTAGGGCTTGGCCTACCTGATCTGGTCTGCAGGTTCGAGCGCCGGAAGTGAGCTACTTTGGCCTACCTTATCGTTACCTGTCCTAACGAAGACAGGGCCCGTGTTCCTGACCCTTCTTGCACACAAGGGTCAGGACTTAGATATAGACTATGTGGTTCACACTGGTCCACTCGTTCTCTGTTTGCAGTTGAAGACTTCCTTCTCAAGAAAGGGAAACTCTGAACGACACTACACAATCAATGGCTGCTCCCCAGAAGTTGCCAAGGTAAGCTCCACGAGATGGAAAGAACTCTTAGTCTCGGGCCAATGCCCAGGTTTTACGGGAGCCTATTTATTTATTTAATGGCGGATTTTTCGAGTTCTAGTAGTGCATGAATGGTGACTTCGGCATGGCTGAGTGGGATTTTCGAGTTCGTGCGATTAAATCGCGACAAGGCTGACCCTGATGTCCATCCCTCCGAGATAACATTAATCGGGTAACAGTGTAGGATCTATTTGCAACCTTAGAAACTGCTTGAGTAAGGTATGAAGAATTCCACAAAAAGGACATTTTATGACCACCGTCCACTTTGGAGCTGCATAAGCACCCAGGGAGAAGATAAAACCACGAACATGGATTTAAATGTGTTCAAGAGAAGGGTCCAAGTGAGTATTTTAAGTGAAAGAAAGAGTTGGAGACAGGGCAAACAGCACTGAGCAGGTGGAAATGGAGACGGTAGGTGGAAATAAAAGTGCAAAAAGTGGGTAAAGAGCACAGGAGAACAGCACAGGGGTGTGGCAGAAGAAAAGGGGCATTTTCGGCGTAAGAAAGGGCAGAATAGTATGCAATACTTTGGAAAGAAGGAGAAGGAATTGAGGTTATAGGCATAGGTGGAGGTATAGAGTGACGTGTAGAGGAGGGACCTTTTGATCTTCCTTCTTCATTCATTTATCTACCCACAGAGCCAAGGGTTGAAGAGATACTTAAATGCTGGTCAGAGCTTGGGAACTAAGAAGTGCACTTGACACATGTCCATTAATGTGAGAGGACTAAGGACAGAGATTAGGGTTGACCAAGAGCCCCCCTTAGAGGAATTCTGTAATCTGTTGGAGCTTGGCTGAGATTGTTCAAGCCAAGAAAATAAGACAACACGAGGCTGCAGCCTGGGGTTCAGCAAAGGGGTGCCAGATTGCCTCCAGAAACGGCAAATCGGCCACATTGACATTAGAGGTCATTGTCGAATTGTTACTTTGCCCACGGAGCCAAAAATCCTTGTGCTGAAAGGGCTAAGCTTGAACATAGGTTATCTGAATGACTGCGTCAGTTAGGAAGTGGTGATCTAGAACCGATCAGAGCTGTTGTCGCCTTGGGAGTACATTTGTAATGCTGGAGAATTCCACATTTAGTGGGCTAGAGGGAAGACCACCAGAAGGAATTACAGAAACCTGGATTTTATTAAGGAGATCCAACAGATCAAGAGTTGTGCACATGCGTTCTCTCTAGCTCTCCGTCACTTTTCTATTTCCTCTTTGAAATATGCCTCTGCTCACGTACTGTCATCTACTAAGTGGCCAACCTTAATCTTGATTTAAGATCAAAAGCTTGTTTAGTTTCAACAGTTGTGCACTTCAGTATCTTTAGGTCTGCTGTGGGTGTCCAACACTGGTTACAAATTTATAGAAATGAATTAGTTTTCAGAGCAAAGGGGTGCATCGCAAGGAGCTGGACTATGTCCAGGTAGAGAATTGCACATCTAGGAGAAGAGGTGCATCTCAAGGAGAAGGAATATGTCCTGGCTGGAGAATTGCATTTCAGGTAGAAGAGCTGTAAAGCAGAGAGAATAGCTACATCTCAAGAAGCAGGAGTGCATTTATTTCAGAGAGAAAACTAAATCCTAGGGAGTAGAACTGCTTCCCATGGAGATGAACTGCATCTCGGCTGGAGAATTGCATTTCCGGTAGAAGAGCAGTAAGTGCATCTCAAGGAGAACTGTATCTAGGTGGGAGAAATGCATTTCGGGAAGCACTCTTAGGTAGACAACTGCACCTCAAAGAGAAGAGCTCTATTCCATGGAAAAGAGCTGTGCCTCAGGGTGAAGAAATACACCACAGAGAGAAGTGCTGTAAACTAGAGAGGAGGCTTGCGTTTCAAGAATTGCATCACATTGAAATGAACCACACCTCAGTACAGATTGCTTCTCAAGTGGGGGTTGTGTCTGCTTAAAGGGCACCTAAGATAATTATGCATCAGAGGAAGACCAAATTATGCGGCAGGGTTGAACAGATGATGAGGCAATGCAACTCATGCAGCATAACATGGCACATTTTGTGATAGTATTATTTCATTATTTAGTTATTTTTTACACCTGGTAATAGTGTCTGGTAATCACGTTTTACCTTATTAGTAACAATTTAGCACGCAAACACAATAATAAGCAATTTAAAGATGACTAGTCAAACTTTGCAAAAAGCATTCAGGTGCGCAGGAATCTGAATCACTATATTTTCTGTAAGTTTTGGTCCATTTAAGCTAGAAACATTTGTTTTTGTTAAAATCTGCAAATTATGCAGATGATGAATTACGTTGCAAATGCAGCAAATACATACTTATGCAAAAATCGCTGCATCTGTAGAATCGCATAATTCCAGTGGCCCTGCGTAAGACAGAAAATTGCATCTCAGGTACGTTTACCAAGCCCAAATCCTGGAACCCTTTTCCATGCCTCATCTGTTCCTGCATCACTCCTGCAAGTGCCCATGTAAGAGCTATGTCATTATACTACTTCTGTGTCTAAGAGCAAAGACACTGCTATGTTAGTGGTTGCCATTAAAAGTGCTGTTGGAATAGGGTGACCAGAAGTCCCTCATTTCTCAAGGCAGTCCCGGTTTTCAGAGGACTGTCCTAACACTTTTCCTAATTTTCAGTAACTGACCTGGCTTTTAGGACAAAGATAAAGTCGTTGTGCAAAGCAGAAATGAAATTATGCTCTCCTTTTAAGAGAGACCTCTAATGTGATTTAATTGATCTGTTTCTTTCTGGTAGCACAGGAGGTCAGCTGCGAGCTCGCAACAGAGGAAAGCTAGAATAGGAAGGAGGGCTCAGGGAGAGTGGAGGTCCTGCCACAGCTAGTATTATATAACAAACCGCCTTGTAAATGTGTGTGTGTGTGTGTGTATATATATATATATATATATCATTTACATGGCTATATACCGGGACAGGTCAGACATAAAATAAAAGTAACACTAAAGACTTTAGTTCTGCTTTTATATCTGACATGTATGTCCCGGCATTTGCTTCTCAAAATCTGGTCACCCTACGTTGGATGGCATGCACCTAAACAGAAAATGAAGGCAGTGAATATGCCAGGACCCAGCCCAAGGAATGGTGTATGCCCCTGCTGGGAGAACCCACAGTGTCCTTTCACGAGTCTCAGATCAGAAACAGCGCTCCGGAGAGGCTGATTTACATATCGCTGAGAAACCTGTCCTTCACCTACAGACATGAGGGAGTGGAGTATGGGGAGATGGGGTGAGCTGGATCTAGACAAGCCCAATCTTGTCAGTGGTGTGTCTTGAACCCATGGCCTTACTCCGGGGCTAAATTTGTGCTGGTGATTACCACTTGAGGCCTCCAGTACTTTTTGGGGGGACCAGCACTTATTTTTCTGCATCATGCGTTTACTTGTAGCAAGAGGGAAAACAACAAAGCAGTCAGTCGGAGGAAGCAAAATACTGAAAAAAGTAATTAGAGGAGAAAGCAAGAACGTACAAGAGTGAGGTAAAGGGCAAGGGATTGTCTAGTAGTAAGTAGATTTAGGACTATGCAGCCTCTCAGGTGTGTCGACATTTAAATGCACGACCGCAGGAGGCTGAGCAAAGCTTTGAGCACTGGCAGTCTTTCTTTTACAACTTAACCACTGGCCGTCACCAGTGCAGTGCCATGTACCATAGGAGTGAATGCCATATAAACAAGGAAAGGTGCTCTTTGCTGGTGCTAGGGGATAAGAAGGTAGAATGGGTTGGTATGCCTTTATGGCCTCACAAGTGCAATCTCCTAGCGCAATGTCCTGCTTCACAAGGGTGAGTTATATTAATATTTGATCAAGGAGTGCAGGGGTCTCTGCGGGCGCACTTGGTGACGGTGTGGGCCATTGACATAAATCCCTCCCTTTCTGAGACTTTCCTTGCCTGAAATTTGTAGAGGTCAGCTGGGGTGGGCTAGGTGGGAGGGAGGCAGGGTGGGGGGGTTGGCATGCACCAATGATGCATCATGTTCGAAGATCTCGAGTGGAAGGTGGAGGGAGTGGATTGGTTTGGGACTTGAGGGGTGGACATACATGTGTCTTGACTTCTCCATTCAAGTGCTATGCTCGAGGGACGTGAGTAATAACGATGCACGGTGGGTGGGGGTATGTTCTGGAGCACAGAATAGTCCCTGGTGATGCAGGTTATGTTGAGGAGGTGTATGGAGTGAGGCATGGAGGAGAATCCATTATAGATCATACTAAAAAATAAAAATACATTTTGAAAGTGAGTCATACAGATCCCAAATGTCAAAGACAATGGGTTGAAATATCGGAGAAGCAGATTCTGCATAATTTAAGTAGACATCAGCTATTTAAACGTGGATATTACTGTATCATATAGAAATGAAGATGAGCAGGCCTTTATATAATCATGTGATAATGTGTTATCGGGCTCTGACTTGTCTCTGGAGTAAAATGGGGTTATGTGGTCAGAGGTGCACTCGTGACTTCCCATGCCCACTCCGTCAGTGCCCTGTCCGGTCAGTGCTGATATCTGCAGGCGATTGTGATGGGGTGCGAGGTCGTATGCCTTTCACCCTTAGTTGGATTACTAGGGCTGCTTTAGCGGTGGGCATGGCCTTAATAATTTTTTTTTTTTTACCCCTACCTTATACCTAGGCCTTTGCAGGAGATCTAGCGGCTCTAGCATTCCTAGTACGAGCCACCTCCTTTGACTTTCTCACACTTTTGTCCCACTCGTTACTTGAAGTTGGACTTAAAAACAGACGCTGGCATTAAACATAATAAAAAAAAGGGGCACTTCGGTCCTAGCGCTCATTCAGCCTGGAGCCATGTCATGGGCGCCGGGGGAGGGGAGAGGAATGAAAGGGAAGCGCCCCCTGACAGCAGGCTACAGCTGTCACCTTGTACGTTTCTATGGGGCAGGGGCTGTGCAGCCAGACGCCCTCATCCCACCGCCCATGAGAAGCATGCCATGTGCTTGCTGGGGGTGTAGAGCGAGCTCAAGTCCACACGCTTTTCTTTAGTTTTACCGGTACAAAAAAAAAGACAAACAGCTGAGAGGGGCGGACTGGAAGAGAGGAGGGGCGTGGGGGCGAGAAGAACCACCACAGGGTGAGCCTCCGTGTCCCATCCGGCCGTGTGCAGGAAGGGTGGCTCCCCGATGGGTTCACGTTCTCTGCAGCCTTCCCCAATAAAATACATATTTCATGACAATCCGCAATAGTAATCACAACTAATACAAATCAGATGTGTTCTGCCACTTGTACCACGATGGCAGGTAAAATTAATTAAAAAAACATGGTGCCACTGTCTCGACTGTGTGCCCGGCAGATTGGATATTATTATTTATTTTACCGTCTTGGTTGGTATCTGCACCTTGGTTGGTCATCTCACAGAATATACCACATTCGGTGGTACTCATTCAGTGAGGACACTCTTGAAGGGGGGGGAGTTGCAGAAACCTGCAGACCAACTACAGTGCCCTGTGACCAGGGGATGTCCTGAACTCTCACTGTAATAAAATGTGTTCTTTTCTCGCCAGCGGAAAATGTGGCAGGAACAACTGTCCTGCCCCTGCTTAAGGCCCCGTGGACTCCTCAAATTAAGCAAACTGCCCCCTAAAATCAGACTGTAAAATTAATTCTGCCGCGTCAGAAAACTGTTGAATTTGCTGCACCATGCCTATCCGTGCTCCGGAACTGGCACTCCGCCTCTCACAATGAGTGTCGGGGGTGGATGCCCCAGAAATCTGGACTCCGTGACTCAGAATCAGTGCTGCTCCGGCGTCGTGCTCATCCGTGCGCCTCCAAAAGGGCTGTCCCCAGATAGGGGTGCTGGGGAGGGGCGAATCCTTACAATAACAAGTATTCAGTAGTGGGCCGCGTCCGCCAGTCCTTTTCCTTCTCCGTGCCCTTCCATGCCCCTTCACGAGTCATGCTTCACTGAAGGGGGGGGCCTCTACCTAAATGAAGCGGGGGGGGGGGGGGGGGGGGGGGGGGTCTGGCGAACCCTGACGACAAAAAGCAGCATTTTTCAGTGGGCCATGTCCGCTTGTCCCGTTCCTGCTCCGTGCCCATCCATTTCCCTGTAAGGGGCAGGCTTCCCTGAGAAAGAGGGGCACAGGCGCTCTCGCACAGAAATTTTGAGAGGTGCTCTATTCCAGCCTTCCTGTTTTCGGTCCTGCTTATTCCAAGTAATAATACCCTTGCGATGAAAGGAGACTTAGCATTGCACTGACAGCCCGTTTACGGCCCAGCTTTCAAAGCGCCGCGGAGCACCTTTATTCCGCACAACACTATAGCAGAGAATCGAATGCATCAAAATTCTGTCCCAAAATTACATCCGCTCTGTACTAACCCTCCCTTTCAGGCAGTGTATATGGAGCTATTCAAACGTGTGGTGTACATCCATCACTAAATAGATGGCCACGGAGAGAGCGATATATCGCCATACCTCGATATGCGAGAACCAGGCATGCGCTCTGCGTTTATCCCTTGATGTGTCACATCCGGTATCACTCATCACTCCATATGCGACAAGTATTAGGACAATATATCCTTTAGTACGTCACGGACATTATGGTGTTCGTGATACCTTCATGTTTTGAGAGTTACGTATGTTCGTCCTTTAGTACGTCGTAGCATGATGGGAATGTGTATCCATTCCATAATATGTTACAGTCACTGGTATATATGTATATATCCCTTAATATGTCAGACCATGAAGGCAGAATATGCCTGCCCTCCACTCCATGTGTTACATATGCCACATTTCTGAGGGCAATATAGCCATCAGTCGATATTTCACACCAAGCATGGTGATCTGTGCCCATCCTTCGTAGTATGTCACAAACATGAGGGTAATATATCGTGAAAGCTTGGTTTTCAGCAACGAGGGGTGCGATATATCACACCCAAGAGCGCGTATATGTCTGTTCCTAACGATGTCTCAACCCCAAGAGCTGTATCCGTCCCACTTTTGATATGTTTCAGTGCCACAAAAGCGATACATTTCCACAACTTAGTGTGTCGCAACCACGAGGGCAATTTATACGTGTCACAACCATGAGGCGATATAAGTGCATTCCTCGATATGTCACCCCCAAGTGAGCGATTTATATGTAATTCTATTCCTAAATATGTTATAACTGAGAGCGGTATCCCCAAACCCTTTTGTTATGCCGCTAGCACGAGGACGAAAACCCCCACTCCTTAGTGTGTTACACCCGCGAGAGCGCTATATGACCACTCCCTAGCGCGTCACAAACACAAGGCCACTATATGTTCGCCCCCTAGTGTGTCACGCCCGCGAGGGCTCTTAATATCCATCCCTTACTGTGTTACTATGTATGTCCACTCGTTAGTGTGTCACAACATCAAAGGCGATATATGGCCACCCCTCAGTGTGTCACACACCGTCGAGGACGATAAGTCCACCACTCAGTGTGTCACACCAACAAGGGAAGCATTTTCATCCCTCAGTATGTCCCACCCAAGAGTACGATATATGTCCCGCCCTAGTGTGCCACACCCACGAGTACGAGATATGCATAGCCCTAGTGTGCCACACCCATGAAGAAGATATATGCCCCGCCCTAGTGTGCCACACCCACGAGTACGATATGTGGCCACCCCTCAGCGTGTTCACAACAGGAAAGGATAGGTCAGCCACTTTAGCAGATATCCGATGGTGATGGAGTGAAATTGAACCCGCCCCGAGGCAGGCGGAGACGCCCCAGTCTTTATTCACAGCATCTCCAGGAAGTGATGTATTCAGATCCGGCCCGAGTCCTGTTTCATGAAAGGAAATGGTTTGTTAAACGAGTTCTCACTTCCGGGTACCTCCCTTCGTTTTGGAGGATAATGTACAAAAGTTTCAGCAGAAAGAAAATAATCTGCAACTATAAAACACAGCAATATTTGGAAATATAACACAAATAAGCAAACAAAACGTAATATAACGTTGGTAAAATGAAAATCATATTTTAAACCCAAGAGGGCCGGGCACCCTAATGGCAGGCATGTCATTCGTGCTGGTTTTAGTAGAGCAAGTTTTTACGCAAGGGGGCTATGTGAAGGTATTTATTATATTGTAAATTCATTTATAGAGCGCTTCCGCTAACGAGGTAGCGTCGGGGAGCACGCTGCACCGGAACACACGGTTAGTGGTTAATCCAAAGAATTTAGTTAGGTTAGTTTTTGTGCTTTCAATGAAACTATTGCTACATCCATGTGTTACAAACGTGTAAACATGTATTCCTTCTGCCTTCCCGAACCGGTTTCATTTCTGTTATTTCTACTGTTTCGCGATTTCAGTGCCTCGTGAAGCGTAGTAAGCGCTATATCAGCGCTATATAAATTACTTTTTGTTCTGGTGAGGCGGGGCAGGTGTGCCCCAGGCCTTGGCACTCCGCCACCCGCCTGGAAGTTGTTGTGATGCAGATGTGCACAGCATTTCCCCACCTAGTTTATTGAATTACCAATCATCACCTCAGTCACTCGCCGCAGACAGTCAACAGTGTGTATTGTGTATGCACAGATGTATTTGTGGATTGGTTCGGCATCGCCCCCTCCTTTTCTGGAGGGTGGGGTGGGTGGACTCCCAGACCACGAGAGTGAACCAGATTCCCAGAGCCAAGCGCCACCACGCCCAGGGCAAGGCTTTCCTTTTACACGTCAGCCGTTGCCGTCCGGTGTGGCCCTCCGCACACCGAAAGTGGACTGCCAATTCCAGAAGACACACTGCTTTTTGACGGAACTGGAAGCCGTGTGCCCTGACATTGCAACCCCTTGGTGTCCCTCTAGAAGGCAGCTAAGCGTGTGGGGGCACCGACGTGGCTCCTTCTGGGGCAAACAGCAGCTGATCCATTAGAAAACTCAGTGATGTTAGTCAGGACACCGAGAGAGTGACGCAAGGAGGAAGAGAGGAAGTGATGACACTTACATAACTCATTGTGCAAAACAGAGTGCCTCTAGTTGCTAAAAACCGAATTGCAAAGACCATCCTCTCTTTAGATATTCTACCAGGTTTATCCCTTGGAAAACTTCTGGCATACGAGAACAACAATCGGAGGATTCAATCAAATACACAACATTGGTCGTACCCAGACAACGGCCTAAGGATTAGTAGCAGGACAAAATTGGGTCTGTGTTTCCGCTGTATAGATGGGCACTATTCGATTAGTCGTGGGGTCGCGTGGATGTGCATTCTGGCGCCTCGCGATGGCACCGGTTTTGGTGCATGGTTCTACGGGTGCTTTCGCTGTCCCTTCCATGCATGCAAGGATGCCAGCCCTCAACAGGGTCCCCGTGGTGTAAACCGCGGGCCTTTCTCTGCCAGGGCCCCGCTCTCTGATTTTCCAAGAAGGTGATGTCCCTCGACAGCGGTCAGCAGCGAAGATGCTGCCGTTCTCCGGCCTGATGATTAAATGCAGCCCCGCGTCAGGGGCCGCCTGGGGCTGCCTATCGATAGAATTCGTTTCACAGAAAGCAGCTAACAACGGAGTCCTGTCCGCGGAATCATCATCGCCAACCATTCGACCAGTTTAAAAATTAATAAAAATAACCAACCTTTGGCGCATTTCTAAACGCGCGAGTTATAGCGTCGTTTGCTATGATCTACTCAGTCCCACGTGTACACCCACTAAAATGTCCCTGTTTCCAAAGGGTTGGCGTTCCATATTTATAGACACACTCTTTGTCTCTTGCCCCCTCCTCTCTCACGCGTGCTCTCTCTCTACATTCATGGAGTATTGAAGTTTTCATACCTCCTCATATTGTGCATCAAAAGCACAAAATGTAGTTTGTGTGTGTATTGTCTGGTGTTTTTATTTCACAAAATGCAATAGTATAAATACCTACATTTCGCAGGGAATAGTGAAGTATGGCTATTTCACAGGGAACTGTGAAGTATGGGAACTTTTTCACTGTCCTTGTGAAAGAAAGGTTTAATGTTTGCCCCCGAGCCATACTGCAACGTGCAGCTTGGACAGTCAAATTATGCAGCAAGGCTGTCTACGCGGTAGAGAACATTTTCCTAAAATTCTGCAAAGTATGTGGCAAATGCAGAAAGTTCATCCATCATTAAGCAGGCAGTGCTTAAACCACCGAATCGCATAAATCTCTTGTTCCTCGCCATTGTTTTAGCAGACATTTATTCGTGAAAGGTAAATGTTACCTAAATATTATAATACCAATCAAGGGCATTGTTAGCTGCACATCGAAGAAATCAGCTTTAATGCTAACTACCCCTAGAATAAACGTAATTCAAAAACATATCTGTTCCATGTGTAATATCGTCCTTTATTGACATCTCTGGGGTCTAGTGACATTGATAAATTACGTCATCAGAAACCCTCGATTCCAATATTGGACCATATGTCATAATTACTCAGTATGTATCAGCGATACATGAGAGTGTGTGAGTGCTGGATTACTATAAGTGCGTATATGTTTTATAAATATGTGTGTCCGTGCTCGCTTGTGTTTGATCACTATATTATATATGTGTGTGTTCATATAAAAAAATGTGTGTGTGCATGTTGTTTTAGATTGATAACAATAATAGTTGGGTAGAGTGGATACATGTATAAAGTATATTATTTCATCATTTAATTGCGTATAGTACAATTTTTATAATAATGTAATGTATAATAATGTAATGAATAAGTGTATTATGGGATCGTGTACCTGCACAGAGTACGACTGTTATAAACATGTACTATATAATGTGTATTATTGGATCATACAACTACATACAGTTCCACTGTTATGGTAATGTAATTTATAGTGTAGTAATGTAATGTATAGTGTACATTATTACATCATACAACTATCTAGAGTACCACTGTTATAATAATGTAAAGGATAATAATGCAATGTATAGAATTGGATCATGTACCTATATAAAGTACAATGTTCTAATCAATCTTAGATGTGTACTGATTTCTTTCACACAGATGGGCACACATATAAATAATACAAGTGTTTATATAATAGCGTACATTTATATAAATGTATAGAATATATATTTATGTACAGACAGGTAGTGACACTGATTTTGTATATATCGTATGTGTGTATTTATTGCTGTATTTAAGAAGAGAGAGGTTGCGGAGATAATGTAAACATGTGTCTACCTCTATGTGGTATCGCTGTGCGACTGTTTTATTTGTGGATATGTATCTTCCTACGTGTAGAATTGGGTAGACAAGTATTGTGGCTATCCTTCGCATCGCTGCTACTATTTACGTCATACATGCATGTGTTTCTGTCTCTGGATAGATTTTAATACAATCTGTATGCACTATGTATGATGCTTGGCTACAGTATGTAAACGTGCAGCTCTTTACACACACAATAACACACAGCTTGCATTGAATCGTATACTCTCAGTAGCATCTGCTCTAAAAATACCCGTGGAAGTCTCTGATCGTATCCCAAGTTCCGTGGCAGTCGCCAATCCAGCTGGCCCTCGCCTCGGTGGCACTCGAACACCTATAGAAGGTAAATGCCACGTGTGTATACATACCGGCCGGGTCCCTTGCTGCTGGCTCGTCACATAGACGTCCCATCCGCCTCTCTCCGAGATACGTTTCACCCTGGCGGCCGATGCACATTAGGTGAGCACTGACAGCAGCCCTCGCCCTCCATTCTGCAGGCAGCGGCACTCTGCTGCCAGCAGCCCTGGGAGGGTGCTTAATGGGTGCAGGGGCCGCCGCTGATTGGCTGGCGCGGGCTCCGACGTCACGGCGCTGTGCATAAGGCTAGGGCTGGAGCTGGCCTGGACCAAGCAGAGCATCCTCGGGCTGCAGCGAAGGCAGGGAGAGAGGCAGGAAGAGCGGCAGCGAACCCGGGCCTGAGCAGGAGCCAGGGAGGGAGAAGCGCACGGGGCATAGCGGGGCAGAGTCCGGCTCCAGCGCCACTCACTGAGATTTGTAGGGGGAGAACCGGGCTCGTTTCCCACCGCTCTACTCAGTCTGAGCTCTGCAAAGGAAGAAGCGCCCAGGGTACAACCGGGCTTGTGCCCACATCACCCCAATGAGACTGAGATCTCCGACGGGGGAACCCGCACCGCCCAAAATTGACTGAAATCTACGCTGCCAGGGGAGAACCAGGGTCGTACCCCCACCACCCCAAAGACTGAGACCTGCAAACGGACAGCGCTGCCAGGAGAGAACCGGGCTCGAACACACCATACACCCTGAGTTCGGCAGGAGCAGAGACAGGCATTTACCCCAACAGCCCACAGTCTGAGACAGCCACGGGAGAGGCCAGGGGGCGCCTCCCGCCCTACGGACAGGGAGACCAGAGGGGCCAGAACCTGTCCCACAGACACTCCTTACCCAAGGGCGTCGAGAGCTGCTTGTTTACAGTGTAAGGGGCAGAAGCATGACACCACACAGGCACTGAGAACTGCTTCCTGCCGTGGGGGGAGACACTTACCTTCAAGGCACTAAAGAAAGGGAAACAAGGAATTTTCGCAAAGCTACACTGCTGGCAACCATAACCCCGTGAAGCCCCTCCAATAGTGATGTCTGCAGGTTAGAACCTCAACCCAAAGCTCCGTTTTTGTTGGTGTGTTTGTTATTTGTTTATTTTTTTACATTTTATGTAGTTGGCACGGTTTTGCTTTTCTGGACACTGATGCACTTTGACTACTGACTCCGCTACCTCCGACCTGAGTACAAAGCAGACCGCATGCGGTTTAAAAAGCCTTCGTCGCTGTTTCTTTGCTGATTTCTGTTGTGGTGGCCCCGGAGTCTCCAGCCCTGACGAGGCACGTCTTCTCGCCGCTTTGAGGCAATCTGCCTCCCATAGGACACATCTTAGAAGATTCGTGTTTTCCCACCCGTCAGGCCGCTTTGCTTTTGCATGTCCGCAATTGACAGCTGGGGAGAGGAATAAAAGGGAGCCTCCAAAATCTCATCCAAAGACAATGGTGCACTGCGCGGCGTGCGAACGGCCCATCCTGGACCGCTTCCTGCTGAACGTGTTGGACAGGGCTTGGCACGTGAAGTGTGTGCAGTGCTGCGAGTGCCAGTGCAACCTGACCGAGAAGTGCTTCTCAAGGGAGGGCAAACTCTACTGCAAGAACGACTTCTTCCGGTGAGTGCTGCGGGCGCCTACCGGCCGTCCATGCTCTGCTGCTCCGTCCATGCTCCCCCCGTCTCTCTGCTGCCCTGTCCATGCCCCTTCTGTCTTCCTGCTCCCTCCGTGCTTTGCTCTGTCTCTGATGCTCCCTCCATGCTCCCCTCTGTCTGTCTGTTAGTCCGACCGTGCTTTCCAGTTGTCTGCCTGCCTGTCTGTCTGCTCCATCCATGCTGCCTTCTGTCGGTTTGTCTGCTGCTCGGTCCATACTTCCCTCTGTCTGCTGCTCGGTCCGTGCCCCCTCTGTCTGTCTGTCTGCTGCTCGGTCCATACTTCCCTCTGTCTGCTGCTCGGTCCATACTTCCGTCTTTCTGTCTGCTGCTCGGTCCATACTTCCCTCTGTCTGCTGCTCGGTCCATACTTCCGTCTGTCTGCTGCTCCGTCCGTGCCTCCCTCTGTCTGTCTGCTGCTTGGTCCATACTTCGTCTGTCTGCTGCTCGGTCCATACTTCCCTCTGTCTGCTGCTTGGTCCATATTCCGTCTGTCTGCTGCTCGGTCCATACTTCGTCTGTCTGCTGCTCGGTCCATACTTCCCTCTGTCTGCTGCTTGGTCCATATTCCGTCTGTCTGCTGCTCGGTCCATACTTCCGTCTGTCTGCTGCTCCGTCCATATTCCGTCTGTCTGCTGCTCGGTCTATACTTCCCCCTGTCTGCTGCTGCTCCGTACATACTTCCTTCCCTCTGTCTGTCTGCTGCTCGGTCCACACTTCGTCTGTCTACTGCTCGGTCCATACTTCCGTCTGTCTGCTGCTCCGTCCATATTCCGTCTGTCTGCTGCTCGGTCCATATTTCCCTCTGTCTGTCTGCTGCTCGGTCCATACTTCCCTCTGCCCGTCTGCTGCTCGGTCCATACTTCCCTCTGCCCGTCTGCTGCTCGGTCCATACTTCCCTCTGTCTGTCTGTTGCTCCGTCCGTGCCTCACTGTGTCTCTGTATATCTGTCAGCTGCTCCATCCAACCTTCCATCTGTCTATATGTCTGTCTGTTTGCTCTCCCCCAAGCGGCTGTCTCCCTGTATCTCTCCCCATATACCGGTACTTCCGGCATCCATCCATCCATCCTTCGGTATATCGCCCTCTGTATGAAAGTATGTACACGCTTCCGTTGATGCAGCCATCCAGCTGCCTATCACCTTTGTCTGTGTGTCCATCCTCCCTGATATGTTTGGTTATCTGTATGTCTGTCGGCCCTTTTCTCCATACGTACGTCAGTCCACCCGCCTATCTCATGCCAGCTGTCCCTCGGTTTACTTCTAACTCTGCATCCTTGTCCCTTTATTGGCCCACGCAGCCACGTAACTCTTTGTATGTCTGTCTGTACCTAGATCCATCCTTCCATTCATCTTTCTGCATATCTACCTCCGTTTGTATGCCCATGTATCCATCCTGTCTATCTGCATGTATTCATCCATCTACAAATCCATCCTTCCATCTTTCGTTATGTTTGTCCACACAGATACATGGGAGGAAGGATCAATGTGTGTGTAAATATATATATATATATATATATATATATATATATATATATATTATGTTAGTAGGTGTGTACTTTACATAGTAAAAGTATTTATACACGTATATATTATTTCTTTTTGAGCTATGCATCCGTACATCTACTTCTCTATCAGTCCTTACATCCATGATTCTGTCTGTGTCTCTGAATATCTATGCATCCAGCTCCCTGGCTGCCTGTCTGTTTTTCTCCCTCACTCCCCCGATCTCTTTTGAAGTTACACATATGTACAAACAGTGGGATATTCATCTGTATCCGTCTTTGCTATAGACGTGTATGTACGCGGAGCGCATGTTTCAGGTATGTATGCTCCCAAACGAAGTGAGACATGCATGTTGTACACAAACAAGCAGATGGGCTGTCGGTGAGAATGCGTATCTGACATAAACGTTGGAATATGAAAATACCAGTGTGGCTGCAAGTGTGTAATGCGTGCATGGGTTGGAGAACGATTGTGTGTGTGGCACAGAGATTGAGTCTGTGACCTACGGGGGGGTGGTCTGCACGTGTGTGGACGTACGGGCCTGCGCGTGTGTGCATTTTAACGCGTGAGTGTTCGCGTCTGATATAAACTCGTGCACACACACACACACACACACACACACACAGAGGCACTGCACTCTCCGCGCACGGACGGGCCTGATCTCCGGGGGACAGTGCCACTGTGGTGCTCCTGTGCCCGGCTCAGGGGTCAGGTGCCCAGCTCGCTCAGCATCGGGTTCACAAGCCAGAGGGCCCGACTTAAGCTTGTAAACAGATGCGTGTTTACATTCTCCGCACAACGCACAGTCACATACTTGTACAAAGAGAGCTGTGGAAATGTTTGTGTGTTTCCGTCTGTGTTTGCCGTGGTGCTGAACGCGTGGCCACTTCTGAGCGCATCCTCCTACACATGAAACCAGTGCGGGTCTGTGCTTCCCCGGGACATACAGGGCACACTGAATTGAAAGGAGTCTCTGAAATAGGACTTGTTATGTTGCTGTGGGCCCCTCACTGCCGTCCATGTGTTCCGTGGAGGTGGGTGGACGTACACAGCAAACCCGGCCCCGTGCTGGCATTCTGTGAGGCCAGAGTGTCGTGATCTTTGCCGCACTCGGCATATCAACTAGTATCGATTCAACTTTCCCAAAATGTACTGTATTTTGGCCACCTCCGTCCCGGGAATTCACACCCAAATGTAAAATGAAAAAGAAGAAAAGCATCGGCACTAGTAAATGCCTTTAATGATGGCGCCCCCGGTGCTGTTTCCCGGGTCACGATGGGGGCTCCTGTGATCACTTGATGGATTCCACTGAGGCCCATCTTCAGCCTATGGTCCTAGGAAGGGACCTCGGTGGACCGGCCGGGCACTCGGTCTGCAGCAGGGACCAGCGCAGGAATTTCTCTCCGACGCTTGATGTAGGAAGGAGCTTGTGAGTGTGTCATTGTGACTATGGGCTATTAACAAAGACATTACCTGTTTGAAGTTGGAAACCGATGGATGACACGCGTGTCCTGCTTGTCTAGAGAAGGCCACGCATTTATTTTTTATTGTAGGCGCTACATCTTGAAAGGGTGGTTGGGGTACACTAAGCGGTGGCAGTGCCTGGCACCATCTGTGTAACGCAGGAGTTGCATACATCCTGTGTATTCCGTCCTGCGCACACAATGGGGTGACACATGTGCTCGGCTGCACACACCACAGTCCGGCCTGCGGGGGCGGTGCGTGGCATCTGCCCGCTGTGACGGCCGGCTGTGATTTTTAGGAAATGTGCGATAACGGGATTTGAATAAGACGGGTGTTTGAGCAGGAAACGGCGGACGGCGTAGCTCAGACGCGCAATCCACATCGCCCAGACTCCAAATACGGTGCAAAGACAAGCGTTCTCCGCTGTGAGTGTGTGCGCACCCGCCACTAGTGGTCAGGGTCGTCGCAGCGCTGTCCGACTCGTGCAGGCGCAATAAAATGTAACTTCCTTCAGGACCATTCATTGTTTGTGTCACCGTGGGCCACTTTTCGAAAAGCAGAGCGCGTTTCTTCTTTCACAGACGTGGAAAATGAAACTTGCTTCTGCTTTTATTGTTTTATATTTTACGTCGTATATCAGGCCTGGCTCCTTTCATTTTTCAGATTTTTCTGGAGACACGGCTGGAGGCGATATATATAGAGAGAGAGAGACGGAGAGAGAGAGTCCTCCTTCGATTGTCCGTCGGTTTATCCCGAATTTTGGTAATGTTTTACCCAGTTTTACTCTCAATGTAGATAGGGTTCACGACCCCTCCTTGTTGTGTTTACTACAGAATTCCAGGAAAAAATACAAAGGACTCAATGTCAGGGAAGAGCGAGGGCTGGTGTGTGCGACTGTGTATGTACAAGTGTGGGGGGTGCGTGACTTTGCTGTGGGGTGTTTAAGCTTGTGTGGGAAACGGAGAAACGGCGCGGACTAACGCGAGACATGCGACGTTTAGGAATCAAACATACTCTTTTTAATGTGACTGCTCGAGAGAAACTACACACATACACAACGGGACTCCTGAAGACTAGAAACGAGACAGAAAAAATAGTGGGGATAGTATTCTAGAAAACAGGGATTTCAACAATATTGCTTGCTAATCAGACACCTACAGTTATTGGGGTTTATCCTTTTGCCTTCAGTCGTTAATCTCAGATTGATGTAATTTTAAATTGCATCATCCACCAGTTCTCTCTCGCAGCCCAGCTCGGCGAAAAACGGGAAAATCAAACTCAACGCAAACGTTGTCTGTCTTTGCATCCGCTCTTTATTTGTCGTTTTATTAAATGCATTCTTTATGAGTATATGAAATGCCTACCTTTTATTAACGGGGCATGCTTAAATACATTGTAAAACGTGCTTAGTAAATCCACAGCGTCGATTTTGTGTACGTTATATTTTTCTTGGTCGCCTATAATGTGACATTTTTTTCTTACGGAACCCTCTAAGGTCTCCTTAGTGCCTGCCACAAAATAACTTCTCTCTTGGTACTTTTTAAATCTAAAGTGTTATTATTACTCCGCTGAATTGTATAGATGCCCATAGCCGTGGTCGGGGGCGAATACTTCGGTAGGCCGCAGCCCTCCTTTAAGGATGCGCCTCTGGAGTGATGTCCAGCGACCATCGTAACAAAGGGCTACGCGGAGTCCTTGCTGTGGCTGGCTGCTCGGGCATTACTAGATGGTGGATGGCTCTGGATTGGCCTGGGTGCCGTGGCCACTGCGGAGTACTGGGATATATATAATTCGTGTGTAACGCCTGCCGCGACGTAAAAAAGAATGAAAATAATGCGCATGTCAATGGGGCAGAAATATGAGTCACTATGTAATGTACTAAGTTATAACGTCACTTCCTTCCTCTCTCCATGTGGCAGGCGCTTTGGGACCAAGTGTGCGGGCTGCGCGCAGGGCATCTCCCCCAGCGACCTGGTGAGGAGAGCGCGAAGCAAGGTGTTCCACCTCAACTGCTTCACCTGCATGATGTGCCACAAGCAGCTGTCCACGGGCGAGGAGCTATACATCATCGACGAGAACAAGTTCGTGTGCAAGGAGGACTACCTGAGCACTAACGGTGTAGCCAAGGAGGCCGGCCTGCTGTCAGGTAAATCCCCAGGTAAAGAAGAGCGATTTATGCGTACCATGTGCCAGCTGTCACCTCACCACAGCGTGAGGACACACGTCACTGGGAGAACGCACTCTTAAATATAGACTCCTGGGCACCACGGTGCCGCCAACGAGGCCGGCCTGCAGTTAGGTAAATCCCCAGGTAAAAGAGCGATTTATGTGCACCATGTGCGCGCTGACACCTCACCTCACCATGAGGACACACGTCACTGTGAGAACACACACTTAAATACAGACTCCTGGGCACCACGGGGCCGTCAACGAGGCCGGCCTGCAGCCAGGTAAATCCCCAGGTAAAGGAGCGATTTATGTGCACCATGTACGAGAAATACTTTACCTCACCCTGAGGACACACCTTACTGTGAGAACACACACTTAAATATAGACTCCTGGGCACCACGGTGCAGCCAGCGAGGCTGGCCTGCATTCAGGTTAATCCCCAGGTAAAGGAGCGATTTATGTGCACCATGTGCGAGCTGACACCTCACCTCACCATGAGGACACACGTCACTGCGAGAACGCACACTTAAATATAGACTGCCCGGGCACCACGGTGCAGCCAGCGAGGCTGGCCTGCATTCAGGTAAATCCCCAGGTAAAGGAGCGATTTATGTGCACCATGTGCGAGCTGACACCTCACCTCACCATGAGGACACACGTCACTGCGAGAACGCACACTTAAATATAGACTGCCCGGGCACCACGGTGCCGCCAACGAGGCCGGCAGGTAAGCCCCAGGGTAAAAGAGAGCGATCTATGTTCACATTCAATGAGTTAGGAGCTGTCGCTTCACCAGAGTGTAAGGACAGGCCTGCTTTCATTTAAAGCTAAAGTAATGTGATGTTTGTGCACATTCTCTGATTTAGTAGCTGTCCCCTCACCAGAATGACACGCACTAGAGAATATGGATTACCTAAGCACCAGTGGTGCAGCCACAATAACAGGCCTGGTTTTAGGCAAACCCAAAGGTGAAGAAGAGCGATTTATGTGAGTCTTCGCCGGAGAGGGCGGGAGTCCATCACCCCACCAAACTGTGAGGACGCGCCCATATATATATATGTGGACTACCAAAGAAGGGGCCAGGGATGCAGCCAGAGAGATGGCCTGCGCTCGGGTAAATCTAGGGGCAAAGAAGAGCGATTTATGCGCGTCTTCACCGAGGTTGGTGACCTCACCTCATCAGACCAATGTTGAATGTAAGTGAGCACTGTCTCGAACGGCTGACGCTCGCCCACTTAAATGAACTCAAGGCAAGAAAGAGCGGTTTATGTCTGGTACCGCCGGCACAGGCGGTCTCTCCCTTGTGACACTATGAGATGCTCTATCGCGCAAAAAAATCACAGTAAAATATAGGGATTTAAAACTACCGGGGGGCTTGGCACATTCCTGGAATGTCAGAATGTAATAAAAATGTAGAGTTAAGAGTTGGCATCCGAGCCCCAGAGCGTCGCATCCAACTGCAATGTCAGCACGAGTGTGTTTATGGTACACAGTGTAGGGGTGCCCCTGCTGTACACTTGTAATGATAGTTTTGGTGAGTGCATGTTCTCAAGGAACTCCCTCCGAAGGGAGTGGGGCTGCAGTAAGTAAAGCGCCTCCGCCCCTTCCTCCTCAACCCCTTTTTCTCCCCCACCTCATCGCTTCCCCAGCTCCTGAGAGCCAAAACTACAGAGCGCTTTATAATCTGTCAATCGTGGCTTGTATACCCCCAGGCTCCTGAAAAAAAGTTCAAACTGTCTGCCCAAATACACTTTAAAGTCGTCCCTACACAAAAAAAAACGGCCCAAAAATACAAAGGAAATAGAATATCCTAGACTAAAATGCCAGTATTTTTAAAGTAGCTTGCCGTGAAAAATCACATCTGTGCGATTTAAAAATAATATCGAATGTTTCAGTTGTTTTGTATTCGAAACACGATTTGAAAAGGAGGCAAAACACATATAAACAATTTTAAAAGCCGCTGGATCAAGTCGAATAATGTAAGTATGTATTTTGGATAGAGAGAGAAGGGCTTCTAGTCAAAACAAAAGCCGATAAAAGCGGTTTACATTAGGCGCATGTATTGATGGGAATTAGCACCCATTGACGAGCTAAAAAAAAATCAAACAATAAGGCTGTTTAAAATTAATACATATTTGGTGTGGGGATAAAGCTCGTCTAGTAGAATTAAAAAGCAAATAAAGCGATTTATAAATAAATACATAACAGACTGTAATGTGTTTCTGAATCATTCATGTAAGAATTGAACATTAAATACGGCTATCGGCGGCAAATAAAAGCGAATTAAATCGAACATATTACTACGAACATCATTTTAAAGAAGTTCGATGGGTTAATAAATTAACAGCAGTAATGCGTTTTGCCGTCAAGGGCCTATGTCGGACTGGGAGAAGACGCATTGCCGGTGAATGGGCGAGGTTAATGTTTAAGCACTGTAACTAACACTTAGTTATTGAAACGCTACATCTAAACCTTCAATGGTGGAAGCGTTGTAGGTAAACGTTGAATTATTAAAGCGCTCAAACTAGAAAGACGGTTGTTAAAGTTATTGAGGAATTACTAAGTTAATGAATAAGGTGGTATATTTAGAATTGGAGGTACTGGACCTGGGTGGTTGTGAGCCCCCCCCCGGACACGGCGACCCCGGACCTCGCTGATGCGGTCTTGTCTTTCTTGACAGTGACAGGCAGTGACCCTAGTTTGTCTCCTGACTCCCAAGACCCGTCTCTTGACGACGCCAAGGACTCGGAGAGCGCCAACATCTCGGACAAGGAGACCGGAAGCACCGAGAACGACGACCAGAACCTGGGGGCCAAGCGGCGGGGGCCCCGCACCACCATCAAGGCCAAGCAGCTGGAGACCCTCAAAGCGGCCTTCGCGGCTACCCCCAAACCCACCCGCCACATCCGGGAGCAGCTGGCGCAGGAGACCGGCCTCAACATGAGGGTCATACAGGTGAGCGGAGCTGCGCCAAGCTTCTAAGCGCTATAGATATGCAGCTATGACATAATGCGGCGCGAGGTATACAGGTCAGAGTTGTGAGCGGCGCACATGGCTGCGTTGGAGTGGGGGGGGAGAGGGGTCGAGACTTCGAAACACTATATCACAAGCGGTTTATAAGGATTAGCGTTGTGGGTCTTTCTGGGTGGCATGTAGTGGGGTTTCCAAGCTGATGGGGTTGGTGCAGGTACATTAGAAACAGAGATATGGCTCAGTTTGGGGGGCTGGGGGGGCACTGGTTGTGGACGCGCCTCCACCTCATACAACTGTTGGGTTGGGGGGCGATAGTAAGCAGGGAATACAAAATGGGTTACTAGAAGCCTTCTAAGCACTTAACCTCGCAGAAACTGAGGCACGATATGGACCACAAGCGAGTTATTCAGGCCGGCATTATGGGGAGCTTTATGAAATAAAGTTTGGTTGAGGAGTTCCACTGTATCTCACCATAACTGAAGCAACCATTAACCTGCAGGTAGTGGGGCCTGTGTTGTTGTCAAAGAGAGAGCGTCTCTAGCGGTTCATAGGGGGAAACCCGACTTGGCGCTTTGCACCCTTGCTTCTGCAGCACCTCAGGCCTGGTGCCACAGGTAAAGCGTGCGTTTGTACAGATCTTACTGTTGTTACAGCAGGTAGTGTACTGCTTTTACCGCCCCTGCTACTGCTTCATGGGACTCGCATGAGAGGCGGAGAGTCCGGGCTAATGATTCTGTATGAGCGTCTTATTACCAGCGAGGTAGCTCAGTGGGTTAAATGCTCGCCGACGACGTCTCTGATGATGTATTGTCAGGAGTCCGGCAAAGCCCGCTCGCTTTCTCATTCTCGAATGATTGGTGCGTTGAATACATTTGAGAAACTGAAACACATGTGAATTACAGCACTTAGAAACGACGAAACTGCGACATAAATCGCAATAAAAGTGATTGAGGATTGGATGGATAATTTTGCATTTTACTGTAGGTGACTGTGAAGCAACCCACGTGGCAGAATAAATAAGGAATATTACTGTAATGCGTATTATTTTTAGTGCTAGGTAAAGAAGAACTTGCAGGTTCTAAGCGCTCACCGACATTTGCCGTCTCAAAGTGAGAATAAATTGAAAGGGTCGTTACTGCCGTTGTCGTGCACGGTCTGGTGCCGCTTCTGAGCGCTAGGTATTTCTCCTCGGTGACCGTGGCACTGTGAGCATTAATGCTGCAAAGCCCTCCCCATAGCAGCTGCAGAGAGCCCCGCCCCCACCCTGCAAACACATCGCCGGATCAACCCCGGCCTGTTGGGGTTGCCCGATGGGGGCTGTGTGTGTGTTTTTGGAGGTGACCTGTGTGTCTGAGGGGAGCTGTGTGGGCGGGGAAGGGGCTGTGTGTGTTTTTTGAGGGAGGGCTATATGTGTGTGTGTTTTTTTTTTTTAAGGTTTCGGTCAGTGTTCTGCTCCTCCACTTTTCTTCATTGACTTCCGGTTCACGCCGAATCTTGTTTCTAAACTTGCCAGTTTCCTGTAGTACCCTGATTTTCATACACTTGGAATATGATCTCGGTGCGCAGGAAACTGCCAACAGATAAGGAACAGGGCGAGTGAGAAGAATGCAGGCATGGCCCTCTCAGAGCATCCCCGTACCCCACCATGCTTCGGATATAGGGCGCCCGAGACTTGCTCCTGGGTCCTGGTCTGTGCAGATCGAGCAGCAGCCGCCGACGCTCGCTGCTGACATCTGCCGTGGCCTGCAGGCCGGATGCCGCCTTTCACTCGTTCTGTGTCAATCGATTGTGTGCCATTTAATTAGGTAACATTAACTCCTGTTGTGCAAGGCTAGTATACTAGTAGCGCGGTTTGCAGTGAACACTTTATTACGTGCACAAATAACGTGATGCTTTCTGTTTAGAACTGTGAGAAGGGTGCGCTCTTGAAAGAGGCCTTTTAGGCGTGTGCCCGCCCATGTATAGGACTCTCAGCGTGTGAAACTACGGTACAGGGACAAGAAAAATAGTCCTACTGTGCATCCTGCCGTTTGCACGGTGCTCCAGCGATTTCGGTATGTGGTCCTTGTACAATTTCTGCGATATGAATAGTAGTAGTGATGAGAATAACAAAAATCGCATTACTTTAAATAACAATCTAGTTTTTATTGTCCTTCTTCCATACGTGCCCCTGCCTGTCTGCCCGCCCACGCAGACGAGGTCACGATTCCATCAGGGCCTTTAGAGAGGCCAGTCTGCCTAAGAACACACACTGGTGTAGAGCCAACAATGTAAATGGGAAAAATCCAGTGAAAAGAACCCAGCGTCGGGCATGAGTAAACCTCCCTCGCTGGCTACGCTTCCGTGTGGTCCCTCTTCGGGTGAAACTGATCATCCTTCCACCTCTCCATGCCCGTGAGGCGTCGACTCAACATCTCTTCTAAGCACTTAATCTCCCTGTGTCTTATATAAGGAATGGGACCTTGTGTGCTGTAATCGGTGTTCATATGAAGCGGTCCGGTACTTTCGGGTCGAGCCCGCGCTATATAAAACTGCAAGGAAAAATGGGTTATCTTTGAGAACCTCCTCTCCCGGACAAGTATCCGGTAAAGGGAGTGGGGAGGGGGTATTAGTTAGTCTATATATACAGGTATAAATGGACATGAGTGCTAGTTTACATTGTGTCCTGCCTCAAGGTGGAATGGAGTCAAGTACATGTAATATGCGGGGTTACAAAAACGACTCCCCGTCCCCCAACCCACCCCCAGAGAGACTCTAGCATCCCCCTAAATCCGGCCAACTTCCGTTTCTAGTTAGGAGATGGTGCTATTGCTGTAAGAACCATTCCCGGCCCCTGAAGTGATCACACCAAAAAGCACACGTCTGGCAGCATCCATCTCGTGGGTGCCCAGGCTGTGGGGCCCTGGCAGATGGGGTGATTTCCCGCCCATGGTTCCGCCGGCAGCGCTGATCTGTATGTAGTGCACGCACCGCACAGACGTGCACACATTTACATTTTGCAGAGATATTCCGAGTGCGGCCTGCGTGCGTGGCGAGGGCTCGCCAGGCACGAATTAATAACCTGAGTGCTACGGGTTAATGGATAAATAAGAGCGGCGAAGGGCTGGAGCTATGAATGGGTTGATGACCCCCGCAGAGCCAGGGTAATGGGGAGTTAAGCCGTCGATGAAGCGAGGTTACACGGGAGGGTCCCTGCGGGAGGATAATCGGGGAAGGGGCGCTTCACTCTGCGTGAACTTCATCGCACGTGACCCGGAGCCCGGGAGGCGGCGCGGGGCGTGCATTGTAACCTAGCGCCGAGAGGCAGCCTTAAGCTCCCTCCCTCTGTGTGCGTCTGTTAGGCGGTGTCGTGGCATGACATGTCGTGTTATGCCATTTTTGAGCTGTATCGTGCAGAGTTGTCAGACGGCATGTACTACTATGTTGTGTTGTGTCAGGCCATGTTGTGGTATGCCATGCCTTATTATGCTGTGCTCTGTCAGCCCATTTTGTGTTATGCCATGACCTCATATGTTGTACTGTGTCGTGTTGGCTTACGGCATGTCTTATTATGTTGCGTTGTGCATCGTCATGCCACGTGTTATGCCATCCTTTATGTTGTATTTTGTCATGCCATGTTGCGTTATGCAATGCCTTGGCATGTTGTGTTGTGTCATGCCTGCTGCGTTGTTGCATGCCTTATTTTGTGTTGTCATGTTCTGTTATGACATGCCTTGTGCTGCGCTTTGTTATGGCATATCATGTTCTGTTGTGGCATATCTTTAATGGTATGCTGTGGTATGTTATGCTTTATGGTATGTTAAATGCCATATTTGGTGTGTGGTATGTTTGGTAATGTTGTATGTGATGATACATTGTTATACGTTATAATATACCAGGTAACATGTTTATATTTGTGCTTTGTCTGCTACATTATGATTTGTTTGTTATTTGTGACCTTCATTTAACCTGTGTTATGATTCGTGACATCGTTTTCTGTTATTGATTATGCCGTACAATATATGTGCCGTCTTGTGTGACTAATCGCAATTATTTATGTTTTGCGGCACATCATTTTGCGGTACACTGTCTTCTTTATATTAATTTGCATTATATTGTATTCGTTTGTGTTACTATTCTACGTGCCGTTACGTCATGTTATACATTCTTTCGGACGTTTAGATGTTTGCCTAATGTACGTGACATGTTGTACTTTTAGTTATGTTATTGTGACCGAGTATCCATAGTGTGCTGCTGCCTCTAGTGTGGGTTCGCAGCACTCAACATATTGTTAAATTAATCAGTCGGTGTAGAGCTTACAATCGGCCATGAGCTTTGCAATGCTTCACGTTTCATTTTATGCCACGTGTGATCGTGGTGTGTAAAGGTTAGCCGCCACGGCTTATAAGTATTTAAGCTTCCACTTTTTTTAAATTAAAAAAAAAAGTAAAAAAAGACTTTCAAGGCAAATGCTCAAAAATAACACAATTTTCACCTTAATGGTAGCTATGTTCTAGTAGTTAAAACACTTGGGGTTGAAAGAAACCGGGGTTGCAGTGTATTTTAATTTATGTGCAGCTTCGTGATATGGTTTCATAGAGCACAGCCCGTTATTCTAGTTATCAATATATGCATCATCATTATTTCTCCTTGTCCTTTGGGAATTTTAAACGTACACAGATTCACGACGATCGCAGGTCTTTTCTAAAGCACTTGAAGTGATACAGAACACATATATTTCCTTTAGTTGACCTTTGCATTTTCTTCCGCTTTCTGTACCTTTAAAATGGGACTAGAAACTCGGAGACAGATATTTATAAGAAAAGTGTCCTGCTTAAAATAAGTAGTAATCGAATACATTTTAGAACAAGTGAGATTACACCCAATTTCAATACAGACGCTTTTTTATAGACAGTTAACATATAGTGCTTAGTCGAGAAGTGTACACATTGTGCGCCTTCTTGGCCCCTTGCACTCTGTCACAAACTGCACACAGTGGACTGACCCGGTCTACTCTGTGAATGCACCCCTAGCACCCCCCGACCCCGTGCACTGCGTAAAGAGGTCCCCGGACGCCTCCGACAGGAAGTGCTCCTAGCCCTGGTACTGCGTCCGGAAGTGCACATAGCGCACACCACGGACTGCGCGTTGTTGGTTCATAAGTGCACATCGTGCACACCTCTGCCTCCGTGTACCCCGAAAGGAAATGCGGGTACGCCTCTGGCCCCGTGTACTCCGACAGGAAGTACTAGTCTTAGCCCATGTGGAGAAGTGCGCGTAGTGCTCACGCGTGCGCCTTTGACGCAGTGTGCACTCCGACGGGAATCGCTGCAAAACCGGGTGCTCCATAGGAAGTGCGCGCGGCGCGTGCCTCCAACCGAACGTCGTCGATTCGCAGCCTCGCGCCTCTGGCCCGTGCACCCCCCAGGAAGTGCTCCTGATGCAGTGCACCCCAGCTGACCCGCGCCCGGCCGCAGAATGTGCATACTGCGCCGACTGCAGGTGCGGGGCCCGGGAGGGCGCGCGCAGCGAGGAACAGGTGCGACCCGGAAGCTCCCGGAGCCTCAGGCGTGGTGTACAGTGCAGTAGGTGCACTCGTGCAAGTTGTATTTTCATTTTGGCGCCTGTGCGTGCCTTACGAAGGTATTTTCTACTGTCAAACTTGCTGAAAATAAACAGGCCAGGGACATAACTCCATAGGATAAGGTGAACATTTGAGGTAGGTAAATACAAACACCCATTAGTGGAACGCCTAGAAACTAGTCGGTTTGCGCAGAATGTGTTTCTACTGTGATAGCCGCCCTTTGCAATTCCCTCCATTCCTGAACCCCGTGCTCCACACACACAAACACACTCGCTCCTTTACCTGCATGGTAGCTGTCCCGATATTAAGTGTCATGCATGTTAACTGTTCAGAAGGCGGACCGACGTGTTCAAAAGTAGCACAGCGTCACTTTATAAAGTGTCGTAAAACATTCTTTAAAAAGGTAACTTAATGTTATCAGTTAAACATCTCTTTCATGTGGCACGCATATAGAACGCCTGGTAAGAACCGCCCTCTCCTTCTTGGCCCCCGCCCGAGGTCTTGCTGACACTTTTTCAAAAGGGCATGCGGACTAGTGGTTAAGCAGTCAGCCCTAGAGGCCAGGTTGGCGAATCACTTCACTTCCTTGTTCCTCGTTCCCCTACTTTCCCCGATGCCACGGTGACTAAAAAGGCGGCATAATGCTTTAAAGCGCTATATAAAAACTTCCGTGGTCTGGTAAAGATATCAGCTCCCTTGCGCCATTTGATAATAAGTCCTGGTGCTGCCTTGGTGTTCAATAAAGGCGAAGCGCTGCTTAAAGCGTTGTATAAAACTGCCGTGGACTGCGATAAATGTTTGCTCTTTTATATAATTGATAATATGATGTGGTTCTGGGTTGAGTGTTCAAACATGTGCACCTTCAAAGCGCGCTTTAAAAACTACCCTGAACCGGAATAGATACCAGCTCTCTTCCGTCACTGACAGTAGTTTGTGTTGCTGTCTTCACTGCTTAAAACTGGAGAAGTGCTGCTTCCAAGTGCTGTATAAAAATGTACGGGACTTGAACACGTAGCAACAGTCTTAGGTTATTTACAGTATGATCCGTGCAGCCGTAAGTGCTTTATAGCGCGATGTAAAAACTTCCTGGATTGGAATGGATGTCTGCTCTCGTATCGCATTAATAACATGCTCGGTTCTGCTTTTAGTACATGAAAACTGAGACGTGCTGCTTTAAAGCGCTATACGAGCACTGCCTTGGAATAGATATCAGTTCGTTGACAAAATGTTCTAGTGCCCTCTATTCATTTCTCTGGGACACGTGCTGGCTTGGATGGGGCGGGCTAGACAGGTCTAAGAACTTTTGAAAGGCAACAGCTGCAACTTGTAGATTTTGTTTAACAAAGCGTAGACCCTGCAGGTTAGCAGAGGTGGCTAATGCACTTACTGCTGAGATCAGCAAGTACCCTGCAGGTCCCGACAGGGTTGGCTCAGCCTTTAATCATCCATAAGGCGAGAACATGAAAATCAGGGATTTTTATGTTATGCTTTATTACACCGCCCACCGGTGTGCAGTGTATCTGTATTTATGTATAAATGTCACATTTTCTTCTGTTTTCAATAATTCAGCCGGACAAGGCATTTCAGAGACATCAGAAATAGCACGTTTGCCAAAAGATTAATTACCCCTCTTTGTTTATTCAGTCCCTTTTACCTTTTTCGTTGTTGTTTTGCCCATTCAATCGTGTCCGACTCTTGGTGATTTAATAGATAAAATGCCTCTCGTTGTTTCCGTCAATAGCAGAACACTTTAGGTCCTGGGGATTCTTGTTTCTGTGGTTGTTGACTGGTCTATCCATCGTTATCCTGGTCTTCCTCTTTCCCGTTTTCCTTCCATCATTACCAACACGCTGCCAGGGAATCTTCTCTGCTCATTAAGTGGTCAAAGTGTTTGAGCTAAAGTTTTATTATAAATTATTCCAGTGAAAGTTCCGTCTTGAATGTAAGAGAACAGAAGGAAAAGGTAGGAAATAAAACGGAAATATAGAAAGGCTGCATTATTATAAAACCTTATTAAGAAAGAATGCCGAGAAAACAAAACTTCGCCGCGAATAGCAGAAAGATGAAGGGAACAAAAGAGGAAAATACATGAAAAGGAAAAAAAGTGGAAGAGAAAGAAAGGTAGAAAAGAAAGCGCCAAAGAAGATCAAAACAATAAATAAAAGAAGGAAAAACACAAGGCAGGCAATAGATGAATGTTTAAACTATTACATTTATATTGGTTTATTTAAGCGTTAACAATTTCACTATCTGCCTCACATGCGCGTTTTCTTCCTCAGGGGTCTGTACTCTGCGCATGTGTAAATAATTCTTAAACCCACTTCCCCGTGTCCTACAACTCAAACCGACAGGAGAGTAGGTTGATGGGGTCAAACCCCCCTCTACTCCCCACCACCACATCCCCCCATAAAGTAGGCTTGGGCCTGCCACGCCTGTGTTGGTTTTTCCCACTTGTTTAGTTGGGGAATTTGAGATTGACACCAGCTGAATCTCACCGACAAAGTTACGGCCCTGTAGTCCGGACTTCTAAACAATATACACACGACTGATGTTTGCTACTATTACAATGATATGCTTGACCGTTTGACAATAAGAAATGTCACAATCCAGCCTCGTGGTACTCAGTGGTTTACCTCGGACGGATGAAAGGCTGAGATGGTCCTGCACGGATTCACCCCTGTGATCCCGGCTGCCCTTGCAATGTGTACATTGAGTTCGTCGATGGCCCAAATCTGCTTTATCCGATAGCCGCATGTTATTACACAGGCACTGTATTTATTGACCTTTACCCGGTATGCATTTTATGACTACAGTGTCGGTGCATCAGCTCGTGGATATTGTGGATAGACTGAGGCGAAAGCAGGACCATTCCCGGGACCCAGTGCCCATGACGGTCAGTCTGGGTTGGGTCACAGGTCGGGGACGCTTTGCCCTGAGGAGTTCAGATGCAGCGACCCCCACGGTCTTCAGATCCCTTACAGGGATGATCTCTTCTGTACACATTGCGCACCAGGCTCATTGTGGGACAGAGGCACGACAAAACCCCGGAGAGCTAAATAGCACTTCCGAAACCTTATAAAATAACAAGGTTTCTTGCGAAACCAGGCGTTTGTGCCCAACTCGGCAATGAAACGTGCAAAAATTGTGCATGCCTGTGGTTATGTGCCGAATCTCGCCAGACCAAACCCGGTACACAGTGTCCATAAACAGTGCTGTTTGCACTCTTCTAGTGTTTTTTGGGGGGTGCAGACCAAACCGGGTACAGTGTCCAAAACAATGCTGTTTGCACGCTTCTGTTTCTCTTTTTTTTGGGGGGGGGGGGTTTGAGTTATTCGCGCCCCATGCCCAATTCCAGGACGCGCTAAGGGGTACCGGGCGCTAATTGTGAGCGCGGTAAATATCGACCGACCCGAGTCATCAGTGCACCGCGGGTTAACGTTCTTCCAGGGTCAGTGGTCTGCAGGGTAAGTACAGATGACTGTACCGAAGTGGTCTACGTACCCTGCTGTTCAGTACTTGCGCCCTTTGATGTATATGAAATAGCTAGAACTGGCACCTGCTGGTCAGTGCCCTCTTACCTGGCTAGATGCATGTTTGCACAATATTGAGAGCGCGATCACAATGCCGCCTGTAAGTCCTATGTTTTCGGTTTGTTTGGTGTAATTCATCAAAAACATGCGTAGTGTAGCTGCGCTTGGAATATGGAGTGAAGTCTCTGGATGAAGGCTGTCTGCTATGCACATTATTGTGGGATGTGCGACTGGGCCAGTGCGCAATGTACTGGCAGTTCATGCTGTATGTATGCTATAGAGAAAGTACATGGCGATTGGTGCACTACAGAAACACTCAGTAACTTGCCATTAC
The DNA here is from genome assembly GCF_031143425.1 of Pleurodeles waltl. Taxonomy (NCBI): domain Eukaryota; kingdom Metazoa; phylum Chordata; class Amphibia; order Caudata; family Salamandridae; genus Pleurodeles; species Pleurodeles waltl. The sequence continues at coordinate 10,586,365 of NC_090441.1, forward strand.
TGGCAAAGGGCCAAAAATGCGTCTTACTGGAGCCAAACCCACAGGGCATGGACGTCAATTCACCAAAATGCCAGGGGTAGCGGAAGTGACATTACACGCCATTTCAGCTTTACGTTCATTCACATAGACACATGCTTACATGAAGGCACATTCACTCACACACACACTCTTTTACATAAGCACACTCTCACGCGCAAGTATGCATACAACATACACTTAAAAGTGATTTTTACTTACCTCAGCTACCAGAGGATCACATTCCATCTAACTGTACGCCATTATCACACTAATAGTGAATAATGTATTATTCACTATTAGTGTAATTTAAAAAAAAATGATTGAAAACAAGGCAGTGGAGCCCCACGCACCCTCCACAAGGACGAGCTCTGTGTTCCTGCCACCTCTAAAGTCAGGGGTCGAAGAGGCAGTGCCAGGGGTCGCAAAGGACATGCTGGGGATCGCAGCTGCGACCCCCGAGGACCCCTAAATGACGTCCATACCACAGGGTCTCGCAATAATACGTTTGTGTATTTTAGACTACAGTCACTTCCTGGTATGGTAAATCTTTATTATTAATGGCACTATTGTAAATTTCACCTGAATTCCAGTGACCTTAGACACATTTCTAACAATTCATAAAAAACTTACATTTATTATTATTGTTGTATGTAGATTGTTTCTACTTGCACTGATGGCTGCATAAACTCAATTGTCGTACAGGTGGCTTAGAGCAAATACAATTGTGTCATCGTGTTTGATGCAAATCTAGTCGGTCAGTGCACATGTCGGGGCAAATCATTTTTACACTAGTTGGCCAGTGAAAATGTTGGTGTAGATGTTTTTTCACTATTTGGTTTGTGCCAATTTTGGTGCAAAATTGGACTACAGAAGTGCAAAGCAGGTTGCATATTGCAGTCCACGCTCCATGTACATATGGACATTGCCCACTGCTTACATGTTCAGTAGACTAATGCACTGGCCATCCAGTGGCGGAATGGGCGTCATTTAAATTAATCTAGTTTTTGGCAATACCTCGTCAGAGTTCAAATATCTGAAAATTAAACGTGGAAAAAGTTACTGCCTTTCGAAAACAAAGAGTGCATTTTGGGGTTGTAGCACAAATGTCACGACCTTTAAATTTTCCATGACGTTTTCAGTGTGTGTCACGTGATAAACAGGGTTTTCGTCTGACCTGCAAAAACTGAGGCCAGGCTTAGGCGACCCCTGACCACACCTGGAATCCAGCTCCTAGACTAGTTAAAGATACACCACGCTCCCTCCTTTTTTGTGGAATTAAGGCTAAAAGAATGCATGAACAGCGAGGTCACGATGCTTACTTACAACCTACAGATATTGATGTAGGTCCTTGGACTACTAGGACTTCTGATTCTGCCCCAAGTTTCACAATTTGTATTTTTTATAGCTTGCTGTGTACAAATCTTAAAAGAAATTACCATAAGTAAACATATCCAATAAAAATAATTCACACCTATTAAACCTTCTTTCAAAAATCGATAACAAAAACAAAAATAAAAAAAAGCCTGATCCCCAGATAATAAATGACCTGTAGTTTCCACTTCTGAGTAATTCTCCTAAAGAAAGACACGTATAGTGTAACTGTCCCAAAGAGCCCAACCTAGTATGTTTGGGGGGAGCAGCATATCGGTTAAAAGCGCCCAACACGAGCCTAAAGCAGCCGAGTTTCATTTGTATTTTGTATTTCTGACGGCGAATGTTAAATTCCATCATTAAATGTTGCTCTGTTGAAGGCAAAGTCCTTAAATGAACATCATTTACATTCAGGTGTAACAATAGTTTTATCCTTCACCCAGTTTCTAAATCCTTCATGTGTGCCAAATGGTAAAGCGATGCTTGTAGGAGTTGGGACTGGAGGTGCAGGGGGCCATGGAGAACACGGCAGCTCTTCAGGGCAGTGCCTGCTTCTTCTCTGAGGGAGACAGAGAATAATCATTGCAGCACCAGAGATATGAAACTGGTTCCAGCACCGCTGGTGCTTTTCGCAGTTTCCTTATTGCAAGACTGTCTACCTTCACTCTGCAGGCCTGCGCTGTTCCCACTGCAGGAAAATTGCAGGCGAAGTATTAGAGTTGTTAGAAAAATGTACAGTTAATGTTTGATATTTTTCTTCCGTAAAAATAATTTTCCATGTGCAAGCTTCCCTTTTCTTACAGCCCCTACACAATTGGAGTGTTGCGTGCACGTTCACACTCCCTTGTAGAGCATGTATATAGCTTGGGTTTTGTTGGCACCTGATGCAAGCAATAAAACACAATAGAACTACTGTGCATCTAAGCATGAACTTTCGGTGTAAGCTTGGAAGGCTGGGCACGACCAGGAAGCCCTCGTAAATGTCTGGGATGGCCCACAAAGTTCTGACGTTCACACAATTTGCATTTGTCACTGACACTACTTCGGTAGTGCCCTAAAATCTTCAAACCTTTCAGTCGCTCTGCAGGGGTAATGGCTGCTGTGCGCCGGGAGTTATGCAGATTTCCACTCCCTGGCCTTTGGCCCATACTTTAAGTGCACGGACCCATCTAGTTCTGCCTGTAGAATAGATTTCAAGAATGTTGTGAGTGATGTGCCAGGTAGGGTCGTCCATACTATGGTAAACTGGGGTGTCAGGGTTAGGACTCAGGATTCACAATCCCACAGCCAGGCCACTAATTTTGGCCTGTATATTTTACAGACGTAACATCTCAAAGTACATACATGAAAAGTCTTGTTTCTGGTTTATTGCGATTTTCTTTAAAACTACATTCTTCATTTCTTGTTTGCTTTCATTTTGTTTCTCGGTTATGAATGCAACCCCGCCCTTAGGCTGGTGTGACAAGAACGGTGCCGTACCATAGGCAGCCCATTGCTCTCCAGGGTGTTTTATGTTGGTTGATATCTGGACATTGGTGGTCATTATTGTATATTCGTTTACATATAGAGTAGGAAGGGCCATATGGGAGAGTCAGTCAAAGCAAGCTCTCCACTAGGTGCCTGGAACTCAACATTTGTTTTTATTAAACCTATTGCTATGTGTGTGTGTTTGTGTGTGTGTGTGTGTATCTTTGTTTCTCATAATGCATTTCTGATCGGTTGGCACTTAAGATGGCCTTAGACTTGTAAAGATCAGTAAGCACCGTTAATAGGCAAGATATGTCTAGGGTAACACATCCACAGCCACACAGTGGATATTGCTAGTCACCAGTGATTTCAGTGAGTGCCGAGGGGAGGGAGACCACAGGAGCAGATCATTAATAACAGAGTCCAGCCTAGGGACCCCAGGTCAGACCTCTGGCAGATTTTCAGGATAGCCAGACAAGAACAGTTTGCATTCTAAGAACCTAAATGGACACACTGACAATCACTGAAATTAAACGGAGGTGTGTGTGTGGTGTGGGTGGGAGGGGGGTAGATATAGAGCGGGAGGGGCAGTAGAAGGCGAGCAGTGACAAGAGATGGGAACAGTGACAAGACAAATGGGCGACGAGGAGGTCGGCGATGGTGTATGAGTTAAGCAGTGACGGGATCGGTGGCCACTGGTTGGAGGAGAGGTGACCTCTGAAGTGATTGAAGAGCACTGGCAAGGAGGCATAAACTGAGGAAAGAGGTGGGCAGCAGCAGGAGAGAAGGGCTGTGGCAGGAGAGAGAGGCAGTGATGGTGGTCTGGGTTGTGGTGTGTTCAGTGGCAGTAGAGGTGGGAAGTGATGCTGAATGGGACAGGGGCAGTGAGGGGCGGGTCACAGAGAATTTCAGAGGCCATTCATCCCTTGGATCATTCAGAGGAATGTCAAAGAGGAAAAGTTATTATGTTTTTACACAAATTAATTAAAACATTTGATTGACAGGGTCAGGGCTCTATGAGCACAGAATTAGACAGGCGAGGGGTTATGAGGGACATTGGTAGAAGAGACCATGTGGAGCCAGAAGAGAAGTCTACATGGAAAGTAAGCGCTGGGTTCAAAGAAGGCGAAAGCAGTGGCGTAGCGTGGGGGGTGCAGGGGGGGGCCGGCCGCACCGGGCGCAACATCTTGGGGGGGGGGGGGGGGGGGGCGCGCTCGCACTCGCGAGTGCTAAAATCCACGGGTTAGGGGGCGCAAATTACTTGCCTTGCCCCGGGTGCTGACAACCCACTCTACGCCACTGGGCGAAAGTCCTAGGACCCGGTGTCGATCAGAAACCCAACGGCCTCAGTGATTTCATGTGCTCCCACCCGCTCATCACCAGCCATGCTCCTTGTCACTAAAGCCCATCGACACCGGTACTCCTGCAAGTTTAATTAACAGTTACTACAACAGATCTATGACCCGTGGGTGCACAAGCACTTCCAGCAGGCCCCTCTACGTCCTAATCTTGTTTACCCGGTCTCCTGGATCGGAAAGAGGGCCCGGTATGGCCTCACTGAACTGCAGCGCCCTAGAGTAGTCCCATGAAGGCATTTGACGATGTGGACATTCTCTTTGTAAGTGTGATCTGCATATCCCCCACGCACATAAATTTACCAACCACATGGAAAAATGTTAATCATAATTATGAAACCAGTGGAACATGCCTGTAATTCATGCATTAGACATATGGATCACACACCATATTATAGATGTTTCACTTACAGTGCAAATTGTATGCACTTTTCACCCCACCCACATAATGTATGGATCATGGACAATTTTTGGTACATGCATTCTGATGAATTTACACATACTGACAAATACATATATGTCGTAGAGATATCAATGTTTTTATTTTATGGATGAAAACTAGCCTTCACTTCAATACACGTATTCTATAGAAATAGAAATATATAACGTATGGAATGCCAAGTCTGTTTGGTACACACTACTGGATAATAAATATGACACACTGCATGATAGAAGTAGTTAAGACTGTGCAAAACATATTTATATACCGTACAAATACTATATGCAAAGCTGCACACTTAGTGCTGCATGCTATATGCGTGCAGTATACTCCACCTAACAGTCTTACACTTGAAATGGTCACGTGTAGTATTACTAAGATATTGCATGGGACACATAAGTACTGAATGCGGCAAACAAATCCTGCATGTAGCTCATGCTTTATACTGTATCAACACACTTGAAATATTGATATGCCACTTGCACAAGAGGCATACTGCCTGAAATATTGTAGACTATTTAGATGTACCATATACACACCACACTGAACACATTCAATATGCCGATCACAAACACTATATGCTAAGACTAGCCAGCTAGTGAAAATGTTTGTGGTCCAATAAAGTTTTTTTTTGTAGCTGGTGTACTAATGAAGGGCGTTGAAAGATTTATTAGTATAGTGCAAAGGTCAGTTTCGATGGTATCACAGTTTAAGCAACTTGAGACATTATGGTTGAATCCCTGAAAGATTCCATGTTAGAATCCCTGCTCCTACCCCAAAAGCCTATTTAATGAGGTGCTATATTGCTGCACAAGTTTAACCTCCTGTGGTCTGGTTCTGATTAAATATCTTAATTTATAACATCTATACATGAACAGCAGCATGGCATAAACCCTACAAGAAAATCCCCACACAGTAATAAACTGTTTATTACTATTGTTAAGGGGGGAACGTTTCTTCATGACTCACTTGAGGCTTCATATCTCAGTGGTCATGGCCCCTGCCCACATTCGTACGTTTTCTTATACGTTATTTATGCCACGCCTCGCTGGTGACAGTACATGTGGCTCAGTTAAGCACGTTTTGAGAAATATTTATACTAATAAAGCCTGCATCCACACATTCCCAAAGCACAGCCTGTTCACCTTGAGAAATCAGTGCTCACTGCTTCACAGGCTCCGTGTTACTACCACTTTACAGAGGAAGATGACTCGGCCCACATTCACAGGAGCAATGTGATGATATTTTATATCACAACACACATTTACCCCCTTCTGCTCCGACTCTGGTTAAATAACTTCAATTATAGCTTCTACAAATGGGAACAAAGCATGTCGTGAACCATTCATGAAGATGCGCAGAGATGAATGTGCTATTTATGTTCACTGGTCGGGAGTGTGGTACCAAATACTCTTGAAGCTTCATGTTTTGTCCATCTTTAATCTCAGCTGAGCACTTACAGTTTGTACTGAAGGCATTTGAGTACAAACTATATCCTAAAAGGCTTACACAGACTCAGCCATTTACATATATGTGTATAGTTCACTGAGTGCTTTATACCCAGGGAGGTGCAAAGTATTTATGTGAATGTTATACATCTAGTGCCTTATATCCCTATACATACTATTTATCCATGTAGGGGCCTTAAACTACGTTTTATCCATGTAAGCTCTGGTTATCCATGCAGTTGTTACATAGCCATGACAATGGTATTTATCCACATGAGTGCTGCATACTGGTGTTCATTCTTTATATTCAAGTGAGTACTGTGTATCTATGAGAATCTGTGACCGCTGTAGATTCACGTGACTGTTGTAGATTCATTTGTGCGCTGCAGCCATGCCATCTTGTAAGCACAGCATATCCATGTGAGTGCTCTTTCCCTCTTTCAGGTGTGGTTCCAGAATCGACGCTCCAAGGAGAGGCGGATGAAGCAGCTTAGTGCTCTGGGGGCACGCAGACATGCTTTTTTCAGGAGTCCCCGCAGAATGAGGCCCCTAGTGGATCGACTGGAGCCCGGGGAGCTCATACCCAATGGGCCCTTCTCCTTTTATGGAGGTGAGTGCCATAATATTTAATTCACATAAAAATTACAGACATATGTTGAACTGCATGGGAAAGCGCAACCCTACCACACATCATAAGGACATTGCAAGCCACTGAAGAATTTCTTACTAAAGACATGGAACAAGGTGTGACTTCAAGCAAAACTTTTACATATTGTAGATTAATTTGGTCTTTATAATACATACTACTCTTCTTTTCGTGCCCCCTCAGTCCGTGAGTTATTATTGATCTAATGAAAGTCTCTTCCTTGTGCATAGGGTTAGAATAAATACGAAATCTATCAAAATAAAAGTTTCCAATAAACAGCCTGTAATTTGTGGAGAGTAAATGTTCACAATAGTTTGAGGTAGGGAACTTTAATTGCAGATTTCTGCCTCTAGTCCCCACCCCCAAAAGCATTTCCTGAGACAGTAATACACTGCTGCCACCCGATTTCCTTGCCATCATGGAGATTCGAAGTGTTATAAGGGAAAAGTCAGGCAGAGTTTTTAGACCCTTGCAATTCATCCCTCAGCAGTATGGCACAATGGTGATTCACCTTGGGCGCCCCGCACACAACGCTGCATCAGTGCCGGTGTTCATTTGGAGTTTACACTCATCTGGGTGTAAAGTCAGATCCGGACCAGAAGTTCAGGGAAGTTCACATCACCCCCTACAGGTATGAGATATCGGCATTACCACTGCCAAAAGTGTTTTTTAAAAATATGAGTACATACAGATTCGGTTATATAGGGCTGCTCAAACCCAGTTGCAGAAGTTGTTGAGCTGATGTTTCCTGATGAAGGCCAGCTTAACATTTGATCCTTATGAGAGCAATTTATTTAGAGCGGAGGGGGAGTAGGGTGTACATATTGTGAGAAGTACATTACTCCTTAACGTTAGTTCAGAAAGGATATTGCAAGTCATCTCTGAGGTCCAGGACCTCTAAAGTCACTCGGCCTACTGCTTTGTGCCTGGATATGGCCGACGAATTCGTTACTGACTTGCAATATCCTTCTAATGAACATACTTAGTCACAGAGAAGCTCTATGAAACACAAAGGACTCAATCTCATGGGGTTAATACACATTTTTTGGGGTGATGTTCATATACAGAACCCTATTGTAGGGATGAACATTCTATGTCACTGAAGCCATTCTAGGGTAGCAGTTCCATATAACCCTAGCGTGCTTTAACATGCATAGACTCCCTTTGAAGCATTTTTGTGGGTGAGTTGTTTATTCAAACCTTTTATAAGGATATGGGGGTTTGTATGTTAAAGCCTTTCTTAGGGGTCGAACTTCCTTAAAATTGAAGATTTGTAGAACTGCAGACATTTTTATAGCGTGAGTTCATTATAGTCGTGAGTTTCGCAGTTCATGTCTTCTGAGGAGTGTGGACTCCATATAATCGGAACCCCTTGCCTGTGATCACGTATCCGAGCAGGTGATCTCAGTTCACAAGAAGCCACAGCCACTCCCTGGTGTTCTGCTTCAAGTACCTGGGTAATGTTTAATGCGACCAGGGAGCTCTGGGTTGTTCAGTAACAGACATATCTTATAAGAAAGCAGTTCACAGAGCTGGGGGCCGCTGTTCCTGCGATGAAGGGAGCGATTTCCGGGGCCAGCCTTTCCTGCTCTCCTATAATCCGTTGTGTGAACCCCTCTGAAGACTATCTACGAAATCTGCACTTTTAGAGGCTGAATGATGCAAGCTTATGAAGGTGTGTTTTCCCCCCAACGTACTGTATGCCTGTTCCTGTCCTTTAAAAAGGACAGGGGGTGACTGTTTTCCCACGACAGGTTTTTGGATTGAAACTGAGAGTACATGTTTTTGATTGTTAGTGTTTCCTGTGAGCATTTCCTGCATGCATCAGTATAGTAGCTAGTGGCTGGCATGCTCTTAATAAACCAAGGTGTTTTTCACACTATACACTTGCAAGAAAAAGGTTATCTATCATGTTTAGAAACAATAATAATGAACACTTTGAAAACGTGGACGATAATAATGCTAAATGTAAATGTAATGATGATATTAATCATAATATCAAAAATAATATTAAACATATTCAGAAATGTAATGATATTAAAGTAATATATTTTTACTTTCCTCTGTAGATTATCAAAGTGACTACTATGGCCCAGGAAGCAACTATGACTTCTTCCCTCAAGGTCCCCCTTCCTCCCAAGCCCAGACACCAGTGGACCTCCCTTTTGTGCCCTCCTCCGGACCAGCGGGGACCCCACTAGGTGGCATGGACCACCCTTTACCTGGACACCACCCTTCCAGTGATGCACAGCGATATACCGACATCATGTCTCACCCCCCTGGGGACTCTCCGAGTCCTGAACCCAACCTGCCAGGCTCTTTGCACTCCATGTCGGCTGAGGTGTTCGGCCCAAGCCCCCCCTTCTCCTCGCTCTCTGTGAATGGCGGGGGCAGCTACGCCAGCCACTTGTCACACGCTTCAGAGATGAATGAGACTGCTGTATGGTAGCCGCTCACAGACTTTGGGGTGACGTGTGCTCCCCCTCTTCGCCCCTCCTCCCATGGTTAACAGAACTGACTGCACATCAGCACTCCTGTCCAGGGGACATTCGTCATGGGAAAGGACTACCGGCAGCCCCTTCAGGGCAGGGGATGCTAGCCTCTAGGTCATCGTTTCTCAAAGAAATAAAGATGGTTAACACCAAGAGATACTTTTTGTGCTAGAACAAAACCCACTGCTTGGGTCTGAACAGAAGTAGGCTGCCAGAAATAAGCACTGGATGAACGCCCTGATGTGTTTCTTCACAGAGTAAGACAACAGGATGAGAACAAAGCTTGGTTTCTTGAGAGTGCAAGAAACTACCCTACTGTGTTGTTTGCTCAGAAAGTTCAACCAGGGCGGCAGCAGCAGTACTCAGTGTAAGCTTCTGAAACCGGCAGCAGGTCAGGACAGGACACACTATGTTACGTTTCTTTTTTCTTTATTTTTTATTTAGTGCCAAAATAAACAAAATAAAGACATAAAATGTGTCAAAGCCCTCAGCATCAACTCTTCTACCTTCACAAAAAGCTACTGACAAAAAGTATCCTCAAAGCAAAGGGTCTGTTCAAGGATCCTCAACAGACTTGAAATTAAAAACCACTAAATATTCTACCTTTGCAAGACAAAAAGACAAAGACTAGCGAACTTAAAAAAACAGTCAACTGTTTACGTCTAATGTTAACAATTCAGGAGTTAAATCTTTTAGTAATAATCCTGTCTTAGAAACCTCGTGTTAAAAAAGCAAAGCATTTTGAGCAGCCAACCAAAATTGTTTTTCTTCTGTAAGGTGTAAAAGGCCAGAAGGCAGGGCTTGTGGTTACACTGTGCTTTGTTTGTTTAAAGTTTTGTTTACAAAGAAAGAGAATAAAGGAGAGGATCAGACAGTTGCCAAAAAGCAATTATATAGCACAAATAATATAAGCTGCTTGGCAGCAGCAACCACTGGAAGTATTTAAAAGCAGAAGGTGTAAACAGCGACCCATCTTTGTATACTTGTGGAACATTATCGATGAGCCGTAAAGGCCACTGCACATATTTTATTTTTGTGTCTGTAAAGAAAAAGTCCCAAATATTTAAATTTCAAGGTCAGCTATGCAGTCTTCAACTGCTAGCTTTTTTCCGTTATGTGTTCAGTTTCTCGTGTCTTTCCTTGTTCTATAAACCCAAGCTTTTTGTGCCCTCCAGCATACTTAGACCACCCACTGTATGAAAGGAAATCTGTTGACTAAGTACATTTGTGATTTTTTTAATAAAACCTTGATGTTACTGGACATATCATTTTGCTTCTTTTATTTTTGAATTACAACATTTTTGAACTTCTTAATTTCTTTTTCCATATATTTAAGGACAAAATCGTTCAAAAAGCATTAAATGATTTGGTGTTTTCAATGGACTAAAAGTTTTTGATCTTTCATATTAAGTGTGCATTTGACTATCTAGAGGCAATAAACACCAGTTTAATTGAGGCTTAGAAAATGAAACTTATCAAAGCTGGGATATCCAGTTTATTTTGAAGATTATGTTGAGTGAGAAAAATTTCTCCTTTTTTAGATGTCCATATTTATATGTGTACAAAATGTATTTGCGAATATTTCAGGCACTTATATATACTGTGCAAAGATTACAATCGCTTACTTTCAGTCCTTAACATGCCAGGCATAGGTAATCTTGCATCATAATTTGTTACCTTATTTGACAGTATTAAAAATCCAATTATCCAATTTGTTTAGAGATCTGGGATGATTTTATTACCTTATGGAACCAGAAATTTGAGGTTTCTCTAGAGGGTAACAAATCGACATTTTTACTTGAATTAAAACTGTTCCTTGTAAATAAAACAGTTCTCAAATTTAACAAAACGTATACAGTGTGCCCAAAATGTTCTTTCTGTGTGACAGTGTGTAAAAATGAAATTTGAGATTTCGAGGAAAATTTGGTGAATTGCAATTACTGTTTGACCTTAAAATATGTGTCAAGCCAGGATGTCATAACATATGAAAAGAAAAACACATTCGCTGGTTATTTTAAAGAGGCAGAATATAATCAAGCTGTACTTTAGCATAAGTATTTATTATTCACAAAGGTAAAGAGATTGTGATTTTTCAGACTTTTTTGTTTTAACAGAACAATTTTACAAGTTTCTTGGGAAAGAATAACATCAATAACTAAAGCACCAATACTAAGAAAAATCTATTAACAAATTGACATCATAGCTTTCCTATTTTAGCTAAGAGTTCTTACATATCAAAATTTTCTACCGCATGATGGCACTTACACAAGCAGAACATGATTATCACAGACAATTGAGTATAATGCAATCAAAAATTTGTTTGCATTTAAAAACACTACTGCCAAAATAACATTTTTAATAGGCCCTAGTATAGTTGTTAATGAAAATAGATCGATTTTTGAGAAATGAGTATGCATTTAGTTAGTATTCTTAACTGTAAAAATGTGTTCTATCCACACTGATGGTATTTTTTTTATATTTCTATAAAACATTTGTTACATCATTTCACTAAGATCATATTTGCTTATTTGTTTGTTGCTGTCTTTGGTTATGGTACATGTTGTAAGTCTATGACATTATTTTGCTATTACATTATTACTTGTTATGTGTTAGTATGTTATATGTTGATTTGTTGTGTTTTATCATGGGTAGATGCATCCAATAATCTGGAGGTCTGTGTCTAGTATGGAAAGGATTCTTTTAACCTTCATAACATGCATGTTCCTTTGGACCTTTTTAGTGCTGTTTTTTTAGTCACATTGTTCCTGGTGTGGTGCATTCACTCATGTTGAAACAAGAAAAGCAAGATTGGTTTAAAGATAGGGTTTTCATGAACTAGTGATAGGCATCATTTACACCTATGACAGTCAGCCAGCACCCAGGGAAATGCACCACTGCATCATCCCTCAAATTAAATAATTAAATCAGCCCTCAGTCCAAGAATTACCTTAGGCAACATGTAAGCAATTCAACAGTAACACCCCATACCTTTGTTATATAAGAATGCCATACTTCTAGAAACCTGCAGAGAAGTACCATGCTGATGATACTTCTACTCCCAGAATTTCACTTTAGCCACTTTTGTTTCAGATTTTATTATTAATATTAGTAGTATGAGAAGAAGTGACAGTATTCTTTCTCTTATCATTAGCAGTATTGGTTGCAGTGATGGTAGTAAAAGTAGTACATCTGATGATATTAATAGGAGCGCTAATGTCATTTCTTTTAACAATATTAGTGACAGAATCAGCAGCAGTAATAGCATTAGAAATGTCATTGTTATTATTAGAACGATTATTATTAATAGTGTTATTATTTTGTCAGTGGCTACAAACAGCAGTAGTCTTTGCATTTTTATCAGCTGGAGTAATATTTTTAGTATTAGTGTCATTTCTAGTAATCAAAGAAACTTATATTGTAGTATTAGTAGTGTCATTGTTATTATTATTAATTGAACAAATGTAATTTCTATTGCTGTTAGTAATAGTGTCTGTATTATTAGTAGTAATCAAAGGTATTTCTAGTGTTGGAATTAGTGGTGGTGCCATTATTAGTAATCAAAGCAATGTAATTTCTAGAGTTATTGTTGGTAGTAGTGTAATTGTTATTAATATTATTGGAAGTAACATAATTTATAATGTTATTAGTAGTACCATTATTAGTAGTAATCAAAGCAATTCATTTTCTAGATTTAGCAGTAGTGTCATTATTACTAGTCGTAATTGAAACTCTCATTTCCTAGTGCCAGTAGTGTCATTTTCATATTAGAATATTTAATAATAGTGAGACGGGTGTACATTAAAGTTATAGTTTATAGAAATACAGTGTAAATAATTGAAGACTGTAATTTGCAGCAGTACACGTTTTAGTGGTGCCTAAAACTGGCTGAACGCTTTACAGTGCAGAAAAAGAACTAGGTAAGGAACAGTCTCAGCTTTTCCCCATCAACAAACATTTCAGTTGGCCCATAATCTATGCATGCATAATTTAATGACAGAGTATATAACCAAAGAAGTGTTTGGAATTAACTTAGAAGGGTGGTTTGTTATACCACAATGGTATGATTTAAGCATTCTAGATGTTATATGAGTGTAGGTTTAAAAAAGTTTAATTCATTTTTGTTTCAAGATACTACTGAAAAATTAACAGGTTTACTGTAAGTGACATTCATTCTCATGTATATCTTGCAAATTTCAAATTCATTGGTACCCTTTACCGAACTTTTCAGTCAGAAATGCCAGATCCAATTAAGTCTAAGTTTGGTGTTCCCAAAATTGTGAGCACAGTTCAACATTTTTGAGCATACCCCAAATGTTTGCTCCTTTTGAGAGAGCATTACATTTCCATTGCATGTCACAGACCATTCCTCTGACATAGTCCTCAAATGCCATGGGCCTGATTCACAAACTGCACTTTTGAGTAAGTTTACAATTTTAAAAGTTTACAATTTTGCATACATTTACTATTTTTCTATATTCATAAACTTCACTTCGTAGTAACTTCTGTGATTGTAGTAATGTACAATTAAAGTGAAGCCTTATGAAATTTGATTATTTTAAATAGTTACAAATATATATAAATATAAATTACTGTTAAAAATATAGATATAGTGGATATGATTATACATTTATATATTTATATATAAAATGTTTAGTAACCTATACTGATTTTTTTTATTTATTTGTAATTTATATTTTTATTTTTATAACTTTTAAATCATTTAACATTATTTTCTATCAGATTTAAGTCCTTGCCTCCATTATTTTTTATGGGATGGTGTTGCAATACCAGCGGTTGGCCATGTGTAGTACTCAGCTTTCTATCAAAGTGTAAGTTACTACAAAAGTTCAGTTTGTGAATACCGAAAAGTAATAAACTTACTCAAAAATGTAAACTTACTCAAAAGTATATATTATCTTTTGTGAATCAGATCCACTATTTATTTTCCTGATTATACCACTTGGGCTGCAACACATTAATTTTTACTCATATGGTAATAGGTAAGTTGAACAATACTTAACGTAAAACAAGGCAAGCATAACTGAGATGTTTCAGATTTGTGAATCTCATCTACATATGTAGTGCAAGCCCAAAACATTGCCCTAGAGCATCAGACAATAAGCATATAAGGTTATTGTGGGTTGTTGCTACGCATTAATTTATTTCGGACCATTGAGCTCCTCCACTCTTTTCAGGTGGGGAGTAAATGTTGGGTATAGGAACTCTGTCAGTTTTTCTGAAACTGGTTTACAAACTCAGCCAGAAGTCTAATGGCAGTGGTGTTATACCACTTTGAGCTCTGAGCAGTCTTTGATACCATGGACTATTCCCTGTGTTTTGTTTACCTGGCAGAACTGGGGGTTTGGAATAATGTCTTAAAGTGGATTTCTGTCTGTTCTTCCTGGTCGGCCTCAGGATGTCTCACAACCCTCAACCCCTTCACTTTAGACGAGTAGTCTTCAATATGTAGTAGACTGTGAAGTCCTGTTTTTAAGTTGGCTCTTGCTCATTTTATATTTCAGGCTTTCAGAGTAACTGCCTCTAACCAGACATGTTATTTTTTTAGCATTGATGCTACCAACCTATCTGCTTTGCTGATCTTGAGGGCCTTTCTGATTGGCATCTCAGTCTGGGTGCTGCAGAACATGAGACTCAATGCTTACAAGATCAATATAACCATATACAGCGGTAGCTATAGGCATAGCCCCAATTTTCACCCAAATTCCACTCCCCTCCCAGGTCAGATTTCTGATAAGTAGCAACCTGTCACATTTAGTTAGGTCAGTGCTGAAGCGTAAAATTGCCACAACCATTTTCATCTATTTGTTGAGTGTTGCTGATAACACAATCTTTTTACCATTATTTGTGTCTGGCTTCTTTACTGCAAGCTGGCTTGGCTGCAGCATCTTTAGAATGTGGTATTCGTTATTGCTTTCAGTAAGCAAGATAATCAACAATTCCCCATGAGTTAATTAATCCACCCTGTCAACCATTTAGTAACAACTCAAGCCTCTGGCACCATGTATAGCGTATAAGGATATGTGACTTTTGGACCAGTATTCTCTTCCAAGCAATTGGGTTACATGCCCCAATAGATGCATCCACACAGAGACTGAAACTCTTTTGAGGATTCCCACTTAAAAAAAGGACATACTGATCGTCCTGCTTTTGGAGACGTTAGTGCTAAATATAATTATCCGCCCTCTTCATTTCCGTAACTCATTTTGCTCTCTCACCATCATCTTGTCTTTCCTCGTTAGCACGCCTTCCTAGGTTCACAAGTACTTTATAAATGAATACATTAAAATACAAACATGTATACTTCTGCTGCCACACGATATTATCTGTGGGAAAACAGTACAATTAGAATCTGCATATGTTAGTGCATCCTATTATTATACAGCCTTGACCCCCCATATTAGTCATCCTATTAATTGTCAAGAGGTAAGTCTAATTTTCTAATATATCTTAAAGGCAATCTAGGGATTTTAGCTCTATTTGTCTTAGGGACAGTAGAGAAAAAAGGTGCTTCGAGGGCAGGAGGGAGTAAAGAAAGGAGAGAAGAATTAGAGACGTGCAAGGAGATGGGGAAAGAAAGGGAAAATGAGAGCCACAACCTAACACCATAACTCTCGCTACTATCAAGGAAGATGGA
The DNA here is from genome assembly GCF_031143425.1 of Pleurodeles waltl. Taxonomy (NCBI): domain Eukaryota; kingdom Metazoa; phylum Chordata; class Amphibia; order Caudata; family Salamandridae; genus Pleurodeles; species Pleurodeles waltl. Next base: position 10,602,256 of record NC_090441.1, read on the forward strand.
TCACCAGGAGTTTGTATAGAAGGATCCTGTAAAATATGGGAAGAGCTTGGTTCCCACCTTCAGCAATTGTGAATCAAAAATAGCATTGAGCAACATTTATTAGTTTTTAAGAGGGGGTTGAACTGCTATACTGATATTAGTGTTCCAGGCGTCTGCATAACAAAGGCATTTCTGAAAAAACTGGTGCTGCTGTCATTAAGGATTTAAAAGATATCAACACACCCATACTGGGTAGGTTAGGTATGGATTCTACAAGCATTTCAAAGGTTTGTTAATTCAAATACTTCTCCGCCTCTTAAGCGTCATTCCAACCTTGCATGCTGCTGCAGAATCAGGTACAGGCAAAAAATTAACAGAGAGCTCAATATCCCAGAAAGTTATTAGCCTACATCCATGTTGAATCTCGATGCATAAAACTTTTGGAAAATTCAGCAGGATGCACTTGTTTATAGAGTTTAACAACGAGGACCAAATAGGGTTTGACTTTCTGTGCAACTTCAATGCAGTTGTGGATTTGTGTGTATGGACAGATGTTGCACAGGAGCCTAAACTCCCATTGGAAATATTATTTACAAGGCAGAGAAGGCAATCAACAAGGTATGCTGGGAATGCCTGTGGAAGACCCTGTCAAAACTAGGTTCCAGATCAAGATTTGAAAAGGGAATTCAGCATTGTACGAGGTGATATGTCAGCAACTGAAGTGAATGGGTTTCACATCACCACTTTTCACTTGTTTTGAGAAAATATCAAGGGTGTGCATCCATAGTTGACATTTCAAGTGAACCCTGACCAAGATAAAAACCTCAACTGATATCCCCCTACTTTCTGTTAGTAATTAGGGTCAGAAGCTAGCAGTTAATGTGTACAATATGCTATATTCACTCAATAATCTCATAGCAATTCCACTATTTGAGATTTGTTCAAACAACATTTTTAGTGTTTTAAGTGAATGATAGAAAGCAGTGCAATGACACTGCCTACACAGCATCTTGCTGTCCCAGGTCCACCTGCCCCCCACCAGCTGAAACAACCAATAAATCATCTTCAGTATACCTGCAGCGAATGGCCCTTACCAGTAACATGGCTCCAGGCTGAGACACATCCCGCCCCTTCACCTCGGGGCAAGTATGTGCCCCCCGCCTCCCTACCTGGGCCCACTGCCTCAGGGTGTACCAATATCCTCATGCCCCACTTCTCTGTGGTGTCCCAGTCACTCTGCATGGACCATTGGAGACATTGGAGGAAATATGGTTATGTGTTACATTTGAAACAAAACCCAGCAAGATGATGTAATAGAATGTGAAGAATATGTTTGTCAGTAATGTAACTAAGGTACTAATAACACATGACCGAAGACTATAAGGATAAGTCCTGTTTAAATAATTTTTGAATTGATGCAAGACTAATTTGGCTGAGGTGTTGTAAGAAGGTGTGTTACTATATCTACCTTTATTGCCCCAATTTCAGACTTTTGAAAGATGTTATCAACCAGAACTGCTTCCTCTAAATATGTGGTTGGAGAAGTTGTGAAGATTATGAATATTGAGTTAGTAATCGCAGATATGCATGAAGACATAACATCAAAATATGGGTGCCTTTAATGGCTGCAAGGCAGGATGCGATAAAAAAAAGTCAGAGGCTAGTAACTGAACTTGTATACGTGTATTTATTTTGCTTTCTTTTAAATCTCCCTTTCAAATACAAATGAAAATCCAGTTTTACATACTCTAGGGGTATTACGTAAACAATTCCGGAATCTTGACACTCAAATAATTTATTTTTGCTTACCTCTGAATGACAACTCAGTTTCCTGTATACCTTCGGTCTATTAAAGAGGTGCTTGATTGATAGTTAGAACTGTGAAACCTATTGAGCAGAAGGCTTTTTTAAAGTGGCTGAGCATTTCTGTACATTACACTTCTACAGAACAAACCAATATATTTTAGCTTATTTCCGTGTGCTTGGGATCCAACAACAGCAATTCATTGCCTCCAAAAATGACCACATACACAGTAATGTGGAATGGGATGAGAATAAAAACAGACAATAGAGTCTATCACTGAGTCGTCACTTCTACTGGTCACTAACACATTTACACACAAAGTTATTCCAAAATTCCTATCCTAGCAACTTATATTTACATACTACAATCCTAATACCATGTGCCTTGACATATTCATAACATGAACAACATAGTCATGACTTAAACATCCTTCTTGTTCCATCACTGGATGACCTTCAAATGTAATGCTGCAAAGTAAACCTTAGATCCACTTAAAAAGATCACTGTTGCAGCAGCACTGCACCACGATTGCCTAGTAAAGATGCTGTGGCCCACAGGGTAAGTTACCCAGATATCCAAGCTAGCCATCACATATCATTTAAGAGCTCATGACGACCTGGAAAAGGTAGTTCATTGTTGAGGCGCTGTTGTCTAGTGAGTTCTCCACACATGAAGCCTTGGTCCAGACAACCCTGACAACATGCAGGGAGCACCAGTCTTTCCTTCACTGAGTGTTGATTCCCCACACTCACTCAGTCTTAAGCAATACTACCAGCCCTGCTTTCTGACAAGTACATCATGTTTATTTATAAATATCAGCATCATTTAAGATGCAGGGCTTACTGCAAATTGACAACCTTCACCCAAATTGTGATTAAGAAGAACAGGGCATAATGTAAAATACAGAGGATGGGTTAAATCTCATAATGTATCTCAGCATGTATACAACAAACAATTCACCCATCGATCCTGATTTGCTTATGTGACAGAACATACCTTAAAACTCAAGTAATGCTAATCCTGAAAAGGCAGAACATTATTTATTCCCAAAAAAACGTTGTTGTTGTACAAACTTAGAAACTTTAAGTAGGACATATTTCATACTGCATGATACAATTCAAGAGGACCATGCATAGTGAACTTTTGAAGGTGGGAAGTGTAATCTTCTTTCTTGTAGGTCTGTATCTGTTTCAGTGGCATAGTATGGACACATCATTACTGGGAGTTGGGGGCTTAAGATAATGTCCTTGTCTAAACCACGTATCTAGATTTTTTTTGCATAATTCTTTTGTTGGAATTTGATGGGTTAGAAAAAAAATAGAACCTACCTAACAAAAGAAATACCCGTGATCTCCTTCCTCCACCACTTGGTCCTGCTCAAAGCAGCATCAGGATTGGCTGGGAGCGACCAGCCAGGGCACTCCCAGGAAGACTGGGAGTGTGTGCAGGCTCTCTCTTGCTGGGCTGTAGACAGCCTTCTGCGCATGTATATTTGGCCGGCCCGAGACGGCCAGCCAAACATACATGCGCTGCTCGTCACCCCCGGAGCCCCACCCCTTTAAAAGAAAAGGATTTGGAAAACATGTTATAGGCACTACAAGTACAACTCAGTGCGCTCACTGGAGCGAGGAAAAATGCCACACTGCCCACTATTTAAAAATGTTACAAGTCAACATGAGTTACTACAAATATCGAAAGTCTCATCTGGCCACAGAATTTACCATGGGATGGATTCCTTTGCCACCATTTAAGTTTAGTAGTCTAAAGAAAGTCTAATCTGGGTACAGCATTGAACATCGGATGGATTCCCTTGCCATCATCTAGGTTTAAAAATCTAAAAGTCTCATCTGGCCACATCATTGACTGGCGGGTGGATTCCCTTGCCACCATCTAGGTTTAGAAATTCAAAGTCTACCCTAAACTGAACTAAACCAGTGCTGAGTTTGTGCTCCAGCAACAACAGACATGCAATAGCAGACCACCCCACTCCTAAATCTTACTAACAATGCCCTGGTGGACTTTTAAACTGCTTGCAATATGCTCGCTATCTAAACACCATTTTGTTTTCCATATTGCATGGTGTTTGCATCCTTGAACTTAATGGTATGCTGTGGTGTGACAAATAAAATTCATATCTGTCCAATCAAACAACAAAATGAGGTCCTGGATGGCTCTCCTTTTAGGCCCTTTTATGTGTGTCCTGCTGTTTTTGGATTTGGAAAAGGTTTGTGGTTGCCACTGCTGGCGGGGAGGGGGGAGTGACACTTTTCGGCCCTAAAGGAGGAGCCGCCCCTGCTTTGCAGAAAGAATTCCTAAAGGGTTCTACAGTCCCCTTGACTCCATTGTTGAAAACTGCCCCCCCAGATACACTGGTGTCAAATTGGAGTTGAAGAGTAGTGGTGCATAATGGGAGCTTCCCCCTTATCGCTACTTGATCCTACACGTCTAGCACTGTCTTAAGTGGGGTTGAGGATGGCCACATTTCATTAACCTTGACAGACTGCACAGGGACCTTGCCACAATTGCTTGATCCATAGACTGACACTTTTTTTCAGATTACCTAGTTGTCCACTCTATTATTATCCATCAGCGTGCTGCCTGAAAATATTTTAATATCTCAAGGCATAAAAACCGTCACATCTAACTGTATCGTTTTGCAGACCCGTGCCCTAACCCCTGACCAAATAAAATAAATTAATTTGCTCTACATGGCTATCAGTTATGATGTAGATATTGGTCAGTAGGTGACTGAAAAAGGTATAGTAATCTGGGCATGATGTTCATAGAAATTCTTTAATATAAACATATTCAGTGGAATTATTGTACTGCCTGAAAAGACCCAGAGAACCAATCATTCACCACCTTATGTTATAGGCACTAGAAGTACAACTCTGTGTGCTCACCAGAGCAAGGAAAAATGCCACACCTGTCCACTATTTAAACATGTTACAAGTCAATGTGTTACTACAAATATCGAAAATCTCACCTGGCCACAGCATTGACCAGCAGATGGGTTCCCTTGTGACCATCTAATTTTAGTAGTCTGAAGAAAGTTTCATCTGGCCACACCATTGACCAGCGAATGGATTCCCTCGCCACCATCTAAGTTTAGAAGTCTACAGAAAGTCTCATCTGGCCACAGAATTGACCATAGGATGGATTCCTTTGCCACCATTTAAGTTTAGTAGTCTGAAGAAAGTCTAATCTGGGTACAGCATGGACCAGCGGATAGATTCCCTTGCCATCATTCTAAAGAAAGTCTTATCTGGCCACAGCATTGACCAGTGGATAGATTCCCTTGCCACCAACTTAGTTTAGTAGTCTGAAGAAAGTCTCATCTGGTCACAACACTGACTGGCGGGTGGATTCCCTTGCCACCATCTAGGTTTAGAAATTCAAAGTTTACCCTGAACTGAACTAAACCAGTGCTGAGTTTGTGCTCCAAAAATAACAGACATGCAATAGCAGACCAACCCACTCCTAAATCTTACTAACAATGCCCTGGTGGACTTTTAAACTGCTTGCAATATGCTCGCGATCTAAACACCATTTTGTTTTCCATAATGCATGGTGTTTGCATCCTTGAACTTAATGGTATGCTGTGGTGTGACAAATAAAATTCATATCTGTCCTATCAAACACCAAAATAGGACAAGTACATGAAATAGATGTAATGCCTCCAACAAAGAAACACTCATGGTCTCCTGCAGTGCGGATACTTAAATAAGATCACAGCCCCAACAGAAAACGTAAGAAGCCTCACCCCAACTTCCTTCACACATGACAACTGGTTAAGCGATACCTCCTAATATTCCAACGAACCCCAGCCAATCCCCACACTTGCACCTAAGAATAAAGGTAGTATGAACTGATCTGCCCTATCTCCCTGATCGAGGTGAGCACGACATCCCTTGAAAACACAAACAAACGTAATATAATCCCAGCGAAAAAAGACCAAAGTGCAACCCAAGCAACAACACCAACAGGTTACATAAAGAAGTTCATGATCATATTTAACATAGGTAAGAGCAGGGCTTCACGTGTGATAAGTGCCACAGTATTTTTAAGGCCGGATATGGTTAATGGCCAGATTTGCCGACTTTGGAAGTAGGGAAGCAGATTCCAGTGTCTGAGGCGGCTAGACATCTTGTGATCCTGGCCAAACCACTTTATCACCCTGTGCCTACAAGAAATGAATTTGTCCTTGGGCATTGTAAATGGGCTCTTGTCAAGCGCTCCAATACCTACGGGTCGTGCCATATAAAACAAGACAGGGGACAGTTGTGCTCCATGTGTGAAATGTAGTTTATATTTTAATGCATATCCCACTCGCCACATTTGCTTGTTGATGCAAGTGGGCGGTCGGACGGTGAGGAGCTAGAGATAGAACAAGATGGCGGACATGTTTATACATATTTGTTAGCTCACTGACTTGCATTCAGTTAATCATTTTGCCTACAAACACTAACAAGTACCCAATCACCAAAAACCGGAAGGTGTATTTTGGCCACCTCCACCCGATGGCAAAAGCAGCAGAACAGAAGAGCAGGAGGTGACCTGCTAGCCAATAAAAAGCAAGTAAGTATGAGCGACTTTGGAATGAACAAATGAGAAGTTCAAATAAGTAAGGGGCGAAGAAGGGGTGGGTTCCAAGTCCCTTTAAATAATTTGTTAAGTAACATAAGACTTAACAAGAACAGTTCAAGCACTGTGCATGTGAAACTTAAAAAGCAATCACAGACATGGTGGTCTGCTGACCCCACCGGGCCACCATCCCTGTGATTGTAAATGGGTTGCAAATTGCCATTTGCCTCACGAAAACTGGTGAGGCAGGTCCATTTGCGACCCACTACGAATCGCTAATAGTGTTAAACACACTCTAATAGAACGCTGGTTTGCAATTTCCTAATAGCGAATCACAAAAATGTGCTATTAGGAAATAGCAAAGCACTTCTTCGATACATGTGGCCCTAAATGTGCTGACCTCAGGGCTCCAAGCTCGTTACTGAAAAGACATATAATCACTGCTATGAATATATCAATTTGTAAAGTTGCTAACGAGGAAACCTCTTTGGTTATTTGAACCAAAACAATGAGATATTCGCCTTGGGCCTGTAGAGAAAGAGTGTGATACCACTCAAACTGAAAGGCATGCTGAACTAGACAGTTTTGTCACTAACTCTCTTACATCATTTAGCAGATTTAAACCTGGATATATGTGGTTTTGCCTTATATAAATAACATGACAAGAGCCATAACATAACGTTTGTTACATAAATATAATACATAAATCAAAGATATTGCAAGATAGCATCGGCAAGAATATAAAAACACAGTGTGTCAAAAAAGTGAAGTCTTTCAGAGAGATTCACTTCCTGTGGATACTTCCCCTCGCCTTGTACAACAAAACAACCAATGAAATGAGAAGAAGCCTCAGGGTGGCTGCGTGGAGAGAGCAAAAGTGAATATAAAAAGTCCATTTGACTAGATAAATAAATGGTAGACAAGAGTGGATAAGCTAAAATCTGTCTGCATTGGTATCCAAGGATACTACAGCTTGATCCATAAGTGCATTGACTGACTCTACACAGTACCTATGTCCTTCAATCAAACAAGAAATGTCGCAGAGCCATTTGTACAGTCAGACTAATGTTGCATTACAAGTCTCGAGGTGCATATTATCCTACACAGGGGGAGGCATTCATTTTCAATACAAGGTGTCATCTTATGGAACTCACTACTCATGATTATCAAACAGCCCGCCTAAATTGTGCCCTTCGGGCAAATGTTAAAAATGTCGCTGTATGGCTAATAAGCATGTAAGACCAGTGTCTAGAGAGCCCACAGGTAGTTGGAAACTTTATAAATCACTCCACACTTTACCTTTTGCCATATATCAGTTGCGCGCTCTGGTAAATCCAGGCAGAGTACATTGACTCATCACGAAAGTAGAAGTGCATCGTATGCAGATGCCAGCTACAAAAATGGTGTCAAAGGGACAATGCAGCCACCTTGATTCAGTTGGAAGGAAGTGTCTCCCACTGCTGCTCCAATATGAGTGCATAGATTGAGGTTATGGATGATATTTTGAGCACGTTTTAGTGAGGATGGTAAGACCAACAGTCCCAAATGAAAGTACAGAAGAAAGGGCTACAAGCCAACACAATCCATGGTCAACCTATTACATCTAGGAGCCCAACAGAAGACTACCTATTTTCTTACCATTTTACATTAACTCAGTGCACTCAGTCCCCTCCTTTGGCTGCTCTCCGACACAGATCATCTTAATGCAAGGCACTTGTGCCATCATGTGCTACGAACACAGATAAAAATGTGTACAACAATATCGTTAAGTGTCCCACACAGATGCACAGAAGGTGAGGTATAGAGAAATGAAAGATAACTGACTACCAGGGGGTTGCCCTAAGTGCTCCAGTAGCTTGGCACTCCCACATTTCGCAGAGCATCTCCTATGGGCATTGAGAAAATGATCTAACAGGGAGAACCTTGTGGTACCCCACAATCAAGCACATTGAGAGCTGTTGTAAAGTGTGTTATCCTCTTTCATACTCTCGGCTGAACAAAAATGAGCAAAAGTACACTTGGCAGAGCCACTTCCAAGTCGGCTTTGCTGGAGTCATAGACTCCAAAGGAATTGAGCTATCTACTGTGATGAGAAGTGGAATAACCAAACCTTTCCCTTGTATTCTACACCCTTTAATGGTACCAAATGATTAATTGTCAAAGGCCATTATTTAACTCTTCAGAACAGCTTACACTGCCTCTTCTCCTGTGCTCTTATATAGCAATTGTGTACCCAGCAACAGAATGAATGATAACCTTTATTACACACCACCACCAATTCAGTCTCTTTGTATGACAATTTTCATTAGTGCATCTCTTCTCTTCTTCCCCTGTTCATGTGTTTTCCCATCTGCTGGTGGTCACTGCTAGGAGGACATTCCTAGGCCAGATGTCCAAAGGCTCACCAAGAGCGCACAAGCCAAAAGACTTTTAGGGCTCAAGGCTGTGGAAAGACCCCCTTTGCATCTCACACTTGCTCCTTTGTGTGTACAATTCAATAAAAGTTCTCCAAACCCAGGTCTTCACAATCTTCCTACCATCTTGGGCTCCTTCTCTTCTCTTGACACCATTCGCCTAATTCATTGCCGGCATTTGCACACTCATTCTCCTAAGTTTTCATTCTAAACCGCGGTGCATGTCTCTACCCTCACGTGGTGCATGTATCCTCCAGACTCCACTCCCTCTGGAGCTAGGCATTTGCTATATGACTCCCATAAAATAACCTGCACATTTCTTTGGTAGTTCTGTGTGTTCACGAAACCAGCCTGGAGGCAGCTACTTGTTCTTCAAGGTAGCCTCGGCCAGGAACTCACCGCCCTCCCCCCCCCCCCACACACACACTCTGAAAGAGCATTAAAGATACGACTTATCTCCAAGTGGCTCTAACATCATCACCTCCATAGCATGGCAGCCTCAGGCACACCTCACCGACTTCCTGACATGTTGGCATCTTCATAATGCAACATCACATATTACAAAGATGTCAGTTTTATAATGTTAGTCCTATAGCCTAGAGCGGTATAAAAGGCAAAAGGCATAATTATCAATTTTATCACAGTACGTCCTACTTGATTTATACCACGGCTCTTTTCGTGTGAAATATTAACATTTGCGATAACAGTCTACACTCAAGGTTACAATTTTAACCCCATGCCCTTTTAGAAGGTCACACACACTTTGCAGCTGCAAGTGCATGAACTAAAATGCTCCTCACTCCATTACAGAACTCCTCGTACTTGCAAGTCACCAGCAACCCCAGGGTTGACATAACCTTGTGAACTGAAGTGGACAGTCTGCCAGTCAAGGCTGATTATACATGTGTTTATCATCAGCCCTCACCCACCCCTGATAGTTTTTCGTCCACAATATGAATGCCTGCGGTCTTTGTGCCTTCCATCTACAAATATCCAGGTATTTGTGACACATAATCGTCCCTCACACCCCATTAGGTGTGGGAGTTTTATTTTCCCTCTCTACTACAAAAGGCTACTTTATACTGACATTGAAGTAGTTTTAACTGCATGTCCAGGCTCAGACCTGCAAAATGTCGTGAATATCATATGCCCTACTGCAGCATTAACGACTGTGGATTATTTACCGGTAGAAGGTATGTCGCGGTCGTATTTGTTCTTCACGATAGCAAAGTTCGGTAAATCTGATTCTGTAAATAAGAATGTGACATTTGGGATCATAGCTGCTGCCATTTGCGCACGTAAATTCCAAGTAGGTGTTAAAAAGCGTTTGCCAATCAAGCACTAGATGACCATGAATTTTAGAAAATGATACTAGAAGGTAGCCCGCATTAACGTTCCTATAGACTTCACGTGTAAATATCAGAAATATTGTCTATCCAACATGAAATGCTTTATTTTCGTTTTTTTGGAATCTGAGAAAATGGCTGCCTTGTTTATATATATGGGAACACCCCTGCTCCCATTTGATTTTCTCAGATGTTTCTGACGTAGATCTAAATCATTGCAATATAGAATCTGGCATGTGTTTCACAAATCATGTAAATTTGACATATTCATCCTTCCGCGGTTCTTAGGACTACTCAGAAGGTGCTTTGAGGAGTCAAGGGCCTTTTAGAAAACTTAAAATGTAGGGGTAACACTTCAGCTTATGCTTTTTACATGTCATGCCATGACCTTCAACCCCTCTGGGCACAATCAACTTCACTTTACTTGGAATCTTCAAATCCATCCTATTATTTGATCTCATTATATGCTTTAAAAAAGCTTCAAGATCCACATCAATGCTCAAAGGCCAACTCCTAGACATCCTGAAATAGAAAAATCATTACGAGAAAGTCAAAGTGCCCCAAATTATTCTTTCAACTGATATGCCTTGTACACAGGATCTTACATTAACTAATTGATTTTGTAACAACTTACAAGTGATCTAGTAATCCCTGCAAGATTTCCTGTGCACAATTCAAGTGAACGGAAGTGACATGTATGATGAGGAAGTATATAGCACCTTGACTAGTCCCGCACTCAGAACACACAACGTTCGCCATGTTGTTCAGACTGGAACCACCTCCATATTAAAATCTTGTGTTCTTTTCGTACACCCCCTCTTTTCGCAGTCATAAGGGGGGGGTCACACAATCACTATAAGGGCTTGCCTCTAACTCTACACTCCCACTTAATTGACTCATGAATTCATTGTATGGGGTCCTCTACTGGTTTCTGTTAGGCCTGGTTCCCTGGAGTTGGTAATTCCAGGGGCTGCAAAATTCTATAATTTTGAGAAACTCTGGGTCTCTTGAAATCAATACTTAAGGTGCACAGTCTGCAACAGAAAGTGGGGCCACTTAAGCCACACAGGTGTGGGCAAGTAGTCCATGGCTTAGCACCAGAAAGGGTGCATGTGCTGTTTCCAGCTACAATTCAGCACAGCAACCCAGAAAACAATAAAGTATCACTGTCTAGCAGATGGATGTGTGCACACAATAATTAAAATAATAGCTAATATAGCATAAACATATTTGCAGTCTAAAAGAATAAATCAGATGGAAAATAGACAACACAGTACTACATAGTAACTAATACAATAGCAAATGCAGCATGATAAGGCGCAATGAACCAGTGATCCGACTGTAAGAAAGGCACTCTCTAGTAAAGCTACTGGACACAATCAGACCAGGCGTAAAACACAACAAAGTACTAGAACCAGGGCACCTAGCTAAGTGCTATATAATGTTCGCAAACAGTTGTAATGATTGTGTAGCTCTATCGTTCATAAAACTCAACCATACCTGAAATAGAGAACTGTAGGAAACTGGCCTTGCTTGTGGTGGGTACTTATGGTACTTACACCTTATAATAGGTCCAGGGTTCCCCTATCAGTGAAATGTAGGCAGTGTCTAGAAGCCAGGCTCTCTAGAGGGAGCTGCGGATGAGCAGCCAAGGCTTATCTAAGAGAAATGTGAAGCTCATGCAGTAGCACTGTAGTCACACAGCACTTACACACATGAAAGAAAACATTCAGTGTTACGAAAATAAAGGGTCTTTATTACACTAACACAGTACCAAAACACTAGATAGACAACCCTCCAATAGGAGGTAAGTAAATACACTACATATGTACACTAGTTATCAGAAATTGCATAAAAGGTTATTGAAAACAGTGGAAATGCAAATAGACAATAATGACCCTAGGGGGAGCCCAAACCATATACTAAAAAAATAGAATGCGAACAGAGGACCACCACCTAGGTAGGTGGAATGTGTAGAGGGGGAGTTTGGGGGCACTAGGAAACCCCAAACGTAAGTCCCACAATACCCCCAAGCGACCAGAAAGGAAGGTGTAAGTTACTGCTTTTTCCCCAAGCCACCCAAAAGGACAAAAAGGAAGACAATGCAACACCCATACACGACTGCAAAAAAACAGTGGTGGATTCCTGAAGAGAAAGACCTGTGGAAGAAGGAGACCAAGTCCAGAAGTCATAGAAAAGTCCAGGGGGGGCAGGAGCTACTACCCACCCAGCTGTGGATGCAGGAGTTGACCGTCGGTAGGACTAAGACGGTCAGGAATGCAGCCCTGGAGTAGGTGAAGGAGTTCCTGGAGGATGCTGTTGACATCCCACACCGGAAGGATGATTGCATTTGGCCAGTGGCATAAAAAAACTACTAAAAAGCCTTGGCAAAGGCAGAAGTCACAGTGAAGCAAAAGTGGAGCTGCTGGGGACCAGCAAGGTCCAGGAGGACTCAACCCATGGGGGGAGTCGACAGGGGACCCTCAGCAAGGCAGAGAGCCTGTAGAAGAAGAGGCAGCCCCCACAGGAGATCTACTGGACGAGGAACCATGAGTTGTAGAAGAGCCCACGCAGCACAACTGGAGAAGGGTCCCACACTGCAGAAGAAGCACGCAGAGGGCTGTGCGTCGCTAGAAGGAGTGCTGGAGGCTGGGGCTACATAATGTACAAAGAACCCTTGGAGGAAATGCAAACAAGCCTTGGTGGATGCAAGAGATGTGGTGCACAGGGGTACAGTCCTGCGTGGGAAGGCAAAGGCTTACCTCCAGCAAAGCTGGACAGCTGGCAGAGAGGACCAAGAGGTCTACTGTGGACCACCAACCTTGATGCAGGATCCACGCAGCTCAGGATGAGAGGAGATCCACGCATCTGGTCTTCGTTGCAGTTGCTGCCTGCAGATACAGGGGAGTGACTCCTTCACTCCAAGGGAGATTCATTCTTCCTTCTCGTGCAGATTGAAGACATGCCACCCTCAGAGGATGCACAGCCGGGGAAATGTTGGAGAAGCTGGAAGGAGCCATGGAAACAATGTTGCGAGCAGAGTTTTCATCATGGATGCAGATTGTCATTTCCTGGATGATCCTGTCATGGTTCCAGTGGCTAGAAGTCAAGGTAAAGGTTGCAGAGGAGTCCTGCTGGAATCTTGTAAGCCAAATCTGAGAACCCACAGAAGAGAGAGATCCTAAATAGCCCTGAACGGGGGAGTGGTCACCTAGCCAGGTGAGCACCTATCAGGAGGGGCCTCTGATGTCACCTGCCTGACCTGGCCACTCAGATGCTCTCAGTGGTCCCTGCCGACTGTGGATTCAAGATGACAGAACCCAGGGACCCTCTGGAGGAGCTCTGGGCACCACCCATGGGATGATGATGAACAGGTAAGGGGTGCCCTCACGCACAGGCACATGCACCCTGCCCTCTGGGCTAGGAGGGTCTGCCACTGGGGTGACTTACAGTGACCTGGAGCACTGACTAGTAGTGAAAAAGGACGCAAGCACCCTTTCACGCAGGCTGCAATTGCAGGCCTGCAGAACACTTTGCATGGGCTCCCCATGGGTTGCATAATACATGATGCAGCCCACGGGATTCTCCTGGTACCCCAATGCCCTGGGTACCTGGTTACCATATACTAGGGACTTAGATGTGACACCAGTATGCCAAATGTGGGGTGTAAATAAGAAAGTTACCAAGTTAGAAGGGAGAGAGCATAATCACTGGGGTCCTGGTTAGCAGGATCCCAGTGAACACAGTCAAACACACTAAAAACAGGCAGAAAATGGGGGTAACCATGCCAAGAAAGAGGGTACTTTCCTACAAGAACACAGAATCAATGCAAGCAAGAGATGGGATATAAGAAAGTTTGGAAACAGTTTGTTAAATTCCTCGCAAAAGCAAGCAGGAAGGAAAGGATAATTTCTGAGTCGTCTACAGATACTGCTGCCAGCATTCTACATTCGACAGATACCATGACATAAGACACTTTTACTGGAAAGAGATCAAACCACAACACGTATATATTAAACAGTGGTCACAAAACTAGACGCTTGTGGACACTTTAGTGGAAAAGCAGAAAAAAAAGAATGCACAGCAAGATCAACAGTGTAAAGGAAACCTGAAAAGCAAGGGTACAGACTGTACAAGCTTTTACTTGCACCACATGGGCATAGTAGGTACACCGACCTAGAGATATCACATCAGCTGGGGAGTATAATGGCCTCTGAATGGCCCACAAAGATCTTTGCATCTGGCCAATTGGATCACACTGGACTATAAGGGAGCAAGAAGAAATTATGAAAATATTAAAAGTTAGTGCAAAGAAGAGTAACCTCACCAAGCTGAGGCACCACTGCATCAGCCACATATAGAGGGTCTTCTCTGTTGTGAACCAGCGTTCAAGGGTCTCAACAGATGTTCACAAATATCGGTGTCTGATGAGTTCAAATTCTTGGTAGCCTGCCTCCGTCTCACAGTGAGAAGACCAGTATGCTCAAACTACTTTCATGTTCTCAGGAGGTGCAGGGCTCCTTAGGCTGGCTGGGGACTCCCATGCTGGTCAAGGGTAACACTAGAGCCATGGCTTAATCCCAGTATTGAGAAAGTTGGCCCCATGCCAGCTACACACTTTGGATGCGGATCCGCAAAAAGGGATCCCCACAAATTTAAGTCCAAGAAATATTCCATGAGGTGTGGGGGTGCTCCAGCTTATATTCACAAAACTGGGCAGTTATCAAGAACCAATGTCTGAAAATAGTAAAAGTATTTTTACAGTGCCAAAGTGCTAGCCAATAGGGCAGTGGTCAAATTGTGCACATAAAAAAAGTTATCTTGAATGGCAGACCCTCTGCATGTGTGCAAAGACTCCAAGTGAAGCATCCAGATGCACCTATGACAGGTAGCCTGGATTGAGAGTACTTCCAACAAAGGAAGAGCAGGAGGAAGAGGGTGCGAGGCTTGTCTTCAGTGGGCAGCACTCATTCTCCATCAATTACTACTAAATGATAATTGTCCATAAACACTTACAGTTAACCATAAAAACCTAAAAGCAGTTATACCATGTGTTAGAAATGGGGTCTCTAGTTGGCAGAGGTATACACCCTTGTCCAAGTAGGGACCACAATCCTAGTCAGGCTATCTCACACACAATCCACATTATCCTGTGCCCACCCTCTGGTAGCTTGGCACTGAGCAGTCACGCATAACTTAGAAAGCAATATGTAAAGTATTTGTGCAATAAATCATGCAATAACACAGTGAGAAAACCACAAAAAGACTCCACACAGGTTTAGACAAATATGTGATATTTATCTGATTAAATTAAGGTAAAAAAGATCCAAATTTGATAATCACAATTTGAAATATTACTTTTGTGATGTTAAGAAGAGGTTTTAGTTCTTAAAAGCACCGATTGTCTCTTGCAAGCACAAAGTACCTTGTTTGCCTCCAAATTACATGCATGAGGACTGCAGAGGAGGAGATGCGTGGAAAAAGGTAGGTGTGCGTCAGAGTTCCGGGTGCACACAAGCAATGTGTTGGTTCATTTCCACGCGGCAAGGGCTTTACGTCGAATTCCGACGTGCAAGCTTGAATCCTCTTTGCGATGCGGGGTAGGACATTGCGTGGAAATCATGGGCGTGCAGGATGAAGTCACAGGTGCTGCGTCGATCCTGTGGGCGATGCATCAAAATGTCTGTTGCATGGCAGGTGCTGCGTTGATTCTTCTTGCAGGAAGTCGAGCTGCATCGTTCCAGCTCGGCGATGCATCGATCCAGTGGGCTGTACATCAAAGTTCAGATGGCAACGCTGGTGCTGCATTGATCTCCACTCGGGGAACCGAGCTGCATCGTTCCAGTTCGGCAATGCGGTGATTATTTCACCACTAGGCAGGTTGTGTATCGATTCCAGCAGGCTGTGTGTTGATAGTCGCAGCACAAGGAGTTTCGTTGCAGAGATGAAGTCTTTTTGGCCCTGAGACTTCAGGAAGCAAGGGGCAAGCTCAATCCAAGCCCTTGGAGAGCACTTCTCAGCAGAGCCAAATGCCAGCAAGGCAGCAAGGCAGCAGGGCAACAGCAAGGCAGCAGTCCGTTACAGCAACGAAGTCCAGGTGAGACTTTTGGGCAGCAAGGTAGCTTCTTTTGGCAGGTTGCAGGTTCCAGTGCAGAGTGTCTGTCCCAAGAAGTGTCTGAGTTTGTAGGGTCAGGGACCCAGTTTATATACCCAAAAATGCTTTTGAAGTGGGGGAGACTTCAAAGAGTGGTTTTGAAGTGCACAGGGTCCCCTTTCAGTACAATCCTGTCTGCCAGGGTCCCAGTAGGGGGTTTGGCAGTCCTTTGTGTGAGGGCAGGCCACTGTCCTTTGAAATGTAAGTGTCAAGCCCTCCACCCTTCCAGCCCAGGAAGACCCATTCAGTATGCAGATGTGTACAGGTGTGACTGAGCATCTTGTGTTTGTGGTTGTCTGGGTGAAATGCACCAGGGAGTTGTCAACCAACCCAGCCCAGACATGGATTGGAGGCAGGCTGTAAGGCACAGAAGGATTGTAAGTGCAGAGAAATGCTCACTAAAGTGGCATTTCTAAAGTAGTAATATAAAATCCAGCCTCACCAGTCAGAAGGATTTTGTATAACCATTCTGGCCATTCCAACTATGACCTGCCTACCCCTTTCTGATCAGAACCTACCACTCAAACAGTATATGAGGGTAGCCCTAATGTTAGCCTATAAAAAAAGGAGCAGGCCTCACAGCACTGGAAAACAATTTAGGGGTTTTCCACTACCAGGACATATAAAACACACAGGCATATGTCCTGCCTTTTACCTACATAGCACCCTGTCATGTGGGTTATCCAGGGCCTGCCTTAAGGGTGACCTTTATTTTGAAAAAGGGGAGTTTCAGGCGTGGCAACTACTTTTAAGTGCCAAGTTCAAGTGGCAGTGAAACTGGACACACAGACCTTGCAATGGCAGACCTGAGACATGATTAAGGGGCTACTTATGTGGGTGGCACAATTAGTGCTGCAGGCCCACTAGTAGCATTTAATTTACAGGCCCGGGGCACATGCAGTGCACTTTACTAGGGACTTACTAAATATGCCAATTGGGTATGAGCCAATGTCACCATGTTTTAAGGGAGAGAGCATATGCACTTTAGCACTGGTTAGCAGTGGTAAAGTGTGCAGAGTCCTAAAACCAGGAAAACAGTGTCAAAAAGTGGAGGGAGACAGGCAAAAAGTTGGGGGTGACCACCTTAAGGCTGTCAGGTCTAACACCATTAATGATCATTAACCCATCCATTTGGCGGATGAGGAGTGGGTTGGCAGTTTTCTGTTGTTAAAGTGGAGGATGTTTCTAGGCAGGGCCTGTTCTTTTGTCTTTGGTCGATTACTGTGGAAGGAATACTGCTTCAGGATAGCCAGGTGCAGACATCTCACATTTCATTGTGCACTTCTGTAGCATACTCCTATTTGGAGCCAGCCTCACAATCTTCTGATGTGGAAGGCATCACCTTGCAGAAAGGCTGAATCTACACTACAGTCAGAAAATGACATCTGAAAAGGAACCAATCCAAACCAGTTCCAGGACCATGGAAAGTGGATCCATATTCCTTCTGGAAAGTGAGTACAAAAGTGGGACCCAAAGCACACCACTTTCTTTGGGCTTCAAGTTCGTCTTGAGTAAAAAAGGGAATACTGCTCAGAGCACTCAAAGAGCTGCTGCGTGACCAGTGGTGGAGACATTATGACAGCCCAGATTTGAGAGGACGTAACCTGAAGTGTGTGCAACGTACTGGAGTAACAGGGGTTCTGCTCAATGAGAAACCTGCCTGTGTGCTCAGTGAGAGAAGGAGAGTGCCTGACCTTGCAAGAGTTAAAGCTGTCCAGGAGGAGAAGCCCAGGTGCTTGTTACAAACATGAAGAACAGCCAGAAGCAGCTGACTGGTGTGAGGAGTGAAGCTGGAACCGACATATATCGTGAGGGGTATCCTGGTCTCTCAATCAGGTTGTACTAGCAGACTGAGTAAAGCAATTAAGACCCAAAGCAACATTGTGCCATCCGGCATCCCTGCAGTGTGCCTAAAGAACTGGCGCTGCCACCAGAGCCAGCTTTTGTCAAGGGTGAGCTGGGCCCAAGCCCAGGCGCTGATCTTCAGAGGGGCACACAGAGCCGTCTGCATTAGGGTCATGCAAACAGCAGCGCCCCTCTTACATAACTCCAGTTATTCAGTGTAAAGTACTTTTAATAATTTTTAACATGGGGCATGTGCTGCTTTAACACTCAGCCTCCTCCATTTCCCTCCCATCTCCATGGCACCTCCTGCTGCCACACATCAACAACGTCTCCTTTCCCCAACAAACAACATGGCATCTGCACACTGGAGCTCATCTATGGGTTATTCAGGTGATTTAAGAGTGGGGGGAGTGATGGTGTTTGTGTTCAGAGGCTAGTCACTGCTGTATTCAGCACACAAAAGGGATCCCTTGCTGCCTCATTTTCTTCAGCTGCTAGGTCACCACATATCTGTCTAACCAGGCGACTATCTGAGCAAGGGCAGGCTCTGGGTGCCACTGCCTGACATTTGTGTATCCAAGGGCCGAGCTGTTGTTGCCACCGAGGTGGAAGCCCTCTTCTGGACCTGAAGGCTGCAACTGCCAAAGAGGAGCATCCATCTGAAACGGGCATGGAGGCTACAACTGCCAAAGAGGAGCACCCATCTGAACCGGGCATGGAGGCTGCACCTGCCAAAGAGGAGCACCCATCTGAACCGGGCATGGAGGCTGCAACTGCCAAAGAGGAGCACCCATCTGAACCGGGCATGGAGGCTGCACCTGCCAAAGAGGAGCACCCATCTGAACCGGGCATGGAGGCTGCACCTGCCAAAGAGGAGCACCCATCTGAACCGGGCATGGAGGCTGCACCTGCCAAAGAGGAGCACCCATCTGAACCGGGCATGGAGGCTACACCTGCCAAAGAGGAGCACCCATCTGAACCGGGCATGGAGGCTGCAACTGCCAAAGAGGAGCACCCATCTGAACCGGGCATGGAGGCTGCACCTGCCAAAGAGGAGCACCCATCTGAACCGCGCATGGAGGCTGCACCTGCCAAAGAGGAGCACCCATCTGAACCGGGCATGGAGGCTGCACCTGCCAAAGAGGAGCACCCATCTGAACCGGGCATGGAGGCTGCAGCTGCCAAAGAGGAGCACCCATCTGAAACGGGCATGGAGGCTACAACTGCCAAAGAGGAGCACCCATCTGAACCGGGCATGGAGGCTGCACCTGCCAAAGAGGAGCACCCATCTGAACCGGGCATGGAGGCTGCAACTGCCAAAGAGGAGCACCCATCTGAACCGGGCATGGAGGCTGCACCTGCCAAAGAGGAGCACCCATCTGAACCGGGCATGGAGGCTGCACCTGCCAAAGAGGAGCACCCATCTGAACCGGGCATGGAGGCTGCACCTGCCAAAGAGGAGTACCCATCTGAACCGGGCATGGAGGCTACACCTGCCAAAGAGGAGTACCCATCTGAACCGGGCATGGAGGCTACACCTGCCAAAGAGGAGCACCCATCTGAACCCGGCATGGAGGCTGCACCTGCCAAAGAAGCGTGCCTATCCGAAACCAGCCTGTAGCCCGCAGTGGCCAAAGACAAGACCCGCCTGATCCCGGCCTGGAGGCTGCATCTGAGGACAAGTGACCACTAGCAGGGCTTCTGCACTGTTCAGACCCCCAGTATCCCAAGCTCAGAATGAGGCAGGCGCCAGATCCATAGGTAGAAGTCAGATGAGCGAACCCACGAGCACAGCACAAGCCATGTCTCTGTCAGCACGTGAAGTGGGACCTAAATCTGAAAAACTGAAGTGATCTCAGAGGTGTAAATCTGTCATGAGAACACTAACTGTTCCATTTGTATCTCTTTTAGCAAGAACTGCTTACCAATGTCCCTATGGTGTAAACACTAGTGAATCACACATGTGCCTGATCTATGCCAATCCCTCTCCTTATGTATGAGGCACTCCAGAAAGTGGGAAAACTTCCTAGAATGGGGAGACAGCACGATAATGAGTTTAACGCTGACTAGGAATTATAGGTATAACTCAACACATATTGAATTGTGTAATATTTTGTTTTGCTGTGATATCAAAGTACTTTCATTTTACTAAGGTAAGGATGGGTCTCGGCAGTACGTTATTGTGACTGTTGTTTCTCTGTTGAGTTCTGAACTCTTGCCCCCAATACCACCTCCCTGGGAAGCCTTTGACTGCTCAACTTCGATACACTAAGAGTCGGAAGGGGTGCACGTGGCCCACTTTGCAGAGCCATAGTAAGATGGACACTAGTAGTAAATTAGCTCAACCCCCACAATTGAGTTCTAGTAACCCCTACCTGTCATGTTGGCCTGCAAACAGGGTCTCATAGTTGTGAAAACTGCATGCAGTGTCAGGAAATATGAAATAAAAAAATAGGCAAAAGGGGTCCCAATTGGTACATGGGCTTCAGCTTACACAGAGAGGCAGTGGGCAACACCGGTGAGTGCACCTAGGAACCCCAAAAACTAAGACTCAGCTTTCACCAGCTACAGCTCACTCGAAGTTTGCTAAAGAGACAAATCTCCTTAGAATATTGTGGAAAGACCAATACGGCCTGGGATCAGTTGCCAGATTTTCAAAGCCTTCTAAAGCCCAAAGTTGTTTAACTACCTGCTCAAAGTAGGCCCAAAATGAACCAATCTTAGCTCAAAACTATCCCAAAGTTGTAATGCTCAAATAATGCAATCATAAGCTGTAAGAAACGTTTTGAATCATGAATCTAAAATTTTAAACCATAAGTCTAATTTCTATTTATGTAGAATTCAGTGTTTTCCTTTTGCATTTTACATTATTAGTCCTTTTAATCCCAATATAATGTCAGTGCCAATGATAGAAATGGTGTCTCTCGTTGGCAGTGGTTTGCACCTAGTCAGGGAAAGGGAGTCACACAGCTAAGATAACCCTTGCTCACCCCCTTGGTAGCTTGGCATGAGCAGTCAGGCTTATCTCAGAGACAATGTGTAAAGTATGTGCGCGCGCACACACACACACACACACACACTGTTGTATAGCAGTAAAAACACCACGAAAGTACTCCAAACCATTTTAGGAAAATAGCCAATATTTATCTGAGTAAAACAAGACTAAAACGACATAAATCCAACTAACACAAGCAAAGATGCAGATTTGTAAAGATTTAGGGGGTCATTACAAGCTTGACCACCAAGGGGCTGGCAGTCTCCCCACTGGCCCTATTACAACTTTCCCACTCTGCTGACGGGCAGGAACCAAGGTTCCCACCCGTAAGCCCAGTGGGAAAGGTGCAGCAGTATTGTTCCTGGCTCATAATTGGGCCGGCAGCAATGCTGCTGCACGCAGGGTACACCAGCACCCTTGAAATGCGCACAGCAGACAGTGTGCATTTCAAGAGTGCTGCCAGGGGGACCCCTGTGGCCCCCTGCACTTGTTCTTTGCCAGCCTTTTTATGGAGGCCAGACCGCCATGAAAAGGCTGGTGGGGAATAAGGTTGTAATCAGCAGGGTGGCGCTGACTTCAGAGCCGCCAGGGCTGATCACAACCAAGACCGCCGTCATCCTGTCAGGTTCAGAGATTCTGGTGGAGACGGCAGTCCCCTGGTGGTTGGACCGCCAAGGTGGTAATGTGGCAGTTGGACCGCCACAGCCGTGGCAGTCCGACTGCCACAGCTGCCGCAGTCTGACTGCACCGCAAGTCTGGCAGTCTTGAGACCGCCAGAATCGTAATCAGGCCCTAAATTTCAATAAATAGCTCCAACTGGGGCTATCACAACGTCATTGACAAAGTCATTCCCAACAGTCCGACACCACTAGCAAGGGAGTGCGAGCTGGTCATGGAGTCACACAGATCTCAGGCACAGTACCTTTCGAAAATGAGGAAACAAAGACGTTGCAAGGAGTCGGGGAGGTGAGGTGTTGCTGGATCCAATGCAGCATTTGTTCCTTACTGCAACTGGGGAGGTGAGACTTCGGTTCCTTACTGTGAGGCAGGGGAGGTGAGGCATTGGTTCCTTACAGTTGCAGAAGAGGTAATTTAGCATCAGTGGTGAGGCATTGGTTCCTTACGATCCGGTGGGGTCGATGAATCCAGTAGGTCAAGGCGTGAGGTGTAGACTTTGCAGCATCGCAATCACACCATGGGACCACAGGTGCTGTGACAGAGTCGGAATCGGTTGGCACTGACGTCGGTGACACTGCACTCGGGACTCATGCTGTGCCAGGACTTCGGAGGCGCTGCAGCGGTGTCGGACCTGCAGCGTTGGTCGTGGTCCTTGCGCTCCGTGGGGAACACGGCTCCAGAGCAGGCAGTGGCGCAGAGTCGGACAGTGGCACTGGTTCCGAAGTCTCTCTGGAGTCAAAGTACTTGGTTTCTCTTGGTTTCACCAGAATTCATTCCCAAGGGCCCAGGAACTGGATTTGGCACCACTTGGCGAGACAGGACTC
Organism: Pleurodeles waltl; assembly: GCF_031143425.1. Lineage (NCBI taxonomy): Eukaryota > Metazoa > Chordata > Amphibia > Caudata > Salamandridae > Pleurodeles > Pleurodeles waltl. Next base: position 10,624,879 of record NC_090441.1, read on the forward strand.
TCAGCAAGAGAGTACAGGTGCTGGCAGATGAAGTCTTTGATGTTCCTTAGACTTCTTACAGGAGGGAGGCTCAGTCGAAGCCCTTGGAGAACCTTTGCAAGCAGGATGTAGAAAGCAAAGTCCAGTCCTTTGACTCCCAGGTCAGACACAGCAAGCAGTAGTCCAGCACAGCAAAGCAATAGGCAGAGGGCAGTTCTTCTTGCAGCATCTAGATCTTCTTCATAGCAGATTGTCCTCAGTCCAGAAAGATTCTAAGGTTGTGGTCTCAGACTTCCGATACTTATACTTGTTTCTGCCTGTGAAGTAGATAAACCTCAAAGGAAAGTCTTTGTAGTGCACAAGACTCTGCCTTTCCTGCCCTGGCCCCAGACACACTCCAGTGGGGTTGGAGACTGCCTTGTGTAAGGACAGGCACAGCCCTATTCAGGTGCAGGTGTCAGCTCCTCCCACCACTGTAGCCCAGGAACACCCATCAGGATATGCAAGGCATACATCAGCTCCCTTTGTAAGACTGTCTAGAGTGAATTTACAAACAGCCCAACTGTCATCCTGATTCAGACATGTATTCCACAGCCAGGCAGAGGCACAGAATGGTTAAGCAAGAAAATGCCTACTTTCTAAAAGTGTCATATTCAAACTTACAATTTAAAAACTAACTTCACCAAAAGATGTACTTAAATTGTGAGTTCAGAGGCTCCAAACACCATATCTATGTCTGCTACCAATGGTAAATTACACTTAAAAGATATTTCAAGGCCATGAGAGAGATACGCCTTGCAATAGTCAAAAACGAATTTAGCGGTATTTCACTATCAGGACATGTAAAACACACCAGTACATGGCCTACCTTTTAAATACACTGCACCCAGCCCATGAAGCTGCCTTGGGCCTACCTTAGGGGTGGCTTACATGTAGTAAAAGGTAAGGTTTGGGCCTGGCAAGTAAGTGCACTTGCTAAGTCAAACTGGAAGTAAAAACTGCACACACAGACATTGCAGTGGCAAGTCTAAGACATGTTTAAAGGGCTACTCGTGGGTGGCACAATCAGTGCTGCAAGCCCACTAGTAGCATTTGATTTACAGACACTGGGCACACTCTGTGTACTGTACTAGGGACTTACTAGTAAATTAAATAATGGATAAACCAATCACCAATACCATTTAGATAGAGAGCACTTGCACTTTAGCACTGGTCAGCCGTGGTAAAGTGCCCAGAGTCCTAAAACCAGCAAAAACTAAATTTGTCACAGGATCAAAAACAAGACATCAGAATCCAAAAATCCAGGAGAAACCATGCCAAGAGCTGACAGGTCTAACAGCCAACATGCAAAACTAACATTTGCTAGATTACCTACAGCATTTCCCTGTGAGATTAGAGAAGCCCTACCCAATAGATCCAAAGCAGAACCTTCTTTTTTTTTACTGCCTTCCAGATGCCCACTACACATGCATGATGTAGGTGAGACACCCGATTCAGATAGGAGACTGCCCATTGTTAAAGCCATAAATGACTTTATTTTTACTGTCTCCCCCTGAAAATGTCTCTGCTTCAACAGAGGTCAATGAAGAAAATACATTCTGCCAATATTTATTTTTAATTTTCCACTTTCCTTGTCTAAAATGTTGGCACGTATAAAAACGTAACTGCCCATCCAGCATGCCAAGTGCATATCTGTAGTCTGTTCTGCTGCTCTTCTATTTTCAAGACCTAGCAGTTAAAAGGTAGCAAGCCAGTCTGTCAGTTTCATTGTGCTGCCTCCTCTACAACTACTGATGCACTGCTCCTACACCTGCATTAGTGGGCTACCTCTGCCCTGGAGTATGAGGGTCGACAGGACCAAACAGGAAAATACATTCTTGCACTTTTCCTCCTTTGCTGATGGAGTGCATTTTTTTATCCTACTTCCAGCCCTCTCAAGGCATTTTTTAGTTTCCATGCAGACCACAAATCAAGCGCAGCCTAAGTGTGGCAAATACCCCCAAAAGAATACACATGGAAGGGTTTTGTACTCTGAGAGTTGTTAAATTGTTAATACTAAGAAATACCATTTTATTCAAACAAAGTATACACCCTTTTGGTGCATTATACACATTCCTTTTAGTGAGAGTACAACATTTTGCTATGATATTTAGAGAGTTGTCTACAAGCACCCCACATAATAGTCTAGAGTTATTCCACTAAGCATTGCTCTTCTAGGGTTTCATGTGCCTAACATATTGATGCATTCATTCAAAATAAATGATATTCAACTTTCTCCTGTGTGTTTTCTATGCCCTGCTCCTTTGTAAGACACTGTCCCACCTTTGTTGTATGTACTGTGTCACCACGCATAGGCCCTCATTATGACATTCTGCTTGCCAATGCCATCCCGCCATCAGGCCGCCTGTGCGGCCTGAACCTCGCCGGCCCTATTATGGCTTCCCTGCTGGGCCAGCGGATGGAAACAGAGTTTCCGCCCGCCGGCCCAGCGGGGAACAGGGCCTTAACATTGCAGCCGGCGGCAATGTGTCGGCGCAGCGGGTGCAGTAGTACCCGTCACACAATCCACTGTCCGTAATTCGGGCAGTGAAATGCATGTTGGGGCTGTGCATGGGGGCCTCTGCACTGCCCATGCCAAGTGCATGGGCAGTGCAGGGGCTCTCAGGGACCCCCCGAAGCCCCCATACTGCCAACCTTTCAGGACAGGCTGGTGGATGAGGACTTGTAATCCCCAGGGCAGCGCTGCTTGCAGCACTGCACTGACGGATTACAACCGCTGGGACTGCCAGGCTGCAGGCTGGTGACAGCATGGCGGTGTCAGTGGTTTGACCATGGCGGCTCCACCACGGTCATAATGTCGCAGTCAGACAGCCACTTTGGCAGCGGGCCGACCGCGACCATGACCCAATGACCCACATAGTCTCTTCAGCAAAATGCAAACATAGTGCCTCAAAAGCAGATCCGAACTCAATCAATCAATCAATCAATGTTTGTAAAGCATGGCTATTCAACTGTGAGGGTCTCAAGGTGCTGGGGGGGGAGAGGGGCCTCATCAAAAGAGCCATGTCTTGAGGTTCTTCCTGAAGATGTGAGCGACTGGCTTTGTCTGAGGTGCAGGGGGAGGTTGTTCCAGCTCTTTGCTGCAGTGTAGATGAAAGATCGTCCTCAGGCGGTTGTTTTGCGGATGTGAGGGACGGTGACCAGGGCCATCTAGGTGGAGCAGAGGGATTTGGGAGGGGGGTGGAAGGAGACGGGGTGGTTCATGTAGGCTGGTCCTGCATTGTGTATGGCCGTGTGTGTATGGGTGAGATGATTGAAGGTGATTCGCTTCTCGACCTGTAGCCAGTCGAGGGTCCTCAGGTGTTGGGAGATGTGTTCTCTATCAGGGAGGTTCCAGAATGAGTCTGACGGTGGCGTTCTGGATGAGTTGAAGTTTTTGATGTTCCTAGTTGAGGTGCCAGTGTACAGGGCATTACTGTAGTCTAGCTTTCTAGTGACTAAGGCGTGGGTGACTGTCCTGCGACAGTCTGCTGAGATCCATCTGAAGAACTCCGAAGTTTACGGAGTGTGTGCCAGCAGGAGCATGCGACAGAGATTATCTGGCGGGTCATGGATAGGGAGGAGTCAAGGATGATTCCTAAGTTGCAGGCGTGCTCAGTCAGTGTAGGGGGGGCACTGAGGGATGTGGGCCACCAGGAGTCGTAACATGCTGAGGTGGCGTTTCCGAAGATAATGAGCTCAGTTGAGCTTGAGGCAGCTTTCTGTCATCCAGGTGACGAGGGCTTCCATTTCTGAGTGAAAGTTCCTTTTGGCCGTGTCCGGGTCTTCGGTGAGGGTAATGATGAGTTGTGTGTCAGACATATGACACGATGTTCATACCGTGGCTTCTGACAATGGCAGAAAGAGGGGCCATGTATATGTTGAACAGTGTGGGACTCACTGAGGATCCTTTGGGGAGTCCCCAGTTGACTACTGTGGGTCTGGAAGTGTCGGGCAGGAGTCTGACCCTCTGCGTCCTCCCGGAGAGGAAGGAGTGGATCCATTCCAGGGCTCTTTCGTGGATTCCTATGTCGTGGAGTCTGGTGCACAGAGTGCTGTGGGAGACCAAGTTGAATGCTGCTGAGAGATCGATAAGTATGAGTGCTGCTGTGTGATCGTGGTCTAGGAGTAATCGGATGTCGTTGGTGACTGCCAGGAGGGCTGTCTCCATGCTGTGGTTTCTGCGGAAGCCAGACTGGGAGCTGTCCAGGGAGTTGTTAGCCTCGATGAAATTCCATAGTTGTGCATTGATTGCTTTCTCCAGTACTTTGGCGCGGTAGGGTAGTTGCGAGATGGGCCTGAAATTCTTTAGATCTGATGGGTCGGCCAAAGTTTCTTCAGGAGAAGGCATATTTCAGCGTGTTTCCAGTCCTCAGGGAAGGTGCCCGTGTTGATGGAGCAGTTGATTGTGCTCCGGAGCTCGGGGCGATGGATGTACTGGCATCTGATGTATATGTGGTCCGAGGGGTGCTCCGGAGTGGTGCTATTCATGATGTTGACTATTTCCTCTGTGGTAAGCGTGGACCAGCTGTGGTTGGTCTGGGTGGGTTCTGGGGGGGTGAGTCGGTCACAGGTTCCGGTGCCAGGATTTTCCAAGAGGAAGCTGTCATAGATGTCCTGGATCTTGTGTTGGAAAAAGGAGGCAAGTTTGTCACAGAGGTCCTGTGACGGGGGCAGGCTGGTGGCTTCGGAAGGGGGATCTGTGAACTCATTGATGACTGAGAAGAGTTCCTTAGAGTTGTGTGCAGAGGAGTTGATGTGCTTCCTGAGTGGGTTCTTCCTTGCGTTCTTGATTTTTCGTTCGGTGGGTGGCGGTTGAAGGTCTGAATGAGGAAAGGTCTTCATTGGATTGGCTATTCCTCCATTTTTTCTCTAACCATTTGTAGGTACGCTTCGAATATTTGAGTTTGGTGGTGAACCACCTGGCTTTCTTAGGTACGCGTTTGGCCCATGTCAGCCAGAGTAGGGCTAGAGTGTCAGCACATTCTGTGATCCATGCGTTGAGATTGCACACTGCTGTGTTGGTGTTGTTGGAGGGAGGAGGGAGGTATTTGGTGAGCGATGAACTGGAGGTGGTATAAACGTAGTGAGCCTTAAAGGAAGTCTTGTGTGGCATAACATACCTTACCAGCAATTATCATCTTAAATAATGGCCAGGATGCTCAAAGGGATGAATGTTTGCTTTACAAATGTGCTTGTTATGTTCGAGCATGCATTTAAAAATTACTCCCTTAATCAATGTCCCTGAAGCAATTTGAAAATCCATGTTCTTCATCCATGATAATCTCTAATGAACTTTAAAAAGTGACATTTCCCTCTAGTGCCTTGCATGCCTTACAATGCATGCATACAATGCGTGCACAATGCAAGTGAATCTTTTTTGTTCAGTGGATATCCTGGGACCATGCACTTTAAGGTGCTCTCATACTCCACTAGTACCTCACTAGCACAAATGACAGTGCCTTAAAATACTTAAGCTTTCAGCATGTGCACTGTACAATAGAGGTGCAATCCAACAAACTATCAGGGAGATCCAAGCCAAGGATGGGCCCTGGCTCGAGTACGTATTAAAAGTTATAGTTTTTACACATGAACTTAGAACCATTCCTGCCCCTGTCCCCACACTGGTGACAGTGCCATTAGTGAACCAGGAGGCAAGGCAATTGTCATGTGAACCCTGTATGTGGCCCAAATTATTAGACAGCAACATTGTAGTCTATTAAGTCAAAAATAACAGGTTTTTGTACAGCTGGTATTCTAAACGCACGCACCTGAAAGTGCTTCCATTCACGATTATGAAGAAAAACTAGTTTTGGTGAAATAAAATATTTGCCTAAGATCACAAAGTTTTAGCATGGAAGCCTCGATTTATCCAGATTATTTGGTTTCACTTTGGACAAAACAGACAGTAAATGGGTTTCTATTTGTGTTTCATGTTAAGGTTTTGTTTTTTTCTCTGTGCACTTTTCTGCAATTTTTATATAGCACAAACTGTACCTGAAGATATTCAAGTGCTTTACATGTGCATCAATTAGATTACACAGGGCCACTGACTTGTTTTTATAAGCACAGCTCAGCGTGATTTGTCCCGCACACACACTCACTGGGGGCTGGGTGTGCTCTTGCCTGCCAGAGCCCCAGATCCTCAGGGTCTCAATTCTCTGTACTACCAGCCCTGCCCTGGTCTCAGGAGAAGCCGGGGGAGCCCTAGTTCCCAGTGCAGTGATGTAGAATTGCTGCTGGGCTTGGTTCAGAAGAGGGGCTCAGAGATGGGCTGGGTGGGTGGGGTGCCGGAAGGGTTGAGAGTCATGCTGGCTTGGCCACTGGGCTGACTGTAGCTGCTGGGCACTGCCTGCCACAACACTCACTACCTGTCACCAGTCACTCACTGGCACTGCTGGGCGATGCCACACTGTCTACCAGTACCACAAAGAGGTGAGAGTGTCCCACATCTTTGGAGACCCGGGCTGGCCAATATATTTATTATGCCGGTGTCTTCATTGGTAGTGCTTTCGAGTGCTACTGGATTGACGACCTTGTGACCCAAACACCAGCTGAGGTGCTACTTACATGACTGCACACATGCGGTGAGTTGTCATTTCAGTGTGCCGAGTTCTCCTCCGGCTCGGCCTGCATCACATGATGTGTGTGCACAGTGACCTTAGAGTAAGGCTGCCATGATAAATGCCAGTGCCACTTTGAAAATAGTGAGCCAGGCAGCTCAATCAAAATCAACTGCAGTGGTGAGTCGCTGCCCCAGCTTTAAAAAATGCACACAATGGGCTAATATACGCCCAAAAAATAGGCACCTGCCAATTGAGTTTTTTCTCGCACAAATGGGGAAAATATTGACCATTTGTGCAGGAAATAGCCCAAGCTGGCAACACTAGCTGGGCCTGCCAATATTCTATTATATACAGAGCCACTGGAATTACACAATTGTGTGGTGATTTTCGCATAATTATGTTTGCAGATTTCAACAAAGAAAATTGTTTCTAGCTCCAACGATTTAAAAGTTACTAACAGTGCAGCAACACCTGTTGCCACGAACTGGAAGACCATTTTTGAAGGTTGACTGGTCACCTTTCTGTTGCCTATTGCTATATGTGGGTGTTAAACTGGTACTATTGAGGTACAACCAATGCCCAGACAGTGTTACCAAGTTTAAAAAGCATTGAAATTATGAAGTAATACTATTAAAACATGTGCAGCACTATGCTACATAATACGCTTTTTCTTGCCATATAATTTACTCAACCCTGCTGCACAATTTGGCCCTCTCTGCTGCATAACTCCAGTGGCACTGATTATATATTTTTGCAAGCAAACAAAATAAAAATGAAAAGTTTAAAAGTAAAAGCAAAGGTAAAAATACTGTTGCCTAAAGGTGTCAGGCATGTGTTTGCAAAGAAAAATAAGTAAAACATTGGCCCAATGGGATAGTACATAAAAAATAGAAATAAAAGTTGAGATCAACCCAATCTACCTGGCACTAAAGTGGGCTACTATTTTGGCAAATGTACACATGTGATCAGAAAAATAGGCTCAAAACTCATGAGGCAAGCCAACCAATGGCTGAAGTGGACTGATGCTTTGACCCATGCAGTATGCTGTTGAGGGTGGAAGCAAAATTTGAAAGACAATGTAACTGACCAATGGATGGATGTTTTTTTTTTTTAATACATAAGGCGAGTGAACATGGCATGTGTTTGCAAAGACAAATAAGTAAAAATTTGACCCAACAGGATAGTCGATAAAAAATCGAAATGAAAGATGAGATCGACCCACTCTACCTTGCACTAAAGTGCACTACTTTTTTGGCATATGTACGGATGTGATCAGTAAAATAGGCTGAAAACTAATGAGGCAACCCAGCCAATGGCTAAAGTGGGCTGATGCTTTTCCCCCTACGATATGCTGTAGTGGGTGGAAGCTAAATTTGAAAGACAATGTAACTAACTGACCAATGGATAAATGTTTTTCGAATACATAAGGCGAGGGAGCTTGTTTAAACTTTCTCTATTGCTAACTTTAAAATACAATGCTGACAGAGAGAGCAAAGCAAAACATGTCAGGGAGACCATGTGATGAGATTGTCTCTGCCTTTTCTCCTTACACCATCCCTCCGACACTAACACTTTATCTTCTTTACTCATATCTTTCTCACATTGCATTTCAAATGTTTATACAATGGTATCCATTGTTATATAAAAATCCTTCATGGAACCAGTAGTTGAAGTGGGCGGGATCTTTTGGGAACAATGTTAGCATTTTTTAAAAATATTTACAAAGACAGTTCCCCTACCTTTTCTTAAAAAATACACAACCGTTCCTGGACGGTTAGTGCTGACCTTGAGGTACCTTTCGATGAAAAGGCAGACAGGTAATCAATCTCTTGTACTATGAAGACAAGTGAGTCAGCTGAAGAACAACACACTTTCTTCTCGTTTGGGCGCCTACTACCTGAAATACATGTAAATGTGTGCAATTGTTAAATCAGAAAATCTAAAGGCTGCCTGGGAGGCATTATATTACTTTAATTGTTGGACTCACTTGAAGCTTCATGGTGGAATTTATTCTATTTGAGAAAGCGTGTTACCACTAAGTTCCTGTTACGTCCTTATGAATGGAAACTTACACAAACAAAAAAGTGCGCAAGAGGTGATAGAGATGGGCGAGCCACTTAAGGGTGGAACCAGTTTCCAGCTAAAGGCCTGGCTCAGCTCGAGGACCTCTTGGACCCTCATGCTCAAATGAGCCGAGCCTTATGACTTCTGACTGTAACCCATGCTCTATCATCATGCGCCAAAAAACAAATCATAAACCTTTATTGTTAAAAAGAGAAAGAGGGTGCCATCTAGTGGAAACTAAAAAACGTGGGACCAATCCTGGCTACCCCGCTTGACCAAGTTGTGTGATCCTAAGCAAATATTTTATTTTATAAAGTGTCCTTTTTTCTTTATCACATATGAGAATGCACTCGGATACGCGAGCTTATGGTGTGAACTGTGCAAAAATAATCTAATGCATGGAAGTGAAATAGTTCTGCATTTTAATAAAATACCTTTTTAATTTTAAACGGACTATCTCGTTTTCCCATGATGTTTGTTGCAAGATTCAGATGCCGACTATTTTCAGGGCCTGACTCGTGCAAGGCTCTTAAAGCCCAGCCAGACCCTTAACTTAGTGCTAGCTTGACTCTAATTGTTAATTTGTTGGTTTACCCACCTCTACTAGGTGCAGTTTGCTGTGTATTACGAATAAATTGGATTTTGGGAGCACTTACACTAACAAATGCTAAATCTGTTTGCACAATTTGAGACAGCCTGTTGTATACGGTGTGTAATACAGTATAATACAATTTTAAAATAATGAGTAGCATGTTCACTGTGCTTTCAGTCACTACAAGGGACCTTGTAGCACTATTAATACACATCACTATTTCCCTACTGCAGCAAGCAGCATTTAGCTCTGACTGCAAAACACACAGACATCTGTTGCGATCGCATTAAACAAATGAGCTGTCATAAGCTAAAAGAGTGCATTTCTCAAAGATTGCATTAACTGGCATTTATTTTCCATTTAAGGTGCGCATGAAGCATTTACCTGAAACCAACAAAATAGCTGCAGAAAATGATGTCATTGCCACATATCTGACCCCACCTCCAGTGCACTCAGGATGACGGTTCCCCCACTTCAATCGCTGAATGAAACTAATAAAAACAATACGAGTAAAGAATTGTAATGGTGTAATACATGGTTACTTAGTCCTGCTTTTATTTTGTCAGATTGTTTTTATTTTACTTGAGCTATTGCTCGCGTGCTCGCTGTGAGTTCCAAACGCCTCTGCCAGGCAGGTGCGGCTGGAAGTCACAGGATCAGGATCCCCCAGATGTGGGCTCCTGCATGTGCCGTGGGTACTTACTTCTTCACAGACATGGTTGTTCTGCGATGTTGTTTCACAAGAAAACTGCATCGGCCGCACATGCCAACGTTTTGAAACAAGAAAGAGGGAGTTTTTGAAAAATAAAATCAGGGGACTTACTTTTTCCCATTGACGTACATTGAAGCAAAGGCAATTACAGGCGAGAGGCGGCTAAAATTGCCATTTTGGCTTTAAAACTATGACATTTCCCGCCGGAATCGGGACAGTTGTCGTGTATCATACACAATAAGATGTAAAAACATATCGAGTGGAAAATGTAATATTAAAACACGGGGGAACTTTCTTTATCGATTTGCATTTGTCCGTGGGTGTTTTTTTTATGAAGATGAAAGACAAAACCAGATGAGAAAACTATTAAAGTTAATAAAAAAGAGTTGGTATAAAATGTTTTATATACTGCTTGCGAAGGTGCTTCTTCTTCATAGTAGTGTAAGTAAGCGGTCAATTCTCAGAGAACAGCTCATACATTTAATACCAGTAAGTACAAATCGGATACATAAACAGCACAGCTCCTTCATCTGGTGCGCTGGTTTAAGTCTATCCCAGAGATCCCACAACCAGCTCTCGCTTGCATGCGCACGCTCAGAATTGCTCCGTTAAGGAACCTTGTTCGTGCTATTCTGCCGTCCCTACCCCGGAAGTGTAAGCGGGTTCACTGGAGTGACGTATAGTGAAAGTGGTGCGTGTTCCTCCCTTGAGCTTTTTCAAGATGGCAGCGCCCTTATCAGAGCAGCTTGAGAAGCTTTTGAACCCTCTTCCCAACCTCCCGGACCCTGAAGACGAACAGGACCAACGTGAGTACCTTGGGCGCAGTGCTAGAGCGAACCCATGATAGTGGTTAGTTTGTGGGGTGCAGGGGTCTTACTGGGAAGCCGGGAATGGTGCTTGAGTATGTAAGCGGTTGCGCCTGATGGCAATGCGAGCTGGTATTTACAGCTACCTGATTTTTGGATGATATGTATTAGTCATAGGGAGCTGATTGGTGTGTGTTATTGCGAAGCAGTAGTTCAGGGAGCTGGCATGGTTGAGTACACGAAGCTCAACACCCTACTTTAGCATGCAGGTATCCTTAAGAGCTCTCCACAAGAGCATCGTGCCCACCACACTCCAGGTTATTACAGACACCGTTTCCAGTCCTAGCCTTTTGAGTGTCAGCCAAATACATACAGGGAAAAGTCATACCTTTTGCTTTCTTAGAACTACTTAAACTGACACACCTGAGTGATAGCAATCAATCAATCAATCATTAAATTTATAAAGCGCGCTATGTACCCGTTAGGGTTTCGAGGCGCTTGGGGGGGGGGGGGGGTTAGCTGCTATCGTTCGAAGAGCCATGTCTTGAGGAGTCTCCTGAAGGTGAGGAGGTCCTGGGTCTGGCGTAGTGAGGTCCGGAGTGAGTTCCAGGTCTTGGCGGCGAGGTAGGAGAAGGATCTGCCGCCAGAGGTCTTGCACTGGATTCGGGGGACGATGGCGAGGGCAAGGTTGGCAGAGCGTAGTTGGCGTGAGGGAAAGTAGAAGTTGAGTCTGGTGTTGAGGTAGGTGTGTCCGGTGTCGTGTAGTGCCTTGTGTGCGTGGGTGAGGAGTTTAAAGGTGATCCTCTTGTCCACGGGGAGCCAGTGGAGGTCCTTCAGGTGGTGGGAGCGGTGATATCGGCGGGGTATGTCGAGGATCGGGCGGATGCGTTCTGGATGCATTGAAGTCGTTTGATGTCTTTTGTTGGGATGCCTGTGTAGAGTGCGTTGCAGTAGTCGAGTCTGCTACTGACGAGGGCTTGGGTCACCATCTTTCTGGTTCCTGTTGGAATCCACTTGAAGATCCTGCGGAGCATGCGGAGGGTGTTAAAACAGGAAGAGGAGACAGCGTTGACCTGTTTGGACATGGTGGGAGCGGAGTCGAGGATGAAGCCGAGGTTTCGTGTGTGGCTGGCTGGGGTGGGTGGGGGGCCCAGGGCGGTGGGCCACCAAGAGTCGTTCCAGGCCGAGGGGGTGCGACCGAGGATGAGGACTTCCGTCTTGTCGGAGTTAAGTTTCAGGCGGCTGTTGCTCATCCATTCGGTGATGGATTTCAGTCCCTCGTGGAGGTTGGCTTTGGCGGTGAGAGGATCTTTGGTCAGGGAGAGGACGAGCTGGGTGTTGTCGGCGTAGGAGAGGATGCTGAGGTTGTGCTGGCGGGCCAGTTGTGCGAGGGGGGCCATGTAGATGTTGAACAGCGTTGGGCTTAGTGAGGAGCCTTGGGGGACGCCGCAGATGAGGTTGGTGGCTTCGGAGCGGAAGGGTGAGAGTCGGACTCTCTGGGTTCTGTTGGAGAGAAAAGAGGAGATCCAGTTGAGGGCTTTGTCTTGGATACCGGCTTCGTGGAGGCGATTTAGTAGGGTGCGGTGGCAGACCGTGTCGAAGGCCGCGGAGAGGTCTAGGAGGATGAGGGCTGAGGTTTTGCAGTTGTCCATTTGTTGTCTGATGTCATCTGTGGCGGCGAGGCGTGCAGTCTCTGTGCTGTGGTTGCGTCTGAAACCGGATTGGGAAGGGTCTAGGATGGAGTTGTCTTCGAGGTAGTGGGAGAGCTGTGCGTTGACGATCTTCTCGATGACTTTCGAGGTCGTTGAGGTCAGCCTTAGGTTTCTTGAGGAGGGGTTGGATTTCTGCGTGCTTCCAGCTGTCCGGGAAGGTAGCGGTGTTGAAGGAAAGGTTGATGATCTTGCGGAGTTTGGGGGCGATGGTGACGTCGGCTTTGTTGAAAACGTGATGTGGGCAGGGGTCAGAGGGAGATCCTGAGTGGATGGAGTTCATGGTCTTTAGGGTTTCGGCGTCGTCTACTTGGGTCCAGGTGGTGATGCGGTCGGCGTGGGAGGAGTTGTTGGGGGTGGGGTCTGGCGGAGGTGTGGTGTTGAAGCTGTTGTGGATGGCTGCGATTTTCTGGTAGAAGAAGGTGGAGAGGTCGTCGCAGAGTTTCTGGGATGGAGGGATGTCGTTGACTTTGGCGTTGGGGTTGGAGAGTTCCTTCACGATGCAGAAGAGTTCCTTGCAGTCGTGAGCGTTGTTGTTAAGGTGTTTTGTGAAGTGGGAGCGTTTGGCGAGTCGGATCCGTTGGTGGTGTTCGCGGTTGGCTTCCTTGAGGGTAGCAAGGTTGTCGGGTGTGCGCTCGAGGATCAATTTTTTCTTGAGTTTCTGGCAGGTGCGTTTGGAGGTGGTCAGTTCATCTGTGAACCAGGCTGTTTTTTTCTTTTCTTGGTTGACGGTGGGTCTCTTGAGTGGTGCTAGGATGTTGGCGCAGTTGAGGATCCATTGTTGGAGGTTGATAGCGGCGGAGTCTGGGTCGGTGAGGTCGGGTGGTGGGTTTTTGGCGAGGGTGCTGGCTATTTGATCTTCGGTGACTTTTCCCCAGCGGCGGTAAGGCGGTAGAGGGGTGCGGTGGTGTTCGGTGTTTTTCTTGAACGTGAAGTGGACGCAGGGGTGGTCGGTCCAGTGGAGTTCGGAGGTGTGGCTGAATGAGATGTGGTTGCTTGCAGTGAAGAGTGGGTCAAGGGTGTGGCCGGCGATGTGGGTGGGTGTGTTGACCAGTTGACGGAGTCCGAGGTTGGAGAGGTTGGTGGTCAGTGATGCGGTGTTGGCGTCATTGTTGTTCTCCAGGTGGAAGTTAAGGTCTCCCAGGAGGATGTAGTCCGAAGAGGCGAGGGCGTGGGTGCTTGCGAGGTCGGAGATTGTCGCTGAAGGGGGCTCTTGGTCCTGGAGGACGTTATATGAGGGTTCCTCTGACGGTAGTGTTGGGGTCCGTGTGAATCTGGAAGTGGAGGTGTTCGGCTGTCTTGAGGGTGTCGTCCGTGTGGGTGTGGCTCTTGAGGGTAGATTTGTGGGCGATGGCTATTCCTCCGCCGATTCCGTTGGTGCGATCTCTTCTTGTGATCTTGTAGCCGTCAGGGATTGTAGGAAAGTACCATCTTGCCTGGCATGTTACCCCCATTTTTCACTGTATATATGTTGTTTTAGTTGTATGTGTCACTGGGACCCTGCCAGCCAGGGCCCCAGTGCTCATAAGCGTGCCTGAATGTGTTACCTGTGTAGTGACTAACTGTCTCACTGAGGCTCTGCTAACCAGAACCTCAGTGGCTATGCTCTCTCATTTCTTTCCAAATTGTCACTAACAGGCTAGTGACCAATTTTACCAATTTACATTGGCGTACTGTAACACCCTTATAATTCCCTAGTATATGGTACTGAGGTACCTAGGGTATTGGGGTTTCAGGAGATCCCTATGGGCTGCAGCATTTCTTTTGCCACCCATAGGGAGCTCTGACAATTCTTACACAGGCCTGCCACTGCAGCCTGAGTGAAATAACGTCCACGTTATTTCACAGCCATTTTACACTGCACTTAAGTAACTTATAAGTCACCTATATGTCTAACCTTTACCTGGTAAAGGTTAGGTGCAAAGTTACTTAGTGTGAGGGCACCCTGGCACTAGCAAGGTGCCCCCACATTGTTCAGGGCCAATTCCCCGGACTTTGTGAGTGCGGGGACACCATTACACGCGTGCACTACATATAGGTCACTACCTATATGTAGCTTCACAATTGTAACTCCGAATATGGCCATGTAACATGTCTATGATCATGGAATTGCCCCCTCTATGCCATCCTGGCATAGTTGGCACAATCCCATGATCCCAGTGGTCTGTAGCACAGACCCTTGTACTGCCAAACTGCCTTTCCTGGGGTTTCACTGCAGCTGCTGCTGCTGCCAACCCCTCAGACAGGTTTCTGCCCTCCTGGGGTCAAGCCAGGTTTGTCCCAGGATGGCAGAACAAAGGACTTCCTCTGAGAGAGGGTGTTACACCCTCTCCTTTGGAAAATGGTGTGAAGGCAGGGGAGGAGTAGCCTCCCCCAGCCTCTGGAAATGCTTTCTTGGGCACAGATGTGCCCAATTCTGCATAAGCCAGTCTACACCGGTTCAGGGGACCCCTTAGCCCTGCTCTGGCGTGAAACTAGACAAAGGAAAGGGGAGTGACCACTCCCCTGACCTGCACCTCCCCTGGGAGGTGTCCAGAGCTCCTCCAGTGTGCTCCAGACCTCTGCCATCTTGGAAACAGAGGTGCTGCTGGCACACTGGACTGCTCTGAGTGGCCAGTGCCACCAGGTGACGTCAGAGACTCCTTCTGATAGGCTCCTTCAGGTGTTGCTAGCCTATCCTCTCTCCTAGGTAGCCAAACCCTCTTTTCTGGCTATTTAGGGTCTCTGTCTCTGGGGAAACTTTAGATAACGAATGCAAGAGCTCATCCGAGTTCCTCTGCATCTCTCTCTTCACCTTCTGCCAAGGAATCGACTGCTGACCGCGCTGGAAGCCTGCAAAACTGCAACATAGTAGCAAAGACGACTACTGCAACTCTGTAACGCTGATCCTGCCGCCTTCTCGACTGTTTTCCTGGTGGTGCATGCTGTGGGGGTAGTCTGCCTCCTCTCTGCACGAGAGGCTCCAAAGAAATCTCCCGTGGGTCGACGGAATCTTCCTCCTGCAACAGCAGGCACCAAAAAGCTGCATTACCCGTCCCTTGGGTCTCCTCTCAGCACGACGAGCGAGGTCCATCGAATCCAGCAACTCTGTCCAAGTGACTCCCACAGTCCAGTGACTCTTCAGTCCAAGTTTGGTGGAGGTAAGTCCTTGCCTCCCCACGCCAGACTGCATTGCTGGGAACCGCGACTTTTGCAGCTACTCCGGCCTCTGTGCACGTCCGGCGAAATCCTTTGTGCACAGCCAAGCCTGGGTCCACGGCACTCTAACCTGCATTGCACGACTTTCTAAGTTGGTCTCCGGCGACGTGGGACTCCTTTGTGTAACTTCGGGTGAGCACCGTTTCACGCATCCTCGTAGTGCCTGTTTCTGGCACTTCTCCGGGTGCTACCTGCTGCTGAGAGGGCTCCTTGTCTTGCTCGACGTCCCCTCTCTCTCCTGACGCAATTTGCGACATCCTGGTCCCTCCTGGGCCACAGCAGCATCCAAAAACGCTTACCGCACGATTTGCAGCTAGCAAGGCTTGTTGGCGGTCTTTCGGCGGGAAAACACTTCTGCACGACTCTCCACGGCGAGAGGGATCCGTCCTCCAAAGGGGAAGTCTCTAGCCCTTTTCGTTCCTGCAGAATCCTCAGCTTCTTCTGTCCAGTAGAAGCTTCTTTCCACCCACAGCTGGCATTTCCTGGGCATCTGCCCATCTCCGACTTGCTTGTGACTTTTGGACTTGGTCCCCTTGTTCCACAGGTACCCTCAACTGGAAATCCATCGTTGTTGCATTGCTGGTTTGTGTCCTTCCTGCAGTATTTCCCTATCAAGACTTCTTTGTCCTTTGGGGAACTTCAGTTCACTTTGCACTCACTTTTCAGGGTCTTGGGGAGGGCTATTTTTCTAACCCTTACTATTTTCTAATAGTCCCAGCGACCCTCTACAAGGTCACATAGGTTTGGGGTCCATTCGTGGTTCGCATTCTACTTTTGGAGTATATGGTTTGTGTTGCCCCTATCCCTATGTGTCCCCATTGCATCCTATTGTAACTATGCATTGTTTGCACTGTTTTCTAAGACTATACTGCATATTTTTGGTATTGTGTATATATATCTTGTGTATATTTCCTATCCTCTCACTGAGGGTACACTCTGAGATACTTTGGCATATTGTCATAAAAATAAAGTACCTTTTTTTATTTTTAGTATAACTGTGTATTGTGTTTTCTTATGATATTGTGCATATGACACTAAGTGGTATTGTAGGAGCTTCACTCGTCTCCTAGTTCAGCCTAAGCTGCTCTGCTAAGCTACCATTATCTATCAGCCTATGCTGCTAGACACCCTATACACTAATAAGGGATAACTGGGCCTGGTGCAAGGTGCAAGTACCCCTTGGTACTCACTACAAGCCAGTCCAGCCTCCTACAGGGATGGCGATGGCGATGTCTGGGGCCGAGGAGTCGTTCCACCAGGTTTCAGTTAGGAAGGCTACGTCTGGGGCGGTGGTGTCGAGCAGGTCCCAGAGCTCAATGGCGTGCTTTCGTGCGGAGCGTGTGTTGAGGAGGATGCAGTGCAGGTGGTTTGTGTTGGTTGTTGCTGGCTTCGTTGTTCTGTTGCAGGTGAAGTTGCAGGTGCTTCAGGAAAAAGATCCTTTGGTGTGCTTCGGGGTGGCCTGGAAGCATTCTGTGGAGGAGCTAGGGTTGAGGGCGAGGAGTTCGCTGGCCGAGTAGCGAAGACTAGGGGTGCGGGGGGCGTGCGGACCAGGGGGGGTGGCGCTGGGCGCGGTCCAGGCGCGGACGGGCGCAGACGGGAGGCGCGCCAGCCATTAAGAAGGGAGGGGGGAGGGAGGAGCAGCTGGGAGGCGGGAGGCGGGCGGGAGTGGCGAATGGGGGCGCGAGGGGGGCGGGGCCGCAGGGAGGCAGCGGCAAGGGGAGATCAGCAAGGGGGAGCGCCCGAGGGGTGAAAAAACCAGGGAAAAAGGCACAAAACAGTAAGGAAAAAAGTTTAACAACAGGCACAAAATAGAATTATGGCACAAGTTACAATCGGGGTACAGCAATCAGAGGGGCACAGCGGGGGCAGAAGCACAAGGAGGCAAGGCGCTGAAATTTGGAAAAAAACACTTACAGGACGGCGAAAAGCGGCACAATCAGAAGGGGCACAACGGGGGCAGATGCGCAAGGGGGCAAGGCGCTGAAAATTAGAAAAACAACTTACAGGACGGCGAAAGCGGCACACGGGTCAAGTGAAGCTTACAAGAGCCCACTAGACACCAGGGATGAGGCGCAGGAGGATGCCTGCGGGTGGAGGAGGGCCTCGAACACGCTAACAGCAGCGTGGGCGGGGGTCAGGGGCAGGAGACAGCAGGGTGGTGCTGCGGCCGTGGGGGGCGAGCTCTAGACCTAAGGCAGGTCAGAGGTCGCTCACTCGCGACGCGCAGCGCCAGCCATTAAGAAGGGAGGGGGGAGGGAGGAGCAGCTGGGAGGCGGGAGGGAGCGGCGAATGGGGGCGCGAGGGGGTCGGGGCCGCAGGGAGGCAGCGGCAAGGGGAGATCAGCAAGGGGGAGCGCCCGAGGGGCGAAAAAACCAGGGAAAAAGGCACAAAACAGTAAGGAAAAAAGTTTAACAACAGGCACAAAATACAATTATGGCACAAGTTACAATCGGGGTACAGCAATCAGAGGGGCACAGTGGGGGCAGAAGCGCAAGGAGGCAAGGCGCTGAAATTTGGAAAAAAACACTTACAGGACGGCGAAAAGCGGCACAATCAGAAAGGGCACAACGGGGGCAGACGCGCAAGGGGGCAAGGCGCTGAAAATTAGAAAAACAACTTACAGGACGGCAAAAGCGGCACACGGGTCAAGTGAAGCTTACAAGAGCCCACTAGACACCAGGGATGAGGCGCAGGAGGATGCCTGCGGGTGGAGGAGGGCCTCGAACACGCTAACAGCAGCGTGGGCGGGGGTCAGGGGCAGGAGACAGCAGGGTGGTGCTGCGGCCGTGGGGGGCGAGCTCTAGACCTAAGGCAGGTTTTGTTGGTGAAAAGTTCGGGACTGGAACAACTCTACATGATGACATGGATTAATGTTGTCACCCTACTCCACAAAACGATTATTGAGACGGAGATCGGTGAATAATATACTTTTTTAAATTAAATTGTTTAAAGAAAATGTAGTCAGGTCCTTGCAGGAGCGATGTCCAGCAACGTACACTCAGGCCGCTGCTCCCCTTTCCCCAACCGTCGACCTCCGAATCCCAACTCGAGGTGGATCGAATGTTATTGATCAACATTCGATCCACAAACCATTCTCGAGCCGCGCGGCTCGCGTGCCACACATCTTTTCCCCTTATCAAACAAAAAACTTCTTACTACTATTATACCCTAATAAATAACAATATACATAGTATCTTTCTAACAAAAGAATTATCATACAACAATACTTATGTACCCATCACAAACTCACCGAAGTGTCTAGGTAACTTCCGTTCTCTTTGACTTCTCCAAATTGGTACTGTTTCATTTCCACAACATCCAGACACTTTTTCATCCATACCACTTGAACACAAATCATCTGATTGTAACATGGAATCATCTCCCCACAAGTATCCATTGGTTTCATCCAAATTCTCGCACTTATTTCCATCTGGAATACAGTTTGCTTTAAACAAACTCAGATGACGCAAATTACGTACCCTCCCATCTTCAAGTTGAACAGCTCCATTCAAAACCGTCACAATTTTCATGGGTCGTGACCACTGGGCATCCCCTTTATGTATCAATCCATAATTCCTTACATGAACATATTGACCAACCACCAGCTTTGGCATAGTTTTTCCACTATTGATTCTCTACAAAACTTTACCTTGGTATTCTTGCACTTTTTTCCTCACCACACCGAAATCATTACCACACAGATTTTATCTTTCCTATTCTTTAGCCACCAAGGAATCAATTTGGAAGATGGTTTCCGACCTCTTAACAATTCAAAGGGTGTTTTGCCAGTGACTGAATGTGGTGTGATCCTGTCGGACAACAACACATTTTGGATGGCCTCCTTCCAGGACAACTTAGCTGCTAAAGCCAATTGTATTGCTTTCTTAATCACCTTGTTAAATCTTTAACCTGACCATTCCCTTCTGAATGATACTCTCACATGTGTTATCCCACAGCTCTTCAGGAATGATTGCATTTTCTCAGAAGTGAGTTGTACCCCATTGTCTGAAACCAAGGTTTCAGAAATACCTTTTCTTGCAAATACATCCTTTAAAAATTCAACAGTAGTTATATTGCTCACCATACAGACTTCTGGCCACTTAGAAAAATAGTCAATTAAAACAATTGCATATGCTTCCTTAGAAGATAAAGTGATGAATGGGCCCATAAAATCTATTGCAACTTTACGCCATGGACCATCAGGTAATTCCACCATTTGTAATGGTACCACTACGGATACAGCTAAGCATGCATTAAAAGAGCTGGATGGGTACTACCAACAAGTAGTTTGTGCAGCTATAGACAGATACATTTTTCCAGGCCAAACAAAATAAGAAAGAAACTATTGAATATTATGTATCTGCCCTTATGAAACTGACAATTGCATGTACATTTGGTCAGTTGCATCAAGAGCTCATTCAAGACCAAATCATCATGCATTCAAATAATGCAAGTGTGAAAGAGAAGCTATGAGTATATGGCGATGCTTCTCTTAATGACATTTTTGCCATTGTTAAGAAAGCTGAAATATCTAAGAGATGTGCCAAAACAGCTTTAAAGAGTGGGAAGGAAGTTGAATTGATTTGTAAAGTGACTGGTGGTGGGAAGAAAATGGGAAACGAGTGAAAAATGTATTGTCTAAACCTGTTCTTGACAAAAACCATGCTGACAAATGCCCTATGCATTTCAGTTATGGAAACAAAGGGCATATGGCAAGGGGTAAGAATTGTCCAGCAATGAAGTCCAAATGTTCCTTTTCTGGGATTGTGGGGCATATTCCTGAAGTATGTAGGAAGAAAGTGGCAATTCTACTGTAAAATGTGTTGTAAATGAGCAGGATTTGGACCCTGTTGAGGATAATGAATCTGAATGTGAAGACTGCATTTTAAGCATTGATGATGCTGAGTTTGAAATTGATAGGGTAAGGAAAAAGAAACTGATGTGTAACATGAAAATTGGTAGTGTTGAGATACTAATTGTAGCTGACTCAGGGTCACCGTACACAATTGTTTGAATGGAAGTCCATAACAATAAATTTGCAAGTGTCTTGGGTGATCATCTAGTGCTTACTGATGTCCATTCTGTCACCTTTTACGGGGGCAGAATTCCTATGCTGGGGTGCAGATCCTTGATGTTTGAATTCAGAGGCAGGAAAGCTTATTGGAAGCTACATGTAGTGGAAAAAGGGCCCTCGTTGTTGGGTTGGATGGCTCAAGGGACATTAGGCATCACATTAGACCCTAACAGTGAGGACCAAGTATTGTTACTGGGTGAACCGGTGATGCCAATGGAAGAAGAACTGCAAAAATAAATTTCCTTAAGTGTTTTCAGGTAAAGTTGGTAAATTGTTGGGATTTATGCACACAATTGTTGTGAAGGAGCAGTACCCTTGAGCTACAAAGGTAGAATCATTCCTTTGAAAGTGAGAGATGCTGTGATGAAAGAGTTAGACAAACTTGAAAGGAATTGTATAATTGAGCACACTGAGAGTGCTGAATGGCTAGCCCCTTTAGTAGTCACCCTTAAACAGAATATTCAAAATAGGTTATGCGTGGATTTGAGGGAGCCTGAACAAGAACATTGTAGTAGACAAGTTTCCACTTTCCAAAATGAATGAGCTTTTAGTGAGAACCAAGGGTCTTCATTGGTTTTCCACTATAGATTTAACTTTTGCGTGCCATCAAATTCTATTGCACCATTCTAGCAAGAAGTTAACATATTTTATAGCGCGCAGTTTGAGTGTTAAAGGTTCATACTTATGCCGTTCAAATTGGCCTCGCCAGCTGCAGTCTTCCAATAATTAATGTACAGGCTGTTTAAAGATCTGGAAAGGAGTTATGTGCTTTCAAGATGGCATACATATTGTGGGAAAGGACAAGAATGAACATGATACAAGGTTGAGACAAGTCTTAGCAAGACTAGCAGCTGAAGGGGTAACTGCTGAGCTTATGAAATGCAAGTTTGCTATAAGATCTGTGATTTGGGGCATGAGGTCGGAAAGGATGGACTATCCCTGAAAAAAGACATTTTGAAGGCAAATAGTACAGCACCTGCTCCTGCATCTAAAGAAGATTTTAGATCTTTCCTACGGCTTGCTGAATTTTATTCCATTTTTGTAGAACATTTTGCAATACAAACTCCTGGGTTACAACAACAATTTAAGGAGAAACAGGAGTTTGTGTGGAGTGAATTGAATAAGGAGGTTGAATTAATCAAACAAAATATCTGTGCATCAGTTCCTTTGCAGGGTTTCTATCATTCAGGCATGCAGTATCCTAACGACTACAGGGATGTGGAATTTAATAAAGTATCTACTTGTCCATGGGACAGGTTTCTTCTTCAATCTACTTGTCCTGTGAAAAAGGTACTTGTCCCTTTGGTGCTATGCAGTGTGACAACAAATTATGGCAGCAATCTCATTATGCAAAAGCTCTGATAATAGCATCTCTGATTATGTCAAGGCTACTACTATAGTAGGGCTTGAATACTTGCAATTTCAATCCCTACTACAGCAAATTCCTTATTTTACCACCTTTCCACAGATCTACATACTAGGGGTGGAGGAAGCAGTAAGCAATAGTTCCAGGGCAGAAATGCATTTGCGTCTGCAAACCTGCTAACTTGCATGTTTTAAGGATTTTCACCACCTCTTCTCTAATCTTTTCCCATACTGAGAAAGGTTGGAAATATACTCCTGCCAATGCAGAAGTAGTTCTTCCTGGGTTGGGTAAAAAGTGGTTGGAGGGAAAGTGAACTTGTAAACGCTCAGTACATTTTCACATGACCAAATCTATAAATGCATATTTGCATGTGATAAAATACAGTTTACACATATTTTTCTATGTGTACGATTTCCTGGTCTACTTCTGTAAAGTTCTTGTGAATTCATGAAAGCCACTAATTCAAAGACATATACCATGGTTGGACTTTTGTGACTTTCTTTAAGAATTGGGCCCCTAATTAGGTCTGGTGTTAACAAAGACATTTTGTTTTTATTAAATTTAGAGAGAGAAATATATCTATTGCCTGGTTTTACTGTGAGTGATTGCATTCTTCTCTTCTACAAGGAGCATATTGGCACACAGAGTAGTTTTGTTCTGTGCTAGGAACTACTGTGGCAATGAGTGGCGTAACAAAACTGGAGGGACCCCCCCCCCCCTGCAAAGAACTTGGAGCCCCCCTCCTTCAGACTCACTCAGGGCAGGTGCTGTGCTGAGGGGGGGCTCCTGGAGGTAGCTGCAGGAACTTTGTTACGTCATTGGTGACAATGTGTGCTTTTTGAGACCAGAAACCTTTTTTTCTTTTTACTAGTGTTTGTTACAATGGTGAGGGCCTGACAGCGCCCACAACAATAAAGTGTTACCAAAGCCATGTTAAAACAAGACACGCATTTACAAAACCAAAAGACTCACAAAAAATGTCAGATAGGTTGGCGTTGCCAGTGCTTGTTTACTTTCATGCTTCCCATAATCTTGTTGAAAATGGTTACACTGATTTTCCATTAGGAATATGTTTTGAAAATACTAGCATGCGTCAAAACATTTTACTAAATGACACTTTATAGAAATAGCACCCAAAATTTCATAGTAGCGAAACTTTTTTTCTACTTGCATTTTTTTCTAAACATTTTATTTTGAAAGCAAAGAATCATCACTCTTGCTTACAAGCTTCTGAAAACATTTGCATCTAATCAGAGAGTATTCTGGGAGCATTATACTTAGCCTTATATTGTTAAACTTTTCAAACATGTGTACACTTTTTTTTTTTTTCGTGGAACCACTGTCAGTAGTTCAGTGTGACCTTAAAATGTTTGTTTATAGCACCACCTTAAGAATAAAGGCTTTTCATTAATGAACCTTACATACAAGTTCAAATAGCATAAACATTTGGGCACACACATTATCTCAAATGCAGACAGTTCCCTTCACTGTACACTGGCAGCCAAAGGGTTTGTGCTGCTGGGGGTTGGGCCTACTTGTCCCAAGGACAAAATAAACACGAAAACTTGTTGCCCTTGACTCCATCAATATGTTCCAAGCATTGGGTGATAGGAATTCAACACCCCTACACTGTTGCTAGTGGCAAGGACCTGGGTGCTGTGCTGACACAAATATCAAGTGGAGGATTGGAAAGTACCGTAGCCTGTGCATCTTGTTCTTTGACCCCAGCTGAGTAATAGAAAAAGAGATGTTGGCTGCAGTCTGGGCTGTGGAAAAGTTTAGACAATACTTATGCTATTCAACATTCACCATAGGGACTGATCACAACCCCCTGGTGATGGTTCTGACGTCTAATGGGGTGGTCAAGGCAACCCCCAGTATTGCTAAAATTACATTGAGGCTGTTGGACTTTGTTTATGATGTGGAATACCTACCTGGCCACAAGAACAAAGTAATAGATTTGAGCCGCTCCCCCTTGCCCTTTAGATGATCATTGTGGTAATGAGTGGGACGAATAAATACCTTACTGAGGATGTAAGCAATGTTATAAAGAGTGAAAATGGGAAAGTAGCTTATGGGGAAAAATTACACCTTGATGGCAGTTAAGGGGTATGTCACAGAGTGCTGGTTGGAAAAAAATAAACTGACAAATGAGTGCAGAAAATTGTGCTGAATTGAAGATGAGTTATCCTTTTAATGATGTAGGGTTTCTCCTGATGAGGGATAGAATTGTACCACCAAAAGGTCTTGGAGAGCGAATTCTTAATATCACCCATGAAGGCCATTTTGGCATAGTCAAGTCAAAAAGAAGAGTAAACATCTCATATCTGTGGCCTGGCATGGATAATGATGCCAAAAGGATGGTATGTATTTGTGTTATATGTGCGAATGCTGATAAATCCTTGACTGTTTTCAGGCCTTCTTTGTGGGAGAACAAGTGCCTGGACAACCCTTAGAATGATTTAGCTGTGGATGTGTTAGGACTTGTTTTGGATTCCTGGGTAGTGCCTCAGTATGTAATAGTCCTATTGGATTTGTACTCAAAATGGCCTGATTTTGAAATTTGTGAAAAGGTAGACCTCCATCCTAATTTAATTTTTGTCTTGGATATTTTTGAAAGAGTGCGTTCCCAGAGCAGTCTTAAGTGACAATGGTCCTCAGTTTGTTTCTGATAAATGGAAGTTTTTTTTGGCTAGGAATGGCATTAGGGAGAAACACATCCCTGTTTATCACCCAGCTGGGAATAGAGCTGTAGAACGGTTCAAACCGGGTTATCACGTGCTCTGTGCAAGCTGCCATCAATGTTAGGATACATTGGGAAAATGAATTGGCAAATATGGTAAGGACTTACAAAATCACTCCTACCTTGACAGGATAGAGTCCCTTTAGAATACTCGGGGGAAGAGAACCATGCAGTATACAGGACCTGTGTGGGACTGCCTCATCTCCATATCACAGACTTTGACAGTGGTCACACTTTTGCTGTGCCAGAAATGTAGCGATAGAGCCATTGGTCCAAACATCACAGCCATCTGCACGAAAGTGACTCTACATATAATTTATGGAATGATAGAGATGAAGAAACAAGTGGTTGAAAAACTAGGTAAACTGTTTATAAACTGTGTCTAGTGAACATTTGATGTAAGATCCTCAACACCATATTCCAGATTTGCAACAACATCATCAATCTTTTGAACTACTTTTGCAACTAGCTTACTTCCAAACAGATTACAGTGAAGTTCATAATCAAGAAGGAACTCTTCAGGTAACAAGCATACATTAGCACAACCCTACTTAATCTCGACCTTGAATGAACAGGAATTTTCAGTATTTTTAAATGTTACTAAGATTAACAGAACACAAGAAGTTAAACATTCTCAAAAAAAGAATCAACTTAAGATCAAAATTGATCAAATATTGAAACAGAAATTCCCAGCCTACTTATTATTCTCATGTACTACAAAATGCAAAGCATATATACACTTCAGAATAAATCTGTTAACTAAGAAACTGTTTCTCAGGTTCTGTCTCCTTTACAACCATCTGTTGCTATTTGAAGGGCCCTGCGGCAGAAGCAGTGAAAGGGATACTTCTGCTGACTATGCCTTTCTCACATGGAAATTATTGAACATATACGATGTATTTTTAATGCTAACAGAATTAGGAGAATTTAAAAAAACGCTGCTCTGTGTTTTAAAGGATAGACAGAAAGGTTGTACTATGAAATTCATATCCATTACTGAGAATCTATTAAAATCTCTAAATCAACAAAATTACATTTCATTGAGTATTTGTTACAGTAATTTATAATCAGGCGGGGTTAGACGAGATAAGAAAATACTGCCATCATTTTCTTGATCGTAACATGGTTTTATATTCCAAAAAATGGATTGGGAAATGAAATTGGTTTTATAGGTGTTAGTACGATTGTCAATTTCTTGGGTGATTTCATCTTTGTATTTTGTCCTTATTATTGTGTAGAGATTGTTTTTAAAAAAAAAACTGATATAATAAAGAATATAATTTATTCAACAATGCCTGAGGATATATTACTCGCTTTGTTACTTTACGGAAGGACTTTTATTTCCTGTTCCCTCCTTCAGAACGTGACCCGTATGATCCTCTACATATCTTTCAAACGCAGATGCATATTTTGGTTTTATTAGTTTGTGTGGCATATTTCTCATTTACATATTTAACTTTTTTGAGAGTCTCCAAAAAAGAATATTTTATGCAACATTATCCTCCAGTTTATTAATTCCTTAAGGTAAGAATCTGAATCCTATATATTAGAGACCCCGCCAAGCTTTTTGCAATTTTGTGAATTTACCAAGGTGCAGTTTATGAACGAATGCCGCTATTAAGCACAAAAGTGTTCCTTCCTTGTTTTATTGCTTACTGCCTGTGGTCTCCAAGTACTGCATGCTCTGCGTGATGGAAAGACAGCAGAACAACATGTCTGTTTGCTGTTTTCCTACAATCCCAAGATCTAAATAATATTACATGGCCTTCTGCTCTGCCTCCTCCTCCTTCCTATTACTGTAGTTTCTTCGGGGAGTGGAGAGGGCATAGAAACCAGGCCCTTATGAATATTTTAATCCAGCATATCTTTAAGAACAGGACAAGCTTTTCACCTGTTGTGAGCTCTGCTATATTTCAGCTTAATTTTCCTAATCCTCACTTCACCCATCCCTTTGCCCACTCATTGACCTGCCAAACCAGATTAAAGAGAGCCACTTTGGGGGAGGTCAGGTGTATAGGTGGGTGAGCCAACAAATAAACAGAGAATGCGCCAAGGGTCAGCCCTGGCTCCAGGAGCCCATGTACGAGCCAAGCCCAGAGAATATTTAGCAAGTGAGTCATGCAACAAAGATTGTTAGAATATGATAAGGTGTCTTCAAAATGTAGACACGTTTCACCATAGTGCATTAAATTATATAACCGCATTGAGAGGTATTTTATTAAATGTGAGTATGTTTAAACCTGAACAGAGAAACATAACATTGCTAACTAGGCCTTAATGACAATGCTATTAGTAGACAGAGAGCAGGGCCATAGGATTTACGTGACAGGGACCACCAAATTATGGGGCAGAGTTTAGTAAATTATAAGTCAAATTATGCAGCATAATGCACATTTCATTATTTTTTAAATATTTTTTTTCACATAGTAATACAAAGATTGTACCTTACTAGTACCAATTTAACAAACATAACCAGAAATAAGCATCTGAAAGATGACCAGTTAACCTGTGTGAGGGGCCCTCCACTGCGTGCGAACACATGTAGCCCGATTCTTGGTAACTTTTGATCTGTTTGAGCTAAAACAATTTATGTTGCCAAAATATGCAGACAGTGCAGCAGATGATGGATTATGTGGCAAATGAGGCAAATCCATAATTATGTGAAAAAAGCTGCAGAATCATACAATTACAGTGGCCCTGTCTACGAGGCAAGTCAGTTGTCATGTGTACCCTTTATGTGGCATAGATCTCTTGGAGCAACACTACATACTATTAAATAAAACGTAAGATAGGTTTGCGTTCAGTGCACATCCTGAACTCGCGTACTCTTATGTGGTAATGAACGAAAGGGAGGCTCAGTGAAAAATGTGCCTAATCTCACACAATTTGGTCAAGCAGGGAAGGCGGGATTGGTCCCAGGTTTTCCAGTTTCAGGCTGTGCAAACCGGCCACTAAATGGGTACCTCAGTTAAACATCAAAATGATTTGCCTTTAAGTCTTGGAGCAGAAGTTTAGTGGGTGACGGGCAGAATTCAGTTTGCATAGCGCAAAAAATTGTCCAAGGACCTAAGAGTGTTTCACAGCATCCAGCTTACCTAATTTCTTTTTTTTTTGTTCAACTTTCTTTATTAGGTTTTTATGCAAGGCATTGAGACAAACAAATACAGTACTCTCAACGAGCTTTGAGGTAATTCATCTTCAGTATGCTAGTAGCAGTTACAGTTGCTTATAAAAATAAAAAAAACATTCACGTCAATCGAGATATTGTTTACACATTATTGTGAGGTGCAAGCTGCTCAATGCTTAATAATCCTGACCCCCCCCGCCCCCCAAAAAAAGGAACTAGAACTAAAGGTAGATGAGTGATTGTTGGACGTAGGGTACCTTATGCACATGTGACTTGTATGATGAGGGCTGGGACAGTAGTGTATGGTAGTAGCATTTCTGTGGGGTACTTAGAACTGAAAGGGGCAGAGAGCCCTTCTACGAGTGGGACAGGTGGTAAGGGGGAGCCCCTCAGATAGAAACTGGACCAGAGGTCCCCCATCAGTATTCACATTTTTTAAAGTTGTATGTCTGCCATCCATTCCATTGTTTAAGCTTGCTGTAACCTGGCATGTCATTGGAAGAAGGATGGTGCCATTGGCTTCTTCCAGTCTGTTGCTAGGGCCGTTTTTGCTTCTCCTGGACAAAGCCATAAGATGAAGCGGTCGCTTGAGGTTTGTTGTTTCAGAGCTTCATCCCTTAAACCCAGAAGGGCAAAGCCTGGTCTAGAAGGTGGAGGGTTATCCAGTATAGTTTTTATTTGTGCTAAGATTTTGGTCCAGATAGGGCGGATAGTAGGGCAGTCCCACCAAAAATGGCAAAAGTCACTGAGTAGACCACATCTCCGCCAACAAAGGTTAGATTAAGTGAGAAATATTGTTTTGAGTTTTGTAGGATAAAGATAACAATCATATAACATTTTATAGTGTGCTTTGCGCACCCCAGGGAGTGGTTAAAATGGGGAATATCATTCCATAATTTCTGCCATTGCTTATCCGAAATTGGGATACCAAGTGTGGTGTCCCAAAACTACATGTGGCGTGGAGTATAGGGTGGGACTGCCGTAAGCAAATGACTATAGAGGAATTATATGGAGCCCTTTGTATTTCCAGACTGGTGTACAGGTTTTTCCACTGGGGTGAGATCTCTGGTTGCCACTAGGTGCATGTCAGGTTGAAGGGCCCAGTGTATTCATTGGGCATGGTGATATCTCTCAGTGGCGGGTAGCCCAAAGTTTCTCTGGCAGTGTTCAAAAGTGAGAAAATTCCAGTCATGAAATAGATCTGTCAGCATCAGGCAGCCTCCCTCCATCCATAAGTCGAACTGTCCTGGTGTTAGCGCAGGAAGATATGCTGGGTTAAAATGGATTGGTTTTTATGGGGAGAGGAATGTGGTCCAGCCACCTGTCATGGTTACCGAGTCCCACACAGTAAGAGTTGTTTTATTGGGTGTGCTTAGGTACACATTAGGGGGTCAGTTGTGTTTTGGTTTCCACAGAACAACACTAATTTATCGCCCAGGCACTGCCCTGTCCATTTGGAGCCAGTGCTTATTGGACTCCCTTTAGGACCATTCAGTTCTGACCCTCAAGTACTCTGCTTTATAGCAAGAGGATGTCAGGTAATGCCACCCATCCCTCTTCTTTCGTCTTCTAAGCTGTTTGTAGGGAAGATGGGCTCTCCTTCTTTTTTTTTTTCCTCAAATGAAGTGTATTACCAAGGAACCGAGCTCTGAAAATAATTCTCAGTCTGCTTCAACTGGGAGACCTTGAAAGAGATATTAAACCTGCCATTCTGACTGCATTAATGTGGCCCTGCCCTGTTAGGTACAGAGGTGCCCACTGTCAAAAATCCATTTTAAGTTGGCAGATAAGTGGGGGTGAAATTTGCATGGTAATGGTCTGAGACTTTGGGTGTAATCTTAATCTCCATTTAGGTTATGTCTTTCTTGGTCCACTAAAAGGAGGTTGTTTGAACCAAAGTTTTCATTTGAGCTGTGGGTAATGTTAGGTTTAGTAGGAAGGGTTTATGAAGGTTTATGTAGTATCCAGCTGCTGCTTCATAATGTGTGAGTTCCTGTTGTAAAGCAGACAGCGATATAGTTGGGGGGTAAGGGAGAACAAGATATTGTATGCATAAAGTGAAAGTTTATGGTTAGTGGGGCCAAAGGGAATGCCTCTGATTGTTGGTGTTTCTCTAAAGCATGCTGCTAGGAGTTCTATACTAATAATGAGTATAGTAAATGTGAAAAGGGACATCCCCCCCCCCGATGTAAGGGGAAGATGTCAGAGCCCACCCCATTCATCACTACCCAAGAGCTGGGATTTGCATAGTTCGCCCGGAGCATGGCAATAAAACGTTAATCAAAGCCAAATTTACAGAGAGGTGGAAAAGGAAGGACCATCCACCCAGTCAAAGGCTTTCTCTGTGTCTAAAGTCAACAGGATTGTAGGGATCTGTTTTTTGATGGCTTTTTCGACCATGTGGATCACCCTCCTTAACTTGTTGTGCATCTGTTACCCGTGAATGAAGCCAGACTAGACCAGATGTATTATGTCTGGCATGATGCTTTCTAGTCTTGTCGCCAATATTCTGGTATGCAGTTTGGCATTGAGATTCAAGACAGCAGTAAGCCTATAGGAGACACAGTTATGTGGATCCTTCTCCGGTTTGGAGATAACTATGAGCAAGGCCTCGCCCATGGAGGGAGGGACCATTTCCGTTGATTTGATGGAATTGAATAAACGTGTTAGATGTGGTGTTCGGCGCTAAAAGTTTTATAGAAGTGGGCTGTGAACCCATCGGTCCTAGGAGATTTGTGAAGCTTAAGAGCCTTAATTGCGCACTGCACTTCTTCATCAGTAATTTGACAGCACAGGTTTTCATTATGGTCCGGTGAAACCTGGCATAAGTCAATTTCCTTCAAATAAACAAATTGAGTCCCTTCACTGGGTGTCTCACCCGTATAAAGGTTTTTTTTTAAAGTGGGAAAAGCCTTTGCTTTCTTGTGTACAGAAGTGATCATCGTGCTGTTTGTGTGTTAATGTGGCCAGTATACTAATTTTCATGTTTATCCCTTAGTTGTCGAGCTAGATGGTTGCCAATTTTGTTTCCTTTTATCATTGGTCCTGTGCTTGAGCCTGACTAAAGCGAACTCCTCTCTATTTGTGCAAATTGCATTCAGTTTTTTTCCGTAGTGCTGCAACTTTCCTCTTTATTTGTAGAGTTGGATTGTCTTTGTGGACCCTTTATGCTGAGTGGATTTCGGCTTCCAGGAGCAGCCTTTCTTAGGCCTTTTGTTTATTTTGTGTTGCTAATAGAGAAATACACTTCCCCCATAATAGAGAATTAAAGGCATCTCAAGTAGTAGCGTGGGTAGTGTCTTTTGGATGGTAGAGGTGAAAAAAATCTCTGATTGTTTTATGCATATCGTCTCTAAAGAGGCGGTCCCTAGTTAGGGAATTCGGGAAAAACCATTGTCATAGTTTAGGTGTAGGGGCTGTCCAATCCAGGACTATCTTGATCGGGGCATGATCAGATAGGGCGATAGGGTGGAATGTGGCCAACCTAACTGCATGTTCTAGGGATTGGATAAGAAATGTGTAGTCCAGCTGTGTGAAAAAGAGTGATGAGAATGTGAGAAAAAGGTATAGTTGCGTGCGGTAGGGTGGCTTGACTTCCAAGTGTCCACCAGGCCTATAGAGTGTACCTCCTGTTTTAAGGCCCCTGTGCAGGACAGTTGCGTGTGGGTAGTATCAAGAGCAGACTCCCAAACAAGGTTGAAGTCGCCCATCAAGACTATCTCCCCTTCTGCAACCCCCCCCCCCTAATAGGGTGAAAAATAAATGGAGAAATGTGGCCTGTGCGGATTTCGAAGCATAGAGTGATTCAGTTGTGTATAACCTACCATGGAGGTTCCCGTTAATCATCACCATCCTCCCTTCTTTATCTGTATTAGTACCTAGCAAATGAAAGTTGAGAGAGGAGTGGACGAGCAGGGCGACCCCATTGTGTTTGATTGTTGCTGAAGAACAGTAGATCTGGGGTTAGGAATTATGACAAAGCCTGTGCTCGTCGGCACATTTTAAATGAGTGTCTTGCAGGGCTAATAGGTCATATCTTTTGTCAAGGAAATATTTCCACATTTTATTTCTTTTAGAAGGTGAGTTAAGCCCCTTTGTATTCCAGGTTAGTGTAGTCAATACCAGCAATAAGGTTGATAGCAGCTTCTTGTGGGACCTTTTGTACATCGCCCCATCTATCAGAAGTACCACCTCCGTCTAGAATCAGTTCCTCAGACCCCCTCACCCCATACATCACACATGGTTCACTCATGGAATAATAAACAGTATAACATAAACAATGAGGAGCTTAGGTCCCCAACAAGAAGCACAAGAGATAAGTATTAATAATTCATATTCCACATGTGGCATTCATATTTACTTAGCCTAAAAATCGAGGTGAGCTTGCGATAGTAAGGTGGTGTTACATTATAACCCCCTGGCAGCATCAAGTGTCTCGAGAAACAATGAGGCCCCTCATGTGCCTAGCTTAGGGTGACAAATGCGCAGTATCAGAAATCCACCCAATGTGGCCTACTGTACAGATGATCAGCGGGGGTAAGTTAAAGCATTCAAAACAGGGACTCAAGTAGGTATTGTGCAGAAGAGGGTAACCAGAGACTCTCAGATGGGATGTCAGATACCCCCAGTGCCTAACGCTTTCCCTGGCCTCTGGGTTGTCCCTGAGGGAGCTATTGTCCCTGATTCAAGTTAGCTTCGGTGTGGGAAGCTTGGCTGTCCGTCCTCCTCCTGGAGAGGTTCCGCTCGGGATTTGGTACATCCAATAGCTCTGCCGCACAGAGCAGTAAGTGGTATGCTTTATTCTTGAATGTAAAGGCAAGGCCAAAAGGCTAAGTCCATCTGTAGTGAGTGTCCCTGTGGTGCAGTTTATGAGTCACTGGCTTAAACTGCAATCAATGAGAGAGAGTTGTTGGAGCAACATCCTGGTACAGTGAGCAGGAGAAGCCTTGGAAGGATACCTCTTCCACTTTCCTTGCTGCTTGCAGGATAGCGTCCTTGACCTTAAAAGAATGAAGTTTGGCTAGTACATCTCTGGGGTGTTTCCCCCTTCCATTGGAGTTGTGGGCCCACTTGGTGGACAATATCCAGTCTAATTTTTGGACTTTCTGCGCCTAAAAGTTCTGAAAACAAGCTGGCGACTAAGGCCTCCAGGTCTGGACCTTCTGCGCCTTCCTCTAGGTTTCGAAGGCAAATGTTATCACACCTAGATTGGTTTTCCTGGTCTTCACACTTCAGAAGAGTGGCTTGGAGATGGTCCTTGAGATCTTTTGAGGAGGCTTCAAAATGGCGCACTCTCTGTTCCAGTGTCTGTCAGGTAGTGTCCAGATCTTGTGTCTGAGCTCCAATAGAGTCCACATCTTGTTGTGTGGTGATAAGTTTGGAAGTAAGATCCGACCAGAGGGTCTCTAGGGCGGTAGCAAGGTCTGTCTAAATCTCCTTCTGTAGCCCTTTTTAGGTTGAGCCTATGCAGCGCACAAGCGCTGTCTCTCGACATGTTGTAATCAACCTCTCTGGGCTTTAACCATGCCAATCTCACACCCATCACTTTTATTCATTCATTGGCCTGCCTTTCAAAATTCCTTTGATTTCGTAGCAAAATGCTTCACGTTTGTCCCACCTGGAGGCTGGAGGCTGTTGTATTACCACCTTGCAGACCCTGTTACATGGATGATTGTACGATCAGCCGTATAGCTTAGTGTGGCGCACTATTTTTTTCCTTTGCCTCAACACTTCGCTATGTTGTTTCTTCCTCTTCTTTGTTTTGGGTATGCTGTTGTTTCTTTGTGATGTCTGAGCACTTTACATGATGACGTGAAGTTTCATATAGTGCAAACTCAATCAGAAGAGTGCTTTACATACGTATATAGCGCAAACTCGAACTGAAGAAAGCTTTACCCCACTACGTGAAATTACATATAGTGTGACCTCCTACTTATTTTTATTTTCAAACAACATGTTGCTCTTGTCTCCCCTCCCTCAGAACCTGAATGAACTGCGTAAAACGTTTATCAAAATGGGCGCAGCGCTTCATTTTTCAGCACAGTGCCCGAAACTCATTGGGGATGTGTTGAGTTAAGCATTACTAGATGCAATACCTTATGCGGCCAAAAGAGGTCTACAAGGCACCTACAGGCAGCCTGTGGTGCTGCAGTCTTTCCCTGCCTGTAATATGCAGGCTTTGTTGCTGCCTCCATATTACAGGTATAAAAACATTAACATAATCATGTTGTTCCTACTTACATTTCATATGCTTTACATAATCTTGCATTCTCTATCAGTTTTTGCTTTCACCAGGGTGTTTTTTACATGAGGACGTGGTCTACATCACTACACAAACTTTCGTATAGCCGGACCTCTAACTTATTTATTTTTTCAAACCGCATGTTGCTTCTGGCTCCCAAAGTTTAAAAAAAAAAATGCAATTTCAATGCCAATACCTATCACTTTCACAAATGAACCGCAAATGCTTGTTTAAAATCTTATAGAAAGGTAAGAAGTTCTTCCTTTGTCAGGACCATGCAGTAGTCTGTTGTCATCAATGGATGTGGGGTGCGTACTTCCACTGATTGAAAGTTGCTGAGCACCCTATTTGCTTGGGATTTTTGGGGCGACTTGTAGATAACCGTTGTTCCAGGAGGTCCATATGTGATATGTGGTTTCAGACACTTCGCCACTAATATCCGTTTGCACAAAGGCTGCCACCACCCTCGCAACCCTGTCGCCGTGTTCGTAGTTATGCGTATTCTTCTGCAGCAGTGCCATCATTAGTAAAGCACCTTGAAGATGATGGGGGATGTTCTTAAGTTGCAGCTCCCCCACCCCCATTTTATGTAAGCAGCGAGCAGAGGGGGACCAAGGACACCAGGGTTCTGGGTGGGTTAGTTATCCCTCAACGAGATTGCACCCCTTTGGTCTCACCCCCTAAGCTATGCTCCACTGTATCCGATCAGGGGCACCAACTTTTGTAGAGGAGGTAGTGTTGGCAACTGCTGCTCCCTGTATACGTTTGCACAGCGATGGGCTAAGCGGAGCAAGTGAGCTTGTTACTGCGCAGAAGTTGTTTGGGGGTGAGTGATACTCACAGGGTTTAAAGTAGATTTCCTTTGAGAAGGGGAACACCAGGGTGCATCACAAGGTCAGGTGGGATGATTTTTTTTTTCCTGCCCCAAATCGGTGGTCCTCCGGGCGATGTGGCAGTGGGTGGGCCTGGTTATGGCTGTGGGTTGTGAATTGAGTGCGTACCGGCGCGCACAGGCCGGAGTGTGCAGGCATCGAGGTGCGGGTTGATGTGGCAGGTAATGGCAGTTCCCTACAGCCTGACAGGCTGGCGGCGCTTTCCAAACTTGTCAGGCAGTGCCCCTGGTGAGAGTCAGAGAAGGGGCCTGACTATGGGGAGTGTAGCGTCCTGAATCCATCCTCATTCGTGCTGGATAGTCACTCGGGGCATGTGCACAGCCTTCTCTTATGGCACCCTCTGCAGCCTCCAAGCTCCATGGCACTTGGAGAGGGCAGCTTGACAGCTCCCCCTCTGCCCCCTGAATCCAGGTCACTTCGGTGACATGGGGGACCGACAGGGGTGATTCAGGGCCCCCGATTACTTCGAACACTCTGTGAACGCCGTGGAGTTCATATGGATCACATTTGTGTGGCCATGCCCTCTAGATTTCTATTTATTCAGCACAAGTACATTTGACTAGATTCACAAGATGCTGAGCTGGGGCGGGAATTTAAATCTGGTTCCCCATGTTACATAGGGGGTTGCTGTAGTCACTGGCAACATCACCTCCTGTTAAAGTTCAGCTCATTTTGGGCTTGAGGTTATAGGAGGTCCTCAAGACAAACCAGAGTCAAGCATCTGCGTAAGCTTTCAGTGGCTTGCACACCCCTAGGCAGGTGTCCCTTCAGCTGCTGCGGCTGTGGGAGAAGATGGTGAGTATGATTAACGACAAAGTGTGGAAGTTTTGCTTTCTATTCCAGTATGTAAATGTATTCACTTTATCTATTCCTTTCTTGTCATTGGTGGGCAGTTTGCAGCTGTTTTATAAAAATAAAAAAATAAAAAATGCTATTGCTTCATCCTCACTTATTGGCCTTGCTGCCTCTTTGATGAGGAGATGGTTCGATGTTTCCTCTGACTTTCAGCAGTAATCTCTGTGTACAGGGGTACATAGCTTTGCCCCCCTTGTCTGCTTTGAAGGGCAGAGGAGCAAAACCTGACTACAGGGAATAAGGGCATGATGTGCGGGCCTTTGGAAGCTGGGCTACTCTGTTCATGCAGAGAGTGGCAGGGTAGGGTTAGGGCTTCACTGTACATGCTCATTCTCTTGATGGAAACCAGCCCGAACAGCTGATAGGCCCTCAACCTTTTCCTCTGTGTGAATTTGAGCTGCAGAGGCAGCTTGGGCATAATGCACCTCTGGCTTCATGTGCATGTAACCTACCTACAGCTCATATGTTCCACCCCTATTAAAAGGAACCACTTGACAAATGTACTTGCTACACACACAGAACCTGAAGTCAACTTTTCTCGCTTCCATTGAGACAGATTGTTTGCTGGGTAATTGGTAGTCATGGTTACCTGTAGTGTATCGAACTGGTGTAAGTGTATAGAATGATTTCCTTGAGAGCATGAGACTAATCCCAGCAACCACTGGAATAACCACTAACTTTTGAATCCTGAGTATGTGCTACTCATCCTGAAGCTCTTCAATTCATTGAGAGGGGCCATTAAGCACTACATAACTACAATTACAATACAATAACATTTCAGCCATCATTCCTTTTTCCTCTTATCGATTCCACTTAATAGTCTGAAACTCACACCACTCCTTTATATAGGATCCTTTTTCAACCATTTTACACCTCAAGAGGTCATAGCCCATACTGGTACCCCAAAATAGTGTTAGTGTAAGAGGGAGTCCTTTGGTGTGGTGATTAGGACAGCATACCTCATGGGTTTTTCCTTCAGATTCCCTTGCTATTTGGACATAACTAAGGTGTCACAAAAATGCAGCAAAAACGCATTAGTGTGCTGCAATATTTCCTAAACCATGCCGCAGTATCCTGGGGGGAGGGGGGTCTGATATAATATTGGCTGTGCTCTTCTATAATTCTGCTCATTATTTTAGTAACCAGGCCCTCAAAAGAAACCCTGTTTTCAAATACCCTTTACTACAGTACCTTGAAATGATTCAGTTTGCTAGCAACACTTTAACAAAAAATGGAAGTACAGCTATTGTCAGACTGACTATTGTCAGACTGACTCACCAGTCCCTTTAGTCGAATAGAGCTGGAGCCCTTGTGCCAGTGACCAAAATTATGTTTTGAATTGAGTATTTTACTAGCGTTCAGTCTTCTCCAGTGGTGGTGGGGGCTGTGTCAGTTGAGAGTTCTGCAAGTGTGGCTAGCCCATGCAGGAGCTCTTGGTGTAGAGTTCTTCCCAAAATAAAAAGCGTGGGTACAGACAAAAGCTTTTCCGAAGCCCAATGAAATGTCTTGTTTTCTGGAGGCAAGTCCTTACTACAGTCAGTGTTTGGTGATCTTAGTACTTAGTTTGCGGTAGTTTTCAGGCAAATTGCTTTTTACAATTCTTCTCCTTTACTTCTGCCACCCACCTTTCCCTTTTCTGTCCCCTTCCTTCTCATCTACCAGCCAGATGGCTATGACTGAATACCTGCAGTAAACTATTGTTCCTTTGTCTTTTGTTTTGTTCAAGGCAGACTACTGAATCCACAAGGCTACTGTATTGTGTCACCTCCATTCCTTTCCTCTAATACTACTTTTTCATCTCCCTGATCTGTTCTATTTAAGGAAATGTTTAGAGGCATAAAGCACAATACAGATAAGAATGTAAAGTTATGTTTCAAATTGAGCATATTGTATATTTAATTATTATTTACCATAGAAGTTTTGTAACATGCTAGTAAGTCACGCTGCAGTTATTTCAGAGCTCCAGTTATATTGATCAGTGTCAATGGTGTAAGCACAGTCCCTTGGGAACTGAGACCCAAAAATTGTTGTCTGTCATTTCTGTGAAACAAGAAGGGAAATAGGGCAAATTAGTAGGGGCTAGCGAGTGGGCCAGACGATTGAAACATGATCTCTCACAACTAGAATCTGTATGGGAACAGACTTGGATGTCCAATTCAGCCTTCTTCTATCATTGCAAAGCACATAGTGTTGGTCTAACAGAATTACAGCGAATAAAGGTACCTAGTCAGGTAATTCAGTATGGAAATTTTATTTGGAGGTCATCTTCCTTTTGGTTCATCTTATCAACATATATTCATGCAGTGTAATCTGGTCTACACATGCATCTTTTTTTTTTCTTTACTCATTGGTACAGGCAATGTACTTAATGTCAGTTTACATTGATTCCAGATTATTTGAAAGCATCTTGGAACTGTTCTGTCATAAAGACATTTATTGGAGGCGGTCTGGTTCTGATTTTAGTGCAGAGTTGAGATAATTCCAGAGTTTTTGTCCTTGGACTCCCAGTGCTTTTTCTTTGTGCTTCAGCCATATCCATGATCATGTGAGAATTTGATGATCTGGTTGGAAAATTGGGGGTTGGCAGTTTTTTTAACTACAAGTGGTCCATAATCCAATATCCCTTATGCATATTTTAAGATTTTAAATATGATTCTGGCTTCCTCTGGAAGCCACTTGAGGGCTAGACTAGATTCCAGTTTTCTTCAGTTGATTGTTGAAGCTGCTTGAATTTGATTAAACCCATTGAAATATTTTGTTGAGATTTTTCGGTATGTAGTTATGCTGCACTAATGCAACCGTGCCATCACCACAGAGCTGCTTAATTCAGTGGTAATTCTGTGCTTTGATTGGTTTGTTGGAAAGATAGGACTTTCCTTATCTACAAGACTTGTCAGCATTTTTGACACCTTGGCAATTCGTGTTTCAAAGGAAATGTCGGTGTTGCTGAAGCCTGAATTTTACCTTTTATCTTGGGTCTGGAGCTGGGTCTAAAGTCTGAGAACAAATAAAGGGAAGAGTTCTATCCTTCATGCCACCTATTGACAACATTTCGGTTTCAGCACTACTAGAGAAACAGTCTCTTCATCAAAAGTAAATGTTACTAAGGCCTTCTTGTGCTTGTTACTTAATCCATTTTTAGTATTGTCAGTGCACAAATGAAATTTGAGGCTATTATTCTCAATTACCTGCACCAGTAGACACAGGTACATTTTGAACAATAGTGTGTGCAGCATAGAACTCTGTGGGATGCTAACAAGTCAATTTACACAAGATTTCAAATGTGTTAACGGTGCGCCTGAAGGAATGGTTGGGTTGACTGCAGGGTTGTACTTGATTTTCCTTCCTGCTTCTTCAGCCTCTTGATTACTAGATTGTGAATGATTGTTCCAGTAAGACCTGATTGTCTTCATCCAGTGCAATCAGCAAGTATTCTGTTTTGGTGGCAAAGAGTAGGAGTAAGAGGCAACAAGCAGGATTTGGGCCAATTGACCTTAAGCCCAGATACAACGCCGAAGTCATCCAGTAAACGCATCAAGTTCATGAGGGAGGTTTTGACCTCGTAAGAAGACCAGGGCATTGCCCACTTATAATGACCCAGTGTGATGGATATCTAACTCTGGGATCCTCCAAGCCTATGCTCACAGACACAGGTGGCAGGCCAGTGGCTCCATTGCCATTACAAAAAGCAACTGTGACAACTAGCATCCTTGTTGAATGCCAATAAGATGTCATAGCTTGGAGCACCTAAAGCTTTTTCAGTATGGAGGGATACAGCTACTCTGCCATGTGCCTCCAGCATGGTACCATTGATGAGCCGCAGCAGTTGCCTTATATTAAGAAAGGTGCTACGCCAAAGTATGAATCCCGATTGATCAGCATGCACCGAGGTACTTACTATAGGGAGCAGTCTGTTTGCTACCACCTTCCCTAAGACTTTAAAGTCAAGTTTGAGGACAGATAACAGGTGGTATGTCCAAAGGGTCCCCTCCAGGTCTGGGGAGGACCACAATGAGTGCCTCGCGCAGAGAACCTGGGTGCTGGCCAGTTGACTCTGTCAAACACGTCTAGTAGATGCTGGGGAATCAGAGCTGAAAAAGTAGCATAGTACTTGTTGGGTAACCCACCTGTGGACAGTTTGGGATATAGCTGCTTTGATCTCCTCAAACTAGATTGGCTTGTCTAGATCGTCCCTCTGAAGCGGGGACTGACTGGGCAACATTAACCCGTACAAAAATCCTGTGTGAAGAAGCAGGGACACCACCAGAAGCATACAGTGTTATAATCGCCCTGAAATGCATCATTGATACCAGCCTCCTTGGTTACCTATGAGCCATTGTCACAGTGAATGGCATCAAGCAGAGTGCGCTGTTGGTCCTCCTTGACCAGCCCCGCTAAAAATTTGCCCGAGCGATCACCCTCAGCATGCAACATGGTCAGACAGCACTTATAATTGTGTCGTCCAAAACGTGTTTCCGCCTCCCTATACTGCTGACAAAGCTGCTGAAGATGCTCAACCCCTGTCGTGCAAGTTGCTGCTTCCATCTCCAAAGGGTGCTGCTACCTTCCGAGTATCCTTAATTAGTTCTGCAGTACGTGGCAGCCCCCGCCCCATGTGGCAGCCATACAGTGACCCCGCACAACCACCTGGTGCACATTCTACTCCAGAGCCCTGGACGGAGTGGACCCATTGTTTTGTTCGTAACATTGCATGGCGCATGTCAAGAGATCATTCCCCAATGGGGAATCAAGCAGCACGTCAGTCTGTAAGCGCCAGGTGGGAATTCTTGGGCGTGCTCTGCCCCATTGAAGCACTACCTGCAGCGGGCAAAGATCCAATAGTGTGGTTAAGTATGCTGATCGGAGAATCTGCAACCCCAGCCTATCAGTCCACAGGATTGCATCCAATCGAGTGTAGATATCGCGAACCACTGAATAAAATGAATATTCGTGGTCTACCGGATGACCCTTGTGCCACTTGACATGCAATCGCCTGTGGGTCGCCCAACTATGGAAGTGTTGCGTTGTCCTGATACATGTCACATTGCAAAAAGGAAGCAAAAGAACGGTCCCAGTCCACATCTGGCACACAATTGAAGTCCCCTCTCCCCCCAAAGGGCGAGTGCATGGGGATCCTGGAAAAGTGCAGGACTACATGTCTCAAAGAAATCTGACTGGTTGAAGTTAAGAACGTGTATCACACAGTCGATAATTAAGCCCCATCTAAGGGTCCCTCCGTTATCACATACCGACTCTCATGTCAGCACTTTGGTTATCTACCACTTAGGGGGCCCCAAGAGCAATCCATATAAGTACCCTCCCCCAAGCCCCCCTCCCCAGCACATGCAGACAAGGACGTGCCATAAATGTCTCCCTGCCATTTCTCACAGACCTTGTGGAGTTCTGTAGCGGTGAGTTTCATGTAACATGGCGATATGCC
Organism: Pleurodeles waltl; assembly: GCF_031143425.1. Classification (NCBI taxonomy): domain Eukaryota; kingdom Metazoa; phylum Chordata; class Amphibia; order Caudata; family Salamandridae; genus Pleurodeles; species Pleurodeles waltl. The sequence goes on from NC_090441.1 coordinate 10,666,283, forward strand.
ATTTAAAGTTCAATTCCCAGAGATGTTGCTTGACCCTGACATAGGATCCACAGAGACATTGCACCTCTGCTGGGAAGTCCAGATACTCTATGATCTAAGCATTATGGTTCTTCTCAGGGGCCCTTCACCCAAAACTGCTGGTGCACCTTGTCACAGTCCCGAAAATTATGAAGCTGAGCAATGATGGGCAGTGGTAGGACTCCCAAAAGGGGCAGCCTGCCAGGTATCTAATGAGCTTTCTCCGGCAAGAAGGATTTCGGTACTTTGTCAGCCCGATCTGTGTCTATCAGCCATGTTTCAATGAAGAGCTCCTCATTGGGCCCTCTGACCATTTGGGAAATCTCAGCAGGTGGACATTGTTGCGCCAAGAGTGCCCCTCAATGTCTTCTGCTCTGCCACACAAAGGCCATCTCCGCGCTTAGTAATTTTCTTTTGCACCTGCTGCTTGTGTACTGTAGGTCTCAGGGTGGTCAGGGAAGTCTCTGTCTCATCCACCCGATCATCTAGCTTAGGGTGATCTACCTTGAGCAGATTCACATCTAGGAAGACAGTGTCCATGTTGGTCTCCAACAATGTTTTAGTGTCCAGGATTGCTTGAAGTACTTGTTCAAACTGAGTGGAATAGGCATGAATGATGACCGCAAGGTGTCCGAGGCTCCATCCGCAGGAATAGGGGTTGGTGCCAGGCCGCTGAGGCCTTGTGGCAAAAGCTTGGTAGCTTTAGGTTTTACCATCATGATACCGCACAGCGTGCCCTCCGAGAGTAATGTGAAAATCAACAAGCACAGTGGCACCCCACTGCACACAGAGGTGTTCACTCTCAGTCCTGCAGCAGAGCTACAGGAAGCCGGCCCTTGCTGTCAGAGACCAACACTCAAGCCCTTTGTATCGCAATCTCCACAGTGCAATGGCCCACAGCAGAGAATGGGCATGAGCAGCTAGCAGCCTGGACCAGCAGGCCCCTGGTATTTTCCAACAGAGTCGACTGTGCAGGACGATTTGCTCCCCTCCGGGAAGTCATTGAGAATAGGTGTTACAGGAGCTAGGCAGGTAATCTAATGGTTGGCAGAACTTCACCGGGTAGCACCCCCAGCACGCGCAGGGCCTTCGTCAACAGGGCCCAGAGGAAACAAGCAGGCCTCGATATGAGAAGTCAAGATGGGCACTTAGCGGAGCAAGCACGGGGATTAGATATGGTCGCCACCCCAGACACCACTTGGAGTCCAGACGTGAGAAACGACACAACAAGGCACTCACTGCGGCCCTTCCATGCTGGTACATTGCAGTAATGTGCATCGTCCCGGCAAGTCTCTGAAGTGGCTGGTGCATGTCAGACAGGTAGTGGCATACCACTGTGAAAGGCATGGGAGGCGGCAGGCCCATGCATTGCACACTTTGTCCAGAGGGATTGGGATGTCTTTCAGGCAGTCTCGCCCATGCCCTGTCTCTCCCCAATGTGTGTAGGTCCCTGCGGCTGCAGGAAGTCAGGAAGGAGGCGGTCACTCTGGGCAGCTCTTCCTCCACTTGGGGCTCAGAATCAGGCAAGGCTGGGATCCCCCTCACAAAGGGCAAGAGCAACCCTGTTGAATATTGCTGAGGAGTCAGTGAGGGCTGATCATCCTCTGCACTCATAGGTTCCCCACCCTTTGTGGCAAGTCTTCCGTGGCATGGGTGTCGGCAGGTCCACGCTCTATAGTCATCACGTACGGAGTTCACAGTGTCGGAAAGATTCCAACTGGGTGTATTTTCGCCCCAATGCAGACAGGCTCCCACTAGCTCAGGTAGGCAGGCGGAGGTGGCCACACATCAAAGCGCGCTCCTGTGGAGGTGCTTGGACCTGTGGCCCAGGTAAGGCGGGGGGTCCCACATCAGAAGACAGAAGCCTCTATCTACGGCACCCCAAGTGTATTGGCAGGGGCTCGCCACCCTTACCTCTCCAAGGTGCGCTGTTACTGGCTCTGACCATTCAGCTAACGGTCACCATTTAGAAGCAGGGCTGCACCATCTCTGGCCTCATGCAGCACCTATTTCACCAGGCAGCACCTCGCATCCCCAACGGCACTTAGACAGAGGTAATGCGCACTGGAGAGTGTAGTCCTTCCAAGCGAGTAGCTTGGGCAGCAATTAGAAGGAAACTGCAGCTGGATGGAGAAGATTAAGCAAGGATTGTATACGGGCCAGCCTCGGAGCATGTTAGAATGTGTTTGATGCACCCGCCATCTTTGCCATTAGTCAGATTATCAGTTATGAAGGAAGTTATGCAGTGGCGTAACTAAATTTGACGGGGCCCCCCTGCATAGTACCTGCAGGGAGGCCCCTTCGGAGCTCACTCTGGAGCTTGCAGGCCAGGGTACTGTGCTGAGGGGTGGGCCTGCAGCTCAGCCCCTCCCCCCCCCTTGCATCACAGGGGCCATGGGGGCCTTTGTTACGCCACTGAAATTATGATGTTCTACATATTCTGCAGTTACCTAGTTAGTTCCCTTTCTGAGGTATCATTCAAGAAAGGAGGACTGTGCTCTTAGTGATCGAGGTATTCCATAGTTTTATGATAACCAGGATGAGAGCGGAGGGGTTCTCCTTAATGCATGATGTCTAACATGGTTTCGCCAAAAGGGTAGATGCTTTGATCGTGAGTGCTAGTGTTTTTAGGCGTTTACAGGGGAAAATATAAGCTTCAAAACATATGATCAATAAAGGTGTGTTTTTTGGTTTTTTTTTGTACATGTATGTGTACACTTAATTTATGAGGAAGATCTTAAAATATGCTTTTCATTAGGCTCTGTGAGCGCCATGTGTTGCTAAGCCTGGTACAAACGGCAATTGACAGTGGACGGGGCCAACTGGACACAGAGGTTGATGTGTTCTACTGTTGCTTTAGTGTTGCTCCAGGGTCCCATTTGGCAGCAAAGGAGATAGGAGCAGAGCACAATTGCTAGAAGATGTGATGGGCCAGCTTACTCTGCCAACAGACTGAGTTTGAAGGTTGGTGGGACCCTGATACCTTGAAGATCAAGTAAGGCCTGATTTCCACAGCAGCTAGCGGTTTCTGATGTGTGGAAGTGAAAGGTCTGGTTCAGTACGCACAGCTTTAGAGATAAGGGAGCTTGGTAGCCTGAGTGCCATTGTTGGGGATCCAGCCTGCAACCGTGAGATGCTGGTTGTGAGCCGAAACAGCCAGTGAAGGTTGGCACCTCGTGCAGGACTATGGTATGGAGAATGGGTGTGAGAGGGGGACAGTGGAGCTATGATTACTCTGCAGGTACACCATTTGTGGAACCCTACTTGCGATTGCTGAAGGTGCCTTGCCTATCTCAGAACTGAGCTGCTTTGCAGGAAAATTGCTGGAGTGACTCAAAATCCAAAGGATGCAACTAAAGGGGATGCTTCAGAAGGCTGATAAATCTAAAAAAACAAAGGTGAAGCTCTTGGTTTTTTTTCAGTTTGAGATCCTCCAGGAGGTTGAGGGATTGGACTATGGATGGATAACTCCTGGGAAGAGAGATGGCTAATGTTAGAACAGGAGGAGCAGCCTTAATCATAAAAGCTGTACAGGAATTTTAAACAAACTACATCCACAATTGAAGCAAAGTTCTCTTTTTTTTTTTTTTTTTTTTTCTGTAAACTCGGTTATTAAAATAAATTGCCTCATAGAACCAGGATTGCAGAGAGTTGCGGCAAAAGTATTTCAGCTTGAATTCTCAGCGGCAGAGCTGCAAGAACCAGTCCAATAACATGATTAACTTCGATCAAAAGCCACATCTGCACTTATCTGTTTGGAATCACAAGTTGATCACTTGGAGGACATGTTCTGGGCCATCAATGTCAGCATCCTGGGTTTCTGTTTGAAGGCTGAGAGTGATTTGACCCTTTGCAATCAGATACTGAGGTCCAGTCTCCACGTTTATTTTCTAGAGTTGAGGTACGGAAGGCTTACAGGATCCCTACAGGGAGCAAGAAAGAAAACTGAACCAATATAATTGTATTTGTGGATTTGGATAACCAAAAGATCAACAGGGAAAAATTGAGCTGTCTCACAGAAGAAACTGGCCAGTACTCGGGGAGAAAGAATCCTAGTATAGCCCGGTTAGCCAGAGACTGAGGCAGAAAATGATGGGTTTTAAAAGATTAGCTCATCACCCTGAATTTCAGTGCAACGCTCTGGCATTCACTGAAGTTGAGAGTGATATTTGAGGAAGTAACCCATAGGGTTACACAGATTGAAGCGCTGAGGTATACTTGGAAGGAGGGAAACAGTGTGTTTTGGAACACTGGTTTTGTTTGGATCCAGCATGACGATTATGACCTGATGTCAATTTAAGCCTTCTCTGCCCCCACAACCTCGGTGATCCTACTGTTCTTATGGGTCAATGATGGAATAATTTTTAAATTGGGGCTGTCTCCCCCTGATTGGGGTTCCCTACAGATCGGTTTGGGATGTGGGTAGGTGTATGTATGATGCCTCTTTTAGACCTAACAAAAACCGCTGAACTGTAAAATGCAATTGAGACTCCGAGAGGGAAAGGAACATTACTGTCCAATCCCATTTAAAACTAACATAACATTTTGGAGTTGCCTGTATCCACATGCACATGGAACACTACTTACATTCACATTTAATACAATATTTGTTAGACCTGACATCCTTGACATGTTATTCCTCTAGACTTTCTGCTTTCACTCCAGTTTTTTCTGAAATTCTTTCTGCTGAAATTCTTTTTTGTTAACATTAGGACTCTGTGCACTTTACCCCTGCTAACCAGTAGTAAGGTGCTTGTGTATTCACCATAATACATAGAAAAATCGACTTACGCCTGATTGGTACGTTTAATTTACTTAAATATCCCTAGTAAATGGTACTGCATGTACCCAGGACCTATTAATTGAATGTTGCTTGTGGGCTGCAGCACCAATTGTGCCACCCAGTAAAGTGGCATGTCTCAGGTCTGCCACTGCAGCCTGTAGTGCTCTTTTAAACTGCCATTTGGACTTGGCTATATCAACCTTTTGCCAGGCCTAAACCTTCCTTTTTAAAACTTATAAGTCACTCCCTTAGGTAGGCCATAACCACTCCTAAGGCAGGGTGCATGGTATTTAAAGGGTTTTTAAGCTTTATGGCCTGACAATGAAAAACTCCTAAAGTAATTTTGTGCACTATTGCATGGCGATCTTTCCACTAGATTGACAGTCGGTTACTTATTACACTTAGCACAGGGTATAAAAATAGCACCTTCAGAACCTCTCATCAGAACACGCATGGACCTGTGGAACAATCAGTAGGACTGCCCTTCTGTCTGAAGAAGGAAGACTCAACCTGGGTGCCTTGAAACCAGGACTCCCAGAAGTGACTCCAACGGTCAGTTAGCTCACCTCCTGTTTGAGCTACAGTGACACAAGTGTCCAGAGGCCTTTCCTGCAACTGCCCAGCTCACCAGCACCAACTGGACCTTCATGAGCCATGTTGGAGTGACTCCTGATTCCCTCTCCCATTAACCGTAAGTGACGCTTTGTGCATTTGGCTCTATTTTTCATTAGGAATATACAAATTCATAACTCTATTTCCACTGATTGAATTTGTATCATTTTGGCGTCATTTTATTTATTAAAATTGACTCTGTTTTTCTAAATTGGTTTCAGATATTCTTGTGTTGTTTCCACTTTATTACTCCTTGAGTGCTGTATAAATACTTTACACATTGCTTCTAAGTTGAGCCTAACTACTTTTGTGCCAAGTGCTCAGACGGTTAGGCACAGGTTTATTTAGTGGCTTTTGTGGTTCGCCTGGACAAGTATTATGTTTATTATTGGAATGAGGCTTCCATCCCTCGCAACTGATAACTCATTTTCTTGCAACAATATAAAGCAGTGCCCCCATGTACATAACAGCAGGACTAACGTGCCTTTTCACACTTATGTGTACTATTGTGGCTTTTCTGGGGTGAAGGTTTCGTCAATTTATAGAGAACTGCCCGTCATGGCAAACATACATGCTGCATTCCACCTTGGAGATCAGACACAACCGTACAGAAAACCAAAGCACCTGACACTAGACATTAAGTAGATTGGATCATTTGAAAGATCAATTAGCACAGGATTTTACTTTTAATCTAAACTCATTCTTTTCCTTTGAACCCCTTACTCCACCCACCCCCGGACCCTCACTCAAAAAACTCTCTCTCATATACTGTGTCCTACTGCTTTTCGGCAAATTGTTTTTCCCCACACGCCCCATCTTCACTCCTGGTTCAGTCCCTTGTGGCTTATGCAGAATGCACTGAACATGATCCCAAGTGCCAGCCCCAGGAAACAGACACCTAATACGTTTTGGTTTTAGAAGTGGTCAGATTTATAGATGGACTCAATCAGTAGCTGTAAAGAAAATGGAACAAGAAGCACTTAGTTTTTAAAGTTGCTTACATAATTTAATAGACTCTCTAATTAAAATAAATGTGAGGACTCTGAAAAGCAGTCACCCAAAAATTGCCTCTACTTCTAACCACCCCTTTTGCGACTTGGATCTCGCTTTCCCCAAAGTGTGGTCCTCGGACCCTACTTGAGTGATAGATTTATGTCAAACACAAGCCACCCTTTTCATTACAAAACATGTTTTTATGGAGTAGTATAGGCACAAAACAAGCGTTAGATTCCACCAGAGAATTCAGCATCAATACTTTGTACAGTTTGCAGTTACATTCAGCATTCAAAGGAGTGTCAATTTTAGAATTCTAGCGACAAGGTAGTTTATTTGGGGTGTTGCACAACATTTCAACTCCATATTTAAGTAATATACATTGTGATTCAATGTCAGTACCAGGCCGGTCCACGTTGTTGAGGACATCTTTGGCATGCAGAGCCACGTGTGTACAGAAGGGACTCCAAATGACTTTCCGTCGGACTCTGGATGGCAGCAGCAATATAATACAACAATACGGTGCTTCTGACAGTACGTTAGATCTGTGAGTCAGTGCTTCTCCCGACGATAGTCTCTCTGCCCCCAGTGCATTGCCATCCTTCTCTTGGCCAGGAGATTACAAAACATGTTTATTTGCAGAAACTGTAAGACTAGATTTCAGACTAAAAGCAGCATGCATTTTTGAGCCAAGGTTCTAGGTAACCTTCATCACTCCGAGCTTTCTTGCATCAGTAATGAGGCATTGCTTATGCTGTTGATAATTGTCAGTTTGAGGATGCGGGTGAGGCTCTCTCCATCTCACCCATCAACACAGATGCAGAGGCAGTTCTTCAGTCCATTCCAGGTATTTCAAATCAATCACACCTTCTTGTAGAATACTATAAATCAATATCTCCTTCGCGCTGAATATTATAAATTAGTCACTCCTACCCACGAAACCTCAGTGGGACAGAAACAGAAGTGTGTCTGCCAATTGCTACAAAAACGGGCAACCCAAGAAAACTGTCAAACGTCATTTATTGCCACTGTAACTGCTGTGTTTAAATGATGGATAAAATAAACATTAGCAATGCAGGTGCAACACTGCTATGTAATCACATGCTCCTTCCCCTCCACCCAGTGGAGAGACTGCCTGAGAGAGTTGTGGGCAACCTGGTATTTATAAAATGGGGTGAAGAAAACTTGTTCTGCTTCCATTATTTATCCTTCCAATAGATTTTTACATGGTTGCATTTTTCATATTTCTTAACTGTCTCCAGTTATTGCAGACTTTTTGGAGAAGTGTAGTGTTAGTGTTTCAGGTCATTGATCCTTGGAAACATTTCTGACAGGTTATACCCATGACTTGCAGATGTATTTATCGGTGAATTGTAACCTGTTTAAAACCCCACGTGACCCAGTGTTTGGTCATAATTGAATCTCGGACGAGAGAAAGTTGACTCAAAGTCAGACTTGTTGGGACCAAAGAAAAGTCTCTGAAAGATCCTTATTTATGATTCCTAATTTCTATTCTGACATCTATTTAATACTCCAGGTGACTGATTTGACGAGGAATTGACATTTCTTACTTCTTTATCCAGGCAATTGTGAAGGTGGTCTTTTTTCAACTTTGCTTAAAGAGAACTGCATTTTCTTTGGATGTGACTACTGTTTTAGACTTTTTGTGGCTCTCTCTATTAAGCAGTCAGATCCTTTGAAGGTAGGCTCAAATGCAGCAGCAAAATGGGTAATAGGCTGCCCTCTGAGGACACTCTTTCCACTGTAGGGAAACAAGCTGCAATAACATGGATCTATTTACTGATGAACCCAAGGCACAGAGCGGGTAATTTAGGATCTTTTTGAAATTATTCGTGTTATGCCTGGCTCTTCTTCAACTAAAATTAACTCTTCTTCCCATTTATGAATGCACAACTAATTAGGACGGTTTGCTTTATCCTGACTGAATGAGTATTCTCTTATCTATACTCACATTTGTGCAGTGCACTGTGTGGATAAAACCACCTCTTTACATAACTAAAGAAATGGCAGTGCACACCATTGCACTTAAAATTTCAAGTATGGGCAACCACCGGTCATTACAGACTTGATAGCCTGTTTTATTTAAATGTGTGATGGGACTAATTCTGCTCCAACCACACTAGATTTAGATTTATATATCTGCTGTATCAAAAGTCACCTCAAACATGCTTCATAGACTTACTTGTAAATGCACGTGTTGATTGGTATTTACGAACCCAGGTACTCCCAAGTTATTAATTGTAGAAGCTCTTACGATCTGTTGGGCTAGCATACACTCACCTGTACAACTTGTCAATTCTCTGGACACTTGATCTTGTTAGACCAATCAATGTTTTATTATTTTATGTGGATTATAAAAGCAGAAGATGTCTGTGTCTCAGCCAGACGCAAAGACACAAGACTTAGTACCTGGGAATCTCTGGTCTTTAGCATAGCTCTCCACCTTGCCCTAAAGAACCTACCGGGAACCAAAGTCTGAGAATTTGAAGTCTGGTTAGGTTGAAGAAATGACTTTACATTTACACCCTAGTCACAAGTAAAGTAAGCGCACAGAGATACATAGTCAAAGAAAGCTTTTCTGTTTTTGCTTAAGTGATTGTTAGATCTCCAGAAGAAACGTGGCTAATATCTGGCTGTATTAAGCATTTAATACTTAATTTACTTTTGTGTTCAAGATATAATGATGCTCATTGAAAATGATTGAAGCGCAAATTATTTTTCATACTAGGACTACAATTATTGAAGCAAGGGGCAACCAACATGGTCAGTGTGGTGTTTAGTCGTAATGTAAACGTCTACAACCATACAGCACTATAGTTTAATTGTTTGTCTCCTTTTCTAGAAAACTGAAATTAATTTTCCTTGGGTTTGTATTTGTGCATTTAAATATAGCTATGTGTTAAATTCCGAACAATAATGTGGTGAATGTGGGCTGCTATATTCATATCATATGAATTTCTCAGCTGACTGAAGTTTGTATATTATCTTACAGGACAGTGGTAGCAGCTGTAAAAACTGTTTTTCTAAGTAAAGAATGAGTGCTTATAGCTTTTTTTTTATTCTTACTGATATTTTAGTGTTCACCGTGTCTCTCCTCGACCTGCTCCTGAAGTAAATTTAAAATCTTTGTTAAAATATTCTTAGTTTAGGCAAGTTCTTCCTAATTTGGTATATTGTGTGCATGTGTAGGACTGATCTTTGTAGTTTTGTGAAGGATTATTTTAATATGTTGTTCTTCGTGATATAAATATGAGATTGTATAAATGTTTTGTTTATACTTTTTTGTGATCAGTATATAAATCATTCCATTGTACTTGAAACGTTGTGGTCCTCCATTGAAGCAGAGATTGAGGAACCCATAGCGGAGCTTGACGTCCGTGATGGTCAGCGTAAACTCACTTCCAGAGTGTCAGAAACGGAGCGTGCACTCAATGACATTACCCCTTAACTGGCTGACCAGGAGAAATATGATTGAGACCTGGCTGATAGGATAAAAACACTTGAAGATCACATGGAGGGGCGTGTTTGACACTATAACATCTGCGTGGTTGGCCTTCTAGAAGCGATAGAGGATGCCAACACAATGATCACCTTCCTGGAAGACTGTCTCCACACCTTCACCATCAAACAATATTTATTGATATACTTCTCTTTGGAGGGCGTGCACCATCTCCTCACCCGCCACTGGGCTCTGCTCCTCGATCAATTGTGACTTGGGGCCAGATGTAGGTAGCCGTTTGCATGGTGCAAACTGCGAAAATCGCAGTGTGCGCCATGCAAATGGCCAAACGCGATGCTCATTCACAAATTGCGAGTCGGTACCGACTCGCAATTTGTGAATGCGACTCGCAAATAGGAAGGGGTGTCCCCTTCCTATTTGCGATTCGCATCGCAATTCAGAATTGCTTTGTGACCGCGAATGCGTTCGCAAAGCAACTCGCAGTTACCACCAGTGTCACACTGGTGGTAACTCATTTGCAAAAGGGAAGGGGTCCCCATGGGACCCCTTCCCCTTTGTGAATGTCGCCAAAAATATTTCTTCAGAGCAGGCAGTGGTCCTATGGACCACTGCCTACTCTGAAAAAACGAAACCAAATGGTTTCGGTATTTTTTTCATTTTGCAACTCGTTTTCCTTTAAGGAAAACGGACTGCAAAACGAAGAAAAAAAAACAGCTTTATTTAAAGAACAGTCACAGACATGGAGGTCTGCTGACTTCAGCAGGCCACCATCCCTGTGAGTACAGGGACTCGCAATGGGGTCGCAAAATGCGACCCACCTCATGAATATTGATGAGGTGGGTCTTTGCGACCCCATAGCGAGTCGCAGACGGTGTCTGAGACACCGTTCTGCATCCGAGATTGCGAGTCGGACAGACTCTCAATTTCCATGTCGCAATCTCGGACCTTACTACATCTGGCCCTAGGCTTCTCCACTGCAAGGACAGAGATGTGATTCTGAGGGCGACCGCAAATGCAGGCCCTCTTATCCTAGCAACAGAACATCAGTGTTCCTGGATTGCACCATGGTGGTGCAGACACCCCGCTCCTCATTCCTTGGGGTCAAGCACCGATTTCACGGCCTTCACCTCCATTACTCGCTCCAGTTTTCAGCCTAGCTAAAAATGTCATCCAGGATAACGGCACTCACGTCTTCACAGAGCCTTCGTCAGCCTGGGACTAGATGGAGCAGCAGGTGAATGGTGGTGCTCGCTCTCCTTCTAAGGAAGCGGCGGTGACACAAACTCACAAACCAAGGTGGGGACATCTGAATCGATGTGTTGCCCCTCCGGCGGAACATCCTAAAGCACCCTCTCAGCAGGAGCTGAGGATGGAGCAGCAGTCAGCCATCACCACGGCCTTGGCATTCCGCTAACATATTCATCTGAAATGGACATGTGCTCTCTTGCCAGCCAAGATGATATTGCCTCATGCTCTTCCCACCTCTTGGAGTAGACCCCTGGTCACCTCACAGACAGCAAATGAATTGATATAAGCTGATCCCTCTGTGCCGCAACCTGGTTGCTGGCCTGGCTTTTGGGGATGGACGGTGCCGGATCGGGGGCCTCCGCTTGAGGGTTCCATAACCATGACAGGTGTGAGACACCTCCTGGTCTAATCAGTTGCTCCTCTTTTCCCCTTGCCCCTCAAACACTTGGCACTCTTGGGGGGGTGCTCCCTAGAGACCTGGTATGGACCCAGTCAGTCATGTGCAGCAACCCCTCGTCCCCTATCCCTGTTACCATTGCTCTCCCATTCCATTGACCATGAAATCAACTCCCACCTGCCCCTTTACCCATGGTGTGTTAATCTGAAAATGGTTTGGACACAGTTTCTGTAAAAAACAAAAATTAAAAAAAGTTCTATTTTATTGCAGTTCATCTCCCTTGCAACACAGGAAAGGGAGATGTGGTAATGGCCGGGACCTTGACCAACACCTAATTGACAAATGACATGCCACATACAATTGCTCTTTCTCACTCATAATGTTGGAGGAAAGCACACAGCACGCCTTTGTTACATACATTACCTTCAGGAAACGCACATAATTAGCCCGGAACTACAGTGGCTTCACAAGCGTTGAGCTCAGCACCACATATGCATGGGGCGCGCTGAACTGCCTTCCTCCGGGTACACCCTTCCAGTCTCTTGCCACCGTTGTGGACAAAGAGGGAAGGTATGTCTTGGCGGAGCTACTCTTAAACTGTTCCGAGGTACTTCTGGGGAGCATCTCCACGCCCAATACAGACCAAACTGGGCCCTGTCTGAGGTCCTTGATCATTGGACCAACATCCCATGGATTATTGGTGGAGACTACAATAACGTGTTGGACGTTCACCTCAACAGATCGCACCCACCCCTCCCCCAGGAACCCAAACACCTCTACTCCATGCAGTTTGCTTAAGATCATCCAGACCAAAACAGGTTTGTCCCTGGCCGAAGTACTTACCATAACCTTAGGTGGGTCTTTCATGTGATGCATTAGGCTTTGCTACAATATCCACGTGCAGTGAGCCTGATTGTCGACTTGGAGATGGTGTTCGCTAAGCTGTAATGGGACTCTCTTCCAGGTGATGACCAGACTTGGCATAGGCAGGTCCCTCCTAGAATATACACAATTGCCTAAATACTTACCATAACCTTAGGTGGGTCTTTCATGTGATGCATCAGGCTTTGCTACAATATCCACGTGCGGTGAGCCTGATTGTCGACTTGGAGATGGTGTTCGCTAAGCTGTAATGGGACTCTCTTCCAGGTGATGACCAGACTTGGCATAGGCAGGTCCCTCCTAGAATATACACAATTGCTTAACACCAGTCCAACTTCTGAGGTGCATGTCAGCCACCTGTTCTCTACCTCTTTTCCAGGCTGGGGTGCTCCATACTGTTCGCCATAGCCATGGAACCCCTGGCCATCCACACTCAGAAAGATGGTGGCAAGGGGGTATTCCGCTGGACAGGATGTCCCACGTGAAGCCACTTTATGCAAGCAATCTATAGCTGTACTTCTGTGACTATAATGAAGTAACGGAGTCAATAGTCACGACTCAGCAGGTGTTTGAGGTGGCATCCGGCCTCCGACATAATTGGACAAAATCCAGTATATTCCCCTTCACCAACAGCGATCCACCTTGGTCACTTCGACTGTGCGGTATCCAACTGACTTGGACATGCAAAACAGTTAGATATCTTCAAATCCATCTTTATCTTTCCCAGAGAGACTTGTGTGAAGGGATCATACAAAGAGCACTCATAGCCATTAAGTCTCAGACTGAATTCTGGAGGTGCTTCACCCTAGCCCTTGTAGGAAGAATTGCCGTCTCCAAAAAGGATAATCCTCCCCTGTTTATTGTACTACTTCGTCAGCATACCAATATATTCGCCAGGATGATTCTTCTGCGAGTTGGATTCCCTATTGGCAGAACTATATTGGTACAACAACAGATGCTGCATCATCCTTAAACTCCAGTTACTGGGGGAGCAGATTATGAGCTACATCCTTTGAATCCTACTATCTTGCAACTTAACTTCAGTGGGTGTCTCACTGGCTACTAGTGTTAACCTGTATATGACTATTGCAGGGGATGGGCCCCTACCGCCTGAGGTTGCCTGCCAACTCCTCCAACCCTCTATAAAGTTGCACCACTCTTGGTCTATACATGCCTGGATGGCCGGCAAATTCATCAATCGTGTGTTCCAAATGACACCGCACATCCTATAATATGCACCCAAGATTCCTCTTGTCTGCTTAGATTCCCTGTGTTCTTAATGGGTGTAGATCTAGCTGCATGGCACCACTGGTGTATTGACACTCTGGATGATCTGTTCAGACCTGGCACTTGCTAACATTTGATCAATTACGGCAAGACCAGTGTCTCCCTCCAGGTCAGTTCCTCGTCCATGGCCAACTCTTGGCTACATGAAATCAGTTATGGCACACAATAGATGAGGAACCTCCCCCTCACACAGTAATACACACTCCTTACGTCATGTGTACAGGGCAACACTTGATAACATGGCTAAATAAAGCAGTCCGGGGAACACGTAGGAATCTCTTTAGCAACCCTTTCACAACAATGGGAGGATCACATTGGGCGTCCGATCCATGACACGGAGTGGATACTGGCACTTGAGTCCCCAAAGGGAATATCACTCATTTAAAAACACCCAGTATATGATATTACACAGGGCCTACCTTACCCTTTTCAAACATAACCACATTTTCCCTGCTGCCATCCTCTCCTGCCCGAGATGTGGCTCCAACACAGTGGACTTCCAAATTATGCTCTGGTCCTGCCCAATGCTAACAGGTTGGTGGCCGGTCATCCACAACACTTTTGCCACGTTCAAAGAGTACCCTCACTTGAACACATGGGCAGTGACTTCCTTGGGGATTTATAAGCTATGGAAGAATAAAACAGTTCAGTCACAGTTCACAAATCTGGCCCTTCTACTGGCCAAACGTACCCTTACCCTACGCTGGCAGGATCCCAACCCCCTCTACACTCCTAATGGCATAAAGCTTTGCTTAGATGGGATGATGCTGAAAGCACTAACATCCATCATGTAAGAGGCACAATGCCGTCGTAAAAAATCTATTGCAGCAGCATGGAGCATGATGTTAATGCCATTTGGAGAAATGATACAGGAAGATAGATTTCCCCAGTGATGGTTAGAGCATAAGGCACTTGTGCCTCCTCCGCCTACCCTGCCCCGGGTCCTGGCTGTGAGTGTAGCACCACCGGACCGGCACATGTTGGGTTGGGCTCTTGGGTATGGTTGTGGCCGTGCGGTCAGACTGCCCGGCCTGGCTCATTTGGTTGCCCACTCCCTGCCCTAGCCCTCCGACACACCCACAATGATGCTGCTACTCTGTTGCTTCCTTTCCCCCAGTTATATTCCTATAGAGGTGCTTCAGTCTCCTGGTTCAAGACCCGAGCCTTGATCATAGCGAGACACTACCCTGCTCCATCCATGCAGTGCATCCCACTCAAGCAGGGAGCCACTGTGCCGCCTTGAAACTTTGACCTGTTACTCCATCTGTACAGTAGCAGCAATTGAAGATAGACTCACTGACTATCATAAATGTACCTGTTCATCCTGTAATTCTGTCTGCTTGTACATACGTCCCTATATTAAATCGTGTGAATACCGTAACACGTGAAAGGAAAAAAACCTCAAAAAGAGTTTGAAAAAATATATAAAATCCATCATAAGCCAAAGTCCCACTAAATATTCTGAGTGTATTGCAGGAACAAAGGCTTCTATTTACTTTGTCAGTTACCCTATCACATGCAGGAACAGAGCATGCAACTACAGATAACACTAGTTTACACTAGTTTACACTCTTAAATGTAATACACTTTCCAGACGTCCAGCTTGATCACTTAACAAAAGATCTACAATTTCAAAATATCAAAATGTTTCTTATTGCTTTCCAATTATACGTTGAATATTGTGCATTATTTCAGGAACCCATGTTATTGAGGCATATTTGTTTAAATGAATATGCTACATATGGTGCACTTCTTACTTAACATGATACTTTAGTTGAATAAAATGTGTTTATGGGTAGAAAGATGGAGTTTTCTTAAACTGGGCTTGGAATATAAACCATAATTAATTATAAAATAATGCCCTCTGTTCATCAGAACGGAAAACATTGTGCATCTGTGCTTCCAACTGTAACTTTTTGAAGCAAAATGCTTTAATAAAATTATAGAACAAGAGGTTTTGTGGTTCCAGTGTTAATGTCACTGTATCTACAAAGGCAGTTTAAAATGTCACACTTTTGCCATGATTCAATCTCAATAACATAAATTAGACTTTTAATGGAAATCACCCTTGTATTAATTTGCTTACTATAGGCTTGTTCATGCAACAAATTGGGTTCCTGCATTGTATGTGAAATTAAACAATGACTCGCAATATGAAATACCTTTTTATTCATAGGCCATGCGCTCTTTGTTCATCGGTGAGCACAACCAGTCCAGCAGAATCTCCCATGTTTACAAATATCGCCCATCCTCTAAACCTTATTTTAGTGATCTCTCATTCATCTATCTCATTGGCTTACCACTTTGGGTGCAGAATTAGAATATGGTTTACAATGCAAGTAATCCCTTATTCATATATTCAGTATATTTTGGTGAGCGTAAGGCAGTGAAAACTGCTTAAACTTTAAATTAAATTATTACATTTCTGACCATAAACTGGGTTTGTGATATATACATTTGACAGTTTCCAAACTTTTTATTTGCTGAGGTGTTCTTGATTTTTTACACTGTTCCTGTGTGTGAAATCCTAATGTTTTGTTTTACAATTAGTTGTCTGGCTGTCAATGAATTCAGCAACTCAATTTTCTTTATAATTGCACAACATCAAATATACCATAAGATATTGAATTATTTTTGCCCGACACCTAATGCATATTGTTTAGACTCAAGGACATTAAGTTGGCAGGTGTATTTTTTTAAATTGAACATGCAGATTTAAACCTCTGCAGCACAAACCTTTTAGGTGCTAATTTACAGTGTGCAGTTTAGTTGCAGAATAGAGTATTATGGTTAATAAGGCAAGACGGGCATCCGCATGTTTAAGATGTGCAAAACTGTATATATCAGTGGTTCCCAAACATTTTAGAACTAGAACGACAACCTTTCACAGCCCACCTAGCTTTAATGGACATGAGGTAGTTTATTTCTAATTTAGCTAAAGCATTGTGTGGTGGTGCACTGTCATTCACAAGCAGCACATTTTTCATTGAACTGGCTACTAGATGTACACGGTTTTACTGATAAACCTATATTGCACACAAATGATAATGTGTTGAACTTGGAATTTAGCGAAAAGTTAATTTGTGAACCACCAAGTAAAATGTCTTAATTTGTTTTGATCCTACTAAAATCTTTGTTTCCATCACACTTCAGAATTACATTTATAGGAATTTGCATTTTGTTGTGTGTTACAAAAAATAACATCCTACAGCTTTTACTTTCACACACCTGTACACCAGAAGGTTTGTCACATAGTTCACTTTACCTTTCTTTCTCTGATTGCAAAGCGCAAGGAGTTTGTAAACACCAATCCCCATGTTAAAGAAAAAGCAGCAATTTGTCAGAAGACATATATTTAAAGGTATATTTATTTATTGCTTAGACTTTTGCGACCCACAAAAAGTTGTTTTGCGACCCTCAGTTTTGGAAACACTGGTACTTATGGTTAATTAATACAAAGATTTTAGTATTAATAGTAGCACACTAAAGAAATACAGTGAGCTGTAAGTTCAGTTTGCATTATTGACAGTGGTTCCAATACTAAAATATGTACAAATGTTTGCATGATGTAGCAATTTGTGGGTATTTCTATTCCATCAAGAATGCGTATTGAATGTATACAGACACATGCAGGACAATGAAACAAGATTTGTGATTGTTTTCTCTATATAATGTGCCCAGTTATCGTTTGCAATTGGTAACAAAACTGATGAGAGGCAGTTTTACTAAACTATGGTGGAACTTTGAAGGACAGCTTTAAATGCCATTTCTTTAAAGCGTCAATTAATAAAACATTTTTGGTGCATGCCATTGTGT
This sequence comes from Pleurodeles waltl, assembly GCF_031143425.1. Classification (NCBI taxonomy): domain Eukaryota; kingdom Metazoa; phylum Chordata; class Amphibia; order Caudata; family Salamandridae; genus Pleurodeles; species Pleurodeles waltl. Next base: position 10,683,800 of record NC_090441.1, read on the forward strand.
AAAAATAAAAATATTGGGGAATCACTTAAAACCATTAAGACCAATAGTGTAAAACAAATCATAAATTAGAAGTCCTACTCTTAACTAAAGTCACAAAAGTGCACCTACAGTGTGTGACTTTTCATGGGTGCATATACCTTGCAAGAATTTATGGAAGTAGCCCTGGAAACCATACTTATTGCAAACTGTTGTGAATTCCATTTTGGCATGAGCATATTTATCACTCATACATTTGTCCGTGTGAAAACCGTCGTTGGAAATACAAATTCACTTGTTCCTTTGTTAAAAACCTTTCTTTCTCTTTTTTTTTTTTTTATCCAATGGGAAAATATACCCCCATGGAAACTCCTTTAAATACAGGGGTGATACTTTTCTACCCTGGAAAATGTTTTGCTTTGGTCCTTGTCAAGAGTAATTTTCCAACCTTTTTAATTGCGGAGATGGGTTGCTTAAAGCTTTCATACATGTAGGTTTGTGGCTGTGCACAAACTCCTAGGATATTTCAGCCTTTGAACTGCCACTTACCACCCGATTCCAGCCCCTGCCAGTAGAGATCCCCACATAAAATTCTTCCTGGGTTTAGGTTCTTTTGTGAGTGTGAAATTAACTCTTGCACATGTAAGCCACAGTAAAGTGGTCTCATAACTTTTTGATTCTGGCAAGACCTTGCAGTGTTCATCTAGGTATAAAATGTCAAGAAGTCATTATTCTAGGATTTTGTACATGCTGACAATTATGGCAAACAATGATACTGAAGGACAGTGAGGTGGAGTGATTTGCCTTAACAATTATCCAATGTACTAAAATGGAGAAGGTCAGTGTGTGTGGTCTCATTCAACCTCAGTTGACAATCTAGGCACTAAACCGAAGTTGTAATCTCAGTTTTTTACAGCTACATTTGAAAAATGGAATCAGTACTTGAAAGTAAACTTGCTAAAGAATTTCACAAGGCACTTTATCAGAAACTAAAGTAAGAAAGAGAAAATGATACAATTACGACAATACTATATCGTTAACTCTGCTGCAATCAGAACTCTAGCATAACTAAAGCACTGTCTTGATCACGGCCCAGATGTGATCAAAAAGCTCTCCTTCACAGTAGGCACAAACATTCTGTGAATATTCAAATGTTTGACAGAAATGTAATCCTGGTATATTCAGCATTCTATTTATAGTCAGAAATATGGTATAATCAGAGCCTTTCTAAAATCCAAGCTGACATAACATGATCCCTGGCACACTCAGAGAGAACATCCAAACTCTGATATGAGAACACTGGCAACTTTTTTCAAGGACATGTGGATTTTTATGCAGGGCAATTATATTTATGAAAGTTGATAATTTATTAAATTCCTGAACCCTAAATCAGATTTTACAAATTCAGCATTTGTTTACCCGTGGTCCTTTTACTGCTCAGAACTAGGATAGGTAAAGTATTCCGTTCCAGCCAAATTCCTTCAGTTATCGCATGGAGGCCTTTTATTTTCTCCTGCGCATGCCAAAACAGTTAGTTGGTGCGCGAGATTTGGCAACCCCTATCAGGATTTTCGGTTGCTAGAAGGACATCCAGTGAGATATTTCCAACCCAGGTGGTCACAACCATTCGCGGTCAGAAGGCTGCCTGCCGCTTGAGTTTAAAATCGACTCAAGCAGCAGCAAAATCAACTGGAGTAGCTGCTCCCTCTGGCGTGCCACTTTATGCTGTTTGTGCTGATTTGTTTCAGCGTGGAATGTGCTCCCGGCGCTAAATTGCAGTGAGCAGCACAACATACCTATTTCCACCTGAAATCTCGCAGTTTTTTTGTAACTCCATGGAATTCCACTTAGTCAGATTTTGTGAGTTCTGCCCACCCCTACTTAGAAATAACTTTTCAGAGTACTCATCTTTTTCTTAAGGGAATTTAGATTTGGGTGTAGATGTTAGAGAGATGGGGCCTTTCAGAAAAATGTTCTGCATATAAATTCTGCGTGCAAAATTCAATCTTTGCACAATAAGTGAGTCGGAGTAGTTTTGCATGCATAGTGTCACAGGTGTTGATGTTTGGCCACATATGCAGATTGATATGCAGACATATGTAATACCTGGAGGAGATGAAGTGAGTATTCTAGCCATAATTGGGAATACAAAAGAGGTATGTCAGAAGAGTAGCCATGCAAATAAGGTGAAAAGTTGCAAAATTGTAACTTTGGATCAATGTACACAGAATTTTGGAATGCCTCATCAACAATGATCTGCACATCTAAGAACAGGCATAAATGAAGTGGGCCTAAATGGTTAATTAAGTACGAGTATGTGCCCAGAACCCCTATTTCATGAGTGTGTGTGTGAAAGATGGCAAAAGCTTGCCATGTGAAGAAAAGAGAATTACAAAATTTTACAAATATTCTAACTCCTATACATGTGAATGTGTAGAATCTATGCTCCAAAAGAATTCCCCATACCTGTATGTAAAGTAGAAAGTCCTACACCAGGAATGTTATGAAAATCATAAATTTCTCTCACATAGACTTGCCACCTCTGTAAATCTGGTACAAGACATAAGTCTTTGCTTTGCATTCAGAGATCAAAGGTCTGTTTCTAAATCAGATGTTAAATACACCCTGATAGATGATCACGGATATTAGAACTTGATTTTTAGGTATATTGATTAAAATTTATATTCTTGTTTTTGAAGGTCTCTTGCTGTAACAGTCGCCAGTCCGATGCTTGTTTCTGAATATTTCTCTACTGTGGCATAATTATTTATTTATTAAATACCTAGCTGTGTTTTCCTTTTAATTCTACATATTCTGGCTATATTTTCCCTACTAAAAGTTGTGGATCTTCTTTCACTTTGGACCCTCAGCCAGCCTGTAACTGGAATTTGTGTTGTGCATTGCTACAGGTTTCTCACTGTCCCCTTTGTTAGTTTTTCTCAGGTCTTTGGGAAAGAGAAAGAAGAAATCTGTGTGTCTTCTGTTTCAAACAAAATATACAGTCAATATACCTATAAAGAAAGGGAACATTTCAATAAGACGTGCTTTTGTAATGAGCTGATTTTATAAATTATTTCACCAATTTTTAAAGATAGATTCCTTATTGTGAGATTAATTAAAATCATCACAATAGGGCAAGATTTATTATTATTTAAAGCATCAATATAAAACTAATCAATTTATAAGCCTGAAAGGTTTACAATTCAACACAAAACCTAAAATATAATAAAAATATTTATAAAGTTTATCATCTTGTATGATCAATTCCCAATGTAATTACAGTACTTTGCAAGGCATCTTTGTCATGTATTTTGGTAGCCCTTCAATGGAGACCAAAAATTGCTGTGTGCATCCAGATTGGCCTACTTAAAGGGATCAATTTATAATACAATAAAAAATACAATATTTAGCTTCTGGATATATATGTTAGGAGGTCCATCTATGTGAGTCCAATAAAGTGCCAAGTGATTCACAATATAAAAGGAAAAACAATACCCTTTTCTGCCGTTTAATTAAGGCCTGCCTATTGTCGCCTTGTTATATTTGTGGAGCAAAACAGTTTTGTGTTAACAGCTTGTATTGTTTATATCTAGCTGAAATGCATACAAAGTTCATTGGGACAATCGCCTTCCTTGTCTTGGGTTTGAACAAATGAACAATATATGCACCAAGTCCTCTGTATCTTTTAGGCATAGTTGTCACAATCATTTGTTCATGATCGTTCAGTTATTTAGAACAGGACTTATTTTACTACAAACCATAACATGAGTCTTATTAATGGTAGTTAATCCCAATTCTGCAAGCAATGTTCTGCTGTGTTTTCTATAGAAGTTCCCGTTATGATTTTGCGATTATATCTTGTCAGTCATCAAAGTGATGCATCCTTGGTGAACTCTGGCCAGGAAGGCGTTTGAGACCAGTCATCGAGTGTTGCCTTCATTAGGCTTGAACGTTTCTTCTCTTTTTGTGAACTTTTGTTCAAGATTAGTCCTTTGTTGTTTTTCCTATGTAAGTTGCAGCAAAAGCAAATGTTTTACTTTAGTTGGTACTTTTGACCACTTGTGAAGGTATTGCGTGTGTGCTACTATTGCTTTGTGGTCAATTAACCCTAGGCCAACGTCCAACAGAATGGCCTGGATTGATGTTGCTTTCTTAAATTCTGAAGACCTCTCCATAGCCACTGGTAATGATGCAGTTTAATAAGTTGTACATTCGCTTCAGTGTAGTAATGACGGGACAGTCTCCCAAATCATGAGCAAGGAGAAGGTCTGATCCACATAGCCCCATTAGAATTGTTTCATAGCTGCTATAGTGACCAAGGACTAAGCATTATTAATCAAATGGCTTGGCTAAGAAAGCCTTCACAAAAAGAATATTTATAATACTGTACATTTTAGAGTGTTGTTATTTTTGTCATACGGAGTCTGATATATATATATATATATATATATATATATATATATATATATATATATATATATATATATATTTTTTTTTTTTTCTTCTTTTTTTTTTTTAGAAAATGAGTACGTTCATCTATATGTAGATAATTTGTGATCATTTCAGGACAGTATAGGTAACAAACATTAAAATCCTATTATGGTGTGATCTAGAAGGATCATCATCAAAAAAATGAAACTATATTGGAAATGATTGTCCGTTCCTGGAGAAAAATGTCAAGTTTATTTGTAAAAAAAAAAAAAAATTATAATAATAATAAGTCACATTTTAGCTTTAAAGCTTTCTATCATCTTATTATTGTGTTCAGATCTTTCCAAGTTTATGAATGTTTTGTTCAAACCTCAGTGGTTACTAAAATTAATATTGATTTATTGGTATCAATTAATTAGTTGCTGTTTTCTTCACTAAAGCACAACCTATTTATTTCTTAAGTTTTAAGCCGTCATCTGTTATGAGCATTCAAAACTATATATCATTTAGCTCTTTACATTTCCTGCAACATTTTGATGAATCTTTGAATTCAGATAATAAAAGGACTATACAGTTACTTTCATATAGCATTTCAACATTGGTGAGTTGCAGCATAATGTGCACTTCTAGTAGTATAGATAATGTAACACAAATTGTGCTCTTTTGATATATAACCTAGTACCATGACAAATAAATGTGCCACCTTTCTTCACAATGCACACTGTTGTCACAGTAAATCTTCTGTCCTTGGCTTACATATTCAAAATTCCATGTAAATATTGACCATTTAGCATCTCTTAATATATTTGTGTGCATGTGGGATATGGACATTACAGATGTCATAGCTTTTGTGCATGTAGGAGGAGTAAACCCCTTCCATATTCTCCTCTTTCATTTTTATGCTTGTATCTGTTTGTTTATTTCTGTTATTTTGACAATCTGATGTTGGTTTCACAACAGTGCAAGGCCTGAACCCCACCCCTGTACAGACTGCTGAAAGGATAAAGGAAAAGTGGAAAGGGAGAAAAGCAATTTGTTGCAAAAAATTAATTTGTAATTAATCAGTAGATTACTAAAAGGGAAATGTCCTGTGTCCTTAAAAACAGAAAGGTGCCCCATAATTTACAAAATGGAGAAAAAACACAGAAGACCATTATAGTTAAAACGTTTTTATTAAATTTGCCGTATTTGTATGACTAGAGCCTTTGCAGAACCAGTATTTTATGTACCAATTTAAATAATGTGGAAATACGTAAGTAATATAGTCTCTTTGCATGGGTTTTGTGATGCATTATGGTACGTTCTACACTCTGCAATATTTGAGGTTATATTTATCATATACTGATCTTCTGGAAACTTAAGTTTAAGGATGTTTTATTCTAGATATGAGCATCCTCTTTATGTGGATGTGAGGATCTTATATTGCTGTACATGTCATAGTGTCCTTACCCCACCTCTGCAGTGACTGTTGCTCGAGTGATTGACAAGTTTGATGAAGGGAGAGAAGATGATGATGGTGCAGTTCTGGGAAGCCTCCGAAAGAGAGCGTCTGCTTACCTGTCAGACACAGACAAGCGATATCTGGGTAAAGCAACTTCACGGAAGGCCTTGAGGGAAGAATCGGGAGAGCAGTTTCTGTCGGAAGAATCTGGTAAGAACACTCAACATTTTCCACTCTTGCCCTAGCCAAATATTTTTTAGGTTTGGAGGTGTTTTTCAGTGCTGATTCAATGAGACTTATTCTCTGAATTTCCTCATTTGCAGGAAGATGATAGCTTCTCATTATTGCTGGGCATATTAGCAATGATGACCAATAATAAATGCTCCCTGGAAGATGTAAGAAAGTGTATTATTAGTATTAGTGTTCCCTTTATGCAGTATGGTTAATTATGCGTTCACTATTGCTGAATGAGGACCCTTTCTCCAGCTCCTCCTTCTCATCTTACTTGGCTCCTCAATTAAATGATTTTCCTTTTACTCTATACTTTTTCAACAACAAGAAAATTGAATAACTTGGGAGGCCTGCTTTTTTGCTGGTGGGGGGACCTTAACCTCTCAGGATCCTTTGCCTTGGGGGATCAGGGGGGCTTGCTGACATCGGAGCCCTCTGAGCACTCGCACTTAAAGGTGCTCCTTGGTGCGTGGGATGCCTGCTGTCTTTGCTGTTGGGGTGACTTAAACCCCTCAGGATCCTTTGCTGCTTGGAGGGCCTTGCTGACATTGGAGCCCTCTGAACACTCACACTTAAAAGAGCACCAGGGCCTGCTGTGTGGAGGATGGGCCTGTGCACATGACTGGGCCAAGAGCAGTCCCATCATAGTCTGGAAGAGGCTCGGCTGGGCAGCTACCCAACCCCCCCTCCCCTTAACTATAAATTTGCCTTCAATTATATCAGATCCTTCATGGGGGAAACGGAAAGTACTGGAAAGCAGTCCTAAAGCCACACCTGGCTGCACACTTGAAGGATTTTTTAGAGAGCAGTGGGGGTAATCATTAAGGAAATGTAACTGGCCAAACACCACTTGTCGCTTTCATTCCCACTGCCCCTCCTTCCCCACTGTGCATCTAAGCCTCCCTTGGAAACACTGGAACCAGCATCCATAGCTACAGCAACGTTTGCCACCAGCCCGAGCCCGGGGAGATGTACAACAAATTTAGCAGATGTTATTCCGACGATGGAGCTATTAGTGGCCAGATCGCAACCACAATTACATCTACGCAGTAGGGTAGCAAAGGGTGCAGAGTGTAAAAGAAAAAGAGGAGATTTAGGCATCAAATCTAAGAGACTGTGTATCTCCGTGCCCTTGCGGGTGGCGCTACTGAGGTAGGGGAAAAGGACAAGGTATATCAGGCAGTAAAGGAGCTGGCAAGAACCCAGACTTTGGCTAGCACACAAATTAGTCAACGTAATATGACTGTGCACAAGGGAGAGTGGAACTACTAATCTCAGGCCTGGTAGGAGGTGGCACGAGGAGCAGGTGGTGAGGGAGGGGTGCAGCTCTGTGCACTCATGGGTCAAGCACCTGGACTTACACCAACATCTCTGAATCTGCCACCTGATGCCTACACATATGTGACCGAATTGTCAAATGTCCCTTGCCTAATAAATGGTGTAGAAGAATCATTTACCCAACTAAAAAATACGTTTTTACATTGATTTTGTACTCGCTTTGGTTTGTCATACTCAGATGCCGCCATATTTTGATGCTCAGGGGTGGTGGGTGGCTGCTGACTAAGGGGGTCATTATGAACATGGCGGTCCAGACCGCCATGCCGGCGGTGGCGGAAATTACCGCCACCGGCATGGCGGTCTGGACTGCCATATATTGTTCACACAGGAGACCGCCACAGGCGGAACTCAGCCACTGCCAGGCTACCGCCGGCAGGCAGCCTGACGATGGCAGAGTTCCCTATCCGGTAGGGCAGCGCTGCCCCCCCGGATAAAGAATCTGTGTTCCCCCAGCCTTTCCCTGGCGGTCTCCCCCGCCAGGGAAAGCCTGGCGGAAGGGGTGCTCCGGGGACCCCCGTGCACAGCCCTGTCACGCATGTCATTTCCTGAATTACGGGCAGTGATATGCACGATGGGTGGTGCTGCGCCAGCCGCACTGCGACATTGACAATGGCTCCACGTGGAGCTGTCGGCAATGTCCAGGCCAGCGGAATGTTCTTTATTGGGCCGGCGGGGTCTTCAACGGGCTGGCGGTCTGTGCTTAGACCGCCAGCATGAACACGGCGGGAAATCCCGCCGTCTTCGTAATGACCCCCTAAGTCTTTGGTGAGTGACTGTATTGTTGTAAACTTTAGGTACCTTAACATCATCCACAACTTACTAGTCAATTGTACGCAGCAGGAACTGTCAGGTTCTAACTTCTCTCTTCTCCCTCTGTTTTTTTCAATTTTATTTATTTATTTATTTTTATTGCCACTTGAGGCACAGACCCAGGTTCGTGCCTCAACCCCTAATAATGCATCAGCACGGTCGTAGTGTGGGAGTGAATGTTAGCTGCTAGTGCCCTCCTGCCCCTATCGAAATAGCCTCCCCCCCCTTACCCAGGTTGACTGACTGCTCAATTAAACAAAACTAGCTGCCTATTGAGAGAATGGGCTGCCACTAATAAATGGCACCAAGTTAAGTGTATCCTCATGCTCAGAAGATCCAATTGCCCTAACATTGTGATATTAGACCCCCTACTGATGGTACTGGCAGATTGGTGGTACTGGCAAATTGGGTGATCAGTGTGTGAGCAGAGGGACAGTAGCAACCAATTAACCAGAGTGCCTCCAGATAGACATTGCAGATACCACTGGCTTGCTATCCAGCTGCCCATCTCCACAGACAACTTTATTGTGTTGGAACATCATAGATATCGGGGGCAAACTAAGTGATTCTGATTGGGGTAACTTTATTGGTGGTCATGATATCTGCTTATTCCAAGAGACCCTGGCAATTGATCATTTGCATAGGGACAGGTTTGAAAGCTATAGTGTACCCGCTAACAAATCTTCTGCTGGGTGTCCATCAGGTAGGCTGCTTATATTGTTGCGGTCCTCTTTATCTTATTCTATTTCCTTACTTGAAGCAGGTTCCCCAGATGTTCAAGGGCTAATTTGTTTCTGGCTCAAAATCCGAACCTCTTTTGGTAATTATCATAAACAGTGGGGTTGGCAGACATTAGCAGGAATTACAAACTCTGTAAATGCTGGACAGATTATTGGTAGCCCATTCTGAAACTCACTATGCCCTTGTGGCTGGCGATTTCATTCTTTCTTTGAAAACAAGTGAGTTAGCCCAAGACCTGTCCAGCATCAAGGACTCGATTGTGGGGAATCCCTGATCTTACATCTCCAATAAGAATAAATCTATCTAGGTCGGCCCTTCAAGTGGTGGAACTCACTTTGATGCATGGGTTGCATGCTTGTATTGGTTGGTTACTCTCAGATAAAACACAGCTTCCACCTTAATAGGGGTTGTATTACAGTACCATTAATGACATCCTATTGGATATGAGTCTCTGGTGCAAACGTAGGCGACATGTCGGTGGTAGATCGAGATGAGTGCGATCACACACCCCTGATACTCTGATTGAAGCAGTCGATGACATTGCCCCCGCCCTCAACCCAAATGGCCACCAGAACCACCTAGCAGTAACAAACAACAGGAGTATTGGGAGTTCCTCACCTAAGGCAGTTATGGACCTGTATTTGATTATTGCCACCTACATGGAAAGCATGCTCTCAAATGAGGGGACAATACATCAATTTTAGTTGAGCATAATGCAGTATTTTTGAAGGTAAGGGATCTCTTTATGAAGGAGGCTCTAGGATGACCCAAAGCAATTCCCCCAAAGAGTTGGTTTAATAGGTCCTGTGAAACTGCTAAGGTAAGGTTGCTGGAAGCAATAAAAAGGGAGTCATTCAAGATATCTGGGAAAACAGGGCTACCCATCGGACTACCTTAAACGAAGCCAAAGTAAATTGGGAAAATTGTATCTGTTTGGATCTCTTGGAAGCTGCAACAACCAATATCCAGAAGAAAATCTGGTCTTTGGTCAGCTTAGGTGGCAGGAAATTGGGTAAACCAGCAGTCTCTTTAATCCTACCCTGTAAATGGGTTGTACATTTTGGAAATATGTATTTAATATCCCACAAAGTAGAGTTGTTAACCCTAGGGATGTCAGTTGCCTGCGGAATCCCAACTCTCCCCCAGTAGTTTTTTTACCCTGGAGGAAACTGCTTGTGCTGTGGCCTTGTTTAGGCAAGGGAAAGCACCAGGACTTGATAAAATCCCTGCAGATCTTTTTAAATCTAACAATGCTGTTTGGGTGCCTTACATAAATGCCGTCTCAAATGCAATCATGACGGAGGACGCTATTCCTACATTTTGGAGGGGTGCTGAGATTGTGCTGATTTTAAAAAAGGGGAACCCCAGCATTCCATCCAAATACCGTCCGATCAGCCGCATAGATAATTTGCCAAAGGTCTTTTGTAAACAAGTCGTGAGGAGAACCAAAATCCTGGAGCTCCTTTTTGGAGATGACACACTTTTGTTGTTTAAAACCAGGAGGGGCCTGCAAAATATGATTGATAGATTCATTCAGTTTTGTGAAGAGTATGGTCTTGAAATTAATACTACCAAAACCAAATTCATGATCTACGCTTAGAGAGGCAGGGCCAGTGGGGGTATTAAAGTGGAGAATGAACCATTAGAAAAAGTGCAGGAGTTTGATTACCTAGGCATTAGACTAGCTGAAACAGGATCTTGGCAACCACAGATTTTAAAAAAGTACAATTGTGGTGAAGCACAGAGCTGGGGCAATATGTAAATTTGCAAAAAAAGGCCAATTGGAGTCCTATCCTACTAGCTATAGAAACTTAGAATGCTCAAGCAAGGGAGGTAGCTCTCTATGGTGCAGAACTGTGGGGCCATTGCATTACACAGATTTCTTGAGCGTGGTGGAAAACAATTTCCTTGGAGCCTTTACCGGTTAAGGGAGGGAACACCACTTGTACCACTGCGTTAGGACTTCGGTATCTATGATATAGCTGTGATGGCTGTGTTTAGACCTTTGCCATATTGGATAAACATCTGGAGCACTAGTGAACTGTCCCACTTTAGAGAGGGTCTGGCAGATGTCTTAATAACAAAAACGGTGATAAAAAATAAAATGGTTTGAATTAAGGAAAAAGGCTTAAACCGACCTGGACTTGGAAAAATTCTGGTAATAGCCTTGCTCCATTCATCTAGGAGGTGCAGAAATAGTGAAAAAACTAGTCCATGAAAAAGCTGCCACTTGCAGGAAGCATTGAAACACCACAGGCAGTTTAACAAGTGCTTTTCTAGTCCATAAATCTATAAGCAAGGCAGAGGAGTTTTTAGGTTTTCCATGTCCGGCTTGTGCATGATCCATGTCCCTACTGTTTAGGTACGGGACACTCCAAGTAGCAGCTTTCACCGTCTTATAGGAGGGTACAAACCAGGAGTCACTCTGTTTCTACTCAAAACCGTAATGGGAACAGATGAACATCTGCTATCCTGCTGGCCTCAGTTTGGAGGTCCAGCACAAACTGCCAAGCCAGGTCCTCTTTGACCCGTTAAACAAGCAACCTGGACTGTTCCCATTGGAGCAGGGTCAAGACTGATTTGCATATAGCTGGGTCCATACTGAGGTGGCATGGTGTGCAAAAGAACAATGGACTGAGATGTGGCTCTGAGTATTTACCAGTGACTGAGAGTAATTCAAGCATTCGTATACTTTAGTTTGTTACCCTACGTGGGACAGGTATGCCCAGACATGGGTTTCATGCACACTGTGTCATTGGAACCAAGCTATACCTGGCTACTGAGCCCTAACTAAGGCGAAACTGGTCCGGGGTGCTTGTGTTCTGGTCAGGGAGGACATGGCTTGGCAGTTCAGGCTGGACAATTTCCATTGGAACACGGTCAAAACTGATTTACATTTGCCTGGGCCCAAACTGAGGTGGCATTGTGTGTAAAGAACAATGGACTAGGATGCAGCCCGAAGTAATTACCAGTGGCTGTGATTACTTCAAGCATTCCATCCATCACTTTTTTGTATACTTTAACCACCTCTAGAGTGGCAGATGAGGAGTACTATCAAGAAATTGGCAGAAGTTGATTCTAAGCTGGTGTGAGGGAATATATTTGGAAACGTACTGTTGCAAATACTTCAGGCTGAATTGGTGAAAAGCTTGATGCACATGGCAGAGTGATTTGAACTTGAGCCTTTTGGATACCGGTAGCAAATGCAAAGCTTGAAAAGCTGATGTGGCTGAAGAATTGCGTGGCCATTAAAGGGCCAGCCTTGCTCTCACATTTTGTATACACTGCACCTACGAAGAGGGAGTTACAGGAATCAACTTAAGACAGAATTATGGCTTGTCCAACAAGAGTTTGTGTTTGGGGAGGCAAAGTTGGGGTGGTCATCTCATTGAAAGAAACCAGTACAAGATGGTTCAATTGACTTTTTAAAGAGAAGTCGGCATAAATCCAGAACCTCAGATTGCAAACTGTCTGCTAGTGAAAGAGTGGTGCCATGTTGTTGTAGACAAAAAATAGTGGGAAAAATATGCAAAGCCTACCTGCCAGGTACATAAAGCACAATTGTCCTGTCTTAGTTGAATTTCTCTGAATTCACCAACAGCCAGTTTGCGTTTGATATCATAGTCATAAAAGTAGGTCAGACTTTGAGGGGCAGTATCATCAAATGTTTTTAAAATTGTAATGTTTTTTGCATAGTCCATGAATTTGAACCCAAAAGAATGGATCAGCATAGCCTGTGGGTGGACATACAAGATACAAAGTGGTGTGCCTAGGGATGAGCCCTGGGGGGAACTCCCTGATACACCGGCTTAAATCTGGATCAGAATAGGGCCTGATAGACTGCCTGAGGTCAATTTTGCAGATAGAATGCCAGGCATTTTAAAACCCGGCCTCCCCACTCCCACCTAAAATAATGAGAATTAGTTTCATTTGAGAACGTCAAAAACGGACAATCAAGCAGCACCAGGCCTGAGGTCTAGGACTATTTCAGTGCTAAAACAGAGACTGGACAGTGTTGAAAATGTTGTGTTCCTCCAACTAGCTACATAGTTGTTGAACCTTTGTAATATTTTCACTGGAAAAGACGAGGATGATATTGGATGATTGGTCGGCTGGGCAGTTTTTCAGTAGGGGAGTGGTGAAAGTGTTTTTTCCAAACCTCAGGCATTTATGCCATGTTTATCTATTTGTTGCAGATATGTAGAAGCATGTAGGCCACCACAGAACTAGATTTCTTCTAGATTTTAGGCAGTGTAGGATCAAGTGGCAATCCTGATTTGATTAAAGTTGTTCATCTAACCCTTCTTGGGTAAGATGGTTGAAATTACTAAGCCATTCAGGTTCAGAACGAGAGGGCAGACTATTGCATCACGCGGTTGTTAAGTTGGACAAAAGGGTCACCGATTTTAGAGATTTTATTCTGAAAAAAAGCTGGACAGCGTTTCACATAGTTCTTATGAATGATCAATAGAATGTGATGGGAAAGAGGGAAATGTTTGGTATTTGACAATGTCCAAAACGTTTTTGGAAGCATTCCGCACTCAAGGGATTCTGTTTGCATAGTAATCACCTTTTACTGTCTTGCTTTTTTTTACAGCTGAGCTTAACCTTTTTGAGTATACCATGCTATGGCAGGTTGATTTCTGTGCGGATTGAGTGTCTTTGGAAGTGCTTAATCTATAAAGGCTTATATTCATGTGGACAATGAGTCATTGTCTGAATTGACTGTAGAGTCTAATGTTGAGGGAGCTGGCACTTAAGCTGTAGTGGCAAAAGTCGTGGAAGAAAACCTTGCCCACTGACGTTTTGATGAGCCGCTACAGCCCAGTCATTTATTTGTGTAGAGCAAGAAAACACAAAAAATGTATTTAAAAAAAAAATGATTGGACCAGACCAAACACAACATTTGGTCACAGTTTATGAAACCTGGAGATGTGAAAATGAGATCGAAGCATTGCCCAGATTGTTATGTGATCTCTTTGAATTGTTGACCGTTTTTAAAAGGTTCACTTATTAAAATCTCTGTATATTAAAAAAAATATATATATCGAATGACTAAAAATGTCTGGCAATACAAATAAGCTAGAAGATCACCAAACATCTAGCAGTGACACAGTTTTTTTTTCCATTGGTTCAATTGCCTTATCAATTCTTCTGTCCTGTTGCATTGGTGAATTGTTTTCATCCATAGTGCAATTTTCTCACCCTTGCCTCTCCAGCTACAGGTTGTCATGACAAACAATATTTTACATTGTTCAACTAAATACCATTTTAGCCAAGTGCAAACGCTGGAATGCAGGTACTCAATGTTTTTCTTGCTTGTGGTTTTCAATTCAATGGTTTGATGCCTAATTTCCCAAGATTAAGGAACATAATGAAAGTAAAAATGCATATATATTTATAATTATTTTCTCACCTTTTTTTTCGTTATTTTTCTGGCATTTTTGTTCTTAACCAGACAAGGCATTATGTAGTAAATTGAAATGATCACATTTCGGTTTTTATGAAAACTGTTGGCGATAGAGCCCACGTTTTACTCGTTCTTTGCAAGCCCCTTTTGAGAACTGTAGTGTTTAAAGAGTTATTCAAAGCTACATTGAATCTCCTATTACTAAACATTTATATTGGTGCTTGCCTTTAATATTTCAGTGTTCTTCATTTTTGGTAGCGTATCTGTGATGTACCTTGTAGTGAAGTTTTATTCTGTGTGGTCAAAACATGGATTGCAGCAAAAAAAAAAAAAAATGTTTTTAATTTTTTTAATTTTTTTTTAAAGAAACTACTTTTATGTTATAACGTGGAGTGAGATATAGGAACAAAATAATTTGATGTCTTTTTGGTGAATTGAAGTAAGAACATGACTTCCAAATTGCTCTTTCTCTCCATTGCATCTCCCTGTAAAATTATTCAATCTCTTTTAGACTCAAACACGCTGAGAAGGAGTACATTTATCAAAAGAAAATGTGATTGTGTGTTTTTAATACTTTTTTTTTTTTGTCTTTCAAGATGAGCAGTCGCTAGATGAAGATGAGGAAGCCCCAGGCACGACGACCAAGCTTGGGAGTAGTGAAGAGGAAGAGGAAGAGGAGGAGGAAGAGGAAGAGGAGGAGGATGGTGATGATGATGGTGATGATGATACTAGTGACCAGGATGGAGATGATGATGATAACGACCAGGAAGAAGAAGCTGATATGGACAGTGATGAAGATGAGTCATTGGAGGACAGCAAGGAATCTGTATCTGAGCAAATTGAAGATGATGGGAGCGTGTTGACCTTTTCTAAAGAAAAATTAACCGAAGAGGTTGAGAAGGGTCAAGCTGTCAAAAACCAAATAGGTTGGTGCATGTTTTTGAACATCAGTACCATTGATTGTGTGTATTCGTTGAACACTCTTGCAATTCCCTATGTGCTTAAGTCTCATGAAAATGTCTGCCTTCATGTTTGTGATTTGAACACTTTGATTTTACTTTCATGTGACCGCATTCTTAAGTGTCTTCACCCAGACTGTAAACATGTTTGATGTATATGTCCTCTTACACATATCCTTTAACCCTTTTGCTGCTAAGCCTTTTCCCTCTCCTTTTTTGGCTATTTGGGGTAGTTTGCGCTTAGGCCCCCATAACTTTGTCCGCATAAGCTCACACACCAAATTAGCATCTTCTTTTTTTTTTTTTTTTTCAACATCCTGGGGATTCTAAAGGCACCCAGAGTTTGTGGGTTCCCCTGATGGGGACCGAGAAATCAGCCAAAATAGCTAAAATGTGGGGTGTTTCAGAAAAATGGGGGGAAAAAACTGCTGCAGAGGAAAGCATCTGTTTTTACCCTGCAAATGGCATCAAGGAAGGGTTTGCACTGCTAAAATCACCAGCTTTCAGGAACAGACAGACTTCAATCAGAAAACCAAAAATTTCCACAAGTTTTTGGCATTTTGCTGGGACATACCACATTTCTGGTGTAGATGACAGTGTGGTATCTGTCAAGTGGCAAGATGTTAAGCGGTGTGGAGTGTTCCTGTTCGTATTGGAGAAATTCTTGTGTTTGAAGTTTTGGGTCAAAGATGTAATCAACCTCAGTGGCAGTCAGGGAGGTTGCCCATTGAATCCAGCGTGGATGTAATGCTTTAGCGTTAGGGATGCTTGCTTTGGTGACGGCCGGGGTAACGGCAATAATACGTTTCCCTTGGGCAAGTGGCCTCTCCTTGATGACAGGCCTCTGAACAGCAGTCAGAATCTTTTCTGTAGGTTGTTCTGTGGTGGAATAAAATGTGATTTGTATGCTATGGGCACCGTGTCGCCCTCATTAAAGCTGAAATAGGTGAACCTGATGGCACCAGCAATTATTCTGATGTTCACATTTGTTTTGTTGTCACGTGTGTGTAAGTGTTTTGTTTCTAGCATGTCTTGTAGCAATCCTCTAAGGATGCGTATGTGTTCAGCTGTCCAGTGTCTGCTTGAGAAATCTGGGTGAATTAAATTATAGAGTGGTTCGATGCGCTGTGCATAATCTGGAATCTAAGTTCTGCCAAAGTTAAAGTAACAAAGTGAAGACTGCATTTTCTTGATCGTGTTTGGTGGTTGAAGTTGAGCATAATTTTCTAAAAAAAAAATGGAGACACCAGGCTCTTGCTGTCATTTGATAGCTCATATCCCAGGAACAATACACTGAGAAAAGGCTATTTTACTTTTCTTGAAATTGAATTTGTAGCCAAAGGATCCGAATCCTAAAATGATCAAGTCGACCCTGGCAAGATGAACATTGAGGTCATCTGTGAGATAGATGTCATCCACATAGAACAATGCCTCTGGATCAATATCGTGCAATATCGATGTTACACAGGCAAAAAACAACCCTGAGCTGTTCTTGTAGCCCTGGGGCAAATGTCAAAAACGTTTTGTGAGCAAAATGCATTCAGATCCAGACTTTCATGCGCTAAGTTTGGCTGAAAAAAACGATGGAAATATCCATGATTGTTTTATATTTTTTACGCACTGTTGTTAATTAGTGTAATGCTGTGTGCATTTTGAATTGCATATGTGTGTATGTAATTGTTTAAGTGTCTGTAATCCAAGACTATTCTATATGAATGGTCTGGTTTTGCAACAGGGAATAACTGGTTATTCATTGCAGATACACAGGGCTGTATTACTCCCTGGTACTCAAGCTGAATGAGGATCTCTCTCACTGGAGCTTTAGCCTCATGGTTAATAGGATATTGGGGCTGAGGCAGGGGTGTAAACCTAATAGGTACTACATGATAGGGGGAATCCTTATCCCAAACTACGTGGTTGCAGTATGGCGCAGGTGCCTCCAGTAAAGCCCAGTCAGCAGCGTAGGCTTGTTGGAGCTGATGGACTTGTTTGGGTGGCCAGCCTTTTTCTGCCAATAGGATATCACAATTAAGTTCTTCCCAAAATAAAACACTAATAGTGTGTTCTATGTCTCCCTCAATTTGGATATTTAAATCATAAACTCTGTTGGGTGGGAGAATGCGCCCGTTGCAGTCTCGACCTCAAGAAAGTAGTAAGATGTTGTCGCATTCAGATGATCTTTCAGACTCTGGCGACATATCATGAGTTCTGTGGCGCTGTCCATCAGGGTCACTGCCCACATTTTGTTCTTCAGCAATGTTCTCATGTATGCTGGCATGTTTAATTGAAGTTGCTGCCACCTTTTTCTTTTTTTAATTGTTGCTTTTGTTGTGGGGATTTGTCTTCTTTCTTGTCTGAAGACCGCTGAAACTCTTTCTTCTGTTTCACGTAGTCAGTACGTTGCTCTGACTGACCCACTCTATCACTCCGTCTATCCAGTGTGTCCTTCAAGTAACGATAGGGAAGTGAATCTGTATATCTATCAGGAGCATTTCAAGTTTCGCTATTTCTGAGACTGTATCTCCTTTCAGAGCTCTCAGTATTCGGAGAGTCTGCTCTCTGACTTCGTTTGTCTTTATTTTGTTTTTGTTTATCCCAGCTTTAACGTTTTTTAGAAGCCTCTTGTGCTTGTTTAGTACTATCCTTAGGGGTGGTAATTTCAGGCTTGTTCAGCTTGACTCCAAAACCATCCCATCCTACACTAGTATAGGTGTCGGAAATAATTTTCAGTAGTTGACGCTCCTTATCCAACTGTGGAATCTCCCAGAGCCGTTGGTGTATAGCCAACGCTACTGCTTCCCCTTTAATGTTACTGAGTATTATTGAGGAGACTGTTGAAGTTACGTGTCCGTTTCATCCCCAAATCTAGAGCTGGAGCAGCCAGTGCTCATTTTCAATTTTTTTTTAACACTTCCAGTAAAATGGCAAGCGTCTGGGTACTATGCGTGATAGTGTAAAGTGTAACGAATACTATACCCCATGGGGTGCAGTCGTACACTGAGGAGACCATTCAGTATGGCAAGCACATTGTGAGAGTTCTATGTTTATCTTAGGGTCCCGTATGAGTAAACACTGCTTCCAGCTGGTTAGGCGTTTTTGCTATCCAGAACGGAATCTTCTCGCATTCTGTGGCGATTTGCCCATGATCGAATGCATTGTTTGTGGGTTAATCCTAGTAACAACCAATTGATGACCAGCTGGTGCAGCCCGTGGAGAGGTGGTGTTCAAGGTCCACATAGCAAATTATATTAATCGTCTGTAAAGTTGTACTAGCTCTTTGTAAGGTGTGTGTACTTCAGCTAATTGCAGTGCCTGTTTACCAGGATGTGGTGTGTATGTGGCAAACATGGGCCACGTTGGTCTGTCATTACTTAAGGGACCTAATCTCACGGGTTGTATTACATGTGGTAGGGCACCATTGAATCAATTTTGATCTTGATAGGAAAGGGGTATCTCTACATAATGACATGCTCGGTATCGCTGCGGTACGTTTGCTATTTTGTATGTGTGAAATGTATACGTTGTCTCATCTTCCTTAGGAAAGGTGACGCAGGAGTAGAATGTTTCTGTTTGGTAAGTGTCATGAGCTTCTACTATAAGTGTGACATCCCCACCCTCATCTGTTAAGCCATGGGCTATTAGATGTTGTGTTAAAGTGTGTCTGACGTTTTCTGGAATGTCTTTGGCGTTAGCCATATTGTGTTTGGGAACAGAGATGAAACATCAAGTGAGGAGAAATCCTTTTACGAGTTCAAGCTTGAACAACCTAACAGCCTAATGAGGTGCTCCCAGTTCAGCTGAGGAGGATCACCCCTGACAGCACAGATGTCTCCGTATTATGGTATTTAGGGTACCTGCTGTGTGTGAAAAGAGATACTCCGGATATCCGTTAATTAATGCCAAAACACAATCGTTGATGGCGCCATGTCGTAGTTGAACTCTCGCTCTTAGCGAGACTGCTGTTTTAGGGATGACAGCACTTTTGTTTGTAGGCTACTAAGCCAGTCCTACAACAAGTCGCAACTGTCGGCCCAACCCTCCTGGCTCACAAACAGTACCTCACCAAAAACCCAGACAGTAAAAGGTGATTTCTAGCAGCCTTACACATGGACTCTCGATTGAAACATCTCAGGGGAGTCACGGTGGAATGGAAGATACCATTTTCTCATGTTAGCAATAAGTCTCACTCACACACAGGCAATGAAAGAGATGCAGGAGAGTTTTCAGTAGGTTTATTGAAAATGTCTGCATTCTTCTGTAAAATGCACGAACTGCAGTGATTAGGATATCGAATAATAAAAGAAGCATAACTGTGAAGAGGAGAGTTGTGAATACAAAGACCCCCACCATCTCGCCATAAGCATGAAATGTAAAATCCCTAGCATAGAGAACCTAATCTCGAACCTAATGAGAGCTAGGTGTGATAAACCTAATCCGCCAGTACCATTTCCATGAGAAGCACCCCCAACCCTCGTTACCTTGGAATGAGGTCTCTAGCTCTGACTCCGTAGTGACACGAAGGCTGAGTCCTGCAGCGAAGTGATGTGTAGCATAGATGGCATCTGGAAGGAATCCCTCTGATAACCTTGTCTGTGTGAGATGTATTTCTGCAGATCATGTAGGATCCCTGACACAGGTGTGTTCACAAACAATTGATAAGGAGGCATACTTGTGGTGGCAATTATGTAAACAATTCCCAACAAGTGTACCTTATGTTCCTGTCACACGTAAGTGAGAAAGGGACATGATAAGAACACCTATGTACATCACTTGATTATGACGCTGATAGTGACGCCTTCACAGAGTGGCATTGATAATGCAAATCAGAACAATTCTCCAACTATAAACAATGGCAGCCATCTTAAAAGAAATAATAAAATAAATAGGCTAAAACCGAGTAAGCTAAGTAGGCTAAAAGTCACTAGGTGACAGGGGCACAGGCCTGCAAACCAAAAGGCTAAGCTTACCTCCTGAGTCCCAATAAAACTAAATAGGCTCCACTACACCCCTTGCAAAATAGGTTGTTTTGTTATTGATCGGGGCCACCTACATTTTTTGGGCCCAGGCTCAGCGGACATCTAGGGAAACATAGCAAACCCAGATATTTCTGAAAACTAGATACCTGGGGGAATCCAGGGAGATGTGGCTTGCTTTAATCCCTCAACGTTTTCCTACCCAGAATCCCTTGAAAACCTGAAATTTAGATAAAATGTCACACTTTAATTACATGGGGTGTCAAAGTTGCGGGATCACTGCAGCGGCACACATTTCTTTATCACCCAGCATTTTCCACAGTCTCCCAATTAAAAATGATACCTCACTTGTGTGGGTGCCCAAAGCAGAGTCAGCCTAAAAACATATCAAATGAAAAACTGAGCGAGAACCAAAGCAGGTCCAAAAGGGCATTTTTTTTCATTTGTTTAAAGGCTGACTCTGCTGTGGACACCTACACAAGTGGGGCAGAATTTTTATCGGTACAGATGGGACAATGCTAGGTGGTAGGAAGGAATTTTGTGGATTCATGCGGTTTCTGGAAGTTTCCATCTCAGAAATGTAGGGGAAATTGTGATTTCAGGCAAAGTTGGAAGTTTGTAGGGCATTGTGGGTAAGGAAATGGTACGGGGTGCGTGTGAAGCACACCACCTTGGACTCCCCCAGATGTTTAGTTTTCAGAAGTGTCTGGGTCTTGTAACTTTTTCCAGATGGCAGGATACCCAAATCCAAAAAGTGCAGCCGCTCACCATTGCAAGTGGGATGATATTGGGAGCTAGCCAAGCTCTCTTGGCCCGTATGGAAAATCAAAACCCAGATGAGTCAAATGTCCTCTTGCTTGCCTTTGGGATGAGATGCTTTAGTCCATGGAGGGCTGAAAGACTGTTAAACCCAGTTGGGGGCCTAGCCATGCCCATTGTGGTGGGCAGCCCCCACCCATTGTATTTTTTTTTTTAAAATTCCCTGGCATGTAGTGAACTGTTGGCCCCACCCCTCGCCGGTGGGGGGGAGGGGGAGCAGACCCTATCTGCCCCCTAGGGAAGGCAATAAAACTGAAATCCCTCCCACCCCCAAGAAGAAAACAGAGGGAGCAAAATACCTACTTCCTGGTGTCTAGTGGGTGGATCCCTGCTTGGGGATTGCCCTCCTGGGGTTATTCCCAAGCAGGGGTACACTTGGGAGAGGTACCATTGGAAAGGGGAGATCCTCCCCTTTCCAACAATACCTCTCCTGTCTGCCTCAGTGCTCAGGGGCCTGAGATAGTCCTGTGAGCACTGAGGTAGAGAAAGTGAAATGAGCCGAGTGGCACATTTCACTTTCAGTGAAATGATGTCAGCGCGACATGCGCGCTGATCGCCATTTCACTGAAACAAAAAGAACAGCCATGGGAGGCGGGGAAGTTGTTCCCCACCTCCCAAGACTGTTTCTAAAAGAAATCCCTCTGGTGCCCGCAGTAGAGGGATTCCTTGGGTGTGTGCCAAGGACAGCCAGGAGCCGTCCTCAGCACACAACCGTGGCTGAGGACGGCTCCCGGCTGTCCTCACCGTGGAAGGGGTTAAGCCACTCTCATTTCTTAATAGTCATATGATACTACAATAGCTGATTGGATATCTGTCTGGACAGGGGTTTTACCAATACAAGAGATGGGTTAGATGAGCCACGTGAGAAATCCGCACTGCTCGTCTCAGCAGTCCATATGGATAGCCTACAATACCTAGCACGCTCAAGGTGGTCTGTCACAAGCTTGATTTTTCGGAAACAAGACACAATGGTAAAGTTTCTGATTTTGGACTGCAGCAAAACAGTCTGTCTGGAAAAAAAAGTATGAATATTGTACAAGATTCTTCCTCTCTACATCTAATAGACTGACTTGCCTTCTACAATCTGCCAGGCTTAAACTTCCTAGAAAATGGGTATTTTCCCTGTGCAAGTTAATTTTTCTCAGAGGTAAAACACATTTCCACATGAAGAAGCCGCTTGTACACGCTGTTGAATTTGATGGTGATTCCAGGCCCCTTTCCTTTTTGCAGACACAATTTCTGTTGGTTTTTATTAACAAGTGTTTGCATGGTGGGAAATTTCCTTTGAAAGTGTTATCCAGCTTACAAAATTACAATTTCGTGGGAGCCTACACAAGTTTTCTGTGAGCACTCTTCCTTTTTTCACCATCACTGTGTTGTTGCCTGGGTGTCATGGGCCGTAGTGCAAGCAGTGAAACAAGCACCCCCTTGCCTCCCCTCCGCTCAGTATTAAAATACTGAGGTGCAGCACACCCATCAAACACCGGGACCCTGGTGTCACTGCACCTGCTACACTAATGTAATTTACAGATCTCCAAGTTCCCTGTGTTATTTGTCTTTTTTTTCTTGCCTAACTTTCTCTATCCTGCTCTTCTCTCATCTACTTCAATGTAATGCTCTTCTCTCTAGCCCCATCCTCAGTTTCACTTCCCGTCTTCTGTCTCTTCCCTACTATCTTCCTCGCTTCTCTCCTTATTTCTGGTTCCTTTCTCTTCCTTTTCGCTTGCCCAATTTTCTCATCCGTATGTCTAATATTGAATGACAAAAAATGAATGGGGATTTTTTTTCCATTGGTTCTATTGTCTTAACAATTCTTTTGTCCTGTTACATTTGTCCTTTTTTTTGTCCATAATGCAATTTTCTCACCTTGGCCTTTCCAGGTACAGGTTGTTATGACAAACAATATTTTGCATTTTTCAATTAAATAACCTGTGTCTTACTATGCTGCTTGCTTTCCTCCATGCTAGAAAGTGTTGCAGTCCATTCTTATGTTTTAAAGGTTCCACTGCACTATTCCTTCCACCCTACTGAAGCAGCTGTACAGCCATTCAGTCCTCCGTGGGCCTCCTGCTTGACTACTACCCCTCTTCTTCCAGGATAGGTGACACCACCTGAGTACTCCTCACCTCTATTCTGGCACCATTGATTGGGCTACATAGCCCTTGCTTATTTCCCCTGGATGCCAGCTGTACTCTACATCACCCACCACCTCTAAGTGTATAGGCATTTCATACTTCAGCTGCTCACCGAGCCTTCTGCTGCTAGATGGAAGTTTGGCCTTCACTAGCCTCACTCCAGGATCTGCTGGGTTCTAGTATTGCCCTTGCTGTCTTCAGTAGATAATGTACCATGTCTTGGTGGATGGCTACTATATCTGTCTCACACCACGCAATGGCAGAAACAATGTATTGCACATTGTCTTCTTCCTCGCCTGGCATTCCTCTTCCCTGGCACTGACGTTCCACCATTTATTCAGTATTGGATCTTTCGTGGATTCACATGCTTGAATCATTCCTCATCGTCAAAGTGGGAGTTCTACTGTACCTTTGAAAGCAGTATGTAAGAATCACAGAAACAATAATTGCAGCAGCCATCCATTGAATAGCCTGATTGGTCATGGCTTCAGTTTGGTTCTTTTTCCAAAAGGACAATCAGGCGCCAGCACCCTCTAGAATCCTCCCAAGAGAGGCTCTCTACCTCAGATTTTCTACTGCACATCGTGTGAAGGGAGTCTTTTGGAGCTCTGCTCAGTGTTTTCCCATGGAAATCTTCTTCAATCAAAAGGTATGTCAGACCATTCTTAAAAAAAAAAAAAAAGACCTTTTTTGCCCTTATAGATCCTGTGGTAGAAAAAGGCTTCATATTGATGATCCTCATAAGGATTGCCTATATTGCTTGTATTGTAAACATCAAGCAAAAGACTGTAAAATCAGTGGCACTTTCTCATCCAAGACTGAGGGACAGAGAAAGAAGGCTTCTTTTGTGGCTACAGGCAAAGGCAAGTTCCTCGGGTGAGGACAGTGACAATCCTTCAAAAGGTCAAGATCTGCTGACCAGGGGCATTCCGAGCAGAGCTGCGAGACTACTAAAACTCACCACAATCAAACCTACCCTCCACTGGGCCAGTCTCCTCACAGCTATCTACCCCTTATTCTAAGACAAAGGAGACTCATCATCATCATTCTCCTTCCTCTAAGCCGTCAACCTCAATTAAAGCAGGGGTCCAGGCGATGACGACACCACCACCACAACTACGGTAAGCACCATCTCGTCGACAAGGCCATTGTCGCTCACAACGTCAACGATGGCGAAAAAGACACCAATATCGTCGACAACTATTGGTGGTCCAGGTCATTCAGAAACAGTGGATTTGACATCGCCACCAATTTAAAAAAAAAAAAAAACTTCAGTCGGCGAAGCTGACGTCTGAACGATCGACAAAAACTGCCTCACCAGCCCCATCCCAGGGGTCTCACTTATCCTTGAAGATACTGTTGATGAGACCTCTGTCGGCATAATCATCGTCGACTGCAACACCATCAACGAAGCCATGAACGAAAACACAGTCGACAAAAATACCATTGTCGACATCACTTTCGACGATGGCACCATTGTCGAGCACTATTTCGACGACGATACGATGACGACCCTGGCTCTAGTGAAAGAAATACCACAATACACTGTTGCCTCCACCAATTAAAATCTCGCTGGTCCTGTTACTACCATAAAAATTACAAAGGTGTCAAGACCTACATTACATTCTGAGGACACATCACCAAGCATGGTGTCCACCTTGCTACCCAGCCACCTCTTAAGCTGGGAAGACTTTGAAGAAGAGGGTCCATTTGTAGAAGGGTGCAGTCCGTCAGAGTTGCGTGCTAAATACCAGGATGATGATGATAAGTATGATCAACAGGATAATGAAGCTTATTATACCCTCATGGCAGGCAATATGAACTGTGTCCCCAGCCACGCAGTACCATTCAGATGCCTCTGTCTCTCATTCAAGACCTTCAAGCCATGCTGCAAGACCATAAACAAAGGTTTCTGGATCCTACTACTGACGCAACACAACAGCCTGCGCAACCACACCTTCCTTCTCCAGATACCCTTAGAAAGTTGCCTCCACCTCCCACAACTCCTAAGCTAACACTAACATCTGCAATAGCTGTTCCTCCCAGAGATGATGATACCTCCTCTGAAGAAGAGAGAGAAGAGGGGGAGGTTATTGCTCCTCATTATGAGTGGGATGATTATCTAGAACCTACACCATCGCCACCCCCCTCCCCATCCATCAGATTCTCCACCGCAGGACATAGGAGGGATCCACAACCTCATGGACAGAGCTGCCAGTCGCTTCCATCTGCCAACATATGTCTAACATGTAGATTGTTTTTTGCATGATTTCAAAGGCCAGAAAATCCGTAAAATCCATCTGTATAATTCATTATATATGGAATGAGGGACTGAAAATTATGAAAAATCAAGCAACAGTGTCACCAGTAACACCTCAGCTATATAAAAAATACAAGGCTACGGAGGACTTCCCAGCATGCTTGATAGGTCATTCAAAACCGGACTTGGTGGTCTCGCAAGCTGCCCAAAGGAGCTCCAAGAATCCGTCCACCAAATCTCAGCCCCACCGGACAAGGAAGGGAGATGTTTGGACAATATTGTAAAGAGAGTCTCCCTTATGTAAGCTGTTACTGGCCGGGCAGAGAATATCTTAGCGATCTTAGGTCGCTGTGACCGACAAATGTGGTCCGATATGTGTGCTTACCTTGACCTCATTCCAGAAGACAAACAACTGGTGACTGAGAAGATACTATAGGAGGGTGAACGCACTTCCGCAGAAATAATTGATTGAGCCTTGGATATTGCGTCTACAGGTTTTCGACAACTTGCTGGAGCAGCGGTATTGCGCCGTCAGGGATGGCTGAAGTCCACCTCGTTTAGACCAGTGGTGCGGTCCAGAATTTTAGACATGGCCTATGACGTAGAGAGTTTATTTGGCAAGAACATAGACGATGCTTTAATAGCAATCAGAATGGACACTGATTCTGCTAAGTTCCCAGGTTCTCTGCAATATAGAAGAGTGCCCTTTCGAAGAGCCAGGGGCAGAGGTTTTTCATCCTCCAGAGGTTGTTATCAGAGACAAGAATAGCCTTCATCGGAGTTCAGGTCTACGTATCGCCAGACCTATCATCAAACGCCCACAGCAGGATAAAGCGGGCAAGGTGACGGGCAGAAACAGCCCTCCCAAGGTCATAACATCGGCCGCAAACAATTATTTCCATGGGGTACTGGCTTCAATTTCTTTCCCTCATTGCAGCCAAGTTGATGCAAACATCTCCCATTACTAACATCAGACAAATGTGTGTTGGACATAGTGTCTTCTGGTCACACCTCAGAATTTGTGCAGAAACCCCCAAATCATCCTCCGGAGGGAGCACATCCACCACACCTTCACTTAATGAAACGACAAGTTACTCCAATGCTTTCTAATGGGGCAGTAGAGAAGGCTCCTGCTCAATAGAAAGGCCTAGCTTTTAATCCCGATTCTTCCTGGTGCGACAAAAGACTGGGGAATGGAGACCAATTTTAGATCTCAGAAAGTTAAACAAGTTTCTGCCGAAACGATCCTTCTGGATAACCCTCTCAGACATCCTACTCCTTCTCAACAGCGGAGATTACATGACATCGCTGGACCTTCAGGATGCCTACTTTCATGTTCTGATTCATCCCAGGCATCGCAAGTACCTCCTTTACCGTAGCCAGTACCCATTATCAGTTCAGGGTTCTAACTTGAAATCAGCCCCCCGAATCTTTACGAAATGCCTTGCACTGGTGACAGCGCAAATTCGCAAGCAAGGTTTCCAAGTCTTTCCTTATCTGACCATTGGCTGCTCAAAGCGCCAACATCACAGCAGGCTTCTTAGCCCACCAACACTTGTTTGACATTATTACACAATCTGGGGATAACAGTGAATCACCATATATCATCTCTCATTCCTTCGCACAAGATGATATATTTTGGGTGCAGAGATCAATCTAGTCAAGAACCAGGCCTATCTCTCAAAGGAGCGACAGCAAAGATTAATCGCCATGGCTTTAAATGTTTCCCAAAAAAAAGTCAGTTTCTGTGAAGCTCTTCAAGTCACTGCTAGGGACGATTTCCACATCAAATAAACCTGGTGCCTCTAGCACGACTACAAATGAGAACACTGCAGGAAGAACTCCAGCTCCAGTGGAATCAGTCTCAAGGGTCCTTCAAAGGACTTAATCACTGTTACTCCAAAGATAATAGAGGCTTTGCAGTGGTGGATTCGCAGCAACCACGTTTCCCAGGGTTCAACATTCCTGGTCACAGTCTTGGACTTCGTCATTACTACGGTTGGTTTGCTAGAGGGCGGGGCAGTCATTTACAGGACATGTGCATCCAGGGAATGTGGCCCAAGAATCTAAAATTAGTGCACATCAACCTCTTGGAATTGAAAGCCTTCTTTCTCACACTAAAAGCCTTTCTTCCACGGATCTCAGGTTCGTCAGTGCTGGTCTGTACGGACAACATGACCAGCATGCAACATATAAACAGGGAGGAACACGATCCCTATCCCTTTCACAAGAAGCTCAACTTCTCTGGGATTGGCTAACATTGAACAACATTTCTCTCAGAGCAGAACACATATCTGGTGTCAACAATGCTCTCGCAGAAAAGCTCAGCAGGACAGAAGACAGTTGTCATGAGTGGGAGCTGAATCAACAGGAGGTGAGCAAGATCTTCTCGAGTTGGGTTCGACCAGCACTGGATCTCTTTGCCACAAGGGAGAACACCAAATGCCAGATTAACGCCAGTCAATACCCTCTCCCGGGACTGTGGGGGAATGCCCTTTCGATGCGATGGTCTGGGATTTTCGCATGGCTCCCGAGTTTTATGAATTCAGAAACATGAATATTGATCAGGAATCTAGAGATATACTCTCTAGAGCAAGAGCCGAAAGTACTAACAAGACTTATAGACTGAAGTGGAAGAGATTCTGTGCTTGGTGCCAACAGAACAATTTGCATCCATTCCAGTCTTCTCCTGAGCAAATTATACCTTATTTCCTTTTGCTCGCTAAATCCGGGCTAGTGTTTGCTTCCATGAAAGTCCACCTGGCGGCAATCTCAAGATACTGTAGTGGTGTAAGTAAGGCTTCTCTTTGTTCTGTCAGGTTCATCAAACAGCTTACGAAGTGGTTATTTTGCACTTTCCCTCCTGTGCGACCACCTCCTCCGGAATGGAATCTCAACATTGTTCTCGCTCAGCTAATGAAATCTCCTTTTGATCCAATACATAAAACTGAGCTAAAATATCTCTCATGGAAGGTGGCTATTCTTTCTCTCACCTCTACCAGGAGAGTCAGTGAGATACAAGCTTTAAGGATTCAGGAACCATTTCTGCATTTCTCAGCTGACTTTGTACTTTTTAGAATAAATCCAAAATACATCCTGAAGGTCCCATCTCAGTTCCATCTCAACGAACCCATCATCCTGCGAACATTCTTTCCAAATCCAACTACGCTGGCTGAAAGAGCTCTACTTTCTCTAGACATAAAAAGATGTCTCAAGTTTTACCTCCACTGCACTAAGCAGAACGACTCAGTTGTTAGTCTCCTACAGTCGGGGAGCTAAGGGAGCTCCTGTAAGTAAACCAACAGTAACCAGGTGGATTTCACAAACTATTCAGTTCTGTCACTCTAAAGCTTACAAACTGCTGACCAAGAAACCTAGGTGCATTCCACGAGGGCAGTGTCAACCTCAGCTGCTATTTTTGCAGGCATATCATTGGATAAGATATGCCGGGCTGCAACGTGGAAGACTACCCATTCCTTCACGCAGCACTACTGCCTGGAGTCCGCACACTGCAGAGATTTGGCAGTAGGACAGGCGGTCCTGTGCCACCTATTTAATTTAGGTGAGCTTATTTTTAATGTGAACTGTTATCATGCTGATATAATGCTTCTTGTACTTCTGTGGTTTTACAAGGTGTGTGTGTGTGTGTGTGTGTGTGCGTGTGCGTGTGTGTGTGTGTGTGTGTGTGTGTATATATATGTTCGATGGCATATGTTGCTGCAGATACACATGTTTGGCACAGTCCGCTGCCTGGTGTTGGGCTCGGAGTATTACAAGTTGTTTTTCTTCGAAGAAGTCTTTTTGGTCATGGGACCGAAGGACTCCTCCCTCTTTGGCTCCATTGCGCATGGGCGTCGACTCCATCTTAGATTGTTTTTTTCCGCTGTCGGGTTCGGACGTATTCCTTTTCGCTCCGTGTTTCGGTTCGGAAAGTTAGTCAGAATCTCGGAAGAAAGCGTCGGTATTGTTTCGTTCGGTATCGGGATAGTTAGGTACATCGACACCGATCATCGGAAGACTTTGGGGCAGTTTCGATCCCCCATCGGGGCCTGGTCGGCCCGACCGCGTGCGACATCGAAGCCGATGGAACGGACCCCGTTTCGTTTCTGCCCAAAATGTCACAGTAAGTATCCTTATACAGATCAGCACTTGGTCTGTAACTTGTGCTTGTCCCCCGAGCACAAGGAGGATACCTGTGAAGCCTGTCGAGCCTTCCGGTCCAGAAAAACACTCCGGGACCGAAGAGCCAGGCGTCACCAAATGGCGTCCACGTCGACAAAACAACGTTTCGACGACGAAGACGAAACATTCTCGGTTCCGGAATCAGAATCCGGAGACTCCGACGTCGAACAACAGCAACAAACTGTGAGTAAGACGTCGAAAAGTAAATCCATCGACAAACCGAAAGCCCAGGGGACGCCACTGCCAACAGGCCATGGCTCGACCCATAAATCAGGCGACCCGTCGAAGGCGCCGAAAAAGGGCACGCCCATAGCGAAGACACCCGACTCCGGTCGAGGGACCGCCATGGAGCAACCTCGGAGCCGAGAAAGCGGCTCCGAGAGACAAAAACAAGATACCGGCACCGAAAAACATCGGCACCGAGAATCCATGCCGAAAGGAACAAAAATTCTGTCGGTGCCGAAACCGAAAAAAGATTCTCTCTCGGCGCCGAAAAATACCACACCTTCATCCTACTCAGAGGAACAAGGACTAAGTGGCCAGATGCACAAATTTGGACAAGAGCTCCAAAGTGTAGAATCGGACTACACACAAAAGAGACTGTGCATCCAGCAAGATACAGGGAAGATATCAACCCTTCCCCCAATCATGAGGAAAAGAAAGATCGGACTTCCAAAGGATGACACACAACCACAAGCCAAAGTGGTTAAAAAAGTCACGCCTCCGCCCTCTCCTCCACAGGCATCGCCGGCACAAACACCGCCACAAATGCACTCACCAGCGCAAACTACCATAAGTCATGACGATCAGGATCAAGACGCTTGGGACCTGTATGACACCCCAGTGCCGGACAATGATCCCGAGTCATACCCCACAAAGCCGTCACCGCCAGAGGACAGTACCTCATACTCGCAACTGGTGGCTAGGGCTGCAGACTTCCACAATGTCCAACTGCATTCCGATCCTATAGAGGATGATTTCTTATTTAACACCCTCTCGGCTACACATAGCCAATATCAATGTCTCCCAATGCTACCAGGGATGTTACGGCACGCAAAACAAATTTTTGAGGAGCCCGTAAAATCAAGAGCCATCACCCCAAGGGTGGATAAGAAATACAAACCACCACCCACAGACCCAGTGTTTATTACTTCGCAGTTACCACCCGACTCTGTGGTAGTAGGGGCAGCTCGCAAAAGAGCAAATTCACATACATCTGGCGACGCCCCACCTCCGGACAAAGAAAGCCGAAAATTTGACGCGCCAGGGAAAAGTGTGGCGTCGCAGGCAGCCAACCAGTGGCGCATCGCAAATTCACAAGCGCTGCTGGCCAGATATGACCGCGCACACTGGGACGAGATGCAACTTCTCGTAGACCATCTTCCCCAGGAATACCAAAAAAGGGCGCAGCAAATAGTGGAAGAGGGACAAACGATCTCAAACAATCAAATCCGCTCTTCACTAGACGCAGCCGATACTGCAGCAAAAACAGTCAACACTGCTGTCACCATAAGGAGACACGCTTGGCTACGCACTTCAGGCTTCAAACCTGAAATCCAGCAGGCTGTCCTTAATATGCCCTTCAACGAGAAACAACTGTTTGGCTCGGAAGTGGATACAGCCATTGAAAAACTTAAAAAGGACACAGACACGGCCAAAGCCATGGGCGCACTCTACTCCCCGCAGAGCAGAGGCTCTTTCAGAAAAACTCCATTTAGAGGGGGGTTTCGTGGCCAACCCACAGACACCACCAGCCAACAATCAAGAACCACACCATATCAGGGTTCCTTCCAAAGGGGTGGTTTCAGGGGATATCGGGGGGGTCAATTCCCAAGGAGTAGGGGAAGATTCCAAACTCCAAAAACACCTCCACCTAAACAGTGACTTTCAAGTCACGCAACCCCTTCACTCAACACCAGTGGGGGGAAGACTAAGCCAATTCTACCAATCTTGGCAACAGATTACAACAGACAATTGGGTATTAGCAATAATCCAACATGGCTATTGCATAGAATTCCACAACTTCCCACCAAACATCCCCCCCAAAACACGCAAAATGTCACAACATCATTTAGAACTTTTAGGACTAGAAGTTCAAGCACTACTGCAAAAGGATGCAATAGAATTAGTACCAGTACAACAAAAAAACACAGGAGTTTACTCCCTGTACTTTCTAATTCCAAAAAGAGACGAAACATTGAGACCAATATTAGATCTCAGGACACTAAATACCTACATCATATCGGACCATTTTCACATGGTCACACTACAAGACATCATTCCACTGCTCAAACAGCAAGATTACATGACCACATTAGACCTAAAGGATGCGTACTTTCATATACCAATACACCCTTCTCACAGAAAGTACCTACGGTTCGTATTCAAAGGAATACATTACCAATTCAAGGTGTTGCCATTCGGAATAACAACTGCACCAAGAATGTTCACAAAATGTCTAGCAGTAGTAGCAGCACACATCAGGAGACAACAGATACATGTGTTCCCTTACCTAGACGACTGGCTAATCAAAACCAACACAGTAAAAAAATGCGCAAACGACACCACCTTTGTCATACAAACCCTTCACAAACTGGGGTTTTCCATCAACTACACAAAATCACACCTAGAACCGTGTCAAACACAACAATATCTAGGAGCAACCATCAACACATCAAAAGGAATTGCCACTCCAAGTCCACAAAGAGTGCAGGCATTCCACAAGCTAATAAGTGCTATGTTTCCAAACCAAAAGATACAAGCAAAATTTGCGCTAAAACTTCTAGGCATGATGTCATCATGCATAGCCATTGTCCCAAACGCAAGACTACACATGCGACCCTTACAACAGTGTCTAGCATCACAATGGTCACAGGCACAGGGTCAACTTCAAAATCTGGTGTTGGTAGACCGCCAAACATACCTCTCACTTCTATGGTGGAACAGCAAAAATTTAAACAAAGGGCGGACATTTCAGGACCCAGTGCCTCAATACGTTATAACAACAGATGCTTCCATGACAGGGTGGGGAGCACACCTCAATCACCACAGCATTCAAGGACAATGGGATATACACGAAACAAAACTTCATATCAATTACCTAGAACTGTTGGCAGTATTTCTAGCGTTAAAAGCCTTCCAACCCATAATACACACAAATACATTCTTGTCAAAACAGACAACATGACAACAATGTATTATCTAAACAAACAAGGAGGAACACACTCAACACAATTGTGCCTCCTAACACAAAAAATTTGGCAGTGGGCGATTCACAACAACATTCGCCTAATAGCACAATTTATTCCAGGAATACAAAACCAACTAGCAGACAACCTTTCGCGAGACCACCAACAAGTCCACGAATGGGAAATTCACCCCCAAGTTCTGAACAAGTACTTTCAAATTTGGGGAACACCCCAGATAGATTTGTTCGCAACAAGAGAAAACTCAAAATGCCAAAACTTCGCATCCAGATACCCACACCGCGAATCACAAGGCAATGCTCTATGGATGAATTGGTCAGGGATATTTGCGTACGCTTTTCCCCCTCTCCCTCTCCTTCCATATCTAGTAAACAAGTTGAGTCAAAACCAACTCAAACTCATACTGATAGCACCCACATGGGCAAGACAACCTTGGTATACAACTCTACTAGACCTTTCACTAGTACCGCATGTCAAACTACCCAACAGGCCAGATCTGTTAACACAACACAAACAACAGATCAGACATCCAAACCCAGCATCATTGAATCTGGCAATTTGGCTCCTGAAATCCTAGAATTCGGACACTTGGACCTCACACAAGAATGCATGGAGGTCATAAAACAAGCTAGAAAACCTTCCACTAGACACTGCTATACATCTAAGTGGAAAAGATTTGTTTACTACTGCCATGCCAATCAAATACAACCAGTACATGCCTCTACTAAAGACATAGTAGGATACTTACTACATTTGCAAAAAGCAAATCTCGCTTTTTCATCCATAAAAATACACCTCGCAGCTATATCTGCTTACCTACAAACTACTCATTCATCGTCTCTATTTAGAATACCAGTTATTAAAGCATTCATGGAAGGGCTAAAAAGAATTATACCACCAAGAACACCACCAGTTCCTTCATGGAACCTTAACATCGTCTTAACAAGACTCATGGGTCCCCCTTTCGAACCCATGCATTCCTGTGAAATGCAATATCTAACCTGGAAGGTCGCATTTCTCATTGCAATCACATCCCTCAGAAGAGTAAGTGAAATACAGGCATTTACCATACAAGAACCATTTATTCAAATACACAACAATAAAATAGTTCTAAGAACAAATCCAAAATTTCTGCCAAAAGTAATCTCACCATTCCATTTAAATCAAACAGTAGAATTGCCAGTGTTCTTCCCACAACCAAATTCTGTGGCTGAAAGGGCACTACATACACTAGACATCAAAAGAGCACTAATGTATTACATTGACAGAACAAAGCTAATCAGGAAAACAAAACAACTGTTCATAGCTTTTCAAAAACCACACATAGGAAATCCAATCTCTAAACAAGGCATTGCTAGATGGATAGTCAGATGCATTCAAACATGCTATCTTAAAGCCAAAAGAGAATTGCCTATTACACCAAAGGCACACTCAACCAGAAAGAAAGGTGCTACAATGGCCTTTCTAGGAAACATTCCTATGAGCGAAATATGTAAGGCTGCAACCTGGTCTACGCCTCATACGTTTACTAAACACTACTGTGTAGACGTACTAAATGCACAACAAGCTACAGTGGGCCAAGCTGTACTAAGAACATTATTCCAAACTACTTCAACTCCTACAGGCTAAACCACCGCTTTTAGGGGAGGTAACTGCTTTATAGTCTATGCCAAACATGTGTATCTGCAGCAACATATGCCATCGAACTGAAAATGTCACTTACCCAGTGTACATCTGTTCGTGGCATTAGTCGCTGCAGATTCACATGTACCCTCCCACCTCCCCGGGAAGCCTGTAGCCGTTTAGAAGTAGATCATAAACCTTAAACATCTGAACATTTGTAAATAATTATTAGAAACTCTTATCATACATACATATTCACTCCATTGCATGGGCACTATTTATACCAAACAACTCCATCCTCACCCTCTGCGGGGAAAACAATCTAAGATGGAGTCGACGCCCATGCGCAATGGAGCCAAAGAGGGAGGAGTCCTTCGGTCCCATGACCAAAAAGACTTCTTCGAAGAAAAACAACTTGTAATACTCCGAGCCCAACACCAGGCAGCGGACTGTGCCAAACATGTGAATCTGCAGCGACTAATGCCACGAACAGATGTACACTGGGTAAGTGACATTTTCAATATGGTACACTATGTATAAATAATTATTGTATTCCTCTTAGAGACTACCGTGAACTGTTTTTCTATATATCTACTAAGGTTGTAATGCTTGCTTTAAGTACTGCTTGCTATTCTGAGTCAAGCATGTGAATCTATGAAAGATACAATACTGGATAAGAAAACAAATTACTTACCTGTAACTGCAGTTCTCCACTATTTGTATCTTTCATAGAGCCACATGTGACCCCACCTCCCCCCCCCCCCTTAGAGCCTCACCTTTTACCTCAGTGTGTACTTCACTGTTGTGCTCAAAAACTTGAGAGAGAAAGCCTCTCTTGGGAATATTCTCGATGGTGCTGGCGCCTGATTGGTCATGGCTTCAGTTTGGTTCCTTTTTTTTAAAAGGACATAGATAGGCTATTCAATGGATGGTTGCTGTCATTATAGCCTATGTAAGTCTTACCTATGCGATTCTTACATACTGCTTTCTAGGGTACTGTGGGACTCCCACTTCGATGACGTGGAATGATTCAAACATGTGAATCTATGAAAGATACCAATACTGGATAACTGCAGTTACAGGTAAATAACTTATTTTCTTCTCTGTCTCAAAGGGATGCAAGTTATTTCCGCTTTATCCCTTAGAACATGGTTTGCTCGCTGGGCCCCAAAGAAGAGAGGATTATCTTTTGAGCACGTTATCATCCTTCACCGACATCTTAAAAGTTACTGGGGTTGGTGCCCTGCTGTCCTAGACTACACAGTGCACACGTTCAAATTACCTGACAGTCACCACTGCCCATGAAAATAGATGCATTATCTGAGATCTTTAAAGCTGTATGATAGAAGGTCCTTTTTGTTTATATGATGCTGTAGAGCATGTCAGGAGGAAAGAAAACCGGGCTAACAAAAAAAGTGAAAAGGGAGATGTTTTGCAAGGGCCATAGCGTCCTATTTTGTTGCTCTGGCACCGGCACTGAGGTCCGAACTGTCCTCATTTCAGTTTGCATCAGCTGGCAAAACGATGCACCATATAGAACATTGTGTAAGGAAAAGCTGACGTGGTGTAAAAGGGGCCATGATGCCTCCTGTGTTGGCTCAGTGGACTAATGTTTCTAAGTTTGACCATATCCGTCACATGTTCGAATACTGGAAGGTTGATTCAGGCCGAGGTCAATAAAAGCAGCATCATATAGCTGGGTAAAAATAATCACCCCTTCTCAGTGAATAGCCAGGAGTTGAACACACGCTCTAGAAATACGATTGTTGTATTATCATAACGTAGATCTAAAGAATGCAAATGGCACCAGCCAGTATCTCTACTACTGTGCAGCAAAGTGCTCCAGCTGTACAGCACTCAATCTTGGTAGTCGTGTAGAATTTAAGGTGTCCTTTAACAAACAACAGTGAATAATCCATACCCATGAGCAAGTAAGATGGGAAACCTAAAGCATGGCATGTCTTGAGTTTGGAAGAAAGTTGAAACCTGGAATGCAGTGATTTGGTTTGGGGCTGCTCCCAGTTTCTAGCCCACACCATCCTCATCAACTAGTTTTACTAAAGAAAATGAAATAGATCTCAGTGCCTAGAGTGGAAACCGGGACCTCCAACATTGACACTTGTTTTGAAGTGTATTACGAAAGGATTGTGCCTGGTGCTTGTTGATAAACCTTGGATTGATATGCATACCATTTTTTAACTCCATTTTGTTTAGCTCTCTGGGACCAGCTCTTGGAGGGGCGAATAAAGATGCAGAAGGCGCTAGTCACTGCCAATCAGCTGCCACAGCCAGACACCTTTCCAGAATTCAAGAAGAAGGGAGGACCTGAGATGGCCAATGCGCTGAAGAACAGTGAGTCACCTTGCACGAGATACCTCTTACTTATGAATAAATACTGAGAGTGCTGCCACCAGTGTGAACCAAGTTTGGTATTTTATGGTAAAAACATTGCTTGTGCATTAATGTATTATTTATCAAACTGTATTGCATCACTGTCCTCTTTAATGTATTTGCTTTACTTTCAAATTAAAAGTGCCAAGTCAAGGAGGCATAATCATATTGTACATGATAGAAATGAAATAAATGGAAAAACCATTTACCTAAAATGTAATGGGCAAGCAGACAAAGCGGATCTTGCTTCAGTGCCTAGAAATTGCAAGATTCCTGCATCCTCCTGGATCATGGTTGAACGAGCGAGTGTCGCTATCTCCTGGTAGGTACAATGCATCTGTGATCTCAGACTGTAGACCAGCATCTGTTTTGAAAGCCTGCTGCAGTCACTTTGGTTCAAAAGATCACGTGACATGTAGAGACTAACAGACGGTGCATAGTATAAACTTACGTTAAAGTTTTCTGAACTTTCCTTGTATACTTGACGTGAGGTCTCGTCTGTGCTTCTGAGCTGCTTTTTGTGCACTTGTTGGCACTTCTTCCTCAGACACCAAGGGACATTTTCATATTGGATGTTCCAAAAGTCAGAGTGTTGCCTTGCAGGGGGATGTCCAGGGCCTGGCGCTGGTCAGAGTAAGTTCTGACCCCAGTGCTCTCCAGTGGAAACCCTCATCATACAAACGAATTCAGCATTTATTTTCTGACTCCAGTCAGAATGGGCACTGGTGTTGCCCATGGTATCGTCGGTGATGCCACTTCCCTGCTGACCTCTTTCCAACCCAGAGAAGACCCCCAGCTCTCATGCATGGTCTAAAAAGATCTGTGCTGTCTACTGTACATGTAAAAGCATTACACTGAAATATAATAATTTATTGGTAACATGATGTTCCAATGTATTAGTTTAGGGGCTGATTATAATGAATGAATTTTAAAGCATCCCACATTTTGTGCCGTGTTACTTCAATGACCTATTGCAATGCTCAATTTGTAAATAAATAAGTGCCGGGGCACAAAGTTCTTCTCAGAAGCCTTCCTTCTTTTCATACTTGTCTGCCTTTCTCTCTCTTGGTCTGAGTGAGGGTTCGACGATGAAAATAAGTCTCTGTGACCCTAAATAAGTGCTGGTCAGCCCCACCTGCAGTCACCAGCTCAAATTAAATACTGACCTATTGTCCGCAATCTCCCCATGGCCTCTTGTCTACTTAACCATCCCTCACCTTACATTGAGTTAACAGTTTATTCTCCACCTTCTCCTTCCGCATTGATATATCTTTAGTTCTGCAAGCTCCTTGCAGGTGTGATGCTTATGATAGGCGTAAAGCAGCAGTAAGTGTTATTTTACAAAACATGCTGTTTATAGGATTTCCCAAAAATCTGTTTGAAAACAAATGCATTGGCACGTTTTGTTTAGTCCGCTATATTCCTGACAATTACTTTGCAGTGCAAGTTTCCAACAGCTCATCTGTTGTCTCCATTGCCTGATCTTAATACCACGTCGTGGTATATACTATGTTGTCTTTCTTTAGATCGCTTCAACACTTGAAAAATCAAAATGGTTATTTTTAAGGTTGGAGAAAAAGGGTTTACTAGCATAAGTGGTGCAATCCAGTAATTAAATTTTCTAGCTGTCGACTTTGAATCATTCTGGACTATGTAATCCCCACCAGTATTCAATGATTCATGTGTCGTCTACAAGCTGCAACATGCTTAGTTTCCATGCTATTCTCAATTAGAAAGATTAAAATATTTATTCCATGCGTGGTGAGATGTTGAGGGGCTTGAAGGTTAAAAAAGGCCTTTTTAAGAGTTGGGTGGATTCAGGACATCTAGAAGTAGGAAAAAAAATGGCGCCATATTAGGAGAATGTTTAGGTCACTAGCACTCTGAATATGGCAGACGAAACATCTGCTACTTTCTAGCAGATGTCTTGACCTTTCAAACTCTTAATAAGACCCAAAATTCTTAAAGCCTTATCCTTACTTTTCGCTTATCCTCACAACATCTCTTGTCCTCAGAACTGTCCTTCAGATTCTCACTTGAGGGTTCACTTGGCCTCCAAAATTACTTTGAGAATTTCCTATCACTCTAGGCTTTTGGTCAATTGAAGAACCATTGCCTGTGTCACAGGGTACCCCACCTAGACCATTTAGGTTATTCATATCTTCAAACCCCTTTGTTACTCTAAAAAAAAAAAAAAAAAAACGTTTTTAATCTTCCAGCTCCACAATGTTTCTGCACTCAACTTTTACCATAACAGGCAACGTTTGTACTTTCCAGTGGCATTATAAATGGTCCCATTATGTCAATTGGATTCCATCACCATGACCCGATCAGTAATTCAACGGAAGCAAAATAAGTCTTGCACCTTTGCCACTTGTGTCACACTCTATGCGGTCTTGCATGTTTTTCCATCTTGCCATCATTTGGCAGACACTAAAATATCTTTCTCTTGGTCTCCCTAAATGCTAGAGATACTCAGGAGTCCATTAGGGGGCAGATTCCTTATTTTACCATGTTAACATTCTAGTGATGGCAAAACATGTCCCCACTCACTGCTATCTCATTTACCACCACCACCAATTCAGCCTTTATTTTAGCCAAGACGTACTCATATCGACCCATCTCTCTGTTTTTGCCATCCCCAAGTCGTATGTTTCTTGACCAAAGCACTGCCATGACTCCGCCACTCTGCGCACCTCAAGTCTATGTCCTGAAGTTCAGAATACAGAGTGCCACCACTACTCCACCACAGTCACTCTACACTCTGCTTCACAGTGCCCTTCTTGTGCTCTTTGTAATCCACAGGCAACAGAGACTCGTAATCAGCCTCCACATGATTCTTTCTGTAAACAAATTCAATTTTGTGCTGAAACACTTTTTGCAGTTTTGATAACCAAACTGTTAAAATAACACCATGGCCAACCGATAACTCCGCAACAAACAGCATGTGAACTTCATATGAACGTTGTTCCCCACAAACTGATACAGAAATATCCGACTATCCAGACACAAACAGTTGTCTCGTGTTCAATCACAGAATACTTGAATCTTTCCTGACTGTTTGCAACACTCTTTCCTCTAACTGTACTAATTAAACTCTTCCTCCATGCCTAAGGGCTAGCACCAACATCATTTGTCAGTATTAAACCAATGAAAGTCTTCCTTCCCGGAGATTTCACGAATCCACTAGTCTCCAAGACTACCCGGCTTTTGACCATGACATCCACATTTCACAAAACAAGAACGCTTCCTGGACTAAGGTTACCAGATGACTCCATGTAACCAGGAACACCTTATTGTAGATCTGGGCTTTCTTGTTATAAATCTTGTTTCGAGGTGATCCCACAATGCATTACGTTGCTATAGGAACGCCGAGTCTAGTAAATGGTGTCCCTGCTGGCATGGAGATATTGGGTACCCTACCATTGAGACAATGACCCATTACACTGGCAGTAAACGATTGGCTGGAGGAGAGTTTGTTTCTGTTTTAATAGGTGGGAACCGGGAGTCATTTTTCCCAGACCAGTGATAGAAAATTGTTTAATGGGATTTCATCTCTGAGAGGATTTTTTAGCAGTACAGCTGTGAGACTAGAACTCTGATTTCTCTCTAGTCAAGACGGGCTTTTTCAGAGCTGCTGAAAGCTGGGGCTCTGGTCAATGACTGGTATTGAAAAATACAGTAGGTTTTACCCCCGGATGACTGCTACTGTTGTGAAGTGGCTTATAACTCTGGAGTCAGGCAGGTGTTTGGGCTTAACAAATAAGCTTGCGTTACCACACTAAGGAGATAGCTCCATTGACTTCTCCTTGCCTGCATGATAAAGATTAAGGCATGCACCTGACGTCAAATTTTTACATAGCACCAACACAGCATATGTTGGTAATAAAACATTCCATTCCCCGACTCCTTCCATTGAGCTCTAATTTGGCCCTATACGGAGGAAAATATGTTTTTCTTAACCATAGGGCTTGTATGCTTACATATAAATTAGGCCACTTGAGACTACATACGCTTTTTTAAAAGTAATAAAGTGGCCGTTTGAATAAATGAGTTAGTAACTCATTTGGTCTTGCCTTCAGGCTTTGTCACATAGTGTAATGAATGCCTGTACGAGTGCAAAAAGTGGCCAACTCTTGACTGAACTATAAGCATCTCCAGAGGACGGTATGGTCAGCTTCGAGAATCACGCTCAGAAATAGTTACATGGGGTCTCCTGAACTGGGAATGTCCAATAAGTTCCACATACCATATGTTTAGGTATCAGAGACCTGGATTCAGGTCCAAGAGCTGGGGTAGGCCGCTACTAGTCTCAGTTACTAGAAAATGGTTCCACATTCCTGTACCTTTGAATAATAACATGCAACCCCTCCAAGGAGTGGGTTGGTTAGACCAACATATGCACTGGTGGAATCATTCTTCATGATGAGACTTTCATTGAGAATAAAGGGGAGAAAGAAGGAGGAAGAAAAACATCGCAATGTAGTGACAGTCGGAGGTGCAAAGTAACCTGAAAGAGTAGATAATGATACAGGAACTGGTGGCTTTAGAAGAAAAAGGCATTGGGTAGAGACCGGGCAGTGTTGGAGTTGGCTACCAAGAACACCTTGGGGCTCTGCACTTATCTTTTCTACAAATTAAGTATTAGTCGGATGCCCATGTTATTGGCTGGAACAGTGTTCCAAAGGGCACCACTTTGAAGACCGCTCTCTCGCCCACTGCAAGCAAAATCTGTTTTAGGTGAAAATGCAAAAGAGCCCTCTAAGAAACTTTATCACGGTGTAAGCAGTGCGAAAGAAAAAAACGGACACTTGGGAAAGCTCATAGAAGTTTAACGCATGTTTAATGCAAAAATAGCAAGTAGGCTTCACAAATATTCTAAGCGCCATTTGCCACTTCAGCAGACCGGAGCTTCACCCCTGATCACTTGGGAGCTTGTAATGCTAGGTTTGGCACTACATTTATACACTTGTTCTCAATGTAATGAGCAGGACCCGAGATACAACTGAAGCAACAGTGAGCCAGGTGCCAGGCTCCTCTCATGGGAGAAATGCAAGAAGATCCTGACGAAGCATACAGCAATGTAGGGAAAAAGGCTAATTTCACTAAATCATCGGTTCTCGTTTCATTGTGCCAACTTCAAAACAAGGCTATGGGCTAAATGTGCATTGCACAACATGGGATAAAAAAATGGCAGTGCACTTAAAATACGTGCAAATGTGCAATAATGCTAAGACTTTAGTGCACTGTTCAGAAAGTGTGAAAACGAATTCAGAAATGTTGACGCAACAGATAGGTATACGAAAAATTAAATCATCCGAGGATTTAATGCACAATGGTGGACAATGTAAGAAACCTACACTGCTGTGGTTCATCCAAGCTGCCCATTAACTCACTGGGTTTTTCATTAGCATGAAATCCAAAGCCACTGAAACTGCGTTGGTTCCTCAACCACTGAAGGCCGAAGAGTAGACCGTAAAATAGGCACTGCATGTTTTCAGTCTCTTCATCAGTCTTCAGTGGTTGAGGGACCGGAGCAGCTTCAGGGGCTTTGGATTTCACGCTAATAAGAAAGCCAGTGAGTTAATGGACAGCTTGATTCTTGGACAGTGCCAGACCGCATCCCCTGTGCATCAGCGCTCCAGCGAACACAAGCTGCGCGCATGCCAGCTTCTGTCACCAAAAATAGGTGTTTTATCATGTTTCAGAATCCCCAGTTGTTATAATGATAACATAGTGGAAATGACATGTGCGGCCGAGACATGACAACAAAGTAAATTGCATCATTACATAATATTTAACCAAATTCAAAGGAAATGGCAAGGTGACTTTTGACTCAAATGACATAATTAGAAATAGGTCACAGGCGCATTAATACAGCTTGATCAGAGCGGCCTGCCTTAACTTCAGTAGCACAACTCCTCACTAGAAAGCTTTACTTCAGCGCTGTGTTGTCAGTCGGAAACGGCTGTAGCTACGGTGAAGCGTTCATTTCACGCAACCATGCACTTTTCATTGAGTTTGTGGTAATTTGTTTTCTGCTGAGGGAGCCAGTTTTGATCTCCTAGCTAGCAGGTTCAATCAGCAGCTTCCCAAAAGCCCGAGGCTGACTCCAAAAAAGTATGTGTGATGCCTGCTGGTAGTCTTAGCTAACAGCACTTTCCATGCTGGGATTGTTGAGCTCATACGCACATTTGCAAAAGTAAACCTGGAAGACTCAGAATGCAACATGTTGTTTGATAAAAGTTCAAGACTGGTTGACACTGCTACATGTGGCCCTTGGCCGCAAGGTAAGGATTTGGCACATTTCAGCTCTATAATGAAACTCATGTACAAAGGATTTTGTACTTGTATAGTCGGTAAGGAGTGAACTTACTACCAAATGAATGATGCAGGCCGCCTGAATAACTGCCTCAGTAAAAGTTATTGTTACCCAAAATGCTAATTTTTTGGGTAGTTTCTTGCTCCGTAAGCAATAGTTTAATGAGGTAACCAGCAAAAAGACACACTGGCTGTCATATTGATTTTAAACTGGGTAACAAATGGAAACGGGAGAATGAGGGCAGTTACCAGGGCGAAATACAGCAATGAGTGAGTGAGGCCTAGACCTAAAAAGAGAGGGTGAAACTGCGCTGCCATTCAGACCAGGAGTATATTCACTTATGGTGGACAGAAGCAAGGCAATGAAAATGATGTACACAGTATTTTCCTGGAGAATACTTGAAATTCCCCAACCTTATTCACAGTGGTAAACAAGGGTGTGTTGTGTCCTACTCAGCATTGATAACCCACGTGCTAGTCCTGCCAGAATACTGCTCGCGTGTGGGACTGAGGGTTTTGGAGTGGTAAGTTGTGGACATGCAGTTGATGAAGGAATAGATGCTGGTGGGTTGTTTCCTTTGCTGCTGTCTGTTGCTTCATATCACTATTCTTAAAACAGAACTCACTTGCTTCCAATTGGCAACTCCTCGTCCTCTGTTGGCTATTGTAGGGAGCTGTGAGGTTCTCTTGAAGGGCACTTACAAGTGCCTGGGACTGTAGTATGAATCCTCTGATAGAAAAACAGCGAGGCCTGTGCGTGGATAGCCTTGAACTTGGATGTGGCCCACCATCTAAAGTGGGGAGAGTTTTTAAAAAGTGACATATGTAGAGGAGATTATTTCAGGCACCCTTTAGGACTGTGTGCAAGCCTTATATTTAGACCCTGTTTAGATTAATGTGCAGTCCTTCGCCTCTGGTCACTGCGCAGGTCGAATAAAAAACATATCTTCTACGGTGTGTTTTTGAAAACAGTGTATCAAATAGGCAGTCGTTCTCTGGATTTGCATTTTTGTTACCCGATTTATATG
Source organism: Pleurodeles waltl (assembly GCF_031143425.1). Classification (NCBI taxonomy): domain Eukaryota; kingdom Metazoa; phylum Chordata; class Amphibia; order Caudata; family Salamandridae; genus Pleurodeles; species Pleurodeles waltl. The sequence goes on from NC_090441.1 coordinate 10,728,075, forward strand.
ATGAAAATGTTCTTTTCATGCTTTACAGTTGCACACAAAAAGGTGCTTTGTGGACACCAGCAGATCAGATCCCATCTTTGTACCACAGATTGCATACAGAACAAGTATCACCAGTCCTAGCTTCCCTGTGTGCTCGTGCACCACAGGAACTCAGAGTGGAGCACATCATGAGTGACAAGCGCCCACCTACATCCTCATGCTGATTCCTATTGGCTCAGTACACCCTGGTATCTGTTATGTTATTGGCTACTCGAGAGCCTGTCCGCCTGAGATTTCCGATAGCAGTTACAACTTGAAGTTACTGTTAGATTTGTCACTGCCAGGAAAGTGCTGAGGGTTGCGGTTCATCTCGGGCATCGTAAAAAGCCATTGGATGGCTTGAATTTTGAGTGGGTGCTGCAGCTATCAGAAAAGTGGAAGCCTACCATCTAAATCTTTAGGATTGGGAAGTATGGAGCCGGCTGTCAAATATTTACATATCTGTCAATTTTCGATGACAAAATGAGGGTGATGTTAAATGCAATGCATGAAGCATACTTGGCTGATTATGAAAGTTCTGGGATTTAGTGTTTTGTTGGAAAGTTTGATTCCACGCGTAAGTGCACTTCAACTAGAGACTGGCCAAAAAAAGCAGTAAAATGCAATGTGTTAAAACAAGGCCAAGACAAGGGAAGAGTTTTTGACTTCTTATAGTGATGTCACACTGCTTTGGGGCATCACTCAGGGAACCTGGTATTGGATTGCAAATATACTGCAGAGCTTAAACTGTAAAAATAAGTCCAAACTCAGATGTAATCCTATTCCATCACATCATGAGCTGCTTGTCATGCTGTAATATTACCCAACTCATTTGAAAAATGGATAGCTCCGAATACCTCTACAATTCACAACTTGATAACTGCCAAATCGACAAACAGGTTCCCCACTTTCTTCGGTTTGTGCCTTGGAAAGGACGCCATCAGACATATTTCCAGAGTGCAAGTCATTTTGAGGTGGTGCATTTTATTTAACCTCAACCACAGTTCCCCAGAATTCCTGGACGGACACACAAGACCAAGTCATGTATCAGAAATATTCTTCCTCTAATGCACAATGAAGGCGACGCTTGCCCAGATCCCCTCCATTGATTGCTTTGAGTGATCGAAACAAAGCTAACATCCTTCCAAAGGGAAACATCCGGAACAACAATTACGTTGTTAACGCAAGCAGAACCACGCTTGCGTTAACAATGACTCCCTTTTTCTCTGCCTTAACAACGCATGTGCTGAACAACGCATGTGCTGAACAACGCACGTGGAGCTGGGGTAGGGTTGGGGGGGTCGTTTTTAGGGGTATGAGAAGGTATATATATATATATATTTTTTTTTAATGGGTGGGGGTCAGGGTAATTTTGATTTTAGGGACGGGGGTCGGTGTAGTTTAGTTTTTAGGGCAGGAGTGGTGGGGTTGGGGTAATTTTGTTTTTAGGGGTGGGGTGTATTTTATATTTGGGGTGGGTTTGGGGTAGGTTTTAGAGCTCAGGGTGGGTAGTTTTTAGGGGTGTGGGTTGTGGTACTTTGGTTTTTTAGGGCAGGGGTGGGGGGTCGGGTGGTTTTGTTTTTAGGGGTGGGGGTTGGGGTAATTTTGTTTTTAGGGGTGGGGTATTTTTGATAGGGGTGAGGGTAGTTTCATTTTTGGGGGTGAGGGTGTGTTTTTAGGGCGGGTGGGGGGTCGGGGAAGGTTTTAGGGCTCCGTGTGGGTGGGGAATCAGGGTAGTTTGCTTTTTTGGGGCGGGGGGATTTGGGGTAGTTTTGTTTGCGGGTGGGGGGGTCAGGGTAGTTTTGTTTTGAGGGGCAGGGTCGGTTTAGTTTTGTTTTCAGGGGTGGGAGGGGGTAGTTTTTTTTTTTGTTTTTTTTAGGGGTAGGATGGGGGTTGGAGTAGTTTTGATTTTAGGGCGGGTTGGGAGCGGTTATTTCTAGGGCAGGTGGGGGGGTCGTGAAGGTTTTAGGACTCAGGGTGGGTGGGGTGTGTTGGGGCACTTTTGTTTTTAGGGACGGTTAGTGTTTTTAGGGTGGGTGGGGGGGGGTCGAAGTATTTGTGTTTTTAGGGCGGGGTGACATGTTACAATCACGCATGCCGTTCCACACATGCCTTTACTAGACATGCCTTTACAACGAAAAATCGTTGTAAAGGCATGCGTGGTAAAGGTATTCGTGGTAACAATGCAGTCGTTGTTCCGACCGTGTTGTTCAGGCATGCGTGGTTGCCGAATACGTTGTTCCATTATACAACCCCTTCCAAACACATAGCCTGCCATGCAATCAATCAATCAGAAATTTGTAAAGCGCACTACTCACCCGTGAGGGTCTCAGGGCGCTGAGGAGGGAAGGGGGGGGGCGGGGGGCAGGTGCTGCTACTGCTCGAACAGCCAGGTCTTGAGAAATTTCCAGAAGGTAAGGAGGTCGTTGGTCTGGCGCAGGTGAGTGGGAAGAGTGTTACACGTTTTGGCGGCGAGGTGCGAGAATGATCTACCGCTGGTTGTAGTTCTCAGGATGCATGGGACGGTTGTGAGGTCGGCGGAGATGCCGGGTCGGGGTGTAGAAGGAGAGTCGTCTGTTGAGGTATTCTGGTCCGGTGTTGTGCCGTGCTTTGTGAGCGTGAGTGAGGAGATTGAAGGTGATTCTCTTGTTTACTGGGAGCCAGTGCAGGTTTTTCACGTAGTCTATGATGTGGCGGGGGATGTTCAGGATGAGGCATGCGGAGGGGTTCTGGATGCGTTGCAGCCTTTTCTGGAGTTTGGCCTTGGTTCCTGCGTAGAGGGCATTATCGTAGTCCAGCTTGCTGCTTACGAGGGCTTGGGTCACTGTTCTTCTGATTTCGGTATCCATTTGTAGATCTTTCGGACCGTGCAGAGGGTGTTGAAGCAGGAGGAGGAGATGGCGTTGACTTGCTGGGTCATGGATAGTGAGGGGTCCAAGATGAATCCTAGGTTGCTTGTGTGGTCGGTGGGAGTTGGAGTGGTTCCGAGAGTGGCAGGCTACCAAGAGTCATCCCATGCGGAGGGGGTGGAGCCGAAGATGAGGACTTCCGTCTTGTCGGAATTGAGTTTGAGGCAGCTGCTCTTCATCCATTCGGCGATGGCCTTCATTCCTTCCTGGAGGTAGGTCTTGACGGAGTCCTTGGTGCGGATCAGCTGGGTGTCGTTGGCATATAAGATGATGTTGAGGTTGTGGGATCGGGTGACGTTAGCGAGCGGGGCCATATAGACATTGAAGAGGGTCGGGCTGAGGGATGAACCCTGGGGTACGCTGCAGATGATTTTGGTGGCCTCCGAGCGGAATGGGGGAGGTGGACTCTCTGGGTTCTGCCGGTGAGAAAGGAGGTGACCCAGTCCAGGGCTCTGTCGCGGATTCCAGCATTGCTGAGACATGAGCGTAGGGTGTGGTGGCAGACGATGTTGAACGCGGCTGAGGGGTCCAGGAGGATCAGGGCCGCGGTTTCGCCGCTGTCCAGTATGGTTCTGATGTCGTTGGTGGCAGCAATGAGGGCGGTTTCGGTGCTGTGGTTGCTGCGGAATCTGGATTCGGAAGGGTCCAGGGTGCGGTTCTCCTCGGGGAAGCGGGTTAGTTGTCTGTTGACATCCTTCTCAATGACTTTTGCCGGGAAGGGGAGCAGGGAGATAGGCCGGAAGTTCTTGAGATCCATTGGGTCCGCCTTGGTTTTTTTGAGGAGGACGGTGATCTCGGCGTGTTTCCAGCTCTCCAGGAAGGTGGCGGACTTGAAGGAACTGTTGATGATCTTCCGTCATTGGGGTGCGATGACTGAGCTTGCTTTGTTGAGGATGTGGTGAAGGCAGGGATCAGATGGAGAGCCGGAGTGGATGGTGTTCATGATTTCAATGGTGGTGTTTTTGTTGACGGGGGCCAGGAGAGCAGGAGGTTGGTCAGAGGTGAATCTGTGGTGTTGGTGGTTGCCGGGGGGTGGAAGTAGGAGGCTAGGGAGTCGCAGAGGTCTTGGGATGTCTTTGGAGCTGGGGTTGGAGAGTTCCTTCACGACGTTGAAGAGCTCCTTGTGGCTGTGTGCGTTGTTGTTGATTCGGTCTTTGAAGGCGGTTCTCTTGGCGGCTTGGATGAGTTGGTGGTGTCTGCGGATGGCATTTTTGAAGGCTGTGAGGTTGTCCAGAGTCTGATCTTGTAGACACTTTCTTTTGAGTCTTCGCCAGCTTTGCTTCGATTCGTGGAGGTCGGCGGTAAACCTGAAGGCCTTTCTGTCGGTGCGTTTGTTGGAGGGATTCTTGATTGGGGCGAGAGTATTGGCACAGGTGTTGACCCATTGCCTAAAGTTGCGGGCAGCTGCATCAGTGTTGGTGGTGTCGATGGGTGGGTTCTGGGAGAGGGTCGCGATAAGTTGGTCTTCGGTGACCTTGTTCCAATTGCGGTGGGGGATCCGCTGTAGGTGGAGGTGTGTTGTGGGTTTCTTGAAGGAGAAGTGGATGCAGCGATGGTCTGTCCAGTGGAGTTCGGTGGTGTGGCTGAAAGAGATGTGATTGCTGGAGGAGAAAATAGGGTTGAATGTGTGTCCTGCGGAGTCGGTTGGTGTCGTGATGAGCTGTTTGAGGCCAAGGTTGGAGAGGTTGTCGAGCAGGGTGGCGGTGTTGTTGTCGTTGGTGTTCTCGAGGTGGAAGTTTAAGTCTCCGAGGAGTATGTAGTCAGTGGATGCGAGAGCGTGCGTGCTGATGATGTCGGTAATGGAGTCACTGAACTGCTTTTGTGGGTGGGGGGGCCTGTAGACGAAGGTCCCTCGGAGGGTGGTGTTTGGGTCAGTGTGGATCTGGAAGTGCAGGTATTTGGCGGTGCGTAGGGTGTCTTTGTGTTGGTCGTGATCCTGAGGGTGTTCTTGTGGATGATGGCGATTCCTCCTCCTGGGTTGTTGGAGCAGTCTATGCAGGTGATCTTGTAGCCGTCCGGGATGACTATGGCGATGTCAGGCACTGAGGAGGGGTTCATCCAAGTCTTGTCAGGAAGGCGATGACTGGGGAGGCTGAGTCGAGTAGATTCCATAGCTCTACTGTGTGCTTGTGGACGGAGCGGGTGTTGTGGAGGATACATCTGAGATGGTTGCGTCTTGCCTTAGTGGGTGGTTCATTGGCGTGGAGGCTGTGGAGGCTGGTGAAGGTGCAGTTCCAGCAGGAGAAGGGTCCGTGGGTGGTCTGCAGGGAGGCTTGAAGGCAGGCGGGAGAGTGGCTGGTGTTGAGGGCGCGGAGGGTGGCGTCGTCGTAGTGAAGACGTGAGTGGCGGCTGTGGTGGGGACGGGAGCCATGGCGCTGGGCGCAGACGGGCTTGCCACACAGCGGCCGCCATTACGTAGGGAGGGAGGAGAGGACAGCTGGGAAGTGGGAGGGGGCCGAAAAGGGGGTGGGCCGAAAAGGGGGCGGGCCATGGGGGCAGCAGCGACGGGGAGAGCAAAAGGGAGAGAGAGCAGGGAGAGAGAAACAAGGAAAAGGAGCGCTAAGGGACAGTAGTGAAGCAGAGCCAAGAGCAAAGCAAAAGAAGGAGAGAGAGGCAGAAGGTAGCCTAGCAGGAAAGCAGAGCTCTCCCACTAGACACCAGGAATGAGGCGCAGGCAGAAGCCGGTGGGTGGATGAGGGCCTCTAACTCCTGACAGGGGTCAGGAGTTCAGAGGAGCCAGAGAAAGGGCTCTACTTACAGGGTAGAACCACAGGAGGCAGAGCAATGCACTGACCAGGTCGGTGGTATTGCTCAGCCTACCACGCAGCGGCAGCCATTAAGGAGGGAGGTGTGGGGGGGGAGAAGACATCTGGGACGGGGATGAAAAACGGCGCGAAAAATGGGGCAGGACGCAGGGGCAGCAGCGCCCGGAGTGAGAGAGAGAGGGAGAGCGAAAGTGAGAGAGAGCGAAGTGAGAGAGAAAACAAGGAAAAGGAGCACTAAGGGACAGTAGCAGAGCAAAGAGCAAATTAAAGCAAAAGGAGGAGAGAGGCAGAAGGTAGCCTAGTAGGAAAGCAGCGCCCTCCCACTAGACACAAGGGATGAAGCGCAGGCAGAAGCCTGCGGGTGGAGGACGGCCTCGAACTCCTGACAGGGGTCAGGAGTTCAGAGGAGCCAGGGAAAGGGCTCTACTTACAGGGTGGAGCCACAGGAGGCAGAGCAGTGCACTGACCAGGTCAGTGGTATTGCTCCTATTCGTGGTATTGCTACCCATTTTGGCAAGCGGGTCAGGGCCTCATATAGGGGCAGTAAGTGCTATATAATTGTTGCAATATAGTAGGGGAACCTGGCATCATACTGTGACATCACTGCAAGAAATTGACATCAAACTTTTTCATCAAGCCTTCAACAGACAATAGATATTAAGCTAAGCTACTAATTCGGGATGGAGAAACCCTCCCTTTCCCTGAGCTAGACTCAAGGTGCCCCCATCCACTGCAGATGCAATGGCATATGCACCGGTGTAGTCCCCCTCCATACGCACCTGTGTAGTCCCCCAAGGATACCTAAGACAGGAGCTCTGTTCCAGTCAGACAACCCACTTCAGCACACCATGCCAGCTAACACAATTTTATTTGAAAACAAAAAGACTCCTAAATGGTTGGTAGATATCATTCTTAGCTTTGGATAAGACACACTAAGTGGATAAAAGTCATTAAGTGAGTAAATGTGTAACCGAGCCAAAGCAGTATGTCCTTAACAAGCATTTCTCTAGCACCCAAGTCTTTAACAGTGCGCATGTAAAGTACAAGTCTGGGATTTTTCTGCTTCAAGAAGGCTTTGTATGTTTCCTCAATCCATTGATTGATTGACACTCTTCTACTGTATCTTCTATTACTTTTCTAGAAATTCAATTTCCAGTACTGTCTACCTTTCCTCCACTTGTACCTACTAGTTAACCATTGTGTTCGGATTAACTAGAGTAGGTCTAGCCTCCTAAAGACTAAACCTCTCACTTTCTCATTAAAAGATTATAATGCTTCTTCTGGATGTGGTGGGAAAGGTATCTTGTGAGGGTCAAATGGGGGGAAAGGGCACTGACCGTTTAAAATCCTATTCCTTCTTGCTTTATGTGCATGATACAGTGCCCTGGACAGATTGGTAGGCTGCGCCCTTCTCCGTCTCTCACCGTTTGTCTGACTGTAATTCCCTGCCTGGCCCTTGCTATTTCCCTCTGGAAGTGTCCCCTGCATAATTTACCCGCACCGCTATTTACTTTTGCATAGATAGTTCTGTCTATGGGTAAACAGTGAGGAACCATCACCTCCACTTCCTTCCTCCAAGCGGACCCGAGGTATGTTTGATTCACAGATGCAGAAATAGGACAGCGGTGCAGTTACGGGACCCCTGCCTGATCACAACATTACGGTTTTGTGGAAGTTATTTGTGTTTAAACCTGCTTTGAGATATCAAAGTTAACTGAACACCAGATTTGGTGACAAACTGAAATGTTGGCGCTTTTAAGTGTTGAAATCATGTTACCTCCATTTATTTCGACCTCGGATAGAAAAACTTAAAAGGTGTCAGCTAGTGTTCAAACTTTTTATTGGCTGGCTTCATTTCACACAGATCCATTGGAGGAGCAGCGGCCAACTGAGGGACAGGGTTGGTGCTGCAGCACGCGAGGACATTGGTGCTCCAGAACCCCCCCCCCCCCCCACCATTCTTCTCTCCGTGTTCCCCATTAGTCTCAGCCTCTCAGAATGTGTCGGTGTATTCTATAAATCACACACACTCTCGTATGTAGCGAATCACTCCCTTTTTACTATTTACTTCAGGAATTGCAAGGCTTTTTTTCCCCATGTTACCTGGCCGTAATGAGAGAAGACTCCCCAAATTGTGCTTGCAGTCTGGGCTGATTTACCTCATTTTTGGGTTAAAGATTACTTTTGTGGGTGTGTGGGCGTTTAACCCTGAAAGTCGGTGACCGACACTATTCGCGCCCGACTTGACAGGTCGGTATTTACGGTGAGCCAAATTCCGGCGGCTTGTTTGTGTCGCTGTGATGCCTGCCAGTGGTGTCCGTGCGTTTGTGTTTTGCATATCAAGTCTCCAGCGCGCGCGCCCGGCTCCGAGGAGATCAATGCGCGCCGTCATTTGCATTTTAATAGGTGTGTGTATTCAGATTATTCGCACTGCTTCTGCGCCTTGTATTTCATCGGACGTGTGTGAGTTTAAAGCAAGAGGAAGGATACCAACCTTCAGGAAGCCTGCTTTGGGTAATGAGGCTAATCAGAAAGTGGGTCGCCTTAGCTCTCCGCACAGGAAGGAGCTCATCTCTGAGATATGAACATTAAAGCTCTAAATCAGTATCTTCCTTTTCGTACCTCGCACGCCTATGGAATCCCTTTACATTTTTTAAAATCATTGTGGGTCATTTGTTGCAGATTTTCCTTTCCTTTGCACCCCTTATCGCCCCTTCATGTGTATAGCAATTTTAGGTTGCTTGTCTTTAAAAAAATGTTTTTTAACTTTGTTCTTTTTAACTAGCGCCTACTAGTTGCTACCACGTGACAGTTTCCCTCTGGGCAGCCCTCTGTGGTTTTCTTGACTTGTTTTCTACCACTCCAATTATTGTTCCTTAGTGGGATTTGATTCGTATGTTAACTTCCCCTAAGACATCTTCATGCGAGCCGGGAGTGCTTGTGAGCTCACTGACGGGATCTGTTTGTGTGAGCTCAATGATGGTTGTTGATTGGATGAGTGCAATGACAAGAGTGGTGTTGTATGAGCTCAGTGATGGATGTGAATGGTCTGATGGGAGAAGAATCTGGGTGTGCGCTCAGTGACAGAAGCAGTGTCTGTGTGACCCCCATGATGGAAGCAGGGTCTGTGTAAACTCACGTTTGTGACTGCTGTTTGTGCGAACTCATTCACCACCATTACATTTTGAGCTGAATTCCCTATTAGGCTGTAAAGCGTGTTTATGGATGTCTCGTAAGTTGCAAGGCATGTAGGAGCAATGCATTTCTGGTAGGTAATTCAGGATGATAGACATTCCAGCATCTCTAATTTGGTGAAATTACCAGGTGGAAATGACCGAAAAATGTAGAAATACAGTGGGAATCAGGCAGGGTAATCTACCAGATTTCTGCTGTAACTCCGCACTTCTAAGGAGACTTTCGAAGAGAGGAAAACATGGAATCCCACTGTTTCCTCTCATCCTGAAATCACCATTGCCTGGAATACCGGCAGTTTTTTGCGCAGGAATACAACATAATTACTTCAGATTAATCTTTAGTAGGGACCCGTGATTGAAACCTAGTATGTGTGAACCGAATGATGCAAACAGTGTTTGTACGTATTCAGTGATGTGAGCGGTGTGTGTGTGTACCCCATGATGGGAGCTATGTTTGTGTGATATCATAATGAAGACATCTTGGTGGGCCCTGATCTGATTGATCTAAGCAATGCTCAGTGAGTTTGGGATCATGGTAGCAGTCTTTGTGTGAACTCTACTTAATGGGTGTAGTGTTTGTTGAAATTCATTGTTGAAGCAGTATTTTGTGAGCTTAGAATGAAGAAAGCAGGGTCCGGATCACAAGTCAAATCATCAAATCATTAACATTTATAAAGCGCGCTACTCACCCGTGCGGGTCTCAAGGCGCTAGGGGGAAGGGGGGGTGGGTTACTGCTGCTCGAAAAGCCAGGTGAGGGCCGGATGTGCTCATTTAAACAGTGGTGGGTTGGCCGACCAGTCTGCTGGGTTAGCAGAGGCATTGGCCGCTGCTCTCCCAGCTGAGAAATGCCCGCCTGCCATATTTAGAGATCCTGCCGGCCTGGCTGGTATCTGCACCTTCACTGCAAACCCCACTTTGCTGGATGCATTGAAGGCAGCGCTGAAGGCCTTCTGGGGGCATGTCCTATTTTTACCCTTCTGGTATTGAGTTTTGTTTCACACAGACAACCTCCCAAAGTGGGAATTTGTGTAAAACCAAAAAGTCCATATCGTGTTTGGGGACCCAGCCAAAGAAAGTAACAGTTGCCACCACCTACATTGCGTGGGTCAGCCATGTCTATGACCGGGCAGCCCTGTAGCCCACCAGCCCACCAGATAGCCTTGTCAGAGGTTTTCGGCAGCAAAGCCTTTTGGAAATCTTGCTGTATTCCAATCTCTAAATGGTTGAGAGAACTATGAGCGAAGCGGACAGGGCATCTGCTATTCTTAGCAGCTGTCCCACATCAGCCAACTAGTAAATGAGTCCCTAAGGAGTTGTGATATGTTGCTACCTTTCGTGGTGCAAATGTTGTTTTTCATAGGGCCTTTATTGTAACGTACTAAATTTGACTTAAAATAGAACAGTATTTGTTTAAATCTATAAAGGAACTCAACAAAACAAGACCAACATATCTCTGTTACACAGTAAAACAAAACAAAAAACATAGCAAGATAGAATGACACAACCCAACCATATGACCAAAATAGAATGCAACATAACAAAAGCACATTGGTAATACATTAAAACATACAACACGCCACTACAGAAACATAGTAATAAAAAACAATACAATATAAGGGACAGGAAATGCACAACACATCAAAATAAAGCATCCACACAACATAAAAAACACAATATAACAACAAAGCTTCAAAGTCGAATATACAGTAGCACAAACATAACAGCACAAAATGTAACACAAAATCAAAAAAGAATGTGGTGCAACAGAACAACATAGCATTTGCAGCAACAAGGCAACAAAACACAACAGAACATACCTATGGTGTCACACCAGAACAAATCATAACATATACACTTTTGTGCAAGTAAATTCAGAACCTGACTATAACATCCCTATAACCTTTGTTTTATTTTAGTGAATTTCTATTATTTTTTTTTTTTAACATAAAGTAATTTTAATTACATGTTAAGTCAAAAATGCTTTTCTATGGAAACCAGCTCCTAACTATAACTGTATGTATATGTGTGTTTTTATATATATAAATATATATATCCATCCATCCTACTGGCATCGCCAGTAGAAAGTTTTGGTCAGGACCTAGTTTTCATAGGAAAAGCTTTTTTTGACTTGACTATATCTTTGGTGCCGTTTGAAGAACATATTAATGAACATTTTCTAAAGAAATTGTGTCCTCTAGGGTCTTGTTGTGCATGGAAAGTTTTGGGGTGATCTGTCAAGCGGGGGCCACGAAAAGAAGGGATGAAGGGGGGACTGCTTTTCCCATGTTAATTCCCATAGAGATTTTAGACACGACTACAACCTGAACCCTAGGACGAAATTGCACCAAATTTGGCAGAAAGAGAGCTCATGATCCAGAAAGCACCCTTTTTGTTATTTGGTGTAAATCTGTTCAGTAGTTTTTGAGATATTTAAAGAAGACCACATTTGTATATCTGGGCGGAGCCTAAGAACAGATCTCTTGGTGAGATGTGGTGGGCTGCCAGCACTTCAACAAGAAAGTGCGGGCAGCCATTTTAGGACTAACATACAGCAAAAGCTCTTTATTTTATCTGCCTCCTGCCTAAAATCTCCTCTTCTTAAATGGAAGTCAGTGAGGAAAATTAGTTCCCAAGGTTTTTTTTTTTTTTTACAAAATCTCACTCTTACCAAGTGCACCATGAGGCAAGTATGATACATTGGAGCACAGAGGACAGGAGGAGTGGGTAGGGACATCGACTCAGATAATAGAGGGCAGGAGGGAGGTTGGCAGGAGCACCAAACTGACCTTACAGGGCAAGCAGGGATGGCAGTTCAGCACAATGGACCATGGAATGCAATAGGGAGTGGACAGGGCCATGCGCATGGACAACAGAGAGCAGAGGGGAATTATGCAAGGGCAGCAAGCTGAACATACCAGACAGACAGGAGGGACACTTGCAGAATAACAGACCATGAAGGGCAGGAGGCAGGAGAGAGGTGGCATTGGCAGCACATCGGACCATGCAGGGCAGGAAGAAGGGGGCTGGTGCATGGACTCTGATGGAGGGTAGGGAGGAGGTGGATGGGGCAGTAAGTTAACTGTTCCGGGCAGGCGGGAAGGGCAGTGGCAAAACAACAGCCACACAGGGCTGTAATGAGGGAGCAGAGGCATGGACTTGGACAATGGATGGCAAGGACGAGGGGGGAGGAGGCAGGAGCAGCAAGCTTGGGTGGGGGCAGCACAATGCCAGGCCAGGCCCTGCGTCCAAACGCCCTCCCCTCCCACATCGTACGTTGCAATGGGCATCCTAATTAACGCTGATAAAACTCTAGAAATTCACTGGAAAAAAAAACGAGATTACAGGGACATTATACTTAGGGAATAGAATAAAAAAAACTAAAAAATTCACTAAAAAAAACAAAGTTTACAGGTACATTAGAGTTCGGTTCAGATTTTACATGCACAAAACCATAGAACTTCAGCTGGTATAGTTAAACTTATTTCAAATAACTATAACTCATGCCCTAAGGTAACTATAACTCGCGCCCTCGCCATGCGCTGCCAATTACCCAGTTATTACATCACTCATGACATCATCTTTGACAACATTGGTAATATCACTGTAACATTTGCAATAAAATTATTGAAGAGAAAACTGTGCACGGCAAGGGCGCGAGTTACCATATGGCACAGTTATAATTACTTGAAATAACTAACTGCTTTTTTCCATGGTTTTGTGCATGTAAAATATGAACCTAACTATAACATCCCTGTAACCTGTTTTTTTTTATTTTTATTTTTTTAGTGAAAAGAAAATGTATGTGTGTATAGCCTAGTGGCGGTCGCTACTAGGTATAGTTCTAGTTAGGACCTTGTTTCCATAGAAAAATCTTTTTTTGATTTGCTATTATCTTGGGCGCAGTTTGACGAATTTGTATGAAATTTTCCCAAAAACGTTCACGCTCACTGCAGCTGCTGTCTGATACGTTTCAGGGTGACCCATCAATCGGGGGCTGAAAAAAGGGGGATCCCAAAACGTGTTTTCCCCATTAATTTTTCTATTGGGATTTTGAACAGTGAAAGCGCCTTAAACCACTGGACGGAATAGCATCAAATTTGGCAGAAAGGGAGCTCTTGGTCCAGGAAAAGCCCTTTTTATTTGGTTTAAATCCGAACAGTAGTTTTAGAGAAATTGAAGGAAATTTGAATTGACATGTATAGGAACACAAAGGATTCGCTGGCCCTCACGATCTCGTGCTGAGATGTGATTGGCTGGCAAGACTTCAGCAAGGAAGTGTTGTCAGCCATGTTGGGTCTCGGTTTCAGTCGAGTCCCACACAAAAAGAATAAAAAAGACAAAAGGGGCCTAGGTACAGACACCCTCACCCCTTAGCTCTGATGTTGGGGTCCCAAAAGGATCCCCCCTGGGCTAAAAAGCATTTAAAAAAGAAAAAAAAAATTGCAACGGAATTGCAACAGGATCGTAAATTGGCGGCAAAAAAAATTTTTTTTAATGAAATGAAGCGTGGACTGCTGCGCTTTTGTCATTTTGAAGCCCACGGGTGGGCCAAGTCCCGGGGCATTATTTAAGTGCAGTGGGGAGTCTCCCTCACGCTTCTGGGACTGCCACCTCCCTTGGGGCACTAATGAAAGTAAATGCGGGGTCCTGCCCCTCCTGCAGCCCTAAGGACCACCACCTCCCTGGGGCGTTTAGGTCAGTGTGTACGGGGGCATGCCCCCTGCAGCCTGATGGACCACCACCACCTCCCTGGGGCATTTATATCATGTGGGGGGGGGGGGCTGCACGGCGCACCCACGACCTGAGGATCACCACCTCCATGGGGCTGAATTCATTCGGCCTCCCTCGACAGCCAAGGGGGATCACCACCTTCCCGGGGCTTTGTATATTATCAGTGTGGTGGGGGCCACAGCCCCCTGCTGCCACGGGGATCACCACCTCCCGGGGGCATTCATAATATTCTGTGTAGAGGTGGGGTGCTTGCGTCAAACAAGTCCCGCTGTCAAAAAGTGGCCTTTTCATCTATAGATGAAAGCATTGCTTTAGCAACCAGAGCAACCAGGCAGCTGCTGCTAAAAGCTGTTGCCTGCTTACTGGAGCAATGGGACCGCAAGGGAGGCCTTGAGGCCCCCCCCCCCCCCCCCCCCCCCCACGGTCCCAGATAGCCCATAAAAAGCTTAGTATAAAAAAAAAATAAAAAATTAGTGAGGGACCGCAGGGGAGGACTTGAGGCTTCCCCCGCAGTCCCTGTTAGCTCATAAAGGGCTAAAACAAAATAGAAAAAACTACATAGCTCAAGGTCAAAGGTTCATCCGAAGAGCCATGTCTTAAGGTTCTTCCTGAAGATGATAAGCAGTGGGTTTTGTCTGAGGTGCAGGGGGAGGTTGTTCCAGCTCTTTGCTGCGGCCTACTCCCGCCGCGCACTTCCAAAGGGCTGTGCACAGCATGGGGTTGAGTGGTTGGGGGGGTTGGCCGCAGGGTCTGGCTGCATGGGCAAAGGTGTGCACGGTGCAAAGTTGGCTGCTTATAGGGGGTTGGATGAGGGCCTGGCCTGTGGGCACCCACTGCTGTGCACCGCAGTGGTTGGATTAACGTATAGTAATGACATTTACTATACGTTAAAAAAGCCATAGAAATTCACTGAAAAAGCAGAGGTTACAGTGTTGCATAGCTATTTTAGCCATGTTTTAGACACATTATTTTATCAAACTAGGCCTCTATCTAATTGTTCTTTCGTCTAGGAAAGCATTACGTTCTTAGCACTGCATTAATTTCGGTTTGTGCTTACCTCAAGGCTGCAGATGGGATTGTCGCCAAAAGTGGTACGCTGTGTCTCCAACATTCACAGAAACATACATATCCTTACGTGGGGGACCTTTTCTTGGAACTTCAACTGTTTTATTATAAAAACACTTCTCTGTCCTATACACGTTAGAGGGAGATTCCAGCCAGATGACCACAACTGCGTGCTGATTGTTGAATGTCTTCGTTACAGCTGCTTGCTTAGACTACCGAATCCCTGGCCTATATGGGGACGGTGTCTTTCTAGACAGAGATGGGTCTCACCAATGAACAATCCATTGTTCCTCGTAGCTAAACCTGACCATTAATACAGAATAGTCTTAAACTACAGACATTTAAACAGCCATACATGTACGTTTGCTATACAAAATGCACACAGCACAGCACTTATGACCATTATAGTGCGTACAAAATATAAAATAACTTTGGATAGTTCAAACTCATTTTTCTGCCAAAATATAGCACCTGAAAGTAGGGACCTTACAAGTTTCAGTGCTCTAGGCTCTCAGAAGAAAAATTTGCCCAACTTCCACTAGGGTACAAGAACAGTTCAGGACTGTTTTCAGCTTGCATCACATCTATTTTAAATGACATTGACCGTGAAGCGTTGTCCTATGTCGATGATATCTACCTTACGGGCGATGACCTCATGCAACATACAAGACGGGTAGCCTGCATTGTGGTAGATTTGCCAGAATAGGATACAAATTAAATTAAAAACAAAAATAGCCTTCCTTAGTGTCCTGTTTTTGGGATACGAATTATCAGATAAAGGCAAGAGCCTAGCGCTCCAATTTTTAGAAAAATGCGCACAACTATAACGTCAAAACACCATCAAAAGGCTCTAGTCCTTCTTGGGCTTTTAAAATTTTGGCAGAACCTTTATATGACTTGATACGTCCCAACTTTTCCAGTAAATACCGGACAGTCGAACACACGCATTCTAAGAGCATTACAACAAGACATGCTTGTAGCTAAACACTTGCATACAAGGGACAACAAAAAAACACTTGGTCATCAGAGTAATTGCTGGTGCCATTGGTTTCATCTATATAACGTTCAATGAGGGTGAGACCATCCCTATACATACAAATCACATTCGTACTCTACAGCAGAAAAACGTGTTGCTCCCACCGAGAAATTCTTACTACTGTTCAGATGGCTGTCATTAAAGAGAGGCATCTGGCCCAGGGGAAACGTATATTTGTCGTATCTCCAATTCCGGCCGTTGAGGCTGTTACTAAAGCTAGGGCTCCCAACGCTAAAGCACTGCATCAACGTTTGTTTCAATGGGCAATGTCTCTGACGGCCCCTGATGTTGACTGTTTTTGAGTCAAAATTACAAACTTGAATACCTAGTTCCAGCAAACACTTTGCCTATTGAACAATATCATACAATTATGTACACCGATGGTTCAGCCCAACCAGCTATAGGCACGAAACATCAGTACTCCACTGCTTGCGCAGTCGTGAGTGACTACATGAAGGATGGTGAGTTCCATCCACAGCATACCTATACGCAGACCTTAGGGGACTGCACTGTCCATTTGGCAGAGCTTAAAGCTGTGGTGATGGCACTGGACCACACGGATCCTGAACAGCTGACACTGATTGTCTGTGATTCGTGAAATTGTGTCCAGTCCTTCAATTAATATCTGCATTTCTGGCGCCAGAATGGGTTCAGAGATTCAAAAGTAAAAACCATTAAACACAAACTTTTGTGGGGGGAAGTAGTGGATCTGAAAGAAGCGCTACCTAATGTCCATGTTGTACATACACTAGACTCAAACGTGTTGGTATACAAGTTGCTGGCAATACCTTGGGTGATGAAGCAGCCAAATCAGCAGTAGCTACAGCTTCTGTTGCTACAGTAACTCGTTCTACAACAAAATTGAATGATGAAACACTGGCTGCTGTGAAAGCTTCGGCTGACGGCACGCCCTTGCCAAAGGCAATTCCTGCCAAATATTCCTACCGCATATCATGCCTCAATACAGCCCTAGCAGTAACACCAGGGGTGGGTAATCATGTGATTCTCAACAAAGATCAAAGACCAGATTTGATCAAAGCAGCGCATGAGGGAGTTGCTTCTGCCCATGCTGGTGTGAGGGCTACAATATCATTGTTACAAGCACATTACTGGTGGCCAGGTCTGTACAAATAGACCAAGAAGTATGTCCTTTGTTGCGACATCTGTCAACAAATAAAAGGGTCCAATGTCAAAAGCCCACCACAGACACCACCACCTCCCTGGGGCATTTATATCATGTGGGGGGGGGCGGCTGCACAGCGCACCCACGACCTGAGGATCACCACCTCCATGGGGCTGAATTAATTCGGCCTCCCTCCACAGCCATGGGGGATCACCACCTTCCCGGGGCTTTGTATATTATCAGTCCCCTGACACCTGACAGTGCAAACAAATACCTTTTTAGTTGACTCATGCTCCAGATTTCTATGGGTTTGACCATAACGCTCTGTTGAAGCTCAACCTGTTATTAAAGATTTGCAAGTCTTTATCTGCACATATGCTTTTGCGGCTTTCCACTCAGACCAGGGCCCTGCATTTGCCTCAAAGGCTTTCAGAGATGCCATGGCCTTGTTAGGGTCCAACTGCATTATTCGTCTCCAATTCATCCTGAGGGAAATAGTGTCATGGAGCGAAGAAACCGGGATTTAAAGCAATCCTTAATACCCAGAGTATTAGGCACGGGCGTAGTTGGCTTACTTACCTGTATGGAGTCCAGAGAGCACTTAATAGTCTGCCCAGAGGGTCCCTGGGGGGCGTACTTCATATGGATGCCTGTTCAGAACACAAATGTATGTTCCAGAACTTGATGGTCCTAGCGTGGAGGCGGCAGACACACCTTTTGACATGAATGAAGATTTCACTGTCTTGCAGGACTTACAACAGTTCCATGGTGACAACTCATCTGCCAGTGCCGCCTCCTTGGGAATAAGGGGTGTACCAGTAGCATCTACCTGCTGGATTCCAAAAGTTGGGAATCTAGGGGCCAGATGTAGGAAGAAAGCAAATTGCGACTTGCAATTTGCGAGTCCGTGCGACTCGCAAATTGCAAGTCGCAATTTGCTATGCAGAAAGGTGTCTCAGACACCTTCTGCAACTCGCAATGGGGTCGCAAAGACCCACCTCATAAATATTTATGAGGTGGGTCGCAGTTTGCGACCCCATTGCGAGTATGGGCACTCACGGGGATGGTGGCCTGCTGGAGACAGCAGACCACCATGTCCGTGACTGCTTTTTAATAAAGCAGTTTTATTTTTTTCTATCTGCAGCCCGTTTTCCTTAAAGGAAAACGAGCTGCACTTAGAAAAAAAACCGAAACCTTTTGTTTCGGTATTTTTCAGAGCAGGCAGTGGTCCATAGGACCACTACCTGCTCTGAAAAATAGTTTTTGTGATCATTCACAAAGGGGAAGGGGTCCCATGGGGCCCCCTTCCTGTTTGCGAATGGGTTACCATCCACTTCAAGTGGATGGTAACAGCGATTTCATTTGCGACCGCTTTCGCGGGCGCAAATGAAATTGCATAGCATTGCGAGTCGCAAATAGGAAGGGAACACCCCTTCCTATTTGCGAGTCGGAAATGCATTTTGCGAGTCGGATCCGACTCGCAAAATGCATTTCTGCATAGCAGAGAGGCTTTTGCGCCTCGCAAGCGGCGTTTTTCGCCGTTTGCGAGGCGCAAACCCTTTGCTACATCTGGCCCCTAGAGTGTTAAAAGATTGCTGTGAAAAAGGAGTTTGTCCTTCCTATTGTGCGCCGGTTTCAGTCCTGGGAATATATGGTACCAGAACTGTTATTCTACCACCGCTGCCTGGTTCTGAAGAAAATCACTTTGTCTCCCTCAACAATGTCAAGCTACACCATATTGGCGATCCTGCACAGCAGACCTAGAGGACTCCTGTGTAGTGCCCGAATCCCTCCCATTACAGACCAGGATGTTCCTCTACAAGTTTTAAGCAGCAACACTGACACCTCTCCAAGCTTGGGGAGGGTGGAAAATTATCTTTCATTAGTACCACTAACTTCTTCTGCAACAAGTAACGTCAACAATCTTGAGAGCGATTTTACTGAAATTCCACACAAACGGCCCGACTGAGGTCATTCAATTTCCATATGTATTTAAACATTCCATGAACGATGTTATAGCACCCAGAGTAGTTTCTAATGATTGGGATGTAAAAACAGTTGATTACATGATGTCTGATCTGCAATATCTTACTGTATTTCAAAGTGAGGATGTTTATCAATCCAAAAAAAATTATGGCGATATGTTCTGCTATAATTATTTTGGACATCATTTCATTCACAGCGCAAGTACCTCAAAGACTATTTTTAATTATACACAGTGGGAACACTGTCCGACTCCGCCAGTGGGGAGTTCCAAAACGTATACTGAAAAGTTTGTATATTTCTCTGGGCACAATTTTAAAAATGCTGAGTCATAGTATTTTAAATTGCCAGTAATGGAAAGTCAACACATTTTATTGACTGATACAAAATTAATTTATTCTGATTCCTTTGTTTCCCGATTAGCTATAGAATGCTATGAATATTGGTTGAAGTCAATAGACTTAAAAAGTGTGTGGGGAACTAAACATTGGCAAATAAGAGGAAAGGAGGCTTTATTTAGAGCATGCCTGCTACCTGTTCAAATGATATTTTTGACAAGTTGTTTAGGCGTAGCAAAAATTAAGGATTGAATGTGCCTAGTATTCCTGGTAGCAAAAATTAAGGATTGAATGTGCGTAGTATTCCTGCCCCTGCAAAATTTTGCAAAAGTTTATAAATGCATCTGAAGATCAGCTCGAGTGGGTCCAGAATGGAACATTTAACACATTACTTTCACGTCCTGGTGGGTGGTTATTGTGGCCATTAGACACCAATGGGTGTCATACACTTTTTGTAAACTTCACAGGGGGTGGGTTTAGAACAAATAGGCCAGACCTTCTTTATGTGTCACCAGAACACTCTAGTATAATGACAACCTATAGTGTAGGGAAATTATACCTGCAATGGTTGAAAAGTTCCTTGCTTGATGCTGTTAAATAACACCTCAGTCTCCTGTCTAATGATAAAGATTTGCAGGATTTTGAAATTAGGCTTGAGAAGACAACTCCGAAATCTCTTCTTATATGCAGTATATAATGAAATTTGGAAACTTTCCCAACCAGAAGCGGCTGCCCGGTTAAGGCAAATAGAGCAGGAAAATTTACAGAAAGCATTAGCCGTTGTAGATAATGGTATTAATCCCTTGTCTGACCGGATATATACTTTAAACAACATTGTTTCTTCTGCAATAGACATAGTGCAGAGTGACATCTTTACACCATGGACAGAGTCAGCTAAAGTCCATTACACAGTTAGGTTGGCCACTACAAACATTGAAAGCAGGTCGCGTTCCCTGGCAACACGTAAGCTCAAGGGATATATTTTCAACATGTAATCTAACACTACAACAACAAATAATGGCTAAGAAGGAAGCGACTTATGTCATGCTAAACAGAGAAATTAGAAAAGTTGCCTTTTACAGTGGCTGAAATACCATCTTCTGAATGGTTAATAGACTGGGTTATTAAGCTGTTACTTCAGTTCACATTCCGCTTGAAATGCATTCCTGTAGGCAGATATCAAAGGCTGGGAGATAGTTATATACACGAGGTGTGGGAGCTTCCCTTTTCGTACAAATGTTTCAATGGTATGAAAGAGGTCTTTCTTAGCAGTAGTTCATGCAAGACTTCTGTGAGCCATTTGAT
The DNA here is from genome assembly GCF_031143425.1 of Pleurodeles waltl. NCBI lineage: Eukaryota > Metazoa > Chordata > Amphibia > Caudata > Salamandridae > Pleurodeles > Pleurodeles waltl. The sequence continues at coordinate 10,748,543 of NC_090441.1, forward strand.
GGTTTGTAAGCAGCTGTCCTTGCACGGGGTTTGTAATGCCTCGGCGGTGAACTTGGCTTGCTATCTGAAGGGAGTTCCGGTCCCCCTGATTAGACCTGCATTCCAGGTGTTCTCAAATGGAAGCTATGTGCTCTGTGCTCCTTAATAGTGAGAGTTGTTGTGGAATGTGAGCCGGAATAGCTTATGTCGTTTCGGTCTCCCAAATTGTCACCTGTTGAGTAAATGTCCTTTTTACCTCTACACAACAAAGGGAAGTAGCAGAGATTTGGCCTCATATTGCTACTTCAGTTGTGAATTTTGACAAGTTGAGCAGACTCAAGGCTTTTGTGTTTCAAAACCATGTCGCGCTTACATATGCGCGCGACACCTGTGTGCTTCAGGTTGTGAGGTCATCTGCAGAGATTCAGTCCCTTTTAAGTACAAACTTTCTGAGACACTTTGGTGAACTCGTGGGACGAATATTTAACGGGTCCATTACTACTGGAATCATGCATTTCTTTAAGGCTGTTGGATCTGGTTTCATTCACACCTTTTCCTCTATACTTGGCTTAATACCTACAGCCATACACTCGATATTTTTGAGTATTTTCGGGGGATTTCTCATTACTTTGGCTATAATAGGTGGCATTCTGCTTTTGCTATTTTTTTTTTTTTTTGCAGAATGGCTGTCCCTTCACAACAAGGAGGACTTAAAGTGCTTACACCAGTGCAACTGTCGTGAACGCATGATGCAGTATTTCGGAGCGCCACTCCTGAAAGAACTGGGGTGCACTTAGGCTCTGTCATTTAGACCGGTTTTGGATTGTGTGCAGCCCGTGTTTCGATGCCTTTTCGAATGTGCACTGAAAGTCTGTCTTTCTATGGGATGCTTACTTTCATTGGACGCTGATCTGTTGATGTTCTTGCTGAGGGCTCATTACCTGACATGCGTGTTGAGGATGCGTTTGCTACAGGAAGCTGTCTATGAGTTGCCCTTTGAGGATAATGCAGCTCTTGACTCAACATTGGGCACAATACTGAATGCTGCTGCCTCAGCTTGATCTCAGGCTTTGGAACATGAGTGCTCCATGGTTTTCTTTGGAAAAGATTTGGATGTTTTAACACCTGCCGAACTGGAACATTTCCTGGCTTCAGTTGTCCCGATATTATTGGCGGTTTTAAAAATGACATTGACTTTTGAATTCGGTTTTATTGGCGCCACTAGTTTTAAATTGCCCCTTTTGCCCCGTGCTCAAGTGTCTTTCAATTTGTCAATATTGACATTCATGTTTCAATGCTTTTATGAAAAGAGTTTAGTAGCTTTTATTTTATTTTATGCTTAAACCACCTTTGAACCGACAAGGGGAGGGTGTTGTATAGCTATTTTAGCCATTTTTTGACACTTTATTTTAGCAAACTAGGCCTGCCGTTTTGCACTGTAGCCCAGTTACATTTTATTCAGCATCGCTTTATTTTTCTATCATTTGCCACATTTGCAGTGTTGTTTTATTTTCTCTATGTAGTTGTTCTTTCGCCTAGGAAAGCATTACGTTCTTAGCACTGCATTCATTTCACTTTGTGCTTTCCTCAAGGCTGCAGATAGGGTTTCCGGCCAAAGTGGTACGCTGTGTCTCCAACATTCGCAGAAACATACATATCCTTATGTGGGGACCTGTTTCTTAGAACAGCAGCTGTTTTATTATAAAAACACTTCTGTCCCACACACGTTAGAGGGAGATCCCAGCTATCCCAGATGACGACTGCATGCCGATTGCTGAATATCTTCGCTACAGCTGCTTGCTTAGACTACCGAATCCCTGGCCTATATGGGGACAGTGTCTTTCTAGACAACATACTTCCTTGCTGAGGTATGGGGGATGATGTCTTCCCAGAGGTTAAACCTGAAGAGCGGATTAGGGCTTATCATGGTGTGCTCCAACACAGCTTAGGTAGGAAATAAACAAATATATCATTCTTAGTGACAGTATGGTAGGACTGTTTTTGTGTTTCACTCTCCTTGTCACAATTGTGCTTATAGTGTGTTTTATCATCTTAGTTATTGCAATACATGCCATTTTATCTACGATTCAGTTACTTCAATAAACCTTATTGAACTATACCCTGCTTCTGTTTCTTTGCCTGTGTCAGACTGATGAAACTGAGAGAAAGGGATAAGATCTGATCGACCACCATTCCCCTAATAAGTCCCTTATGTCATGTGCCCGGTTGCCACAATCATTCCCGCTCTTGGGTGGAGATGAGGCACTGCTAGATGGCTGGAAAAACCCGGATTAGGCCGACAAGTGTCACATGGTGTGGGACCAAATCCAGTAGTCTCATTAGGATAATGAGAACCTACGCGACAACTGTTCTAGTTAAGAAATGGAATTTTAAAAAGCCAAAGAAATTTACTTTAAGAAGAAAAAAAAAAGGTTACAGGGACGTTATAGTTCGGCTCCAATTTTAAACGAATGAAACCATAGAAATTCACCAGTTATACTTCGTTACCTCAAGTAACTATAAGTCGTGCCCTGTGGTAACTATAACTAACGCATTCGCCATGCACTGCTAATTACCCTACAAATTATGGCATTCATGACATCTTTGATGACATCATTGATAATATCAATGTAATATTTGTAGTAAAAGGTTTGATGAAAAAACTGTGCATGGCGAGGGCGTGAGTTATAGTTACCTTAGGGCACGAGTTATAGTTACTTGAGGTAACTCTAACTGGTGAATTTCTATGGTTTCATACGTTTTAAATGTGAGCCTAACTGTAACGTCCTGTAACCTTTGGGTTTTGTAAGTGAATATATAACAGAGTAGGTCTCTCTCCACTGTGCAGTTCTAGTTAGGGCATAGTTGTAATGTTTGGTTTTGCTAATAACCATCACCTTTTGCTGAATCTTCACAAAACTTTACAAAAAAGGTTCATCCACCTCAGCTCCTACCTGGAAAGTTTTGGGGTGATCCGTCAAGTGGGAGCCAAGAAAAGCAGGGGTTCCCAAAACACAATTTCCCCATGCAATTTCACATAGGGAAATTGAACAGCGATACTGCGAAAATAGTTGAACAGAATTACACCAAAATCGACAGAAAGTTAGATCTTGTTCTACAAAACATGCTTTTTGGTGATTTGGTGTAAATTTGTTCAATAGTGTTTGAGAAGTTAAGGCTCAAAATTTTTGTAAATCTGGATAGTTGGGTTCACGAGAAGTTCGTATGAGTCCTACAATCACGTAACATCAAATAAAACAGCAGTGCACTCAGTCGCAGTTCTGGTTTTTCTTTTTTTCCTATCAGCGGGTTTGATTGGCTGGCCGCAACATGATGAGAAATCCTGCAGCCACCACTTTAGGACATGGCTTCCTGTGTCCTGAAAATGAAAAACAAATATGGTATAAGGGGGCAGCGTGGGAGTACCTTGACCCCCGGGTCCTTGTGGAGGGGGGGAGGGAGGGAGGGACTGTAGTAACTATAAATAGCGCACTGGCTATGCACTGCTTACATTAGACACTCATGATAAGATATGTTCTATAACATCACTGGTAACGTCACTGATGACAACTGAAATGACATCATTGATTGATAACAATATTGTGCATGGTGGGATGCGAGTTATAGTTACTTGAAGTAAGTATAACTGGTGAATGTCGGTATTTTTTATTCAACATGTTACGTTTAAACTAACGTTTTCACTTTACTATGACGCCGTTTTAACCTTTGTTTTTTTTTTTCTGTGTGTTTAAAGTCCATTAATGGTTATGAATTAAAATTGAAAAAATATTGACTTTTGCAATTTATGGTTGGCACCATCTCATTCACATCGCTGATGACATAATCCAATTAGTGTGTTAGTTTGTCTAAATTGTTGTGGGTAACTATAGTATTTTTAATTTTCCACCATAGCTGTGTAGAGGTATTGAACATGTTATAAATGTTTGCATTCAAGATTAACTCTGTGTGCAGGTGAGTGGACTTGTATTCGTTATACTCCACGCAACTTTTTGGTTCTGCAGAAAAAGGTTTCAACAGGAGAAAGATTCTACATAGTGTACACTAACTTTTATAAGGAACCTTGAGTTATCAGAGAGAATCGTGTCAGTTTGATAATTAATATTACAGATTAAAGTGTGCGTGCACCAGGTACTTACCTATGTACATGTGCTTGTTTGGCTTCAGAAAAATGGCTCTCTGTAAAGATGTAACCATAGTATGAAGGGTGAAGGTAGTATGATCTGTAGCACCTTCAGATCTTGAATATTTGTTTTTACCCAATAGTGACCATTGGTTCCCAGCCTGTGGTCCGGGGACCCCTGGGGATCCGCGACTGCTTAGAAAATTAAATAATATTAACAGATTAGGTCCTCCGCTTTCAATAATGACTCAGTGGAGGGGTCCCCAGATTCCAATAATGATATAGTGGGGGGTCCCTGTGTTCCAGTAATGATAAAGTGGGGTCCACAGAAGTCTAAAGTTTGGTAACCACTGAAATAGTGTCTCTTCTGACCACTGTTGCATATAGTGTACACTGTTCTTGTAAGATACTTTTGAATACTTTCTGCTGTGTTTCTCATGAGATTTTCACAGTTTGCAAACAGTGTGGTATAGAATTAACTCTGTCTATAGAGTAAACACTGTTTACAGTACTCTGTTCTCTACTGTTTTCAACCTAATTTCTTAATGTAGGTTTGGTGTGTGTCAGGTGTTTGATACAGGTTGAAGCTGTCTGTACTAGAGCATTAGGTTTGGAATTAGCCTTCACTATTTCTAAGAACAATATACATATTGAATACTGTACTCAATTAGAGTTTCCCATAGATCTGTGGTTGATTGTTAATGTGAACTATAAAACGTGTAAAGTCTTAGCAATTTATAGAGCAATATGCTGGAAAACGAAGCTTGGATGATTTTGTCAGTGATTCCCAACCACTGAAATAGTATTCCAAAAGTCATTGTAAGTCCATAGATTAAGGATTCATAGATAAGTCCAATCAAGTGAGCTTTATTAAAACGTGGCCGATTCTCCAAATAGCATATATTATCATAACAACAGCGGACCAAGTTTCATTGCCATCCCTGACTTTTTCAAGGCTGTAATTGTAGATAAAATAATAATCACAAACCGAACACAGGGATAATGGCAACGTAAATTCAAGTCTTAAAAGCGACGAGGTAAAAAAATAAATAAAAATGATAGCAAAAGGGAAAAGAAAGGGAAAAAGGCCTCCACCTGTGTTCGTCAAAAAAGAAAAATTGCACAAATGAAACATACAGAGCATTTCCTACACCCTTGTTTAGCAAACAGTATCAAGAGTTTCTGAATAACCAAATATCATAATACAATGCATTCAAACAAAAGTATATGTAAGAAATTGAAAAAACCATCACTGTTGTGCGAGAGGATGATTTATGATTACCACCTTTCTGTGTGTGTGTGTGTGTGTGTATATATATTTATAAATAAAGGTAATTTTGGAAAGCAATATGATATAAATTGTATCAACGCCTGGGTATATTTCTAAACAAAGCAACAGCAGCATAAAAAGTATAAAAAATGTTAACATGTAGATAATTTTGAGTAATTGTCAGTAGGATTGGAAATATGGTTTTGTAGGGTACTAGAGATGTAGAGTGGTGTTTTTTTTAGGGGCATTTGAGATTTAACGATAGATTCTAGTGATAAAGGTATATGTATAGTTATTTTGATTGGTTTTAGAATTTATATTTATGTTTGGTGTCGGATACATACTACAAGTCCCAGAATGCAACATAATGGCAAACTGGGAAAAGCAGTATAAATTGTGAAAAATGAAGGACTCTGTACCGTGATCAAGACCCAGGATGGTTGAAACGCGTTGGTGTGGGTTGTTTTGTTATCAACATACAATAAATGTGGACTTCTGAAGATCCCATGTGTGCAGCGTATGACTAAGAGTCGTTTGTTGGAATATATATATGTGTGTGTGTGTGTACATTTATATGATCACTTAACACGGAGTAACTCATCTGCTCCTAATCGCCGGTGTGCAGATATCGGACGCGCACCACTGCACCAAATATTTACACTCTCCTTTTGTTCTTCAAAAAGGATACAGCACTCCACAGAGGCTAAAAAAATGATTTATTGACATGCAAAGGAACGCATTTCGGCATTTATGCCTTGGTCAACCTCACAGTCGCCATATTGGGTTCCCCTTATATACCACATGATCGGTTCTTCAAATCAAATTATTTCTTACATCTCATTGGATTTTTATAAAACAGCCATTCTTCACAATCAATAATACTATACTTAGCATGATAATACTTCATTGCTCATTATTTTGGCATATCTCTAACTCCACTTGTGAATCCCTCTAAACAAAATAACATAACGATATGGAGAGCCATAAAAGTGTTCATGTACTTACATCACCATTACGATAAATGCAAATTAGTAAGTCTTGAACCAATACTGCACCCTATATATCTTGAATAATAGATCATTTCTACAGTTCATTGATTCATAAATAATATTACTAATATAATCTTTCAATTTGCATATCCACATTTATACTATCCTAATTATGAGTGCCCATAACTACCCAACTCATTTCCATATATTCCTAAACTTGATTTCCTAATTTTAACTAATCAATTACTTGGAGACATACAACCAATTTTAAATAATCTGCATCTATTATCTTCACACTCTAACTTGACTTACTAGTTTCCTACTTAATGCTTCTAAACACTAAATATTATTGTAGCTGTATAAACATTTCCTCACTACTATTTAATCTATTAGGTTCTTTGGTATCCAACATGATTATATACTTTGATTCCAGTGTTCTTAATTTCAACTCCCTATTTCCACTTCTAATGTCTTTGACTATTCCATCAATCACACTATACTTTATCTCATCCAATTTGACATTATGTCTTTCATGAATATGGCGTGCAATAGGATACGTATCATCCTTATTTTGTATGGCTCTCAAATGTTGTAAAATCCGTTTATGAACCTGTAATTTGGTACTCCCTACATATATTTTGGGACAACTACACTTTAAAATATATATAACATAATCACTCTTACATGTATATCGTCCCCTAATTTTATGTACAGTTTTATGTCCTACCATTAAAGATTTAATTCTCTCACCATTTTTACAAGCTTTACACTTAGAACATTTATAAAACCCATCCTGTTGTTTCAGCCACATATCATCACTTTCTTGTTTTCTGATATCACTTTTTACCAATATATCCCTCATAGATTTACTCCTCCTATATGTGACGTGTGGATCTGGGGCGCTAGATATCTATATTTTTTGGCCTTAAAATACTCCAAAACTACTGAACGGATTTACAACAAACCACCAAAAGTGCACACTGTGAAACAGGATCTAGCTTCCTGCCAAATTTGGCGTAATTTGGTTCAGCTGTTTGGGCTGTAGGCGTGTGTAAAGGTCCTATGGAGAAAACGCGTTTTGGGACTTCTCTTTTTCTTGGTCCCCGCTTGACGAATGACCCCAAAATGTTCAGAGCAGAAGCTGAACTGATGAAAGTATAAATTTTGAAAATTTCGTGAAGGTTTATTTTAAAAAAATTTAACACATATACGATAACATTATAAACTACAACAATAAAAACAACAAACTTCACAAATTATTATTTGTCTTTGCGGATGTGTAAAATATATACAAAGGAGTTTAGCTGGGGCAGCAAGAAAAAGGAAATACACCATGAGTACCTCTGGCATGTGGCAACAGTTGAGGGCTATAGAAACACGTTGATCATGCTGAGTTAACTTGTGCTGCAGCGCTTGATAAACTCCTCAGGGATGCCTTTATCTTTTCAACCTGGTTACACTGTGCCTGCCCAACTACTCAATGCTCAAGCAGCTAACATCCATCCTTAAATAGATAAAGCTTTTGTTTGCTGCTAAACTAAGCAGATACTTTTGTCATCAAAAACAAGAAGAGTAGAACTACATAGAAGAAGCTTCTCCAAGGGTTTAAATGTCACTCCTCCATATATTGTGTGATATGGTACTTATGTTTTTCAGAGCTTCTGTTTTAATTTTTCTCCCTAAAAAGACAAAATAAACCAAAAGTATAAAGTTACTTACTGATCAGTAATTGATAACAATGATACATCACCAATTCTCTGATGATTTTGACACTTTTCACACACAATCACGTATTTATATTTACTGCACCACTAACTTCATGTTCCATTCTGCTAAAAAAAAAAATCACAGCCTCAAACACTGCATTTTTTTATCAACAATTAGGTTATAACATGCTTTCAAACATGGATGCATAACAATCTGTAAAGTAACACATTCCTTTTTACACACCTTTCCTAACAGTGAGTACAGTGTTTCACTCTAGAAATGGCAATATCTCCCATCAAATATCTCATAGGGTTAAACTGTGTGCACATTAAGGTTCACACAAACCATGGGCCTTGTATTAACAGATTGCAGATACTTTGTTTTATCATTTCACAATCACTGCATCTTTTACTTACAACTACATATAGATCAAACATTCCATTTTTAACACAGCATCCAATACTTGGTGATATCTCTCCAAAGTCTAAAGTCTACCTGTCAAAACCTATGTTAATAAACATGTACCTCTACAAGCAGCTTTTCACTCAGTAAACCTTGTATGGAATAACTTTACCAGCAGTAGTGCACTTACTGACACTTCCTAACAAAGTTCATAAAGTATATTTATAATTACCCAAAATTAGAGGGGTTTGTTACATACAGCTGAAGAAGACACCAGTCTGTCTCAGTTCCAAATTCAGTCAGTTCTGCTGAGCACAACACCAACAGGCTTCCTTCTCCTCTAAATCACCAGGAACAATCTGAGATATCCTAGGTTCTGTACCAAATCACATCACAGCATGTCTTCAACCATGCAATAAGAATTGTAACTATTGGTTGAGCCTTGGCCTTTTTTTTTTTTTTTTTTTTTAAACTAAACACCCCCCCCCTATATTATCATGTGAAACTCACTGGATTGTAAAATACCTTGTGTGCAGGCCCAGTCATTTTCCATCAGGTCTTGTGAGCCCCTCGCAAGATTGCACATATTCATGCAGCAAGCTTCACTCCCTGAAGCTTGGGAGCTACTCTTACTCTTCTGTGAGTCTTGCAGAATTGTAACAATATTGTAGAGAAATAGTAGTATGTGAGACGGAGCATCCTCTCCAATAAGACCTCTCTCTTACTTGACAGGTGTGTGTGTAGTAGGGTCTGGGGACAGACTGACCTCTCGACACAGACCTCTCTTTCAGACAACACGTGTACCTAGTAGTCTGTATGGAGGGACTGGCCTCTCCAGTAATACCCCTCTTTTGAATGATGGGTGTGCGTAGTAGGGTGTGAGGAGAGACTGGCCACTTTTAGGTTATCTGCATGAACTGACCTCTCTCTCCGGTATTAGTAGTGAGAGGAGAGGGACTGTCCACCCTGCTAACATACCTCTCTGATAATTGGTGTGCATAGTAGGGTGTGGGATGAGACTATATCCTACTCACAACTCTTACAAAGCTAATGGGCTTAAATAGTACACTCTGAACAACACCATTTCCATTAATACTGCTTCCTACAGTAGCAGGTGTGCATACTACAATCAATTCAGAGATAACCTACTCCTTTCTACTGTTCATGATTCTGCGAGTCTCGCTGGATCGTAGCTTTTTTGGGAAAATAAGAATTAACCATCTACTTATCACAGTACTTATCTCTTACATAATTCCTCTCAAAAAGAATGACCACAATATGCATTCCTACTAAGGGAGTGTATTCTGAACTCCTCTAACTGTTTTTACTACTCATGATCTCGCAAAAGTCCTTCTTTATTTCTTCACAGAAGTTATCCCTTGGATACCTCCTTTGTAAACTTGGGGGAATAGCATGCCTTTATGCTGCCTCCTTGTATAGCTTTTTTATTTCATTTCCACAACACCTTGAATTTGTCACAATAAATAGTAATGGCTGCTATTTTATTTTTAACATCCTAACAGCCAGCCTATCAGAGTGCTTGCTCTTGCAAGACTCTGAGCCTCTCGCTCCTGCAAGAGTATGAAGGCTCCCGGGAACAACTTTCCTCTTGACCAGTCAAAGGCCTCTATTTTTTTCAAATTTGCGCTCCTCTGGGACTCTCCTGAATCCAGCTGTCCAAATATACAATTATTTTTTTACCCTTAATTTCTCAAAAACTACTGAACTGATTTACACCAAAGCACAATCTGAAGACCAAGATCTAACTTCCTGACGAATTTGGTGAAATTCAGCAGTTTATGCCGTAGCTGGTGCTAAAGACGTCTAGGGAAAATGCATGGGGATTTTACATTTTGGGGCCTCCCTTTTGTCTCGGCCCCCGCTTGAGGGATCACCCCAAAGCTTTCCAGGAAGGAGCGGAGGTGAATGAAATTTATTTTTGGAAAGTTTTTTGAAGATTTGTCAAATGAGGCCAAAGTTATTAGCAACCCAAAAAACGTTACCATCAATGGAAAATCAGACCCAACTATACCTACCTACTGGTGTGTGTGTGTGTGTGTGTGTTATACTGTGGCGATTGCCACTGTGTAGTTATAGTTAGGGCCATGTTTACAAAGGAAATGGATCTTTTGGTTTGCTAGTGGTTTTGATGGGGTTTGACACATCAATACAAAACTTTCCAAAAAAGGTTCAGCCACCTCAGCTCCTTCTTGGAACGTTTCAGAGTGATTTGTCAAGTAGGGGCCATGTAAAAGGGAGGGGATCTCAAAATGCATTTTCCTCATGCAGTTTCCCATAAAAACTTTAGACACAGCTACAGCCAAAAGGGCTGAACAGATTAAGACCAAATATGGCAGACAGCTAGCTCTATACTTAGAAATCGTGCTTTTGTGATTTGGTGTAAATTTGTTCAGTAGGCTTTGAGAAATTAAGGTCTAAAATGTATAGATATCTAGAGATGCAGAGCAAAATATAGAACATAAGTGGCTGCCTCACATCAACAAAGATGTTTGGCAGCTACTTTAGAACTCTGGGACTGAGTCCCCCATGTTCTGGGGAAAAAAAGAACATATACGAGGACTAGGCAGAGATACGCTGACCCACTAGGTCTTGTTGTGGGTGTCCCAGAAGGAGACCCCAATGGGGCTAGAAACAGGATTTTTTTTCCCAGTACTGTGGTAGTACTGCAGTAAAATGTATTTAGGAAAAAATGGCTGGGTCCCCCTGCCCCTTTCTTTTATTCCCTCACCTACATCACTACAAAAACCTTTTTTTTTTTTAAGTACATTTCTGTATTTATTTTCATTCACCTGTCATTTTAACCTTTGTTTTTTCAGTGAATTTCTGAGAGCTTTTTCTTAACTGTAAAATAATAACATAAAGGGCGCTCCTTTTGAGTAAAGTAGATATACTGGCTTTCTCAAAGGGTCACAACACCAACAATATAAAAGGCAGACTTATTGGTTTTATCAGAGGATCAGTCAACACATCAACCTATGCAATGCATTGGCTTTGTCAAAAAGTCACAACAATAATTTATTAATAATCATAGGCCAATACTTTACTTAACACACAGATGGCAATGTCCAGGATGTCATTTTCACTGTATTTAAATTAAACCATAAACGTAAATGTGCATTTGAGCCTTTATTTTTTTTACTTTCTTCAGATTACAAAATGCAACCATACTACAAGCAGCAAGGGGTCCCCACACTCCAGCTGAGGAGCAACCAGCTCTAGCTTTGAATATTTTAAAATTTACAGTGCTCCTGGAGGCATGCATTAAATGATCCAAGAGACTGGCAATTTTTTATTTATACATTTCATGGTGTCTGCTGTGGTCCCTGCAGCCCCCCACAACACTTTTTTAAAATAGTTGGTGGTGGCCCTTACCCTCCATGGGGCATCAGATAAGTACAGTCCTATAAACAAAGCCCACCCAGGACGTTGTACAGTGCTTCTTGAAAGAAGCAGTGTTTACTTAATGAGCAGTTTTGCCGTTTCAATGCTGAAGCACTTGGCTGCGACTAATTTTTTCTCTAGTTTATACCTGCATTTATCACCTTGTTTTTATTTATTTTTACAGCATGAGAAGCCCTTTCCCAATCTTATGTTTTTTTTTTTTTTCTTTTCTTTTTATTATTTTTAAGAACTTGTTTGGATGTCCCGGTCCCACCCAGAACCTCTCTTTTTATATTTTTATTTTATTTTTAATTAAAGCTATTGGCAGCGCAGGAAGCCCACTCCTGCACTGCTGAGGCAACGCCCCATGCTGCCAGCACACTTACTGCGGGCACAGGAGTCAGCATTTTCTTTCTCCTTGTCGGTTTCATGTATTGTGGGAGAAGCACACCTCAGTGTGGGGTAGGGGGATATAACGGTGCTCCAGCTGCTCTTCACATCGGCCCTTGGGATGGGGTAACAGGACCTCTGTGTTTGTATGAGGTATATTGAAGTGGGTGTTTGTGTCTTCTGACCGTCCACCCCTATCCTGAGTCAGCTGTGTGATTATATCTTGTTGCTTAGAGGCTTACTGGAACCCATACTTCCATGGGTAGGTACTTCCTTTCCTGCGTGTTGGTGGGTGATTGTGCTGGCTATGGACAGGCAGTGGAAGGTGCTAATAGCTCTTGTGCACTTGTCCTTTGGCTGAGTCTAAAGCAGATGTATCATTAGATTGGCAGATCCTTTCATTAGATATATTATTGGGTCCTTTATGGGTTTTGAATAGTAATTCGCCTCACTGTTTATGCACTTCCTGGTAAATCAGAGGTGCAGGTGGGTTTAGATGGTGTGGTGAAACCAGTGTTTAATTTGTAAATTAAGAGATGCCGGTGCTCAAAGCCCTTCTCTTAAACACGAGGCTGCAGTAATTAAATCTGCCAGCACTGAATACTGAGGCAGTGTAATCCTAAAGCCATCTCGGGCCTCTTCAATCCATTTACGGCCACCCCTGCCCCTTCAGCTCATCCTGCAACTTTCTACTTTCTCCCTTTGTGACGCTTTTTAGGTTTTCCTTCTGCCTTCTTTCACGTAAGTGTCTTTTGCTCGCAGCAAATGCTTGAGGCATTAGAATAAGCCCGGCCCTCACAAATAAGTGCCGGTGCTCAGCACCGGAAACAACAAGCGCAAATTAAGCACTGGGTGAAACGTGTTTAATCAGTGCTACAGGAGCGAATCGGAGTAAGAATGGTAAGCAGACAGAGAGCAACACTGCTGTTTTAGGATCAACACTGCCTGGCTAGAAGACCGTTTATACCAAGCACTGTACTATTTACCACCACAGACATCAAATAACGCCGACCAAAACATGTTTTTGATCTGCCCATAGTACTATGATGTCAGAATGATGGAAGGAATGTCTACCACCTCTGACTGTGTAAACCTATAGATAGCCTACAGGTCGCAAATCTGTGCTGTAGGTAGGGCTTTAAGTGGGCTGGGTCCTTCCAGGTCTCTGACCCTGGAGTAATTAAAGACAGATATTGAAATAAGTCCTTATTGGGCCCTGTGTTCATGCCTTTAACTTTACTTGTAAAAACACTGATTGCTGAACAATGAATTAATTAAAAAAGGTTAAGGTAATCGATTTCAGCTACTTAATTCCTGTTGATATTTCACTTTGAACTTAATCTTGCATTCCCTAAGAGTGTTAGCAATTTCCAGAATGTTGTGTTTCTGTATTTGTTTCGTGTAGAATATTACTCTTGTAAAGTGCGGATTACTGGTTGGGCAGGAGGACTTGAGCTGCACATGGGGGCTCCATTCCCCACCAGTCATAGCACTAAGAGGTGCCGACACTGATTTCCCACCTCCCGCTTCAGCGCTCATTAGCGCAACGCCAGCCCGCTGCGCAGGACGCCGTATTGCCGGTTGGCCAGGAGGACTTAGGCTGCACAAGGGTACTCCATTACCCACCAGTCATAGAACCAGGAGGGGCCAGCGCTGATTTCCCACCTCCTGCTTCAGAATTCATTAGCGCAACACCAGGCAAATGCACAGGCTACTGTATTATCGGTTGGCCAGGAGGACATGAGCTGCACAAGGGACGTACATTCCACACCAGCCATAGTGGAAGGACGCACCGATACGGATTTCCCGCCTCCTGCTTCAACACTCAGCTCAACACTCCGCCCACTGCGCAGGAAACATTCAGGCCGGGCCAGGAGCAGGACTGCCTGCGCCCTTCAGCACCCAACAGAGGCTGTGCTGGGCCATCCCTCCAACCCCTAGGTTATAAGGTACTTGTTTCATTTCTTGCTGGAAACTACCAGTGACTCTGTTATGGGGAAGTGTAAAACCATATCAGGCACGATTCTGGATCACTTCCTGCAGCGGGCGGTGGGGGTTATAAGTAAAGAAATCAAACTGCCCGAAAGGCGTTGATCCCTGTCGTCTCCACCCGCTGTATGTGCCCAGCTAGAACCAAATGATGATATAGTGACCAGTAATGACCTAACTGATGAGGACCAGGATGTGGCGCCGATACTAGCAGTTTCAGGTACAATCTCTAATATAGACCGTAATGCTCAGGGGGAAGGACTGCAAATCTGGACCAAGATTTAGGCAAAGGGGAAAAAAGTGAAGACTCAAGGGAGTGAAAGAAAAAGAGGAGGGGGGGTCAGAGTCTGAGGGACCATGTCCTGGACTACCAGCATTGCCCATTGCAAATGACAGATAAGATCAACCTGCCTTAATGGTTGAAGAAATTTCTACTTGTGTTCTTACATCTTTTTCAGCTGCTCTGAGCCCTATATTAATAAGTTTAACAAAACTCGAAGAACATTTATCTAAACTGCACCTTGTTCTTCGGCAAGGGAGGCATGCTGGCCTGTTGCAAACTGGTACGGTGAACACTGCTTTGAATTTGTTACCACCAAGAGGGACACAACCTAAACGGGAGCTTGCTATGGTGGACCGATCTTCTAATTTGTTGCCATCGAGGGGGCTACAAAACGACACTGAGTCTGCTAAACCAGCCAAAGAGAGTTCTGATCATTTTATTGGTGGGGCACAAAGTACATACAGTGGAAGGGACTATAGCCATCCAAGACCTCAAAATGACAGCAACGGGTTCAGGCTCAAACACAGAAACCTTGTGGCTTGTCACGCAACATCACCATCTGTCCTCCAGAGCCCTGGAGGCTCCCAACATTGCCACGTCCACCTCCAGCAACTCCCTATGTGATTGTGCTAACAGGTGCCTCCCTCCAAGGCATGACATGGGGGAAGGGTATGATCAGTTTTTGGAAAAAGCGGTGCATTGGATAAATGGCAGGGTAGACGGCCCAGTGTTATTGTACAATCAGATTAACCACGTGCAGGGAGTTCCTGGGTGGGCCATACTACAAAGCTAGAAACAATAACTGCATTGTCATCAACTTTAATGGCAAGCCAGTCAGAAAATACATTCTTTCCAGGATCCATTTTTCTGAGCCACCACCCATGCTAATTGAAGTACTCCCATTGGGTTTTTTATAGACCTCGGAGGCGAAGGGTACCAGCCCTCACGCTTCCTCTTAATAGATTTTCCCCTCTTGTAGAGTTGGACCAACTGGATTGACTGCAATCAAACTTCTTTTTTGGTCAACATTCACCTAAAGATTGTGACCTCAGGGTACAAGTGGCCTGTTCTTAGCAAACAAGGACTGTGAGACGATTGTAATTTCATGGAATATTGCTGGCCTTGCGAACAAAAAGGATTCAGCGGACTGGGCAAAATAGGTTAAAAATGCTCATATAGCATGCATACAAGAGACTTTGGTGACAGATTCAATAGACCTTGATGTGTTTGTCATTCTGTACTGCAGCGACTCCATCCAGTATAGGCAGGGCCAATGGGAGCGTGGTTACTCTAGTTTCTAATAGTTTTGCCCCGAAAGTCGGGAAAAGCTTTTCACTATTTTCCTATTACCAATTTATCCTGTTAACTTTGGAAGATAATCCAGACATAATAGTGATTAACATCTACAACAATGTCTTTGATTCAACATGGGCCGATGAGGCCAAAACCCTCGAAACAGACCTGGATCATTCCATCGACCAGTCCAGTAAGGATTACTATGTATTCTGGGCTGGGAATTTTAACATCACAACATGTCCAAACAGGTGTTTGTGGGTTTAGTGACACCACGGGAAATACCATGGCCCATTTCAAACATGGTCCATATAGCTTAGCACTTAATGACTTTATAATATAATTCAGTCTGAAATTAGCTGAACACTGTAGCCCTAGTAGCCACTCTCAGCCTCCAACCTTTATAAGGAGAGATTGTAACAGCAATTTTGACCACTTTCTCACCTTGGACAGTGATGGTCATGGTACAGGAGATATAGGTGGGAGTCAACTGCATTAGTGACCACAATCGGGATATCCTAAAATTAAAGTTTAGTTCACTCAAAACCTTAACGTAGGGAAAATTGACAAAAACCACTCCCATAGGTATGAATGCTATCAAAATAAAATGGGCTTGAGTTGGCGCCTCCTAGTTTTTAAAAAGATTTATTAGACAGGAACTTGGATCTCTTTATGATATGCCTGGACCCAGAAAGCATAGGGAGCCGCTGGAAGCCCATATTCAAATAGCAAATCATATTAATCAAATACTGACAGCGAGGACAAATCAGCGATAAAAGGGGTTTGTCCAACCGCCAATGTTCATGGGCATAGATTAGTTTTATTAAATTATTTACATCCGCGTCCTAGGGATCCTACGGGGGTCCAGGAAGCCAGATCTAATTAGCATATTGCAATAAAAAACAAAAAGAAAAAATTGCTAGGGGTAGTTTGGGAAGAGTTAATACAGGCTGCAGAAACGAAAGACAACATTATGTTTTGGAGAATGATTAATGTTCAGTTGTTCTCCAAGGGGATAGGTACCACCCTGGAGTCCTCGGTCACTCCCACCCAATGGGTGGACCATTTCTGCTCGACCTTTTCACACCCCTAAAGTAGAAGAGGGAGTTTATCAGCCTCCTGTTGTTAGACCTCCAATCAAAATGTTTTTACGCTAGAAAAGGTGGCAAGGGCATTAAACAAAAAGTCCTAAGGGGAAGGCGTCTGGCCCTGACCGGGTGCCAATGGACATCTGCAAGTCAGAGCCGGCTCTGTGGGCTTCATTCATGACCAAGATCTGAAACGCAGCTAAGCAGAATATGTATCCCCATCTTGCTCACATTCACTCATTATACCTGTCTTGCAAGAAGGGATCAAAGAACAACCCAAAATGTATCGTCCTATCTCTACTCGACTCCTCTGATAAACTGCTGGGCAGGGTCTTGTTGGAGAGGTTAGAAACTTGGGCAGAAGAAAATAACATTTTAACAAATGCCCAATATGGCTTTAGGAAATGTTTGGGGACGGTTGAGCAGTCGCTGAACCTTTACCTTTTGATGGGGAAGTACATCCTGGCCAAAGAAGTCTCATTACACGTATGTTTAATTGACCGAAGCTGTTCTTTTGATCTGGTCAGTCATAACAGACTTTGAATATGTATGAAAAAACTGGGGGCGCCAAAGGAGATAACCATGCTTCTGGCATATAGCAATAGCAATGTAAATAGCTAAAGTCCGCTATGGAGAAAAGAGTGAACTAACTCCACCTTTTAATATAGGGAGAGGGGTTGGGCAGGGGTGTGTACTGGTGCCCTTCCTCTTCTCCCTATATATAGTGCATGTGGATGAAACACTCCAGGCAGCAGGTGCAAATACCCCTAGGGAGAACAGATCGAGAGGGGCCTCTGCGTATACCCGAAAGACATCACAGGTTATTTTATAAAGGACCTAAAGGAGCATACATTTAAAGTCTGCTATGAAAAAAGGGCCCAGTTAGCTCATCACAAGATGTCAGTGGATAGGTACATTGCACTGAACGAGCAGTCCGAAAGCAAATTGTATCTTAAGTTAACCCTCAGTACTTATCACAGACATATTTTGCCTTGTTTTCATCTCCTTATCTTCCATCGCATGACTTCATTCCCAAGGAAAGACGGCCAGGGTACTATACCTCAGAAATGCCCCCTGCGGCCACGGATCCGAGCAGTCAGCACAACACATTGCACTTTTTTGTAGGTTTTACCTTACATAGAAAGTTTTATCTCGGACCACTCTTTTTTAACAGAAAGAATTATTTATCATCATGAGGCTTTCCAGTGTTTATATGACTTGAAGGATGCAATAGTGTGCCATTGGGTAGCCTGGTTTCTCTCTCAGGTGCTTTGCACTAGGGATTTATTGAATATTATCAAAAGTGAAATGATTTAGCTGATGTACCTTATGCCACAACACATTTCACAGTGGTTTTTTGCTACTTTGAACTATAATTTGTAATGTACTAACTGAAATAGATGATTTAATAGTTAAATTGTAGTTCTCTTTTTTTAACATCTTGATCTGGTGTGTTTTATCATGCAATTTTATCACTTGATGTTATTGTCAAAATTGATGTTTTTTTAAGAAATGTTATCTTGTATTGATGTGATGCTTTTATGGATAATGTGACATAAATCAAATAAAGGTTTTATTTGTTTGTTTTGTTTTTTAATGAGTGCATACTTTGAACTGAGCCACCTCCAGTATTTTGTAGTGACCCAAGATTGAGAGGTATGGAGCTGAGCCTGAAGGCTTTGCGAGTCTGTCACTGTGCCAGTCAGTGGGTCAAAAAGGTGGTCAGAATACATACACATCCAATCATTGGCCAATCTGAAGAGCGCACAGAGCAATTGGCATGTGTTCCAGTTGCAATTGTGATTCTGTCCATATGTGTATGAAGGAGGTACACGTTTGGCAAAATATTGACAGGTGAAAGTAAAAGGAAATACAGTGTTTACAGGAGAGTGGGTGGTTTGTGTGTTTGGGAGTGGTGCAGTAGATATTAGGCAGTGCATTCGAGAGAGTCAATCAATCAACATTTATAAAGCACAGCTTAGCACCCAGCGTGTCTCTAGGCGCTAGCTTGGGGACGTGGGTCAGTCGAAGAGTCAGGTCTTGAGGTCGTTCCTGAACTGAGCTAGAGATGGGGACTGCCTGACGTGGAGCGGTATCGTGTTCCAGGTCTGTGCAGCAAGGTAGGAGAAGGATTGTCCTCCAGCTGTGCTCTTCCGGATCCTGGGGATGGTAGCGAGGGCCTGTTGTGCTGAGCTGAGTTGCCTGGAGGAATTGTAGGAGAGGCGGTGGCTGACGTAGGCAGGTCTGACGTTTTGGGGGGCCTTGTATGAGTGGGTCAGGAGTTTGAAGGTGATGCGTTTGTTGACGGGAGCCAGTGTACGTCTCTCAAGTGGATGGAGATGTGGCTGTGGTGGGGGATGTCCAGGATCAGCCTGGCCGCGGTGTTCTGTATTCTCTGGAGTCTTGATTGGAGTTTTCTGTTGATTCCGGCATAGAGTGCGTTGCTGTCGTCGCGTTTACTGCTGATGAGTGCCTGGGTGACTGTTTTCCTTCTCTCATCGATGGGGATCCACTTGAAGATCTTCCGGAGCAGGCAATGGGTGTGGAAGCATGATGAGGAGACGGCGTTGACTTGGCGGGCCACGGACAGTGATGAGTCGAGAATGATGCTGAGGTTGCCGGCATGGTTAGTCAGAGGTGGGGCAGTTCAGAGGCTACTGGGCCACCAGGAGTCATCCCAGGTGGAAGTGGCAGGGCCCAGGATGAGGATCTCCATCTTGTCCAAGTTGAGCTTGAGGCAGCTGTCCCTCATCCAGTCGGCGACTGCCTTCATTCCGTTGTGAAAGTTCTTTTTGGCTGTTGATGGTTTGTTGTTGGGGGAGAGAATGAGCTGTGTGTCATCAGTTTGAGACACGATGTTGAGCCCATGGTGTCTGACGATCTCGACGAGCGAGGTAATGTAGATGGTGAAGAGGAGGGGGTTCAGGGAGGAGCCCTGGGGAGCTCTGCATTTGGTTTCCGCACTGGCTTTGAGGTGAAAGGTGGGACCCTGACTCTCTGGGTTCAGCCAGTGAGGAAGGAGCAGATCCATTCCAGGGCTTTGCCACAGATGCTGGCATCATGTAGTCTGGTGCACAGGGTGGTATGGGAGACTGGGTCCAGGGTGGTGGAGAGGTCGAGGATGACTGCAGCTGTCTCGCCACAGTCCTGTAGGGTGCGGATGTCATCCGAGGGTGATAGGAGTGCGGTTTTGGTGCTCTGGTTGCTCTTAACTCTGGCTTGGGAGGGGTTGAGGATGTGGTTGGCTTTGATGAACTCGGTGGGCAGTGTGGATCGATTGCTTTTTTGATTACTTTTGCTGGAAAAGGGAGCAGTGAGATTGGCCTGAAGTTTTCCAGCTCTGTTGGGTCTGAGGAAGGTTTCTTCAGGAGGGGGTTTATCATTTCATGTTTCCAGGCATCTGGGAAAGTGGCAGTTTTGATGGAGCGGTTGATGGTACGGCATAGTCCGGGAGCGATGAGGGCGCTGGCTTGATTAAAGATGTGGTGGGGGCATAGGTCCAAGGGTGCTCCAAAGTGGGTGATATTCATGAGCTTTGAGGGTGTTTTCCGAGGTGAGGAGGGTCCAGTACTCCACGATTGGTTGGTGATAAGTGTTCGTGGTGGTGCTGGTGGGCGGAAGGGAGGCAGGCCTTTGCTTGCAAATACTTTGTAGATGTCCTGAATTTTCCAGTGGAAGAAGGTGGCGAGGCTGTCGCAGAGGTCTTGGGAGGGTGGGATGTCTGTGGTGCCTGTGTCGGGTTTTGTAAATTCCTTGACCATGGTGAAAAGTTCCTTGTTGTTGTGCGCGTTGGTGTTGATTCTCTCCTGAATGGCTGATTTTCTAGTCGATCTGATGAGCCGGTGGTGTGATGTGACTGCGTTTTTAAAGGCTTTGTGGTCTGTTGAGCTCTTACTGCTTCTCCACTTTCTCTTGAGTCGTCTGCATGCGCTCTTGGATTCTTCGAGGTCGGGGGAGAACCAGCTGGATCTCCTGTGGTATTGATAGAGAGTGTGAAAAGAAGGTGCTGGAGAGAAAAGAGTTAAGATGTAAGATATGTAGATGAATGAGCTGTGGAGACAAAAGGCTTGCATGTAAATGTAACGAGAGATTGAGACTCCTTTAATAGTCCTCAGTAAAGTTGAATTCACAGACTCACCATTTCAGAATTGAAACATATTCAATATTATTTACAACAGAATCATTGTTACTCATATATCTGAATCAGATGACAGCCATTGACAATGCCAATAGTCCTGGCTGGTTTTAAGTGTATATCAGTTGTTGTGTTACATACCTGGATATAATAACCGAAAGCTCAGAGAGGCACCAAAATACCGGTCGGGTGGCACACTATGGGAATCACATAATTGTACTTGGTCCTTAAACAGTGTCCTTAATTGCATAGACCAGTCGTTTCCAACCTTTTGACTTTTAGGACCCCCATTAAATCACTACTGGAAGCCGGGGACCCCCAGCAATTTGTATGATTTTGAACATTAAAATAATAATTCACAAAAAATACACAAAGACCACACCAAACAAACACTTGAATTACTAAAGATTATAAATATTTTATATTGAAAAAAATATGCTAAAATCAAAAAATATTAATGGGAAGGTTGGCGGTGCATCTCAGCAACTTACTTTTCAAGGTTTGGTTTTATTTAGGGAAGCTGAATCCTCAGGTCAGATTCTACATTTCCCAAGCCATTTCTGTTTTTATTGTTTAGGTACATAAGAGCTGCGAACGCTTTTTCACATAAATATATGGTGGGGAAAGGAAGTAAAACCATAAGGGACTCTCGTCTCTTCATAGCCTCCCTGTCACATGTAATTAATTGGTTTTATAGCACCTCTCATACCAGTGTATGGTGTTGGAGCACTTTACATGGGACACACTGGTAGGCATTTTCTAAGAATGCTTGGCCTGGAGAAGTACAAACTCAGGATTCGGAACAAAACACCGTGGTTTGTGTTGACTTTAATAATAAGAATGTATTTCTGTGCAAGCAAACCTTTTTAGCAGCATAAGGATAATGAAAGACTAGGGAAAAAACAACTTTCTAATTTGTGCCATGCAGTTTGCATGCAGCTCATAGCTCACTGTTGCTAGATTATGTTTGTAATTTATAAACTGCACAGCAGCAAAAGAATCTCTGACAAAATCAGTAACCCGCTGTGCACATAAAATACTGTTCTTTACATGATGCACATTATTTGCAGCAAGCATGTTAACCATCTGCACTACCTTAGATGAGTCAAAACTGCCACTAGACCAAACTACAATCTCTCACAGATACATTAATCATCAGAGTTATCTTGATGCTTTTATTTTTCCCTGAAAGCTGCTGGATGTACATGGAACGTTGGCATGCTTTTCAAACTGCTGCACAAAGACCCTCTTGGGAATTTGTCACTGACCCCTCGGGGTCCGCGGCCCACAGGTCGGGAACACCGCTTGGAGAGACCCCTACTTTTTTCATCCCACTTAAAATCCTGGTTTCGGGACCCATGTTCTGATCTCGGTAAGAAAGTTCTGTGGGATATGTGTTAGTGACATTGACCACAGGTTCCAATCATAGTGAGGTAGAGCAGTGGGTTAATGCACTTTCTGCAGACATTTGTGTGAACCCGTTTGTCAAGGGTTCATATTCTAGTAAAATAGCTCCCTCACAGCAGTGACAGTGAGGGATAACCTCTGAACTGTGATTAAAATGGCAAGCTTTTTACATGTGGCGTTTGTGTTTTTTGTTTTTTTTAATGTCGACAACCTTTGCTAAAGAAATCAAATGAAATATGTTTAACTATTAGTTGCGTATTGATTTGCACCAGATATTTTATATACAGTTACCTGCAGATGAAAGGCTAACTAACAAGTTGCAGATTATTTTGCTGCTTTTAGCCGCACTTCTGGCCCCGCCCCGTTGCTTGTCAGGATCACAGATTCCGTGTATTTGTTGTGCACTTGACCACTGGAATCAGCTCAGAATCGAGGCACCAGTGTTTATGTGAATTCAGAAGTAAGTGCTGCTGTTTTGTCTGCAGCTCAGACAAGAGTTCTTTGTTTCATGTGCGCTCTGACTGAATTGTTTACCTCTCCTCCCCTCCATTTTGTTTGTGGGTTGCCTCTCGGCGCTGAAGTACGTCCAAAGACCGGTGCAGCTCTCGATGCAGTGATTAGCTGCGCCCAGAAGGGGCCGCCTTACTGTGACCTTCTCTGCGAGCGGAGGGCTATTAATGTCTATAATGAGATGCATTACAAACTCTAGCGCGCCGCATGTTTCATTAGAGGTCTCTGATGCAATATCATTAACGACCTTTAGCTGAAACAAAGTCTGACATTTTTGCTATTTTACATTAGCAAAACACATCTAGTACATGAACCATACAGGGTATCATTTCGGGTTCGGCCTGTATTGGTAGTCGTTTCCTAGGTGAATGTTACGTCACAGTTTGAAGCGCTCTATTTTTCGAAATGTGGCACCCGGTAAAGGTAACAATATTTCCAGTTTTATAGCTCACACTATTAGCTGCATTTTCTTTTGGCTCTTAAGTGGTACAATACTATTCCATGGTGACCAGGCGTCCCGTTTTTTTACCAGCTGTCCGGGCAGATTTCGGGAAATTTAGCTCATGTCCCGGTTTTTAGCGGGGGTTGACTGAAAACAGTGGGAGGTGCGTTTTTATGCTTTCCAAAGCAGGGAAACTTAGCAGCTCTGATCAAAAAGCAACTTAACTAACAGACATGAATACTGGCTTTATTTTTTAAAATTTTATTTATGTCCTCAATGCCTCTTCTGTAACTGTATGCTGATCACTGACATTGTGTGCCCGGTTGAAGTAAAATTGTAGTCCTTCGTCTATTTTTGCGAAATGTCCCGGTTTTTTACTTTAAAAATCTGGTCACCCTATATGGTACATGTTGTCCTCCAGATCTGTTGTACACATTTTATGGACCATGGAAGGATGAAAGTCTGAGTCTGAATTACCGGGATTATTACTTTGTTAAATACAGAAACGAAAGTGAACTCAAATTTGTCATTTCATTTTAATCACTGCTTCCAATCAGGCCCTGTCTGTGTGTACCTGCCTGTGTCTGTCTGCCTCCTAGTGTGACTTAATTGGTAGAGAAGAAAATGATGCAGAGGAGTCTGGTTTCGAATTGCAATGCAGGGAAGCCTTCATATACACTGACTCACTTCCAACGACTTGGCCCGTGACCCAGATTGAGGAACGATGGAAACAAAATACCCTGACCAGATAGAGGAGCGCCAGAGAAGGAGCCTGTAACCAACTAAGGGTCAGACAAGAAACCCAAGGAAGAATGAGGATCAGAGAGGGGGAATTTGCACAAGACTGAGAAGCAGAGAGGGAGAACCTGCACCAAACTGAGGAGCAGAACCTGGACCAGCGTGAGGAGCACCGAGGGGACCTGCCCGAGCCCGAGAAGCAAAGAGGGAACCTGCCCCAGCCCAAGGAGCAGAGAGGGAGCCTGCACCAGCCCGAGGAGCAGAGAGGGAGCCTGTACCAGCCCGAGGAGCAGAGAGGAAGCCTGCCCCAGTGTGAGGGGCAAAGATGGGGTCTGCTCCAGACGCTGGGGCAGGCGCCCTCTCTGCTCCTCACGCTGGGGCAGGCGCCCTCTCTGCTCCTCCGTCTGGTGCAGACCCCATCTTTGCTCCTCCGTCTGGTGCAGACCCCATCTTTGCTCCTCCGTCTGGTGCAGACCCCATCTTTGCTCCTCCGTCTGGTGCAGACCCCATCTTTGCTCCTCACGCTGGGGCAGGCTCCTTCTCTGCTCCTCACGCTGGTGCATGATCAACCTCTGCTCCTCCGTCTCGTGCAGACCCCATCTTTGCTGGGGCGCCTGCCCCAGTGTGAGGAGCAGAGAGGGCGCCTGCCCCAGTGTGAGGAGCAGAGAGGGCGCCTGCCCCAGTGTGAGGAGCAGAGAGGGCGCCTGCCCCAGGGTGAGGAGCAGAGGGCGCCTGCCCCAGGGTGAGGAGCAGAGGGCGCCTGCCCCACACTGAGAAGCAGAGAGGGAACCTGCATCAGTGTGAGGGGGAGCCTGCACCAGACTGAGGAACAGAGAAGGAACCCACGAGCAGACAGAAGAGAAGGCACCAACACCAGTCTAGAGATCAAGTATTTTACCAGACTGAGAAACAGCGAGGGAATCTGTGACCAGACTGAGGAACAGGAAAGGAGCTTGTGGCCTGACTGACGAGTAACAAAGAAAGACGTGTCCAAAGTGAGGAATAGCTAAGGAATCTAACACCAGACTGAGTAGTAAAGAGGGAACTTGAGACCAGATTGAGGGACAGAGTGGGATCCTACAACACTATTATGCAGCAAAAAAAGACAGGTAATCAGATTATTGCAGGGAAAGACTCTGTGACCAGAATGAAGCACCTACAAGAATATGCAGCAGAGCATGGAGCAGTGAAGGAACCCATGATCAGACTGTCTGATTGCACAGAAAGATTCTGTGTCCAGTCTGATGTACATTGTGGGCAGACTTGCAGAGCATAGCAAGATCTCATGACTAGCCTGAGGAACAGAGAAATTCCCTGTGGCCAGTTTGTGTAGCAGAGCATGTACTACAACATGTTTTTTCTTCACTGCTTATGGGAAAAGTGCAATGTTCAGTATTTAGGGATGGGTAGAGATGAGGGTAATTTTAGGGTTTAGGGATGGGTAGAGGTAAAAGAGGGGAAGAGTGATTTTAGGATGTAGAGGTGGGTAAAGGCAAAGGGAGGTACAGGTAATACTAGGGATGTCGGGAGTAAATATAAAAAGGTGGGCTCCCCTTCCCAAAAATAACATCTAAACATGTAAAAAATTGAATATGTATATACAATATAGTGTGTGTGTGTGTATATACATATATATTCACTGAAAAAACAAAGGTTACAGGGATGTTATAGTTAAGTTCTGAATTTACTCATACAAAACCATAGAAATTCTGCAGTTATAGTTAATCAAGTAAATATAACTCACGCCCTAAGGTAACTATAACTCACGTTCTCCCCATGCACAGTTCTTCATTGATTTGACTGCTACTGCTTCATTTATATTTTTATTTTTGACATCATAGAAGTTGTCATGAGTGCAGTAATATCTGGGGTTATTAGCAGCGCATGGCGAGGGCTCGAGTTATAGTTACCTTAGGGCTGGAGTTATACGTTCTTGAAATAAATCTATAGCTCCTGAATTTCTTAGGTTTTGCACGAGTAAATTCAGAACTTCACTATAACGTCCCTGTAACCTTTTTTTTTTTTCAGAGAATTTCGATGTTTTTTTTCCATGTAAATTAATTTTAGTTACTATACATTAATTCAAACACCACCACCACTACCACACAGCAATCGGCCACGCATGGTAGGGGTTAGCCGCAGGGCCTGGCCTGCAGCCAGGCCCTGCGTCCAACCCCTGATAACCACCCAACACCGCTCGTGGCTAAAGGGTTTGTCTCTCTGGGTGTGAGAATAGATGTGAGAGGGTGTCTCTGCATGTGAGAGTGGGTGCGTGATGGTTTGAGTGTTTCTGTGAGTGAATGTGTGACTGTCTGAGTGTTTCTGTGAGTGGGTACGTCAATGTCCGAGTAGGTCTATGGGTGGGTGCAGCAGTGTCTGAGTGTGTCTGTGTGGGTGCATGGGGGTCTGAGTGAGTCTGAGTGGGTGCATGAGCGTCTGAGTGGGTCTGTGAGTGGATATGTGTGGGTCTGTTAGTGGGTGCTTCCATATCTGAGTGGGTCTGTGAGTGAGTGTGTCAGTATTTGAGTGGGTCTGTGAGTGGGTGCGTAAGGGTCTGACTGGGTGGTGAGTGTCTGTGTGGGTCTATTAGTAGGTGTGGAGTGTGAGTGGCTCTGTCAGTAGCTGCATGAGTGTCTGAGTGCTACTATGAGTGAATGAGTTAGTGTATGAATGAGTCTGTGAATGTTTTTTTTTTTTTTTTTCTTCAGCGTTATTCGCAAATTCATCACAGTGTTACACAGGGTACGGCGCAGACAGTCACGACATATTCAGGAATATCACGTGTCATGAAAAAAAAAATATATAAAGGCCATAACTTAACCTTCTATCATAGTCCTGGGGTGAGGGTACCTCTACCTTTGACTCCGTATACCACTTCTGCTTTTCTTCAGCCCTGGGGACCATGTCCCGTTACCTAAAATGGCAGGCGCAACTTACTGGTCAGTTTGCAGCCAGCCAATCACAGCATTCCTGTTGGCGTGCGCATTTGCAAATACGCTGCAATTGCTGCAAAAATGTTGCTACAGATCTGCAGCCTTAGATATACACATTTCTTTTCCCTTTAATTTCTCAAACTATTGAACGGATTTACACCAAATAACAAAAAGTGTAATCTGAGTACCAAAGCATACCTTTCTGCCAAATTTGGTGTAATTCCGTCCATCGGTTTGGGTTGTAGTTGTGTTCTAAACTCCTACGGGAATTAACATGAGAAACGTACGTTTTTGACCCCTCCTTTTTCTTGACTCCCACTTCACGGATCACCCAGAATCTTTCCATATGCAACAAGAATCACCAGTATACTTTTTCTGGGACAATTTCAGGAAGATCCTTGAAACGACACCAAAGATAGAGACAAGTCAAAAAATGCTTTTTCTATGGAAACATGGTCCTAACTATAATTACCTACTGGCGACTGCCAGATCTATAACAGTATTTAGTATGTATCCCACTATGCTACAACTTTTGAAAAAGATAATAAAAATAATTTAAAAAAGTTGTTCCATGTTGTGTTAATGGTGTGTTAACTCTTTTGCTGCCAGAGGTACACAAAACTAAGGTGCACCTTGCAATGATTTTTCATTGTGTACAGCAATAGATCAATTCATGTGATCAGATATAAAGAGTAAGAAATAGGTATCAAGGAAGCCTATGTATTTCTGAAATGGGCACAAGATATGGAGTTGAGAAGCAGTGGTTATTTTCACATCTCTGAATTTGAGTACCCATACTAGCATGTGAATTAGAGGGCAGTTCTCAAAATGCCTTCTTTCTTACACATTCTTACTTTTGGAAGGCACAACGGCAGAGAAATACAGTTGATAATAACACTTGTTATACTATTCTGTGTTCTCCTAAGTCTCCCGATTAAAAATGGTACCACTTAAGGAAAAGTGGCAAATCTGTACATTTTGTAAACTAGACACAGGTGGGGGGGGAGGGGGGGGGGGCGGTGACATTGCATGGCTCATATCAGGATGTGTTACCCAGAATCCCTTGCAAACCTCAAACTTTGACTGAAAAATACTTTTTCCTCACATTTCTGTGATGGAAAATTTTGGAAATTGCGCAGAGCCACACACTTCTTTTCACCCAGCAGTCCCCTAAGTCTTCTGATAAAAACAGTACCTAACTTGTGTAGGTAGGCCTAGTACCCGCAACAGAACAGATCAAACCAAAGTCAATAAGTGTCCTTTTACAAGGACTCCCATTTATGTTAGTTTGATCCATTACTGTCGCAGGCAGTAGGCCTAGCCACACAAGTAGGGCAGCATTTGTTTGGGACAAGTGGAGAAACACTGGGTAGTAGGAATTATGTGAATTCCTTTTGATTCCTGAAGAATATGTCACAAATGCAAGGAAAATGTGTGATTTTAGTCACATTTTGAGGTTTGCAGGGCATTTTGGGTATGAACATTTTATGGGATCCATGAGCAGCACACCAGCCTATTTTCCCCTGGTTGTGTAGTTTTCAGAAATGCCTGGGCTTGGTAGGTTATCCAGGGTGCCTGCCGAACCCACACCCAAAAACGGATGCTACCCCTCTTGGTGATGTTGCCACATTGCGTCTTTGACAGTGTACTTTTTGCGGGCACTAGGCCCAGGCACACATGTGAGGTACCATTTCTATCAGGAGTTATGTGGAACTCTGGGTGGCAGGAAGTTAGAGGCTCCCACCACATAACAGTACTTTGAGGTATCCACGCAAGCCACCCTGGAGTCCCCCTGGTTTCTAGTTTATGAAAATATCAAGAGTTTGTAGATTTTCCCTAGTGACAATGTACACCCTGGCAGAGAAAGACAGAAAAGACAAATATGACTGCACAACCATCTGCTCCTCAAGTACACACACATACTGGTAGGATTTGGTACGATGGTGAGTGAAAGGTTAAAAATGAAAATTTTATTGACAAGAGATTTCACAAAAATGAATACACTGTTAACAATTGATAGTTAAAAAACTGAATCAGTGATTCGCAGCTCATGAGCTGTAAAGACACAACAAGGCACCAACCTCCTAACAGGCCGTTCACGCGTGGCACACACACAGCCATTCACACTGCCAGCTGTGGGTCTGACACACTACAACACTTACATCAACAGACTGCAGCATTAAAGGGCCCATCACTTTATATGTTTGCAGAATCGACACAGCAGTCACACTGCCTGGCAGCTGACTGAGTGTGTAGGCTAGTGTTTGGCTGGCAGTGTGTGTGTACTCACTAGCAACAAGTCACTACACGTACCTCTCCAGCCAACCACCAGTCCACACACACTGCCAGTCAAGCCCCAGACCACACACACTGCCAACACATTTTTTTTTAACAAAAGAGAAAGCACAAACCAATTTGAAGGAGATGAAAAGCCAACTAGGACTACAAACACAAATGGCGTAACTAAATACATCAAACTACTGCCAACCTTTGAATCTGAACAAAAAATATGAATCTATACATACAGTTCACTTTTATGCTCACGGTTGCTCCCAATACTTCAGTTGCGTGTGGTACAATTTAAAACATGTGGGCACACATAGCCCACGATAGGCCACTCGCACAGTACATACAACTCTCCTTCTGCACGCCTCTTTGGGCGCAAACTCTCCTTCTGCTATAGGAAAGGGCTTTTTTGGTGTAGGAGGAATGTAATCAGAAAAGTGGGGATTTTTCAATCTATTATAACACAAGGTGAGAGTATCAGGAGTAACCCAAACCTACACTAACTCCCGTTTAAGCTAGAAAGTGCAAACACACAAGGTGTGTGGGGTGGTTTAGGAGAGAACAGGTCTCTTGTGGCCTGTTCAGAGTGGATAGTATCATCCTACCTCGGTGGGGCTAGGTGGTCATATGATGAAGCATGACAATATAATGTTTGTGAGACCACCTAGTCCGTAAAGGGAACTCCCTAAGAGGTCCAGCCGCCCATCACACCCATACATCCCCTTACATTACGCGCTCAATCAGCGCACTTTGAACAGGCCACAAGAGACCTGTACTCTCCTATACCATCCCACACACCTTGTGTGTTTGCGATTTTTCAATCTAGCCACATCCTCCACCACTCTGACTCGACAAAGGTTTGCTTGCTCCACTACAACAAGGCTGCCAATCAGAGGCTGCTGAAACTGAACAAAATCCATCTTTAAATCTGGAGAACAATCTTTGAATATAACAAAAACATTGAAGGTTGCCAAATGGAACAAATGGTCAGCCAACGTCTTGCATAGTATATGATTTACAAACAGCAGTGTAAGGTTCCAACCTCTGATCTACTCTATTTACGCCACCCCTATGCTTATTGTTGTCTAAAATGCACCCAGGTTTGCACATTTCAGCAACTTGACCCCAGACAGTCACAGGCGAAGTACTTTATCATGAATAGCTATCAGCATGTGAACATCTAGTCTGCCTCAATATTTCACAGCTACAAGTTCATCACTACGCAAGGCACCTCACTATTCCCTCTGAAGTATTTTACATACAAGCTCTTTCGGGTAACCTTTACGGTTAGGGCGGATTGTGCCACAAGCAACAGTTTCCACTTTGAACAATTCCTTGAACAATTGCACACCAGTGTAGAAGTTACCTGCGTTTAAATGATGACCTTTGTTGAAAAGTCCTTTACCAATTTCCCCACAATTTGTTTTTCACTGACCTTTTTTTTTTTCAAGCTCATCAAAAAAAGTTAAACCCAAGAACTTCTTCAAATCATCCATGTTTGTTGGATTCCACCAGTTAGCTCTAGAGTGGGGCTTAAGTCTGGCACTGTTGTCCCTCAAATACTGTTTAGCATACAAATTAGTCTGGTCAACAGTCTCATCCAAAAATATATTGTCCACAGGCTGCAATGCAGATTTCTCTTTCTGCACTATCAGCGTATCACTTTCCTCCTCTAAAAAGAGGCACGTCCGCCACACTGAGAGTGGCTTCATCATCTGATGATTCCTCTCACACAGAAAATTCACTGCCAGAATCTTGCACTTCCTCCTCTGCCTCAGATGCAGAGTCAGTCTCAAAACCACAGTCCGAGGAAGATTCAAAAAGCAAATCAACAACCTGCTGAGCAATTTTCCTGCAGCTAGCCCTAAACCTTACTAATACATGTAACACAACAAATAAGTCAACAATAACCAATAAACAAAGTGTGACTATCAAACAGAAAGTAAAACTACTGGGATATAGTAATCTGGAATGAAAACCCCATAGATACAAAGCACACAAAGACCTCTATGCTCAAAACAATACAACACACTTGCCAGAGACAGCTAGACTGAGGATCACCTGCACCTAAGCTGCAGAGACACATCAAGCACCAACAATATCTCACTAGAAAGGGAAAATGAAAGAAAATTACACACAAGACAATACAATACCCATCTTGCACAAACCAAAGAGAATCTGACTCACAGTAAAACAGAAGTTAAATATGCTGCAATTATGACGTCACTTAAAAAAACACATTAATACAGGACAATGTTAATTATTTGCAGTAATCAGTACAAAACACATTTTTTTACCAAACACATGCAAATACATACATTGCAGATCTACCAGTGCCGAAACTGCACCAATGAAATCAAAAGCTTTGCAGAAGGCTAAAAACTAGAAATAAGAAATTAAGATCACAAATGCAAATGATGACAAGAAATAAAACAGTTAACATTATAAAACACTATGAAGTCTGACCTTGGGGGCTGACAAGCATCACAAATGTACGATCTGCCCCAAAGGGGGGGGAGGGGCACAGAGGAAAGGTCGGGAATTTAAACCCTAGAGGGGAGTTACCCTTACCCCAGCCAAACATCATTTCACACACACCACCATCCAAATGCCAGTCACACACATCAACACGAAGCCAGTCCCCGCACACTGCCACTAAAATCCCCAGTTCAGACACACCATCGGCCAAATGCCAGTACGCACACAGCCAGCAACGCCAGTACCTGCAGACCTCCAGAAAAACTCCAGTTCACATACACACCAGCTTATTCCCTGGTGTCTACTGTTCTCCCACCCCCCCTCCCCCCATGCAGATGGGCCTTAAAATATGTCTGATCCGCCTTCGGGGGGGACAGAAAACTGCCAAAATATTGCCCCAATAATGAGGTGCAACCCTTGCCCAAGGGGCCTCTCCCCAATGTGCAAATAACTCTCTGTTGTCTAGTGGTTTTCTGCCCTCCTAAAAATATGGTTGATCTGCCCCAGAGGGTGGGGGGAGAAAACTGTCAAAATATGTCCCCCATTAATGGGGAGCGACCCTTGCCCAACGGGCCACTCCTTGATGTGAAAACACTTTAATTCCTCATGCCTAGTGGTTTTCTGCCCCTCTTTGGGGAAGATCAACCTAATCATATGGGTGATCTGCCCCCGGAAGGGGGGTGCAGAAAACAGCCAAAATATTCCCCCCATTAATGGGGAGCTACCCTTGCCCAAAGGGCTGCTCCCTAATGTACAAGAAAGGTAATCCCTGGTGTCTTTCTGCCCCCTTTGGGGCAGATCGGCCTAAAAATATTGGCTGTCTGCCCTGGTGGGTGAGGGGGGCAGAAAACGGCCAAAATATTGCCCCAATTAATGGGGAGTAGCTCATGCCCAAGGGGCCGCTCCCCCCACATGTGCACAAATAAGTCCATAGTGTCTAGTTGTTTGCTGGTCCCCTTGGAGGCAGATTGGCATAGAAATGGCTGACCTTCCCCGGGGAGGGGGCAGAAACTACCCAAAATAAGTGCCCCAATGAAGGGGAGTGAGCCTTGCCCAAGAGGCCACTCGTGGCAAGAAAACAAAATCCCTGGCGCTAGTGGTAGCGTTCCTGCTGCGCGATCGCGACCCCACCCCCGATCCCAGGCATGCACTGCAGAGAGACACCAGGTGAAAGTAAAAACTCTTTCCTTTCCACTGGAGCCTCTCTACCCTCCCTGATCCTTCCCCGGAGGAAAACCATACCCATTTCCTCCAGTGTCATGGAAGCAAATTGCTTTCAGCGAGTCCTGTGTCTTTTGATAGTCGTCACACAGCATGTGCGTTGACGTCATCAGATCGCCGAGGGGGCCAATGCTCCCAACGCGGGTAGGTGCAAGGAGGCTTGGAGCTGTCCTCAACACACACCCACCTTGGGGAGGACGGCTGCAGGCCGTTCTCCACAAGAAAGGGGTTAATGTTATGTTATAGTTGTTGTATTATTTTATCTTTCTGTTATGTTCTATCACCCGGGACGGTATCCTGGGGCTGAGCAGATAGCCCATGAGAGATTAAGCCAGGTCTTCAGCTCCTTGCAGAGTTCAAGAAGTGATGAGGAAGCAGCAAGTTGTTCCACTCTTTAAGAGCAATGTAGGAGAACGCACAACCTGCACATATAATTCTCTGTATGCATTGGCTATGTACGAGTAGGAATCCGGCCAAACGGAATGCTCTGGGGAGGTTTGTCAAAGCATATATGATTGATGAGGTATGGTGGGTCGGAGTTATGTAGTGCCTTGAAAGGGTGGATGAGGAGTTTGAAATGTGCTCCTTTGTGTAGGGGCAACTAGTGTAGATTCTTGAGGTGGGGTGAGATGTGTTTGCAGCATGGGAGGTTGAGTGTGAGCTTGGCCACTGAGTTCTGAATGGTCTGCAGCTTCCTGATGAATTGCTTATTGATCTCTGCGTAGAGGATGTTTCTGTAGTCCAGCATTCTTGTGACTAGAGCGAGGGTGACTGTTTTTCCATTGTCCATTGGTAGCTACTTGAAGATCTTCCTCAGTGTCTTTAGAGTGTGGAAGCACAAGGCAATGCCTGGGTCGACTTGGGCGGTCATTTCGAGTTTGCAGTTGATGATGATCACAAAGTTCTTGGCATGAGTTAAGGGGGTGGTGTAGGAAAGTACCATCTTGCCTGGCATGTTACCCCCATATTTCACTGTATATATGTTGTTTTAGTTGTATGTGTCACTGGGACCCTGCCAGCCAGGGCCCCAGTGCTCATAAGTGTGCCCTGTATGTGTTACCTGTGTTATGACTAACTGTCTCACTGAGGCTCTGCTAATCAGAACCTCAGTGGTTATGCTCTCTCATTTCTTTCCAAACTGTCACTAACAGGCTAGTGACCAATTTTACCAATTTACATTGGCATACTGGAACACCCTTATAATTCCCTAGTATATGGTACTGAGGTACCCAGAGTATTGGGTTTCCAGGAGATCCCTATGGGCTGCAGCATTTCTTTTGCCACCCATAGGGAGCTCTGACAATTCTTACACAGGCCTGCCACTGCAGCCTGAGTGAAATAACGTCCACGTTATTTCACAGCCATTTACCACTGCACTTAAGTAACTTATAAGTCACCTATATGTCTAACCTTTACCTGGTAAAAGTTGGGTGCTAAGTTACTTAGTGTGTGGGCACCCTGGCACTAGCCAAGGTGCCCCCACATTGTTCAGGGCAAATTCCCCGGACTTTGTGAGTGCGGGGACACCATTACACGCGTGCACTATACATAGGTCACTACCTATGTATAGCTTCACAATGGTAACTCCGAATATGGCCATGTAACATGTCTAAGATCATCGAATTGCCCCCCCAATGCCATCCTGGCATTGGTGAGACAATCCCATGATCCCACGGGTCTCTAGCACAGACCCGGGTACTGCCAAACTACCTTTCCCGGGGTTTCACTGCAGCTGCTGCCAACCCCTCAGACAGGTTTCTGCCCTCCTGGGGTCCAGCCAGGCTTGGCCCAGGAAGGCAGATCAAAGGACTTCCTCAGAGAGAGGGTGTTACACCCTCTCCCTTTGGAAAAAGGTGTTAGGGCTGGGGAGGAGTAGCCTCCCCCAGCCTCTGGAAATGCTTTCATGGGCACAGATGGTGCCCATTTCTGCATAAGCCAATCTACACCGGTTCAGGGATCCCCCAGCCCTGCTATGGCGCGAAACTGGACAAAGGAAAGGGTAGTGACTACTCCCCTGACCTGCACGCCCCCTCTGTCTCCTCACGCAATTGGCGACATCCTGGTCCCTCCTGGGCCACAGCAGCATCCAAAAACCCTAACCGTGACCCTTGCAGCTAGCAAGGCTTGTTTGCGGTCTTTCTGCACGAAAACACCTCTGCAAGCTTCTTCACGATGTGGGACATCCATCCTCCAAAGGGGAAGTTTCTAGCCCTCTTCGTTCTTGCAGAATCCTCAGCTTCTACCATCCAGTGGCAGCTTCTTTGCACCCACAGCTGGCATTTCCTGGGCATCTGCCCACTCCCGACTTGATCGTGACTTTTGGACTTGGTCCCCTTGTTCCACAGGTACTCTCGTCTGGAAATCCATTGTTGTTGCATTTCTGGTGTTGGTCTTTCTTGCAGAATTCCCCTATCACGACTTCTGTGCTCTCTGGGGAACTTAGGTGCACTTTGCACCCACTTTTCAGGGTCTTGGGGTGGGCTATTTTTCTAACCCTCACTGTTTTCTTACAGTCCCAGCGACCCTCTACAAGGTCACATAGGTTTGGGGTCCATTCGTGGTTCGCATTCCACTTCTAGAGTATATGGTTTGTGTTGCCCCTATCCCTATGTGCTCCCATTGCATTCTATTGTGACTATATATTGTTTGCACTGTTTTCTATTGCTATTACTGCATATTTTGGTATTGTGTACATATATCTTGTGTATATTTGCTATCCACATACTGAGGGTACTCACTGAGATACTTTGGCATATTGTCATAAAAATAAAGTACCTATTTTTAGTATATCTGTGTATTGTGTTTTCTTATGATATTGTGCATATGACACTAGTGGTACTGTAGGAGCTTCACTCGTCTCCTAGTTCAGCCTAAGCTGCTCTGCTAAGCTACCTTTTCTATCAGCCTAAGCTGCTAGACACCCCTCTACACTAATAAGGGATAACTGGACCTGGTGCAAGGTGTAAGTACCCCTTGGTACCCACTACAAGCCAGGCCAGCCTCCTACATTGGTTGTGCAGCGGTGGGATAAGTACTTGCAACTACTTACCACTTTGTCATTTTGTACTTTTCATAAGAGAAAAATATACAAAACAAGTTCAGTGTATGTACACCTAACCAAAAAAGTTTTGCTTTTCTTCTCTTACTCCTTTGCTAAGTGCTGAAAAGTACCTCTAAAACTTTCAAAAAGTTCTTAAAAAGTTTTAAAAGTTTTTTTTCTGTTCCTTAAAAAGTTCTGAAACTTTTTCTTTCTTTTTCTGTCCCTTAAACCTTTTCTATAATGTCTGGTACAGGTCAAACTGTTGATCTGACTAAACTTGCTTATGATCACCTTAGCTGGAAAGGAGCAAGGAGTCTCTGCATTGAAAGAGGTTTAGGGGTAGGGAAGAATCCCTCAAGAGAACTGTTAGTTAATATGCTCATTGAACAGGGTAAGGCCTTAGTTGGCACATCTGTAGAGAAATTAGCTGATGGTTCACACTCTGATTCTGGGGCACCCCTAGTAAGAGAGTTAGGAGGGAACCTTCCCAGCCTGCCCCCTAGCAAGCCACCTAGCATGGCTGGTACTAATGTGAGTTCCCATCACAGTAGGAGTGTTACTTCTGTAGGCCAGAATGTTAGAGTGCCATCTGTTAGGGACAGGTCTCCCTCTGTTCATTCACACCATTCTTCTGTGTCAAGGCATGCCCAACCCACCCTCCCTGAAGACAGAATGTTAGAAAGGGAACTCAGTAGATTGAGAGTGGAAGAGTCCAGGC
The DNA here is from genome assembly GCF_031143425.1 of Pleurodeles waltl. Taxonomy (NCBI): domain Eukaryota; kingdom Metazoa; phylum Chordata; class Amphibia; order Caudata; family Salamandridae; genus Pleurodeles; species Pleurodeles waltl. The sequence goes on from NC_090441.1 coordinate 10,785,384, forward strand.
TGAAGCTTAAAAAGCAACAGCTGGATCTAAACAGGGAAGCATTTGACTTAGAAAAAGAAAGACAGAGGTTGGGGTTTGGACCCCATGGTGGCAGCAGCACTATTCCAAATAGTCATCCTGTTAAAGAGCATGATTCTAGGAATCTGCACAAGATAGTTCCCCCTTATAAGGAGGGGGATGACATTAACAAGTGGTTTGCTGCCCTTGAGAGGGCCTGTGTTGTACAGGAGGTCCCTCAAAGGCAGTGGGCTGCTATCCTATGGCTATCTTTCAGTGGAAAGGGTAGGGATAGGCTCCTTACTGTGAAGGAAAGTGATGCCAATAATTTTACAGTTCTTAAGAATGCACTCCTAGATGGTTATGGCTTAACCACTGAACAGTACAGGATCAAGTTCAGAGAAACCCAAAAGGAGTCTTCACAAGACTGGGTAGACTTTGTTGACCATTCAGTGAAGGCCTTGGAGGGGTGGTTACATGGCAGTAAAGTTTCTGACTATGAAAGCCTGTATAACTTAATCCTGAGAGAGCATATACTTAATAATTGTGTGTCTGATTTGTTGCACCAGTACCTGGTAGACTCTGATCTGACCTCTCCCCAAGAATTGGGAAAGAAGGCAGACAAATGGGTCAGAACAAGGGTGAACAGAAAAGTTCATACAGGGAGTGACAAGGATGGCAAGAAGAAGGATGGTAAGTCTTCTGACAAGGGTGGGGACAAATCTAAAAATGAGTCTTCATCAGGCCCACAAAAACACTCTGGTTGGGGTGGTGGGCCCAAATCCTCTTCAAATCAAAACAAAGAAAAGAAACCATGGTGCTATTTATGTAAAATAAAAGGCCATTGGACAACTGATCCCAGTTGTCCAAAGAAAAGCACCAAGCCTCCTACCACTACAACCCCTACTGCTACACCTAGTGCCCTTAGTAATAGCAGTGGTGGTGGGAGCAAACCTACTAATAGCCAATCCAAGGGAGTAGCTGGGCTCACTTTTGGTAATTTAGTTGGGGTTGGTCTTGTTAGGGAGACCACAGAGGCTGTGTTAGTCTCTGAGGGGGGCATTGATTTGGCCACCTTGGTTGCTTGTCCCCTTAATATGGATAAGTACAAGCAACTACCCCTAATAAATGGTGTTGAGGTTCAGGCCTACAGGGACACAGGTGCCAGTGTTACAATGGTAATAGAGAAACTGGTCCACCCTGAACAACACCTACTTGGTCACCAGTACCAAGTGACTGATGCTCATAACAACACACTTAGCCACCCCATGGCTGTTTTAAATCTCAACGGGGGGGGGGTTACTGGTCCAAAGAAAGTTGTGGTTGCCTCAGATTTACCTGTAGACTGTCTACTAGGGAACGATTTAGAGACATCAGCTTGGTCAGATGTGGAGTTGGAGGCTCATGCAGCAATGCTGGGCATTCCAGGGCATATTTTTGCTTTGACAAGGGCTCAGGCCAAAAAGCAAAAAGGACAGGGTGACTTGGATCCTGGAAGAATAGACCAAGTGCCCCCTAAAGCTAGGGTTAGTAATGGTAAAACACTACCTACTATCCCTCCCTCTACAGTGGATTCAACTTCTGAGGAAGAAGAATTTCCACCCTGTGCAGAACCTACACCAGAGGAGCTGGAAGCAGACACTGCTGAGCTTTTGGGTGAAGGGGGGCCTGCCAGGGAGGAGCTGAATGTGGCACAGCATACCTGTCCCACACTAGAGGGTCTAAGACAGCAAGCTGTCAAACAAGCAAATGGGGATGTCAGTGACTCTCACAGAGTTTACTGGGAGGACAACCTCTTGTATACTGAAGCAAGGGATCCAAAACCTGGAGCAGCCAGGAGATTGGTGATTCCTCAGCAATACAGAGAGTTCCTCCTAACTCTAGCCCACGACATTCCCTTAGCTGGACATTTGGGACAAATGAAAACTTGGGACAGGCTTGTCCCCTTGTTTCATTGGCCTAGAATGTCAGAAGACACAAAGGAATTTTGTAAGTCCTGTGAAACCTGTCAAGCCAGTGGCAAAACAGGTGGCACTCCAAAGGCTCCCCTTATTCCACTGCCTGTAGTTGGGGTTCCCTTTGAAAGGGTAGGGGTTGACATAGTTGGCCCCCTTGACCCTCCTACTGCTTCAGGCAATAGGTTTATTTTGGTGGTAGTGGGCCATGCCACCAGATATCCTGAAGCAATTCCTCTAAGGACCACTACAGCTCCTGCAGTGGCAAAGGCCCTCCTGGGAATCTTTTCCAGGGTGGGATTCCCAAAAGAGGTGGTATCAGACAGGGGAAGCAATTTCATGTCTGCTTACTTAAAGGCCATGTGGAAGGAATGTGGTGTGACATACAAGTTCACCACACCCTATCATCCACAAACAAATGGACTGGTTGAGAGGTTCAATAAAACTCTCAAAGGAATGATAATGTGACTCCCTGAAAAACTCCGCAGGAGATGGGATGTCCTGTTACCTTGCCTCCTTTTTGCTTACAGGGAGGTACCCCAAAAAGGAGTGGGCTTCAGCCCCTTTGAACTCCTATTTGGACACCCTGTGAGAGGTCCTCTAACACTTGTAAAGGAGGGTTGGGAACAACCTTTAAAAGCTCCTAAGCAAGATATAGTGGACTATGTACTTGGCCTAAGATCTAGGATGGCTGCGTACATGAAAAAGGCCAGTAAAAACCTTCAGGCCAGCCAAGAGCTCCAAAAGCAATGGCCTGACCAGAAGGCTGTTCTGATTCAGTACCAACCAGGGCAGAAAATGTGGGTCTTGGAGCCTGTGGCCCCAAGAGCACTCCAAGACCAATTGAGTGGACCCCACATTATTGTTGAAAAAAAGGGAGAAGTCCCCTACTTGGTTGACTTAGGCACTGCCAGGAGTCCCCTTAGGGTGCTCCATGTCAATCGCCTAAAACCCTACTATGACAGGGCTGATCTCACCCTGCTCATGGCAACAGATGAAGGACAGGAAGAAGAGAGTGACCCTCTCCCTGATCTTTTCTCCTCCACAGAACAAGATGCTCTAGTGGAAGGTGTAGTTTTGGCAGATTGTCTTACTGCTGAGCAGAAAGACCACTGCATAAATCTCCTGGGTCAGTTTTCTGAACTCTTTTCTACTGTGCCAGGCACCACTTCCTGGTGTGAGCACACTATAGATACTGGAGACAGCTTGCCTGTCAAAAGTAAGATCTATAGGCAGCCTGACCATGTCAGGGACTGCATAAAACAAGAGGTTCAGAAAATGCTTGAACTGGGAGTGGTTGAGCACTCTGAAAGTCCATGGGCCTCTCCTGTGGTACTTGTACCAAAATCTCATTCCAAAGATGGAAAGAAAGAAATGATATTTTGTGTTGACTACAGAGGTCTCAACCAGGTAACTAAAACTGATGCTCACCCTATACCCAGGGCAGATGAGCTAATAGATACACTGGCATCTGCCAAGTATCTAAGCACCTTTGATTTGACTGCAGGGTATTGGCAGATCAAGTTATCAGAGGATTCAAAAGCAAAAACTGCATTTTCAACCATTGGAGGGCACTACCAATTCACAGTAATGCCTTTTGGGTTGAAAAATGCACCTGCCACTTTTCAGAGGTTGGTGAATACAGTCCTGCAAGGTTTGGAGGCTTTTAGTGCAGCATATCTAGATGATATAGGTGTCTTTACCTCCACCTGGGATGATCACATGGTCCACCTGTGGAAAGTTTTGGAGGCCCTGCAAAAGGCAGGCCTCACTATCAAGGCTTCAAAGTGCCAGATAGGGCAGGGCAAAGTGGTTTATCTGGGACACCTGGTAGGTGGAGAACAGATTGCACCACTTCAGGGGAAAATCCAAACTATTATAGATTGGGTTCCCCCTACAACTCAGACCCAGGTGAGAGCCTTCTTAGGCCTCAATGGGTATTACAGGAGGTTCATAAAGAACTATGGCTCCATAGCAGCCCCTCTTAATGACCTCACATCTAAGAAAATGCCTAAAAAGGTATTGTGGACAGCTAGCTGTCAGAAAGCTTTTGAGGAGCTGAAGCAGGCCATGTGCTCTGCACCTGTCCTGAAAAGCCCCTGTTACTCCAAAAAATTCATTGTCCAAACTGATGCATCTGAATTAGGGGTAGGGGCAGTCTTATCACAACATAATTCTGAGGGCCAGGATCAACCTGTTGCTTTTATCAGCAGGAGGTTGACCCCTAGAGAAAAGCGTTGGTCTGCCATAGAGAGGGAGGCCTTTGCTGTGGTCTGGGCACTGAAGAAGTTGAGGCCATACCTGTTTGGCACTCACTTCATTGTTCAACAGTCCACAAACCTCTACTTTGGCTAAAACAAATGAAAGGTGAAAACCCTAAATTGTTGAGGTGGTCCATATCTCTATAGGGAATGGACTATACAGTGGAACATAGACCTGGGAGTACCCACTCCAATGCAGATGGACTCTCCAGATATTTACACTTAGACAATGAAGACTCATCAGGTCATGGCTAGTCTTATTGTCCTTCGTTTGGGGGTTGGGGGGTGTTGTGTGGGAAAGTACCATCTTGCCTGGCATGTTACCCCCATATTTCACTGTATATATGTTGTTTTAGTTGTATGTGTCACTGGGACCCTGCCAGCCAGGGCCCCAGTGCTCATAAGTGTGCCCTGTATGTGTTACCTGTGTTATGACTAACTGTCTCACTGAGGCTCTGCTAATCAGAACCTCAGTGGTTATGCTCTCTCATTTCTTTCCAAATTGTCACTAACAGGCTAGTGACCAATTTTACCAATTTACATTGGCATACTGGAACACCCTTATAATTCCCTAGTATATGGTACTGAGGTACCAAGGGTATTGGGGTTCCAGGAGATCCCTATGGGCTGCAGCATTTCTTTTGCCACCCATAGAGAGCTCTGACTATTCTTACACAGGCCTGCCACTGCAGCCTGAGTGAAATAACGTCCACGTTATTTCACAGCCATTTACCACTGCACTTAAGTAACTTATAAGTCACCTATATGTCTAACCTTTACCTGGTAAAGGTTGGGTGCTAAGTTACTTAGTGTGTGGGCACCCCGGCACTAGCCAAGGTGCCCCCACATTGTTCAGGGCAAATTCCGTGGACTTTGTGAGTGCCGGGACACCATTACACGTGTGCACTATACATAGGTCACTACCTATGTATAGCTTCACAATGGTAACTCCGAATATGGCCATGTAACATGTCTAAGATCATGGAATTGCCCCCCCAATGCCACCCTGGCATTGGTGAGACAATCCCATGATCCCACGGGTCTCTAGCACAGACCCGGGTACTGCCAAACTACCTTTCCCGGGGTTTCACTGCAGCTGCTGCTGCTGCCAACCCCTCAGACAGGTTTCTGCCCTCCTGGGGTCCAGCCAGGCTTGGCCCAGGAAGGCAGAACAAAGGACTTCCTCAGAGAGAGGGTGTTACACCCTCTCCCTTTGGAAAAAGGTATTAGGGTTGGGGAGGAGTAGCCTCCCCAGGCCTCTGGAAATGCTTTCACGGGCACAGATGGTGCCCATTTCTGCATAAGCCAGTCTGCACCGGTTCAGGGATCCCCCAGCCCTGCTCTGGCGCGAAACTGGACAAAGGAAAGGGGAGTGACCACTCCCCTGACCTGCACCTCCCCTGGGAGGTGCCCAGAGCTCCTCCAGTGTGCTTCAGACCTCTGCCATCTTGGAAACAGAGGTGCTGCTGGCACAATGGACTGCTCTGAGTGGCCAGGGTCAGCAGGGGACGTCAGAGACTCCTTCTGATAGGCTCCTCCAGGTGTTGCTAGCCTGTCCTCTCTCCTAGGAAGCCAAACCTCCTTTTCTGGCTATTTAGGGTCTCTGCTTTGGGGAATTCCTTAGATAACGAATGCAAGAGCTCATCAGAGTTCCTCTGCATCTCTCTCTTCACCTTCTGCCAAGGAATCGACTGCTGACCGCGCTGGAAGCCTGCAACAAAGTAGCAAAGACGACTACTGCGACCTTGTAACGCTGATCCTGCTGCCTTCTTGACTGTTTTCCTGGTGGTGCATGCTGTGGGGGTAGTCTGCCTCCTCCCTGCACTAGAAGCTCCGAAGAAATCTCCCGTGGGTCGACGGAATCTTCCCCCTGCAAACCGCAGGCACCAAAGAACTGCTTCACCTGTCCTCTGGGTCTCCTCTCAGCACGACGAGCGAGGTCCCTTGAACTCAGCAACTCTGTCCAAGTGACTCCCACAGTCCAGTGACTCTTCAGTCCAAGTTTGGTGGAGGTAAGTCCTTGCCTCCCCACGCTAGACTGCATTGCTGGGAACCGCGTGATTTGCAGCTGCTCTGGCTCCTGTGCACTCTTCCAGGATTTCCTTTGTGCACAGCCAAGCCTGGGTCCCCGGCACTCTAACCTGCAGTGCACGACCTCCTGAGTTGTCCTCCGGCGGCGTGGGACCTTCCTTTGTGACTTCGGGTGAGCGCCGGTTCACTCCACTTCGTAGTGCCTGTTCCGGCACTTCTGCGGGTGCTGCTTGCTTCTGAGTGGGCTCTTTGTCCTGCTGGACGCCCCCTCTGTCTCCTCACGCAATTGGCGACATCCTGGTCCCTCCTGGGCCACAGCAGCATCCAAAAACCCTAACCGTGACCCTTGCAGCTAGCAAGGCTTGTTTGCGGTCTTTCTGCACGAAAACACCTCTGCAAGCTTCTTCACGATGTGGGACATCCATCCTCCAAAGGGGAAGTTTCTAGCCCTCTTCGTTCTTGCAGAATCCTCAGCTTCTACCATCCGGTGGCAGCTTCTTTGCACCCACAGCTGGCATTTCCTGGGCATCTGCCCACTACCGACTTGATCGTGACTTTTGGACTTGGTCCCCTTGTTCCACAGGTACTCTCGTCTGGAAATCCATTGTTGTTGAATTTCTGGTGTTGGTCTTTCTTGCAGAATTCCCCTATCACGACTTCTGTGCTCTCTGGGGAACTTAGGTGCACTTTGCACCCACTTTTCAGGGTCTTGGGGTGGACTATTTTTCTAACCCTCACTGTTTTCTTACAGTCCCAGCGACCCTCTACAAGGTCACATAGGTTTGGGGTCCATTCGTGGTTCGCATTCCACTTCTAGAGTATATGGTTTGTGTTGCCCCTATCCCTATGTGCTCCCATTGCATTCTATTGTGACTATATATTGTTTGCACTGTTTTCTATTGCTATTACTGCATATTTTGGTATTGTGTACATATATCTTGTGTATATTTGCTATCCTCATACTGAGGGTACTCACTGAGATACTTTGGCATATTGTCATAAAAATAAAGTACCTTTATTTTTAGTATATCTGTGTATTGTGTTTTCTTATGATATTGTGCATATTACACTAGTGGTACTGTAGGAGCTTCACTCGTCTCCTAGTTCAGCCTAAGCTGCTCTGCTAAGCTACCTTTTCTATCAGCCTAAGCTGCTAGACACCCCTCTACACTAATAAGGGATAACTGGACCTGGTGCAAGGTGTAAGTACCCCTTGGTACCCACTACAAGCCAGGCCAGCCTCCTACAGGTGGGAATAGGTTTAAGTTCCCTAACACATGCCAGAGACCTGTCCAGTGACAGAACGCATAAAGACAGAATTCTGATCACACGTCCAATATTGCATAATTAAGCCAGTGCCGCCAACAACTGATGCCCCCACTAGCTGCCTGCCAGGCATATACTTCAGTCAGACAGTTGGCACACAATCAGAATGAGAAGATATGTAAATGACTTTACTGCAGCCCCCTGTCCCCAGTCTGGAAAACCACAACATATTAAATCTGACACTTTCATCTTACAGAGGCACATTCCTTCAGCCTACAAATCGCAACTCTCCTTAAACCTGTTCACTCTCCGGTCTTTTATGATGACCTTAGAATTGTTTGAAAAGTCTTCTCCTGATTACAAAAGTGCTGCTATGCCTTACCAACGGCTGATTGTGCAATATATAAGTGCCAATAATAATATAAATTAATACTTAGATGTATATCATCCCCCATTTCTTAAAAGGGAGCCCTCTGAGAACAAAGGGAAAATGTGGTACCTACACTTAGGTGTGATAGCAATGAAGCAATAATAAAACGACCTAAGTGAAAAAATATATCTCTTATGTCTACTGGTGTACCACTGTATCTGACAATTTATATTTAAAATCATGTTGGTCACTTTGGCCATTATAGTAGTCTTGAACTGATTACTTAACTGTGGGATTTCTCAAATTTCCTTCATAGAAACCTGTTTTTGTTCAACCATGTCCTGGCTCCTTGCCCACCACCCCATCTCGACCAAACAGCAGTGCTGGGCCTGGGCTCCCTTTACACTGCTCCACCTTACTGCATCACCTGATCTGCCCCTTCCCCTTCGCTGAGTGATTTTCACAAGCCTTTTTAACCCTTGTCTTTCGTCCTCCCTCCTCTGACCCTTATCCTTTCACAAACCTCCATTTACCCATTCTTCTCGTTGGGAATCTAATCAACCTCCTACCTATAGGATCACTGATTGACACCAGCTATTTTCAGTTCCCTGTTAACTCCTAATCCCATGGCCTCTATATCCTCCACCACCGAAGGACCCCATGGTGGTATATCCCGCTATATCACCTGACCAGCATATCTCCAAACCATTACATTTTACCTATGCAAAATTAATTCATTTTGTGATCTTCGTTATTAATAAAAGTTATAACAAAGTAACTTAAATGTGATTAATTTTGGAGGTCATCCTTATTAATGAAAAATACAATTAGAATGAAATAAAGTAAAAACAAAAATTAAGGGGGCTTGGGCAAGGGGTTCCCGTCCCAGCGACCTATTTATAACTTGCGTCTGTCTATCTTCACTGAAAAAAACAAAAGATCAAAGTGACTCAGTGACATTAGTTATGTATGGAAATAGGACCTTAGCTTGCATTAAAGAAAATCGAATCACTGAAAGAAACCTAAGATTAAAGTCACTTTACAGTAAGATGTTGAAATGAGAAACCAACATTTGAAAACAAAAAAAAAAATAACATTCACCAGTTATAGTCTACTGGGCTTACTATAACTTGCTCCCTGTTAAGGACTACTTATGCCTGTATATATTGCATCGCTAATGACATGTTCCATGGCATCAATGATGACAAAACTGATGACATCTCATATGGCATTGATGACATCACTGTAGTTACTGAGTGTACACATGTGGATCCATAGCATGGAAGTTGTGTAAGCCTTAGAGGCAAGTGTGACTGCATTGTCAAAGCTATAAGGGCACTGTTTACAAATTACTGAAGTTTGATGCACAATTATTACTCCATGCTAAATGAGGTAAAGGCTGTGAGCGCACCTGGTGTGGGTTGCAGAGTTATATTTCAAAGTAGGCTGTGGCTTGAAATAAAGCCTGTTCTAAAAAATAAAATAAAGAAATCTCTGAGAAGGGTCAAAACTTCTGTTGACAGTAGAATAACCACCAGTGAATACCTGGGTACGTGCTCATTTAAATAGTTGAAATAGAGTGCTAAAGAGTGCTAAAGACTAATTCTGTGTAACGAAGATGTTTTAAGTTGTGGATGTTTATTTCCAGAACGTTACTCAAGATTTTGAGGCACTGCAGGTTGTTGAATAATGTAAAAGGTAGCGGTGTCCCACTTAGATGTGGTTTATCTTACGTTGGTGCTGTATGCAATTATGCCTATCTCATGAATGTGGGTATTGTACTTTACCATACTATATAGGGTTGGTCATAGGGCCTGGCAGAACTTGTTTTTTTGTGGCAAATGCATACCTTTCCAACCTCTTGACTTAAAATTGAGGGCAACACCTTTAACATGTTTAGAAAATTTGGCCACAGGTGTAACGTGTTAAATTATTGCAAACCCTATACAATGTTGTCAAAATAACTTGATGATGCTGATGATGATGCCAGGTCCTCAGCCTAGCACCAATGTGGTGTTTTGGCCTTAGAGTCTGGCCCCCACTCTGATACCTGCAGACCAATTTGTTGTTTCCTCTTAGGGGTCCCTCCCGCCAACAATTGACTGGAGGTCAGGGTGTCCCTCCCTGCCCCTTCTTTTTGGAAAAAACATTTTAAGGACACTGGGACAGAGTCCTGTAATGCTGCTGCAATATTCTTTAGAGTTGCAGAAAGACAATCAGATTGCTTGGTATGGCAGTACCAGTACTGTAGTACTGAAATGGCTGACCAACAGTCCAGATTAACTACATTTTTAACCTTTTCATGCCTACTCCGAGCACCTCTTTATACACGAATTGATCAAAAAAATCAGAGCAGATTTACACCAAAATGCACACTTTCTGAGTAAAGCTCTAACTTTGTAAAATTTGGTGTAATTTTGTTCAGCCATATTTTTTGTATCAGAGAGCAAAGTTTCCTGTAGAAATTAAAATAGGAAATAAACACCTGCTTGAAGGATCAGACCGAGGTGGATTAACTTTTTTTTTTGGGAAAGTTTAATGCAGATTCGTCAGACTGTACCAAAGATATTGTAATTTAAATATGGCTACACAATTATCTCGCAGAGTTGGCGGTCACTCTGACGTTATAGTTAAGACCAAGTTATCCCAGGAAATTGAATTTTTGGTTAGTAACTTTGGCGCCGTTTGACGAATCTTCACAAAACTCTCCAAAATTATGTTCATCAACCTCTGCTCCTTCCTGACTGAGAAAAAAGTGGGCGGTCACTCAACTTAAAATCCCCATTAATTTTTTTTTTCATAGGAAAACTGAACAGGAACAGATCACAAACAGCTGAACTGAATTGCACCAACTTTGGCAGAAAGCTAGATCTTGGTCCATAAAGCTTGCTTTTTGTGATTTGGTGTAAATCCATTCAGTAGTTTTTGTGAAATTAGGGTTCAAAAACTGTCTATCTGGACCATTGGGCTGAAATTTAAAAGTGTAAGCTATCTGATTGGCTGTGGGGGCTTTTTCAGAGCAAGTGCTCTGTTCAGCTGGCCACAACGTGAAATGAAATGTTGTGGCAGCCAATACTTGAATAGGGGATTTTGTTCCCTATCCTGAAAAGATTTAAAAAAGGAATATAAGGGGATAATATATGGGTACCTTGCCCGCCTAGGCCTTGTTGAGGAGAGGGGGACCCACACTGTGGCTAATAGTTAGCAAAAAAAAAAATATATATATATATATACATATATATATATATTTATTTTTTTATTCTTTTTTTGCATTCATGTTTTTTGGGAATGGGGGTGTGCATGGTGCCCCCATCTGATTTTGTCCCCAGCAAACCCTGTTTTCCGGGGTACAGATCACCTTTTGCAGGGAAGGCGGCATGGGCTACCTTCAAGCGCCCATCGCCTAGGGCCCAGAGCAATTTTTAAATGGGAGGTGCCATGGGGCACCCTTGCCCGTGTCTCTGGGAACCCCGTCTCCCGTTTTAAAAAGGAAAGGGGCCCCACTCCCCGTGCCTCTGAGGCTCCAGGGACTCCATACCCTGAGGTCATTTGTATCATTAGGGAAGGGGGGTGTGAAGCACCCCTCCACGTGTCATAGATCAGCACGGGGGACTCCATCCCTTGTAACCAGATCTAAGCAGTGTTCTGGGGACCCTATTCCCCGGGACATTGTTGTTTCCTGACTGGGAGAGGGCGAGCATATACCCTGCCTGCACTCTCCCGGGCAGAAAACACATCTTTGCTCTGGCCCTAGTGGGAGCAGTGAAATCAGCTGCTTCCGTCTGAGCAGTAGCAAAGAAGAATGAGAAGCAATGAGTGCTGGCTGGGGAACCGGCTGGGGGAGCGAGGGCTTTAGGGTTCCCCCGCTGCCCACATCACCAAAAAAAGGTGTGGGTGCCCAAGGTGGGCTCTGGGGCACCCAGAAAGGTTAAACGTGTACAAAAAAAGCAAACAAAAGGAATAATAAATAAGTGGCAGGAGCCACCCATTTATGTTTCACTGCTCTTTGCAAGGATTGACCCATAATGCCCAGTGAGTCTTTCTTTTAACTCTTTTCAGGACATACAGTGTAGACATAGATCCAAACATAAAGGGCCCCTCCATTCCAGCTGAAGAGCACACAGATCCAGCTTGGAGTGCTTTAAAAAAACATATGGTAAGCTCTCCTGGGCTCATGGATTCAGTGGCCCGAAAGACTTAGGCCCTCATTATGACATTGGCGGTAAATGCTGCCTACCGCCACGGCGACTGCCACCCACATACGGTCGCCTTGGCTACCAACCGCATTCTGACCATAGAAGGAATTCCGCCAGAAGGCTGGCGGAATTCCGTCGACGGTCATGGCGGCGGACGGCGATAAGGTGCAGCGCCACGCCAAAAAAACACTGCCTACCATTTCATGTTCCATGATACGGCCTGGCGGTGTTTTGCTGGCGGACACAGCTGCTGGCAGCAGCGCCACATCCCATCTCCTACCGGAGAACCCCCTGCAAGCAGGTAAGTCGGGTTCTCTAATAAGAGGGGGGGGGTGGGGGGTGTTGTTTGGGGGGAGTGTCTGTTTTTGTATGCTTGCATGTGGGTGTGAGTTGCGTGGAATTCCCTGGCACTGCTAGTGCCTACCGCCATGGTTTTCGTTGCGGTAAGATTGCCACAAAAACCATGGCGGTAGGTGGGGTCATAATCCCGAGAGTGGAATTGTGACGGCTGCCTGGCTGGAGACCAAAGTCTCCAGCCCAGCGCCCGTTACCACCCTGGCAGACAGAGTGGTACATTGGCGGTTTGGCTTGAGCCAAACCGCCAGTGTCATAATTTGAGAAAAGGTACCGCCAGCCTGTTTGACAGTACCTTTCCCCAAATTACCACCGTCCGCCAGGGTCGTAATGGCCCCCTAAGTGTGTGGGGTTTTTTTGGGGTTTTTTTTTTTTATGTACGCGGGGAGGGGGAGCAGGGACTGCTGAGCTCCCAGCAACCCGTCCACAGCATTTAGAAAATGCTTGATGGTGCCCCTGCCCCTTCTCTGGGCAGCACAGGATTAAAAAAATATGAGTAAAAATCCCTGCAGGGCATTATGAGATGCTCCATGCTGGATCAGTGAATAATGAATGAGCGGCTCTTGCCTAATACCCCCAGAACAATTATTGTTTGTACCTAACTGGAGCACATCTCCTAATATGAGAGAACCTTTTCATTTACTGGGAAATCTCCCTAATTATGTACACATAAAGTTGTGGGATTCAATAGATATAGAAAAAACATTCAATACCATTGTGGGAGTTTATTCAGGTGTTAGAATGGGACACAGCATGTCGGGATGTCTAAAAGTCTAACATGGATTTCATGCAAAAATAGTAACCAGACTATCAAATAACAAGATGACAGTTAATTTCCTCTCACTTAAACAGCCACATGTATCATGTTTTGCATGCACTTTTGGATGGTTCCTTTACGCTTTGCTCTCAGTATGTCTATGGAGCATAAATATGCAACAGAAATTGTTGCTTCAGGGAAACTATCTAATGAGTAGGAGGCTGGATCTTCTCATGGAGAGATTGCCAGAAGTCTTTGAAATTAAGCTAAAGATACAGAAACATGCTGCTGAATTCACTATTTTCCTAAAATATATTTTTGCAAGTGGGTTCCCACCAAGAATACTAACATTTGTCTGAGTTGTGGGTGTGGGGGAAGCCTCAAGGCTCCCCGGCCTTTTCCTCAACCAGCATCCATTGTTGTGCTGGCAGTAGATGCTTCTTTCATTTGCTCTCGCCTGGGTGGTAGCAGAAATGTCCTCTGTCCGTACCCGGGCGGAAGCAAAGTTGTGTTTCCTTCCTGAGCAGCAGACAGTCTCCAGGGGGATAGGTGTCCTTAGGACACTGCTTTCATCAAGCCCTGGGAATGGGATTCCCAGGGCCTCTATGAAGCTCGAGTAGAGGGGCCACACATCCCTCCTCCACTAGTTAAAATTATTGGCCCCAGTACATGGAATCCCCGGGATTTTAATAAAGCTCCTCTTCTCCTAATTACAGATATGACCCTCAGGTAACGTGGTCACCAGGGCCTCAATAATGCTTGGGGATAGGACTGCGCCCCCCCCCTGCCTAATTACAACTATCGGCTCCAGGGAAGTGGGTCCCACAGCCTCAGTAAGGCTCGAGGAGGGGAGCACACATCTCCTGCCCTTTAAAAATCAAACATAACAATCCACCGGACCCCGATTCACCCGGGGGGTGCATAATACTGCTCTGTCCTGCTGATCTGCAGCACAGAGAATTTTTTTTACGTTATATCCTCAGCCTAAGGAGCAGTGTATCCCTACACTGTCATCCCCTCCCGCCTCCACCTAATATGTGTGTTTTTTTTTTTTTTGGTTTTTTTTTTTTACTTTTTCAGGACAGGGGGCTGCATATCTGAGTCCTAGAATGGCTGCTATTACATCTTTATTGATGTAGCAGCACTCAGATCTTATCTCAAGATCTGATGGGCTTCGCTCATCCTTGGCAGCTTGAAATATACCTACATTTCGAACCTTAATTTCTCAAAAACTGCTGAATGGATTTACACTCGATTAAATGTCTGTTTTTCTAGCAGTATTTTTAGACAGGGGCTAAGTCTTAGGCCATCCATCCATGATAGCTAGAAAAGTGGTAAAGCATTTTGTCATTTTTTTTTTCTTAAGCAAAGTCATAAGATTAGCAAATGCTATCCACAGTGGGGTTGTAGATGCACTCTATGTAGTAGAGAAGCTCTCCACCTAATGACTGGAAACTGCCCCCACTTCTGTTTTGCTAATTTATGCAGCATTTTAAGTTGAAAGGACATGGGTTGCTTTGCTAAGCTGTGGTTCTCTGAAAAGCTCTAACCAGAGCGAAACGAGTGTCAGGGGCTCTTTTTACTTGTTCCAGGTTGGCTTCATGGGTATTTTGCTAGTTGATAGCTGGAGTACTGTGCCTCGAGTGGCGCTGGTAAAGTGCATTTGTCATTTTTTCTGGCTTGGCATGGATAGCAGTCACTCAACCTGTTCATGAGGACTGTACACGTTTCTAGCTCGAGTTTGATCATAGTAAGCTTTTCTAATGTTTTAAAACGCTACTAAAAAAGCAGACAGTTGATGTGATCAGATGTAGAGTGTTAGTCGCATAGTAGATACGGCCTATATAAAGGAGCTGCTCTCCATCTGGATACTGGGAACTGCCCAAGAAAATGTTAATTTAGTTATAAATTTGTCAACAATATAGGTTGGGGTTAGATTATAAAATAAGACACATTTTAAATTATTTCTGTGTTTTTACATGAGAGAATACATTACACTAAACTGAAATAATGTAATTATTATAATTAGAGATTAGGTTTATTTTGTATTTGATAATTTAATAAAAACATGGAAAGGGGACTACGCTTCAGGAAAGACCAAGTTGATATAAATAGGTTTAGTGGTACGATTGATATAATTGTAACATACATATAAAACTTACCTGGACCATGCGGTGTGATGTAGTCGAGGCAATGTGATGGCAGAGTAAGGTCATGGTGGGTGATGCTGTAACATGCAATGCTCTACTTATTAGGATCTGTTAATAGCTTGGATTATGAGTTTAATATTCTTAACCCGTCTACTCTGATCCTATATCTTGTGCACCCAAGGGTTTGGTCCTCTGTCACTGCTGGGTGGTTTCCATATAGTACTCTTTTATGGTTTAACAGTTCTATAGTGGGGTTTGGTCCTGTTAGTCCCTGGTTGAGGTTGATTCAACATACGACTCCTTTGGTGGCTTAACTGTGCTTCCAAAGGTTAGAGCTCCTGTTACTCCTCGATGGACTGCAAATAGTACATACCCTGATGGACCACCGGCGGGTGTACGTCTGTCACTACTGGATGAACGCCATGGATAGTATTCCCCTGTGGTTTAACAGTACTGCAGCGGGATTGGGCGTTACCACGCGTACGTAGACTCAATATTGCTCTTTCATGGATTTTTTTAACCGTGCTTTCAGCTGGTTGGAGGGTGGAACTTCATTCAGTATGTAGGGTGGACCCCACAAATGCACGTCACTGTCAATTCTGCCTAAAATACAGTCCACTTCTAAAGTTGGTAAGTACCTGTATGGGTGGTAGTCACTATTCTCACAATCTCTTCAATCGCCCTCACTACTATACAAAAACATTTGCGGCACCATACCTACTCCACATATTTAAATCACACACCCGTCAACTTGATGCTCATCGGGTGCTTCAAAACCTTACTTGGTGGTATGAAGCACTATAAATTAGAGAAACAACTAAACTACTACGTGCCCACACAGAAAGCGCTTTGGACCCAAAAGGGATGGGAAGGCCTCATACAAACAGCAGGATGGTACAATCGTGCCACTGGGTGTACACAGGGAGAGTGTGATATGTGCTCTGTTTCTAACCAGACAACATCTGTGTTGACATAGTAGTTATCGGTCCTGTTTCCACGATAACGCCACTTCCTACCAGGAGTTACATTTCATTCATACTTTTAGAAGGCCCAAATAAGGCATTCATGCCCTCCCTAGCCAGAACCAAGAGCGCTAGTGCACTGAAGCGTAAATAGGAAGGCATTGCAGAAATTGCCATCCAGACTGCAGTAGTGGGAAAGAAAGGGAAGAGGAATGGCTCGCTCCAAGCACACGCTTTGATTCGTTTTCGTGCCTCAGAAAGGCACAGCCACCGGCCTTAATGTCTTTTCAGGTGTGCTTAAGCGCTGGACATGCAGGCGCGTCCTGAAGCTTCGGTCCTCTGCGCGCCCCCCTCGCACCCTCTTCACACCCCCGTTCCCAGCTCTTCTTCACTACATACAGTGATGTCGCCCGTTCTTAAACATTCCTCCGATGCCCACTTCTGGTGGATGATTTACTGCAAAATTGCTTATAAATTGAAGTGGGAAATGTTTTGCAGACCTGGCAGCTTTCAAGCTCGCCACCCATTTGTCACCCAGCGTTTCCCTTTGTGTATAGAACAAGAATTAATTAGGCTGCGCTGCAGGAAAAGTTTATGTCCATAATTTATAAGAGGAATTCTGTGGTAAAGAGGCCGCACGACTCCCTTTCAACCTGCCTACTTTTTTATTTTAAATTGGCGAACCAATTTCAGTCACCATTCAGAATTTTAAACGGATGTGATCCGGTCGCAGGAAGCGTGCATTATTGTAATCTTTTTTTTTTTTTATTCTTGAGGGGAGCGACTGAGGTGAGGATTCATAAGCAATCAGTGCCCCGTGTATGCTTTGGGTTTTCCCTCGTTTAAGATGTGCTCGGGGAGGCGACGATCATCTTTACATCTTCTTGGCAGGGTAGTTATTTTGGGGTTGGATCTGTGGGTGTATGTGTGGGGTACTCATTATGAAAGACAGAGATGATGTTTCACATTGGGTGGATGTAAGCCTGGCTCAGTGGGCAGTAGTTTGGGATTTGACTGTTGTCACTCCAGGGGAGGAGGTCCTTGGGTAGGTGCGTTCAGAGAATATGGTCTTTGAAGGAGGAAGCGCATGAAACCTTGGAAAGTTACACTCCAGCCACTGAAAGCGCAGTGATACCAGTGCAGCGAGGTGGTGTAGTGGAAGATCTACAACAGGGGGCAGTGTCCACCCTGGCTTGGAGTATTGAAGGTTTTCACCTGTAGAGAAATTAGTGCTTTTATTGAATGTGATTTTGTTGGAGGTGATGTTCGGTTCCATTGCGCCATGTGGAAAGTAATGTGCTCATCGTTTACATACTTCCCGCAATCAGCCTGTGCTGTGGTTAAAGTTCTGGTCACAGACGGGGTTGGGGAGGGGATTCTAATGTTATTTTTTCCAGTGAACTGATAAGGTCTATAGCCTTTACCATTAACTTGACACTATAACCAAAGGCTTAATGAAGTTCACTTAGGCAGACAATCGTCATGCATACATTTATAAAATTACAGATAGGTACAAAATTACAGTTGGCAAGAATATACAACCCCTCTCAATCAGACTTAACAAGAATCATCGCATTAAAAGTCTCCTCCTCCTACGGTTTGTTAGCATGGGTGACCAACACTAAAACACTTGCCCTACTGTGGTACTCTGTGAAAGTACATATAACCAAATAACTGTCTACAACCTGTAAAATAGCGCAGTAACAATCCACTGTTAGTGGCCTACTGGCTTTAACAAATACTGTTCACTGGGCCTACTCCCTTTTCATAATAGGCCAGATCTAAGGCATCTGGCATAACCTTTCCCTGTGTACCAATCAGGCTATGGTTATCATTGGCTTGTTATCATTACCAGCTCAGGCCTACTGTACTGAGCGTAAGCTTTCCTTCAAGGCACCCATCAGCAACATAGTCATACAATTATACAAATGTATGAAATTACAGTTCGTAAAGCAAAATACTGTCTCTCCTAAGAGGGCTTAACAGTGATTCTATTAGTGGAAAACTTCTATACCCATGGATTAATGATTCTTTATATTATGGGATTCTGGCAAATTCCTAAGTCTTTCAGATCTTCTGAAGAGATGCTAGCAAGAATTATTACTGTGGGAATCTTCAAACTTTGGGGTTTGTCAGAGGGGGACAACTAACACAAAACCCTTAACTACTAAGAGAGTCTGTGAGATTTAGGGCCATATGTACGAACACATTTTCCCATAGACACAGAATGGGCAAAACTGCTTGCTACATCTGGCCCTTAGTGTAACAAAATACCTATCTGTTGGCTTTAATACAGAGTATTAACAATAGGCCCTTAATTATATATTGACATTGAGATATGCTTTTAACAATAAATCAGGCCTATTTACTTTTTCGTAACATTTTATAATAAACTAGATCAGGCCTATAGATATGCTCATTGGCTTGGCACCATACCCAACTCAGACCTGCTGCATGTAATATAAACATTTACCTGCTGTATGGAGCATAGACTTTGCCACAAGCCAAAAAGTGCAGTACAAGCACTCTTTGTAGCAGAAGCACACAACGTTGTCCTGTTCAGTTCCTCTACTAAGGCAAACCAGCATTTAATGATGCCCAAGCCCCTCGCTAAGTAGTACTCTGACAGCTCTTTTTTTGTTAATCACATAAAGTCTGACAGCTGCACTGCCGAGGCAGACCTAAAAATGCATGTAAATTACTGTAGCCCTGGTCATCCCAAACAGCTGTCAAACATACACCTTTTCTCTGAAATCTAAAGTTACTGTTGGAAAGAGAAGGGGATCTGCTGCTGGCAGAGAAGAAAAAATACATTATGTACTTATCTCAAATATATTGCTGTGCGCATGCCCCTGAAAGTTCAAGCTCCATCCCATTGTAAGCTTGATCACTTATTCGAACTAGTGATACTACTCCATGCAAACATACTGCTGCTGGCTGATGCCGCTGGATAAACAAGCAAAACAATCACAGCTGCATAGAGGGGAAGCAGTTTTCCTGTGGAAGCACACAACCGCTGGCCGTTCAAAACATGCTGTCCTGGCAGCCAACATTTAGACGAAGCAAAAGCCCTTAGGTTGGTCACATAAGGTCCGGTGACAGCTGCGCTGTCAAGCCATCCTCAAAATGTCAATCACGTCAAGCTCCCTGAAGGAGGAGACAGATGTTGGCTTTGTTTCCATATAAAAAAAAATTATAGTTGCTATTTCATATGTCACCGTTGTGTCAAATTTTACATTTTAGAAGTGTTTGTTTACCTTTTCCAGCAACATGGAAGATGGAAATGTTATTAACAGACTTACTGCAGTTTATATTTTTCTACTTCATATTTAAATGATCCTCTGGCCGCTGTGATTTTGTATCTCTGTTACTGGTGCACCGTCGCTCCACGAGTTGTGTATTGGATAACTATCAAACTTTGCCCTGATGTGACAAGAAACATACCAGGAAAGGCAAGGATGGGGAAAAAGAGTTAGTGGGTCCCAAAGTTACTGAGGAAACAAGAGCAGAGCAGAGCAGTGGTGGTGTAGCGCTGGTGGTATCAGTCAGACAGGAATTGTTCTTCTGTCACGATGTGAGAGAGAAGGAAGAAGTTATAATGTCCTCAACCGTGAGTCTGGCTCCAGAGGACTGGTGTTTCATCCTTGTTTCTGTGCGCTTGAACCTCTGCAGGCCAGTTTCCTAGTGAAAAGTAAATACGACATGTAGATTCCATCTTCACTCCCACCTTTCTTAGGAGCCGGTCCCAGCAATGGTAAAAGGCCCTCTGGTGTGGAGATGCCTTTAATGCGCCTGCTGGCCAGCATAGTAATTAACTTGGTCTAGCATGAACAACAAAAGCCAAGGTACGAGCCCAGTGAGACAAATATGACAACTAGTCAAGTGCAAGAGGGAGTGCAGAGGTCTTAAAAGTGACATTTGTTCTGCACTAGGGGTCCATTTTTACTCTAGCATTGGCACCTCGCCCGAATCTTTAGATCTGTATAGATCAAAACTGTACTTTGCAACAGATTACACACATAATGTATAATTCAGTAAAGCACGCCCCTTCAGTTAAGCTCAACAGACTTGCAGTGTAAATGCCCAATGACATTAAAAGGCCTACACCGTGTCGCACCAATCCCCGAAGGGACCCTTCCGCTACCTGCATAAACCTGGGCTGAGCAGGGGAGTAACCTTGCTCAGTAGTCTAGCTGCGCAGCAGCAGACCTTATTTTAAGAGGTGGACACTGGCACTTCGCAATCTCAGTCCATTATAACAGCTTTCAGTGAGTGAAACTCGGGTAGTGAGGCTCATTGAAGACAGAAGTCCATAAGCCAGATAGGATAGAGGGCAGAAAATGCAGGGGATTTAAATAGGCAGAACCCATTTCTCGCATGGTCCGTTTGCCTTGATCTGTTGAAGTGGTTGCCAACCACTGCATACTAGTCAAGACGGTGACTCAGCAGACTTAAGAGTATGTAAGAAAGCGAATATAGTGTATTGTTGACAAACTAACTTGCATGACTACGCTTTCCATCAGAGTGGGTGAATCAGTGACTGAGCTAACATGCATATTATACAAAAATATTTTAGCCTAGCTCGTAAGGATGAGGAGTTTGATAATCTGCTATGTTTCTCACGAAAGCTGTTTCACAATTCTGACATCATGGCAGAAAAATGCCTGACACCTCTGGAAGCAAATAACCTCATTGTCTGATCTTAGCAATTTTCATGAAGTCCTAAAGAATATTTTGATATCTCTTTAACTATTTTGGCAGCTCATCTTTTAACTGACTTACTGAGCACTAAAGGAGAACAAACTAAAACAAAACATGCAGTAGATGGTGCAGCTGCAAATAAGGAGTAAGCAGCTATGGCAAATGAAATCTGTCCGCTGGCGGCACGCTTTACTTAAGTAAGTGAGAGGTTTTCTGTCTAGAAAGGAATCGATTTAAAAAAAAGAAATATTATATTCTTATTGCTGCAACAGAACCACAATTGACATTTATAATATTTCCTACAAAATATTTATGTGAAAGTTTATTGCGCTTGAGTCCCGTTGTAGTGATTCAGATATCTGTGAGCCTGATTAGCAATGTTACTTCGAAGACAATCTGTACGACCACGCAGCTCAACAAAAATCAGGACTGGCTTGAGGTTGGTGCCACCGGTGCAGCTGCACCTGGCGCTGAGCTTTGGGGTGGGGTTTTGGTGTCATCTTTTGAAATAACGTATAGGTTTAAAAATACCTGATGCAGAGTCCCTTGTGTGTCCAGCAGTTTTCAGGCAACAATAAAATGTAAAGATAAGTCTGGTGGTTAGTGTTCCTGCTGGAGAGAGATCGAAGTTTTGTCTAGTGGCAGTTTTGACTAATCATGAAGTAGTGCATGGTGCAAAGAATGTGTATCACGCAGATCACAGGACTGAATTTTATGTCGATAGCTCAGTGGGTTACTGCTTTTGTCACCGACATCCTTTTGTTACTTGCAGTTCGTAAGTTAGAATCCTAATATAGCACAGTGAGCTATGAACTGTAATCACAGAGCTGCATGCCAACTGCTTGGTATAAGCTAGAACGTTATGTTTTTCCCTAGTCTTTCATTATCCAAAGGTGCAAAAAAAGGTTTGTTTAAGTAGAAATACATTCTTAACAATAAAGCCAACCCCAACCACTGTGGTAAGTTTTACGTCCTGGTTTTGTGCTTCTCCAGACTGAACACTCTTAAAATATACTGCTTACCAGTATGGATGACATGTGATTCTTACACCTTGTGATCCTCATTGTCTTATGTAACATTTTCTATAGGCTAATTTACATATGTACGATTCATTATTTCTGTATAATGTGTGTGTGATGTGAAATGCTCTGATTCCCTGCACTGCTATGAGTAGCACTATAAAACAAATGAAATGCAGGTGAGAGAAGGGCTATAGAGAGATGAGGGGCGCTGTTAAAGGGTGGTAGTGAGGGAATCCATGGATAAGGAGGTACTTGCGTGGGCGCCATAAATGATTGTCGTACAAGGCACCACTAGTGCTAAAGCCGACCTTGAACAAAATCTTTCTGTATACCCATCCATACACACAACACACTGCAAAGACTTTTAGCAGGATCAAACTCATTTCACTTTCTCCTTAACCAATCTGAACCATTGCTATAAACTAGATATTTAACATTACTAACCATAGATAACTAAGCAGACATACACGACTGGTCAGTGGACATTTCTATGCCATATGAATAAAGCACCCAGGTTAAGAAACTGCTTCAGTGTCCTATTAATGGTAGAAGGCACTCTATATAAGGGGCACAAGTTAGGAGTACATGCAGATGGACTGCGTCCACCCACTATTTCCACAAGGTGGACGCCGTCAACCCTGCCAAGAAGTTGGACCCCACTGTTAAATATGCTTACCTCATCCTGGTATAATTTTCAAAAACACCGGGACACATTCAGCAGATCCTGCACATTGTCTGCTTTCGAACCGTGAATAAACTGCTTGGGGGAATTCCTGTTTCAGACTCTAGCTGGGTCTATAACAAAAGTCTAAGTTAATGGGCCATCAGGCCTCCTTTTGTTCAGTATCCTGGCTGGGAGCTATCTGGAGCTGGCTTGGAGTTATCTGGGCCTAGATGCAGTTGCGTGGAGGGGAAACAAAGGCACACATCTTGTTAGCCTTTCACACCTACTTAAGAGGCACACTTTGTTCAGTCCATGTATATAAGAGATATGCATTCACTGTAAGAATGTCAGGCGTGCTGGTCTGTCCCAGTATTTACATAAAATACCAATTTAAATAACACAATTGTTTATTTCTTTTATAGCGCTACTCATCCCAGTGCAGGGCGTTGGAGTGCTTTACATCACACATACATATTACATTGACAATAAATCATATGTATGTGTAAATCAGTGTATGGGATGTGTTACGTAAGACGATAAGGATTACTCAATATTGGAGTCACAAATCATCCTTGCTATCACCCTGTGCAATATTAGAAGGATTACAAATTATTAACTGCAAGTATCAAGAGGGTCTCTGTTAAAAGCAGTAACCTACTTACCTATCTACAAAAAATAAAAATCTCTCATCTGCATATTACATGATGCGCTTTGCAGGAGACACATTAAGGCCCTCATTATTACTTTGGCGGTCTTTTTAGTAGACCGTCAAAGTCACGCCCGCCACCAGACCGCCATATTATGGCTGCTGGCTGCTCTCCGCCACCATACTGGCGGTGGGCGATCTAGTGGAGCTTGCTCCGTCGCCACCGCCACGTAACCACAGCACCGCCCGCCATATTACAACATTGTAAATGGCTTGACGGTGTTGTGTTGGCGAGGCGGTGGCGACGGAGCATGCTCCATGGACCCTGTTCCCTAATGACCTCCGTGACCACCAGGTAAGGTGATCGTCTGACAGGGGAGGGGGGTGTTGAGTGTTGTGTGTGTGAGAATGGAGGGGGCTAGGGGGTGTTGTGTGTATGTGTTTGTGTGCGCAAGTGTCTGTGTGCTTGTGTGAATGCATGTATGTAGGGGTGGGGGAAGTATATATGTGTGTATGCAGGAGTCCGGGGGAGTGTTGTGTGTGTGTGTGTGTGTGTGTGTGTGTGTGTGTGAGTGAATGAGTGAGCGTGGATGTGTGCTTGTATGTATGTGTGCGTGGGGGGGTCAGTAAAGGGATCAGGAGAGAGGGGATCAGAACTGGGATCGGGGGGAGGGGGTGTCACTGCTTGGGGGGGGGGTCTCCTACATGGAGGATTTGAGGAGTTCTGTAGTGGCGACCAATATTTCTATCGCCAGTATCCTTACTGTCAGGGATTTTGTGGCGGGCTGTCACCACGGAATTCCTGGCAGTAAGGATATTTATTATACTGTGGGTGGTGTTAGGTGGACCGCCGGGCTGAAGGTGGTCAACCTTTGGCCAGGCAGTCCCATCCCCCTGGTGGTACAGGCGGTGAACTGGCTGCAATGCAGCCAGTTTACTGCAATGGTCATAATTTGGTGGTCCTGCACCGCCACGCTGTCAGTGGTCTGACCGCGACCGCAGGCGTGGCGGTGCTGGACCGCCAAGGTCCTAATGATCCCCTAACTCCCTATGCCACTTTGAGTCAAAACTGGGACTAGACCATGCACAGATCGTTCCATCAAATATATAAACCACTGGAGTTACCTTGCCATTATTATTATTTCCTCCAGTTATCTGGTAACACAAACATCCCTGCAGCAGGTGACTTCACCCCATAACATATTTGTAAATTCAGACTTTGTAACCTGTTAAGCAGAACAGATTTACTGCCATGTTTCTCCTTGATGCCAATTTCTTTGTGGCAGAGTGTTTTAAAAAATAAATGTATATGTTGAGGCACAGATTTCACAATAGGGGTTGCTTCACTTTTCTGGCAAAACCGTGACACCAAATCTATTTGGGGATTTACAACTGTACAAATCCCATTTGTATGACTTTATGAGGAAAAAAAAAAAAAGAACTAAAACGAACACCAGGCAGCAATTTGCCCTGCCTGCATTTCCTTGCATCAGGTAGGCATTACATGGGTGGTGCCTGGACGTTCCTGTGCATATACCTATGTATTTTGACACAAACCCATATTTACAAAGACTTTTAAACATTACTGTGCACCAGATGGGCATTACATGGGTGGTGCATTGCAGTGCTTAATTTGTGGATAAAAAGGTGCCGGTGCCCAAAGCCCTCCTCTGAAACATGCGGCTGCTGCAATTAAATGTGTGAACACAGAATACTGAGGCGACGTAATCTTGAAGCCATCTCAGGCCTCTTCAATTCATGTAAAGCCACTCCCTGTCCCTTCAGCTCTCTCTTGCAGTTTTCCACTTGCTCCCTTTGTGACGCTTTTTAGTTTTTCCCTTCCTCCGTCTTTCCCATATGTGTCTTTTGCTCCCAGCAAATGCTTGAGGCAGAAGAATAAGCCCCGGCCCTCAAAAATAAGTGCCGGTGCTCAGCACCGGAAACAACAAGCACAAATTAAGCACTGGTGCATGGGCATTCTTGTACATCCACCTACATATTTTGTGTACAAGTTATATACACAGGCTTCTTAAGGCAGGCACACAAGCATTTCCTGGGTCACTCTTGAGTCCCACTTCCCTGTCAAAGGATCATGGTTATTCCCCATTTACTTGAGGTAACGTTCCAGCTAGGCTCTGCTAGCGAGTTCAAGCCTTAAAAGTTACATGATGGCTTTGAGAAAGTCATAGTTCCTCAGCACCGTAGCGTGTCAGTCAGAGCAAGATCCTCCTGAGGCCTGGAGGCCCATTACCGACTCTCGCTGGAGTGGTAGTTCGAAGTGCCTTGGAACGTGTCTGTGGCCCAGCAGTGATAATGGCTTGCTTCTTCTTCATGACTGCACACTGCTCCAGGGCAACAGCCCTCTCACTTCACCAGTGGAGAAGTGTGGCTCAATGGTTAGAGCGGCAGACCCTGATGCAGAAATCTGGCCTGGGACCAGGGTTCAATTCCCGCCTCGGCGGGTCTTGGGCTCAATTTCCTCGGACCTGATAATTCTCGCATCGGTGCCTAATCTAATTCATGGGTCCCGCTCTGTAACTCTGGGCAATAGCTTGCTTAATCTCCACAACGGCCCCAACAGCGCTGGGATGCCTGGCTTCACCTTGGAGGTTGCACTTCACAGGGAAAAGCCAGGAGGGGTTCCACAGCGGTATGCGTACAGCGCCTTGAGACCCTAACGGGTGAGTAGTGCGCTATACAAGTACGAAGTTTACAGTTTACCAGGGCCCCCTCCTGGCATACCGGTTTCTTAACAGCACACAGAGGGAAACGACCCCTTTAGGTCACAGCATTGCACAGGGTGACTGCTCTCTTCTTGATAGAGCAGTACACCTGGGCGCAACGCTCAGTCATCACCGTAGTCCTCTCCGGGCATACGGAAGTCATGGACATTTCTTTATTTCTCCTATTTAACATCAAAGATTAATATTTTGTCTTTAATTCTTGACACATGATGTTAGAGTGTGGCTGGCAGGCAGAAGCCACATGAGAGTCAAGTGTCAAGTGCATCCTATATGTGGCCTAGATTCTTATTGTATGTGGTGCAACATTACAGCCTATTAAATAAAACACGAGAGAGGTTTTCCTAGGATCAAACCTTGTAGTCAAGCTGGGAAGCAGGGCTTGATCCCAGGTTTTCTGCTTTCATATTGTTCATTTCAGCACTAGATAGACAACTCTTTATTTCTCCTGTTAAACATCAAAGGTTAATGCTTTGTCTTTAATTCTTGGCGCATGAGGTTGGAACATGGATGGCAGGCAGAAGCCACATGCAAGTCACTTTACATGTGCAACTTATAATGGAACAACATTATATTTGATTAAATCACACAAAAGAGTTATATACCTACCACTCACAGCTAAGCCTCAGTTCAGCTTTCACTTACTGATTATATGTATGTTACCCTTCTCAGCTTGAACTGATGGTTTCCTGTTTGGTTAGTACCACATATTGATGCACACTTATTTGCCAACTTTTAGAAATCAAGTTTGCGTCTTCTCTTATTCATTATGCAACTTTGCATTTTTCACATCAAGTAAGGACTGCCTTGCATAATCCTGTTTGCTCCTCCCAAACCCAGATATTTCAGTTTTGTGCAGAACTATCTAAATCTGTCACACCACAACAACGATTCCAAACATTTGAAATGATATTCTCTATTTACCAGTTCTAACCACTAATTGTAGAAGAGCTGTTTTCTGTGAAAGGAAGGCAAGTTTTTTTTTTTTGTAGATCTGTCAATTTGAGAGTACTGGATATGCCCATATTAGGTTTTGCCAAGTTGTTATCCTGCTGCGGTATGGATGGTCGTCTTCCATGCCCTTCTCACTACCTACTGCAGAGATGCTACGAAGTTTGTGATGTACTGTATTATAACACAATAACACATGGTAGCTTTGTCACGATGCTCTTAGGTCTGGGAGACTGATGTAATTCAGACATATGCTATGTATGACATGAAAGATTGTGTGCCCTTACTTACGACTGGCTCCTTTAGGGTAAGGTTACAGTGAATAGAAGAGCTGATAAGTCAGTGTTTCTATAAACAAGAAGGTCAACTAGGCTGTCTCCAGTGCACTATGATGGCAGTGTAACATGTCTAAAATATGCAAAGTTCTAATTAGTGAGTGTAGTCTATTGTAGATTTGGATTGCTGGCCATGACTTGTGGTGTTTCTAGTTGCTCTTACATCTCTCCACCTCAGTAGTTTTTCTACACAAACTAGCAATGTGTCCATCTGAAGGACAATATTTTCTTGAAAGTGCTAGACTGGACTGGAATTGCACATGCCCTTTTCTTGTGAGTTGACTTTATCACCATTTCCTTCTCATCCTTGGATACTGGGTGACTTACCCTAATTTTGGTCTGGAGCCGATACCTCTTATTTTGAAATGTATGGTCCAGTCTTTGAGGATATTCTCATTGTACTGATTTCAGGGTGCAATGGTGAATGTCGGAGTGGTTTAGATATAGTTATGCAAACAATAAGAACGCAAGAGAGGTCTG
Source organism: Pleurodeles waltl (assembly GCF_031143425.1). Lineage (NCBI taxonomy): Eukaryota > Metazoa > Chordata > Amphibia > Caudata > Salamandridae > Pleurodeles > Pleurodeles waltl. The sequence continues at coordinate 10,813,223 of NC_090441.1, forward strand.
CTGCTAAATGGGGAGATGACATTTTGGAGGCAGTTCGTAATTTGTAAAAACATAAATGCACAGTCTCAAAGTGTTTCTTACAGTTCTATTACTGGATGCAAAGGTTCCAGTAACATGTTTCTTGCACCACTCTACTTTTTTTATTCTTGTAGGTTATTTTATAACCCCTTTTCTGACTTCATCAGTTGTTTCCTATTGTTTTCTTCTTTCTTCCCTTTCTGTCTTTCTATCTTGCTTTGGGTCATGGTCTATTGGTGAAAAATGAGCCCCAAACTCCTTTAATAAAGTGAGTGCAGATACACACCACAGACACATTAAGTGGTGGTTTAGCACTCGGTAAGCATACTTTGCATTGGAGAGCGGTCACACCTCTGGAGAGCGCAGGCAGTTACAGCAATGATATCTACATGGAAATGTGCTGCATATGGAGTATTATGCCTGGTAGAGTAGGCTGGTGGCGGAGTTAGTTCATTTAATCCTTGGGTAAAGGAATCTTTATGCTGACAAAAGACAACATTGTTTTATGTGTAGCTTACAAAAGTATGAGTCTCTTGCCTAAATCATGAGTGTTTGCACGTATACTTGTAATGCACTAAAATGTACTCATGATAGATTGGCTAAACATATGTGTGGGGTCTTAAGATCTGAAGTCACTTCTTGTGATGTCACTTCCTTTGAAGTCATGGTTTGTGTTGCCACTTCCTGTGATGCAGCGTGCGATGTCACATGCCATGATGTCACTTGCATACTGCCTAACTTGGTTAGATCTCCCACTTCTTTTTTTTTTATGACTTGTGCCCTGTGTACATAAATGGGTAACATAACATAAAATAAACCTGCTGTCAATGTGTGAACGTTGTGCGTGAGTTCACACATTTTTAAAAGCATAACCTTTCCATTTCAGTTCCAAGCGTAGATGTGTCTGGGGCAAGAATAAAGCTTGCTTTGTAGCTTGTGCGCTTTTGTACTGTTGCAGAGAACAGCATTTTGGTAATGTGCTTTGTCTTGGAAGAAAACTGTCTCCGGATTTTACATATCGCACAATATCTGTCCAACTGCTGCTAATTTATTTAAATTGAATGAGCGGATTTTCCCAGAGACGTTGCAGCGGTTTCTCGCTCTCGCGTTTACTGACAGAATTAAGCCTCTTAGGTGAGGATTCCTGCTGAATAGAGGTTTATGGTTTGCACATTGTTTTTAATGCTGACCCAGGTCTGAGGAGACGGTCGCTACGGCTCCTAGATCATGCACCTAGTTCACGCGCGCCCCCCCCCAGCTGAAGACTTACAAATTGTGTGTGTTTAGGTAGAGGGGGTAAGTCAAGGTTCACTAGTTGTTGCTTCTGGCACAAGGCGAAAAATAGCAAATTCCCCAAGTAATGTACAGATTTAACCTGCGCTCCTACCCTGACACGGAAGTGAAAAGTGAAAATGAGATGGAATGAAAGACTGAGTCTGTAAGATTGTCTGGCAGAGTAGCTAGAGCGATGTGATTGTGCATTTATTTGTGTGAGAAGGTATTGGATTTTTTTAAATGTCTGTGATGATGACGTGATTGGTGTTATGTATCTATAATCACGAGATGATATTGTGCATTACAACATGCTTTGTGTGATGTTACACCTTTTTGTACTAAAAAGGGTGCTTTCAATCCATGTATAAACTAAAATAGGTTTTCTGTTACGAGGAGGGAAAGTGATAATGTTGAAGTAATACCATAACTGTAATTTGCCTTCTGTAGCTTTTGTGTTGTACTGTATATTAACACGAAGTCAGCCTTAGCTTTCCATTAAATTTCGTTTTCCAGCTCTTCTAATGGTTGAGTGTTGCGTCATATTTGTTTATTTTTTATTTTTTCTCAAACAGATGTTTGCAAACATGTCAGTATTGCAATTTGTTTCCTATACAAGGAGTGCACAGTTAGAAGCTGGCACACACTATAGTGATATCTTATAATCTCTGGTTGCAAAAATTGGTTCAATTTTTTTTAACGCACCAGAACTGTACATGTTTGCTATGGGTGTAACGTGAGCCACCCATGTGCTTAGGTCATTCCACATTTGCAGTGGTACTTAGTTTGGGAACATCCATTAGTGTTTTTATGGGTACAGAACATGACTTGTAAAGCTGTATGTCATTGTTGTCCACTCAATATTTGTTTTTAAAGCTCAGGATAACTTCTGGGCTGTGTGAGTATGTGGTAGGTGTATCAGTTGGGCCCTCCACTGCTGTTTTCTTTCATGTTCGCGAACATTGGTTTAGCCTAAACCAACATACCTGGTGCCCTATATGATTGTGCTAAGGGTTATGTATGCATTGTGCACACTTTCATTTGCAATATCTGTAACAAGTAACGATTGTGCACATTTACAGTAAATATACAAAGCACTTGCATAGGATTTGTGCACGTGCAATGTCCTGAACCTGTTTTTCATGATGTGTTTATCAGTGTCACAAATATTTACGGAAATATACCACACTGGAGTGTGCACACTTGTCACTTTGATTTTGCTTAATAACTCAAGCATAGTTAAACATAAATGCACCAAACCAAAGAAAGGCACTGTAGTTAAGCATTATATGATTGCAAAATACGGTGTGCCTTTCTTCAGTGTTATTTTGCTCAAGATCTCACATATAGTGAATTCCATGTACAAATGACTGGATTTGATCCCTTTAGCCAACCGCACCAGATTTGGCACTGTACGTGGTTGCATGTTGAGGCCACTTCCCCTTGGTTGATTCGAATTGGTTGAGTAGGTGGGAAGTTATTCAGGTTGAAAAATGTTTTTCTTATGGAAAGAGGTGTTAACTTTAACTTCAGGCTATCTCACAATACCTATTGCCTCACTGCATGTGTGAAAAATGTTTGATGTCTGAAATAGTATATGGCAGGGTTAGAACTGAGATTAGGTGAGTATGGCAGAGTTGAGAACTAAGATTAAGGAAATACCTCCGCTTGTGAATTTTGGGTCATTTGAGGGTTTTGTGGTGTTGCCACTGTTACAACCAATAATTCATACCTATCCTTTACATTTATTGTTCTCTGGTTTTTAGAAATGTAGCTTGTTAGAATTTCGGTTTCTGGTTGACAGAGGTATGCACACTGTCCAAGCAGGAACCACAAACCTAGTAAGGGCCACTCACAAACATACCCTTGGTTAACCTGTGCTCACCCTCTGTTAGCTTGGCACAGCACAGTCAGGCTTTAAGAGGCAATGTGTAAAGTACTTGTTCAACACTTCAAACAGTGAAAACACCACACAGAAATAATTGACACCAGTTTAGAAAAATAGAGCTTGATTAAATAAATAAAACAAGGAAAAAAAGGCAAAAAATCCAATAAGTAGAAGTTGAGATATTAATTTTTAAAGAATAAAATTAAAGAATAAAAGTAAAATAGCACTTAGAAGAAATGAGTGCTTAAATGGGATATCGGGTCATGCTGGACTGGGATGGAGCATGGGCAGGATACAGGGACCCACTTGGGCCCACTGAACCAAAGTAACTTGATCCTGGATGCTTCGTCGAGGATACAAGGTGCAACTTGAAGTGATGCATCGGTGTCGAGCCACACAGTGGACAAGATGTGTTGACTTTCTCCATGCAACTGTAGCAATGCGTCGGTTCCAAGTGCAACACTCTGGTTCCAAATGCGAGGCTGCTGCTGCCGCAGTAGGCAATACTTCAATTCCAAAAGCGATGCGCTGGTTCTGAGGTCTATGCACCAAGTCCAGTCCACAACGACGAAGATGCATGGGTCCTGACTCACGCAAAGGCGAAGTTGCAGTGTTTCCAATGATGATACATGGGTTCTGGTTGAAGCAGCACTTTATACCCACTTCCAAGGGCCTGGATTGGCACCACTTGGCAGGGCATGACTTGCAGAATGCAAAGTCCAGGTGCTGTAACAGAATGAGTTGAAGTCTTTTGTGTCCCTGAGACTTCAGAAAACAGCAGACCAGTCAGCTGGCCCTTGAAGTTTCTCTGAGTGGTAGAGATGTATGTCTAGTCCTTCGCGCTCCCAGGCAAGTAGCAGATCAGCAGAGTGGCAGTCCTTCATCCCGGCAGATTACCCACAGGTCTAGAAGTGTACTGAGTTGGTGATGTTAGAGGTCCAGTACTTAAACACAGTTGTACCTTTTAAGTGGAGGAGACTTTAAAGAAAGGTATTTGGAATGAACAGAGGTCCTTCCTTCCTGTCCTGGCCCCACACTCACTACAAGGGTGCATGCAGGTCTTTGTGTGGGGACAGGAAACAACCTTTTCAGATGTCAGTCCGTCCCTCCCATCCTGCCCAGGATGGCCCATCAGTCACACCTAAGCTCCCTCTGTGTGTGGCTGTCTAGAGGGTATGCACAAGAACAGCTGTCACCCCCACCCCAAATGTGTATTGGAGACAGGCAGTAGGCACCAAATGACTAAAGTAAGAAAATGCCAACTTTCTAAAAGTGTCATTTTCAGAATTACACTTTAATGTCTGACTTATTCATAAGTGGTGTTTCTGAAATCACAATTTAAAATCACAAAACTTGTGGGTCCCAGTCTTCCCAGTTGAAAATGAATCTTATAAAATGTAATAAGGCAATCTGAATGTTATCCTATGGGAGATATAGGCCTTGCAGTAGTGAAAAACGAATTTAAGAGTTTTTCACTACTAGGACCTGGAAAATCTAAATGTACATGTCCTACTTTTTAAATACACTGCACCCTGCACTTGGACTGTCTAGGTCCTACCTTAGTGGTGATGTGTATATATATTAAAAAGGAAGGTTTGGGCCTTGGAGGAGGCCTTAAAACTCCAAACTCAGGCTCTGCAATAGCAGGCCTGAGACATGGTTAAGGGGCAACTTAAGTGTGTGGCACAATTAGTGCTACAGGCCCACTAGTAACATTTAAGGGGCCGTTTACGAGTTCGGTGGACGAGTTTACAATGGGGAGGTTGCCGCCTAACTGGCGACCTCCCCGCTTGGCGCATTATGACTTTCCCACTGGGCAGCCTAGCAGGAAAGTGGTGGCAGCATTGTTGCCAGCACAGAATCGAGCCGCCTCTAGGGGGCACCAGCACCCTCGTAATGTCCACTGTCTGCACAGAAGACAGTGTTCATTACGAGGGTGCTGGGCAGGGAGACCCCTGCACTGCACATACCATGGGCAGTGTAGGGGCTTCCCTGTGCCCCCCTACACCTGTTCTCCACCAGCCTTTTCATGGCAGTGAAACCGCCATGAAAAGGCTGGCGGAGAACCAAGTTGTAATCAGCAGGGCGGTGGTGTGTTCAGCGCCTCCCTGGCTGATTCCAACCTTCACCACTGTCAGCCCATCAGGAACATTGTTCACGGCGGAGACTGAGGTCGTTTGGTTGTCTGACCACCAAACTCTTAATTTAGCGGTCAGACCCCCAAACCTGCGGTGGTCATGGGTGCCACGGCGAGTCTGGCGGTTTGTTGACCGCCAGACCCGTAATGAGGCCCTTAAAATACAGGCCCTGAGCACATGTAGTGCACTTTACTAGGGACTTATACGTAAATTAAATATGCCAATTAGGTATGAGCCAATGTTACCATGTTTAGAGGAGAGAGGACATGCACGTTAGCACTGGTTAGCAGCAGTAAAGTGCTCAGAGTCCTAAAGCCAACAAAAACGAGGTCAAGAAGGAGGGAGATGAAGGCAAAACGTTTGGGGTGAAAAGAGTGCCATTTTCAACATATCTCTTCTGAGTTGTAGGTTTAATGTGTGGTGTTACTTGCTGAAATCATAGCTTACATTTCCTGTTGCATTTTTTCACCAAGGGACTTTGGTTCATCCTACTTCAGCTGCTGGCTTCTTTGACTGAGCAGTTTTGAGCAGTTGACTTGAGACATTGGCAATCACATCTTGGATCAGCCCTGAAGATTATTTTAGTCTTCCCTTCTTTCTGGTGTATGTTTAGCTTTATCCTTCTGCCATCACCAGAATACAGGGTAGACTGTTTTATCATCTTATTCCTGAAACATACAACCAGTCATCTCACATTAGTGCTTTATCTCAGCCATACAAAATGCAATTGAAAAAAATATATATTTTGCACTGCGATAGGCTTTTGAATTGCATTTGTCAGCACTCTAGTGCAGTCATCAAACTTATTTTCTGATAGATACTTCTAACCATAGAGACCTAACATTTAGAATATCCCAAGCCACCAGACTGGATCTGAAAACTTTTACACAGAATTTCTCTTCCGTGCTGATATGTGATGCCATGAGTACTTCTTTTTGTCTGGAAATGATGAATGGAGCTACATATAAGCACCATCCCTGCACGCTGACACCAGTTCCTTTCCTTCTACGTCTTTGAAAACTAATCTAGAGCTCCGCTCTCTTTTTTTTCCTTGCCGACTTAACGAGGTTTTTTTCTTAAAAAAATTCTTAACCAGTGTGCAAGGGACTATGTCCCCTTGAAAACAATAGGCTGGGACTGTCGCAAAGAAATATGCATGATAGACCTGCATGATTCATGCCTTTGATGTTTGGGCTCAGGAAACTACTTCAAGTCGTATGAGGAATGCACCCTTATGAATCTGAATACAATCCGAAACAGGAACTGAAGCTGTAAGTTGATAAACGCTGGGTGAAACCACGCTACTCCCGCTCCTGTTCAAAGTAGAGTAAGCAGTCTGTCGAAGTGCGTCCTCATTAAAATCTAAATCTGCAGGTAAGTCCAAATTAAAGTTGAACACAAAAAAAACAGGTGGGATTCGTCCCTATCCCACCACTTTTTATTGCCAGTGAAATTGCAAAGGTGCCAACATGCCACTCTGTCTTGCTCCTGCTCTACAAAGATGCTGACTCCGCAATTGGTCTTGATGCATACAGAGGTCCCTGTGTAATCTGTGATGTTGCAACAAATTGAAGCCTTTAGGGATGCCATGCTGTGCATCTTTACCATTTTTCCGGTCCTCTTTAGTGATTTTTCGGGCCTGAGGATATGCCGGGGCCTCCACTCAGTTTACTTTCTGCAGATCCTTACTCTGCATTGTGTGTGCCTCTGTTGCCCGATTCGGGTTCCAAACCGGCTTTGGTGCCAACCTCCACTCCAATGCCAAATTCTGCTCCAGTCCTTCCGACTGACGCCTGCTCTGCCAGTGGAGGTCCCTCTACCAATACTGGTGTCTGACTCCAAACTGAACCTGTCTCAGACTGGACTAAGGTTGTGCCCCAAATCCAGTTTGATGCACCCGTACCCTTTGTTAGAATCACATAGAACACTGCCTTTGCCGCTGGGAGGCCCTCTGGTGCTCCACCAACTTTTTGTCTGATCAGAGTCGCACAGCTTTTGGAGATGACAATGGAGATGATGGAGATAACTTGTCCCTGTATTATGATGACAGCAATCTCTACATGGCCTTGCAGGAGGGTAGTGGTCTGGATACTTTCCCTGACACTGGGTTGATTTTTCTTGTGCCACCAATGGAAGAAAGTGCTCCCTTTGCTGGGGAGATCAGACATGTAGCTGACGTTTTGGACCTACAACTCTCTACTGTAGAGATAAAGACTAATGCCCTCATAGAGGTGTTACAGCCTGGGCCGGATTCTTCTGCAACTTTACTAATATTCAATGAAGCCCTTACACATTGATGGACACTTGGGGGAAAGACTTCTTGCCCTTCAAACAGGTTACCAGGTGCCATAGACTGGCACCAGGCAATCATAATTTTCTGACTTGACCTCCAATTCGAGAAAGTCTGGTGGTTCAAGCTTTTACCAGCTATGTGAACCCCAGTTCATTCCCCATGACCCCGAGAGGCTGGGAGTCCAAAAGAATTGAAGCATAAAGGAAATGGATGTTCTTGCTTAGCATTCTAGCCTTGAATCTGTCAATGACAGTTGCCTACTTGGACAATATACTCACTCCTTCTGAGATATGATAAGAAAATTCTTGCAAGGAATATCTGAAGACTTGCAGGCCATTAAGGATGGTCAGCATGTAGGCAAAAAAGTCATTAGGTGTGGCCTGGATGGTACTAATTACTCTGTCGTTATGCTTGGATTAGCTCCATAGTCTTCTTTAGGGATGTACAGGCATCCTTTATGGCTATACCTTTTGACTGATCTTGCCCCTGAAACGCTTAAAGGAGAGATGAGCCACAGAGTGATTCCTTGGCCCTTTCAGTGCCTGATAGGCAGTTTTCACAGCAAATTCATTATTTTCTTTGTTACTCCACAGGGTTGGCATACAGGCCCAGGCACCCCTCAGCCCCACAACATTCAACCCACTTGTTCCTGGGTTGGGGTTTGGGCAGACAACGTACAGGCCATCAGGGACAGTGATCATCCCAGTTCCCCAACCCTGCAGCAGCCTCTAAGCCACTTTAGCTTGCCCGTCGGAGGCACACAACCCCTCTGTAAGAGCCTGGATGCAACACCAACACTTTTTCCTAGGGTGGTGAAGGATCATGTCCGACAGGTGGGTCCTTCAAGTCATTCAGACGGACTGTGGCCCTTCCTTTCCTTTTCAACCCACTGCAACGCCAACCCACAACAAAGCAACTTTGAGGCGCACATTGCCATTTTGTTTCAGGATGTGCAGGCTCTTCTGGCCATAAGAGCCATAGAGGGGTGTACTGGCTTCAGAAGTAAGGACTGTTTGTTACTCCTGCTATTTCCTCGTGCCAAACAAGAAAGAAAGCTTTTGTCCTATTATTATAGATATATTTGAGGTTCACAATGTGCCAAAGTCACACCTGACTTCATTGCAGAAGCGCACATATATTGGAGCCATCTAGGATATCTTTCCCATCACAACAAGTCCAAACATTCGGGCTATGGTCCTGATGTTTCAGCCCTGGTCCTGAGTCTTAGTGAGAGTAGCTCTGAGGCTTTTTGGTCTCCTGAATCCTGCTCGTCGACTATGCTTGTTGGCCTATGCAAGCTCTGCAGTGGAACCTAAAGTCTCAGTAGGCCCAGCACCATGGGAACTTTTCAGTGTTAGCTTCTCAACTGTAATTGAACCAGCGGCAGACCCCTTCTACCCACCTTCCCCCACCTCTACCCATCTCCCTCCTCCACCAACTAACTGTAGTGGCGGATGCTCTGCTGCTGGTTTGGAGTGGTCATCTTGCCGAGGTTGAGATCAGAGAGCTGTGGTCTCAGGCAGAACCCCGACTCCACATCAGCCTGTTGGAGTTGCGGGCCAATCGCCTGGGGCAAGGCCTTCCTGTCATCCATCAAAGGCGAGCTGGTGCAGATCCTCATTGACAACACCATCATCTTGTGATACTGCAACAAGCAGGGTGGTGTGGGGTCCTGGCTTCCATACCAAAAGGCCCTTCTCGTCGAGAATGACCAGTGTACAAACTTCTGCGCTTTGGAGTTTCCATGAACACTCGCTCTAGAAGACACATTCAGACTAGAGTGGAGCGCGGGACTCCTTTCCACCTCTGCTTCTATTGCCTTGAGTTCTAAAGATAATCAGGAATGACTTGGCCCAAGTCATCCTATTAGTTCTGGATTGTGCCAGGAGAGTTTAGTATCCAGAACGTCTGGGCATGAGTATCTGTCCCCCGATCATGATTCCTCTTTAGGAGGATCTTCTGTCACAGCAGCATGGCAGGGTTCTGTAACCAAGCCTGCACAATCCACACCTTCAAGCATGGAGATTGGGCAGACACATGAGTGGCTTTACTGCATTCAACTGCCCTCCTAATGTTGTAGATGTGATCCTTGCTGCACAACTATCTGCAAAGTCCATTTACACCGGGCACTGGGATAAATCAGTGGCCTGATGTGGGGTCTGCAACACAGACCTGTTACCAGCCAAACTGTCTGATGTACTATTGTTAGTTTTGTCTTTGGCCAAGCAAGGAATTGCAGTGGCACAATTAAAGTTTATTTGTCAGTGGTTTTGGCCTTTTTCTGTTTGCTTGACTGGCCTTCCTTGTTTAAATCGCCTGTTATGATGAGGTTTTGAAAAGGTTTGACTCCTATGTTTCTCCTCAAACCTTTTGTGATGCCATCGTGAGATTTTAATTACGTCTTAACTTTCCTCATGTGTTTCCCCCCTCGAGGCGATGTACAGCTGCTTATTGTGTCTTCTGGCTCTGAATACTGTGTTTCTTGTCACGATCGCTTCAGCTTGCTGTGTGAGAGCGCTTCAGGCTCTCTTAGTGAAGCAACCTTACACCACCTTTTTTCCAGACAAATAGGTGTTGAGAACTTAGACGCACTTTTTGCAAAAGTCATGACTGTTTTTTCACATTGGGCAATCTATCATCCTCCCAATGTTCTTTGCTTTGCCTCACCCCTGGAAAGAGGAGAAAAGACTCCTTGGGTTGGGCCTCAAAAGAAACTTGCACTTCTACATCAATCCCACCAAAGACCATCAAGTGGAGTTCTCGGGAAAAAGAAAGGGAAGGCTGAGCAGAAACTGACTTTGTCAAGGTGGACGATCCTCTGCGTTAAGATCTCACACAAATTGGCCAAGAAGCAGACTTTGAGAAGACTGTGAGTTTCTTCCACAATGGCCAAGGTTGCTACTTCTGTATTGGCATGTGGAATGTCCGTTTGTGACACTTGTCAGGCCACAGCTTGGATGTCAGTACGAACATTCACAAAGCACTGCTACTTTCACAGTGAGGCCCATGGGAGAGATATTTCACCCATTTGGTCTTGCAGGAAATTTTGGTCCCAGCCCATTCCACAGAATAACCGTTGTGGGAGGTAGTGCTTTAGTATCTTTTCTAAAGTTGAGGAATCTGTGGTTAGAAGTATCCATCAGAAGAACAAGTTACTTACCTTCAGTAACATTGTTTCTTGTGGATAACTGCAGATTCCTTACTTCCCTCCCACTTTCCCATTCTGAGGACTGCTCTCTTTTTCCATCTAAAAAGGTCTGAAGATGGCGATCTGCATACTGGTAGTGTGATTGTTTTTTAGGCTCTGCATCCGAGGGAGTAGATAAAGTTAGGAAAGTCAGTTTGCAGGGTTGGCGTTTATATGTGGCTGCATTTGTCACTTGTAGACGGGTCAAAGTGGAGCCACGTGCTGGATCACTGCTGTGTAAAAGTTTCCAGATCCAAGCTGGTGCCTGAGGATATTGTAAAGGTGAGGAATCTCCTGGGAGAGTATCCACAAGAAAGAGAGTTACTGGTGGGGAGTAACTTTTTTTTTTTTTTTTTTTTAATCTGCCCAGCAAGGGCCAGGGTTATTGCCCTACGAAGGCGTGCGACAAAGAAGGTTGGTGGTGGACCCTGCCCACAGTTAAGTGGTGGGTGTGGTTCGTAAGGGGCATTAAGGTTCTTGTGCCTCTTTATTGGACAATCGGGACTAAATATATTTCTTCCCTTTTCAATTAAGGTTATTGGTAGTTTGTAGAATACCCTTGCGCCTTGCTCAGTGGAGGTGAAGGTACATCTATTTCCCTCACCTCTAGCGCTAGCCCTGTCCTAGAGTAGGTTTGAAGCTTTGATCCCCTTCCCTCACGTTGCAAGTGCAGGGTGGCGAGTTGGAAATTTTGTGCAGGTTTAAATTTCTTACACCCCTTGCTGAAAGGTAGATGCGGTATGTGCTAGCCCCTTTACTCTGCCTGCATATCCAGGTGTGGCAGGTGACAGATTAAATTCCAGCACTCCATCCTTTCCGAAGGATGGTGCTGCTTATTATCTCCCCATATCATCACCCCTGGCTTACCCAAAGGTGGGGAGGTACAATTTGAGAGATCGGATTGCTTCAACACTTTGCCCGGATTATGGGGTGTTGGTTCGCAGTCTTCTCTCCTCTGCATTGCCAACCATGTGAGGTTAGTGCCAACAACCCTAGCTTGCCCGGCACCAGAGGTGTAGTTTGGCACCATCCTGCGTTTACCTAAAGTAGGTGAGAGTACTAAACGGAATTTGGAAGCTACAGCCACAAACCTCACAAATGGACGCTATGATGTGTTCTGGCCCTCCTTCAATGCCATTAAAATAAGAGTGATGAATGGTTGGAACGGCTGACTGCTGACCTATTGGCTATTGCCACACACTAAAAAGTAACTGAAAACAAAGAAGAGCTGGGCAACCATAACTGCCACCCTTGCACTGCTCACGACCTCACGTTACATCACATGCCATACTAGTGTATGAGCGGGTGTAGGGAACATTTGGAAAGAATGTGACTAGATTTAATAAGATGGTGAGGGATCTAATAGCGTGGGAGGTTCAAGGAATGGATAGGTGATGGAGATGAAGAAAGCAAATGCTTTCTGACCCAAAGCTGTACCTGGCCCTAGAAGGACCAAGTAGGGAAGTTGACCTTTGCCCCTTTGCCATTTACCTGGACTCCATAGTGGACAGCTTGCAAAATGGGGCTAAGGATGGTCAGGGGAGGCAAGGGAATGGTGACCGATGGTTCAGCCTAGGGAGAGACTGAGAGGTAGGTGGAGCAACTGGAGCAAGAGGAAGTTCACGTTCTCGTGGCAAAGGCAATAGTAGCCAGGCTTGGCTAGCTGAGATAGCCACATTTAAAATCACACTCTGAGGATCAAAAAAAGAAAACATGAACAAATATACCCGTAAATACCCATAGGGACAGGTAGCTCCCAGCTTCAGTGGTGCACTGCTTCTTTTTTCACCATGCTGAGTGAACATGTATAAGCAATTAGTGCTCCAGGGATGATTATGGTATAACTCTTGGTCACTCTTGCTAATTGATGAACTTTGGGAACTAGGCTATTCCCCTCACTAAGCAGTATTTGTATCTCAATGCTTGCACCTGTGTTCTAAGTTTGTGTGCACTTAAAAATAAAGTTACATGAAATCCCACAGGTGACTTCAGTTTACAAACAAACCCATGAAATTAATTCAAGGAACTGCATTTAAATTTAGTGTCCCGGAGGAACATAAATTGGACTCCCTTCTTACAGATTTTTGCTGATTAGGTCCTATGTGATTAGATTGTGTCTTCCTACTCTATGTCCGTCGGCTTTTTCCAATCCGGTCCCTTCATGCACAAAATAATCACTTATGATTAATACATTATCCTTTAATTCTGTCCTTTATTTAATAATCTGATTGAGAAAAGAACCTAATATTTCAGATCGTGATTTGCTGACATTTCTTTCCTGCAGACTGGTCAGTGTCACAATGAAGGTTGAAAAATTAACCTATAGAGTTGCCCCCATGTTTGGTACAAGTTTCTAACTTTCTAGGAGTTGAGAAAGGACGGCACTATTCCTCCTGGGAGCTGCAAGTGTTGCCACATCCGAGAAATACACGTGTAAATTATGAAACTGAATGGTGCCAGTACATTTTTATTAATTTGAATACATAAAAGCCCATATCCATTCCCAACTTGAAAACAGATTTCCTTCACTTTTGGCTTGCGAACTGTGACCTTTTTGGGGACAGGACCTACATGCAAATGGTTTAGTAGACACAAACATGAGAAGTTTTGCTTGATCACCAGCTTTTGCAGTTGTCTCTGCCCTAAAACGTTACACATACTCCTGCACTCCAGAGGAGATTTACTCACACCATTGTCATTTTATTTGTGAGAAAATCCATTTACTGGTGTAAATTCATGCTTAACTCGAAATTGAGGCTATCTGCTAATATCTTTGTTAATCTGACCTTTGGTGGTACGAGAAATACTGCCGGACCAGAAGAGTACAGGCAAGCACCAGATGTTGTGTTGCGAGCTCTCGGTTGACTTATGTTATCTATGCAATGACCTTTATACATATATAAGTATTTCCCTATAGGCTCCTGGGTTTCTGTTTTATATTGATAGCACAAATCACAACATATACATACGATTATATAGAAAGTATTTGTAAATGTTAAACTATTCACTACACTTATTACTTCAATCAGTCAATCAATCAATCAGGATTTGTATAGGGTGGCTAATCACCGGTGAGGGTATCGAGGCGCTAGGTAGGAGGGCTCAGTCGAAGAGCCAGGTCTTGAGTCTCTTCCTGAGTTTATACTGCAAGGGTGCTGTCCAGAGATGGAAGGGGAAGGCTGTTCCAGGACTTGGCGGCAAGGTAAGTGAAGGAACTGCCTCCGCTGTGGTCTCCGCGGATGCGGAGGGTCTGTATGAGGGTGATTGGTGGCAGAGCGAAGGTCTCTGGGCTCTGGGTCTATGTGTCCTAAATAAATAAATCCTAAAAAGAACTCTGGGTAGTTCCCAAGTTTAGGTGGAGAGCAGCTCCAGTAAAGAGCCCCCTGCAACACCAGCGACACTCTAGATTTGCTCACCTCAAATGTCTGTTTATCTAGCAAAGTCTTTAAGCATAGGATCAGCACAGTGCTATCCACACCGAGCTAGATAGTGGCAAAGTCTATTGCCATTTGTACAGCAAAGTCTTTAAGCATAGGTTTGGCACAGTGTCAGCCTTGCCGAGCTGTAAAATGACAAAAGCCATTTACCACTCCAGGCACAGTATTTTAGCTTTGGACTGGTAAAGTACCGTCCAAGCCAACCTGGAATGAGTAAAAGCAACCCCTGACATGTGTTTCGCTCTCATTAGAGCTCATCAGAGAGTTTTAGCTTTGTACAGACACAAGGGAGCACCCAGTATAAATCAAAACAAATCCCTTTCAGGGTTAGAGTGACGCATAAATTATGCAAAAAAGAATAGAGAACTCTGGGTAGTTCCCAAGTTTAGGTGGAAAGCAGCTCTAGTAAGGAGCACCCTGCAACACCAGCGACACTCTAGATTTGCTCACCTCAAATGTAATATGTATGTATACTGGAAAAAAACAAGTTACAGGGACATTATAGTTAGGATCGCATTTTAAACGTACAAAACCATAACTTTCACTTTATAGTTAGTTATCTCAAGTAACTATAACATGTGCCCTAAGGTAACTATAACACGTGCCCCCGCCATCCACAGTGTTTTGGGCAAACATTTTACTGCAACTATTATATTGATATTATCAATGATGGCATCAAAGATGTCAAGAGTGCCATCATTTGTGGTCTAATTAGAAGTGCATGGTGAGGGTACGAGTTATAGTTACTTGAGATAACTCTTAACAGGTGAATTTCTATGGTTTTGCATGGTGCAAAATGTAAGCCTAACTATAACGTTCCTGTAACCTTTTTTTTGTTGTTGTGAATTTCTACTTTTTTTAACGTATAGTAGTTTTTATTATCAACCCCTGTGCACGGTGGGGGTTGGCTGTAAGCCCAGGGCTGTGGCCAGACACTGCGGCCAACCCCATACTGCACACGGCCCTTTGGCCATGCGCGGTGGGAGTTGGCCACAGCCTGTCTTTCTGGGTGTGAGAGGGTGTATCTGGGGGATGAGAGTGAGTGCCACACAGTCTTAGTGGGTGCATCAGTGTCTGGATCTGTGAGTGGGTGTATGAGTTTCAGTGGGTCTGTGAGTGAGTGTGTGAGAGTCTGAATGGGTCTGTAAGTGGGTTTGTAAGGGTCTGAGTGGGTGGGTGTGTGAGTGGGAGAAAGATTGCCCTAGACCCCAGCACTAGAGCCAAGGGGTCACTGTGTCTCTACCCTGCCCCCTTTTCTTTTTTTCATTTTTTTTTTTTTTTTGAGGGACTCAGCTGAAACCGAGTCCCAAGATGGCTGCCAACACTTCCTGGTTGAAGTGTTGGCAGCCAGTCAGAGCTGTACATTTCCTTTCATGAGCTTGTCATTATTCGCAAAGTCGTCGCAGCCAGAGATATACAAATTTGGATTTCCTTAAATTTCTCAAAAACTACTGAGCATACTTAAAACCAAATAAGCGAAAGAGTAATCTGTGCACAGAAAGCTACATTTGTGCCAAATTTGGTGTAATTCTGTCTAGAGGTTCGCGCTGTTGTCGTGTTCAAAGTCCTATAGGATTTAACATGGGAAACAACTTTTTTGACCCCTCTCCCCTTTTCTTGGTCCCCGCTTGACGGATCACCCCCAAACTTTCTGTGCACATCAAAAATCGCTGGCACACTTTTTTTTGGGAAAAGTTTGTGAAGATTCGTCAAACAGTGCCAAAGATGTAGGCAAGTCAAAAAATGCTGTTTTTATGGAAACCTAGTCCTAACTATAACTACCTAGTGGCAACCACCACTAGGGTGTGTGTGGGTATATATATATGTTCGATGGCATGTGTAGCTGCAGATACACATGCTTTGCACATCCCGCCATCTAGTGTTGGGCTCGGAGTGTTACAAGTTGTTTTTCTTCGAAGAAGACTTTTCGAGTCACGAGATCGAGGGACTCCTCCCTTTTCGGCTCCATTGCGCATGGGCGTCAACTCCATCTTAGATTGTTTTCTTTCCTCCATCGGGTTTGGACGTGTTCCTTTTCGCTCCGCGTTTCGGTTGGGAAAGGTAGTGAAAATCTCGGAAATTTCGACGGTATTGTTTACGTTCGGTATCGGGTTAGTTACAACAGATCGAGACCGAATTTTGAAGAGCTCTGGCGGCCCTTCGGGGTTTTCAATTTCCCCGGCGGGGCCTGGTCGGCCCGAGCACGTGCGTCTTCAAGGCTAATGGAACGGACCCCATTCCGCTTCTGCCCCGAATGTCACAACAAGTATCCTTATACAGATCAGCATCTGGTCTGTAATTTGTGTTTGTCTCCAGAACACAAGGAGGATACTTGTGAGGACTGTCGAGCGTTTCGGTCCAGAAAGACCTTAAGGGACCGAAGAGCAAGGAGACTACAGATGGCGTCGGTGCCGACAGGACAAAAACACATGGAGGAAGAAGAGGAAGCCTTCTCCATTGAGGATTCGGACTCGGAAGAGGTCGATCCTGAACAGACGCCGAAAACCGTGAGTAAGACGTTGATACACAAAACTCACGCAAAGACCACAAAAGCCCAGGGGACGCCACCGCCGGCAGGCCATGGCTTAACCCGAAAAATAGGTGACCGAGCATCGGCACCGAGAAAGGGCATGCATGTGTCGAAGTCATCCGACTCCGGTCGAGATACCGGCACAGAGCAGACTCGACCCCGAGACACCGGGTCAGAGCAATCTCTGCACCGAGAGAGCGGCACCGAAGCAAGTCGGCACCGAGAGATCACTACGCCGAAGAGCAAAAAAGTGTCGTCGGAACCGAAAAAGGCAGCCAAAAAGGTTTCGGTACCGAAACATCCGGCCTCGGAACCGAAAACAAGTTCCTACACAGAGGAACAAGGCCAGTCCTCACAAATGCAAACACATAGATTTGGACAGGAGCTAGAGACAATGGAGCCAGATTACACACAAAGAAGGCTCCACATTCAAAAGGAGACAGGGAAGATCAGTACTCTCCCTCCAATAAGAATGAAACGGAAACTTGCCTTCCAAGAAAAAGACAAGCAGCCACAGGCAAAAGTGGCAAGACAAGTAACCCCACCACCATCTCCACAACGCTCACCACAACCATCACCGGTAGCCACTCCACCAATGATGCAGTCCCCAACTCATACAGGGATGAATCAGGATGATCCAGACGCGTACGATCTTTATGATGCACCAGTGTCAGATAACAGTCCCGACTGTTATCCAGCTAGACCGTCACCACCTGAGGACTCTACCGCCTACACACAGGTGGTGTCAAGAGCATCGGCGTTTCATAATGTCAGCCTGCATGCAGAGCCAATTGAAGACGACTTTCTATTTAACACACTGTCGTCCACACATAGCCAGTACCAGAGCCTCCCCATGCTACATGGAATGCTAAAACACTCCAAACAAGTGTTTGAAGAGCCTGTCAAAGGAAGGGCCACAACTCCAAGGGTGGAGAAAAAATATAAACCGCCACCAACAGACCCTGTGTACATCACACAACAGTTAACACCAGACTCAGTGGTAGTAGGTGCAGCACGCAAGAGGGCGAACTCACACACCTCTGGAGATGCACCACCTCCAGACAAAGAGAGTCGTAAGTGGCGGCACAAGCAGCCAACCAATGGCGCATTGCCAACTCACAGGCATTGTTGGCAAGATATGACAGGGCTCATTGGGACGAAATGCAACATTTTATAGAACATTTGCCCAAGGAGTTCCAAAAACGAGCGCAACAAGTGGTGGAGGAAGGACAGAGTATCTTGAACAATCGGATGCGGTCAGCAATAGATGCAGCAGACACAGCTGCTAGGACTGTCAATACAGCAGTAACAATACGGAGACATGCATGGCTGCGTACATCTGGATTCAAGCCGGAAATACAACAAGCCGTGCTGAATATGCCATTTAACGGACAGCAGTTGTTTGGGCCGGAGGTGGACACTGCTATCGAAAAACTTAAAAAAGACACTGATACGGCCAAAGCCATGGGCGCACTCTACTCCCCACAGAGCAGAGGCACATTTCGAAAATCACAGTTTCGAGGGGGGGTTTGAGGACAAAGCACTGAACCCACAACCTCACAAACAAGGCCCACTTATCAGAGCCAATACCAGCGGGGAACTTTTCGGGGACAATATAGAGGGGGACAGTTCCCAACAAGTAGAGGGAAGTTCCAAAGTCCCAAAACTCCACAAAATAAACAGTGACTTCCATGTCACAAATCCCCAACACATAACACCAGTGGGGGGGAGACTAACCAAGTTCTACAAAACTGGGAGGAAATAACAACAGACACGTGGGTCCTAGCCATTATCCAGCATGGTTATTGCATAGAATTTCTAGAATTCCCTCCAAATGTCCCACCGAAAACACACAACATGTCAAAACAACACATAGATCTTCTACAACTAGAAGTTCAAGCATTGTTGCAAAAAGATGCAATAGAGTTGGTACCAATTCATCAAAGAGGAAGAGGAGTTTACTCACTGTACTTTCTCATACCCCAAATAGACAAAACTCTAAGACCTATATTAGATCTCAGAACATTAAATATCTACATCAAATCAGATCACTTTCACATGGTGACATTACAGGACGTAATCCCATTGCTCAAACAACAAGACTACATGACAACACTAGACCTAAAGGATGCGTACTTCCATATACCGATACATCCTTCACACAGAAAGTACTTAAGGTTTGTATTCCAAGGGGTACATTACCAATTCAAAGTGTTGCCATTTGGGATAACAACTGCGCCAAGAGTTTTTACAAAATGCCTGGCAGTAGTGGCTGCTCATATCAGAAGACAGCAAATACATGTGTTCCCGTACCTAGACGATTGGTTAATAAAAACCAACACGCAGGAACGGTGCTCACAACACACAAAGTATGTCATAGAAACCCTTCACAAACTAGGTTTCTCCCTCAACTACAACAAGTCACACCTTCAGCCGTGTCAAATACAACAATACTTAGGAGCGACAATCAACACAACAAAAGGGATTGCCACTCCAAGTCCACAAAGGGTACAGGCATTTCACAATGTAATACAGGCCATGCACCCAAAACAAAAGATACAGGTCAAAATAGTTATGAAACTACTAGGCATGATGTCCTCATGCATAGCCATTGTCCCAAACGCAAGATTGCACATGCGGCCCTTACAACAGTGCCTAGCATCACAATGGTCACAGGCACAGGGTCAACTTCAAGATCTAGTGTTGATAGACCGCCAAACATACACCACGCTTCAATGGTGGAACACTATAAATTTAAACAAAGGGCGGCCTTTCCAAGACCCAGTGCCTCAATACGTAATAACAACGGATGCCTCCATGATAGGGTGGGGAGCACACCTCAACCAACACAGCATCCAAGGACAATGGGACACTCAACAGAGACAGTTTCACATAAATCACTTAGAATTACTGGCAGTATTTCTAGCGTTGAAAGCTTTTCAACCTATAATAATCCACAAACACATTCTTGTCAAAACAGACAACATGACAACAATGTATTATCTGAACAAACAGGGAGGAACACACTCAACACAGTTGTGTCTCCTGGCACAAAAAATTTGGCATTGGGCGATTCACAACCACATTCGCCTAATAGCGCAGTTCATTCCAGGAATTCAGAACCAGTTAGCAGACAATCTCTCTCGGGATCACCAACAGATCCACGAATGGGAGATTCAACCCCAAATACTAAACACTTACTTCCAAAGATGGGGAACACCACAAATAGACCTTTTTGCAACAAAAGAAAACGCAAAATGCCAAAACTTCGCATCCAGGTACCCACAGGATCAGTCTCAGGGCAATGCGTTATGGATGAGTTGGTCAGGGATATTTGCATACGCTTTTCCCCCTCTCCCACTCCTTCAAATCAAATCATTAACATTTATAAAGCGCGCTACTCACCCGTGCGGGTCTCAAGGCGCTAGGGGAAAAAGGGGGGGTTATCGCTGCTCGAACAGCCAGGTCTTTAGGAGTCTCCGGAAAGCGGAGTGGTCCTGGGTGGTCCTGAGGCTGGTGGGGAGGGAGTTCCAGGTCTTTACCCGCCAGGAAGGAGAAAGATCTCCCACCCGCCGTGGAGCGGCGGATGCGAGGGACAGCAGCGAGTGCGAGGCCAGAGGAGCGGAGGAGGCGGGTGGGGACGTAGAAGCTGAGGCGTCTGTTGAGGTATTCCGGTCCCTTGTCGTGGAGGGCTTTGTGTGCGTGGGTGAGAAGTCGGAAGGTGATCCTTTTGCTGACTGGGAGCCAATGCAGGTGTCTCAGGTGTGCGGAGATGTGGCTGCTGCGGGGTATGTCGAGGATGAGGCGGGCCGAGGCGTTTTGAATGCGTTGCAGGCGATTTTGGAGTTTGGCTGTGGTCCCGGCGTAGAGGGTGTTGCCGTAGTCCAGGCGGCTCGTGACGTGGGCGCGGGTCACGGTTTTTCTGGTGTCGGCGGGGATCCAGCGGAAGATCTTGCGGAGCATGCGGAGGGTGAGGAAGCAGGCGGAGGACACGGCGTTGACTTGCTTGGTCATGGTGAGAAGAGGGTCCAAGATGAAGCCGAGGTTGCGGGCGTGGTCTGTGGGGGTCAGTGCTGTGCCGAGGGCCGTGGGCCACCAGGAGTCGTCCCAGGCAGACGGGGTGTTGCCGAGGATGAGGACTTCTGTATTTTCAGAGTTCAGCTTTAGGCGGCTGAGCCTCATCCAATCTGCGACGTCCTTCATACCCTCTTGTCGGTTGGTCTTGGCGCTGGTGGGGTCCTTGGTGAGGGAGAGTATAAGTTGGGTATCGTCGGCGTAGGAGGTGATGATGATGTCGTGCTTGCGTACGATGTTGGCGAGGGGGCTCATGTAGACATTGAAGAGTGTCGGGCTGAGTGATGAGCCTTGGGGTACGCCGCAGATGATCTCGGTGGGTTCTGAGCGAAACGGAGGGAGGTAAACTCTTTGGGAACGGTTTGCGAGGAAGGAGGCGATCCAGTCCAGGGCCTGGCCTTGGATCCCGGTGGAGCGGAGGCGGGTGATTAGGGTGCGGTGACAGACGGTGTCAAAGGCAGCCGAGAGGTCGAGCAGAATGAGGGCGACTGTTTCACCGTTGTCCATCAGGGTTCTGATGTCGTCAGTGACTGAGATGAGGGCGGTTTCAGTGCTGTGGTTGGTTCGGAATCCGGTTTGTGAGGGGTCGAGCAGGTTGTTGTCTTCCAGGAAGGTGGTCAGCTGTTTGTTGACGGTCTTCTCTATTACTTTGGCTGGGAAAGGCAGAAGAGAGATGGGGCGGAAGTTTTTCAGGTCGCTCGGGTCAGCCGTAGGTTTCTTTAGTAGGGCGTTGACTTCGGCGTGTTTCCAGCATTCGGGGAAGGTAGCAGAAGAAAAAGAAGAGTTGATCACGGTCTGGAGGTGCGGGCGATGATGTCGTCGGCTTTGTTAAAGATGAAGTGCGGGCAGGGGTCCGAAGGGGTGCCGGAGTGGATAGAGTTCATGATGGATTTGGTTTCTTCCGTGTTGATGTGGGTCCAGTTGTTGAGGGTGATGGCCGTGGATGCCGGTTCGGTGGTGTTTGGTTGGGTCTGGTGTCCGAAGCTGTCGTGGAGGTCGCTAATCTTGCGATGGAAGAAAGTGGCGAGGGATTCGCACAAATCCTGTGAGGGCGTGTTGGCGTTGGCGCTGGGGTTGGAGAACTCCTTGATGATGCTGAAGAGTTCTCTGCTGTTGTGTCTGTTTTTGTCCAGTCTGTCAGTGAAAAAGTTCCTTTTGGCAGCACGGATCAGGTGGTGGTGTTCGCGGGTAGCGCTCTTGAGGGCGGTCATGTTGTCAGCGGTGTGGTCCTTGCGCCAGGCTTTCTCAAGGGCGCGACAAGTTTTCTTTGATTCTTTGAGGGTGTCAGAGAACCAGAGAGGTTTTTTGGTGTTGGTCTGTCGATGCGTGCGTTTGAGGGGAGCAAGGATGTCTGCGCAGTCCATATCTAGTAAACAAATTGAGTCAAAACAAACTCAAACTCATACTAATAGCACCAACTTGGGCAAGACAACCTTGGTACACAACACTACTAGACCTTTCAGTAGTGCCTCATGTCAAACTACCGAACAGACCAGATCTGTTAACTCAACACAAACAACAGATCAGACACCCAAATCCAGCATCGCTCAATCTAGCGATCTGGCTCCTGAAGTCTTAGAATTCGGACACCTAGACCTTACACAAGAATGTATGGAGGTCATAAGACAAGCTAGGAAACCTACCATTAGACACTGCTATGCAAATAAGTGGAAAAGATTTGTTTATTACTGCCATAATAATCAAATTCAACCCTTACACGCATCTGCCAAAGATATAGTAGGATACTTACTACAATTGCAAAAGTCAAAGCTAGCTTTCTCTTCAATAAAGATATATCTAACCGCAATTTCAGCCTACCTGCAAATTACACACTCAACTTCATTATTTAGGATACCAGTCATAAAAGCATTTATGGAAGGCCTAAAAAGAATTATACCACCACGAACACCACCAGTTCCTTCATGGAACCTCAACATTGTCTTAACACGACTCATGGGTCCACCTTTTGAGCCCATGCACTCTTGTGAAATGCAATACTTAACATGGAAAGTTGCATTTTTAATTGCCATCACATCTCTAAGAAGAGTGAGTGAAATTCAAGCATTTACCATACAAGAACCATTTATTCAAATATACAAGCATAAAGTAGTTCTATGGACAAATCCAAATTTTTTACCAAAAGTGATCTCACCGTTCCACTTGAGTCAAACGGTAGAATTACCAGTGTTCTTCCCACAGCCAGATTCTGTAGCTGAAAGAGCACTGCATACATTAGACATCATAAGACCACTAATGTACTACATTGACAGAACAAAACTAATTCGAAAAACAAAACAACTATTTATTGCTTTCCAAAAACCTCATACAGGGAATCCAATTTCTAAACAAGGCATTGCTAGATGGATAGTTAAGTGTATTCAAACCTGCTATCTTAAAGCAAAGAGAGAGCTGCCTATTACACCAAAGGCACACTCAACCAGAAAAAAGGGGCTACCATGGCCTTTCTAGGAAATATTCCAATGAACGAAATATGTAAGGCAGCAACATGGTCTACGCCTCATACATTTACCAAACACTACTGTGTAGATGTGTTAACGGCACAACAAGCCACAGTAGGTCAAGCTGTACTACGAACATTATTTCAAACAACTTCAACTCCTACAGGCTGAACCATCGCTTTTGGGGAGATAACTGCTTACTAGTCTATGCACAGCATGTGTATCTGCAGCTACACATGCCATCGAACGGAAAATGTCACTTACCCAGTGTACATCTGTTCGTGGTATTAGTCGCTGCAGATTCACATGCGCCCACCCGCCTCCCCGGGAGCCTGTAGCCGTTTAGAAGCTGATCTTGAACATTTGTACATTTTTTAATATATTACTTTAAACTTCATTATGTACATACGTATTCACTCCATTGCATGGGCACTATTACTAGCATACACAACTCCTACCTCACCCTCTGCGGGGAAAACAATCTAAGATGGAGTCGACGCCCATGCGCAATGGAGTCGAAATGGGAGGAGTCCCTCGGTCTCGTGACTCGAAAAAAGACTTCTTCGAAGAAAAGCAACTTGTAACACTCCGAGCCCAACACCAGATGGCGGGATGTGCACAGCATGTGAATCTGCAGCGACTAATGCCATGAACAGATGTACACTGGGTAAGTGACATTTTCCATATATATATCTATATAGATATATATATATATATATATATATATATATATATATATCTATATATGTATATGTAGACAGATATAGGGATAGATATTCGTCCCTCCACAATTTCCTCCCATCAATTCACCCAAGGGGAGCAGTCGCAGAAAGAACCGTCAGCACCACTAAGTCCGAAGTTCATATATTTATTTCAAATTAAACCATAAAATACAGTGTGCGAGGAAAAATGGCGACACATTTCAGCCGGAGCCTTCAACTATCCATAGTTTCATAATTCCACAGTGTCTATAAACAGTGGAATTCATTCAACCACCATTTAAAAAAACAGCTAGCACTAGACCGCTAAGCTTCCACTAATTTGGTTTCCAAATGAATGCCAAACATAGGTGTGCACTAAAATATTGTAAACATTTTGACATTCAAACAAGAAAAGAAAATAATGGTGAAGTACCCAATCAACACATGATTATAAATTCTGCTTATTTCCTAAATCAATCTTTTTACAATTACTCATAAAGGGGAACAGCATAATAAGCTAATCATTGGTAAAGTACACATTTCATCATACCATTTTCCCATCGTAGCTCTATGCCTGAAAAGTATGCGCATATCGACATGTTGAAAATTCAAGGAAAATTTAACAGAATTTGAAAACTAAATCATGGTAAAGTACTCATCAACATGTGATTCTCATTTCAACTCATTCCTGGTGTCAATATTTTTTTCACAATGGCATTTTTCACAAAATAAAACTCTACGTTAGGCTGATTATTGGTAAAGTACCCAATTCATCATTACTGTTTACTCCGTAATAACCCAATTTGTTTGCTGCAACAACACCCATATCTTGGACAGACTCTAGTTAAAAAATGAATAATCATGTTATACTGTTGAAGCCCTTAATTCCGTTCAGGAAATCAGCATGCACTGAAAATGAAGGATAAATTGCACATATGACCTTCACCCTGTGGTACCTGTCCCCAGGCTAAAGGACTCAGTACTGCTCCCATCCCTGATTCAAAATTTACAAAAGGAAAAAAGTATGTTACCAACAATTACTCAAGATAACATACACCCATTTGAACTACACCTATGTTGAAGTGTCTG
This sequence comes from Pleurodeles waltl, assembly GCF_031143425.1. Taxonomy (NCBI): domain Eukaryota; kingdom Metazoa; phylum Chordata; class Amphibia; order Caudata; family Salamandridae; genus Pleurodeles; species Pleurodeles waltl. The sequence continues at coordinate 10,838,309 of NC_090441.1, forward strand.
GGAGTTTTCCTGTCATTATATCTTGGTATCATCAGTTTTCCCCTTGCCATTATAAATGTACATTAAGTCCCCATGGTGTCTTGGTCCCCATCAGGATGATCCACTTGGAACAATAATTCTCAATCACCTCTTCTAGGGACTGGGGTAATGTGTTCAATGCCATAATACCTTAATCCAGATCTATCACCACTGTGCTGTTCCCAAATGTGCTTAGCCATTGAGTGGGTTGTGTCTTTATTGATAATGGCTCTGAGATGCTATAGTATGCGTAATTTGAATTTGTTAACTGTGCTGTCCACGTACTGTTTTCTACAACCACACTCCAACACATAGATCACGTACGAGATCTCGCGGCTTATCCATTTCTTGATCTTCATCACCTGTCCATTACGTAATTTAAACATTGTCACCTTTTTGCCAAATGAACAAGCTTTACATTTAAAGCATCTCCAAAAGCCCAGTTGTTTTTGTTTTAACCAGTTTGAGCCATTCTTGTTTTGTGGTGCCATATAACTTTTTGTTAAATAATCATGCAATGAAGTTGCTTTTGTTATAGGTGATCAGTGGGTAGTCGGGTAGTATTTCTTTCAAAGTCTCATCCATTAATAGTAAATTTGAGTTTATTTTCAACAGTTCTTTTGTTTCCTGTCTCACAGCATCAGAAAACATAATATTTAATCTCATTGTCACAATCTGTATCATTGGCAAGCTTTGATTTCGGTATCAATAATTCACCTCGTTTACGCCTCCTAGCTCTTGTCATGGCGTCTGCAAGTACTGATGTGGGATATCCTCTGCAGGTGAATCTTGTATACATATCTGTGGCCTGTACCTCAAATTCCTCATCCTCTGAGCAGTTACGTCTGGCTCTCAAAAGTTCACCATATGAGACACTCCACTTCAAAGCCCGAGGGTGTCTGGTGTTGGCATGTAACACATGCTACAACTTGTTGGTTTCCTGTGGATTTTAGTGCATATCTTACCATCTTTGATATAAATTCCAGTGTCTAGATAATTGATGTTTGTTGCATACAACTGTAGCATTCCTATTAACATTTCATTGTGTTTTAATAGACTTATGGTCCTGGAACTCAGGAAATATCTGCAGGCTTTCAACCCATCCTTAGGTTTGATAGAAGTATAAAGGGACACAACATCTATTGCGGCCATTAAATAGTTCTTCTACCATGATATGCCGTTAATTCTATTCAGAAAATCCATTGAGTCCCTGAGGTAGGTTAGCACGTTGGGAACATAAGGGAGTATGAAGATATCCACAAATAAAGAGGTGTTCTCTAACAATTACCCTATCAAGCTCTCAATTGGTCATCCAGGTGGATTAAAGTGATCTATATGCACTTTTGGTAAGAAATATATATTAGGGGTAATTGGATGATCTGTGTTGAGATATCTTAGTTCTTCTTCTTCTAACAGACCTTTCTCAAACCAACTTTGCAGTTTTTGATGATATATTTTGGTATAAACCTCGATCGGATTCCTCTCCAATTTTAAGTAACTTGCTGTGTCACCAGGTTGTCTTTCGGCTTCTTTGATATAATGTGTACGACGATCCAAACACTATGTTGCCTTTCTTGTCCAATGCTTTTATTTTGATTGTATTGTCATTTTGCAGGTCTTGGGTTGCAGACCAATCCTCTTGTTATAATGGTGTAATCATAGATCTGTGATTTAAGGGCAGTTTTAGTCCATCCTTCTATTGCTACCTCTCAGAACACATCTATCTTATTCCCAGCAGGTAGTCAGGGACAAAAATGTGATTTTGGATTACAAAGGCTTGACATAACTCCTTATCTGATAAATTCCCCAGGGCTGATGTTTGTGAGGTTCCCTCAAACTCCTCCTCCAAACTCAATAGAGCTCTCAAGCAGGCCATATCCGTAGTACTAATGGAGGAGATATCCCGGTGGCTCAGGATATGGGGCTTCTGGCTTTTTAATGCATAGGATTTCTTGAGTTTTTATTTTCCAGAGAACTTATACAGGTCAATTCTGAACACCGCCAGATGCATCCATGCCACAGGGCAGAAACTCAGTCCTTTATTTAACAAATTAATATGTTTATCCTCGAATTTGTAGATCAGATCTTCATGATTTCCTTAATTCTCGTTGTCTCCTCCTCTTCTGCCCTTTCCTCTTCCTCTTTGTGCTCATGCTTTCACTTTGCTTTGTGTTCTCCTCCCACACCGCCTTGTTTCCATATTGTAAAGGTGCATCTCTATTGAAAAGTCCAATTTTGGTTCCATTGATTTCGAAACTTCGTCCCCCGAACTGAGATCTGAACTATCAGTACTTGAGGGGGCTTTATCTTGCTCAATGGTTTTATCCATAGTTTGTCTAGTGAAGGAGTCGAACCTCTTTGCAAATGTGTATATCCTACCTGTGGCGTAATCTGTATTGTCTCTATTACATTTCTTTGATTTCCTCATTTGTACTTCCTTTTCATGTTTCTCTGACCTTTTATCCATAACCCCTTATGCATTCTTCACTTCCTCCGAGATCTGTCCAGTTTCCAAAGCATTTTCAATTTCTTTAATCCTCTGTATTGTTCTTTCCAATGTACGTTCTGCTTGTACAATGTGTATTCATTAATTTCATGGAGCATTCCACTCTATCTACCTGCTATTAAGTCTGGATCCATCATATTGTTAAATGTTGGCAAGACAAAGATCCTCAAACCCCTGGGGACTCTCCCACACTCAATATATTTCCTCAATGTATTTTTCCCCACCTTTTTTTAACCTCCATTATTCTGGCTTGTTCCAATTCCTCTAATAGTTTACTGAGGGGTCACATCTTGTTTTCCAGACATAAGCAGCGGATCCATTCCCTTATTGCTGTCATCATCAAATAGGGTTTTAAATGCCCGTTCACTTTTTGTCAGCCTCTCTGCCATTGTTTGCGGTCAAATTTCTTCAAAACAACTTCTTCATTCGCAGATCCCACACTTACATTAATCTTTTGGCAATCCAAAAAACATTTACAATCTCGCACTCTGAATTGGTACTACAGCTGACAAAAGTTCATGGGCCAGATGTAGCAAAGTGTTTGCGCCTCGCAAACGGCGAAAATCGCCGTTTGCGAGGCACAAAAGCCACTTTGCTTTTCAGAAATGCATTTTGCGAGTCGGCTCCGACTCGCAAAATGCATTTCCGACTCGCAAATAGGAAGGGGTGTTCCCTTCCTATTTGCGACTCGCAGTGGGATGCAATTCCATTTGCGACCGCGTACGCGGTCGCAAATGGACTCGCAGTTACCATCCACTTCAAGTGGATGGTAACCCACTCGCAAATTGGAAGGGGTCCCCATGGGACCCCTTCCACTTTGTGAATGGACCCAAAAATATATTTTCAGGGCAGGGAGTGGTCCAAAGGACCACTCCCTGCCCTGAAAAAATACCGAAACAAAAGGTTTCGTTTTTTTTGCAGTGCAGCTCGTTTTCCTGTCAGGAAAACGGGCTACACTTCAAAAAAAAAAACTGCTTTATTTAAAAGCAGGTCGCGAACATGGAGGTCTGCTGACGTCAGCAGGCCTCCATGTTAGCGAGTGCCTATACTCGCTATTGGGCCGCAATTTGCGACCCACCTCATGAATATTCATGAGGTGGGTCATTGCGACCCCATAGCGAGTTGCAGTCGGTGTCTGAGACACCGTACTGCATACGAATTTGCGAGTTGCAAATTGCGAGTCGCATGGACTCGCACTTTGCAACTTTCAAATTCGTCAGTTGCTACATCTGGCCCCATATTCCTTCAGATTTCCTTCTCTGTATTAGGCTGTGGATCAAAGGAAAATACTTCATCCTTCTCTTTATATGTTAACAATTATCCTTAGATTCTGGCAATGCCTGTCGGTAATTGTAGGAAAGAGGAGCGGTGGGTGCACCCTTGCCCCATGTCTCCTCCAAGGCGTTACAGAAAAGTTCCCCATATTAAACCACCCATTTCCCAATTTCCCGCTCACCATGTTACATGGGGATTTCATGTACTTGGTCACCAGCGAACACCATGTAGCCGCAGGGGTAGCTCCACTCAAGTCAGTGTCAGCTGGTGTTTTCCTTCACCGGCAGTCCGCCACAACTGCCCAAGTAACATTGTTTGTCAGGTTCAAAGAGACTGGCTCCCACAGTTGCCTCCTCAAAAGCATGCCAGATCCAATTAAGTAGAGTAGGGTCCTGTAAATCAACCAGATGCTGCACCCAGACACCGTGACCCACGCTTGTCTCCGGGTGCACATCCTATATATATATATATATATATATATATATATATATATATATATAACAATGCTCTTCTGGAACCTCCGATACCCTAAGGGGGGGTGGAGTGTTGCACCGGCGGAGAACACCAGCAAGTAACTCAATGCCAAACACTAACAAATGTAGACACTCACTCATGGTGAAATTGCTGTGAAATCCATTTAATGATCCAGCACCATGATGCATTTCGGCCGGAAAGCAACCTCGCAAAATGCGCCATGGTTTTCGTGTGAGCATCTGCATTACTTCATGTTGTCATATATGTGATATATATCTGTAATCCTATCTTAGCCTTAGCATACACATGCAGGTCAATATGCATAGATTTGTTTTTTCAAAATGCCAGTACATTCTACATGGAACATATGTAAGTGCTGAACTATTTATCTACATATATAATTAAAACAAAATGTATCAACAGCAGAAAATAAAGTGCCTGTTTGTAAATATTTATTGATGCATGTAAATATGGGTCCTTATATAGAACAATTTTATACTTCTAGATTATTTTGCATATGTTTACATCTCTAAGTGTGTATGCCTTCTATGTATGGATTTGTATCTATATGTTTATATATTTTCCACCTACTGTGAAGGAAAAAATAATGTTCACATCTTCCCTAACCACTACTCTATTAATCATCCTAAGCGTCTTTCAAACTATGCCCCTACCTCCACATGACTCGTCCTAAACGTCTCCTGCTACTGTGGACTATAACCCTTTCCAAATTCTTCCCACCGTTTTCCTAGTCATCCAACTAACAGGCACACATGCCCTCCACTTCCAATAACAATTTACATTTTCCCTCTACTAATCCACCTTGGCTACTTTGGTAGTGTGCAACAAGCCAAAAAGCGCTTTAACGCCTTGTCAGGTGTAGTAAGCGTTGTATAAATAAAAGTTGCAGATATTGTTGCAGTTTATGCTGCGACACAGAATCTCTTGACTATTTTATTTTTGTCTCATCCCAATTTAAGACCCTTATTTTAAATCATGCAAACATTAGGATGGACCTCAATTCTGAGTGATGGCCTTAGAAATGTACAGTTGCCGCCTGTGTAATAAGGGTCTATTTTATACTATATTAACAAGAGGTACCACTAAGCTGTTGGGCATTACAGTGTACCGAAGCGGTAACAGTATACTTTCCGTACTTAAAATGAGAACTATAAACTTTAGTGTTTGGCCATGTTATCAGGGCAGTAGTTTTAAATATTGAGTGTTGTAGCTTCAGATGTCGTGTCACGTGCTTCATGAGGGTTCGGTGTTCTTAGTTTAGTTGAAGTCTCACAAATAACATGAGTGAGCTGTGTTGTTGCTTTAAACGCCTACTAGTTGTTGTACATGATCCAGATTTTTATCGATTGTTTATGTCCTCGAAATGTTTTTCATGTGTCTCTTGCTTATCAGATACCCCCATGTCTTGCATTCATCAGGTCATGCTGGCTGGGCCATTGCACTTATCATAAACCCATTCTTAAAACCAGCCACCTTTGGTCTCATCATCTAACTGAGACTTCTGTTTTAACACAGTCCACCACTTGAGGGTGGCATTTTTTAAATAAAAGAATGGAGAAACAGCAAATGCTGGCCTTCTGCCCTGGCCCTTTCTATTATATAACCTGGGAAGCACTTATTTTATCAATGAAGCCCCCGATATTCCAATACTGTTACGAATATTCATAATGAGCTAAAACATACTTAGGCCTGAGCATTCCCGTTGCAAGTGTCCTTAAATGCATCACTTTTTAGTAATAGTTTTATTGCTGCGCTTAAATTATTCTCTATTCTTAAGTATGAATTTTTTCTAAATTACATATTTCTTACACTGTGCCAGGATCATATCCTCCGTGTACAGGGAAATTATTCTATGACCCTTCTTGCTTTTTTTTCTTTCTTTCCTCTAACGCCACCCAGCGCAGGGACCTTGGCACCGTCCCCGCCTGTAGGGCCCCCATATGTCGCAACAATGACGCCGCCCTGTGCGCGCAGTGCCTCTAACCACGAAAGTTCGGGGGCATAAATGTTCAGCCTTATTGTTATTCCGAGTTGGTAATCTCTGCCTTGCTTTAATAATTTTTCCTCATGCCTGGGTAGCCCGCGAGTTGCACAATAATCACTCACACAGCTTTGTAATCAATGCCCAAAGTAATAGGATTCCTCTGGCCACCGGCAATTAATAAATTTGTGTCTTTTTTTAAAACACTAGCAAGTCGGGCCTGAAATACGACTGACTGGCTCTGCTCATTTGCATATTTATTGCGGTGGAAAAATTCTTAGCGAATGATTGATGTGGAGGCCGCCTCTTGAATTCCAAGCAGCACATTATTATGAAATGAAAAATGCTGGCCATAGAGTTGATTAAAGTTGAAGACAGTAGAATCGGTGTTTTTTAAGATTGCAGGAGAATTAAAGGCATATTTTAATGGATGTTGACAAGAAGTGAGCTAACAAAAGCAAAGCAAAGGATCTGCTTGAAAAGATTTAATCAAGCCGGCTTCTGCGGGATTAATCGCAGGGGACGGCCAGTGCAAGTGGCAAGGCTTGCCGATTTGAATGCGAAGTATTGTTCGGGGGGCCGGAGCATTGTGTCATTATGACCTGCGCGCTGGCTGCCTTCGCTCGCGCGGGCGGCCGAGGAAAGACTGCCGTCGTCTCGCGCCTTGCGCGCGCGACGCGTGTGGCTTTTCGCTGCCACGTATTTAGAGAGGTTGTCGCATAGGATTTGAATAAATGAAAATAAACACCGCTTTTTATTTATTCAAAGCAGTTGTGTGGCCATGGCTTCGCTGCCAAGCAAGTTTGTATCATTATTGTAGATTTGAGATTACTTATTATTGCAATAATCTTTATGCTGCTGGCATGGAGAGGTATCGAAGTGTTCGGGGTGTTGCTGCCATTGGTGGAGTAGGTGTAGTGGCCCCTGGACCAAGAGCCTGAGAGGGCCCAGTGAACCCCGAAAATTGCTTTATTTTTCTACCCCTACAGCAGTCAAAGGACCAATTTTTCTTGATTGCCCCAGGGCACATGTCATCCTTACTACCCGACTCGAAGTCCTGTGCGTCATGAAATCGTAGCCAAGTAGCAGGGTACGTTTTTCGTCTTGCAGACAGTGTTTTCTGAATTACATCTAGGCGCTCCGGCCTGAGGGACTCCAAAAGATGACGGCTTGTGACCCGGCTCTGGATACTGTTTCTAACCTTTTGAGCTGGATTAATGTTTTCCTCTGGTCTGAGGGGTGCGGAGATACTTTTTCCAGTAGTATAGGGATTTCTGAAAGGACTAAATCATAATTTGAAAAAGAATATTGATATTGTCCTGTCCCGTAAAACAAGCTCAACAAAAGACTATATGCTATCCCATAAGTCAGGGGAATATAATGATTGGTGATACCTTCACAAACTGAAGCAGGCAGTTGAGTGCACACGTACCAGTCCCTTAATTTCATGGTATCAACATACTCATATAACGAACAAAAATATATATTTGCAGAATAATCTCCCCTAGATGCATCTAAGTGTAATGCTATTTCATCTAACCTATTGCTCTACTTAGGATTAATAGTTTGTGGGGAAACGCTAGAAGATAATTCTTTATCTACAGGGAATATAGGAGAAAATGGTTCTATCATCAGCACTACCAATAAAAAAAAAAACTAGGCACTAAAGCACCTATTATGTATCTACCCTTATTTCTTTGATTTGGCTTCATCTGAAAGATATAAAATTCATTCATTAATGTACCTTAAATCTTCATGAGACTTCCCTAGCCGTACTCCGTTTTCTTTTAACTGACAACCCTTTTTCTTCTTTTACTGGGGCCCAGAAAATCTTCTATACTCTTGATCCCAATCAAGGCAAATGTCTCTAATGTCCACACAAACTAAACTCATAGATGACAATTAAAATTCAAGATACAATTCAACCACAATGTTCAGTTCCTGGAGGTTCAGCCGAACATGTATGTTGATCCCAATATTCCCATAACTCTTGATCAGCGTCATTTGCAAAGTACGTCCACTCTGGTGAAGAATACCTGCGACTAGGCACTTGTTATTTTTGATTTTCTGACTGTTACACCTTCACCCTCGCACCAATCAGAGTTCTCAGTTTCTTCAGGAATCGTTAGTGGCACACATTCTTTAGGCAGACTCACTTTCCCTCTTTCCTTCCTTCTAGGCCATCTGTCTCCTGCTTCCACTCACTTTCTTCCAGCACTCCTTCCTTCCTCAGGATCTGATTCTGCGTCTGACTCGTTCACCACAGGATAAGACTTGATTGTTTCCACTTCAGGGTCAGTTGTGACTTGTTCTAGACCCCCTGTGATTTGCTCAAGTGTTGCATCAGCTTCAGTTTGGTCACAGACAGCTTGCCTACCCTGCTCCTGCTGTCTTTCTTGCACCACTGGTTCTTCTGGGTCGGGGGCTGTCCCACCAAGGGACACTCAAATCTGCAACTATGGTAAGCGTGAATCCAGTTGGGGAGACCTCCACACTTTACGGCAGCTGTTGTGATGAGGATCACCTGATAAGGCCCATGCCAACGGGGTTCCAGACACGTTTTCCTAACGTATTTCTTTACCAAGACTCAGTCACCTGCCCTAAGGTCATGGCACTGTTCCTGTTTCTGAGGGGGACATGATTGCTTCAGCCTGATGACACAGAATGCACCACATCAACTAGTCCTTTCCAATAATCTAGGACCCTATTATCTGTAATATTCACAAGTGTTTTCGCAGCAATCGCTGGCAGTGTCATCGCCCTACCCATTAAGATCTTGTGGGGGGACAATCCAGTCTTTCAATAATATACACTTTAAAAACTCATCAACACAAGAGGCAAAGCATCAGGCCACTTTAGAGATGTCAAAGCACATACCTTTGCAAGTCCTGATTTCAGTGTGCCATTCACTTGTTCCACAAGACCTGAAGCCTCAGGTCTGTAGGTGCAATGCAGTCTTGTTCCATTTGCAATGCTGCACGCAACAATCTCAAAACCTCATTATTTAAATGAGTACTTTGATCTGATTCCAAAGGAGTCAGGAAGCCAAATCTGAGTCAGCTCTCTTAAGATCAGTTTGGCTACAGGAAGACTATTGTTCCTTCTAGTTGGATCCATCATGACCCAACAGGAAAAATACATACAATTACCTCAAAGCACTGCACACAGGCATCTCAATGAACTCCATCTGTATCCTGTTAAAGTCCTCCTAACCTCCCTATGTGCCTTAATGTGACTGCAGTTCTCTCTCTTACATGGCTCTGTTGACACCTGGTGCACTTGTGACTAAACACTTTATCCATCAATCTGAATCTAGGATTGAACCAAGACTCTCTGAACAATCTCCCCATGGCATCCCTACCAATGTGAGATAGACCATGGAAATGCCTAGCCGTAGGAGGTAAACTATTTGGCAGCATGGGCTGTCCATCCACTGAAACCAAAAATGTTCTCATCTCCTTTGACAACCTGCTCTGACCCAGCTCTGTCGTTCCTACTCAGACACTTTCTACTGAAGCCTCTTTACCTCATCCCAAGTATCAGCTGTGGTTAACAAAAGGTTAAAGTTAGCCTCATCCAACCCCTCATTTGTGAATTCACCATTGAATGTACAAACATTTTGAGCACAGTACTTTGCTACCTCGTGGCATGTCTATTGCCCAAAGTCACTTGATAATCTCCAGGATGATGTGCAGGACACTTGACCACTGCAATTTGCCAGGCAATTGTAATGCGTCAAGAAGATTTATCACCTGTTCGCCATTCCGGATCAGAGATCCAGAGAAAGTCATAAATCCTCGCTGGGACCACAGTTGTCTGAAGTCATGAACGACACTAAAGCCGTTTTAACTGTCAGTAAAGATTCACTTTCAATTGATCAGAGACACAGCATGCACTAGTAAGAGCAATCAGTTCAGTCACTTGGGCAGATGATATTCCTTGAAGCCATGAAGCTTCGACAACTCCAGAAAGAGTACAGATAGCATAGGCTCCTCTCAGATTTCCTCCATTGTCTCAAACAAGAACCATCGACATAAAGGACATAATCAGCTTCAGGTAATAGTTCAACTCATATGTCGGGTCTCTGTTTGGTACACAGTTCAGTAACATAAAGAAAATCAAGGTCCCCTTTACAATCTTCATTGCTTCCTTGACCCAATATTGTCAACAGAGTAGCAGGATTCAAAATGCCTCAAATTTTGACAGTTACATTTTCTGCTGCCAAGATGATTTGTTCATACCTAGTACATAGTCTACTTGTTAAGTGTTAGGGTCTTGTTCTAGTTAACAAAAGCGAAACCAGATGGAGTACATACACAGTTAATGGGTGACCCATGACAATATTTTCACACCTTTCTATGCTGGTGCTGACCGCTGCTACCGATTTAAGGCAGCCAGGCGATGCCAGAAGCAACAGGGTCTAACGAGGAGGAAAAATAAGCCACAGGTTTCTCAGTATTTCCATGCGTTTGAGTCAGCACTGTGAGAGCACAGCCCTCGCTCTCACTGCAGAAAAGTGCAAAAGATTTGTTATAATTGGCAAACTCTCGACCCAGAGCATGACAGAGACATTCAGCTACAGAAACACGACAAGGCAATTGTTAACTCATAGTACCGGATCGGACACATCCTTGTGTGTGAACCTCTGTAGAGGCTTAGCCACCAGGGAAAAGTTGGGTATCCACTATCTACAGTAGCCCCCCAAAAACATCCTGACATCTATGTGGTTGGTGGACTCATTTTCAGTATGGATGAAATTCTCTCTTGAGACCATTTTCTCACTCCTTTTTCAATGTGATGTCTAAGATATTGGACCACTTTTTGACAATATTGTAACTTTCTTGGGGATATTTTATGTCCATTCCAGCCTAGTGGTTCAGTAACGCAGTAGTGTCCTGTTTGCAAGCTTCTATAGTATTCAACGCCACCATTAGGTCATCAGTGTATTGACTCAAGACTGAATTGCAAGGCATCGTCAGAGCTTCCAGATGTTTATTTAGAATCTGATTGAAAATAGGTGGAGACTCCGTATACCCTTGTAGGACTCGTAACCATGCCAAAACCCTATTTCCGAGCAGAGATGCAAAGAGGAATTGGCTTTCGTCATGCAGCGGTTTTGAAAAGAAGGCTTGACACAAATCAATGACAGTGAACCACTGAGCCTCACAGGAATTCTGAAACAAGATTACAGCTGGATGTGGTACCACAGGGCAACAAGGAACAACAATGTTATTTATTTTACTAAGGTCCTCTATGGTTCGATAGTTACCACTCGGCTTCTGAAGACCCATAATGGGATAGTTATGAGGACTCCCCATTATCTCCTTCAGAAATCCCTGCTGTATGTTGGACTCAATTACAGCAGGTATCCTAACCATCATTTCAGGGGTCAAATTGTAGTGTGTGGTTCTTGGGAATTCAACATTGGGTTTAACAGTAGTTTGGAAGGTTCTGCACCTTTTATCAGTCTGATATTTTTTTATGGAAAATCCCACGCTTCATGTTTGACAGTTTCTCTCAAATCTGAAGGCAAATCGTCCGCTCTTAGCAAAGTCAATAACGTGCAATGTGATTCATTTTTCATTAACTTAAAGACAGCATCCTGATCTTGGTTATGTACTTCTTTTTCTGCTGAGGTCCAAAAGCTAACTCAATTCAGTTTTGTCAGTAGATCTCTTCCCAAGAGGTTCAGCAGACTATGATCACATATTATGAACTTGTTTTTTACTCTCAAAGGATCCTATCTTTACTGTGACTGGGGCAGTTTCATGAGCTGTCATTTGTCTAGTCTCTACATCAACAGCGTGGACTGTTTTTCCCTGGGAGGGGTAGGTTGGGTACCTCTGCTGTTCTCAGAGTAGAGCGGGTAGCACCAGGGCCAACCAAAAATGACATGGAATGGCCATCCACCTCACTATCTACGAATGGTCCACTCTGGTCTACCTCAAAGACTTTACCAAGTACGCAGTCTTCCTCCCCCCGCAGGCACCGTCAGGCTGGCTGACCAGAGTCATTTCTTTCACCCGTATCAAACAAAGGGAACTGTTTGAATGGCTTTATTATCCTGCATCACACTTGCATTCATTCTCAAGCCCCAATTTATATTCTGGTGCAATGCCACAGCATTCTGCTGTGGCCTCGGAGGCAGAGGAACTTGCATCATCGGGCTCTGCATCTGATAAGGATTATTATTATGAGAAGCCATAAATCCTGCTTTTTGAACCTGATTAGCTGGTTTTAAATGTCATTCCCAATTCCAGTGGCCCAGTCTATTGCAAATTTGACAAGGAGTTGACCTTTTTAGACTGTTTACATCCATTCCTGTACTGGGATCTATAGGAGCTCCTCAAGCTCTTCCCTACATCAGATTTGGTATTTGCTGATATACACCTTGCATTGTTCATACATTGTTTATAGCTGGGGGCATCTGGCTAGTTCTCTGGGCTGCCTTCACCTAGGCAAGCCTCAACTTTTCCTTCAGCTTTTTCTGTTTCGTCTCGATCTCAAAGTGGCAGTACTTGGCGTACCACAAAATTTCATAAATTGACTTGTTCGGCCAACAAATCAAATGTTGCTGAATCATCATGCTGATTTCTGGCCTCAGTCCTGCCACACACCTCAACACAAAATGCCCCATATCCTTGGCCTGTAATGTCTCTGTACCACTGTACTGTTTAAATGCCTGTAACAGCCTCTCATAGTAAGCATGGATCCACTCCTTTGACTCTTGAGTCGTTCTGTCAATTTTGACCCAGTTAGCAGCTTGAGGAGGCACTTTTCCTTTCAGGAATGTCATGACATCCTGCTACTTTTTCATTACCAACGGTGAAGGACGTTTAGTCATGGCCTTTCTAGTCCGTTCCATCTCAGGCCATCGAATAGTTCATAAATCGCTAGGTACCACAGTGTCGAACAACATGTTCAGATCAACCCGCAGCACCTGTGAATTTTTCACAAACCTTTCTGTTTATACCCTTCCATTGGCTAATCTTGTAATTTGTGGAAACTATTGGTAAATGATGCAAGACTACTTCTTGCATCTACCAGGCACTGCCCTCATGGGGAAGGTTATACCACCTCCCTCTGCTCTAGTCAGAGGCAGTACACCTAAAGGTTTCTTTACCTCCTTCTTTTTCACCCATTTAGTTTTCTACTTATCTAATTTATTCAATTCCCCAATATTCTTAATTAGTTCTTTGATCTGAGCTTTCAATCCTGGAGTGCTCATATCAACAATATCTTTTTCACTAACACACATGACAAAACTCCTTTGCAGAACTTTAGTTTTATTTGTCTACCTCATATGTTTTAGTCAGTTGTGCTAATTTAGCGTGAACTTGGCCTGCTCGCTTAGTAATGTCCCTATACATAAATATGAGCTAATCTTCTTGATAAGTCTGTAACTGTTCCAGGTCAAGATTTCCAACAATCATTGCATCCAATTCTACTGTCCACCTTGCAACATCCAAAGTTTTCTCTCTCTGTGTTGGTAAAATTGTTACCTGATGCACCTCTGTACTCCTACCCTATCTAGATGGAGTACCTCCATTAAAGGATTGTACCAATTCATCTATCTCCTTTGCACTAATGGATCGAGTCACCACAAGATCCTTAGGTGTGGAATCATTTCTCTGACCTGTATTTCCCAAATTCAAAGGCGGTTCTCATACAGGAGTAGTATGGGTGGGTGTCTGCTGAAAAGTGCCTATTGAGGTGCACCCTGACATATTCCAAGTTTTATCTGCACTTGCTCCACATGGAGTGCTAGTATGTGTTGAAATCAACGGGACAGACTCCCTAGCATCTGAACTATTTGGAATTCCACTCTCTCTCTATATTACTGGGCACAGCCAGATTGTGAGTATTTGTGCCAGAACCTTCTGATTTGTACATAGGAACTACCTGGCAAATAGTTACTAGAATTATATGCATCAACAGTACTCGCAGTAGGGCCAACTGGGACACACTATTTCATACTCACCTCTTAACTCACAGGTTACACTAGTTGGAATGATTCCCACAGGACTAAGGTGTCATCTTATTTGGAGAAGTAGCAAAGATAATTGGGTCACCACCACCAGTGTCCTAATTTCTCCTCCCATCTCTAGTTTTATTATGCGAAGGTGGACGTTCAGAAAGTAACACATCCAAAAGACTGTCTTCAGAATCCTCATTGCTGTCTACGCTCTTATCATCTGGTTCTTTCTGTTTCTTCTCTTTCAATTTCCTACTTGTTTTTCTTTCCCTCCTCTCCCTCAACCACATCTGTGGTCAAAGTCAGGTACAATCTGACTCCTTTTATCATGTCTGTTCTCCATATTTTCTGCTCCGCATCCCACCTAGTATCTGCATAAGTAAATATAGATTTCCCTGCTCTACCCGGGTTTTCTCTGGCATGTGCAGCACATTCCCAAGTGCCTCATTGTGCAGGTCTGGGAGGTGGCTTCATTTCATACAGTACTCTTCTAAATTTTTCAATAATAAAACAAATCCAATGTGCCATATTGTGGAAATCTCAATGAACCTTCCTTTTCTGGAATATTGTGCCATTGACCAAGCCAAACACATGTATGAAGCCCTACATAAATTGCCATTTAATGACGTAGGGTATCTTCAGGAGGTGTCACTTCTCCCTCCCTGCTGGGGCAATGAACATCTCCTCTAAACAAATCCCACACAACTCTAAAGCATTTCCTTTTTTTGACAACTGTTACAAAACCTCAATTCAATTCAGAACAGTGTTGTATCCACAATCCCTTATTCCAAAGCAACTACCAACGCGGCCGTCTATGACATTGTCAACCAATAGCAATATGGCACCACACCAACTGACCTATACCAGCGTGACATAGAACTCATTTTTCACAGCAGTCCCCCATCCTTTATAATCTGCATGCATACTAGCACCATAATGTCACAGGCACAAATAAGATACAATACAATAACCTTTATTTGCTTCTCTAAAGAATGAATAGTTTCTAACAAATAAAGTTTTTCCAAAGACTTTGAATGGATCCTCGACCAGCGGGGTAACATCCAGATTAGTGCATCGTCACTCTGCTCATTAAGATACACTATACCACTCATCTCACATTCAGGCAAGATCAATCCTTACCTTAACCATGCTGCTGAAGATGTCTCACATTGAGCACAACCACTCAGCAGATGATTTACTATTGAGTCTTCTACATCTTTTAATTAATACTATCCTGGGATCTTGGGCCACGTCGAACCAGAGAACCACTTTAACTTCTTTATAAATCTCCACACTCACACGACACACAAAACATTTCTGAAAAACACTATCCAATTCTCACAAACACTGCAAACTAAACAGGAACTGCTGTATCAACAACCCTATTAATACTCACACCTCTGCCGTCAGTATGACTCTCTTCCAAGTCTCTACAACTTTGATGATCCTCCAACTCTGGATACGGGCATTAAGGATTAGAGTCTGGGGCTAGCCATTCTAGAATATGGTTCCATTTCTCCTCACTTCAGGAAGCGAACCATCCTTGTTGCTACCATCTGATCTGATCTGGCTCTGGATACTATTTCTAAACTCTTGAACTCGATCAATCTTTTCCTCTCCTCTGAGGGGTGAGAAGATACTTTTTCCAGTGGTTTATCAATCACAGTGTAAACTGCCAGTCATACATTAAATCTTGGAGACCAAATTGAAATAAAACATTTATGGCAGACTCAAAGCCAAACTTACATAAATGAGTATCAAAACCATAGCATAATGTAAAGATTCACCAAAGGAAAATTAAAACCACAAACCACTCTAAACCTAATCAACATATAGAAAACCAGTATTTCAACAACAGCAGCACAATACAGAAAAAAGAGTGTATGATGCTTTGGATTTAAAGATAAATCTTCCTGCTTAAGCGTTTGATCTGAATAGCTAATTATCCGAACCTTTAACTGGAGTTCAGAGAAAAGTGTCAGCACAACAGAACTACAGTAGAACGTTTTGTCGAGAGGTGTGTGCAGCATAAAGCCGCTAAGTCTTTGGAAATAGCGGTCTATACCTCAGAGGGGTCCCGCTGTGTTCAAGGGGAAAAGGGAATCTGCTCTCCTGCTAACTATACCAAACTTAAATTTCAGTCTTTCCAAGTGATGACACCACAGAAGGAATTTTCCACTAAACAACAACTCTATCAACTGCCTAATTAGGAACTAATCTTTGAAGCATGCTTTGGTTCACTCTTTTCTCAGGAATTCAGAGGGGTGATCTATTGCCATCTCCACATTACTTCTCTTTGACCTTGGTAACACATTATCTCAGGCCCCCTTATCTTTTCTGCACAACAGAATCCTTATTAGTCTCAAGCTCATGTCACTGCACCTGCAGCTTCGAGAAACATGAAATGAAAAAAACTTCCATGTTGAAGATTAAACCCAGGAAAATCTGGGCCTTCACTCCCGCCAAGCTAATGTTGATATAGATTGTAATTTTAGTTAAATGATTTTAAACACTTTTCTCTCAGTGAATATAAAATGACTTTAGAAATAACATTCTCTAAAATACTTTAAAATGAATATATTTGCAATTACAATTTGGGGGTTACATGTAGGATTATTCTCATCCGTGCACTTTACTTGTATGCTTTCCTGTGCACCACGTTATGGGAAAATCTTTTTTCAACATGTTTAGATAAGGAAACGACCACTCCTCTGTCTCACATGCTATTATACATAATCTCTCAATTATTTAAAAGGGACAGGTGGTGGTCCAGTTTGGTGAAAGAGGTCTAGTGCCTTCATGGCGTCTGAATGTCACAGCTGTCATTCCTTGTGCTTCAAGCTCCTGTGCTATCATTTGAGGTGCCTCAAGATTCTAGTTGGCCTACCTGTGTACTTCTAGCTTCTCAGTGTCTTCTCACGTGCATCAAGCTGCTCACAGTTTCCATTGCACTTAGTATTGGAAATGGAAAACATTTACAACATGAACCCATAAATTGTACGTCAAGGAGTGGCAGTCAAAAAGGGGTGGAGTCACAAGAGGCAGTAATGATAGTCAACGTTACATTGTTTTAAGCCTCTGCTGCAAAGAAATTGGCAACTAGGACACTGTGACAGTAAATACGTTCTGGCTTAGCTAATTAGTTGCAGAGAATTTCCATTTTAAAATATATAAGGTTCAGGCACCCGTTCAGGGATCTTTTATATACCTAGTTATGTACCCAGCAAGTTTCAGTGGATAATAACAGAAAGATAACTCTGGTTGTTAATGCACTCGCTGGAGAGAGCTTTGTTTTGTCAAATATTTGACCCGGTAGGTAGCATAGAGGGTTAATGTGCCAACCGCAAAGCACATTGTGAAACATGCAGAAAACAGATTTGTATTTTATAAAAAATAAGGAGGTGGGTGACTGCTTTTGACACAGAGAGCCTTTTGTGTCATTGGAGTCATAAGTTGCAATCTTTGTAATGTAGCACAGTGCGCTATATGCAACTTCACGGCATGGGTTTAAAACCCTATTGTTTGTTCTCAGTCTGTTGCTATTCTAAGGTTGCTAAAATAGGACCCTTTAAGTAGTAATGAGGTCTTATTGGTACTGACATCCCTAGCTACTGTGTTAACTTTTAAATTGAGACTGTGTGTTTCTCTCGAACATGTACTCTTAATATATAATGCCTACTAATATGGACGATATAGGACTCCTACACCTTGTAACCCTCAGTTTCCATGTCTCTTTTCCTGTAAATGGACTTATACGCGTATAATTGATCATTCCTGTATAATGTGTGTGTGAGAGATGTAAAGCTTGGGATGAGTAGCACTATGATAGAATTAAACAAAATAGTGCTATTTAAACCAACATTTGCGTGGCCACTCGTCCAGATGGCTACATCTGACATTTCTACAGTACGTGGATATCTCTTACATACAGGGGCTGAAGAAAGTCAAAACCTGATTCAAATCATATTTTCTCTTAAGTACTTGAGAAGTGATAAGCTGTGTGGCCTTTTTTCACTCCATTCCATTGGTAACTATTTCATAAGTTTCAGATAGCTCCCAGCCAGGATGATACTCGAATAAGAGAAGGACTCATGGCACTTTAAATCATGCCCTTGTTTTAGGTCTAGCCAGAAGTCAAACTAGGAAAGCCCCTCACCGCCTGCAGCTCTAAACGGAAAGCAGGGAACTTATGGGCACTGCCGAAGGCATTGCAATGTCAGCAAATTATACTGGTTCAGAATATCTCACTGAGGTCAGCCAGATCCTGTATCTGGCTCAATAATGGCTGCCAGTTATGGGATATAGCTGGATTCACCTCAGTTCCTGCACTGATTACACGCAAGGTCTTCACTGTTTACTCATATGCCCCATACTCCTTACTAACTGCAAATATGCCCCCTGCTCCTCACTGACTTCTCATGCACCCCATGCCTCCCGCTCTCTGCCCATGCGCCCCATGCCTCACCATCTGCTCATGCGCTCCATGCTGTTCAGTATCTGCCCATACGCCCCATTGTTCCTCATTGTCTGCCTATGTGCCCTATATGCTCACCCTCTACCAATGTACTCCATACCCTTCACTATCTGCCCAGGCGCCCTATACTTCTCACTGTCTGCCCATTCACCCCATACACCTCGCTCTCTGCCTATGCAATCCATGCTCCTCAGGGTGTGCCCATGCGTTACATGTTCCTTACTCGCTGCTCAACATACTCTACATTCTCGGCCCATGCACCACCTGCTCCATACTCTCTGCCCATGCATACCATTCCCCTCAATCTCTGCCCTTGCTCCACTTACTCCACACTCTTGGCACATGTGTTCCATGTGCCTTACTGTGTGCCAAGGACACATGACTAAATAATGCTGCTTTTTTTGTTTTGTTACATAGTACTTCATTAGTTAGTCTTGTCTTCTCTTTTGTACTGTGAATTAATATTTATTGTTCTCCAATTCATAGGGTGCATATTAACAGCACGCAAACAAAAATTGACAAAGACAGTAGGTCACGAATAGGAGATCGTATTGGCTTTGGCAATGTTTTGTTTTCATTCTGTACAGCAGTACAGATGCTTTGCATTTTGACTAAAACTAATTTTTAAAAAGGGCTGTGATGCAGCCAGGCTCGTGTAGTTTTTTAAAAGTCCATTAGCACTTTATTTTTAGCTATGCTGCGCAGCAACCACCCTGCTGTGTGTCATGGTTACAAATCATTGCCAACGTCGGCAATTACCATAATGTACAGCATGAATAAAAGGCAATGTCAGAGTCAGTAGTTTAAAAGATGAGACGTATAGGCTTTGGCAATACTTTTTAGGTCCCAGCACAACACCCTTGTGATTCTGAGCAAATCAGTTACTCTCCCCGGTTTTGAAAAAGGAAATAAATGACCTTTGGCAAAAAGTCCTATCACATAACGAAAGCAATTTAATCCTTGTCTTAGTTAAAATACATTTCGAAACAGATAACACCTTTTGTTTCGGTAGGAGCAGATAACCTCTGTTGTCACAATAAACATCCATTTCATAGAAGAAAAGGGTTATTTGATATGTGTGTGACATAGTAAAACATAATGACTGTTCAACAAGGATGACAGGAAAAATAAAAAATAAAAGTAGTGCTTCAATCAAAGCACAGTTAACGGAAGGTTAACAACCCAGCTGAAGGAATTGGTATTTGGTCCATGCTCCATTTGAAAGAACTGGAAGTTAAGTCCTCGTGCGTTAGCAAATAAGAGTGACAATGAAACCAACAAATGTTAGGCAATGGGTGGGCTGCAATCCCTTTGTTTACAGTATCTCTCACAAGCAAGAGTGCATGCAGCACTGTCGCAGGCAAGATTTCAGAATGAATGGCAGGGTCTGCCGTAGGGTTAAAAGGGTGGCTGCATAATGGTGGTGGGGAATAGTCATGGGAGCGGATCTTCTTTCACATCAGAACTCAGAGTTGAAAGTTGGCTATACACTAAGGACACCAGGAGGTTTGGTTTTGGAGTGGGCAAAACCAAACCCTGCCATCCCCATCTAAATGATTTCATAAGTGAGGAAGATTTGTAACCGTTCTACCTCCATGAGAGTCCTTCATAGCTTGAGATGTGTTCTTCATAGCTTGAGATGTGTTCTTCATGTTAACACTCCCAAGAGAAAAGCTCCTCACCCACTTGAATGATTTTTATGAGACAGGGGTGTTGATTATTTAAACATGTACTTGTCCATAAGGACCAGCAGATGAAAGTAATGCTTGTGTCTTGTAAAGAAATTAACTTGCCCCCACCTATCGATTAAATGGGCTGAAACCAGCACATTACTAATTGTTGTATTTAAATGACTATGCACAACAAATGTCTACAGTAGTGCTAAAGTAAAGCACTCCTTTCTTTCGGCCCAAATAGGCTGGTTGTCCTGATTGTGATAAGTGGATTTTAGGTGCAACATTGGTGCATATCTGATTAAGGCTTCTAGCTGCTGATTTCTTACCTGTAAGTTCTCCTCAGGCGTCAGGCTGGATCCAGAAGATTTTTTGTGAGCAGTACCCCTCCGCGCCGGTAGGTGGCATCGATCAGCTCTGTGTCCGTGGTTGGCATTGTCCGCTCCAGAAATGACTTTGTGGTACCTATATAGGCACCAAGCAGGTGTGCTGATGTCCCTTCTTTTCTTTCCACTCCAGCCATTGCTGATCGGAGAAAAGAGCTACCCTTCAACCATTTTTTGCCTGGCCTTTTTCGACTTTTTATCAAACTTTAATGAGGTATTACATTTCTGGTGTGTCAATATGTTGTTAAGTAAGACACGTTTTAAGCCCTGTGGATCTTGTCATCGGGCAATGCCTGTGACTGATCAGCATCTCGTCTGTGGTATTTGGAGCGCATCCACCACCTTAAAGTTGTGATGTGAGTGCTGGCCATGCATCCGAAGGCATTGAGGTAGCGGCTCGGCATGTGACTCCGTGCAGGACAAAGTCCTGGTTGAGAGAAAGGTCCCAGGACTGGTCACGGAGTCTGAAGTTGTCATCGTCCCACTCCAGATCCCCAGGACGATGAGGTAAGTCGAGGCACAAGAAAAAGAGCAAGAAGTTTAAGTCGTCTTCAACTTCTCCTCATCCGTTGGCTGATGCAATGAGGTAGCATTGTCATTTTAGGCATTGTTCTTCTGATCCTACACTGGGCCGACTCTGTGCCTCCTTGAACGTCTGGAAGCCGGAGCAACTCCTACCCAATTAAAATAATTTTATCAGCCCATGCTCCTCATTTGGGGGCAGTCTGACCCTATCGGCAAGTCTTCGAGCACCACAGGGTTGAAAGGGGCCCCATCAGGTTCCACGCCAGTGGCTTTGGCACTGATGGCCTACCAGGGAACCAGTCCTGGATCTGGTCTGGTCTTACCACCTCACCTTCTCCAGCGCCAGTCTTGATGCCAGTGCTCCTGGTGCCAATCCCAATGCTTCTGACGACATCATCCATACTCTGACACTGAGCCGGATGAATGTCGCCCATCACAACAGGCACTTTGCCTCCTAGATCGGATCCTAAGTTCTATTCTATTGGGCCAGGCCTCAGTGAAGATTGGAAGGGGTTGCTGGACCCTTTAGAATACGAGCCATATGTGGAAATTGACTGGCAAGAGGATTTGGGTGAAACCAGTGGAGTGCACACATTTCCTGATACTGACATGCTTTCTCCCCCTCCCGTGGCTGTGGAGAAGGAAGCCTACTAGACAGTGAAGGTTGGGGCGGGGGCAGGGAGGGCAACTGAGGTTCTAGAACTTCAGCTACTCTCAGTGGCAGTCAAGACTACTCCCTTGACAGAGGTGCTGCAACCTGGAGCTTCCACATCGGAACCTCTGCTCCTGTTCAGTGATGCCCTCAGGACGTCCTTTTGGGTACCTAGTCCAAACCCAGCACAGAGGCTCCTCTGATTAGGACGATTGCCTATCACTATCGCCATCGCCCCACACCTCGGGACCCAACCTTCCTCACCCAATATCCCACCCCTGAGAGCTTGGTGGTCCAAGCCTTGACTTCCCATGGCGCATTCCCTACCGCTTCCCCAGATAGAGAATCCAAGAGACTGGTCTCATTTGGGAAGATGTTTGCTCCCACCAGCCTGGCATTACGGTCTGTGAACACCAGATGCCTTTTGAGCTGTTATTCCCACACTATGTGGAACACAGTTGCGCAAATGCTGCCATAGGCCCTAGAGGAGGCCCGGGATGTACTCTCTCAGTCTGTTGCCAATGGAAGAGATGCAGCAAAGTTCAGAATCTGTTGCAGACTTGTTATGACCGACTCACTAGGCAGAGCAACTTCAATGACAGTGGCCCTGAGGTGCCATACCTAGCTGAGGATGTCTGTCTATTTGGGGGATGTCCAGGCTTCACTTATGGACATGCCCTTCAATAGATTTGTCTCTTTGGCGACAAGGCAGATTTGGCACTGGAGCGCTTCAAGGATTCTCAGGCTACAGCCAAGTCCTTGGGCCTTGCAGCAACCCTCTTCACCCCAGTCTGTCTTTCACTCCTTTCATGGCTATGGAAGGGCTTCCAACCACGCCATTTTCTGTCCTGTCACTGTGCCGTGCATGTTGCCCAGCCTCTGCACGGATGAGGACATAGGACCCACTGACCTCATGGGTCAGGTGGCCAGTGGTCTGGTCAGTCTACCACCTCCCTCTCTATAGCAACCTCCAAACCATCTTATCCTGCCTCTCTACCACCATGGGCACACAGTTGGCAGCAGGATTCGCCATCACCTGCCCCACTGGCAATCCATTACCTTGGGCAAGTGGGTTTTGCAGATCGTCTGAAGGGGCTATGACTTTCCCTTCAAGACTACCCCTCCCTCCATGACACCATTTCATGACTGGATGATGGAGGATCTTCTGTCCCTTCTCCATGAGGAAGTGCAGCTCTCTTGGCAAAGGGAGCCAGATAGAGGGTTTCATTGCCAGAAGTGGTTGCAGTGGTGAGGAATTTAATGAAATATCTACTTGTCCATGGGACAGGTTGCTTCTTAAAACTACTCGTCCTGTAAAAAAAAAAAAAAAAAAAAAATCATCTTGTCTCTTTGGTGCCATGTAGTGAGACGACAAATTATGGCAGCAATCTCAATATGTAAGAGCTCTGATAATATCCCCTCTGATTATGCCAAGGCTACTACTATAGTAGAGCTTCAATACTTACGATTTTAACCCCTACTATAGCAATTTCCTTATTTTGCCACCTTTCTGCAGATCTACATACTGGGGCTGGAGGAAGCAGTAAGCAATAATCCCAGGGCTGGAATGCCTTTGAGTATTCAAACCTACTAACTTGCATATTTTAAGGATTTTCACCAGCTCTTCTCAATCTTTCTCATAATGAAAAAGGTTGAAAATGTACCCCTGACAATGGCAGAAGTAGAAGTTCTTCCAGGGCTGGGGAAAAAGTGGTTGGAGGGAAAGTGAACTTGTAAGCGCTCAATACATTTTCACATGAGAAAATCTACACATGCATATTTGCTTGTGCTAAAATAGAGTTCACAAATATTTTCAGTAGCGTATCGTAACTGGAGGGGACCCCTCTGCAAAGAACATGGAGGGTCCCCCCGCCACTCCAGACTCACTCAGGGCAGGTCCTGTGCTGAGGGGTCCCCCTAGCACCACAGGGGCTGTGGACCGTTTGTTACATCACTAGTGGCATATGTGCTTTTTTGAGACCCAAAACTATTTTTGCTTTTTTGTCAGTGTTCATTACAATGGTGAGGGCCTTGCAGCTCCCACAATAATAAAGTGTTACAAAATCCATGTCAAAAGACACACATTGATGAAACCAAAAGACTCACAGCAAATGTCTGGTTGGTTGGCTTTGCCAGTGCATGTCTATTTTCATGCTTCCCATAATCTTGTTGAAAATGGTTACACTTCTTTTACATTAGGAATATGTTTTGCAACTACCAGCATGCATTAACACATTTTACTAAGTGATAAAGAAATATCACCTAAAATTTCATAGTAGCAAAACGTCTTTTTACCTACTTGCATTGTTTTCTGAGCATTTTATTTTGAAAGCACTCTTGCTTACAAGCTTCTGCAAACATTTGCATCTAATCAGAGAGTATTCTGGGAGCATTATACATAGCCTCATATTGTTAAACTTTTTAAACGTGTGTACACTTTTTGTTTTTTTGTTTTTACTGGAACCACTGTCAGTAGGGCAGTGTGGCGTCACCACGAAGAGCTGGCACAAGGTCTTAGCAGTGGTAACAGCTGTGGTTAGCGCAATGTCAGCAGTTTTGCACACTGGAGTTTCCAAGGCAGCTGTCGCTTGGAGATTTTTTTTGTCTTAAGTCGAATTAAAGCCTCCTGTATGCCTTTCTGCCCATACCTCTCCTGCCCAGAGTTCTCAAGAAGAACAACGGAGACCAAGTAATCCTTATGACTTTGGACTGGGCATGGAGAGTCTGGTATCCCAAGCTTGTGAGCATGTCCATTGATCCTCCGATCAGACTGCCCCTACTGAAGATCTTCTGCAGCTGCAGCAGGGGAGGGTCCTTCACCTGAATCGTCCAGTCTCTGCCTTCTTCAGTGGAGATTAAGCAGCGGCAGATGACAGCTTTTGACCTTCCTCCCAAAGTCTGCATCATCTTCGCAGCCAGGCGTCCCTCCACCAAAACGGTATATGCCGGTCATTGAAAGAAACTTTTGGCATGGTGCACAGACAAGTCTGTTGATTCCCTTTCTGCCCATCTTTCTGAGGTTCTACTGTTCTTTCCTTTTCCCAGCAGGGCTCTACTTTGGGCACTCTGAAGGGCAATTTATCTGTCATTTCTGCTTTTTTGCAGTTGCTTGATCAGCCTTTTTTGCTTAAGTCTCCTATTGTGTACATAAATTCCTCAACGGTCTTTTTCATCTCTTCCCTCCTACCCCATTCATTATGCTCCAGTGTGATCTTAATTTAGTTCTGACCTTTTTGCTGTGCCCTCCTTACAAGCCTCTTCACAACTGTCCCCTCAGGCTTCTCACATTGAAGACCGCTTTCCTTGTGGCAATTACATCTGCCCGCAGAGTGAGTGAGATGCAGACCTTATCATTTAAGCCACCCTGCCGCCTATCTGTCCTGACAAAGTGGTGCTTCACACTTGGGCATCTTTTCTGCCTAAAGTTGTCATGTCTTCTTGTAGGCCAATCAATCTCCTTGCCTAATTTTTACATACCCCCACATCCTTCTAAGGAAGAGGAGAGACTCCACCGCCTGGACTCAAAAAGAGCATTGGTGTTTTACCTTGATCAAACAAAAGAGTTCCTTGTTAACGACCAACTCTTCTTGAAGTATGTGGGTGGTAAGAAAGGTTGGGCGGTGCAGAAGTGAACCATCTCTCATTGGTACGTTCTCTGCATCAGGATCTGCTGCGCACTGGCCAAAAAGCAACCCCCTGGAGGCTTCCAAGTTTATTCCACCAGAGTTATATCTGCCACCACTGCATTAGCACATGAAGTTCAGGTCCTGGACATTTGCCAGGCAGCAATGTGGGCAACTCTGCACACGTTTATCAAACACTACTGCCTGGACAGTCCGGTCCATAGGGATCAGCTCTTTGCCTGTTTGGTCCTGCAGGATTTTCTCATTTGAATTTAGTTTGCAGGCCCACCTCCAGGGATGGTATTGCTTGGGTATCTATTCCAAGTGAGGATTTGGTAGCTAGAAGCCTCTATCAGATGGACAAGTTATTTACCTGTGGTAGCGCCTTACCTGGTAGAGACCATATCTAGCTGCAGATTCCTTACTGACCCACCCATCCTTCCCGCTCTGCGAACAGATTTCTAGGGGCAGGGACTTCCCTTTCAGGGCCCTAGTTTTGACACACCAGTAGTCAGTGCTCTTCATGGATTTGTGCTTCTGATGTAGAAAGTTGTGAAAAGAAACAGACGTTTGCACACCTTTTTGGCTGCTATATAGGTACTGCGATGTCATTCCTGGCGCGGATGATGCCGACTACTGTTGGGAGCCAATGAATGCCACCTACCAGCTTACACAGGTAAGGAATCGGCGGATGAGCCTGCCTGCTGTGAGAGTGGTGGGGAGTTGGCCAGGATAACAGCAAAGAGGTAGCGCAATTGGCAATTTGGCATCTCTACAGCACGCTGCAGGCCATGAAGTGGTCTCAGCCCAGAAACCATAGGAGTGGATGCTACAGTGACTTGAGTGTGGATGATATTGTGTGGTTGGTCTGTTAACTTGGGAGCCCTTTCTTTGACTGTGAAGTGTGTGGGGTGGCTGAACCATAATCGTGACAACCCCCCCCCCCCTCTGGAGTGTCAAGCTGGGAGTGTGATCGTGTTATAGAAATAGAGGATTAGCTGGGTACTACTCTGCCAAATGTTAAGGAGCTCACTTTGAAATAATCCTCTATGGAAAAGGAGGTAAAGGTGCTGGCTCACCGACTAGAAGATGCGGAGGGTAGCTCACGCTGCCACAGTGTGTGACTGTTTGGGGTCCCGAAAAAAGTGGAAGGGCCAAATACGGAGCTGTTCGTGGAGGAGTGGCTGGAAAAGACAGTTCTGCAGGGCCAACCATCGCAGTTCTACTCAGTAGAGCGGGCACGTCCTCCTCCATCTGAGGTAAGTCCGCACCTGATCATAGCCCATCTGCTAAACTTCAGAGATGGGTATGTTATCTTGCAGACTGCGCAGAAACACAAACCTTGGCTGATAGAAGGACATGAAGTAAGCTCGTACCCAGACTATGCAAACGTGGCCAGCGGCAGAGAGGTGCATTTGTACCGGTTATAAAGGTACTCTGTCAGTTGGACTTCAAATATGCATTACTTTTGCCTGGCAAAATTGCGGATTGTTCATGGTGACCGGTCACACTTCATGTCATCCGCACAGAAGACTTGGTCGTGGCTGGAGCATCAGGGACTGTGGTCGGGTCCACCACCCCATGAGCAGAAAGATACTTTCTGGTGGCCTTTAGACGAAGGAATACCAAACACATTGCAACCTCACCAGCAAAGCTCCAAATGAAGGCGGCCCAAGGTAAAACAGAGCTGGAGATTAAACACTAGTGATGTCTTCACCAACAGTAAATGGAGGGCACTAGTCTGAGGAAGCGGGGAGTGGCTCAGGTCGGATAGAGACTGAATTGGAAACTGAAGATGAGCACCTTCTGGTACCTATGACAGCTGACCATCTGGGATAGAGGGAGTGATCGGCCCCTTGCTTATTTACCCTGACTGGCTATGTGACGTGGTAAGATTAAGACATGTTCCGGGGCCGATGGTTGTAGGGGCACAACAGAATCTACTCTGAATGCAGAGACTATTTGGCAAGAGACACAGGATTGAGGCTACGGTTCACTTACGGCCTCGGGTTGCGCCCCAGCAACTGAAGAGAGCAGTTTTACTCAGTTATTGTTTGTGGACCAAACATACCGTGAATTGGGAGCAGGGGTCAGTTTCAGGATCACAGCTTATAGGGGTAGTTTACAATATGTTGCTGCACCAGGACACTGGGATGACCACAGGCCGCGCATATTCAGAGATGAGACTTACAAGTGGAAGGGCCAACGCCCAACCACCCTGACACAAGCACAGGTACTAACATTGTTAACATGGAATGTCAGTGGGCTAGGAAACAAGGTATAGAGAGGTTTGATAGCCAAGGGTCCTCATTATACATAAAACAGATATAGTGTTCCTGCAGAAAACACACCTCACTGATGGACACTTCTGGGTCGCAGGGTGTGATGATTCTTCTAACGAGGTCCTTGCCATTTCATGTGTCCCGCACGTGGACGGACGCTAATGGGTGCTATGTAGCGCTCTTGGGCTCGGGAGGGTGCGAGTATGTTGCTGATTTATGTGTATACCTCACCAGGACGTCAACTTGCGACACTCCATGGGTGGGGAACATTCTCCTGGAATTTCCCCAGCACTCATGATTATTGGTGGGGATTTCAGTCTCGCACTGAACACAGTTAGACAGAATGAGCACAAGGATAGAAGGGAAGTTAGAGGGATTAACCCAGGCACTAGGGATGTGCAATGTCTGGAAAAAGAGAGAATTTTCCTTTTACTCCAATGGACACAACATGCACCCTAGGCTAGACTACGTTCTCACCCCTGGTTACTCTCTTCATTCAGGCAGAGAATAAGGACAAGGTGCAGAGCCTAATCAGAGTGTAATCCTATCGGGTGAGATAGGGAACAGGAGGGAGAGATTTCAGAGCTTGAATACCCCAGAAGTGGAACTCACGCCATTAGAGAGAGATTATACTGCATTCCCCATGCCCCGTTTAAAAACAGATATGAAATGGACTGAGTTTGTCCGTCGCTAAACACGAGGGTAAAACGCCTCACTTAGTGAAACTGAAATGTGACTATGAAGCCAGGAACAGAGCAGGCAAATGAATGGCACGGATCAGGACCAAGGAAAAGGATGGGGTGCATGTCCGGGAACTTATTACAGAGTATGGGGAACAGTGCTGGCTAGTCAGCAAACAGCAGAAGAATTCACTGGGTATCAGGAAACGCAGCCCACAGCTACAGGCCCCAGAAGAGGAGGTGCTGGCCTTTGTGCAGGACTGCCCGGTGAGCTGTCTTGGAACAGAGCACATGAGAGATTTGGGGCCGGCATCTTGGTTGAGGAGGTGTCACTGGCCCTATGGCAGATGCAGACGGTAAAAGCTCCAGTCATGAATGAGTTCCCTGACTGCACATTGGGGGGCGGGATGCCAAGGCGCATTCGGATGGCGACCGTCTCATACCAAAAGCCGGAAAACCTCGGGATCAATGCAAATCATGTCGGCCGATCTCCTTGCTCAATGCTAATATTAAAATTCAGGCAATAGTCCTGGCATTTAGTTTGCAGGCGGGTCTTTCAACCAGATTGAACCTGAGGAGGGTCCATAAGAAGTTGCCTGAGGCTGGGACATCGCCTGAGTGCCGGATCATTGCCTCACTTCACACAAACAAGGCCTTTGACTCTGTGGAGTGGGCCTTGCTAAGATGGGCTGTGGACCGAACTTTATCAGATTGATCAAGCCAAAGTGAAGGTCAATGGCCACATCTCTGGAGTTTCGGATTCAGAGGGGTAGTAGGCAGGTATGTTCATTCTCAATGATGCTGTTCTCACTGACGATATAAGTATTTGCGGAATGAGTACAGATTGATGCACAGAAATGGGGTTGTCTGGGAGACACTGGTTAGGAAGAGCATATATCGCTGTATGCTGATGATATTTTGTTGCATTTGACTAACTTAGGCCAACTGCTAGACTGACTGCAGGATATCGTCCATATATTTGACAGAGATTCCGGCTTTGCCATAAATTGGGAAAAAAAAACACATATTTTCGATGTGCGTGTGGGGGCCAGATGGTGTGCCATTTAGAATGGAAACTAGGCAGTTTAAATATCTCTGTATTTGGATTACTAAAGACTGAGATTCGCATTATGAGGCAAATTTAGGGCCAATGCTAAAAGGGCTAGAACAAGATGCAAAACACTAGCATGCGTTCTCTCTCTCGATATTGGGGAAAGCAGCAGTGTTTAAGATGATAGCTCTTCAGCAGCTGCTATACATCCTTCAGAATAGCCCAGGCAGGATCCCATATGCTCTGTTGCCAAGGAGGATGTGCTGTGAGAATGCTGCTTTGGGCATGAGGGCAAACCCACATAGCTCTGAAAGTCCTCCAAAGATCCAAATACGAGGAGGGGTATAGTCCTTCCATTTGTCCAGAAAGACTATGAAGCGGCATAGGTTGGCGTGGTTAACGACTGGGCCGATGCAGACTGGGAGGACCTGGCGTTTCGACAGGACAGGCTAGGCATGGGCGACAGAAGCCATGTACATGCGCTGTATGGTGGGTGGGCTTTTCCCCTGGTTTAACCCTGGCCACTAGGACGGTAGTAAACACCTGGAAGAGGCTGACTGGAGAGATGGGTTGTGGCACTAGGTTGACCCGGAAACGCCATTTTGGGAGGGAACCAGATTGAGACCGGTGGTGGCACTGAAAGGCTTCGAGGGCGGAGACAGTTTCGGACTTTCTACCTTGGCGGACATCTGGGACACCAATGGAGTGGTGCAGTTTGCCTTCCTTAGTCAGGAATACCAGATGCCAGAGAGTCAGTGGCTCATAAATGCCCAGTTGTAACATGCCCTCAGGGAATGTGTGACGCATGATGAGAAGACCTTGGAAGTCTCCCCTTTGGAAGGAAGGTTGTTAGATGAATAGGTGGACAGTAAACTCATCTCATTAACTTATGGTACAATCATGAGACACACACAAGCCTCCCTTTTAAAACTGCAGACTAAATGAGAGCAGGACCTGTGAGAAATGGACGAAGACGACTGACAGATGGCGCTAGGATTTCCCGCAAAGGTAGCAATAAAGGCGAGTTATCGCCTGATCCAGACAGACCACATAAAGCTATTGTAGTAGATGCATTAACCCCCTCATTCAAGTCACTGTTCAGAAACATTGACCAGTGCATTACGGTGTCTGCAGTTATTGCCTTATCCCATTGAATGTATAATTTGTGATCTGAATACTCGCTTATCTCTGCAGTAGCTGCATTTACCCCAGTTTTCTGACTGGGATTTAAACCTCTGATCTGCGGGTTACAGCCATATGTTTGCAGTTCTTTATTAACCCACGAGGATCTGAACCCGGGAACTGCGCATTACACAAAGAATTCTACAAAAGTCACATTCCATGTGGCATCTTAACAGTTTAGCCTACAATGTGACAAAAAGCAGTTTTTTCTGCACCTCTTTAGTATTTTCCTAATTTCCCTTTCTTTCCTTCGCTGCACATCTAGCCACACAGTGGTTCACTGACCTGGAGCCTCCTCTTTCATTTAGGAGACTGTTTTCACTTTAACCTCCAAGGAAGACACAACACTGCATCAGATGCTTCCCCCACAGACCTTCTCACCGTGCACCCCTCTCCCCAGCAAACCAACTGTCCGGAGCTGCTGCGTGGATCAAAGGGCTGGGGTGGAAGTGAAAGCATAAAGGAGAGGTGGAGTGGATGATGGGGCATGCAGGGGCAGCTCAAGGGAGATGAGTGAGTGCAGGATAAATGAGATACCTGGGCAGTCGCAGAGACAGCAGTGAGTGCTAAAGTGTCAGTCTGAAGCTAAGAGACTATCATATTGGGAACGCATGTGACTGAAGATCTGGTGAAGGAGGTATCTGGGTGCAGACTGATAAGTATCTCAGTATGGAACTCAGTGATGGACCACGGCTGCTTAGGGGCTTCGACCTTAAGGGGTCCACTTGCTGGTTTGGGGCTTCTTTCTGGCTGGGCTGCTTCACTACAGCTGTTAGCATCGTTTCTTATTATCATCTGGAACAGCAAATAAGCTTTGGCAAAGGCAAAAGTTCTTGCCTTTTTGACTTATTGGCTTTGCTCTCCACACTGACTCATGCACCAGAAAGCTGGTATGATAAGTAAGTGTACAAATGTGTCTACTACAAAGATCGACAAAAGTCTCAACACAATGACCCCCATTCTTTACATCTCAGACTGCAGGGGACTGTCTAAAGAACTGCTTATTTTACCATGTGTCACCTCTTGTGACTCGAAAGGTCTGGTATTTACTGGTGGTCACGTTTCATCCGCAACATTGTGAGCCCTGCAAATAAGCATGGTAAAGAGACTTGTTGTGGGCCTTTATGTATACATTTATGTATAAATACTTTAAGAAGGCGGAAAAGTCTTGAGAAGCTTCTGTATGCATAGGACAAGAAAGATTTAACATGGCAGCTAGCATTCTTTAGTGCCTCACTTGTAGGGCAGGTTGTGTCAATAGTTGACATGTCACGTGCCAGATATGGAGTGGGGAGGGTGCCACCTTGCCTGGTTCGCAGCCCTTGGCTGGTCTGCATAGTATTGATTTTTTGTGGTTTTAAAGCAGTGGGCTAGATTTAATCTCTTATAAGCCCCCTGACACTTTGATGCATGGCAGCGCTATCCCTGCATGAAGCTTAAATACTCCAGGGCTGCTTCTGTACCTTGTGAAGGGATGTATAAAATGAAAACATACGAGGGAGTATTACCAGAAAGGCACAGGGTG
This sequence comes from Pleurodeles waltl, assembly GCF_031143425.1. Lineage (NCBI taxonomy): Eukaryota > Metazoa > Chordata > Amphibia > Caudata > Salamandridae > Pleurodeles > Pleurodeles waltl. The sequence continues at coordinate 10,870,612 of NC_090441.1, forward strand.
ATTTACTGATGTAGGCTTCTAGCTTTCTTGTTGGATTGATATGTTATCCTGCAGCGGAGCATTTCTTTGTTAAAACTTGCTCTTTCATAGGACTACACGTGAGGTCTGTTCTTAAGAATCCAAATCTCAGACATGGCTCCAAAATACAAGTAGCCCACTTCAGAATGGGTGTTAATCAATTTCAAAGGTTCAAGCAAGCATTTTGTTTAACTTATCTATTCCTAAAGTTATCTGGAAAAAGTCACTATACTACATTTGGTGCCCCAGCAGCAGTACCGAGAAATTTAATTTTGAAAGGTGGACACAAGTTGTAGCTGTTTTTTTTCCCTCTGCTCTGGATCTGAAACCATTGTCTCGCATTCTTCCGATGTATTAATTGCCCTGCCACTTTCTCCAATAATGTATAATTTGGAATTGTAGGTTAATATTCAGTAAATATTTCCATAGATGGAAAGACGAAAGCCTCTTTGAATTTCTTCACTTACCCGAACAGGACCGCCTACTGATTTTTCCTTGGCATTATATTTACTTTGATGGACTTTCAACTCAAGACGAAAGTGTCTGATATGAAAACGCAAATCGTGTTTTGGGAGGGCTGCCTGGTGTTCCATTCGAATCTGGATTGGATTTGATAGATACCAAAGAAGTGTCTCAATGTGTGGAAATTCCGAAAATAATGATTCGTACTTAATATGGTACCTATCTTTGATTACCATGAAACTTGAAAACTACCTTAGCTATGTTTCATGTAGAGAGAGGCCATCGTGTTGTAATGAGGTCCTGTAGTGAAGTGAAATTGTATGGGTCAGTTTTAGCACTAGTGATACCTCGTGCAACACTTTTTTGGCGCCCACCCGAACTCCTCTTCCTCCTCAGATTCCCTCCTACCATCCTGCAAAAATGCCTCTCATCTCTCCATAGCCCTTCCCTCACTTGCATTTCATTTGTTTTAAAGAGCTGGCAAATGCTGGCTTTACAAATCCACTGAGTTACATGCATAAAATACAGATCTGTTTTTTGCAGCGGGCATATAAACCCTCTGCGCTACTTTATGGCGAGTCAAAATTGCCACTAGACAAAACTCTGACCTCTCTGTCTAGTAGGAACATTAATCACAAAAGTTATCGTGACATTTTTACTGCTGTCTGAAAGCTGGATGCACAAGTAACTCTGCAGCGAGTGCTTTTAAATAGAAACTTATAAGTAAACACAACGCCACCCCACCCAGGTCGGCGCCCAGTGGCTGCACTGCAATAAAGCCAGCCCTGCTCATAAGGGTAGACACACTTTTTTTTAGGTCGAGGGTGAACATTCGGCCTCTTGTATACTTTTAAGTATACTTCTTCTGTGAGCTTAAAGCACTTTCATTTGCTTGTTTCAGTGTCCTTTAAAAATCCTTCTTGCGAGGGGTCAGTCATGCCTCTTTGTCCCTCCTTTTTCTCTTTGGGAGCAGGGACCAACTACTGTATAGTTACGCTTTGTCCTGCTTATATGTTCTTTAGGGGACTTTTTTTTTCTTCATTTCCTGTTCGTGTCAAACCCAACCCAAAGGTATTGGAGGCTTTACATGAGTACCAGCTACATTACACAGGGACATACTCATTTTTTGTTGGCATGGGAAGATTAAGTGATGTTGAGCCCATTCCGAGACTCGAACCCTGGTCCTCAGTTCTAAAGTCAACAGCTCTAGCAGTCGTGCCACACCTTCTCCCTGTTCTACCAGGTTTTCGTGGAGCGCATGAGGCATTCCAGCTCCTTTAATTGTTACAGCGCAGTATGCCACGCTGTTTACATATGGCGGCTGCACAGCTCACCCACCTTCATTTTTTTTTTTTGCCTGCCTCTACTTGTGTTACTGGATTGTAGGTATAAGTGTTCAGGTTTTGTTTATTATATGTTCCAGTTTGCAGCCGCTTCATTTGACGTGATTGATCTTCACAGCCACCATGTGCTTTTTTTTTGCCCCCCAACCCCTCCACCCCCACACTTTCGGCTCCATGTTAATAAGTGTTTGTATTTTTTGTTTACTTTGGGTGCCATGTTCGTTACAAAAAAGTGTGTCTCCGCTTCATTTGTCGCACCCCCACCCGGCTTGATTTTTGTCTTGTGGCACAGTGAGACTGCCAGCAGCACTAGCAAGCGCTCTGATGCACCAGATTTACCTGCACAAATCTACAGCATGTTCTCAACACACCTTCCCCAGATTAAGCCAATGCCCTCACCTCTCACGGTGGAAATTTACTGCTGCTTGCTTGTTTTTATTATCTTGCCGCACACGATTTTAACTCACTCTTTCCCCACTTGACTAACAGCTTTTTTTTTTTATATATATTTTTTTTTAACCTTTAAGGTCGCCCAAATATGGTCAGTCAGAGGATGCGGCATGGTACTGGAGGGTTGAGGACACGGAGGTAGACATGTAGCAGCAAAAAAGTGACAACTGAGACTTGGGAGCAAAGTGGTATAAAGAATACCCCGGCCCAGAAAGACTTGTCCAATTACAGTACAAGCTGCTGCAAGGCAACCAGCACTAGCCAATGAGTATTAAGCCCTGCCTGAAACCACCCAGGTCATACACAGCACTGCGAGCAGCACGTTCAGAAAACTGGTCTTGCATGCTGCCCCACCAATCATGGACTGACTTTCTACGTAAAACCTAGTCAAAACCAATTGGAGCATGAACGGGAAAGGTCAGGACAACCACAACAGATATACATACATCTCTAATTAATAGTTCGATAAACCATTTTTTAAGCAATAGTTCGACAAAACAGCTGGTCATTCATAATTTTAATTGCATCCACACAGGGAGCAACAAAGTGACAAGTCATGATTATTAGGGGATATCAGCTGTTCAGTAGAGCTTGCCCCCACACGTGCACTCTTGTCCCATAAAAATCTTTTCTTCAGTCCACGGCCCATGTATACGTTTAGCCAATTTTTAGGTGGAGCATAGCAGCATGCAAGCGCTGCTTTTCCAACGTGTTGGTATATATCTGGGCCTTTACCCACGCTCACCTCACGCCCATCACTACCATTCGTTCGTGGGCTTGCCCTTCAAAACTCCTTTGACATTGGTAAATGGTTTACCTTTGTTCCTCCTTGGGGAGGTTTTGTTACCGCCTTGACCATTGCCCTATTACATGGCTAATTGCACTTTTGCCAATAAGCTTGACTGTGAGCTAACTTCTTTTTTCTTTTGTGTCTCTTCACACTGATGCTCATGGTGGCCGTGGCGCTGTGAATCTGCCCGCTTATGTGAAACTGTTTTACTTTTAATTTTCAATTTATGTGGCAAGAAAAGTCAGATTAGGAGTTTGCAACTCTAATAGCTCTAACTCGAGCAAATGCGAGACCCATTGCATTGCAAATGCTTGTTATTACTTGTTCCATCTCTCCGCTATCAAGCCACTCCATTTCTGTACAGCTGGGAATTGACAATCAGAAAGGGAAATGTGGCAGTTGCCAGTCTGTGCCAGTTTTCTACGGATTAGCTGAATAAAAAACAAAATCATGTGACAAAAAGCTTCCATTCAGCTGGGAAGCACACCTTCAGATTGCTTACAACTTGGACACAGTAGTGCACAAGCACTGACAACCACCAATTTATGCTACCAGTTGTGCGATGTCCCTGTCCAGTGCCAGCCAACCCGTTTAAGTGCTCATTAAATTATCAAACAGACACAAACGACCACTCATGGTTGTTTCAGTTCAGATTCCGAATACATGAATCTATATAAATGCCATCCCTAGGTTAAAAAAATAAACAAAGAAAACTCAATTGTAAGCGAAAAGTAAGAACTGTGTATGTTGTCTTTGAGGGGGGAAAAAAAGGCTAAATTTAAAAGAAAATTACAAAAGACCCCCACGGCATAATAACAAATATTTACGTTGATATGAATTTTGGTAAAAAAGGTCCTGTTTGGAAAATATATCGGTTTTCCTGGGGGCTGTTGGTCTTCCATATACACCACCATTGAAGACTGACTGTGACAAGCAGTGTGGTTGAGGAGAGCGCACGAGCAGCCGTTTTACAATGGAGAAATGTTTTTAGACATTGATAGGTCTCGCCTAGTGTTTTTTAAAAGTGGGTAAAATTCTGCCACATCATCGCTCTCTTGCCGCTGATTACAGGATTAAGATCACCTTCTTGTGAAGGTATTAATCTGAATCCCTCCATCGGACATTTTAATCTTTGCAGTGGTGTGCCCATGCTTTCAAGATTACCTGCTGGTCTTGAATTGTTTGTTTAGTTTTAGATGTCCAGCTCGTTACTAGATTGCATTGTTTTTATACTTACATCTCGTGACATTCTCTTTAATGGCCAGGTGATAACCCATTTACTTTTCTTATCTGCGAGAATGATAGCTGGCAAAGGGAATTCTTTGGTGCTATTTGGCCATATTTTCATATTTTACTGCAGATGAAGAAGGTAAATGGAAGTCCTTTAGTTATATGCAGGGCCACTGGATTTATGTGGCAGGGAGGACCACATTATGCGGCAGGGTTGACCAATTTATGTGGCAAGAAAACTCCAGCTATGCATTTACAAAGCCATTCTCTTGCCGAGCCCTTCCTACTGAAATTAAAAAAAAAAAAAAAAAAAACAGCCGAAACCCTTGTCATTTCAAACAGTTTAACATAACTGTGTCTGCTTCTGCCCTACTTACATAGCGCCGGACCTCCCTTGCTGTGAAGCTGTTACGCTATATAAATTTGCATTCATTTTTAAATTTGCAGTCAAAGCAACCTAGATTTGCAATCTGCCACAAAGTGTGAGGTAATCTTTATGAAACAGTGACTTTCTGCGGCAACTAAATGTGTTTACCACACTTTCGATTGCCCCTGTGCTAAGAACAAGAGCTCCTAAATATAATTTGGGTTTTTTTGGTGTTGGGGGGGACTGGGGGGGAGGGGGTAATTTTTTTTAAATGTATTGTGTGTGAATCCATTTTGCCCTTCTGAACTCCTTACTGTCTTGTTTGTATATATTCGTTTTACTGGTTTATTTCATCCACGTAAAACAATGTGAAACCGATTGAATGAAAGAGTAAAAAAAAAAAACTCTTAAATTTAGCTTTTTTTCAACTGTTAAATTATGACTATCAAAAAAAGAGCATGGCACATTGTTGGGAAATGACTTGGTATTCATACGAACTTAAATTGCCTCTATGGTACACTGCTTGATTTGTGTGCCCTTGGGTTTTTTCGAAGGCAGGGTACTAGCTGTCTTGTGGAATAACGTTTTAACAGTCGTCAATATCGAAGATTATCATATTCTTGGTCACCCCGATTATCTGTTTTCTGTAACTAGTAAATCGCCTTAAATCGGTGTGTTTATGCGTGCAGGCTGTAAATAATGTTTTTATGAATTTCAAAATGATGAAGTAATAACTGGGTATCTCTTTCCCCCAAAAGGTAACCATGCATTACATATTAAAATTCTAACCTAGTACAGGCAAACTTAGATGCCTTTCAGTTTGGGGCAGAGTTATGCAGTAGTGGCATTTTAGTCCCAGCATGTGGGTGCCTTTCAGAGGTATTGTGAATTCTCTGGATTTCCATCCAGGACAGTCTGAATCTGTACCCTGTTATGTATATTCCAGAAGAATTGCATCTAAAAATGTGTAATGCAGTCTTCTCATAGTTCCCTGAGGCTTTCAGCTGGGCAGCACAATGAGCTACTAAATGCAAGACGAAAAGAAAGATGTTCTTGTCACAAGAATGCCTAGTTATAAATCTTCGTTAATGTGTTCTGACATGAATATTGGACAACGAGAATAATTCATGCAAAGTTCCTGATTCTAAGTGTTATTGATTGTCAATTTGCAGAAAAATGACAGCTTGTGATTTTCTTTTTGATTTTTCAAATAGTGAGGATAGGGTGGGGCGCTGAAGAAAGTTGGTGAGAAGAGGATATGTGAGAGTGGATGCAGAGAATTAGAGTGAGCGACAGGCATGTTAGTGGATGGAGGTGATAACATGAATAGGGCGCGGGGTAGTGCAAATGTGGGGTTTGGGGAATTGATCGAGAATTAGCTTGCACTGATATGTGGTGAAAGAGTTTGGGTAAAGGATGAGTGTGGCTGTGAGGCAAAAGACTGAACAGGTATGCAGATGGGAGGATAGCTAAGGAGGAAGGGGCGAGGAGAGGTACTGAAAGTTGGTCAGTGAGTTCCAGTCTTTGAAAGTTGACTCAGTACACTGCAAATGAGTAAAACAAAGTTGTTTCTGCGGTTTTGTTTCATATTAATTTTTTTTGCCTTTATTAAAGTTTATTTTTTAACGTCCCCTTGCCTGAAATCAGTGGCTGCTAAAAATTTGTATTGGTGCTTATAATTATTGGCTTAAGAGCTGTTGACTCAACAAGTTAAAGCCCGTGTAGCCATTGATGACATTCTGTGGACTTATCATGAATCCTGTATTCGAGTTTTCAAAACTAGATACATAGTCCTCTGAAGCCTACAGCGTTGAGAGCAGTTCTAGGCAGTGTTTCAGCATAATTATTGGCACTGCTGACGTTTGTTGGGACAAAGGGAAGACTATTCTTAAAATATTTTATATTTCGCGTATAATTATGTTTTGGTGCAACAAGAGCAATATTGCAACTGTTTCTGTAGCTTAGATCTGTGAATGAAGTATCACAATATTAAGTGTGTGGCATAGGGCTCAGGATTTCTGTGATATTTACAGAACATTTCCAACATGACGCAACAAAGTCTCATTGATGACGTATGATTGTCTGATACATTGGATTCTACGCGTTATGGAGCAGAAACCATGCTGTAATTTGGCTCTTTGCTCAACTTTACACAGTTGTTACCAATATTATTATTATTCGTTAGCCACACCAAGTTCATTGTTTGGTAGATGGTTATGTCATGCAATGTACATCTTCACTTGTTTAATATGTTTCAGCACAATAATATTTTTTCACCTGTAGTTGCGTCTTGGCTGCTGCAGAGGACAGCACTTCTGACATCACTTTTCAAATTACAAGACACCCATAGATAAGTAGCGCATTAGGAGGCATTCCTTGCTTTAAGAATATTCCCTCCACTAATGGCTTTCTTTGTCAAGGATTCTCTTGAATAGCCATCACTTCCTTCTACAAGGCCATCTTCGTACCTGAAAATCCTTGCAGTAGCGCTCTTCTGGTAAGAAGTGGGCAGAGTTTGAGGTATATGCAGTCTGGGGAGAAGCCCATCTGAGAGCAGATTAATTTAGTAATGTCTCAAAGTCATAATCCACGCAATCCACAGCCACGCTCTTTAGGTGGTTTTATTCTTTCTGGCTTTGGAATGGGTGACTTTATGTCCGATAGTGCCCCAAGATGTGCTCCGTTTAGAAAGGGGTTTTTAGTATCTTAGAAGAGCTATTCTCCCAGATCTTTCCATATAATTTACCACAACCCTCTTTGGCTTTGATATAGAGTATTTGTCAAAGAAACTGCTACATTCCACCCATTTGAAATCTAATCGGGTATTCTGGTACCTCAAAGCTCTTTGCTCTTTCTTCTGTTCCACTGTGGTTGAACTGTACTAATACTCGACCTGGCAGAGTTGCTGGCCATCAAAGCCAGAAAGGATAAGTTGCGCTACAGATAGATTGGAGTGGGCTCTGAAACGTTTGAGTTCTGATCAGCCTTTCAATGTCCTTTATGCCTCGAATAAGGAGTCAGTAAAGCTTCCATGTGACATAGGTTCTTACTCACTTGAGCAATTAACCAAGTTACCTCGACCTGCATCTAGCCCAACTAAACCTGAGCATTCCACGAGCACCTAAATCATCACATACCAGTATCCTTAACTTTAGTCTATCAATCCCCATCCCTTCTGAAACCCTTAGAGACCAGTTTTGTGTGTACCTGTATTGAGGTACTACTGGTAAATGACGATTGACAGGATGCTGCCCATGAACTTCTGACTGCTCCTAGAGCCCAAGGAAAGGCATCACGAAGGGCTGATCAACAGCAGATTAGTGTTTGAGCACGTGGACTAGAGATTTGCCAAGTCTGATTGATAGGAGGACATTGTATTGTATTTGCATTAACTTGTATTGCGTTTTTCAGAGTTTTTCTAGGGCACATATTTGCCATGGGCCCACAACTCTTTGCAGATTGGTTGATTAAGTTGTTACTGCATCTGTAATGAATGGACAACATAAAGGCGCTGGTGTAAGCGTAATCTAGTAATGATATATTTTGTGTCCTTTGTGAAGCCCGGAGAATGTGCTCCAGGCTTGGTGCACAGCATGTCTGAGCATGTTAAGCAGGGAGTAGTAGCGAAGGAAATGTAAGTGATTATTTTGTGTGTTGGGTAAAAATCTTATGAGAGGCACAGAATCCTGATTTCAAGAGACCTTTTTGTATTGTTTTTTCTGAATTCTAGGTAGTTCTGATTGGTCTTAATTCTCCTTGAGCACATATTTCATGGCTTGAATGTCTCTACGGAGAAGTGCTTCAATTTTAGCAAGTTTTTTTAAAAGAAGAAATCGTCAGTAGTGGAGGCATTATCGATGTGAGGTTTCTCCGTTGACTGTAAAATGTGAGTTTTTGAGGAATGTTAGTCCTGTCAGATGCGGCTTCTTTGCTATGGTGAAGGAGTGTCGCCCCTGTGGCTGAGCAAGCAGCAGAAAAATAAAATAGTAGTCATTTTATTTTTCTGCTGCTGGCTGAGCCAGCAGTGTAGGGAGGGGCGGGGCTGGGCTACAGAAGGTGGGAGAGGGAGGAGGAGTGGTGTGGACTAAATGCGCATGTGTGTTTGGCCGGCCGTCTCAGGCCAGCCAAATACACATGCGCACTTAAGTTTTGCCAGCCCGGCTGTGTTAGTGGAACTCCGCGAAGTGACCAAACAATTCCGCCGCACTACGCGGAGTATCGCAAGCGGGCGAGTGCATTGCGTTGCACCATTCACACAGATTTTTAGCACCGGTGTTTGTCTCGGGCTGTAAAATCAGAGCAAACTGCACCATGCGCAATGCAAGAGGGCGCTGCTTCTTTTCTGTGACTTGATTGGCAGCTTCCTCAACGTGAACGGAAGGTTTCTTAACATAAGCGGTAGCGACCATCCGTGATCGCCCACGTTGAGAAATCTCACCGGGAGGTGGTCTGGAGTAAGATTTTCCTCCCTTGCGGTCGCCAATTTAACGTTGTGCGAGCGAGGGAAAAAAACTCTGCTCTGCAGCATTTTTCACAACTCTGTACGCTAAGCGGAGCGGGAAAATCTCTGCAAACTCTGCAAGCTGAGTTCACCGCCCACTCCTAATCATTACGCCAGGTCTATGACTTTATTATGACAAGGGGTATTGGTCAGTGGATGTGGTGTTTTGCGATTTAAAGTGAGAGGGAGAGATAACAAAGGTGAATGGAAATTGAGAGAAGAGTATAAAGGGAAGGGGCGAGAGGGCAGTTAAGACGCAATAAAGAACTTGGAGCTGTTATAGTGAGTGTATTGAGAAATGGTGTCAGGTGAAGAGGTTGCCTTCTGGGGACACATGACAGAGTGGTGTTGGTGGAGAAAGCTATGGGAGGAAAATGTTCGGTATCAGGAAGAACTTTGTTATTGCCTATTCCAATTATTGGTTTTAGTTGTAGATCTCAGTTGTCAGTTTACTATATTCTGTTTTAGACTCATTGTGGTAGTTCCCTTTCTGTAACTCCTCAGGGCAGAAGTTATGTATCACTGTAGCAACACTTGCTCAGCTACAGGGAGAAGATGATGCAACCCTGTGCAATATACCAATAGCAGTATATTTTGGGGTGTCCTCCGGATCAGAGATGGTGCTACCTTAGGTGAAAAGCTGATACTGTTGCAGTTCATTTATATGGCCACCCAAAAGCGGAGCTAGTGCGGTAATTATGACCCTCAAAATACCACAGTAAGATGTTCCAGGCAATCCACTTGGTAGTAAAGATGTTGCCTCTAGATATTGACTATTAGTGAGCTGTGCGATCCACCCAGAAGCAAAGATGTTGCAGTCAGGTATGATCCACAGCAGTTGGTTCTCTGCAGTCCAGTCAGCAGCGGAGTAGGAGCAGCCCTAGACAGACTACAGACACCATTGAAGCAAATTCGGAGCAACCCAGTAGAAACCACAGCAGTAGGTATTGGGGGGTGGGGGGTCTATCCAGAAGAGGCATAGAAGCAACATGAATCATAGGGAAGACACAGGCCTACCTCCCTTTGCCTGGACACTAAAGGAGTAGAACTTTGGTAGCAGTGAAGAAGCCTGGTGGCTGCCTCTCGCCTATTGGCTTGAGAGGAAGAAGCAATCTTACTTTATTTCAAAACACGAGTTTTAGTCTGATAAACTCTCTGCTGAAGCATATTCCCAGAGTAAACACCCTAATGGTCGAAATGGTCTTGATTGGCTCCAACCTGGTCCCTCGGGCTGCACACAAGCTATTTGTGACATGGTCTCTGTGTAAAGATGGTGGTCATGGATCGGAGAGGTTATGGGTTAGTTGCAAGGGGAGGGGACAGGCATGTCCTCGTCACAAGGCTTAAAAGCCACGCATGCCTGCCGCCTCCCACCAGTCGGCTGAGGAGGAATGAGAGGTCCTAATTTGCAGGGCTAGAAACCTTCAACAATTGAAAAAAGCAGTGTGTTGCAAGGGCTTACCCAACAATCAATTATGGAGTTTCTAGGGCTGAACCAATTCCCTCCATATTAAATACTTATAAATTCTGTCATCACTACATTTTGGTTTCAACATGTGATTTTTGGTCTCAAAAACTCACAGCTGAAGCGCATTCTCGAAACAAAGTGCCTAATAGTAGAAATACCACCATGATCAAAATTGGTACCTAGTTCTGCCCATATTTTCTGTCCTTTGCACCATGTCTCAGCAATTTGAGAGTTGGTGAGCAGTTTTTTTTTTTTTATTAAGTGGTCAGTCTCATGGTTCCATGTAAACCATGGGACACACTTTTTATAACTCTGTGATTTTTAAGAGATTGCTTTGTTTTTGGAGGCCAGCAAGTGACAGTGATTGGCAGGCAGTTTCTTCCTTTTGGTTTCCAATAAATAATTTGGGTAGATAATTTCATAGCTCACAAGACTGACTTGATTCAGTTGGGCAACCGGTTATGATGGGTGAGTCATGAATAAGGATGGATGGTCGATGCTCTGTAGAATGTTTTTTGTTTTGTTTCAGGTGATACTGTTAAGTCTAGATTCACTGTTTTAAGGCGAATGTTTCGTACTTTAGAATTTCTGTATTTCTGATTAGTCATGGCACAGTTCATTCCAATTGCTTGCCCTGTGCTTCTGATTGAGGTGTGAGAGCTATCTTCTCTTCCTCGCTGTATCCTTTCTGGTCCAGGAGGGCAGCATTATCACTTAAACCAATTTTGTGATCTTGGGTAAGTCACATTTTCTCCTTGCTCCTTTGGTTGCCTTTGTGATTAAATTATGAGCACTTAGAAATAGCTAAGTACCAGAATTTAGTACTGTGTGGGGAATATTGAGAAATTTAGTTTATGAAGATGAAAAGAGTGTGAGATGTAAATTTGGAGAGTTGGCCTCCAAATAATTAAAGAAACCAATCATCATGTGCACTGTTCAAGAACTTTGTTGGCGTACTAATAAGACAGTGCAAGTGATGAATGAGTATAGAGTGAAGACACATTCTTGCCTTACAAGTTATATTGAATAGCATTGGCTGGAGAAGCGTGTCTTGGCCCCGCTATCAGTCATGTATCTGGTCTGTGAATTCATGGACCAATTTTGTTTCCAAATATCCCATCTAGCTTGTATAAGTTCTAAAGTGATGCTCAGAATTTAATTTAGCATCTAGATGATATTCACTCTTCAGCCTGTGCAACACCAGTTAATTCTTTCTTGCAAATTACAATGATGCCTTTTTTATCTTTTTCACTCGGATATAAGACATAATGCTTCAGTTTGTTGTCTTCTGTTTTGTAGATTACAAGGCTCTAAAGGCATTAATGAGGTCCCTAGTAGAACTGCAAGATGAGCTTTTGTACCAGTATCCAGACACAAGGCATCTGGTAGACGGGAAGAAAGCGAAAGCTGACAGGTAAGGAAAGATTATTAGGAGAGAAACAATAAATTAGGATGATAGGCAGCAGAATGCTGCTATTATACTATTGTTTAACCTTTTTTCAAATATGGAAATGGAATATCTGCAGAAATCAAAATAATTGTTTTCCATTACGATCAGTCCATGAGGTTTCATTCTCTGAACAATACTTTGATTTTATATGTATTTATTAAAGCATTTTAATCAATGTTTCATGTAGGACCTCATTGCAAAGAAGCAGACATTTCTCGTCAAAATGTGGCTGTAGAAGAAACAGAGGCTGTTTGGTGAACAAAAAGATTGATAGCTAAGCACTATCATGGAAGAGTAAATACATGGGTTATATTCACTGTGTCAAGGGGTAGTTGGAGTATATTACGTGACCATGCCATCCTTGGTGTATCGCACAGGATCTTGCTACCCTGCCAGATGAAGGTCTTATTTGAGCAACATTTTTAAAGCTGCTTGGTGCGTGGTAGCTCTGAGGTCAAGGGTGAGTGAAGCTCTTAAAATTTGAGGGCGTGGAGAAGTAGAATGATCAGCACTTATCAGTGGCAGAAGGGAGTATTGTGAGGTGAGGTATTGGATAGTGTGGATGGTTTGGAGGGGAAACGGGAAGGCTAGAGGTGTATCGACTTATGGCGGTAGGTTTGAGGAGTCATGGGTTCGGATGTGTTTGAATTCCAGGATGAGAAGGGTTGTACAGGAACCTGAGGTAGGCCGATTGACTGCTGTCGTGGGGATGGGAATAATAGAGTAGGGAGAAATTTGAGTGGAACTTGAAAGCCTGACCAGGGGGTTGAAAGGTGTCGAATAAGAGACCAAGGAGGTTGAAGTAGTTATGAATTTTGTGCATTATGGTATTTAGTATTGTTTGGCTGTGAAGTTGAGATGGGGATATTTTGCTAGTGCTTTTGGGAAGAAGTGTCTGTTTTGATGAAGGACTGGAGACTCAGTTTCATTCTTTAGGACAAGGTGGCAGCCAAAGTATGAGCAGACATATGGCTGGAAAGGATGTAGGCATGCTCCCTTTGGGCAGAGAATGCGAGCACATTGATACTAGACTGAAGTATTGCAAGAGTCAGAAAGGCCTAGTAAGTATAAAGGACCTGACAGCACAGCGCTGGTGTGGAATAAAGAAGTTGCTTAAGCCAGCAGTGTTCCACTGGCACCAGTGCTTAATTTGTAAATAAAAACGTGCTGTTGCCCAAAGCAGTCCTCTAAAACACAGGGATGCTGCAGTTAAATATGCTAGCACAGGATACTAAAGCAGGCCTCTTTCATCCATTTATAATCTCTCCTTGCCCTTTCAGCTCGGTCTTGCAGCTTTCCGCTTTCTCCCTTTTTTTTTTTTTTCTCTTCCTCTGTCGTTCCCATTAGTGTCTTTTGCTCGCAAAAAATGTCTGATACAGAAAACTAAGTGTCGGCCCTCAAAAATAAGTGCCGGTGCCCTGCACCACAAACCACGGTTTCAAATTATGCACTGGCTGGCACACAAAGGTACTCCAATTAGCAGAGCCTAACTAGCATAGCAAGCAGAAACAGGCGCAATATCTAGCCTGCCACAAGATCCGCAGAATGCTTTGCCACCAAGCTACATTTTAGCTTTAAACGTTTACTGCCCTTGCCACCTTGCTGTGCAGTCTATAGATAAGTCGTCGACCCCTGTTCCCATGTCTCCCGAGATTGATCTGCTCTTGTCTCCCATGTTTGTGGGCAGGGGAGAGGGCTCTACAGTGTAAGCTTGTAGCACACCTCCGTGACGTCACAAGCTTTTCAAAGCTGCTCCAATAGTAGCCTGCCGCAGATTGCGAAACAATGTGGGTGTAGTACAGGCCACAACCCTTGCAAGCCCGAGGTATTCTGATAGAGGTGGAAATGATTGTGTCTTATAAGTTGTAATTACTCCTTTAAAATCATTGGGCTTTCAGTGATGAAGAAATTCCCAGTGATGAAGATGTAGAAGAGGAACACGAGGAGATGCGTAAAGGGCCACCGAAGCGTAAACTGGAGATGGACGAGTACCCCGAGTTCATGGCAAAGAGGTTTGCTGATTATCGGACCTTCCGCAACAACACCTTGCAGAAGTGGCATGAGAAGACCAAACTTGCCTCAGGCAGGTTTGGAAAGGTAGGCTTGTGTTTGTTTCCTGCTGAATATTTTTAAGAAACTATAATCCAGGGCATTCGCAGGCAAGACCACAATCCAAGAATGTCAAGGCCTAAATGAAACAGTGACTTGTACCCTAAACTGTTTCAGCCTGTCACCGAACAGGAACATGTTTCCAACAAGCAATGGACTTTTCCTTGATTTGATGCTCTCTTCAAGAGATTTCTTAACATCCCTTTTCACTTAGTATTTCTATTTAAAGTTCAGATTGGCTGTCGTAGCTGCTGCATGCCATTATTACGATAACGTGTTACACTCGCCAGTCAATGCGTTTTCCACTACCATAGCTCTATAGGTTTGTAAACACTAAAGCAGGACCCTCTCTCTTAATTTCTCCAGGCTAAGCAACTTGAACTTTTTGCTGACGATCAAAGCAGCAGTGCTTTGGTACTGAAAACTGATTATCAGGAAATAACCATGAAAATAAATTATCTGGAAAAGTAATGTGAAGTGCCTCCATCCGTCTGTTAAAAGCTTGGTGTATGGACAGCGACACCTGTTTTCATTTCACAAACCATTCATAGCAGTTCCAGCGAACTACTGTCCACAACATGGGCTATGTATTAAGCATTCTGTATATCTAGTATTAGAAAACAATACACATTACTTTCGTATTGGGGGAGTTCCTTAAAAATGACACGATGCCTATTGATGTCATGTAATTGGTGAATAAGCATTCTAGAATTCAAAAAATCATCTGGTGTAGTCTCGTCTGCACCTTCCAATATGTCAGACTACTGAAAGATTAATCTAATTTCAGCTCTGATGGAAAGATAAATGGCTGTGAGCTGACTAGAAGGTACATAAATACAGGTTTAACTTAAGATTGAAGTCAAGTCAGGTCACCATATCCCTTGGTTACACATTTCATTTGTACAACATGTATTTTAACAGGTCTGTGACTAACTTGTGTACCCTAGATACTGAACCTTATTTAAAGAAGCTCATCCATTGAATTGTCTTGATCTAAATGAGCCCCCGTTTGGTCACATCTTTCTTGTAAAGTATATCATTCCTTTACCCAGGGAGGTGCTGGGTCATTTTCAGATGAAGAACTGCGACACTTTCTGAACGTTGTAAAGTTTTGATTTGTCTTTTGAATTAATTATGCTCGGAAGGTGTTTTCCGCGAGGAGAATCACATCTTGCATAGAAGGTAGGATTCAATCTATTTCACCCTACTTTAGATGTATCCAGGAACAATCCTTCTTACGTATGCCTGAGGGCTAATACATCTCTCTATGGCATGGTACATTTTTCTGATTTCTGCCCTGCTATGTTTAAAGATAACTGTGCACAGTGCAGGATTTACCTGAGACTGAATAAGACTAGTGACATTGTTCTGTGGTTCTCCGTTTCTTCAGACTCCCGTGGGTGCAATCGGTTACCTCATGCTGACTCATTTACACAGTTCCACCCGCTGCCGTCTCTGTCAGTGTCTTGGGATAAACCACCTGCCCAGCAATCCGCGATGACGTCACGGACTCTGCTACCCAATGAAATCATTCATAGCATTAAAGCGCCAATACATCACAGCCCTGGTCAAACACAATCATGTAGGGCAGATAAATTATTATCGGATTCAAAAACCTACTCAGGCCAGAGTATATCGAGACCGAGGCCAGCTGCTAGCAGTTCTGAAACACATATTGCTGCCCGTGCACCTCACATTGGAGGTCTCCGACATGATTTAGACTGGCGTGGTGATCTGTGGTGCAAAACTGCAGTTGAGAGATTTTATATCAGTGCAGGTTTAGCATCGTATTCAATAAATGGAGATTAACTGACAGGAATCGCATCCCCAGTATTCTGTACTTCATTATGTGAAATGTGATGTGTTATTTCTGTACTTTAAGAATCACGTGTAGTATTTTTTGGCTGCACGGTACCGTGACGTGTGAGAATAGAAGCAGCTTCGCATACCGATTGTACCTAAAGTGCTGCTATCTGTACATATGCATTTTTTTAAACTAGAGTGTTTTACGGGGATCATATAGTCTGGAAGATGGCTCATAGAAGGTTCAAGGAAACCAGCAGCCATGGGTTGTTTACAGAACAAATAGAGGAGGAATGAGTCCAGGGTTGAAGCACTGGGGCCGTTGCACGTCAATAGCTTCGTATCGGTGATATTGGAGTTTGCCGGCGATATTGGTCGCGTCACGTAATCAGGGTTCTGTCTGCAGCAAAACCTTTCCATGATATTTTAATTGGTCAACAGTTAATTGCAGTATGATCGGTGTTGGGTTCAAATGCCCCCATATTATGGCCCTCATTCTGACCTTGGCGGTCTTTTCGCAAGACCGCCGAGTTACCGCCGCGGTGAAGACCGCCGACCGCGGCGGTATGCCGCTGTGCGCATTCTGACCGCTGGGAGCGTTCCGCCGGAAAACCGCCAGCAGCCACACTGGCGGTCGGCGGGAAAGTGGAGACTGGTCAACCTCCACCGCCACGCCAGCAGAACACCGCCCACAGAATTACGACCCACATTTCTGTGTGGCGGTCTTCTGTTGGCGGTCTTCTGTTGGCGGTCACCTCCCCATGGCTCCCGTCGCCTCCCGGAGGACCAACGCACAAGGTAAGTTGACCGTCCGTGAGGGGAGGGGGAGGGGGGTGTTGTGTGATGAGGGCGTGCATGGGGGTGTGCGTGTGAGTGTGTAGAGGGGGTGTGTGAGTGCGTGTATGCGGGCGGGGGGTGCTGCTGTGTCTATGGGTAATGTGTGCTGTTCGGCAGGTGCGCATGTCTGCATGTATGTGTGCGGGTATGTGTCCCCGTTGTGTATGTGTGTGTAGGGGGTGTGTATATGTGCATGTTGGGGGTGTGTGCATGTCGGGGTGCATGTATGTGCATGTCGGGGTGGGGGTGGGGAGGGGGTTCGTACCACCTCTGGGGGGTGGCAGGGGGGTGGAGGGTGTGGGGGGAGGACTCGGGTGGGTAGTGGGGGGTGGGGGAGACCCCTATCAGTGCCAGGGAAGGAATTCCCTGGCCCCGATAGTGCTTACCGCCATGGTTCGCACGGCGGTTCCCGCCCGCAAGAAACCGCGGCGGTAGGCAGGGTCATAATACCCTTGGCGGTCTTGGGACGACCGCCGGGCCGGAGTGCGCAAACTCCAGCCCGGCGGTCATGACCGCCGTGGCGGTCGGAGTGGAGAAGTGGCGGTCGGTCGCGGCGGGGACCGCCGCGGTCAGAATGCCATTTTTAATACCGCCGGTCTGTTCGCGGTCCGACCGCCGTCTCTCCGCCGACCGCCAGGGTCAGAATGAGGGCCTATGTCTTTTCCGTGGTTGCAGTGGTAAGACTATTGATTCATTTTGGACACCGCGTGAAAGTACTGCGAACAGCTTTCCTTCCAACAAATTCAAATACCGCTGATACACACGTGATACTGCCAATATAGCGACAGATTACATTACCACGGACGCGGCCCCTGATGTCTCTTAAGTACAGAAGACGGCGACATATGGACCGCAACCGGGGCTGCAGTGTTCCTTGACGCGCAGTAACAGAAGAAGCACAGAAAGGGGACAACTTTTCACGTTACGTAGCTTTTTCGGACCGTAGCTTGGGCAGTGTTCTGACCTCACTTGTGCGCTTAAAAGTATGGAAGCAGTCTCTCTGTTCAGCCTGTGGTTACACTTGTAAACTGAGCCCGCCCCTCTTCTGGTCTCGACGCCACACCACAGCATATTTTGGGGCGTCATTTTGTGTCTGCCTATCCCATGCCTACATTCATACATGTATTGTATTGTAATAGTATTTATATAGCGCTTACTACCCCTGATGAGACGTCGAAGCGCTTTTCGGCGAGTAGCACGCTACTCTGGAACCCAACAACAATTAGTGATGGATTAGTATCGGGAAATATGAGTATAGTTTTAGTATTATTATGAGTTAATTTGAGCCGCGGATATGAGAGTTTGTTAGTTAGATTGACTGGAGTAATGAAGGGGTGGAGGAGGAAAGAAATCCAGAAGTGTTAATTGGGAGAATATCCCTCATTTACTCATCCCAAAGGCTTGGGATGAGTATAAGGGGATGGAGGAGAGAAGAGTCTGTGGAAGGGTTAGGGATATTATAGTAGCAGGGTGAGATAAATGAGGGAGAATTTAGTAGGGTTGTTTGGGAGGTTATGGTAGTAGAGTGAGGTTTGGTGAGTTAGATGTGGAAGCGGAGGGAAGAGCTTAGGGAGAGTTATTTAGGAGATGAAATTAGTAGAATGGATTTGGGATGAGTCATAGTGGGGATGGAGGATAGTTTGATAGAGACATGACATATGATGATGGGTAGATAAGTGTGATGAGATGAGAGCAGGAATTCATAGATATCTAGTATAACAACCCACCCAGGAGCCATGCAATGACCCACGAACTTGCCAAGCACAGAACAGCATACACACATACATATATACACATACACACCCATACATACACACATGAATACACACACATATGCACAAATATATGTACATACAATACATAATTAGAACCATGACTAAATATACTTAGTCAAACAGGTTTAAAGAGTGTGTGTGTATTTTATTGTTATGACATAGTAGCAATACATATTTTCTAAAGAACTATACATAACTAGAAATAGACACATAATCAGAAAAAATATTTATCAACATAGGCATATGCAGTCCATAGTTGTTTGAATATGGTGGTCACGAAGGAAAGAGCCAACTTTTGAGTAGTTTTCTGAAGACAAGAAAGTTATCTGTGGCTCTTATAGTTATTTATGGTTTGTCATATATTTCTAACAGAAACCTATCTGGAAGTTTGTGCATTCCTGCACATACATACATACATACATACATACATACATACATACATACATACTAACCAGCCTGAGCCGTGTTCCCTTGAATGTTTTTAAAAGGTTGTGTTTGGTTAGTTTATGCTGCAATGTCCCTATGTACATAAGGATTGGCATAGTGTCTTTTGACCTATCACAAGTGCTGTATTGTGCTACGTTGTAGACCTAATGATTGCAACAATGCCCCAAGAGATGGCTGACTGATTGTCCACTAGCCAAGTGCCACGTTACAGGACATGATGATATCTGCAGTTCTATGTTTTGCATGATGTCTCCTCCATAGCTGTGTTGAAAAAGGCTCTCAACAGTCACATTGAGTGTGAGGACCCCTCTAGGATCTCATAGCATACTACTGCTGAAGTATAGCATGGCATGTCACTGCTGCCCTGTTCCCTGGTGGACAGTGACTGTCCAAGAGCCCAGTAGTGTGGTCTGAGTGCTGTATGGCTGCCCCACGATTCCATGTTGCATAATAATTGCTACACTCTACAGGGTGTCCATGTGGGATACTTTTATCATGGTACATGGCTATTGCAGTGTCTCCGGGTGTATTGCCCCATTGTGTATAATGAGTGCCTGACTGGTTTATGGTGTCTTACCACAGCTGGTGTCATTGCAGGGTTTCAGTGCCTTCGAACGCTCCATCCTGACCCAAATTGACCAGGTTATGGTGGATAAAGAAAGACTTCTGCGGCGTACTCAAACCAAGCGTTCTGTCTACCGAGTGTTGGGAAAACCCGAGCAGGACCATGCTCCCATGCCAGAGTCTGTGCCAGGAGAAGAGGTAAGACCTTCCTGCTGATTATATGATTGGAGGGAAATTCCTTGATTGGCACACACATTTAAACAACATTAACTTTCTTAAATAGTGCAGACATCTTCCAATATTGGCAACTCCAAAAGTAGCAAAGGATGTCAACTCCAAGAGATATCTATGTCCTAGTTCTGTGTCACAGATTGGAAACCTGAGTGGAAATTGGACAATTACATAGGACTCTAAAACTCGTAGAGGGTATTATTGAGGGGTGGAAAGTATTTGAAAATGAACGTTTTATGCATTTCTTCCTTTACCTGATGATCATGACTTTCTTTGTTGTTGACATTTCATAATGTCTTTCTCGTTGACGATGCCATACCCATAGAAAAATCCTACTCATATCTACCTGGAGCTCATGTGGTTGAGTCAGGAGTAACAGTGGTCTCACGTTCACGCTTATGAAAAATATATCTTATGGTTTCATACTACACTTAGGCTCTTTCTAATCACCAGAAATAATGCTTTACCTACCATCCGGTTCTATTGTCCCTCAATTTGCCAATCCCAGAAGAGTGGAAGTCAGGGTTAGCTTTGCTGGGATACAGTCTTGTGTCCTACATGTCAAATCTGATGTCAGTGCCAAGGGTTAACTCGCTTGATCCATCCTGCTGCAGACCATCTTTGGTCTCTTTCTGATTACCCCATTGCCTAATAGATTAGTAAATCGTTTAAAGGTGTGATTAAGTCCAATACTTGTTACACAGGCCAGTTGTATTTTACATCTGGATGGGCCTTTTAGATGTTTACTAAGCTGAGCATCCTCCACCTACTCCATATTTTGCATCTGCTCAGACCCTCTCTCGAGTTAAAGGATCTGTGTGATATCAGCTTGCTTGTATCCTGCATCTGACCCATGCCAGCCGCTCCCTAGTTCATCATTATCTAGCCTCAGTGCCAGATAGATGCCCTAACTTCCAATTGTATGTCTACTTTCAAACCTACTGGCTCCAGGATGCAAGATGCCAGCACAGCCACACTTCTTAAGTTGCATTGTTTCATTCAAGAGTAGGTGGAATTTACACCACAAATTAAGGAACAATGCTGTTTCTTCTTCCAGTGCATAGGTGTGAGAAAGCAAGAATGCCCCTAACTCCAGTGAGCATATGTTTTGGTTTCAACTATTTAGTGCAAAGTCTTTGGCTATTGATGGACTTGGTGTTTGAGGGGAGATGAAATCTGTTAATTGTGGAATGTTTATAGGCCTAGTTCAGTGTAAATCGCTGACAATGTTTTTATGAAGCTGTCTTTTGCTCTTTAAGGTGACTCCGATTCAAGGAAAGTCTAACGCTCACCTAAAAGATTTGGATGAAGAAATTTTCGATGATGATGACTTCTATCATCAGGTAGGCTTCTCGAAGGACAATAGGTCAAAGGTTTTAAAGTTCTGTAGACATGTGAGTGTGTGTGTAGACGTGTGTAGACAGCGATTACCAATTCCAAGTTATGAACTAGCAGCGCTGAATAGGTCCTCAAGATTCCCAGAAGATCTCCTTACTAGTGGTAGTCCACCACCAGAATTATGCCAGGAACATGGGTCAGTCTGATTGCAAATCCACTAGACACAGCAGTTGGGCCCAGATATATATTTATTCATAGTTTTGTTTTGTTTTCTGAAGTGATGAGACCAGTTAACAGGATGGGAAAAAGTGCAAAAATTATGTCTGGGAAAAATAACAAATTCTTCACACTACAACAGGTGCTGTTAGCACGTACGTAATAACAGCAACTGACATCCTAGTGTTACCTAAACAGCGAAAGAGCAAGTCTTGAGGTAGACCTTTGACTCTGCATATTTTTAAATCCTTATAAGTATGTAATGTATGGGAAAACAAATCCAAACCATTTCAAATACAGTTATAAATCGATAACAATATACCTATAGTATGTCTTGCAAAGCTATATCTCCCAGTCACATGGGGGTATAGATTTCAAATAATTCATATAAATACTGTGCTGCATACCTAGTACTAGTAAACTAGTACTGTCTTGGTAAAGAATAATAGAAACGTTCCTACAAGCAGCAATGTTTTTGATATGCCTGACTGGCAAATGTTGTTTTTGTTATAGTGTTAAACACAGTTATCAATCATACAACACCTGAACAAAAACACCAACTTGCAGGCACCCTTCTCAACACACGCCCACCATGCAAGCACATCACTGAGATTTGGGACCTCACCGCCACCCTCACACCTACATCCTTTTCCTTACTGAGACCTGGCTCAACCCCACTACCCCACCAGACGTTGCCACCACAATAAATACCCAAAGGGTACAAGACCACCCACTTTGATTGTATCAACAAGATTGGCAGAGGGACCGCCATCATGCACAAGGAATCCATCTAATGTACCACCACAAATGACAACATCAGCCCAGCCATGGAACATCTCAGCTTCCAACTCCAAACAGACAGCAGAACCATTATCAGGGGCACCCTAGCCTACCGTCCTAGAGGCCTTTTGAAACTTGTTCACCAACTTTATCACCCCCTTCGCATGGACTCCAACATCTACATTTTCCTCGTGACCTCAACTTCCATCTTGACGATCACAATAACATCCACAATACTAATCGCCTCAACAGTGTGAACAACATCTGACTTGTCCACAACCCCATGCACGCCACAAGCTAACCGCATTTTCACCTTCACTGACCGCATCAGATACAGCCACACCACAGAACTCACTTGGACTTACCACTCCATAATCCACTTCAACATCACCAGCTCACAGACCTCCACCCCAGTCTGCCCAATGCCCCCTGCCGTAGTTGGAGTGAAGTCCCAAAGGACACATGTATTAACACCATCCAACCCTCCTCGTCCCACAACCTAGACCACAACACCAGAAACTTCAACAGTTGGATCACCAACTGCACTGATAGCGTCACTCCTATCAGCAACAACACCCACAGAAGGTTCACTGGTACACTGAAGACCTCAGAACCGCTAAACGGCTGGAAAGGAGATGGCATACCAGCCAGGACATGTGACAAACCCTCAACCTCTACCACCGACAGTTGAGCAAATAGGAAAAAAAGACCTTATCCTCACACATCAAATTAAGCTCCAATAACAGCAAGGAGCTCTTCAACATTGTCTAAGAATTCTCCAACCCCTGAGCTGCAGCAAACAACATTACCCCCTCACAAGAACTTTGTGACAACCTTGCAAAACTTCTTCCACCAAAAGATCGCCAATATCTACAGAAGCTTCAAACCCTAGCCAAAGGCCATTGACTTCTTCAAGCAACACAATGACCCCCCCTACCACCACAGATATCGGACTAACCGAATGGAGCCAGCTCGCCCCAAAGGACACTGCCTTCATCATGAAATCAGCCCACTCAGGGGCCCCCAAACAGCATATTCCCTCACCACATCTTCAACCTAGACAAAGCCTGAATGGAACACGTACTCTCACCACCTTGTTCAACACCTCAATTGACATGGCCACCTTCCCCAAGGACTGGAAACATACAGAAGTCAATTCCCTACTAAAGAAAACATCAGCAGATCCCATCACACTCAACAGCTACCGACCGATCTTCCTGCTACCAGCCAAAGTTTTAGAAAAAGCCATCCACCAATTTCTCTCCTCACATCTAGAATAGAACCTCCTACTTGACTCCTCCCAATCTGGATTCTGCAGCAACCACAGCACCGAGACAGCCCTCATCGCAGCTACTGATGATATCTAAGCCCTACTTGACCAAGGAGAGACTGCGGCTCACAGGGCTGCACAACATAGGCATCCAAGGAGCTGCCCTTAGATGGATAGCCTCTTTCCTCACTGGAAAAACACAAAAAGTCCACCTTTCCCCCCACCCCTTCACCTTTGAACCCAAGGAAGTCATTTGTGGAGTACACGAAGGATACTCGCTCAGCCTCACCCTCTTCAACACTTATATGGTACCTCTGGCCAGCATCTCCAAAACCCACAGACTGATATTGTGGTTGTCAAGGTGGATCATATCCTATGCCAACAACACACAACTCATCCTCTCCCTCCCCGAAGACACCACCAAGACGAACTTCCTCAACTGCTTGACCGACGTCGCCAACTGGATGAAGGACAACCACCTGAAGCTCAGTATGAACAAGACAAAGGTACTAATTTTTAAAAACAATAGCTTCCCATGGGACACATCCTGCTGGCCCTCAGAACCCGGACCTACTCCTACCACCATTGACCATGCTAGGGACCGAGGCATAATCCTGGACAACAAGCTAACCATGACGACTCAGGTGAACTTCGTCTCCTCCTCCTGCTTCTTCATCTTCCGCCTGATTCGTTACATATATTCAAACGGCTTCCCCAAAGATCCAGATGCACCATCATCCAGGATCTCCTCTCTAGCCAACTGGACTAGGGCAGCGCACTCTACGCAGGGTTCGCAGCTTACCTTCTTCAACAACTACGGACCATAAAGAGCACTGCAGCAAGACTCGTCCTGAATCTCCCTAGATAGACCCACATCACCCCCTACCTCGGAGACCTCCACTGGCTCTCTGTACAGAAAAGATGCCAGTTCAAGCTCCTGATCCATGCATACAAATACAAGGCCCTACACAACTGCAGACCCGCCACCTTGAACCACCACCTGATATTCCATCACCCCACCAGAGGCCTCCGCTCCACATCCCTTTCTCTAACCTTCCCCACATCCGACGTAGCAGATGCTGAGGTCACTCCTTATCCTACCTAGCACCAAAGACATGGAATGAACTACCCTTTCATCTGCGGACCTACCCATCTCTTCCAGAGTTCGAAATGTCCCTGAAGACCTGGCTATTCGGCTAATCAACTGGACCCTGCCAGCGCCTAGGTACTCTCACGAGTTTCAAGTAGTGCTCTACAAATCAGCTCATTGATGTGTTATATGTTGACGTTCTACTTGAATCATAGCTGAAAATGATTGAAAGCCATGTACCTAGGAATACGTAGGGAAGCTTTTAATCACATTACCACCAAGTGCGCTCTTTCACTTAGTATGCATCTAACTGGCAGCTACTAACTATTGTGGTCATAAATATGTGATACATATTGCATACAATATATATATTTTTGTAATATAGGATTGCCACATTCTAACATGGTTATGATAGTGGACACATTTTAACAGTATACTGTCCGTTAAACATGTATTAATAATCATTGGTAGGTGTGTACTTAGCTCTCCCTCAGCCTCTACACCGCGATTATATGGAGAAGTGTTCTGATCCTACCTGAGTCCTATCTGACTAAAATCTGTATCCCATGAGCCACGTGTGGAATTTCTTTTTTATAGTACGAGCTTCCCCCTAGATGTCTATAATGGTATCCAGGTTACCTCACAAGCACATTCAGTTTGTGACTATGTCGGATTGCTTTCTGAAATATCAACATGTCTTTTAACACAAAGTATTTGTACACAGAACAGTAGGGAACTATTGAATAGCTACAGTAATTTTACCTGAAGCACTGTGCTATGCATTTCCTGATCAGGTATTGGGCATTTTTTTCTATCCACATTTGACCAAGTGCAATTATTGTATGCCAGTGTTTCACGGATAATGCAAACAGTGAATATATATATAAAAATATATATGTGTGTGTGCAGCAGGGGTTGGAAACTAAGTACATCATACCAAATCCACAAAATTCACAGAAAAAACTGAGAAAAATGTAATTGGGGTCCCAAATGTGACAAATCACAGAAATGTGCCGGTGATGGTTATCAACGCACAACATACGCCATACTTTGCACCGACCACCATGTCAAAGCACAAATTTGCAAAAGCTACAGAAAGAAAATAAAGAGAAAACAAAAGAACGTGACAATCACGAAATTTGATGGCATGTGATGTGCGCATTGATAATGATAACTGGCGAATTTCAGTGGTTTGTTGCGTTTAAGCCAGAACTATAACTCAGTTTTTTAGCTCTGTTTTTTAATGAATATGTATAGATATCATTTTAATAAATTAATTTATTGTGTAGATATATTTTGAAACCACATTTGTCAATTATTTTTGGGGATTCATTTTTTTAATGAAGTGAAATTTTTTGGAAACCAAAAAGCGATCCAGTGAGTTTCTGCAGTCCCACTAACAAATTACTTTTTAACATTTGAATTCAAATTATTTAATTTAATAAATAAAACAGTGTATTAACCAAAGGAAGGTGTTCCCTCATTATAAAGTAGTAAGAAAAAAGCAGGTCTTGGGGGTGTTTCAAAACCTGTGTAACTTAACAAAATAATTCCAATACTGATTGTGTAAACAAGTAGACGGTTTCCTTAATTATTTATAAAATAATTATTGAATTAAAATGTAACTAAAACAATAATTACAGATAAATAAAGGTAAGACATAGCTGATCTTGCAGAAAAAAATGTAGAAAAAAACTTCATATAAAATACAGTAAAGCAAAAATATACAAAGATAATGGTTACTCTTAGGGCTAGCAGAAAAGTTGATTTATGGATAGCTGTAAATACTTTATATATTTTTAAAAATAATTAGCAGAAAAGTAAGGCATATGGCACAATGAAATAGAAGCATGAGGAGTTGACGAGGAGATGGTTGTAGAGCGGAAAAACATACCTCCTTGAGACAATGTCAAACAAGGAAAAAGGCATGAGGAAATGGAAGTAAATGTAACGGAGGCAGAAAAGTGGAATCTATTCACAATCCTAACAGAGCTGTTACCTGGGGTTTAGACATGTCTCTTTTTGCATCCATAAAATTGGATCTGAATGGGTCTGTGTGGATTAGCTTCACTTGAGTGATGACGTTTAGCAGCTCCCTGCACAACTTGAATTCATTTCCTCGTCATCCGTGAAAAGATGTGGCCAGCTCGTAGATCCAAAAGTGTTTATTTAAGCAACCGAAGCAATATCAGCACTTGGACAGGAGAGAGAAGAGGGTCCAGCTTCAAGTGGAGAGTGCCCTTTAAGTACAGACCCTCTCACCTTCCAGGTTGTACATTCTGTATCATATATTGAGCACAGCACTAGAAAATAAACAACCGTAGAAAAACACGTTCGAACACATTTGTCTGTAAATTAGCTTCCCTGCTGGCCTCCGTGCAGCCTGAACTAAAATTAGCCATTACCATAGACCAAGTTCCTAAAAATGAAGAATAAAGCTTTAGATGCTGGATCCAAAGTAAAGCTTTAGCAAGCTTGCTGACCATCTTATAGGTATTTTTGAGATCAATTTACCATTGCTGCCCCACCACATACTACACATCAGATACATAATAATCAAAGCTTTTTAACTCACCAAGATGATACCTTCCACTCTCAACACCCATGATCTTTTGTACCTCTGTGCCTCACGCCACCAAGCCATTTACTTCAGGCAGTGTCATTGAAACTTTTTGTCTGTGCTTCACTCCTGCTTGAAAAGGCAGTTGGTTAGAACACCCCCTCCGACATCCTCCCAAAAAAAAAAATATTCTTTCAAAATGAATGTATACATTATTAAATATTATTAGCAAGCTAAAACACTGTGGTTGTACTTTTTACAAGAAATGTAGAAAAATACATATATTTAGTGGTGCCCATTAATTTAGCACAATAATATCTACAAAGTAACCAGATCATTCTGATAGAGACATCTAGCTGCAGACTCTTCATCTTTTGAATATTTCCCCCGATGTCACATTGGATCCGGAATCTTTTCAGCAGTCTCTCTGCACTGTGCCCACACTATGTTCCTCTCTGGAAATGATATGTGGAGCCTAAATAGGCGCCAATACCATGCGCTGATGTCAGATCATTTCTTTCTGCGCCAACAGATGTGGATTCGGAGCTTCCTCTTGTCTCTTTGGGACCCTTCCCTCAATTACTTTTTGCAGTGTGCATGGGTAGTGCCACTACCAAAATGGCAGACTTTAAACCTTGTAAGGACTGTCTCAAACAAATGTCTGTGACAGATCCTCATTAGATTTGCCTATAGTACCTGGTGTAAAAGTCGCAACGATAAGGGTTTTATTGATTACACGTTGATGAACCTAAAAGTCACTCAAGACTGTGAGGCAAAACTCTACATCGCCCAGTACCATAAGACCAGCCGAAGTCCAAGGTTTGGGGACTATTCCAGATCCCGAAGTCTCAGGAGTCATTTGAGAGGTCGATCTTCAGCTTGATCAAGGTCGTCAAGTAAGTCTAAGAAAGACAAGATATGTAAGTGAGATTGGGCTTCTTCTCAGCACTCGCATTCTCCTGAGAAGGTGCAAAGACTGCACCATACATCTTGATCTCGCACCCGAATTTGCTCAATGTTGGAGCCTACCCCACAACTTGTTCTGGCACAACCCACGTTTCTGGGTCCACCTGCTACTCCGAAACAGATCGTGAAGCCATGCTCGACCGCTTGAATCCTTGCCGGCTCCCTCTTATGCGCCTTCGGCATTCACCGAGCCGAGAGGCCTTCCACTTGTTATACCACTGGCAGATTCAACTTCGGCACCTGTTGGACCCTCTGTATCCATCACTGGACCACCTCCAGCTCTTGTTCTGCCTCAGCATCTGGTGCCACAGACCACGCCGGTACCCGGAACATCAACACCGCTGAGGACTCTAGTGACTCTGGCCAACAAGCTACCTATCACACTCTCTGAGGGGCACCAGTTCGACGAGGCTGCCCCGCTGTTGAGTATCCACTTCCTCAGCTCAATTTATGGCCTCCACAAGGGAGACTACATACCGTGCATTCCTATTTTGCACAGATTCGTTCAATGATTACAATGTGGGTGATGAGTTTGGCAAGCCATACCTCGAAGACAACTGACATGGCCTACAAGAGTCTAGTGGCCTTGATACCTCCTTGTGGCTCCTCTACCATATGGTCAGACCACTGAAGAGAGCGCTTCATTTGCCATGATGATGCTTAGGGCAGCCAAAGTTCGTGACCGCCAGCCCCTCACCTTAGAGGTCAACCCAATGTCTTAACTAAGGTCCTGCAGCCAGGGCAAACATTCACTAAGCCCCTCTTGCCCTTCAAAGGGGCACATATAGATACCTTACTGGGGACTTGAGCCAAATCTTGCTAAGACCCCAAAGTCAACCAGCAGATCGTGAGACACCATCACTCTGCCCCGGCATTTTTATCTCAGCACCCAAAACCTGAAAACTCCCCCCCTTATAGAGTCAAAATGGGTGGAGACGTTTGGTAATTGGGTCTTCTTATTTACCAGCTTGACACTTAGGTCAGTGAATACCAGCTGCTTCCTAGGCAACCAGTCCCATGCCCTCTGGGATTTGGTGGCCCCCCACACAGGCCTACCTGCCAAATCACATTTTTTGCTCTTAGCATAGCACAGCCACCTTGTGGGAGGCAGGGTCTGATGATTTTTTCTGGTTTGGCAGACCATAACGTCGGACAGGTTGGTCTTGCCCATTGTTCAAAAGTGGTATGCCCTGCCCTTTCTTTTCATGCCACTGCAACCCCTCCTCCCGCCCCCAACAACAGATGGACGACCATCAGTCCGTTTTACACCAGGAAGTCCAAGTATGTTTGGCTAAAGGGGTTATTGAGAGGTCGCCTGCACAAGAAGTAGGATGTGGTTGTCAGTCCTGCTAATCTCTAGTGGCCAAGAAGGATTGAGGGCTTCACCCTATTTTTGACCTGTGCCCTTTCAATGCCTTCCTCCAGAAGGAAAAATTCAAGATAGACTGGTTCAAGTTTTGTCTGTGCTGGACTCGAGTGGATGGTGGTGTTGCACCTGCAGGATGCCTATTTTCATATACCTGTCCGGCAAACCCATCAGTGCTACCTTTGGTTCATGGTGGGGCATGAGCATTTCCAATGTCATGGTGCTCTTCTTCTGTATTACTAGTGGCCCTCTGGTGTTCACAGAAGTGACGGCGGCAGTGGCAGCCCACCTTCAGAGGTCAGGGGTCCCAATCTTCTACTTTGGGAAATGTCTTTTGAAAGTGGGCTTGTCTCAGGCAGTTGTCAGCCACCTCCAGACTATGGCGAACCTCTTGTCATCTCTGGGGTTCACTATCAATGCACCAAACGCACACCTTATTCCTTCTCAGAAGCTCCCTTTCATCAGAGCCATTTTGGTCATGGTTTGATTTCACACCTGGCCCCTGGAGAGGCGAGTCCAGGACATTCAGGCTAGGATCCTGATCGTTCAACTTTGGTTCTGGATTTCAGTGTGGTCGACTGTTGGGACTGATGGCCTTCTGCATCCTGCTGATCGAGCATGCCAGGTGGGATATGCAGCCTCTGCAGTGGGGTCTGAAGTCTCAGTGGGCCCAACATTAAGGGGACCTCTCCTACCATGTCCCAGTTTCAGAGGAGACTGCAAAAGATCTGCAGTGGTGGTTGCTGGATCAAGATTGGGTCAGTGAGAGACACCTCTCCTATCCCCACCTAAAGCAGACAGTGGTGAATGATGCATCACTTTGGGGTTTGGTGTGGCCATGTGAGAGAGGTGGATATCAGAGGTCTCTGGTAGCCAGCTGAGTCCTGGCTCCATATTAACTTTCTGGAACTCAAGGTCATCTGCTTGCCATTGTAAAGCTTCCTTCTGTGCGTCAAAGGGAGGCTAGCCCAAGTGCTTACAGACAACACCACCTTCATGTGGTCCTGCAACAAACAGAGCAGGGTGGGGGTCATGGACTCTGTGTTAGGAGGCCCTGCAACTCTGAAAATAGCTAAACCACCATGGAATTTTCCTGGTGGTGAACCACTTGGGGGAGGCTCTTTGAATGCCAGGGTAGACGAGCTCAGCCATCAGTGCCTAGCATATTATGAGTGGCAGTTAAACCCGGAGGCAATGCAAGGTCTCTTCCTCGAATGGGGAAACCTTGGCTCGATTCGTTCACCCCTGCTAAGAACACATAATGACAGCACTTCGTCACCTTGACATTTTCAAGAAGTCTCTTGCTCAGACTCGTTCTGCCTCGAGTAGAACTTAGGACTACTGTACGTCTTTCTGCTGATACTACTCCTGCCCGAAGTTCTCAAAAAGTTCAAGAACGACTAGGCCCAGGTCAACCTAGTTGCTCCAGATTGGGCACAAACAGTATGGTATCCAGAACTTCTTGGCATTGAGCATCTGTCCTCTGATCAGGCTGCTTCTCCAGGAGTATCTGCTGTCCTAGCAGCAGGGCAGGGTTCTCCACACTTGCCACTTCTATGCTTGGAGATTGAGTAGCAAGAGCAGAACACCTTCAACCTTCCTTCAAAGGTGGTTGATGTAATTTTGACAGCCAAGCGTCCGTTGACAAACATTATACATTTGGACAAATTTGCGGCACACAGCAGATAGACCCTCTGTAGGCCAAGCTATCTGATATATATTTTTTTCCCCTATCCTGGCAAGGCTTTGCTCTGGTCATCTTTCGGCTTTTTTTTATTTTTTAAGGAGGATCAGCCCTTCTTGTTTAAGTCCTGGTTGTTATGTGCTTTTTGCAAGGCTTACAATATATCTTTCCTCCCTCCCTATTTGTCATGCTACAGTGGGACCTTAATTTGGCCCTCACATACTTGATGTGCACTTCCTTTGAGCCGCATCACAGCTGTCCTCTTCAGCTTCCACTGAAGACAGTGTTCTTCGTCGCCATACCATTGGTGCAGGGTCTAAGTGAGCTTCAGGCTCTCTGGTGTACAGCTGGTTGACACACTTTCTTCCCAGACAAGCTGGTTCTGCATACAAGAGCATGCTTTGCCTAACGTTGTGATGCTATTAGACGTTGGTCATCACCTTGCTGGTGTTCTACACTCCGCCTCACCCCTCTAAGGAGAAAGAGGGACTCCACCGTCTGGACTGCAAGAGATCTCTGAGCTTTTACATTGATCATACCAGAGAACACCAGGTCAATGATCATCTCTGTGGGGTTCTCTTCTAGCAAGGCAAGGCAGTGGAGAAGAGAACAATCTACCACTTGATTGTGCTCTGAATTAAACTCTGCTGTGCACTGACCAAAAAGAAGACTGCAGAAGGACTGCATACTCGTTCTACCAGGACTAAAGCTGCTACAATTGCATTGGCACACTGAGTCCCATTCCTGGGTATCTACCAGACAGCCATGTGGGTGTCCCTCCATATATTCACAAGGCACTGTTTTCTGGACAGTCGGGTGCTCCGGAAGGCGCATTTCGGCAAGACTTTCTGATTTTAGTACATTCACAGATCCACCGCCAAATAGGTACTGCTGTGGTATCTATTGAAAAGGTGAGGAACCTGTGGCTGGGATTCTCTATCAGAAGAGCAAGTTACTTACATTCTGTAATGCTTTTTCTAGTAGAGACTATCTAGTGGCAGATTACTTTCTGATTCTCCTGTGATTGAGCTCCATCTTTTAATAAGATTCCAAGTCTAGGAATCTGCCCACTGGGCACAACCAATTTGCAATTTGGGCTTTGCGTCTGGGGGAGCGGACCGCCTCAAAAGGAGCTGACACCAATGTGTTGGAGTGGGACCTGTTTAAGCTCCACACATCCTTCCGGAGCAGAACAGATTGTGTGGAGCCTCATGGCGCCACCTACTGGCACATGGAGGTACTGCTGGAAAGTTTCTGGCTCCAGTCTGACACCCGAGGAATATTCAAAAGGTGAGGAATCTGTGGCTGGATAGTCTCTACCAGAAAGAGCGTTATCAAAAGTAAGTAACTTGTTAACCAGAGCTTAGCATTTCAAAGAGGATTGGAGGACAACAATGTAAACGAAAAGTTCTAAAAGGGAGCTCAGTTCCTTTTTTTCCCAGATTGAAAATATTGCTAATGAGCCAAAATGTCTAATGCCCTTTTGAAGGCAGAGGGTATATCCCCAATAGAATATTGACAAAATATGATTTTCATTGATGACTTATAATTTATCAGAACTCTTTTAAATTATTAATGATGTCTTGTTTTCCCTTTCAAAAGTACTTTTCCAATTGTCACTTGTGTAGTGGCAGGAATGAGTCAGTGAGTCCCCTTTCACCCTTACCCCGACACATCCGCTTCCAAGCACCCCACATTTTAAAAATAGCTACTGTAAATCAGTACAGATTTCTACATCAGTGCCTTTCACTCAACCTGTACGACAGCACCCAGCACTGATTCTGACATGTTTGACAACTCAGAGGTATAAGAACACTGACTTCATACCAACTTTCTAATCCTACCACAACATACAAGCTGACTCTGGTCTGCAAGTAAACCCAGTGCCTTGCAAACCTGAGCCACCCAAAGCCCTGTGTGGCCAGACAAGTAGCAGAGGTCATCTATACCATGTAGCATAACATTACATATGACCTAAACAGAAGAAGTCCACGTTATGCTGTTGTGGCATTGCATCATGAAGACAAATGTCCAATGGCTGACAGTGAAAATAGCTCATCATTGTTGAAAATATAATTGACAAATGCAATAATGACGAAGAAATTTTGCAATTAGTTATGGAAAAAGTAGGCCAAAGAACAGCTAATACCCTTTTCAGTTATGGCAACTGAAATTGGAAGGGCGTCTTCTTGTGTAGTTGCCCTTTCTTCACTGGAGCTTGTATTCTACCCCCACATGAGCCACCGGAATGCAAGTCTTCTTACTGTGTCAATTGTGGGTATCCAAAAGGTGCCTTGTGGTGCACTGCCCTGTATTGTAACGGTGTATGCAAAAATACCAACTGATGTTAGAGAACCAAAAGTCGCCTTCTTATCTCTGAAATTGAAACTTAATGGGGGCCCAAGATGCCAGACTGGCCAAAAGATTGAAACTACATACAAAACAGAAGAAGCAAAAATCTAGTGTTGAGAGGCAACACAAGGGTATACATAAAGTAAGCTAGGGTGATAGAGCAACGTTGAATGTGGCAGCAGCAAGTAGTAGCTATGCACTCATCCACTGGCAAGTGCCCAAGGCTATATTCTACACAGAAAAATGAAATGCTCAGGATGGGGTAGGCTGATAAAGTGAGTAAGAGATAAAAATCAGGTTAGAAGTCTATGACTTACTTGAAGTTTGGTTTTATCTGCACCTGCCGTGGTCATTTTGTGTTTGTGTTGCTTCAAGTCATGTCAGATGTGATTTTTCAGTTTCTCTTGTAGGAGATGCTGAACTTTTTTGCTGAAATGTAAAAAAGGAGTATACCCACCTTGCTTTTTAGGTCTCAGTCTACCAGACAGCACAGCTGTCTATGTATGCTAAAGACATCTTGGGGAATTTCAGAAAGTTGACCTGGGGATGCATTCTGCCCATCACTTGCCACTAGCTTTATGTAAGGAAATGCCTCCTTGGCATGGTTGCCCCCTGACTTTTTGCCTTTGCTGATGCTATGTTTACAATTGAAAGTGTGCTGAGGCCTGCTAACCAGGCCCCAGCACCAGTGTTCTTTCCCTAACCTGTACTTTTGTATCCACAATTGGCAGACCCTGGCATCCAGATAAGTCCCTTGTAACTGGTACTTCTAGTACCAAGGGCCCTGATGCCAAGGAAGGTCTCTAAGGCCTGCAGCATGTCTTATGCCACCCTGGAGACCTCTCACTCAGCACAGACACACTGCTTGCCAGCTTGTGTGTGCTAGTGAGAACAAAATGAGTAAGTCGACATGGCACTCCCCTCAGGGTGCCATGCCAGCCTCTCACTGCCTATGCAAGTATAGGTCAGCCACCCCTCTAGCAGGCCTTACAGCCCTAAGGCAGGGTGCACTATACCATAGGTGAGGGTACCAGTGCATGAGCATGGTACCCCTACAGTGTCTAAACAAAACCTTAGACATTGTAAGTGCAGGGTAGCCATAAGAGTATATGGTCTGGGAGTCTGTTTTGCACGAACTCCACAGCACCATAATGGCTACACTGAAAACTGAGAAGTTTGGTATCAAACTTCTCAGCACAATAAATGCACACTGATGCCAGTGTACATTTTATTGCAAAATACACCCCAGAGGGCACCTTAGAGGTGCCCCCTGAAACTTAACCGACTGTCTGTGTAGGCTGACTAGTTCCAGCAGCCTGCCACACTAGAGACATGTTGCTGGCCCCATGGGGAGAGTGCCTTTGTCACTCTGAGGCCAGTAACAAAGCCTGCACTGGGTGGAGATGCTAACACCTCCCCCAGGCAGGAGCTGTAACACCTGGCGGTGAGCCTCAAAGGCTCACCCCTTTGTCACAGCACCGCAGGACACTCCAGCTAGTGGAGTTGCGCGCCCCCTCCGGCCCCGGCCCCCACTTTTGGCGGCAAGGCCGAAGAAAATAATGAGAATAACAAGGAGGAGTCACTGGCCAGTCAGGACAGCCCCTAGGGTGTCCTGAGCTGAGGTGACTCTAACTTTTAGAAATCCTCCATCTTGCAGATGGAGGATTCCCCCAATAGGGTTAGGATTGTGACCCCCTCCCCTTGGGAGGAGGCACAAAGAGGGTGCACCCACCCTCAGGGCTAGTAGCCATTGGCTACTAACCCCCCAGACCTAAACACGCCCTTAAATTTAGTATTTAAGGGCTACCCTGAACCCTAGAAAATTAGATTCCTGCAACTACAAGAAGAAGGACTGCCTAGCTGAAAACCCCTGCAGAGGAAGACCAGAAGACAACAACTGCCTTGGCTCCAGAAACTCACCGGCCTGTCTCCTGCCTTCCAAAGAACTCTGCTCCAGCGACGCCTTCCAAAGGGACCAGCGACCTCTGACTCCTCTGAGGACTGCCCTGCTTCGACGACGACAAGAAACTCCCGAGGACAGCGGACCTGCTCCAAAAAGACTGCAACTTTATCCAAAGGAGCAGCTTTAAAGACCCCTGCAATCTCCCCGCAAGAAGTGTGAGACTTGCAACACTGCACCCGGCGACCCCGACTCGGCTGGTGGAGAACCAACACCTCAGGGAGGACCCCCGGACTACTCTACGACTGTGAGTACCAAAACCTGTCCCCCCTGAGCCCCCACAGCGCCGCCTGCAGAGGGAATCCCGAGGCTTCCCCTGACCGCGACTCTCTGAAACCTAAGTCCCGACGCCTGGAAAAGACCCTGCACCCGCAGCCCCCAGGACCTGAAGGACCGGACTTTCACTGCAGAAGTGACCCCCAGGAGTCCCTCTCCCTTGCCCAAGTGGAGGTTTCCCCGAGGAAGCCCCCCCTTGCCTGCCTGCAGCGCTGAAGAGATCCCTTGATTTCTCATTGACTTCCATTGCGAACCCGACGCTTGTTCTAACACTGCACCCGGCTGCCCCCGCGCCGCTGAGGGTGAAATTTCTGTGTGGGCTTGTGTCCCCCCCGGTGCCCTACAAAACCCCCCTGGTCTGCCCTCCGAAGACGCGGGTACTTACCTGCAAGCAGACCGGAACCGGGGCACCCCCTTCTCTCCATTGAAGCCTATGCGTTTTGGGCACCACTTTGAACTCTGCACCTGACCGGCCCTGAGCTGCTGGTGTGGTAACTTTGGGGTTGCTCTGAACCCCCAACGGTGGGCTACCTTGGACCAAGAACTGAACCCTGTAAGTGTCTTACTTACCTGGTAATACTAACAAAAACTTACCTCCCCCAGGAACTGTGAAAATTGCACTAAGTGTCCACTTTGAAAATAGCTATTTGTGAATAACTTGAAAAGTATACATGCAATTGAAATGATTCAAAGTTCCTAATGTACTTACCTGCAATACCTTTCAAACAAGATATTACATGTTAACTTTGAACCTGTGGTTCTTAAAATAAACTAAGAAAATATATTTTTCTATACAAAACCTATTGGCTGGATTTGTCTCTGAGTGTGTGTACCTCATTTATTGTCTATGTGTATGTACAACAAATGCTTAACACTACTCCTTGGATAAGCCTACTGCTCGACCACACTACCACAAAATAGAGCATTAGTATTATCTCTTTTTACCACTATTTTACCTCTAAGGGGAACCCTTGGACTCTGTGCATGCTATTCCTTACTTTGAAATAGCACATACAGAGCCAACATCCTACACTTTATAACTCACATTTTCTTATTTCCCATTTGCTGGCTTTATTTGCTTTAAGCTGTCCAGGTTCAGTTTGTCCCGCCTAAAGAGAAAGCTATGTTCACTGAATACTTCCACATACTCCTTTTCTGTCAACAGGCCTTTAAATCTTGTTCTTATCTGCTGAGTTTACAAAGACCGAGGTCAAATGTCAAGCTGTATTTTCCTGGGAGCCTGGTTATTTTCTTTTGCTTTGTGCTGACTTCAAAGTGACAGCCTTTGTAGGAAAGGAGAATGCAACCTTTGTCCATGCAGTCTGCTTGTGCCCTTTTTTTGTATTTTATTTTAGACATAGCCGTCTTATGAGGTATGTTGTTCTTCATCTGCACAAAACATTTGCGTGTTTTTTGCAAAATTCTTCTACTTTGAGTGCATTTAATTTGTGAAACTGCCTTTTTAGGAACATAGTACAAAACCGCATTTCAGTCTCATCGTCATCCTAACATATAGTGATCTTGGGCAATTTACACTGTTTATGACCCATTCACTGTCGAGCACAGAATAAGATCTTTTGACAGAAAAGAGCCAGCCACATTGTAACACAATTTAACAATGCTTGGTTCGCACTTTGATGTGTAAAGCATATCCTTTATGTTCGATGGCATGTGTGGCTGTAGATGCACACGATCTGCATAATCCTGCATTCTAGTGTTGGGTCCAGGGTGTTGCAAGTTGTTTTTCTTCAATGAAGCATTTTGAGTCACTGCATCGTGTGACTCTTCCTTCTCTGTGAAACTCCGCATGAACATAGACTCCTTTGTTGCTTTGTTCTCGCTCCGCCGTCTGGTTCGGATGTGTGTGTCTTCGCTCCATCTTTCAACTCGCTCTGGTTCCAAATCTTTTTTTCCCTTTTCTCTTTATCGACAGTATTGTATCTCGATCACGCATTTTTATCTTCGCATTCATCTTGGCTAGTCAGTCCGGGCACCGACTGTGGGCGCTCTGGGGCGCCCTCGCCCTTTTCAGGTGTACCTCACTACGCAGCATCGACCATTATGCTGAGCTGATGGAACTGATGTCTTATCGGTTCTGTCCTCGGTGCCATAAAAAATTTCCCTACACCGACAAACATCTGGTCTGTAACTTGTGCTTCTACCGCAATCACCAGGAAGCTGCCTGAGATGCCTGCAAATCCTTCCAGTCGAAGAAGATGCTTCAGGGCCAAGGAGCTCATTGGCTGGAGATAGCGCACAAGACTCTGGACGACACCCCGGACGTCTTTGAGGAGGAACTCTCCCTGTTCAGGCTTGTACATGCCATTTAACGGAAAATGTTACTTTCCCAGTAAGCGTCTATTCATGGCATGTAGTGCTGTAGATTCATATGCACCCTCCCTCCTCTCAGACGCCTATGGCCGTTCCAGGTACTTTATATTTGTATATACTTGTACATATGTAGTTACATTTGCATGGACATCTTTCTCTATACTTCCTCTACACTCCTTTTCTCACTCGCCTGCGGGAAAACAGTCTAACAAATGAGTCAGTGCCCATGCACAGTATCACCAAGAAGGAGTGACTCGATCCTGTGACTCAAAATGCTTCTTCGAAGAAAAACAACTTGCAACACTCCGGACCCAACACTAGATGGCAGGAGTATGCAGAGCATGTGAATCTACAGCACTACATGCCACGAACAGATGCTTACTGGGTAAGTAACATTTTCCTTATGACCTGTGGCAACTCATTTGGGAGAGTTGGGTAAGTTTAAAGGCACTTTTTATGAAAACTTGTGTTTGTTTACCCACAACGTAATTTGTATTCTGTCTGCAACTCTGCCTTTTTCGGAACACATACATTACTGGATATAAACTATTTCCTCTTTACCTTGCAGACACTAGGGTCATGATTTTTGTGGTGCAGCAGGTGCAGTGGCACAGGGTCCAAAAGCTCCAGAAAACTCACAGAGCATGGATTATTTCTATATGTTACCACTAGGCAAGCTGTCACAAGTGCAGTTACCTTGCAGGTACTAGGGCCATGATTTGAATGGTGCAACTGGTGCAGTGGCACAGGGGCCAAAAGCTCTAGGAAACCCACTGAGCATGGATTATTGCTAAATGTTACCACAAAGTAAGCGTCACAAACGCAGCTACCCTGAAGACACTAGGGTCATGATTTGGATGGATGGATGGATGGATGGTGCAGTGGCACAGGGGCAAATTAGTTCTAGGAAACCTACCAAGCACCGATTGCTATATGTTACCACTAAGAAAGCAGTCCCAAGCGTAGTTACTTTGCAAGCACTAGGGCCACGATTTGGATGGTGAAGTGGCACAGGGGCCAAAAGCTCTAGGAAACCTAGAGTACTGATCATTGCTGTATATTACCACTGATTAAGCAATCCCAAGTGCATGATTTGGATGGTGCAGTGGCACAGGAGCAAAAAGCTTGAGGAAACCCACTGAGCACCGATTCTTCCTATATCTTGCCACTGAATACGCTGTCCAAGGTGCAGTTACGCGACCTCAGGTAGGCACACAGCGGACCACCGGATGAGTGAAATGTACTCACCTTGGGTATGAGGTTTTACGCGTCCCTACGATGCCCTGTTTCTACATGGAATGGGCGACCTACAACTTGACTGACTGTGACGACTGGTCCACAGATTGTAAGTGACCTCCCAGCATTTACTGTCTTGTTTTTTAGGGAGAAGTTATAATTTACGGTCCTGATGAAGCGCCATTGGATCAATCTCTGACCGTGTAGGCGCGAAACATGTCGACCAAGTGTTAGGAGTGAACACTTTTTCCTCCTTTCCTTTTTTCAGGAGTATTGGCAACATTATTTCCCTTAATACTCCTACTTTGCTTTTAATCTTGACCTGACCCTTACTTAAAAACATTAAATTGAGGCATTAGGTGTTCAGAGCCAATTTTATATCCCTCACTCTCCTTTTCTCCTCTGTCAGCACGTTCTGCAGACTCAACTTGATCTGCTAAACATCTTTTCGGTTGAAGTGCCACCACCTCGTGGATGGTGGCCTGTCAGACGTTGCAGTGCCGGTCTGACGAGGAGTCAGCCCGATGATGATGCCTAGCATCCTACTGTGATGCTTGAGGGTACTCCTACAACACCTTTTCTAAGTCTACCTTTCGTCCTCATTGACAATTTATTCTGGAACAGTGTACTCATTTCTATTATAGGCAGTTAGCTTGCAGTCAGTAGGGCCATGATCTGGATGGTGCGGCAGATGCAGTGGCACTGGGGCCAAAAGCTCCAGGAAATCCAGTAAACACAGATTATTGCTATATTTTACTACTAAACAATCAGTCACAAGTGCAGTCACCGTGCAGGCACTAGGGCCATAATCTGGATGGTGCAGCAGGTGCAGTGGCCCAGGGGCCAAAACCTCCAGGAAACCAACTGAGCACCAATTATTGTTACATGTTGCCACTGAACAAGCAGTCTCAAGTGCAGGTACCTTGCAGGCACTAGGGGGGCCACGATTTAAATGGTACAGCAGGTGCAGTGGCACAGGAGCCAAAGCTCTAGGAAACACACAGAACACAGATTACTGCTATGTTACCACTAAACATGCGGTCACAAGCGCAGTTACCTTGCAAGTTTGAAGATTTGAATGCTGAGGCAGGTGCAATGGCACAGGGGTCTTCTTCACAAGCTGGGAGAGTGGAGCCAAGTATGTGTATCAGAGGGTAGGGGCCCTGGAGTGAGATGTGACTACAGGGCCAACACCTCGGAGTGGCAAGTACTATGCTTCCTGTTCATACTTAGATACTATTTGCATGCCATACTTAATGACGTAAAACATATCACGGGGGAAGCGTGAGGCAATATGAACCCACTCTGACGTAAGCCCATGGCCTATGTAGGCCAATAGTGTAGGGCTTGAAACATGTTGGTGCAATTGAAGAATTTAGGGTCAAAGGACCATTACATCCTGAAACCCTTCCGTATTGTAGTTTTAATCATTCCCATCCACCATACAAATAAAGGGATACAGCAGTGTTGGCTTCAGTGCAGCATAACTGAATATAAAAAAAAGTGGTATAATGTGGACTGTGATGACTCCAGCTCTTTTACATTACTTTCAGCCACTTTAATCATAGCAAACAAATTAGCAAAACCAATAAATCTCACATAGGCAAGACCTATTGGCTTTGCCAATGCTTGTTGTTTTGGGATTGCCTCTAGATCACCGAGGTGGCCCCCGGAAAGAGGCAATGAGAACAAGGGTCCAGAATTTGTGGAATGATTGTTTAGTTACCCTATTTACCTGTTAGGTTTATTTGTTTATGATGACTCTGAGGTTTCTGACTTTGCTGGTAGTTGTGAAGTTGCTGCAAGTTCCTTGAGCCAAAGGACATATTGCTGAGTGATAGATGATTTTTCACACAGTAGCATTTCTGTTCCCAAAACACTGTATTTCAGGTGTTTGCAGGTCATCCAATTTCACCAGTGCTAGTAGGCTACTTCTTTGTTTTGTCCGGCGTAAAGATGATCTGGATGTCATCAGTGTAGTCATCGCAGGAAAATACTGTAAGTCTTGATGTCTGGAAAGGGGTTCTGATGGGGATTGAAAAGGAGGAGTGTGATTGTTGAGCCTTGAGGGATGGCTGCTTCAATGCAGAAGGCAAGCTTTAAAGGTTGAGATGGAGATTACTTGGTGCTGCTGTGAAAGGAATGAAGCTCCTTCAGTCACCGTAGTGGGGTTGTGCACAGAGTCAAATTCCACTGAGAGGTCAATTAAGAAGAGTGCTGCAACCGCGTTCTGATCAACTAATGAGTTTTAAGCTTGTCCTGATGGCAATCAGTGATGACTTAGTGCCACACCAGAGGGGGATCCGGCTGTGCATCAGACAAGATATTATTCTCTTGAAAAAATTGTGATAGTTGCTTGTAACATTTCTACCGGTCATCTTGCTGATAAAGCAACATCTGGTGAAGCTTCTGAGGTTTAACAAGTCTGCAGGATCTCGTCTTTTT
Organism: Pleurodeles waltl; assembly: GCF_031143425.1. Taxonomy (NCBI): domain Eukaryota; kingdom Metazoa; phylum Chordata; class Amphibia; order Caudata; family Salamandridae; genus Pleurodeles; species Pleurodeles waltl. The sequence goes on from NC_090441.1 coordinate 10,912,327, forward strand.
TCTGGAAGTGCTTTAATATAGGTTGTATTGAAACCTTCCTGGCTTGAACCAAGACAATGATCTATATTGGTCCTTTCTGGCTGGCTGGCAGTATTGAAAGAATTATGCCACTAAAGTTGCCAGAGGGAAGCCAGTGAGTCATGTTGCTGCACAAGATCTGCATGTTCTTATCTTGGCGAAGTATGAAAGCACAGAAAGTACATCAAAGTTGGGTGGGACTAGTTATGTAGTTTGGAGGATCAGTGGGTGGTACACTTTATTAAGGAGTCTAGGTTTGTAGCTTTGGTAATGAAGTGTGTGCCAAAAGTGTGGTTTTGAGTGAGTGATGCTGTGTGATCTGAGTTTTTCTATTCTGGAATCTAAAGAACGAAGTTAGACGACAAAGTTAAAAGAAAAAACTGCACTATAATTCTCAGTAATGTAATGAGTAATTGGAGAACGCTCCTTTGTTGACATAGATTAACATACTTAAAGCAATTCCATAATGCAATGCAATGCAAGGTAAAGCAATCAAAGTTTTGTTCAGAATTCCTTAAAAGTATTGGAAGTAATCACTGATATTTGAATGTGGAATACATGAACTGTAATTGTATGATGCAGGATAACATTAACTAAGTAATCTTGTGCAATCTAATGATTAAAGGACTTGCCTCTTGTGAACTGAGTAATTAAACTATTTACCTCTATATGCTCCGTGATCCATAATCTGAATACAAGCTATCTGTAATCAAATACATGGTACTGTAATGTGAGTAATCTTGTGATTAGAGTAATCCAAAACTATTATTTAGTGCGAGGTAGTTGGAATTAATCTAATGCGGGCGAAGTAATAAATCTGATCGATTTTAAATCTAACATGGTGAAGTAATACAAGGCATACCCTGTTGTCTAGTACATTATGAAGTCATGATTGGAATACCATTCTGTAATCTTGTTTAGTTTGTGCGGATTCGTTATTGTAGGCAAATACACAAAACACCACATGAAAAGTAACATTTTAAAAGTTGTCTATGCAGCATCTACTATGAGCGACTTGAGAGTTGCGTAGCATAATCCTGTACAATGGCTTCGAGGCACTTTCTGAATGCAGAGCGTTTAGTGCGACAACCTCTTTTTTAATGTTTTTATTAATTTATCTCAGTTCAGAATGTTGGCCAAGTGAAGAAACGTGGATTAGGATTTGCCAGATGGTACCAAGATGGACTGTTATACTACAATAACCTAATGAGATCACGAAATAGAGAAAATTGACAAAATGTATTAAAAGTGCAAAGATGAAGGCCCATCTATTTATTGTAAAGCTGCTGTGAGCGGCCTCGATCTCCGCTCTGCCCCGATTCCTGGCACGCATCGACCAGGGCTCATATTTCCAACTCTGATGGATTCCGAGCCCGAAAGTTATGACAAGTCTCATCTTCCCCTCCCCGCCCCGCGCCGCTTAATTGGGGTGCCCGGGTTAATCTAAATTAAAACTTAAACTAATAGAGGTCGCGGGAGGCGCCGGGAACACCTGAGTGAAACAAATGGGGCTGCCAGGCCCAACTTCGCCTTGGCCGTCTCCCAAGCGGCGGGAGCCGCCGGCGCCGCGCGCGCGGTGACTGATGGGCGGCGCGCGCCTCCGGAAGGAGGCCCAGATCGGCCGCCAACTGCCGCCGCCCGTGCACGGCGACCGGGAGCTCCCGGACCAGTCGCCAACATCTGGCGGCACAGCGGAGGCCCCGGCCCAGGGCTCCGGATCCCCCCACCCGCAGACTCTAAATATGGCGCTTAGAGCCGGAGAGGCCTTCATCACTTAGCGCCGCCCGGCAGCGGGGCTCCGACAGCTTATCGGGGCCTCGTACATCACGCTTCGACGTCTGCCGGGCAGCCAGGCAGCTAAACATCCATTTTCCTTTATTCGTGTTCCCCCCCCCCACCCTCCTTCTCACCGCCCCGCCGCCCCTGTTCTATCTCTCCTCCTCGCCTCCTAAAATATTTCCCGAGGGCGAACGCTGTGTGGAGATGGCCCCTGCCTTGCGTGTCTGTTTTGCGTGGCGACGGGCGGACGGTGGCAGCCCTCCTTCGGTTCGAGTAGGCCTTGGCAGCTGCCAGTGCTAATTCGGCGATAAGGTGGACAGGAAGCGGCGGTTTGTTTTCTGTCACCTCCCCGTCAGATTGTGTTCACGAAGGGCCTCCGCTTCTGCGTTGTAGCAGCAGGCGCCCCCAGGGCTGAGTGATGGTCGGCGTCCACGGTGGGTGCGGTGCAGTCGGTGTGGCACCTTCCGCCGTGCACTGCTCACCTGGATCTTTACACCTGTGTTAAGTGTGCTATTCATAAGTACATGTGCAATCATTTTCTTTGCCTGCATGCTTTCCTTCGTACAAAACGTCTGGAACTCAGCTGTTTTCTTCCATTAGTTTGTGACTCTTCTAAAGCTAGGGTAACTATATATGAGAAAAACAAGCATTTGCAATGTAATGGGTCTCGCATTTGCTCGAGTTAGAGGTATTTGCGTTGTAAACTCCTAAACGGAATTTTCTTGCCACATAAATTGAAAATGAAAAATAATACAGTTTCACATAAGCGAACAGATTCAAAGCGCCACTCAGTCAGCGTGAAGGAGACGCTCAAAAGGAAAAAGAAGTTCGCTCACAGTCAAACGTATCTGCAAAAGAGCAATTAGCCATGTAACCGGGTCAATGGCCATGGCGGTAACCAAACCCTCCAAGGAGGGACAAACATAAAGCATTTACCAACGAAAACTAAGGATTTTTGAAGGTCAAGTCCCTGTACAGTGATAGTGAGCAAAATTTGCTGAACTCTGCCGGAACAGCTGCTGAAAAACCAGGACTCTCCCAGCAAATACGGGACGCCTGATCACCCTATTTAAAGCGTTCTTGATAGCCCCTGTTTATTGTTTTTGGGTATCCGCATAACAGTACGTGGACCAGGATCATAAAATTGCCCCTTGGTTTTATTAGCGTGCCTTACCCCAATTCAGGGACAGAAGAACCGGTGTAGGGCTACATGGTCAGTTTGTAATCTGATGACGGTTCATTTCATCTTTAGGACCACATGTAAACAGCGTTTTTCTATTAACAAACGGCGATTTGCAGAATCGGCTCGTTTGGGACTAGAAAAATGTTTTTTGGGGATGTACAAAGCCCAAATTACGAGTCAGTAACTTGTTTCTGATTTGCAGTTTGGGTGATGTGATTCAGTATTAGGAAGGGGGTGTTGAGGGCGTCCCTTCGTAATACAGAATCTGAAAGGTATGTTCGGATGTTTTGCATCCAAATTGCGGTCGCAATTTACCACCAATAGAAAGTTGGTGGTAACCCATTTGCAAATGGGGAGGTGTCCCTAATGACTCCTTCCCCTTTGAGAATGGTTGGCAAAGTATTTTTTAAGAGTAGGCAGTGGTCCCAGAGACCAATGCCTGCTCTTAAGGAATGAAACTTAAATGTTTATTTTTTTTCTTTTAAAACACATCCCAATTTACTTTAAGGAAAACAGGCTGCGTTTATTTAAAAAAAAATGCTTTATTTAAAAAGCAATCACAGACATGGTGGTCTGCTGAGCCCAGCAAGACACCATCCCTGTGTTGGCTGTGATTCATAATGAGTCCTAAATTGCTACCTACCTCGTTAACATTAATGAGGTAGGTCTCTTTGCGACCCACTACCAATCACAAATTAAACTCTAAAGTGTTTCATACATTTGAACTAGCAATTTCCTAATTGCAATTCGCTGGAAATCCCAATTAGGAAATCGGTAATTCAAACATTCGTACTTGTGGCCCTTAGTCTCTAATGAGGCTGATGGTTAACGTCAGCGATGACGGTCACTTATCATAAATTTGACCTCGACTATTTGGTAACCGGTGTCCATGCAGTCAACCACCCATCGTTAGTTTACAGACATCATTAATTACCACAAACTGGACCCTACTTTGATCTAGAGGCCTAGAGTGGACCTGCCAGACCACCTTAGTAAAATGTCCTGTTTGTCAATGTTCTTCAAATAAGGACTGCACACTTGGGCTCTTGATCCAGTGGGTTCAGATCATTGCTTTAAATGGGGGAAAAAGAAGTGCAGGTACTTACTAAATTGAGTAGGAGGCTGCTAGGAGCGTGGCTACGAAGCAGGCATTTATTCACATCCGAATCGTCTTGCTTTGCATCAGAAGCTGGTGACCTTTAAGCTACATAGTGCATTTTCCAGCATAATTTTTTCATAAATTTGCAAAGAAACCATACGTTCTCAAAGGGCACCATATAAACATATTGTAGTACAACGAAATTCTAAAGATGTATTCTGTTTAACCAAGAGGCCCACATTATAATTCCGATTGTCTCACTGTACAATATGTGTGTTGTTAGCCAAGTCATGTTATCCCCCAGTATGCCAGCTCCCTTTTCTGCCGCAACTGATGTTGGTAGGTAGTAAGTAGACTGTATGAATTAAGAGTCACATATGGCATGGCAGCCTCTTACGACACTCACCTTTGTGTGGCACTGCCACTACATGGAGGAGAGTCTGCTTACTTATGTTTTAAAATGGATCTTGAATTTTGCATTTGAGAGTTTTCATGTTTTTTTTTTTGTATTTGCTAATGCTGCAGGATTGATATTATTTGCTTTGTTACTAAGATATATTTATACACTCGATTTTGGTTCCTTTCTGTAAGAAGTAGAGGTAGCCCAGAGTCCCACACAGTATGTGCACTCACTCCCATTAATAGCTTTAAAGACCTAGATCACTTTGTATTTTAAACAAATCATATTCATGTGTTCTAATAAACACAGTAAAACCACATTCATTGCTTCTGATGGCAATTGGGATGAAACAGCACACTGCAGAGTAGCAGCAGAGCTGCAAGTCTGCACAAGCTTTTATGATGGTATAGATATCTTTACTCACTGAGCCATTTTGGCAATTAATTTTGAGAGCTGAACATGTATAGTTTGGAAAAAGTGGCACTGAATGCTCCCCAGCCATATCTGAAATCCTGATTGTGCTCTATATCATTAGGCTTATGAGGAAGGTCAGCGCAAGCAGAGTACATGCTTCATAGTTTTTGTACAGCCTGTAATAGATGTAGTAAGAGATTCAGACTTTCACCCTTTTAAGGCTGATGAATGTTCATCAATTTGTTTAACTGTAAGTGCCATCGCTTACTAGCATGTTGAAAAGAAGCAATCTTTCTGTACAAAATGCTATACAGAAGAAAATATCAATACTCTAAAAATTGACGTGCACTTATATCCAGATCAGAACTGTTCTCGTACTACTGCGATTACAGCAAACAAAATAGCTAATTTTCATCTGTATTTCATAGAACTCTTTCTCTTCTTTAGAAAACAATTTCCCTCTGTTACAGAAAACCGCCTCACTGGTGATGATTTTTATCAAATTATGACATATGAGAGCTACCCTTTCAGAACTCTAACCAAATGGCTAAATGCAAATTTCTGCAGCAGGTGCACGAACACTCTAAGTTTTATTGCTAGCAATAATGGCTATTGCAACTGCAGAATAATAATTTGGATTTTCCATGTTTCATGAGGTATGGCAGGTAAAAGCCCCTGTTTGAAAAGCACAGTTTGAATGACTGTGCAGTTCTAATTTGAACCTGCGTGGTTGATTAAGAGTGCATGCCTGGATCTTTCCACTCACCCTGTCGTCGTCCCCGCCCCAGCCATGAAATAATGCACATCAGTAGCTTTCTGCAGCATCTCAGCACATGGATACAGTACAGAATGGTGAACAGACCTGCTCCTCTCCCACAGCCATTGGCTGCACTTGCACTGTACATATTAATATATCAGAGCCTGCTCGGCTGCACTGTGAGTACCGGTATTCCCCGTGGCCGAGAAGTTCCAGTACTCAGTAGGAAAACAGAGAAGTGCCGGTACTCAGTGCCAGCGACTACCGGCCCATTTAAAGCACTGGTTTAGATTTCACATTCCCATTGGCAGGTAATCTGCCTGACCTACTTGATACAAATTAAACGTGTTGAAAGGGGTATGTTTTCTTCTCACAGCACCACATGATAGGTGATTTCTGTAGGGTTTTTGAAGTGGGGGCATGGAAGAGGGAGTTAGGACAGTTGACAGAGTTTTTCCCATGAGTATGTGTCTAATGTAAATTCAGAGTAAGAGATGCACATGCATAAACTCTTTGTAAATCAGACCCAAATTAAGGAGGGAAGCTAAAGTAATCAGATGTTTAGGTGATATCTACTCTGTATGTAAGTGCTTCCAATCTGGATAGATGAGGGAACTGAAGCAAAGTGAATTGCCCAGGATCACATGCTTTGGTCAGGTAGGGAATTCGGAGTTACAGGATGGGTCCCCTGACTCCAAAGTCAAACACTTGACTACCTGACCACATCCTCTCCCTTAATGAATAGCATTGTAAAGGTAAACTTGCAAACAGCTTCCTGAATTTCTTCTGTGCAACCTGAGTTCGAAAATAGGAGAGCTCCCAACAAATTCTAGAGCTTCCAGCAGTCTCGAATATCTGAAGTGGTGGGTGATGATGACAGCAGTGAAGCGGGCAAATTGCTACCCCCTCCAGACACTTCAGAAAATCTGACATTACAGAATGTTAGTTGGCTAGTCAGATCCCCTGATAGTGTCCCTCAGGACTGGCCACCCCAAGAGTGACTTCTCCCTATGTCTTAAAAAAGGCAGCATAAGTGTTGGAGCTGGCCCCTACAGACAGAAACCAGGTCAGATATATTGATGGAGGTCCTAAAGCCCACTTTGACTGCATCAGAATCTTAACTACCCTTTAACGAGGCACTCCACAATCCCATTAAGGTCGCTTGGGATAAGCCCATCTCACTTCTGTGAACCCCTTGATTGCAAGGACATATAGTACTGAATTAACCAGACCACCTCAATGACTTTTTTGCAGTGGTACTGAAGGGTGACCAGGACACTTCCAGACAGATCACAAGGGTGGATACTATGAACTCTGTAGCCAAATCCAAAGCTTCAGTAGGTCTGAAGAGGCATGCATGGCTAAGGTTGACTATGTTCTCCGACGATGAGCGAGGCAGTGCTAATTGCTATGACCTTTGACGGGACAAAGATTTCCAGACATTAGGCCAATTTAGCTTTGGAGAGAGGTTTAAGATGGGGAGTGCAACCTCTTAATCTTTGGGTCTTCAGTTTCCGTCCCCAGTGGGCGTGTGCTGAGGACGGAACCGTTTTCGGTCCTCTGCACATGCACAGAAAATACCTCTGCTGTTCACAGCAGAGGGATTTATTTTTTTTGTTTTTTTTGCCTCCGGAGCAGGGAAAGAGCTTCACCTGCCGCCCGAGACATTTTTGTGTTTTCCCTGTAATGATGATCGACATACATGGCGCCCTGACATCGTTATAGTGAAAGTGAAATGATCTGATCACCTCATTTCACTTTCACTGCTTCGGTTCTCGGGGGCCCAGCATGTGCATGGTCATGCCTCCGCTCCTTCCCCTCCAAAAAGGGAACCAGTCCTTCTGCCATCCCACCCCCACTCTCTCCTCCCTACCCGGGGGCAGATGGGGCAATTACAACCAGACACCAGGGATTACTTTTTTTTTTTTGTATCTGTGGGTGCTGCAAGGGATTCTGGGTAAAACAGCCTGGCGAGAGCCATGCGAGTCACCCCATCGTGGATTCCCCTAGGTGTCTAGTTTTCAAAAATCTACAGGTTTGCTAGGGTTTCCTAGATAGCTGAGTTAGGGCACAAAATCCAAAGCCATTCACTTTGCAAAAATCAGGTCAGTTTGCATGAAAAAGTTTGATGTATCCATGTTGCGTTTTGGGCCATTTTCATGGTTCAGGCACTAGGCCTAACAACACAAGTGAGGTACTATTTTTATAGGGAGACTTAGGGGAACACAGAATAATAGAGCAAGTGCTATTACCAATTGTGTTTCTCTGCCTTTGCACCTTCCAATTGTAAGAGCTTGTGTAAGAAAGAAGTAATTTTGAGAAATACTCTGTAATTCACATACCAGTATGGGTACCCACAAATTCAGAGGTGTGCGAATAAACCCTGCTTTGAAACTCCAAATCTTGTGCCCGTTTCTGAAATACATAGGTTTCCTTGATAACTATTTTTCACTATTTATATTTTACTGTATGAATTGCTCTGCACCCGGTACACAATAAAAAAAACATTGCAAGCTGCAGCTCTGTTATTGGCTCCCGGTACCTTGCATTCTTAGAGAAAACTCAAAAACCCTATATTATCCCTACAACCAAAAGGGTCTAGAAGATGTAATTGTATATTGCTTTTGTGGATTGTGATGAGAAGTTACAAATGAAAATGTTGTCAAAAATGCCCTTTTGTCCTACAAATTTTTAATATTTCTTTTTTTATTTCAACACTTGATTTATTTGGGAAAATCTTGAAGGATCTACACAAGTGACCCCTTGCTGAATTCAGAGTTTTGTTTAGTTTTCGGAAGCGTATAGCATTTCGGGATCCACCATGGGTTTTCACACCCGGTTCCACCACAAACTGGAAGGAGTTTGAAAGCACAGAAAATAGGAAAAATAGGGTATCTTCAAGTAAAATGCCAAAACTGTGTTAAAAAATTTGCTTTTCTGAATGAATGATGCCTGTTCATGAAAGCTGGGAAGATGGTGATTTTAGCACTGCAAACCTTTTGTTGATGCTGTTAGCAGGAAAAAAACAGACACTTTCTTCTGCACCATGTTTTTTCACATTTTTCCCACAAAAACAAAATGAAGCTATATTTTGGCTAATTTCTCAGTCCCCTCCAGCTGAATCCACAAACCCTGGATACCTTTAGAATCCTTATGATGTTTGAAAAAACAAAGTATGCAGATTTGGCGTGGATAGCTTATGTGGACAACATGTTATGGAGGCCTAAGAGCAAGCTACCCCAAATAGCAAAAAAAGGCTTAGCACAGGGGATTGGGAAGGCCTAGCAGCAAAAGATGAATACTTTACACGTTTCCCAAGGTTGCCTGTTTGCCGTGTGCCATAGCTACCAGGGGGTGGAATTCAGGTTAATTTAGGGACTTTGAGGGTTTACCTTGAAAAGAGTTGTGAATAATCCTTGAGGTGGGTGATCGCCCACCCGAAATAATCCGGTTTCATACAATGGACAATACAGCTGCGATGTGTATCAACAAGGAGAAAGGAGTGAGGTTTTATGTTCTTTGCTGGGAAGCCCTGAGACTCTGGTTCTGGGTACATGTGCATGGGATGTGGCTTGTTGCCAGCCAGGCTTTCTGAACACCAGGACCGACAGCCTGAGTCTGCAGTTTCTTGCCGACCACAAGTGGCGTCTTCACCCTCAAGTGGTTCTGGACATCAAGTTGACTTCTTTGTCCCTCACAAGAATGTGCATTACCTGCAGTTCTGTGCCCTCCAATGCCCACTGCAGGGAGCCTTGGAGGGGGAACCCTTTTCATTTGAGGTGACGTTTTCCATTTCATTATGCGTTTCCTCTGAAACCATTGACTCCTCAGTTCTTAAGGAAGTTACCACAGCACCAGGCCAAAGCCATTCTGTTCGCCACAGATGGGCCATGAAGGATGTAGTGTGCTCCCTTCTGTGACTGTCTCAGTGCTCCACTTTCTGACTAGCTGTCTAAGTAGACAGTCTCTCTCAGTCAGAGGAGGAGGTGCTGCACCCCAACCTCCAAAATCTTCTGCCTTCATTTGTGGAGATAAGGCAGCGACATTTCAGTTAGTTTCACCTGCCATCAGAGATGCTGGATGTCAAATTGTGAGCTCCTAACCCCTCCATAAAATCTGTCTGTACACAGAGATTAAATCAATTTGTCACATGGTGTGTGTAGCAAAATGTAGACCCATTGAAAGCATATCTGTCAGATGTTGTGTGCCTTCTCCTTTGACTTGCCCACAGAGGTGTGTGGTGGGAGATGTCAAAGGCCACATGGCCATTCTTCCTGCTTTTATCTGTATTCCACATCAGCCATCTATGTGCAAATCCTCAATTATCATTTGATTTTTAAAGAGACTTGCATATTTGTTTCTTCCTACACCCTGTGTAATACCCTGTTGTGATGTGAATCTTGTTATGAACTTGTTGGGGGCTCCGTTTGAACTCCTCCAAAGTTGCAAGTGAACGTTGTTAACATTTAAGGACTTTTTTCTCGTAGCCATCACATCTGCAAGTTGCAAGCACTGTGTGTTCTTCCACATTTCACATGCTGATCCTGCGGAGTAATGCAGCTTTACTGCCGAACATGGTGACCCCTTTTCATCTGGGGCAATCCATTACCCTTCCTACCTTCTCTCCTCCCACCCCATCCTACAAAGAGGAGGAAGCATTACATAGACTGGATCCTAGGAGGGCAGTCACTTATTTCATCATCAATGGAGCTTAGGTCCGATGACCAGCTCTTCTTTGGGTATTTGGGCAGCAAAAAGGGTATTGAGGCCCAGAAAAGGACCTTGTCATGTTAGACCACAAAGTGCATCAAAATGTATTATGTCATTCCCTAGAACGAACAAAACAGAAGAAATAGGCACTCTTTCCATCACAGAAAAACCTTGAACTTTTGTACTTCCCAGGAGTGTTCTTGGAGGCCTAAGCGCAAACTACCCCAAATAGCAAAACAAGGCTTAGCACGGGAGGGGGGAATTGGGGAGGCCTAGCAACAAAAGATTAATACTTTACATGTTTCCCAAGGTTGCCTGTTTGCCCTGTGCCATAGCTACCAGAGGGTGGAGTTCAGGTTAATTTAGGGACTTTGAGGGTTTACCTTGAAAAGAGTTGTGAATAATCCTTGAGGTGGGAGATCGCCCACCCGAAATAATCCTGTTTCATACAATGGACAATACAGCTGCGATGTGTATCAACATGGAGAAATGAGTGAGGTTTTATGTTCTTTGCTGGGAAGCTCTGAGACTCTGGGTACATGTGCATGGGATGTGGCTTGTTGCCAGCCAGGCTTTCTGAACACCAGGACCGACAGCCTGAGTCTGCAGTTTCTTGCCGACCACAAGTGGCGTCTTCACCACAGAGATTAAATCAATTTGTCACATGGTGTGTAGCAAAATGTAGACCCATGGAAAGCATATCTATCAGATGTTGTGTGCCTTCTCCTTTCACTTGCCCACAGAGGGGTGTGGTGGGAAATGTCAAGGGCCACATGGCCATTCTTCCTGCTTTTAGCTGTATTCCACATCAGCCATCCATGTGCAAATCCTCAATTATCTTTTGATTTTTAAACTGGCTTGCATATTTTTTTCTTCCTACACCCTGTGTAATAACCCATTGGGATGTTAATCTTGTTCTGAACTTGTTGGGGGCTCCGTTTGAACTCCTCCAAAGTTTCAAGTTAACGTTGTTAGCGTGCAAGGATTTTTTTCTCATAGCCATCAAATCTGCAAGTTGCAAGCACTGTGTGTTCTTCCACATTTCACATGCTGATCTTGCGGACTAATGCAGCTTTACTGCCGAACATGGTGACCCCTTTTCATCTGGGGCAATCCATTACCGTCCCTACCTCCCCCCCCCCCCGCCCGCCCCATCCTACACAGAGGAGGAAGCATTACATAGACTGGACCCTAGGAGGGCAGTCACTTATTTAATCATCAATGGAGCTTAGGTCCGATGACCAGCTCTTGTTTGGGTATTTGGGCAGCAAAAAGGGCATTGAGGCCCAGAAAAGGACCTTGTCATGTTAGACCACAAAGTGCATCAAAATGTATTATGTCCTTCCCTAGAACAAAAAAAGCTGAAGAAATAGGCACTCTTTCCATCACAGAAAAACCTTGAACTTTTGTACTTCCCAGGAGTGTTCTTGTTTCTGAGATTTGTCATGTGGCGACTTGGGCTTCCATTTACCCTTTTGCAAAGCATAGTTGCTTTGTTTCAGAAGTAAGTAGAGATTGTCATTTTTTCCTGCAGGATGCCCTTATCGGACCACTCCTTCAGACCCACTATCTGGGAGATGGTACAGTTGTAGTGCTTTTTCAGAAGGTGAGCAATCTGCAGGTAAAAGTAACCATCAGAAGAAAAATGTACTTGCCTTCAGTAACCATCTTTCTGTTGGATACTCTTATCTACCTGCAGATCTTCACCGATCCTGCCCACCTCCTTGTTCTGAGGAGCCACCGGTGCTAATAAGGTTGCAAGTTATTTTTTACACGGCACATCTAAGCTTAATTTAATGCTCTCCTCGTCTCTGCTTCCAAGATTTTGAAAAAATGGATGAGGAACTGGTGTTGGTACACCAGGGAAACACGGTATCGCTCCAGTTTTGCAGCATGAATCATTTTCTGGATTCATATGTTGTGCATTTTTCTGCCACCTAGTGGTTGGGTCTAGAAACGTTCTCTAGTCTTTTTTTTTTGTTTTTTTTTTGTTGCTCTTGAGTGTAGTCGACCACCATTCAGTGCTAATCCTGTCCTCTGTGTGATGTCAAATATGCACCCTAGAAGTTCCTGTGTGTGTGCTTGCAATCTTCAGATTTTTTTTTTCCCGGCGTTGGGTCTCGTAGCATGAGAGAGGAGCTCCGAAGAATTTTTGGATATTTCAAAATATTTTTTTTAAAAAACATCGAAGAAAATAGAAGAGGTCGTTATGGGAGATGAAGAAAATCAGCAGAGGCAAGGGGAAACCTCTTTGGTCCCATTGGGGGACCCCGACTGTCAATTTCACAGTCCACGTGTAAAGCAGAGAGAGCGGACAAAAAAAAGGACATGGGAAAAACTCCTTTTAAATTTTGTCCCAAATGTCACCACAGATTTGCCAAGAGAGACCCTCCTCACTCCCCCCACCCCCTGAGGTCTGTAATCTTTGCCTACCGAGGGACCCCAGGGATGAAGACTGTGAGGCCTGGGCCAAATTCGTCCAGAAAACTATAAAGGTACAATCCACACAAAGACTTGAGCACTACACCATGGAAGGGACTCAAAGCCAGGAATCACTCCGACACCTAGGCATTTCAAGTGATGAAGAGGAAAAGGTGGAGGAGGCCGAACCAGTGAGAGGGGGAGACTTGGACGTCAACGTTTTTGAGCCCTGGTGCAGAAAAGACTCATTCGCAGAGAAAGGGGACAAAGGATTCCGACAGAAAAAAGGTAAAACAGCCAGAAGGCACAGACTCAAAAACATCTAAAAGCAGTCTTGTCGCTGTGACCAAAGGTCAGCCAAAGTCAAAAGAGCCACACAGATCCCAACCAAAGGATACAGAAGGCCTACAGGTGCCATTGAAAGACTCAACGAAAGCCCCTGCTTGAGAGGGAGGGAAAGCAAGAGCGTCTGAGACTGGATGCTGTCTACGCTGAAAAAAACCTCGCTGGCGGCCGAAGCGGACCAAAAGGCACAAGAGCGTAAAAGAATGAAAAGGAAGCGCGAAACAGAAATGGCTGCGCTCATTCAAAGAAAGAAGGAATTTGATGATTCCTTGAAAGAATTCAATGTCCCCTCAAGGACCTAGATGACTACCGAGGCTGAAGATGATCAGTCAGCTTTTGAGGCACAGACGTCTCCGGAACCCCACAACAAAGAATAGGAAGAGTTCTTCTAAATTAAAGAGGCAGAATATGCACAGGGCTTCAACGACTCGAGCCATTTTGAGAAAACATAGCAGGACATTAATGCCGAATCACTGAGTAGAGGATAGATAATTGCCCTTTGCGGCCATCCTCCTAATGACCTGTCAATGTACAGCCTGGTAAAGAGAGCTGCTGAAACCTGCAGGGTACAACTGGAAGAGGAGAAGGAGGGTTCATGCTTCCTCCTAGAGCCACTGATGCTGTACCAAAAGGGGTACCTATAATCTGCCCATGCTTCCTAACATCCTGGTTCAAGGTAGTAAAGAGCCCTTCAGGGAACCAGCTACTGCAGAGGCAGTCACTTTCAGAGTGGGGAGGAAATATAAACATTCCACTCTGGGCCCTAAATACATCAAGGGCAGTGTTCCTACAGATTCAGTTATTATCACCACTGCAAGGAAAAGAAACAATGCACCCATCTCCACTGGACCACTACCCGATAAGAAAAGGAAGAGGTTGACTTGGTGGGCAGGAAGATGGAAAGGGAGGCCACTACACCAACATCCTCATGAATCGTTATTGGCACCAACAGTGGCAGGAGATTGAAAACTTCATGCAACACTTCCCGAAGGAATACAGAAAGAGAGTCAAAGGAAGTCATATAAGAGTGGAAGGGAATTTCGAAAACATGCCTAAAATCAGCACTATATGTGGCAGATATAGCCAGCAGGCAAATGTGCACAGGAACCATCCTAAGAAGACACGCCTGGCCTAGGATCTCAGGTTTCAAACCAGCGGTACAGGCATCTATAATAAACATGCCCTTCACAGGAGATGCTCACGTTAGCCCACAAAGTGCATCAGCTAATCAAACAACCTCCACAAATACCTCCAAAGGTGGAGGTCTTCAGAGGAGAGAACTAATACAACTCAGAAAGTAGGTCAAAGAATTACTCTTAAAAAGAGTCATAGAACGCATGCCAATGCAAGAGGAAAACATAAGGAACTAGTCACCATATTTCCTAGTTCCAAAGCAAGACCTAACCTTAAGACCAATCTTGGACCTCAGGTTTATAAACAACTTAATTTGAACACAGCACTTCAAAATGGCAACATTACAAGAAGTAATGCTGCTGCTGTGAGAAGGAGATTACATGGCTACCTGAGATCTACAATTATTATGAACCAGAGTCCCAAGAAGTATCTCAGGTTTGTCTTAGACAAAAGACACTACCAATTCACAGTATTGCCTTTCGTCATAAAATCTGCACAGAGTCTTCAACAAGGTCCTGTCTGCAAGTGCCGGAACACTCACGAAGACAAGAAAACCATGTCTACTCATACCTAGACGACTGGCTGGTAAAAGCACAATCAAAGAATGATTGCAAAAAGGATATATAAACGATCTTGCCTTGCACACAATACAGCTCCTGGGTTTCACAGTAAACCAGCAGAAGCCATTGCCTCAACTAGAGCAAGTAAAGGTGTTTGTAGGAGCCACACTAAACTCCAAGACAGCAAGGGTGTATCTGGTTCAGAAGAGAATAGAGACCATTGAGAAACTCGCCTGTACCAGAAGGGTCAGTCTCTGATAGTGAGGACTGTTGTGAAACTCATGGGAATCATGGCATCATGCGTCCCATGGTTCTAACGCGCAAGACTGCACATGCATCCCATCCAGAAATGGATTTGCATCAAATGGTCACAAGCAACAGGAAGCTGGGAGGATCTAGTGGTTGGCATAGCAAAGGTAGAGAGAGAGATACAATGGTGGAAACCAACAAACCTAGGCATAGAAGACCATTCAAGACACCAGCCCCAACTGTTACCATAACAAATGCATCCCACAAAGGTTGGGGAGCTCACACAGGCTCACTCAGTCTCAGGTACGCAGGGTTGAGGTAACTTTCCTACATTGGAGGTTGGGGGGGGACCCTTATCACAAGGGTGAAGGGATACAGCCTACTTATGCTAAACTGCTATTATCATTAGAGTACCCCTTCTGATCATAGTGAATCTAAAATGTAACGCATCACTGAACAATATCGTGCTACACCTTTTTGATAGAACATTGTAGTTGTATTGCTAGTTTCTAACTCAAACAAGGGGAAACAAAATCCTTCACCCTATCAAAGCTAGCCCAAGACATTTGGCATTAGGAAATACAACAGCAAATAACTCCACAAACAATTCACCTACCAGGAGAACTCAACAAAGAGGCGGACAAATTAAGCAGACAAGAAACCATCTCACACAAGTTGGAGATAAAACAATAGGTCATCCAATGGATCTTCAACATTTGGGGCACACCAAGGATAGGCTTGTTCGCAACAGCACCAAACGTAAAATGCCATCACTTTGCCTCCAGGCATGCACAAATCGAGTCTAAAGTCGCTCACTCTCATAACAGCCTTTTTTATAGCAGTCACTTCACTAAGCAGAGTCAGCAAGTTTCAAGCACTGACGGTCCAAGAGCCATACCTGCAGATGCAGATCCACAAGGACAAAGTGGTCCTTAGAACTAATCCACACTTCCTACCAAAAGCGGTGACAACTCTGTCTATCAAAGCATACTATTACAGGTTTTCTTTCAGGAAGCAAAGACACAAGCCGAAAAGGCCCTATACACTATGTATGCTGGAGGGCTTTAATGTACTATCTGCAAGAAACTAAAAGATTCTACAAGAGAAACCAACTTGTCGTATCATTCACCAAGACAACCAAGGGATCACCAGTGTCTATGGCAACTATCGCTAGGTGGATCATTGACACCATCCAAACTTGCTATGCAAAAGCTGGGAAACAATTACTTACGTGACTCAGAGCGCACTCAACCAGAAAGAAGGGCGCAACACTAGCATTCCTAGCAAACGTGTCTTTTCAGGAAATCTGCACTGCAGCAACTTGGGCATCCCCACTCACTTTTACAAAACACTAACGTGGACATTCAGATTAACAAGGAAGCACAAGTGGGTCAGAAGGTACTACAACACCTATTTTCCAACTCATCCTCATTTTATCCCAGCCAGCCCAAGGAAGGGTATACACCTGTACAATCTAATGCACAGCATGTGAATCCAGAAAAGGATTCATGCTGCAAAACAAAATTGCCTCTTACCTGTAGAAGTAGTTTTGCAGCTGGAAGAGTATTATGGATTCACATGTGACCCACTTACCTACCCGGAAATGGGACAAGAAGCAAACCGGTGTGAGAGGAAAAAAAAGAAGAAAAAAAAAGAATCTGAAGATGGCGACCACAGACAGGAACTTCTGGGGTGCTGTCTGACGTCACATACAGGATGGGATCAGCACCAAATGGTTGTCAACGACACCCAAGATAAAAGGTTCGAACACAACGTTTCTAGACCCAACCACTAGATGGCGGTATAATGCACAGCATGTGAATCCAGAAAGCTCTTCAAGCTGCAAAACTACTCCTGTAGGTGAGAAACCATTTCATTATGTCACACAGTGCCTCTTCTGGTGCTGAGATTGAGCCAGCGCCACCTTCTCGCAGAGGAGAATTACGGCAAAAGTTACTGGACCGAATCTGGAGCCTGGGGATATTTCAAAGGTTATGAATAGGCATGTAGATAGAGTATCCACCAGACGGATCGTTACCTAAGTTACGTAACTGTTTTTCTTCAAGCACATCCAATACGGAAAGTTAAGATTTGCTGCAAAAGACATGTTTCACTGGTCTAGTTTTAGTAGATGTGCTAGGAAGGGACCTGTTTCACTGCATTTCTCATAATTAACTGCCTCTTGTTGCAAGCAAGTGCCAATTCAAAGTGTCTCCTCCCTGTTTCTAATCCACAGATGCACCAGCAATCTACCTTCAACGCAAACTGTCCCACTCATTCTTCATGTCAGTTATTGCTCAACACGGACCCAAAAGTCCTAGAAATCACATTTTGCTTCTGAGTCCAGGGAGCTCTTGCTATGGATCATACTCCATGTGACCACCTGCCACAAACCCAGTCAACAAACCTTCAGATGAAAGTTCACACTTGTCTTTTCTGATCAGTCAATAGGACTCCCCCCTCTTACCAGGAAGCGCTTGGAGGAATACGGTTTCTATAGTGTCCCTAAAACGTTTTAATTCACTCATCACTACTCTGTCATAAGTCTAAAATATTTATGTCTGATAATCCTTCAGGCCCTCTGGACAGGGCACGCTGTTTGTTTGAAACATTTCTCCTGCGCACAAGATGTGACTGTTTCCCTTGAGTGCTCGTCCTTGCTTCGTGATCAAGGTGGAGAGCTCAGGTCAAATGAACTCAGATCATGTAGAGTGTAGCAAGGCGTCATCCATGACTGGTTAACCTTGATGTCCACAGTTATCGTTCTAGTCCATTGCACACCTCACGTGTTCTTCTCAGAATTACGTGCAGTATGAATGTGGCAATTCATTCACTTCTTCAAGAATTTTTTTTCATTTTACCTCACTGTACCTCTTCCATTTCTGCTTTTGATGCTGGCTCATCACAATGCTCTGTTAGGGACAAATCTGGTCAGTCTGTCATTTCTGTTGGTTAAGTTGTTTGCCTTATGAGCGACAAATAAGCTTAAATCACGCAATCTGCAAGCACTGTTAATTCCAGTAGCGTTGGTTTTAATATCAACACAACAATGGACTGTCTGGCAGTGGACAGCCACTGAAGCAAGCATGAAAAAAATAAAAGGAATAGGTTTTTTGTTGCAGTGAACAGTACACCAACTAAAGAGATCCAAAGGTGAATTCATCTTAAGCCCAGTACAGTACTGAGAGAAAAGAGCCTTGGGTATCCCCAGAGTCTTATTAGTTTAGATGTGAGCTTTAATCGTGTCCTGAAAGTAGAAGAAAATCTCTCAAATAGGTACATTTGTAGGCCAGACATAATGACTTAAAACTTATCTGGACATCTTCTGAAATCCTTTAAAAAGATCTCACTGTATTCTCTCCAAAAGTTCAGATAACATTGGTCTGTGCCACTTTTAGGGCAAGTGATAAAGCTTTTGGTAAGGCCTAAATACAGTGAATCCAGAAGGGATTGTTGTCAGTTTATAAACTTTCCCGTAATAGGTTTCCTTAGTTTGAGATTGATCAACCAGCCCTACTCAGTCCACCCGTTATACATGCCTTGTGTTTACACTGGAGACACAATCCATCGTCCACATTCATCGAACCAGTGAATTGCTAGTTGTTTTGTATGTAAGTTATGTGCTTTGTATCATGGGCAGAAGCTGAGGGATGCAGTTGGGGCCAGAGGACATGTGATGTCATCATAGGGCTAGAGGGTGTTTCATGTCACTTCCTCTATCTCTGATTTTGGGCATAAATCAGCATTGCCAGGCACTGGTGAGACAACAGCCAGAGTCAATTTTAGAGTGCAAGTATGCAGCTTGAACTTCTCATACTTCACATGCCGTGCATTAGTCTTTCATCTAGCTATTGGGTCCAGAAATATAATAAATGAGTAAAAGGTTTCTTTTTTTGGTCTCGACCATAAGAGGAGTCTATGACTTTGAGGGTACGCCAACAGTGCCCCCACATGTCACTTGTTAATATTCTGTTTTTCCGCTGTTCGGTTCAGAAGCAAAATGTCTATGCAGATTAAGTTGAAATTCAATGGGAGCGACACAGGAATAACACCAGAACAATGAGGGAAGGTGCTCACTGGGACAGGAGACCATATCAAAGAAATACCCAAAGAGAACAGGTTTGTCTTATGTGGTTTTTCACTGATTTTAGTGACCTTCGGGTTCCTTTGATCCCTTCATTCCCAGAGACATGGAAAACACTGCTTTTGAACTTTACCTGAATTGCCACTGGTTGATTGGATGGTCATAATATCTGTACCCTCTGTCTGCCTAAGGACCATAATTCGAAGGACTGCAAAGCCTGCGCTCACCTTAAATCAAAAACTTAAAAGAATGATTAAACAACAGGAGTGGGTGCACTATACCATGGCTCGGGCAAAGAATAAAAAAATTGCCTAAACATGGACTGCTAATGAAGAGGGTTTGGACACACTGGAGGATACAGAGGATGCAGAAAGACAACAAATGCATGAGTCTGATGTCAAAGACATGATGAATTAGATAGACTTAAAAGTACTTGAAACGTTACTGAAAATATTTAGTGGCTGATAAGCTAAAGCCAACAATGCCTCTTCAGCAGAAAACATCGGACTCTAGGGCAAAATCAACACACTTAGCAACAAAAACAATGACAGTTGAAAGTCATACAGACTCATTACATGGATTGAAATCAAAAGATGCAGATGTGCTGAAGAAGACTAAGGGGGGTCATTATGAGTTCGGCGGGCGGGAACTCATTGCTGCCACTTGACTGCCAGTGTGGTGAAGTCCCCGCCAGCCATATTATGATTTTCCCACTGGGCCGGGGGACGAAAACAGCAGGAAAAAGGGCCTTTACATTTATGCCGGCTCCTAATGGAGCCAGCGGCAATGTGACGGTGCCGTGGGTGCTGCAGCACCCATCGCACATTTCACTGTCCGTAATTTGGGCAGTAAAATGCACAACGGGGCTGTGCATGGGGCCTCTGCTCTTCCCATGCCAAGTGCATGGGCAGTGCAGGGGACCCTTGGGGGGCCCCGAGTCACCCATTCCCCCAGCCTTTCACTGGCGGTGTAAACCACCAAGAAAAGGCTGGCGGAAAGGGACTCATAATCCCCAAGGTGGTGCTGCATGCAACACCACCTTGGAGGATTACAAACGCCAAGACTGCCAGGCTGCTGGCCGGCGGCAGCCTTGCAGTGGCAAAATTCCAAATTCCCAAAAAAGACTGGGTACAAATGACACAGAGAGGCAGAAATAGAAAGGTGAATTTATATAGAGAGAAATTCAGAACGGCAAATACACAAGAGCTTCACATAAGAATACATCAGGAAGGCACACATGAGCTAATACATGAAGCCACTCTAGATACAGATAATGACATTTAGTAATTGTAAATGTAGGCATAAAATATCCAGAAGAGATGGAAACCAACCCATCCAGGCAATTCCATCCTGATGACTTATATATATCATGCTGGTATCACACAGTGACTGATGCATGTGGTGTTCCAATGGACAAAAAAGAGCAATCACGCAGCCTCCTAGATACACTCCATACTTTGCAACACAAAATTAATTTCTTTCCAATCTGATCTAGTGCTCAGCACCAGCTCAAGGAGGTATTAAAGAAACCAACCTCTTGCAAAGCTGTTAAACATGGAGAAGAACAATAGAATCTGTCCACTAGATGCCACTTTAGTGCAAGTGCTGAACCTTACTATATTACTGACTGTGGTTTAATGTTAGTGAGTAACTATTGGCTCCCACTGGATAAGGACAGCAAAATGCTCGACACACTAGATAAGAAAGTGGTGAGGAATTTGCACCTCTCTGGAGAATTACTTTTAAAAATCTGCTCGTTTTAGGGTCGAGCGTACCAGCGCACCATCCCTGTTGTAATCCCTCTTTGGGCTTGTAATCATGCCCACGTCACGCCTGTCACTTTCATTGGTTCGTAGGCTTGCCTTTTAAAATCCACTTGCTTTCATTAGTGAAAGACAAGCATACATCATGCCTTTTCTGGTGTTTAGCCCTCCTCGAGCACTCCGGCCTACTACTGAAAACTTAAGAGGCTTGATGTTTTTAGCTTGGGTTCTGCACTAATTTATCTTTTTATTTTCCACGCAGCACGATCACGCTCGTTTTTTTTCTTTCTATTTGTGTGGCAAGAAAAGTCCGATTAGGAGTTTACAATGCTAATAGCTCTAACTTGAGCAAATGGGAGACCCGTTGTATTGCAAATGCTTGTTGATATTGCTGTCAAAGGTGAGTGACATCAATCAATCAATCAGGAATTTGTCAAGCGCACTACTCACCTGTGAGGGTCTCAAGGCCCTGAGCAGGGGGGAGGAGGTGCTGCTACTGCTCAAACAGCCAGGTCTTGAGAAGTTTCCTGAAGGTAAGGAGGTCTTTGGTCTGGTGCAGGTGGGTGGGAAGAGTGTTCCACGTTTTGGAGGCGAGATGCGAGAATGAACTACCGCCGGTTGTAGTTCTGTGGACGCGTGGGACGGTTGAGAGGGCGAGCTCGGCAGAGCGGAGATGCGGCGTCGGGGTGTAGAAGGAGAGCCGACTGTTGAGGTATTCTGGTCCGGTGTTGTGCAGTGCTTTGTGAGCGTGGGTGAGGAGTTTGAAGGTGATTCTCGTGTTGACTTCGGGAGCCAGTGCAGGTTTCTCAGGTGGTCTGTGATGTGCCAGTGATGAGAGATGTCCAGGGTGAGGCGTGCAGAGGTGTGCTGGATGCGTTGCAGCCTCTTCTGGAGTTTGGCCCTGGTTACTGCGTAGAGGGCATTGCCATAGTCCATTTCTCTGCTTACGAGGGCTTGGGTGACTGTTCTTCTGGTTTCGGTGGGTATCCATTTGTAGATCTTTCGGAGCATACGGAGGGTGTTGAAGCATGAGGAGGAGATGGCGTTGACTTGCTGGGTCATGGATAATGAGCCCAAGATGAATCCTAGGTTGCGTGCATGGTCTGTGGGAATCAGAGCGGCTCCAATTGTGGCAGGCCACCAGGAGTCATCCCATGCAGAGGGTGTGGAGCCAAAGATGAGGACTTCCGTCTTGTCGGAATTGAGTTTGAGGCAGCTGCTCTTCATCCATTCGGGATGGCCTTCATTCCTACGTGGAGGTTGGCCTTGGTGGAGTCCTTGGTGAGGGAGAGGATCAGCTGGGTGTCGTCGGCGTATGAGATGTTGAGGTTGTGGGATCGGGCGATGTTTGCGAGTGGGCCCATCTACACGTTGAAGAGGGTCGGGCTGAGGGACGAACTCTGGGGTACGCCGCAGATGATTTCGGTGGCATCCAAGCGGAAAAGGGGGAGGCGGACTCTCTGGGTCCTGCCGGTGAGATAGGAGGTGACCCATTCCACGGCTCTGTTGCTGATTTCTGCATTGCTGAGGCGTGAGCGTAGGGTGTCGTGACAGACGATGTCAAACGCAGTTGAGAGGTCCAGGAGGATGAGGGCAGCGGTTTCGCCTTTGTCCAGTATGGTTCTGATGTCGTCGGTGGCGGCGATGAGGGCGGTTTTGGTACTGTGGTTGCTGCAGAATCTGGATTGGGAAGGGTCCAGGGTGTGCAGTTCTCCTCGACATGAAGAGCTAATTAAACACCTCCCTAAATAATTTCAAAAGGACAAAAAGTGTAGTCTTAAAAGTTCAAACAGCATCTAACACATGCTTAAAAAAACCTTCGGACACCCTGGCTACTGCCAGCAGTCAGTTGTGTACAGGGTAGTATTGCACATACACATGGCTACTCATCTCTGGATTCAAATCAGACGTACAAACCAATACATTTAACCCCCATCTAATGGACAGGATTTTATTTTTTATTTTTTTTATAAACAATTTTTTTATTGATTTCAATGCATTACAAAAGGTCACATCCATGCCAGTTAGTTTTTTTTACAACACTAACACCTGCATTTAATAATGTATCCGGTACAGCATCCACAGTGAACCAACAGAGCAACCAATTAATCGGTGTGGAATCATACTTATTGCATCAGGTCCATCCGTGAGGCCCCCCACCATTTGTTCCCTAGCCTGTCCTATTTAGAAAGGCATCCTCAGGCCTCAAACACTGTTTTTTCCTGTTGGGCACACCAGTCTACTCTGGGCCGCCACTGAGGCAGCATAGGGGGCTCAGAAGCCTTCCAGTGGGTTGCTATATCTTGCTTGGCCACCATGGTGGCTGTTCCCAGCAGTGTTGGGTCTGCCCTTGTGCCTCCTGCTCCTTCAAAAATCCCCAGTATCAACATCAGCTGGGAAAGTTCCACCTCTCATCCTAGTACCACTGAGAGTTCTGTAACCACGGCATTCCAGTATTGTGTTATGACACAACAGGACCAAACCATGTGGTAGAAGTCCGCAGGGGTTTGGGAGCAGCAAAAGCACACAGCAAGCAAGGAGGGGCATGCCTTATATGGACGTTCAGGAGTGAGATATCCACAGTAAAGTTAGTATGTTTTCTCTAGCCTATGTCTCGAGGATATTGTGATGAGTCTGGGGGCCATCACCACATCCCGCCAATCCTCATCCTTCAAGGGCCCCAGCCAGCCTTCCCACCGGGACTCTAAGGTGACTCAACGTGTCCGGGCATTAATGATCACTCTGCAGTATATCTGTTAGGCGCCACCGTTCCCCTGTGTGCCCTTCAGGAGCTTAGCTTCAGCAGGGCTAAATTCCGGAAGTGACATGCCTTGTGAGATGTGTGCACGCAGTGCATGTCACAGATGCAAATATTTATGAAATTGTGTCGAGGATAATGTGTATGCAGCTTGGAGCTCCTGAAAGGAGTGTATTTTCGTACCGGACCAAACATCACCTAATTTGGTGATGCCACTGGTGTCCCATCAAGTGAAACCCTCCAGAGCAACCACTTCACTCAACCATGTGCCTGCCACGAGGAGTGGGTGAGTTTAGAGTTCCACACTGTGTGACGTAGTGAAGCCCGCCAGCCAAGGAAGACCATCTGGGTCACCTCAGACATAGCAGCAGGGACTCAAGCACCGTAGAGCATTTCCATGATTCAATAGAACCCCAACAAGGTTAGTTGCATCCTACACCCTATAGGCCAAGTCGGACCATCCCCCATTGAACCAGTCATTTATTACCAGGAGCTGCAATGCAAGGTAGTACAGATATAAGTTGGCCATGCAAGGCTCCCATCATATAGAGCATGTTAGCAGTGGACATAGGCCAAGCGCGGCCTAGATTTGTGCTACAAATAGGAAATCGCCATCTGGTCTGTCTCGCGAAACCATTGATGGGGCAGCAGTTGCAGATTTTAAAAGAGGTATAAAAACCTTGGCAGCACAATCATTGGGTACATGACTATCTTGCCCATCACATTTTATGGTAGAAACTGACGCTTCTTGAGATCTGCCTTGACTCTATGGGCCACAGAGGTAACGTTGAGGGACCAAGTCAGTGCGGGGTGGAGTGCCACCTGAATACCCAGGTAGCAAAAACTCAATGGCTGCACTGGGATATTTGTCTGCCAGTCTATGCAGCACTGCAGTGGCGACAATGGCACCAAGATTGACTTGGCCAGGTTAATGTTTAGACTGGATGCTTCAGAAAAGATCTGCAGGAGCTGAAGGCAACGGGGGCCACTGGTATTTGGGTCCGAGAGCAACAGGAGGACATCATGCGTGTATAGTGCAATACGGTCCTCGTGTACCACTCATAGCCTCGAACCTGTGCATCACATCGAACAAGGCGAGTCAAGTGCTCGATTGCCAGACCAAAAGGATGGGCAGACAAGGATCATCCCTGCCAAGTCCCCCAGTGTATGGGGAACTCGACAGAGACAACCCCATTAATCTGCACACTCGCAGTGGGGTTAGATTAAAGCACTCGAATAAAGTTGCAGAAGCGGAGTCCAAGCCCGGCCCTCCGCGAAACCTGAGAGAGGTATCTCCCAGTCCACTGTGTCAAAAGCCTTCTCTAAATTAATGAGAAGCAAAGCTGACTGAGGTGTGAGGAGGGGGTGATGGGCGAGGGCCACGTGGAGGCATCTAAGACAGTGTCTTGTGCTCCTGGCCGACATAAATCTGCACTGGTCTAGATGTATGGAGAACTTGTGTAAGGCGTGAGCCAGGATTACCACAAAAATCTTGACTTCTCCGTTAATGAGGGAGATTGGGCGATAGTTTGCACAGGTGGACAGGGATGTGCCTTTGGAATGACCACACTGGTGGCCAGGTTAGTCTCTCAAGGGAAAGAACCTTTCTCCTCTGCCTCCTTATAGAGGTCCAGTAAATGGTGATCAAGTACCTCTCTGTATTTGACAGAACTTCATGGTATACCCATCGGGCCCAGGCATCTTTCTGGACACCACAGCTGTTATAACTGTCCGATCCATTCGATCGTTAAGGGTTGATCTGTGTCTTGTATCTCGGTGGGAGACTGTTGAGGAAGAAGAATCTCATCCAGGGAGGTGGAGGCTGAGGAACTGCAGAATATAGTTTGGTATAGTATGCGGCAAATGTCTGGGTGATAGCGTGAGAGGTATGTTGGAGGCAACCTTCCTGATCCATTATTTCCGGTATGACTTGGCCTGCCAGAGACTAGGATGCTAGCCAGTATAGCAATTTGCCATTTTTATCTCCCCAACCATACACCCTTTCCTTGGATGCACGCCAGATCTGCCTTGCCGCTTCGAGCGATACGAGGTGAATCTTCGTGCAGAGCGAGCTCAGCTGCCAAAAAATGTCTCCTTGAGGATTAGTGGAGAGTTGTGTTTTCAGATGGACGGCGAGAACTTCCATTTGGGTCATGTGTTGATGTTTCACTTTCACTTCTCTGAGAATACTTTTGGCATGGTCCCTAATGTTGGCCTTGCAGGCCACCCTAGGGTGCCTCCGGAGCGCACCATACCACTGTTAGTTTGGAAGTATGGCTTTGCATCCTCTATTATAGCTTGAGTGTATGCCTAATCCTGGAGATGCTAGGCTTAAAGCCTCCACATCACATGGGGTGCAGGGCATTGCTCGCTGTACCCAGATGCAAGAGTACAGGGGCATGGTCGGAGTTCCTGTGTGAGAGAATCTGTACCTTGGAGACCAACAGGCATTTGGTGGCAGCCATAAAGATTAGGGCAATGTGCGCATGTGAACAACTGACGTGTGTGCATGTGTATTGTTGTCTGGGATTCCACGGCCTCCAAGTGTCACATGGGCCCCAGGGTATTTGCTCAATTTAACAAGTGTTATGCCCTGGTATGACGATGCTTCGATGGGGTGCGAATGGAATCCACCTCAAGGACCACATTGAAGTCACCCCCCTACAATCGTAAGACCCTCCGGGAGCTCCGCTCTGTCTTCTGTGATTGTACAGAGGAAGGTATTTTGCACTGTGGAAAGTGCATAGATACACATAAGGCTCGACCTTCCACATTACCTGTGAGGGCAAGGATACCGGCAGGGTCGGTTCCTCCACAAGGGCGGAAGAGCATCGCCTCTGTGTTTATTATTGTTTTTGGGGGAAAGGGGTGGGGCCACAGGGGTTATAAGCAATGAGAAGGAGTGCTCAGCACTCCCCCCGTAGAGCGCATGTGTGTTTGGCCTGCCGTCTCGGGACGGCCAAACACACATGCACAGTGGGCTCTCTCCAGCCCAGCAACTGTTGCCGAGCTGGAGAGAGCCTGCACAGACTCTCAGTCTGCCTGGAAGCGCCACTAACTGGGCGCTCCCAGCCAATCCTGACCGTACTCTTGAGCGACGGGGGAGAGGCGTGACGGAGGAGGTAAGTGTGTTTTTTTAAAATTATTATTATTATTTTTTTTTTTAATTTCATCCTGTTCCCCCCTCACGTAAGTCCCCTCTCTGAACCCCCCCCCCCCCCCCCCCTTGCTGCCCCTTCTGCCTCACACAAGCCGCGACTGGGTACTGGCACTTGGGATCAAGCACAGTTCAGGTAATCGCCATGGAGAAGCGCAGTGCAGGAGGATTGCTACCCCACTCGATTCCCTGGCATAACCAGCGTGGTAGACCTTGTCATAACCTTGGTACATCAAAAATGGACGTTATGTGTCCATCAAATGTCTCTTGCAGCAGCAGGGCCGAGGGTCGGAACCGAGCATATCACAGCACAGTGGATCGCTTGATACAGTCCAAAAGAAGGTTAACGTTCCACAACATTATGTAGAAAACTGCCATGATGAGTTAGGGAGTGAAAGTGAAGGCGAATAAACATGTTCCTCCAGGGTTGCCCTGAGCGGTCAGCTCTGGGATGCTGGGCCCTGATATAAAGTTGTAGTGGTATGTCATTTGTAATACGTAGTGATGTGATGTGAAAACCTAGCTATTTGCAGTAACACATAGCAAACAATAGCACATGTGAACTTACAATAAAATACCCCCCCCAGCATTCCCCCAACCTATACTCTCCTCCTCTTCCCCCATCCCCCAAGAAGCACCTGTTGCCCCTAAAATTTCAACAGAACTCAGAACCAATATAGACGGAGTTGTGGACCCCTCCTTAATACAGGATCTATAGTACCCAATGGTCTGCAATAATGCGGAATGCACACAGGCTCCCCCTGTAAAGGGTGTCTATCAGTGTCGTCATAACCCGAGTTTTTAGGACGGTTTCGACCCATCAGCTGACAAGGGGGTGGTGGGGTCTTGCCATCTGTCCCCCTCTGGGATCTCTTTTTTTTCTCTGTCATTCGGCTGCAGGTCTGAGCCCTGGGTTGGTGGTACCAATGTGCCAGAGTTTGGGGAGGGCTAGCCTGCCTGTATATTGCTTCACCCCCAATGGGAGCAGGCGTGGACCCTTTTCTGCTGTTGGGCTGCATCCGAGCCGGCCTCCACAGATGCCCCATCTGAGGGGGGAGGCGAGTGTCCCGGTCTGTAAAGTTGTATTTCTTCAGTGAACCAATTCCAGGAAGACTCTGGTGTCTCAAGGAAGTGCGTTTTATTGGCATGGTTCCCTTTTACCCTGGCTGGGAACAGGAGCATGTAAGAGGGATTACTTTTGCTTAACCACCTCTTAGGACCTCAGTTTCACCTGCACTTCTATAGTATAGTCTATGAGGATAAGTAACTTGGATTCTTCACGTCGCAGTTGCGTGAGGGAGCCTCCCTCAGGATGCAGTCTCTGGGGGTTATTCTAACTTTGGAGGAGGTGTTATTCCGTCCCAAAAGTGACGGAAAAGTGACGGGTTTACCACCAGCCGTATTACGAGTCCATTATATCCTATGGAACTCGTAATACGGCTGGTGGTATATCCGTCACTTTACCGTCACTTTTGGGACGGATTAACACTCCTCCAAAGTTAGAATAACCCCCTCTGTCTTTGAAGTTGCAGATTCAGGCAATCCTGGGCCTTTGTGGTGCTCCAGGAGACGGTTTATGTTTGTGTGTGCCCTGTTTGTTGCACGTTCCCCCCACCCCTTACAGAGGGATAGTTTGCCTGAAGGCATCCAGTATTTGATCCATTGCTCTAGGAATCCAGCAGGCTGCGTAGATTCCGCACCTTCAGGAAATCACACAAATCTGAGGTTATTACGCGCTACAGCGGTGCTGGAGCTCAGTCGTCTGGGAAAGGAGGTGAGAAACTTTCACCTTTAGGTCAGACACCTCATCTTCAACAGTAGAAAGGTGCTCTTCTGCCTCCATGATTCTACCAGTGGCATTTTGTAGGTCCTCGCATCAACATGAACTTCACTGATTTTTGGATTCAGCAGCAATCTGGGAGGCATGTATGGAGATCGTAGCCAGGTCTCCTTCATTGGCAGCTGCCTTATCTGTCACAGCTCCTCCAGATGCTCCAGGGCCTGTGGTGTATTGGTTGATACTGTGCTGGGAAGAGTGAGGCTTTGAGGATTTATACTTCCCCATGGTTGTGGTAGAAGTAACACAAGTGGCCTGCATAAGAGCCTGGCTCGCTTGCCGTGAATGCGCAGCAGCATGAGCGACCAGGCACTGAAAGACTGTGTCCAAATCACAAAGAGAAGTCAGGCTGTAGGATGGAGGAACCTGACAGGCAGAAGGTTGGAAGGCCCCAAAGACCCTTCTCTCTACGCCATGCAGATCACTCCTGTGCCGGCCGGGGGAATCCAATGTCCCGGAGGTCTTGCTTTGGGGTGGTGGGGGGTACACAACCTTAGGCTTTTACTCTCTCCCTTCACGCAGACAGCACATGCCTCTCAAGTGGTGTGGGTCATTTTGTGTCTGACTCAGTGGGCCAATGGCCCTGGGTCCTCAGCAGCGATCAGAGAGGAGCATAGGTTAGCGGTGCAATTGTTGTCTGCGACAACGTTGGGCTTAGCGTGGAGGTGGTCAGCGCCCCGTCCCCCCCACCTCCACCACTTTTCAAGTTGCAGATTATATTTGTCGCGGGGGAGCCCCCACCCATTTAAAAGTGGCAGGTAATTTTTAAGGCCTTGTGAGGGGTGGCACTTATTGATCATGAGGCTGCAGCAACTCTAAATGAGGGTATTAAGAGCCAAATTCAATCGGGGGCCTTAGAGTGTGGTAGCAATGGATGCAAGCAGCCCAAATCGCCTCCAGCGCTATTCCTGAGCGGTCTGCCTCAGCAATGCGTCGCCGATCAACTCCTCACAGGCTGCATCGCCGGCTGTGAACATTCACTCTTCAACACAACCTCGTTCATGCGTCTCACCGTGGGTCACCCTCGTTCATGCATCTCACCGTGGGTCTCTGGGGTGTGGTGTGCAAGGCCCTAAAACAGAGTCTGCTGGGCCAGGAGGCAGGGTTAGGCCTCACCCAGTGTTGTGCCTCATAGTTGTTTTGTCCGGACTGAAGGCCAGCGGCCATTGCAGGGCCACCATGTTACATCAGGGCCTGATGCTTGCGGCATCTCTCATCCTTCATGATCCGAATTCGACGTCTCCAGTCCCGAAGGTGGCACTCAGTAAAGCAGCGATGCTGCTACATTGGGTCACGATTCAGGAACCACATTGTCCGAAGGTGGATGACGGAGGGGTCAGGATCACTCTGAGTGCGACGGCTATCTTGACGCCCCAAGCAACGCCATGGAGAGGAATTATTTCGGCTTAATGTGAATGATACTGCAGACAGTATGAAAAAGGTTGCCAAAACATCTAGAACCTTATTTACAGGCAAGGGAAACCTCTGTAGGGGTACATGCATAGTCCTAGAAGGGGAAAATGTTAGCACTTAATCTTTCTTTCTTAAACCACTAATCCAGTCATTTCAAAGTCGTAGTGCATCTCATGTAAACTTGCAATGACAATAGAGCTCACCAGCAAGCCACTCGTTTCAAGGAAAACCGAATCGGAGCGCCAGTCTTCAAAAAAGGTTGTCAAGTGAAATAATTGTATTGTATCACCTCTAGAACAGACAGTATTGGTGGGGGCAGAATTCTTGATTTCCTCCTAAAATCGGGAGAAATCACAATGGATAAGTGGGTTTCAAATAAGTGGATTTCTGCCTAGAACTAGAAAGCAGGTAAACAACATATGCCAAACCTACATCTGCAAACAAAACTTGCTAAAGCAAGTTTGAGACCTTTTACAAAAATAAACTCTAAGGAGTGTACCACTTTTACAAAGAATCACAGGAGTGGTGTTCTTACATTTAGTCATAGCAAAACAAGACTCAATTTTGTGACCAGTACTGGAGTTATTAATCCTGAACTGATTTGTGAAGGCACAAAAGTTCAAGATGTTGACTCTTCAGGAAGTCTGATGGAAGAAGAATTCTCACTACGATGGACTTTAAAAAGGCCTAATTTCCTATACCGAAGAATTGCTTTAACCTTAAGTACCTAAGATGCATAATGGGGGACACACATGATCAATTGAGAGTGCTAACCTTTTGGAATAAAGTCTGTGCCATGAGTGTTCACAAAATGTTTGGAGGCAGCTGATAACTGCAATCAGTATCTAGATGATTGGCTTGTAAAGGGGAAATCCTTCCTACAATGCCAGAAGAGTATCAATACAATGATACAACTACAATACAAATTGCGGTTCACTATAATATGAGAACGCCATCCTCTGTGGAGCAGAAGGTCTTATTTAGGACATATTTAGATTATAATCTATGGCAATACTCACTTAGGCAATAATTCTGACATTACAGGAGCAGACTTGTCTGTGCCAGATGCCACGATTTCTGACAATAACAGTGAAGACTTATTAGGCATAATGGCTTCATGTATTCCAGTTATACCCGATGCCTGATTTCACTTGAGAGCGCATAAAGAGACAATGGTCACAGAACAAGGGTATGTTGGAGGATCTGGTTGTTACATGCCCAGTTAAAAATAACTAAAATAGTGGACTAAAGCAAACAGGAGAAGGAACAGACCATTTAGAACATCACTTCCCGCTTCAACAGAAAGAGATATGTATCACACACAGGGTAATGTGCTTACATGACATAAAACTGCACATACGAGGTGAATGGACAATGGAAGAAGCTGTAAAACACAAATGGTTTAGAGCTGGAAACTGTCCTCCTATCCCTGAAAGTTAGTTGTGCAGATACAGACAGAAAACACAATGATGTAATGTATAAGCAAACAAAAAGGAAACACAGTCCTATACCAATATTAAAAATGGTTCAAAACATATGAAAATATGCAATTTTATACACATCATAATTCTAGCTTTTCTCTTGCCAGGACGGCTAAATTTAGTAGCGGGAATTTGGGGCGGGATTGTTTGCATGATTTGAGGTAATGAGTTATGTCTCTGAGTGAACCTGCATGACAGCTTCTTTACAGTTTTGTGTTTTCGATTTGGGCTCAGTACACACCCCAATCATGCATGTGCTGTGCACTAAGATCTGATGTAGCTAAGTACTGTAAAGTGCTGAGACTCAAAGGGGGCCTCGGTGGTCATAGTCTGGAGGCACGCACCAAGCATGTCTTTCATATGATAAGGCTACTGCCCCCTCACTGGATTGTAATGTAAGGACAGTGGTAAATTGTTAGTACCATGCTGGTCAATGTCCTGATACTTACAGAGATAAGTGGCCTTTCTGCCTCACCGGCTAAATTGTCTCTTAATTTCGGTACATACTGGTCCTCTTTGTGTGTTTGTGTGCACACCCCTCTATACTTCTGCCAGGTTAGCCTATGGGCACTAAAGGATCCAATTTGATTCTGCTGTATGGGTACTGCATACAAAGTGTAGGCTGGAGGTCACGTTTCAGAAGGACCAAGTTAACTGCAGAACCCTTACTTAGACCAAGCCTTTGGTTGTTAATAAAATCACTGAGCATGAGACGACAGGAGACAGGTATCTTTGAAGTACAGATGCGTGTTCTGGCTGTGCCCTGCCTTTTTGTCCCTTTGAGGTGTTAGTAGAAAAAAGCTAACTCATTGGAAAGTGTGAAGCCTGCCCCCTTCTTTGTGTGCTGTTACTTTGGGTAACCCTAAGGGAGTTTAGCAGATCCAACCTCCTTCCTGGAACTGCATGACGAATGAAGACTGTCTGATTGGCTAATGCCTATTAACCAAATTGCGGAGTTCCATACGGTCCTGGAATCAATAAAGGATGTCCAAAGAAATTCTGCATATTAAGTGGCTGGAGCTTCCACTCATTGTTTCTGAATTTCTGATGTCCATGGAGGTTGCACCCACTTTGGGTGTTGGATGACTTAGTGATCCAGGGGTTTGCAATAAAAATACTTTAGAAAACAAGTAGGCACAAAAAGCTTACCAGAAATTTTATGTACTGAAAAAAATAGAATGGAAATGTGAAATGGGGAAGGTAAGGGGGGGGACTAGTATGGCGTTTTTGTGATTCGGGGAAGGGTAGCATTAACAAATAATTATGGGCTTGTAGGGTTCAGTTACTGGTAGCATTTAGGGGTAGTTAGGGCTTTTAGGGTTCAGGGAAGGTTAGCGTTAAGGGATAACAGCTTGTTTGAGTTCAGGGAAGGGCAGCATTGAGTGTTTTGGGGTTTTTAGGATTCAGAGATTAGTAGTGTAAAAGGATAGTAAGGGATTTTTAGGATTCATGGAGGGGTAGTGTTAAGGGGTAGTAATGGTTCTGTAGCATTCAGGATGGTTTAGAAATAAGGGGAAGGAGGGGGTTTTAGGCTCCAAGAAGGGTAACGTTAAAGGACAGGAAGTTTTTTATTTTAGGGTTCAGGCAAGAGTAGCATTAAGGGGTAGTCTATGGTTTTAAAGGTTATGGGATGGGAAATGTTAAAGGGGTATTAGGGAGTTATTACAGTACAATTAAACAATGCTTGTAATAAAAATATCTTTTAAAATTCATCATTTTTGGAATTGTCATAGGTAAAAATAAAAAATAAAACATTATCTCAAAAATGTCAACTCGATTTTAATGTAGTCCACATTTAAGTCACCTTTATTACACTCTACCGATCCAGGACTAGAGCCTTTGACTGCTAGCTTTTTGACAAACTGTTACTCCAGAACACTGCTGCCATCTGCTAAGTACCTGCCCTGGAAAGTGGGTTGCTGAGCTAAGAAAGGGGCACTGGAAGTGCCCCCAAGCTTATGCCCAAAGCAGAAACAGCTGCCTGCTGTGGGCCCTGCCTGTGAGCTGTGTTGGAGGTGCCACCCCAGCAGACATTTGTGCCAGTGAACTGGTCAACCACAGAAGAACTGTGCCAGTGGTTTTGTGCCCTGTGCAGTAGTGTACAGTGAAAGAACAGAGGCCTAGGGCGGCAGGATTGTTCTCTGCATGACTACCCGTGCCAGTAACATCATTGTACCCCCAATGCGGCTCTGCTGTTTCCTGTACCTGCTCCTGCTGTCAACATTGTTGTGCCCCAGCATGGCTGTGGCACTTCATTCTCTGACTGCCACCGCTACCGACATCATAGTGACCCAGCGAGGCAGGGGTGTTTCATCATGTATGTATCTGTTGGGGGGGGGGTGGGGATCCCAACCTCACTGTGACCCAGCTTGGAAAGCCTGCTCCAAGAAGAACCTGCTCTGCTGTGCCCCAGGTGTGGGCACCAATCTGATCTGTGACCTCCAGTTCTTACCTGGACTGGCCATTCCACTACTGGCTCTCTCAAAAGCACCCGGAATCCTGTGATGAACCACTGCCTTTTTCCCCTGTGCCCGATATGAATCCCAAATGATAATCTGTCCCAATGGGGAAGCTTTCCCTTTGCAAATGAGTTACAATATAAACTCTGACGTCAGTAACTGATCAATGATTTGCCAGCACGAATGTCTATGCTCCAAACACTGATTACCCTAATTTTTTATTTATTTTTTACACCATCTCCTTCATTATGAGCAGATTTGATGTGGCTATCACTCTGATTGGGGGGGCTTCAATATGATACAGAACCCCTCGCTCGACTATACTGGCTCACACCCCACTAGTAAACCACAGGCTGCTAGGGTTCTTCAGGACATTAAGGACACTTTTCACATTCAAGATGCTTGGTGTCACTTACACCCTACCACTCCCACATTCTCCTTCTATTCTGCCCGCACGCAATATGGACTCTCATAGATTACTGACTGCTGTCAGTGCACGCCCTTCACTGGCTTCATGCAATCACTTATCTGCCTTGTACACTCAGATCATGCACCGGTCAAAATAAACCTACATATCCTGCTTTAATGTTATTTGGAGAAACAATGTACTTTCCCTAGCCCTGCCCTGCTAGATATTGTTTTCCATGTCGAGCTAAGAGAGAATGCTGGATCGGAGGTCCATCAGGCTACTCTCTGGGAAACTTTTAAGGCCTATTTCCGGGGAATAACCGTTTCAAAACATGCCTGAGTCCTCGAAGACATCCGCTGCAGCATCAAGCGTGTGGAGGAGCAACTTATAGAACTGGACAGGCCCTATGCGCCACTAACTGTGGGGCTGCTATTCACTGAGGGTTTGAAACTAATGGTAGAGTCCCACTCATTGGCGGAGTGGGAGGTTGCCTACTTGGGGAAATTTGCAAGGGCCCGCTGCTACGGAGAGGGTGTGTGGCCTGGGTGGACATTAGCCAACCTTGTGCATCCGTCTCAGCACTCCACTTACATAACAGAACTTCACAATCCTGAGGGCTTCAGGGCCACTGACACCAAGAGTATACTCACAACACTGCTGCACTATTACACTAGACTTTACTCCACCACTCATTCTGAGGATGAAACAACCAGGACGACATATTTACAGGAGGTGGCAATGGTGTGGATAAATGATGCATAGCGCCAATTTCTTAGTGAGCAGATTTCAGCTAAGGAAATCGGGCAAGCCGTAGATGCATTAGACTGCAATAAAGCCCCGGACCTGAATGGTCAAACAGGTGCCTTTTACAAAGCATATAAGCCTATCCTAACGCCACACCTTTTTAGAGATGTATGCTGAGTCCCTTGAGCATGGAGAACTCCCACCTACCCGACATGAGGCAGTACTCACACTTCTCTTAAAACCACATAAAGACCCAAGCTGTGCTCCTCATAGCGGCCTTTATCCCTATTAAACTTTGATAATAAGATCTTAGCCAAAGTTATCTCTGTACGGCTTGCACTACTTATCGACAAGATTATTTCCCCAATGCAAACTGGGTTCATTCCTCATAAATCTACACCTTTCAATCTTCGCACTGTTTTTTCGGTTATAAACCGATATCACATACTGTACTTGCAGCTGTCACGCTCCTGGATGCAGAAAAGGCCTTTGACTCCCTGTAGTGGCCTTTTCTTCCGGTGGTGCTGGAAAAATTGGGCCTCCCTAAGGGATTTATAGAACTCATCATGCTACTCTACTCCCACCCAAGTGCCTCTTTAAGGGTGAATGGGGTACTTACAGACTCATTCCCGATGACCAGGTGAACCCGATGGGTGTCCCCTGTTACCCTTACTTTTTGTTATAGTGATGGACCCCCTGGTCCGTCACCTGCAAGCCAAACATATGCCATTCAGGCTTCGGTTTAAACATGGCCCACTGCTCCTTACTATGTATGCAGATGACATATTATTATTCGTCCGCCACCCAATTCAAAACCTCCACCCCCTCATCTCTGAAATTACTTGATTTGGGGAATTCTCTGGGCTGCATATCAATGGGACAAAATCTGAGCTCTTCATGTTGACTCCTGCCACTTTTGCAGAATCCTGCAACTGCCCACTACAGTGGTGCAAGGACACAGCTAAGTACTTGGGCATTATTATACACAGGAACAGGGATCAGGTGATCCGCCTGAACTATGGGCCAGCAGTCAAAAATGTAACTATACAGATCTAACAATGGCTACTGCTGCTTCTCTCCCTGGCTGGGCGAGTGGCCATTATCAAAATGATTGTACTCCCTCAGTTTTTATAACTCTTTCAAAATATTCCAATACCATTAACCAATGCCTTTTTCGACCAACTTCGAGGTTTACTAAACTGCTTGGTTTGGGCTGAACGGCAACCACGGATTAAGTGGGCAACCTTGGTTCTACCATATGACAGAGATGGTTATGGAGTACCCGATTTCCAAGTTTACTATCTTGATACCTAAGCCCAATTTGCTGCAGACAGGTTTCACATAGACGCCAGGGTTTCTCACCTCCTGCCTGAGAGATCATGTTGATCCCATTCCCCTACCTTCCCTCCTTCCACAAAGGCATTAAGCGGGAACCCGATGACATGCAGCCCTCTCCACTACATGCTGGGCGTGGCAAAAATATAGTTGATTGCTGGGGACAGGCCCTTTATACTTTCCTTCTCCCCTTACTTAACCCTTGAATCCCACCTACCCAGAAACGAGTGGTTCAACGAACCCTCCTAAAATTTAATATCACTACGATTAGCGACTTCTTCCCTGACGGGCATGCACTGGTGCACTCTGGGGACCCTAGATTTGACACAGCAACTCCCATGGATCTCTTTATCCATAGACGGATGCACGCCGCTCTTAGATCATGTATTCCCTCATATCCCCTGGCCCCTCACGACTTCGCCCCATTGACGACTTTGATATCTACTACTGACATAAGGTGTACTATTTCTAGACTTTATTGAAGCTCCATTACCCTGAAACGCACCCATGACGGGTGGATACGGGCCCGCTGGGAAGCTGACATTGGGTTGTCCACTCCCCCATGAAGTCTGGGACTACTGCTGCACTCAGACCAAGCGCATATACCCGAATCATCGTCATAAACCACTGCACTTTAAATTTCTGCACCGGGTATATGTTACTACTGCAGCGCTTGCAAAACTTGACCCCAGCAGACCATCTAATTGCCCCAAGTGGTAGGCTTGACGCAGACTTCACCCACATGACCTGGCTGTTCCCCCCCTATATGCCAATATTGGGGCGATATCTTTACACACCTCTCATTGAAGCCGGAAATCGACCTAGAATCCGTCCCTCTGATGGCACTGTTGAGGTATGGGGCTGATATACCTCTGTTGACACGTAGATACACGGCAATTGCGTTGTTATTGCCAAACGTGAATTGGCCCTCAGCTTGGGCAGTGGCAGGCGGCCTACCATGAAAGCATGGATGAACAGTTTGATCTACTGTGACACTACCAGCAAAATCTATGCTATGCTACAACTCCGCACCTCGAGACCTAAAGATATATGGCAACCTCTGCGAGATTAACTAACGCACCCATCCGATTCACAGACTGCACCACTAGCCTCCTCGACGCTTACTTAAATTGTATCAATGGGTCTACTCTCGACCACCATCCATGAGTAACTTCCCTAGTTCTTCATTATCAAATACGTGGGCTCATGTACTGATGAATGTACTATCGCTGATGGACATTGCTGCGATGCCTCTATGTACTACTGTTGTCATAATACTTAAAGATATGGAATGTGCGAGTGTTAAATGTCACTGTTGGTTTCATTTTTGATTTTGAAAAGCAATAAATACAGTTTTTAAAAAAAAATGGTTTGCAAGCACAGTTGTGTTCACAGACTATGGATAGATCTCATTCTGAATTCCAAATAGAAGAAGGGCACCCTTTTCATGTCCCTTCTATTTGCAATTCGTAATGGATTGCAAAATCTCTTTTATGAATTATAAAGACATTTCCAAATTATTAAATGACTTTTGTATAGTCCAAAAAGGTGTTTTTTTTAGTTTCAAATCACAGGTTTTCTAAAAGCAAAACACCTTTGTACATGAGGCCCCACGTGTCACGAGGGATTTATCCAAAGGAAACTAGGGAAATTAGTAGGATTCAACAATTATTTGTGGCACATGCACAGCAATCCCGAGGACAGACAGTTTCAAAGTCTTCTAAAGCAATATATGTTATGCATGCACTTTAACCAGTCTCTTCTAGGGCAGGGAAACACTAGAAATCAAGTGTAGAGCAGCTGATAACAAAAAAGCCTAAAATATGTGGGCAATGCTTTTCTGCAGAATATATGCATAGCAGCAACATGTTCCCTCACTCACACGTTCATCAAACATTATTGCACTGACCATTATGGCCAGAAATGAAGCACAGGTGAGACAGCCCATGTGAGGACATATATTTAGTTTAACCCATTCTTCACTCAATTCCCCGTAAGAGGAAACGCATGGTTATAAATCAGTGCATAGCATGTGAAACTAAAAGAGGTTCACGCTGGATAAGAAACTAGTTACTTACCTGAAGCAATTGTTTTTCAGGTTACTCTTATAGATTCGCCTGTGATCCTCCAACTTACCTGGCGAAGAGGTGAGGGGCAAAAACGTAGAACAAGTATATGAAAATGGAGATGACGCACTAGTGGCTTAGTTTCACCTTTATAGACTGCTCATGGATGACACCAAAAGTGAAAACACTTTTACTTATTCACACTGTTTCCGGATCAAACTAAGTGGTAGAGTTCTGCACGGCATGTGAATCTAGTGACGTTCCAAGCTCAAAACTATGCTTACAGGAAAGCGACTGGTTTATTTTCCACGTTTCCATTGAGTCTGTAGACGGGGCATGTTGTGTATCTAGGTTTGCTTGGGTCCGTATAATAGGCATTTGCTTCCCTGCTAACATCCTAGCAGGAAATAATGTGGACACTTCCTGTTTTGCTAGTGTAAGAATAGTGCTGGGCGATGCCTGTAAGAAGGATTGCCCAAGGCTGTGTGCCCTGTACACAGCTTCCTCTGCCAACCATTGGCTCAACTTCAGAAGAATGACGAGCAGAGCAGGCATGCATGTTATTGGAGTAACACTGGCAGTAGATAAAGCAAATACATGCTGCCTAGCCAGGCATGGGATGCTACCTGGTTGAACCATTGTGTTTACTGTAAAATTGGGTGGGAGTTCTCCACAGATGGTTTAGAATAGCAGGTGTAAGGCCTGTTTTTTTTTTTTGTTTTTTTTTACTTTCAAAACCAGTTGTTTGTATGCCTCTGATTGCAGTAAATTATGGAGGTCCAGCAGACACATTAATCTTTCTGCCTTTCTTTTGTACTCTTCATTTTATGTGCCTTCTCATTTCTTGTTGCAACCTCCTCCATTTCTCTCTTGTTCTTTTAAGTTGGCTCTTACTTTTTTTATTCGTTCTTTCTTACATCACATTTATTTCTCTTGCCTCATTTCATTGTTTACTTTCTAATTTTCGTGTTTTTTTTAACCATTTGTTTTGTTTTTTCTCATTACTTAGTCATTCCTTTCTCCTCTTCCTCATGCGTTCTGTTTCTATTTAATTACATGGTCTGAAATATTTTTTTGCCTTTCTTTCCTTCCATTTATTCTCTTCTCTACATCCGTAATCTCATTTCCTCCTACTTTTTCTCATTGCTTTGTAATTTCTTACTCCTTCATTATTTTCTCTTTTTCTATCCCTCCTTTTTTCCTGGCTTCTCCATTTCTCTCTCCCTTCTTCATTTCTTTCCTTTTCTTCATTGTCTTTCTTTTTTACTCCTCTGGCCATATGTGTACACAGGTCACAGCAAAACAGTCTATGTACAGTGCTTAATACAGTAAGGATGTGGATGGATGATGGCTCTTCACTTAAAGGTCTATACGTGTGCAGCTGTGGCCAACCCTGACTTAAAAAATGCTTTTTGCGATTGCTTCGTACATTACAGATTGTTTTGTGTTTTCAGGATATGGTGAGGGCCATTCTGCACCTGTATCTGCAGGCATCACCCCCATTTGCCATCCTGCTGCTATGTACGTGGTAACTTACCTGTGGTTTAAGGGTTTAGCAAGGTGCAAGTGTCTAAATGTGTCTTGGGTTGTGCTTTTACATGGAGCTAAGCAGTTTGAATTTGTTTCGAGGACCATCCCTGATGGCAGAAACACATTATCAAGTCGTACCTCAAGCAAATAAGATAGTTCAGTGAGCTGAGCACATGCTATTGAGATGTAGGTGTGCATGCCAGGTCCCTAGTTTGGATACCGACTGAACTGTGTGGTATTCCTCTGAGAATCTCTTTCTCTGCTGCATGCGTCTAGTTTCTGAGATGCACAGGTCTGATAACTCCCACACCAGGGTAGTGCAGAATGCAGACCACCAAAGAGGTGGTGTACATGTGGTGAAATAGGGTTTTGGGATGTTCCAGATGGGTCTGAAGCATCTCTCAAAGCCAGCTCCTAAGTCCCTGATGCAGTACCGAGAAGCGGGGAACAGCTGCTCAGCGTGGTTGTTCACCAGGCAAACCTCCACCTGCCATTTGATGAAGGGTTTGGCAACTCCACCCTCGTTGGTACCCTCAGGCACTCCTCAGGGATCATGAACCCTTCTTGCACGTTTAGCAGCACAGTCAGTGTACTCAGCACACTTTGTAATACAGATGCAAATGTAGCTGCGTCCCAGGGCTGTTGTAATCCTGTGCACCGCTCTGACGTCCTGAGTACAGGGAGATCCTGCTGCACTTTTACAAGTGGTGCACCATCTGTAATGCAGAACCTGATATTTACAAGCTCCGGGACAACAGAATAATTTGTCACAGTATAGACCACCAGTTCCAAATGGATGAAAAAGGCCTTATTTTAATTGTGCCTTTCCAGTGCACCATTTACTTACATTTTCTGGTGATTTCCTTGTGGAAATGAGGCTCAGTTTCATCAAGTACAGTTCGATAACAGTGTTTGAGAGGTCGGCTATTTCTAGCATGAAGGAACTTGGTACACGAATTGGCTTGAGAGCCGTATGAACCTGCATATACTCATTTCTCCACCTGTTCTTGGTAATCCTGAGAACTCTTGACTAAACCCCTTGTCCTGGGTCATCTTTCTGACCCCCAGTTAAGGCACGCTCATTAAGCTAGTAGACTAATGGGCACTGGACTTTGTGGGCCCTTCACCACAAGAAAATCATGACCACAGCGGTCTGTAACTCTTGACGTCTTAAGGGACATCCAAGTTGAATTGGCACCTCAACCAGCCACTGGACTTGTAGAATCGTGGATTTGAGATACAGAAAAAGAGGCTAACTGACCTGACAGCACCAAACAGATGCATGAAAATAGAGGAAGAGTAGGCTCAGAGGGGGAAAGGTGACGAATGGGAAGGACAGCATGGGGCAAAGAAAGAGAAAGACAGCTAGAGAAGAGGAGCCTAGCATAGGTATCTACAGGTAAAGAACGAGAACTGCAAATGGCTAGGGCAGCTCCCGCCTCCGAGAAGAAAGGTCAATCAGAGGCAATTGAACTCCTTCCTGTCCTGACACATACACACAAAGTAGGGTGTAAACAGTACCGGGTCTATTTGTCCACCACATGGCTTTTAAACTTGAACATCTTGGATGTTGGCGAAAGTTATGAAAAACATAATGGAAGAAAGTAGCTAAGATCCCAGTCCTTGATATCTTGGAGCTTTGTGGTAGGCAAAGGGCCAGTGGCCAGGGTGGTGATTCCAAAGCAAGTGTTGACAGATTTACGCTCATGTGTGAACGAAGACCAGTGCTCACCCTGTGCCCTGAGCTGATAAGCTGATGAACATGATTCACATAAAAGGGAGTTGTTTTGGTAGCTTGGGAGAAGAGTAAAAGGGTATATAGAGAAGGTAGAGACACTAGAGTATAGTTTGGGTTAGAGTTTAGTGTATGGTAAGCATAGAGGGACATGAGTATAGGTAGAAGCATAGGTAAAGAAGAAAAACAGTTTGACGACCAGCCTAGGTAGAAGGAAAGTGAGAAGAGAGGCAAAGCAGTAGCGACGGAGGAGGATAAACAGGGCACAAATGTTATCTGCCTTTAAAAAGAAACAAGGTACCTGCAGTGCATTTTTTTTTTTGCTAAGGGCTTTCACCAGGATGGATTTTACATCCGTGGAATTCCATTTATTTTTTTAAAAAATGAGGAAGTGGCTTTGTGAGGAACGTTTCTTCAGAACAGGTTTCCTTAAATCTTTTTTTTTTTCCAGAATCACATTCAACCTATGAAGTATTTAACCCCTTTGGAAAGAATTTGTCATAACATTTTTTTTTTTACTTGTTTCTTGCCTTCTCTGTGCTGTGGGATACCTTTTATCTTAACTCCAATAAAAAACAACAGCTTTGTAGCAATGCAAGCTCTATGTGTCTATTTCATATGTTGAACGGGAATCATACACTGTGCCCATCTTTTAAGTGAACCAGTTCAACAACACGGCTCACCAAGGATGGTGATTTACCTACACTTCCCTTTTAATAATTAGTTTAACAGAAATCACTCCCCGTCTGTTTTTTTTTTTTCTTTCAGGGGGCCCAATTTACATATAAGATCTTTCCTTCTGAACATCACGGCTCACCAAGGATGGTGATTTACTTACACTTCCCAGTTAATAATTAGTCACTAGTTGAGGCTGTAGATCATGCATAATGGAATACATATGGCCCTTGATGAGAAAGTTTGCTGTTTCCCACTAATAAATTGAGGGGCCAATTCAGTGGAACCATGAAATATTGCTGCCTGGGGAGAGTTGTGGGCCTTGTGTTGAGAAAAACAGTGTTAAACGGCTTTCAAGAGCAGAATTTATCATTCGCTCAGAACCTGGAGCTTGTGCCTGCTGCTGGAGCATAGCTCACTGAAAAGCAGTGGAAGAAAATGAATCAAGTCCTTGGAGACCAGAAGCCGTTCGTTCAGCAGTCGAGACCCACTTCCCAGACGGCTTTAGGCTGCAGCTTGTAACTAACTTACCTAATTGACACAACATTTACATGCAGTAGGGTCGACAGTCCCTTGACCGAGTGTCCATGTGACATTCTGTGCGTTATTTTATCATTCTGGTAGACCTGTTAAGTTTTCTTTTACAGTACTATACGTAATGGACGCATATTGGTCATCGACAGGGTGCAAAGGGACTGTGTTAGATTGTGGTCCACCCAAAGTGTACTCCTATCGTCATGTGCGATTACCATCCCTATGAACTGTCAGTGGCACTAATGTTTGATGGATGCTAATCATAGCAGTTGTGTGCAGGCGTTTACACTTGATCCCCACTGTACGGACTGCCTACTGGCTCTTACTAGCAAATCTGTGTTGTAAATTAGCGCTGAATCTCCATGTTCACAGTGTGGTTGAGATGGGAAAGTGTCTGTGTGCATATGTGAGACAAGGTACCTGCATGTGCTGGGTACACGTAAAGCTATGAGATTGTGATGGCATCATCCCAGCATGTGTGCAGCCCCTCCAGTTGTTTAGTACCATACATGATTAGAGGTAGCCATAATTAGCAGTCCTTTCTTTCAGTGAATGTCCTCATGTGCTGCGTGTTAATTCCTCCTCCTGCTGGAATTCTTTGTAAATTTGGGTGCACTGACTGATCTTGAATCATCATCCAGGGCAAGGACTTGTTGTTGCAAGTGACAAACCTGATGGACTCCTATTCTCAATGTCCTTAGCTGTAATTTCTTACTGGACATGCTCCATGGTGGGTGCTGGCACTAATCACAAGTGTTTCAGTTCTTTGGGTAGTTTTGAACTCCAGCCACATTCCCAAGTTACAGAGTACAGTGCACACTTGACATACTGTATGATGTGGAGAATATCGGAAAACAAATCACACTGTCCTGTGAGAGCAATACCTTTTAAACTGAAACCAACTTAATTTACATATTGGAAATATTTGGCAGTTTCAGTGATCAACAACAAAACACACCGGGAAGATTCTACCACCTTCTGGAAGAAAGATGCAACCCTAAACTGTTCTATAACACTTTTATGGACATCTTCAATCAATGTGATGCTATGTGGGAAGGTAATTGAGGTCATACCTGTCTTAAAAAAACTTGAAGTCTCTGTCTCTTGAAGGGTGCAGAAGGGCAGTTCGAAGAACAAGCCACCTCAAAATGGATCTCCATCACACGCAAAGCTAACTTAGGAGATAACTTTCAAACCATCAGAGAAATACTTAACCCCTCGAATCTAAAACTACTTTTCACACTCATGTCTAGAGCCCTCCTTACTTCTGCAAGCCTCATCGAAGGATGGAGATGGAAGAGGAACCTATTACCGCTTTCTCC
This sequence comes from Pleurodeles waltl, assembly GCF_031143425.1. Taxonomy (NCBI): domain Eukaryota; kingdom Metazoa; phylum Chordata; class Amphibia; order Caudata; family Salamandridae; genus Pleurodeles; species Pleurodeles waltl. Next base: position 10,956,698 of record NC_090441.1, read on the forward strand.
AGCCATCTCTAAAAGACTGCCCGCCTTCTAGCATTCAGAAAACTCGCGTCCCTGTTGATGCAGTTCAAAACGATGCTCCTGTGCATGTGTTGAAGGGCGCCAGAATCTGTACAAAGGCCCCCGTCGGAGGACAATAATGAGATCTGCCCCTGAAATGCCTACCTGTTCCTCCTTTTATGTATTAGTTTACACTTCTGAACGTTACTTTAGTCGTGCAACGGCAATGGACGAACCCTTCACGTCCAGCACAGCACCTTCAAAGTGCTTTGGACATGGCAGTAGCGATGAACATTAAGATTCAAAGGCACTGCGGTGGTCCACCACAGTGCGCTTGAGAACCCGTCTGGTATTCACAGCTGAATATTTTCTTTAAATGCACTTAAAAAAAACAACAACAAAAAACTAGATGCTTCCCTCGTGACCCAAGTTTAGATTTATTTTTTTAATTAGTGTGAGATGTGGCACGCTTGCCTAACATCACTGATTTAATTTGAAACTAGCCCACGCCTTTAAGAGCCGACGGCTTCACTTTAGTCAGTGCACAAACCCTGGCTATCTTTAAAACTACAACGTTCGGGAAGGGGACATACATTTGACCAGTTATGCTACAGTGGAAATTTCCTCAAACATAAAAAAAGGCTTATCACTGGGGGGGGGGGGGGGGGGTCGGGGTCAGGGTCAGCAGCTGAGGAGTTAACAAACAAGTTATCCTTCCTCCCAGTACACCCTCGAGGCTGTACTGACCTTAACACCCAGCCCACCCCTAAAAAAAAAATAAAAAAAAAATAAAAACGTGAATTGCGTTTTTTCAGGTTGTGTTTTACCTGCAGAGCTCCCTGTGCCCAGATGCAGAAGCTGCGCCTCACTTACCAGTGAATGAAGAACAGCGTTACGTGTTAAAGTGACGTCATCGCAGTGCACAGGACTCTAGTACTCGCGCGCCTCCTGCGCGCAGCCCCGCTGCTGCACTCCCGAGGAGCGCGCAGCATGAATACAAAGCGAGAGGCCGGGAGAGCTGTCCGGGGTGCTGAGCGGGCCCCGCAGCCCCTCCCCGCCTAGCGCAGGGCCTTGAGCCCATGTTTGTGCTTGGCCTCTGGGGCAGCTGTTCGCAGAACGGCGCAGTGACAGCGCCGCGCCTCGTGTCCGCGTCACTCTGCCAGCTGCCAGTGTGATTTAGGAGGGGAGATAAACTGATAGATTGGCTGCCAGAGACGTGTCGGTGGATCGATCAGATATACTGGCATCCCCAAAAAGTAAAATTAGGCGGCTGTTTTCATGCGATAATAAACCGAAGACCTCTGATCCTTTAGCTTTTTAAATATAATTGCTGCAGGAGGCGTGTAAAAAAATAAATCAAATTTAAAAAAAAGCGTTTTCTGGGTCGCAGTTGCGTCTGAGGCTGCTTATTTCTCGTGTAATAGCAGATAGTTTGAATGTTAAGCCGTCCCTGCGCCCTCGGATCATCTGGGACAGTTCTTAGGTTCCTGTGAACATTGGGCACCCTCTTGGTGTTCTTTTGGTACCACATGAAGTCCGTGGGGCAACGAAATAGTAAGAGGCTGGCATTCTGTGCTGCGGCACCCTCGTTGTGCCAACATGAGCGCCCTGGCAATGTAGTGTTGGGTCACATCGCGAATTGTCCATTCATGGAGTTTCATAAAACGACCCGTCAATTGGACATCAGTTAGAAATTACGCTATTTGCAGCCCTTTGTGATTGGCTGTGAAACAAAGGAAGGGGGCCTGACAACTACAACAGACATTCCTTCGTTTTGAAATATGAAACGTGTTTTTTTTTAAGCAGCCCACGTTCCAGAAGGGGACGGACAGATGATTATATATATATTTTTTTAAGTTTTCAGCTTAGTAATACATCCTGGGAAACAGACACTTGCTTCCTTGAGGTCGATGACACAGTTCCTAAGGGGAAAGCTGTTCTCTGGGCACAGCTTCCACTTTGCAAATCAGTTTCCACCCGAATTTCAGGATCGGTAGCTGACAATGTCTTGCAACCGTAGTTGGACTCTCACATACAATTTATATATCCCTGTTAGAATCACTAACAGAAGGCTGATGGCTCTTTTTGGCCCTCTCCTGTTTGCAGTTCGGAATGCCTTTTGTACAAGTTTAGTAACAAACGAAAAATACTAGTGATGGGCATATTAAAATAATGTGGCACCAGGTCTGCCATTTTCTCGCTAAATTTAATTAGAAGAGTTGGGATGAAAATTCATCTCATTTTGTTCCGTGAAACATCTCAAGCTGTGGCCTGCTGCTGGTCCAGTTATGGCTTGTAGCCGTTCTAGGCGTGGTCTGTTTCTGGTCACTTGGTCAGTAGGCATCATTACTTACTAAAGACATTGGGGGTTATTTAGAGTTTGTAGGACAGGGTATGCTTACACATTTGTACCTTCTCTGGTAGATTGAAAATTCACATGTTCTATTCAGAGCAGGGCAAAACGTCTTCCTTCTACCGGCGGAACCCTGTTGGTTCCACTACCAGAAACATTATTAATTTGGGCCAGGGTACATCAAGCCATCTGTGGAAGCACCTCAGACTGGTTTGATGTACTTTTTCTTGTTCGGGCAGTCCCAAAAAGCAAAACAAATAAATGACCTGTACCCCTTGGGAAAAAAACTCCCAAGCTGTCAAGAACATTAGTTTTTTGCTTTTAAAAAAAACAACCTCTTGTTTGTTTTTGGACAAAAAATGTTTTCTGGGTGGCCACATGAAACCTAGCAACTGCCCAGCAAACTTTCAATGTCTTAACCAGACACACCACTACAGTTTCTCCTCTGCAGGCATAGAGATCTCTGCTAGGAAGATGGAGATCTTTTAAAATAGTGGGCTGTAGTCCACAGGGCAGTCAAGTACATGCCTCTGCTGCCCTTGCAAATGTAGGGAAGACCGTCAAAGTCAAAATGAATCCCCCTCCTACCTGAGTATATGTATTAAAGCCACCAATGTCAACATTAATATTTGTAACCCCGGGATCCTTTATGGGGTTCCATGTATGTTTTTCTGGAGAGAAGATCACTCGGAGATAATTCACAAGTCATTAATTAAGGAAGTCTGTTTTCTACGTTTTATAATCTCGTGCTTTAGCTTTTTTCAGGAAATTAAAGGTCTTTTTTATGTCTCGGTGGCCCTCATGCTCTCTTCCCTTAACCTATCCCTTTCCATTACATGGGTTACAATAAGCTTCTCTTCATGCTAATCCTGTTACTCATCCTAATGCGATCCATAACTCTTTCCTCCAACCTAACCTTTGCTTTCCCCTGATATTGTTCTTAATTCCCTTTTATATTCCTATTTAATTCCTACCCTTCTCCATTTTCCTTCCTCTTAGGCTTTTGCTAAGCTGTAATGAGCCCATCCCTGTACATTTACCAATTCTGTTTCCAATTACTGTTTTTGATCTTCCAACGGCCCATATCCGAGATTTTTGTATCCCAAGCTTTTTTGTGAGACAGGCATGTCACCTGTAAATATATGTGCAAAAACACACTCCACCTGAGCAGTGGAGTCATACTGCACAAGAGCCTGGCCTCGGTCTTGCATATGTAGGCGACAGATACAAAACCCATGCATGTGGCACTTTCGTTAGACTTCGTGGCCCATTTATTTCTCCAACCCATTTTCTCTGTGCTCATTGCAGGCTGGAAGTCGATCAACAGCCAAATACCACCCTGACCAGCCGCTCTGCTGCAAACTAGCGCCTCCTCACTTACTGGACTGTGATCGGCTGGGTTCAATGAGATGACTGGATTCATCATGACACTGACATGATGCATTGAGCAAGATTCATCTGTGAAATTCTAAATTCTGAGACACACCACTTTTGTCAGCAACTCTTTCCAGCTTCCCCAGTAGATCTTGATTGGTGAACTAAACGTATCATAAAATAGTGATGGTGTGCAGCGTGCCAACTATTGATCCGTTGGAATGGGACTGCAGTGGAATGCATCTCGCTAATGAACTCAGCAGTGGACGTGCTGTATATGTCTTTGCGGTTTATCTATCTTTCCAAATCTTCTCTCGTAAAGCGCTTCTCTACGTATCTACTAATCATAGTAAAAAGCTAAGAAATTAAAACACACACAAAGATAAACTGTTGTTCTTTTGGTGGGACTATATTGATTTACAGTAGTTCAAGTCACAATATAAGCAACATAACTACAACAGGGTGCTCTGTGCAAAGGTGCTTCTGAAGTAGGTGAATGTGCATAAGAAGATATATTCTTCCTTAAAAAGGATTAAAGTTAAGATAATTACTCTGGCATGATGGCGTTAGATTTGCAGGATGCCTAATTTTTCACATTCTTATACCCAGTCCCACAGGTTTTACCTGCAGTTTTAGGTGGCCCGTGAACACTTGGAGTTCTCTGATCCCCTTTGGCTTTAACAGTGCACGTCGAGTGTTAACCAGTGATGGTGGTTGTAGCTGCCCATCTTTGGCGGTTGGAATACCAGTCTTCCTATACTTATACAACTGACTGCTGAGGGCAAGCTCTCCTCAAGCAGTTGTCAACCACCTCCAGACGACAGCCAACCTGTTAACATCTCTGGGATTCCCTGTCAGTGTGCCAAAATCACACCTGACTCCATTACAAATGTTCCCCCTCATTGGAGCCATTCTGGGTATGGTGCTATTCCGAACCCTTCCTCTTCCTCAATGAGTTTGAGATATTCAGAGTATGATCCCAGTGTATCAGCCTTTGATCTGGATCTCAGTGAGAGCACCTCTGAGACTTCATGACCACTTGCTTCCTGCTAGTGCACCACTCCAGGTGGCACATTTGGGCTCTGCCATGGGATCTGCAGTCTCAGTGCGCTCAGATTCCATCCAGATGTCAGAGGATACTGTGAAAAGTCTGCAGTGGTGGCTGATGGACAGCAGATGGATCAGTGGTAGGCCCCTATCCAAGCCCCACGCAGAACTAACAATTGTGACACATGCACCATGCTTGGTTGGGATGTCATCTGGGAGAGGTGGAGATTAGAGGTCTCTGGTCTCCATCCGAGACCTGCATCTACATCAGTCTGAGTTGCAGGTTAATCGCTTGGCATTAAACGTTTTCTTCCTATCCATCAAGGGAGAATGGGTGAAGGTCCTTACAGACAACACCACAGCATTGTGGTCCTTAACCAAACATGATGGAGAGTGGAGTTATGTGTGGGAGATTCCTGGTTTGATCTTTTTGCCGCCACTGAGAACGTGCAGTGTCCAAATATTTTCCAAGTTGGAACTCCCAAGACAATTCTCCCTTGGAGATGCCTTTCAGTTACACTGGAGCTGAGGACTCCTGCACGCCTTCCCACCTTTTCCTCTCCTGACCAAAGTTCTGAAGAAGATCAGGAACGACCAGGCCCAATTGATCCTAGTGGCACTGGATTGGGCCAGGAGAGTATGGTGCCCAGAACTTCTGGCCATAAGCATCTGTTTCTGTCCTCCAATCCGGCCGTCTCGTCGGGAGGATGAGCTGCTGGAGTAGCAGGGTAGGGTCTTGCTTCCAGGACTGTGAAAGTTATACCTCCATGCTTGGAGCCTGATCAGAAACAGTTGATTGCTTTTGATCTCCTTCAAGTAGTAGTAAACAATATTCTGGCAGCTAGGTGTTCCTATATCAAAACAGTCTATGGGGAATGCTGGTAGAAGTTTGTTTTGTGGTGCTATACTAGGTATATCGAGCACCTACAAGCCAAGTTATCTGACATCTTCTTTTCTCCCTGTCATTAGCCCAGCGAGGTCTAGCTGTGGCCATAGTTAAAGGTTATATGTCTGCCTTATCTGCCTTTTTTTCAGTGATCTGTTTTTTTAAAATTACTGTTGTGATGTGTTTTCTAAAATGGCTGAGTCGCATGTTTCCATCAAAACTTTTTGTAATGCTCTATTGGGATCTCAATTTGGTTCTCACATTTCTGATGTGCCCCCTCATTCGAGGCAATGCACAGTTGCCTTTTAAAATGGCTGACCGTGAAGGCAGTGTTCCTCACAGCAATCACATCAGCTCGTTGGGTGAGTGAGCTACAAGCACTCTGTCCTTCTTCCAAGCAGGCTAGTGCTCAGGTCTGAGGTGGGGGAGCTCCCTCTGAAAGATGTCTAGACTTTCCACATCGGGTCTGCCAGCGTTCTCTGTCCAGCCTCACCCATCCAAGCAGGAAGATAGACTTAATCGCTTAGACTGTAAAGAGCTCTGAGCTTCTACATTTATTGCACAATGGGCCATTTGGTGGCTAATTAACACTTCATTGGCTTTTCTATGACAAAGAAAGTTAAGGGACTGCAGAAACGGACCATCTCCAGAAGGGGTATCCTTTTTATAATGATCTACTACTCATAGGCCAAGAAACAACTGCCAGAAGGACTATGGGCTCATTCCAGCAGGGCCAAGGCTGATACCACCGCGCTGGTGTGCAGAGTACCTGTCTGGAACATCTGCATGCATCCATGAAGCACTACTGTTTGGCTAGCCAGCACCATCTGGAGGGATAATTTGCCCGTTCAGTCCTGCAGGACTTCTTGGTCTGAGCCATTCCACAGACCCACCACTTGGGGAGGTTACCAGTATCCATCAGATGAAAAATTTGCATATCTTTGGTAATGCTGTTTTGGGTGGATACTCTATCCACAGATTCGTCACTGACCCGTCCTCCTCCCCTTTCTGTGGCATGGACTCTTTGTCGGATGATGTGGATGTATATTAGAAAGAAACCAACGTCAACATGTTGAGGTGGCAGTTATATGTGGTCCTGTCATCAGCTCCAGAGCGGGACGAACCCGACGGTGAGATGCACGATGCCACTTACCAGCGTGTGAGGGAATTGCTAAAAAAACAAAAACAAACTTCAGATCCAATCTGGCATCTGGGGGTATTCATAAGGTGAAGACTCTGCAGTTAGAGAGAGTATCCACTAAAATGAGTGTTACTCAAGGTAAGTAACTTTTTTCCTGGTCCCCACAGACTCAGGGTCCCCATGGTATGTTCTTGGGTTAGAATCATCCGTGGTCTCCGACCTTTTGTGTATTAAAAGCTACCTATGTTCAGTGAAAATCTTCCAGAGCTACTAATATTATTAGTGTTCTAGGCAAGATTGTTAGTGCCCATTTTATGCTAGGTTCCAAGCAGTGATCACCTCAGTGCTACAGGCACGGTTGCCAGCTTTTATGTTAAAAAAAAAAAAAGCATTGTCAATTTTGGAATACCTTTAAATAGGTAATGCATAAAAGCCATAGTTGCAATGCCACTGGCACCAAGGTAATATTAGAAATAAGCCTTCCCTAAACCACATTATTTAGTATTCAAATATCAGCTAAAATATATATTGAAAATTCTACAATTTTTCTTGAAACATCAGCTTATCTGTTTCAATGCAGGTTTCAAGTTGACATACATATATAAGTTCATCCAAGCAAAAGGTTCTAACTGAGTAGGCTGGGCTGCACACAGGAGAGCTACTTACACGTAGCTGGAGAGCTACCAGTAGCTCACAAGTTACTCGTTGAAGAAGCCTGTGTTAGATTAACTAAATTTCCAGTAATAACTTGCGTTCAGTCAGGAGAGCACTATTGAGGGTACCAGAGTTGGAATTCTGAATGTTTAATAGCTGTGTTAAATTATTGTCGTTAGGTGTAATTTACATTCAAGTTACCATTTTGAAAATTATTAGCATGTTGCAAATGTTTTAAATTGATGCCACCATAACGTTTTAGTATTGAAAGGATTAAAGAGACTGTATGAACTACTGGGTAAGCGGGAAGACACAATGGTTTGTCTTTATTCACTTGTTGGGACACTAATAAGAGCCATTGAACAGCCGATGTGTCTGGGTGCTTGCTCTGCAATGCCTGAACTCAGCGAAGACATGTCTGGCCTGCGGTTGAACACGCCAGGGCTCATTTGTTGTGTCACTTTTGGATAAGCAAACTTTTTTTTGTAAGTTAACATCACTGTGACAATTTGGGTTGGCTGCCTCTGTGGTTTGGCATAGGAGTTCATGCGAGGTGGAATTAAATCACAGAAAATCTCTCTTCCGGAATACAAGCAGAGTAGATTTTACTACATATGAAAACAAAATAATAGGACTTCCCCCATTTCACGTCGGGTCAGACGTTTCCCAAAGTTTAGTCCTGTCTTCCTCCACTAGCTTGAGAGTTGGACTTTGACATGAAGTAATAACAGCTAGCAATGTGCTGGGTGGCCCATGTGAAATAAGTTGGTGCTGTCTGTTTCTTGGTGAGCCTATGTCACGTTCATACAAAACACCAGTTTATTGGGCACAAATTTCCGCCTTTGTTGGAACTCTTACCAGAGAGATCAGGGATTGAAAGAGTTGAAGTATGGACTATATTTATACCCACTGTTAAGTGTTTCATGCATATCAGTCCTCTGGGTGGGACAGTTTTCAGTATCTGGTCTTTTCATGAGCATTAAGATCACAAACCCAGCAAAGATTCCCAGAAACTTCTACAAATGAGTCAGTTCAGTGTGCACTACAAAAACACTTTATTCCAGAAAAGTACTTTGACTTGAAGGTGTCCTGGAAACACTCACCTGGTTAGACCAGATACAAAGGGACATCAGAAACTAAATAAAAATTGGAAATTAAAGATTCTGGATTTGCCAAAAGATTTTCAAACAAAATCTTAGTTTGCCATAAGTGCACTGACTTGGTCGCCTTGATATATCTCAGACAACCAATATACTCTGTACCCATACTTATGCAAGTGATGCAGGTGTTTGGGGAAATCTCTTGGTTCTTTGTGAATCCGGCATAATCTAAATTGTACCCACTGGGTTCCCTGACTGGGGTGTCGATTGAGGGCTTCCTTGGGAACTGAACGATGTCCAATATCTAGGGACCTGACTGGCACCAACTTAAGGATCATTTTTTGAGGTTCATATCGGAAGGGTGGTGGAGGAACTGCGTGCATCCAGGAGGTTTTGGAGAGATCTACCTCTCTCACTCATGGAGAAAATCACACTCATGAAAATGATAATGCTCCCTAGATGTCTATACATGCTCCAAGGCATGCTATACACAATACCTAGGCAGTATTTTACGACTATCAGTAGCCTTATTGTCGATCTGCTGTGGGCTAATAAATGAAAACATATAGTGCTCCCCACTTTAAAAAGGACATGAAGCCTCAGGGTCTGGAAGTCCCCAACATAGTGCTCTACTATGTGTTGGTGCATTTACTAAACACAATTCATTGGCTCGACCCTGGGGACTCATGGGAGAAAACCCTTCTGAGTGTCTGTCATGTCGACAGTGCGCCTTATCTGATATGACAAGTGTCAGAGTTATGGGAGAGAGGGGTCCAAAGGGTGATCTTATGCCCCGGATATGCCGCTATGGATTCTGTAGCTGTTTCGGAGGATAGCAGAGTCCATATCGGGACAGAGATGGAAAGATGGGGGGTGTAATACCTTAGGGGACTTGTACACTGAAGGATGAGTCATCCCACGAGACTACGCTGTGGAGTCCTTTACCCTCTGTACCGTAAAATATCTACAATATGTTAAAATTTCTGCCACAGCATGGGAGATTTGGCCCACCTTTCCAGATATCCCACAGACTTCCAACACCCCAGTAACACTGTTGGGAATGGGAGGGGGGGGGCACCACTTGATTTAGCATTCCTGTAGGGTGCTGCTCAACGACCTCCCAGAATATATGGGCTGGCAAACTAAAGGAACCAGTGATGAGGAAGGAATGGATATGTATACATGGAGGGGTTCGCACTACTAGCTCCAATGCTAGATTTACGTTAATCCAATATAACTTTATTCACCAAACATATCTATCCCCAAAAACCTTGCATGCTATTCACCCCGCTGGATCCGATTCCTGCCTCCGGTGTGGAAGCCTGGTGACAGACTTTATACACATGGTCTGCTACTGTATAGTCCTATCTCCCTATTGGCTGGGGGTGGCAAATGCAACTGGAAATACGACCAGTGTTATTGGGTCTGATCCCTTGATCGGCTCAGACATTTCCAAATGGGCTGTAGCAGAGGAAATCCACATGAAACATGTCCGCCAAAATGAAAAACTAGAAGATGACTTGAGAGCGTGGGCTACCATGATAGCTGATTTGAGAGAACCTCCTACGGAGATTTCCCCTAGGGAATAGAATGAATGTGAACATGTCTGAATGATGGGTTCAAATACTTCAATGCCACTGGCTGAATAGTCTATCTAATGATGTGCATTTTACAATCTGGGAAGATTTGTGCAAGAGCAGGGTGGGGTGGGGAGATGTTGGGTACATTTATTTGGTCCTATTGCTAGTGTATTCATACTACTTGTAAATTACTTTGATGCATAGCTCCATTGTTGCTTGTATCCTTTGAAACCACAATAAAGATCACTAAAAAAAAAAGTGCACCGACGGTGTAAATGAGGAAGATACCAGGTCTTGTCTGCTTGGGATTTGCATGTGCTATATGCTTATGAGGGATGCACACCAGGCTTCCTTTCAACGGAGGTCGGAGTCCCACACACACTGCAGGTGAATTGTGCTGGCCACTGCAGCAGGGTACCCTTTATGGAAAGCTGCACTCCCCTTTGAAGTGGAAGCTTTAGAAAGCAGAATAGCTAAGGCCAATAAGCATACGCACCCGCACCCTCAAAAGCCCAGCCTCAATCCTTCTCTGAATACACAGAAGATAATTTGGGACCCCACTCTAGGTAGAGTTGATGTTCACCAGTTTGGTTGGCTCCATGCGCTCACCTATTGTGCCTAATTGTCATGACTTACAGCAGTTGTGTTAGCTGTCTGAAATGCTCTGTTGTGGCAGTGCATCTTATTGAATCACCAGTTTTTTCTCTTGGCAGGGCTTTTGTATAATAATGAATGTTGCATGCAAGAAAGGAATGAGTGTATGTCTAACTGCACTTAATACTAAGGAATGCATGTAATAGGTGGAAGGCTTAGAAAAGCAGACTAATTGTGTCAATGGCAATACCAGCAGTACGTCCTATAGCCCCACACTTTCTGTCTAGAAACTCCATGTTTTTAAAGCTTTTCACACTCACTGGACAGGGAAGGAAAACTTTCCATCTCTCTGGTGTGCTTGCTGTAACCGCGACTGCTAGGGGGGTGAACTTGTGAACATTCTTCTTGCAAGAAAGAAGGGAGAAACAGCATTGGTTCCTTTCCTTCCGCATGCTTCTGTAACGGGGAATTATTTGCACATTTTTGTAGTGAAGACAGAGCTGAGCAAGAGTGACTCCTTTCACTTTCTAAAATCTCGTTGGTACTAAAGGTATATAAGGTACCAGTGCTGAGGAAGGGTGGACGCAAGGACCCATTGCTGAGGAAAGATGCTGAAGGGCTGAAATCAAAAAGCTGGCCCCATGAGAGTATAAGGTATATCAGGAAATTCTACAGGGCTTGGCATTATTAAACTTTATTAATCTAATACAATCATGCATGTTGGATGGCAGTCAATATTTAAACATTTTAAGTAGGGAACAGACTAGTAGGATATGGATATGTGCCCAATTTTGTTCAGGAATTACCAAATAAACACTACATTTTGTCCGCAGAGGTCAGTATCTAAATACATTTGCAAGAGACAGAGAAAAGAGAGCTCAGAGTACAGTGGCCTAAGAGGAACTGCATGTACGAGGGCATAGTGCCTTGAGACCCTACGGGTGATAAGCCGCGCTCTATAAGTACTGATTGATTGATAGATTCAAGGGGTATGTGCGCAAGGATGTAGAAAATGGAGAGGCTCCTGAAACAGAAAAGGGTGATCATCTCCTTGAAAAATGCTGAAGTCGTAAGGAAGAAAGTACAGCTTGAGCCTTTGAATGCGTGTTGAAGAATACTAAAGTGTGACCTGTACCACGTGGGTTTTGGGTGAATTAGGAACATGAAATGAGCAGAATGGTAATTACACCTCCTCTAGGTGAAGAGAGATCATGTTGAGAACTAAGTCTGATGAGTACCCTATGTATGGGGGGGGTAAGGTCTTACGAGCTTTCCTGGAAGCACACTTTTTTCATTGTTTTTATCGCCTCCATGTTGGATATCCTTAGTTGGATATCCTTTGTTGCGCTGCATGGAAGATGAGCTTACGGATCTGTTGCATAGACGGCTCCTGAAATTCCTATTAAAATGAGCTGGCGGAGAGCATGTGGCATCCAGGGGCATTCTGAAAAGCATGGCGGAGGGGTACCCTGCGGCAGCCCAGTCAGAGGCGTTTACTGTTGTGTGCCTTGAAGTAACTGATTGGAACCCAGTGGCCCGCATGGGCCTCCGTTTTGCGTAGCAGCTTTGACATGTTGGGTTTAACTGACCAAGCCAACCAGCCCTCCAGTGAGCACTATTCCTCCTGGTACCTGATATACTCTGCTGGCTTTTGGACATTCTTAATCATTTTTTTTTTCAACCTTACTTTTGTGCTTGTTTATGTAGACTGAGTGAGGATTATGTTGATGGTTGAAATCACCTGTAGTCTTACTCTTCATAATTTATATATCCGGCAGGGGTGCTAATATATTTACATGTCTCTTTCCAGCTCCTGCGAGAACTTATCGAGCGGAAAACTAGCTCGATGGATCCCAACGATCAAGTGGCCATGGGCCGGTAAGTAAGAGCTGCTGGCCTCCTGCCTAGAGACCGCTGCAAGACTCGAGCGTGCGTGCCCCTTACCAACCTGCTCAAAAGAGAAAGAGAAAAAAGCCTGCGATCTCAGAGGTCAGTCTCAATTACATGAGCTACCTCGACTTGATGAAACCCTTCTATTAGGAATAAATCATACCACGCACTGCCAAAAGATTATGTCAGAACTATTACTCCTTGGGCAGTGGCGCTGAGAACATGCTATAACTTATTCCCTCCCCTCTTTATTATTCTCACAACAGCAGTGAACTGTTCTAACTTATCATCACACATCAGATTGCAGCGGATTAGAAGAGTGAGGTGTCAAATGATCTCACAGGCATTCCGGTTCGAAACCCTGAGTTGACATGCACCTCCCTATCCCACAGCGTCACCCCTTACGTCAGTGGTGTCTGTTGCTCTTCCACAAGGGCTGGATCCATGTCAGATTTTCGGGACGTCCATGTTGGCTAAATGTACGTGCTATGAAACTAATTGGTAATGATTTACATAAGTGGATATCCCTAAATCCTGTGGTTGATTGTGGCCATTGTGGACCAACACTGGACACCCCCCTCATTACATGGCCAGACAATGTCAGGGTCTGTTACAAGTCAGGTAGTAAATGTAGTTGATTATTGCATCAGCTGCAGAAATTTTTGTGCAATTCCTGCGTCATGGAGGAATTACGCTTTGCACAATCCCCATGTCACAGAAGAGCTGCAGTGTACTGGAAAAATTATATTGTCAAGTGAGAGCCACAGCGTCCTTTAATAGCACTATGGAAGAATTATAAACTGACGAAAGAATCGCAACATCCTGTACGTGGCACAGTGGCATTAAGATCCACCGCATAATGTAAGAGCAGTCATGTTTTGCAATATCCTCATCATCCTTAAAGGTCCACAGCATCCTGAAATATCTGGCATGTCTTGTAATACCCTCAGCATCCTGTACGATTCTATCTTGTAATACCAGCAGCCTCCTTAGAAATCCACAAACTTCTGGGAGCACAACAACATCGTTCAGGATAATGGTTTTGATACACATGGGGACGCAGGCAGGTAGTTTGGGACGAATGAGTAAGCCGAAGGTTGGTCAACTAGGCCACGAACGTTGACTAATATGCAACCCAACAACGTTTGTTTAGTGTCGCCAATACCATACATTTATCTGGATTTCCAATAAAATAGATGGCTACAATTAAGATTTTATTAAGATTGCAGTAATTGGATTTTGCAGGCGTTGCTCCAGATGTGCGGATTTCATGCTTTACATGGGGTAGCCCGCTGACTTTTTGATAAAGTTTTCAATTCTTATCAGCGTATGCAACGCTTTCCAACACCAGTGCATTTGGTCAACGAGATCTTTTTGCATTGCCTGCCATAATTGTGGTGCTCTGCTCATAAATTCAGACCACCTTCTTGCAGGATCCTTTGGAGAGAGGAGGAGTGACCAGTGGTGAATCCGAGGGCCTGCTGAAGGAACTTTAGCGCATACCGTTTTTTGTTTGAAACATTTTAAAGAGAGTCTTAACCGCTTGAAGATATCAGGGGTCGCCTGAGCGAGGATTGCGCAGCACATGCCCTGTGCTGTTTCATGAATGGCGAGCAAGATTAATGTAAAGGATCGCGCTGCACTTTTTTAAATTGTACTTTTTAAAAGTTGTCTTTTTAAGCTTTCATATTTATTAAAAAAAAACTCAAACGTAGCGGACCCTCCACTATAAGACGCAAGATTGAGAGCTGAATGCCACTGTATCTGGGTTAATCAAAATCATGTTAGACATGTTTCAAAACTGCAGAAGAATACAATACACATTTTGTTCTGGTGCATGCTTACAAGAGTGATTCACTTTTAAAAATATATCAGCCTCAAAACCAGGAGGCTCCCTGGCCCTTGAAGCATTCATGGTAGCAACTCCTACGAGATACAAGTAACACCAGCGATATGTTTTTAACCTATTCTATTGATATGCGTTTCTAGCAGGGGATTTGTGATGTTTTAATACTTTTTCTGGCAAAAGATTAATTTGATGTGTACTGTTTCCCTCCTTATAATTTGGATAGAAAGGATTTCTTATACGCAAGGATTAATGTGTCCTTGCTTTGTTCCTGTTCAGTTTCCCTTCTTACCCTATGTGATGATACTCAAGTGATGTCATTTGAGGAATTTGCTGTCAATGAGCAGGGAAGAAGGGAAACTTAATTTCAGTTTTGTTCATTTACTTGATTTCTAACAAAGAAACCAAGGTTGACATGACATGTCTTGACATTGAGATAGTTAAAAAAAAAAAATTAACCATTGTCAAAGCCAGTAAATCTGGGTTTAATGTGGTGTTAGCACACTAGAGTAAGACACCTGGGTGGGAGACTGTAGAGAGGGCAAAGAAGTCTATAGTTGTAAAGTAATCCCCAATGTAGTTTAATGGAAATACTCGAGTGTAGATGGAAAAATACTTTCAAACAACCAATAGCATTAGATAATATAAAAATACTCCACTTCATTGAGTTAAGATGTGATGGACAAGTCTCAAGCCAATAGCTGAAAGAGGCTAATCAAAGAAAGTTAATCAGTGAAAGGGGCTCCCAAAGGCCACTCTATATGTAATATTAGCAATAGGGCTGTGTGATAGTTGTGCTGTCAACACCCAGTCCGAAAGAAGGCTTTTTCAGAACAAATGTCTGCATGGAAATGTCCAAAGAAAAATTCTAGTGCACTTTATACAAATATGTTGTTAACCTCCCACTGGCCTTAAACTAGGAAATCCAAATACCCGTCTGAATTTTTTTTGTTTTTTTTTTTGCCATCAACACCTCATGTATGTGGCTGATACAAATACAGCTCTTTATATATGAGATAACCTAAGGTTTGTAGACAATGCAGTAGTCCTGTTGGTCCACAGGTCGTTATAGGGACTGGGGGATCTCATGCCAGATTTCTAGACTGTTCACCGGAGAAATGGGAATAATATAAATAGCCTGAAATTCTCCCACGCAGACCAATGATGGACAGCCCTGCTGCAGTAGTATGCCGAGATGGAAGATCTCTAATGCTGTCCCATGACAGTTATGAGACGTTCAGGCAGTCCTAGTTTCTCTACTCACAACAGCTTCAGTTCTAAATCGCAAAGTGAGGTGGACTAAATCAGTACATAAGGAAAAAGACCGTCCCGCCAGAGCGTCTCATACCGGACATGGGGCAGACAGAGAGCTCTGCAGGAGTCCAATGAGATGACTCCAAGGACCAGCACCCAGCAAGAAGTCTGGAGTTAATATTGTCCAAGCTTCACTTCAGACTCTGCGTTTTGAAAACCACGAAATATATACCATTTCGTTGTTGATGATATCTATCATTGAATCACCATGACACAGTTTTGTTGGTGGTGCCGATTACATAAAGTCATTAATATTTTAGACTTTAGCTTTGTCCAGTGACCATCAACTGTTTAACCATGTAAGTTAAAAAACTTACTTTACTATTACAAAGAAATATCTTCATTTTCCACCTTTTCTAGTTTTCTTTTATGTTGTCATCATGCTCCTCTTGTAATGTCTGAATGCGCCTGTGACCAAATGTGTTGCGAAACTGTGTCCTGACTGTATGCAGCATATAACAAACTACCTAACCCTAAACAAGCAATAAACAACTTCACAAGGGGGAGGGGCTCCTTGCTGATGCCACATTATGGCAGAAAAACTCAGTCATGCTATATAATAATAATAATAATATCAATATTAATATCGATAATGACTTGTTTTTATATAGCTCTTTAAACTTCTAATTCTAAGCGCCGTGAATAACATCTAGTACTATAACCCTTATAAATGGTACTCGCCTTACTCATGAAGGGTGGAAAGCTGAGTCGGACCATCCTTCTGGCTATAACTGGTGAAGCTGCAGAGTTTTGTTACATGTAACTGCTTTTTAAATCTATTTAAAACCTAAAGTTTAATTTTTTTAAACTCTGGTTTTTGCATTATTGGATGGTCTTGTTAAAGTTTCCACTAAGTGTATGATTAATAGTCAGTTAAAGAATCCCTAATTTTATCTTTTTGTCTCTTTGCCTGATTAAACTCACACAGAGCTAAGCGACAGAGCTGTGTGTGTGTGTGTGTGTGTGTATGTGTACATAGTTTTTTTGTATATGTGTTTTTTTTCCCCACAGGTACAAATATCTGCAATGGGGCGGCATTTCTGTCAAACAAAAAAATGGGGCCCGAGCCAGTATGACATAGCATCCTGGCTGGCATCACAAAATATGCACGTGTCTCATTGGAATAACTTCTCTTTTTTTTAACTGTCTTTATTATGATCTTTCGAGAAAACATAAAGTCATATTAATACAATTTCCAACCTTTGTAAGGTCGACTACAGTGCATAGAGACAACACTAAGTTAATCTTCATACTATAACATGTGGACATCGGGTTGATGGTGACCCCATAAGGTGTGTCTACAATTCTAGAGGATGAAAGTGCATTAGTTGTATACGTGGCAGGTGAGTGTAAGGCCAATATTGTAACCATAGAAAGTGCCTCAGAAAACTAACAATAAACTGAAGGGACTTATGTGGGAGTTGGCAGGCATGTAAAGAGGCAAATAAGCAACTATGTTATGGCGATAATCGGGCACTAGTGTGAGATATCAATCTGGCCCAAGCTGCTGTGTCGGGGGCAGGGAAGGACTTAACACACCAAGGCATGCCGGCGAGGTATTGATGTGCAGTGTGGGGTAAGGAGCTCTCAGGGCATCACAGGCAAGGTCATGGTGGCACTTGCTGAGGTCCAATGAGTGGTGGCAAGGGGCTCATGGGTTCTTGGGGTTAACGGGAGAGGAAGCAATGGGTGGGACGAGCTGGCTAAATTGGTCCAGGCATCCGAGTTGGGAAGTTTGCATAGTCTACTAGTCTCCTTATAGAAAAGGGCCTCTCCCTCAGGCTTTCCCCATTTGCAGAGCGCCCCGTGCCATGCCGCCACAGGCGGCACTAATATTGCTCTTCAGTGCGTAGTCAGGGCTCTCTTCGCAACCAGGACAGACAAGCTGGCAAGCGGGCATGCGCCTTGAGGCGCTTCTGGCATTTGAAGATACCCAGGGCACAGGCCTCCCAAGTGTAGATATCAGTAAGCTCTGTAACATTGAATAATTGCTTAGTTGCATGCATAAAAGCCCGTATGAGGCAAGGGAAGGGCAGGACCAGAGCATATGACACAGATCAGCTCATGCCTATTGGCACCGGGAGCAGTGCAGATGTGCCTAAGGGAAATGGCGATTAAGTTGGGCAACAGTGAGGTAGGCTGGGTGGAGGATGGAAAATTGAATGTTTTAAACTGGGTGTTGTTGGAGATGGTCTGGGGGAATTCCAGGGCCTGCTCCCAGTCCTTGTCATGTAATACTCTCCCAATATCGTCTTCCCACTTGGGACATAGCTCTGTGAGCGGAGGCCGGTGTGCTCCCTAATCTCTTTGTATAGGTGATGGGATGCCGTTTAGCTCCCATTTGGAGCAGTATCTATAGAACTGTGTAGGTTGTGGGTTCATTGTCTACTGTGGAACAAAGGACTCCTCAAGTGTTGCAGAATTGTCCAAATGTTGGGAAGTGGCCTGGGAGTACACTGTAATCTGTTATGAGTGATCAAAGGTGAGCAATCGCCCATCTGTAAAGAAGTCTCCTATCGTGTCTAAGGAGTGCTGATGCCAATGGCATAGATCCGACACAGTGTATATTCCTGGGGGTTCGGAAGGCCCTGCAGTGGGAGTGCTGGAGCTTATGGCATGACATGACATGTGAAGAAATATATCCTGATGCCCCGTCATATTAACTCTCTTAGGCTAATGTCTAGCTCTCACAAGAGGGATCGGGGTGGTACAAGGGGGACATGAGTGAAATCGTACATCTCATTGGAATAGCTTGTGGAAAGAAAACTTTCTCTGACACAGCGAGTAACTTTAAATACAGTGGGCCAGCCTCCACTGGGTTGTGGTTTGGATAACTCTGTACAGCCTATGGTTAATCCTAGAGTGCTGTTTTCTAGAGTGGGTACCTTTTGATGATTTTTATTTGCTGTGATTAGTAAATTATTGCGGTCACTCCTCTCTGTGCTGTCTGTCTCCCATTACTCTCAATTCTTGCTAGTGTCCGTTTCTTGGACACAGGTGTCTTCTTTTGGGCAAGTGTGCAAGATTTGAAATGCATAGACATTGGGGAGATTGGAGAATTTCCATTCCTCTTCCATGACACATAACCATCTCTGCTGTGTATTTGCAGGCAATGGCTGGCTATACAGAAGTTAAGAAGTAAAATGAAGAAGAAAGTTGACACCAAAGCCAGCAAAGGACGGAAAGTGCGGTAGGTTATTTCTGTACATTCAATAGCCCTATCACGTAATTTAGCATGTGTTATTGATTCATAAGAATACTTTTCAGACTTCAACCTGTAATTCCTAGCTGAAGCCTCATGAACATAAAAGAAATTCAAAGCACTCCACCCTGTGTCCACATTATATTTTTAAGCCATCTTTTCTCTCCATGCACCAGAGCATTTACGGAGGCTTCCTACCCTGTAGGAACAGTTCATTTGCTTAGCCAGCCTCAGAAATCACCACTGGGCTGTCCTTGCGTGATTGATGGTTCCCATCAGAAGCATTGAACATGGGCCTCTTGGCACTTCACAGACCTGTCTTGTCCTTCACATTGAATACATCTGCCCAGACAGCTAAAGTTTCTGTCATCCTTCCCACCCAACAGGAGCTTCAGCACTGTAGTTATGGAACAACATAAAATAATTAAAACAATAAAATAGCATACAAAATTGAAGTGAACATAAAAAATTAAAGGCAGCCAGGAGCACACAGAACAAAGTATTTAAATAGTCCTGAACAAAGAAAAGGTACGGTGGCAGCAATATGAGAAAGCCCAAAGCCATTTGGCCACATCAGAACAAACTGAATGGAATTACACACAGGTTGATTGAACCACCTTCCAGTCCAGCTGAGTGAGATTGTTTCAAGTCTGGTTGATTGAAATGTTTTCATGTCAGGGTAGTTAGCACCGCTTTGTGCCAGAATGGTTCATATTGCTCCGAGCTACCTTGGTTGAGATTGCTTGAAACTGTTGGTTAAGACTGCTTCAAGATGGACTGTTTGCGATCACTTAAAGCTCAAATGGACAAGGCTGTTTTCATCTTCAAGCTCTTTTGGTTGAGATTGATTTGAGGTCCTATGGTTATTTCATGCTCATATTGGCATCATTTTGTGATGTGACCTATGTACTAATAGGTTGCATTACAAAAATGTCCATTATCCAGGATCACTGAATGATCTGGTTGCTGTTTGCGCTCCCTCTCCCTGTATTTGGCTACAAACATGTGGATGTTGACCTGCAAGGGACAGAAGTCACCAACCTTGGTTTTAATTCTCAAACAGAACATTTTTAAAGCAGCTAATGTCCCTTAAAAGAACAGGTGCTGCTTGTGCAAATGAGTTACTAATTCCATTGATGTGTCGGTAACTTTTCAATGAATTGGGACCACACTTGTGGTCATAAACCAATGACATATATTTCATTGCAAAGTGCACATAAGAGGGAGCCCCTCTTTTAAGCCCTCTCCTAACTGCTATCTGAAATGGGTCACAAAACCCCTTTTGCAATTTGGGAAGGCTCTTCCAAGTCGCAGAAGGGTTTTATTATTGGGTGACCCAGGTATTGTGGATTTGCTGGGACAGTCCCGGCTTTTCATAATCTGACCTGGCAAATTTCAAATATTTAGCATTTCTCGCAGGTTTTAGAAAGGGAGGACTGAAGTCAGAAGGAGCCAAGTGTTCATGTGTTCCAGTGCAGGGTTAGTTCTCCCTAGCTGAAAGTAACTGTTGATGTTGTTCATAAAAGCTGCATTTAAGTACCACTTAGTCGTTCGTTTTGTATGCTTTCTGTGTTACTGAGCACTGACAATTCATTCATTGCCCTTTGGATGATGCAAAATGTTAGTCCTGCTTCTGTGTTTGAGAGGTGTCCCAGTTTTTCATTTTCAAAATCTGGTCACCCAACTATAGTGTTTAAAAAAATATATATATAATAATAATTTTTAGTCGCTAACCCTGTAGTTTTGGAAGTGAGAGGCTTTGTGATCGCAAAATGGCTTCGTGCACCTGCCCTTCGTGTTTACAGTGTGTCTCTGCCAGTGGGGGAAAGGGTACAGTTCATCAAGATGGCTATGATATGTACTCCTTATGTCCCACTTTTTCAATGTCCCTTCATTCAAGAGTGAATGCGGCTAATAGTCTGCAAAAGTGGTCCCAGAAAGGCCTGTATCTTAAATATTTGTAGCCACATCCACATTGTAAACATAGCCGAGACGGGGGCAGTATGTTTGAAAGTGCAGAAACGTCTTGTTATGAGAACCCAACTTTTTCAATGTTACCTTTTTTTGTTTTTTTTATATTTGATTTTGAAGTCCAGGGTGGTTCTTACGAGGTCATGTAGTGCTCCTCGTGCTAGATTTTCAGGTACTTTGTAGGTATATTGCTCGCTAGGTCTTAAAGACAAAGGGAATGCATCGCTTCCCGAAATAAAAAAAAAAAAAAAAAACAGACATGAAGCATTTCTTTGTGAGGTGAGGATAAATCTTTGCCTCTCAATGGCATCCGATAGAAAGTCAGGCCGGTCCGTCTGGGTCAATCCCGGCATAGTAATTTTTAAGATTGATGTCATAGGATAATTTATTAAAAGAGGAAAGAGCTACTTTGTTGGCCTGAAACGCCTGTAATTATTGACTATCAATATTCTTTTCTGTCAGCATCACACATAATGGGATGTATTCATGGTCCGGTCAAAGCCGCTGACAACATCGCGCGCCTGAGTCAGCCACTCATAAAGCCTCTGGAATAATGCGGTCCGGCTCTGCACGCCTGACTGGGGCACGCCTGGCCTGCCGGGGGATGGAGGTCCTGCTGGGGGCAGCCGTATTATACAGCCTTAAATTAACACCGTGGCGGCCGACCCCGTGCCAGGCGCTGGTGAGCAGGCCCACGGCTTCCGGCTGCAAGGAGCCGTTCTGCCCCCAGCCCTGAAGCCTGAAGGGCTGGGGCTGGACTGGTGCTATGAGACAGGACTCACGGTCTCCTCTTCCTTCCAGCCACTGAAGTGCGGGCCCAGGGCAGCTTCTGTACCTACCACCTGCCTTGAATAGTAGTGGAGTACAGGCCCATGGTGTCTTGTACCTACCACCCGCCTAATATACAACTGGATTACAGGCCCAGGGCACCTTCTGTACCTACCACCTGCCTGGTATACCACTGGATTACAGGCCCAGGGCACCTTTTGTACCTACCACCCGCCTGGTATACAACTGGGTTACAGGCCCAGGGCACCTTCTGTACCTACCACCTGCCTGGTACACAACTGGATTACAGGCCCAGGGTACCTTTTGTACCTACCACCTGCCTGGTATACAACTGGATTACAGGCCCAGGGCACCTTCTGTACCCACCACCTGCCTTGAATAGTAGTGGAGTACAGGCCCATGGTGTCTTGTACCTACCACCCGCCTAATATACAACTGGATTACAGGCCCAGGGTGCACTTTTTTGCTCCCTGAACCCCTCCCTTCCCCATCCCCAGCTAAGAACGCAAGTGTCAGGCAGGTATAGCGCAACCCTTCAGCTAACTACAGCTCCTTGAACTCAGCAATAAAACTGGGCATAGGTTCTTTTCCTACTTACCACCCACCAAGAAATGCAAGTGTAAAACAGACCCAAAAGGCCTCTTGTGCCTGCACTTAGCCAACAACCGAGGTGTAGGGCAGGCCCTCTGCTGCCTACCACCCTGCCCACAGCACAAGTGGATTACAGGCCCAGGGCACCTTTTTAGACCTTGACCCTTGTCTGGAACACAAGTGTGAAATGGGTCAGGTGCTCCTCTTCTAATTACCACCCCTACCTACAATGTAGCTGTCGGTTAGGGTGTCTTTTCCCTGCACCATGCCTAGAATGCAGCTGAATGACTGGTGCAGTCAGCCCGTCTTCCTGCCACTCCCACCTACATTGCAAGTGTGAGAGAGGCAAAGTCTGCCTGATTTGTTGCCCCCCACCCCCTCCAGACTGGAATGCAACTGAATGACTGGCACAGTGAGCCTCTCTTGCCTGCCTCCACCCAAGACACAAGTGTGAGACAAGCCCAGTGCTTCTCTTCTGCCTACCACATTCCCTACAGTGTATCTTTTATAAACATCCTACTACCCCAGCCTGGGACCTCTGGTAGGTTTGAAGAGGTGTCCTGTAGTGGACTTGGGTTCTTTCCAATATGCCTCTTCCTATGTCTCTCATCCTTTCTATTTTTTCTTATTGGTAGCGGATGTGCACTAGTGATGAACGCAGCAGCCCTAGCCAACCCCAGAAATGAGCCCCAAAGAAGGTTTCTATTGTACATTGTGATTGATTAGTGCATTGCTGCCCTCGGCTGCAGAGCAAACGGTTCCCTTGTTCCAAGACGCTGGGGACAGCAAAGAGAGGTGCAGCATAGACTGAGCGTGAATCCTAGTTTCCTAGGGTGGTTTGGATTTAGATGCAGTGTGCTTGGACAAGAGCTCTGGTCTGTGGTGCTTCAGGCACAAAAGGGACTCACCAGCGTTGGGATTTACTATAAGGGGTGTGGATAGAGGTCCTACATCTTGAAACTTGCCGACACTGTGTGCTCTCCAGGTTCTTCTTGCATACAGGAATGACTAGATAATAGGCTTACGGAGAGGGTGTAGTAGGTTGTTAAATTCTGAAGATTGACTCTGGGTTTTGCCACTATGATTTGTGTATGATCCTGAACACGGAGCCAATGTAGTTCTTCAGAAAATGGAGCAAGTGGTGCACATTTTTCAGATTTTTAAACAGACCGTATACTCCTTTGTTCTGGATTCTGCTTGTAGAAACTGTTTCTTGGGGATATTAGTTTCAACAGGGTCACGGTAATTCATCATAGATAGAGGCAGGTATCTGGTGAAATCGGTTTAGTGTTCTGCAGTCAAGAATCAGAGCACTTTAAGATGCTTTTTGAGCAGACCAAAAGCATCTGTACAAAAGGCCTGGATCAAACAAGATCATAAACTAGGGATCTGTGGCTGCTTAAAGGTTGAGCATTTGTGTTATATGATCCACATATTTTTTTCAATCCATTTCAACAAAGCCAGCTGTCCTTCCAGATGAAGATGAGGTGCATACATTCAGATGTGTTTCTGTCGTAGCTTTGAAATTCGGATGACTCCTCAGCAGAAGGGAGATCTAGGTATCTTCTGCTTATATTTGAAACTGTAGATGATAGCCCGTTACCTTTGCAGAGTTCATAAGTAGCCATTGATGAATAGTGGTGACAACGTTGACAATCGGGGCTCCCAACAGGTTAACTTTCTTGGTGGAAGAGAGCAAAGAGCCTGAAGCTATTTGTTGGGTGAAACTGAAATGTTTTGACCCTGTTAACGTTTACAACAGCTATCACAGCCTTTTGCATAGACTGCTGTGCCCAGGACGATCAGGGCTGCTGCTGATCCCTCGTTGAATGTCATCAGACGGGCCTCACTGATGTTTTTCTAATGCTATATCTGTTTATCGTGGATATCAAAATCATGACTATTATTCATTGATCAGAGTTTGCCATCTTATGTAGTTTTTGCAGCCATTTTACAATTGTCTTGTATTTTGCTTAGAAAGAGTACATTTGAAATAGGTCTAGTATTTTAGAGCTCCTTGGGTTCAGCTATTGCATTTTTTCATGTGTTGGAGTAATAAAGTGCTTTTGGAGGGGTCATAATAGTGGGAGCAGTATTTATTAAGAACCTTAGAAACGGTCTGTGTTTTTTCTGAATTTATTGCGGTTTACACAGAGCCCCGCCCTAAGAAGATTGGGTGCCTTGGTTTTACCTGCCACGTACAGAGTTTGGGTAGTGCTGGTGTCTGTTGTGTTATTGCAGTCCATTTGTTGGTTTCAAAAAGTATGATGTCTTCAAAGAGTTGTTTGGTAGAAGACAGAAGTCTTCTTGAGACTCTTTGGGTTGGTAATCCTTTAATATTCCTTTAAGGAGGATTCTCTTACCTAGTGTGTCTTTGATTCAGGAGGGATAGTATTGATTATTTTTCCTTTTGACATCCATAAAATGACCTGTTGCATAGGCTTTGTATAGAGTTCTTTCTCTTAACTGCACCTTAAGTCAGTAGCTTTATTTATTTATTTTTTTGTCAGCCTTTTTTTGGCGATGGTTACTATGTCAAGGCTTGGCTGGCAAATAGAAGCAGTTTTGGTGGTGATGATCCCAGTCATAATTTATTTGTTTAGAGTTTAAGTGCAGTGCCCATGCTGCCATTTGGGTGAATCATAGCCCTAGCACTGGGAGGGCAGTCAGATGGGAAGAAATCAAAGCCCTAGCACTGGGAGGGCAGTCAGATGGGAAGAACATAGAACAGTTACAACTAAAGTCAGATTATAAGTGGCTAAGTCTGTATATCTGGCAGAACAGATGCAGTCCAACATCTTGAAAATCTGCCTCCAGGTGGAAAACCAGTAAATGCCTCTTTGGTGGCAGAAGACAGTGCTTAATTTGAGACAGTGGTTTCCAGTGCTGGGCACTGGCACTTAATTGTCACCACCGGCAACTCTGACAGCCTGTTTTTCTAATTTAGAGTTGAGCACCACAACAGTTGTTTAATACTTTTAATTACTAAACTATGTCACCCAAGCCATTCTTATAACTTTGGATGTCTAGATAGTCTGAATTTTCACTTGTAGGCATGTGATGGTGATCGCTATGCCATTGGCAGCCCTTGAAGAGGCAATGGGTGTTGCAGTGGCCTCCTCACAGGGACCCTGGTAAAAAAAATTAACCACTGGTAGGGGGCACTGGGATGGCAGGGGCTACTGAGCCCAAACAGTGGCGGTTGAGGTTGTTTGTCTCTGAAGTCCGAGGGTCCATCCTACCATGGTTGTGCAAACTAGGTCAGGTACAAACCTTTCCATGCTTGGTTGTCAGGGTAGTGAGGGTGAGCAGTCACAGGCTTCTCAGCAAGGTAATGTGGGTACAAGAACTCAGAACTCAACAACCAACAGATTCAAGAAATTAATGTCCATCCCTGTGCTTTTCTTTATGAATAATAAAGTACTTTTCAATCTCATAGCAAAACTAAATATTGAACCATTTGATGTGTACAACAACAGGGTTGTAGAAAGCTATGTTCCATCAGTGAGGCACTTCTATCCTTTCCCTTCCCAGTAATGGGTAATGTGCTAGGATACATATTCCTGCTTTCCCCTTCCACACCCAACAATGGACTTAGGCAGGATTGGACTTGGGTGCATTTCTCTAGGCCATATTAATCTCACAGACAGGTTCCTGCATCGTGTATCTTTCTTCCCTGGAATTTCCAGTTTGCACAGCTTTATTCTTCCTGGTCGTCTTACAACCCCATGGGGTTCCTCAGAGATCCATTGTAGCGACAATGAATTTTAGTGTTACTTGGAGCATCTGAAAGATCTGACACTTGGTGTGGAGTCTTTAACCACCAGTACAGGGATGACAACAAGCTGCATCTGTGTTGTCATCTCTGTCTTACAAAAAGCCCATCTTTGAATGGTTTGAATTATAAAGTTAGAATAATTAAAAAAAATAGAACATTTAAAAAACGTGAATCGGAATGCAAGGGGGTGAAAAGCTTTGGGCTAAGTTTAGGTAAAGATCAAGATACAGTGTGAGGTGATATGAGGTTTAAGTGTTCGGTGTAGGCTAAGGGTTAGAATTAAGATTGGGGTGAGGCTAGGTGAGCGATGCGGTTAGGGCTGGGTTAAATATGGGGGATCGGGTTAGGCTTAGAGTAAGGAGTGGTTTACGGAAAGTGTTAGGGGTGTGGTTGGAGTAAGTGTTCTGGTTAGGTTCAGACAAACAGATATTGCTAAGGTTAGGTTTAGTGGTTGGGTTAAGGCTAGATTAACGGAAGGTAGAAGGAATGGCGTAGGAAGATGATGTTGGAGAAGGTTAGCTCAAGCGGTTGTGCAGAGTAATACCAGCAAAGGGACAGAACATTGGGTGAGGAGGAAAGGTTAGGGTTGGGGTTCAGAAGGGAAGTCGCATTTAGGGAAAAGGTGTGTTTATGTCCATAAATATAGCGGCAACGGTTGATCTTTCCACCTCTACGTTTTGGGGTTTCCCATACACATGCATGTCAGCTGTGTCCTTTTGCCTCTATTTTTACCTCCGTGTTTTCTGCAAACTGAGTATTGGTATTCTCTATTTTAACGATGCTTTCACTGCCGGTCAGACCTTGTGAAACAGTTCCTTGTCAGTTTCAGCGTGGGTATGACTGAGACGGCCAGAGGATAAATTGCTTGTTGGTGTCTTTTCACAGCAAGCCTGGCACCGAGCTAGTCCGAGGTCTCAGGGCCACTGTCCAAGAGGAAGAATCGATTATGTCTTTTGTTTTTGCTTTTTGTTTAGTCACAACTCGGAGACACCAGTGCATGCCAGAAAACCAGCCACCAATCAATCCCACATCAACCACAAAACTCTTCATCCATTTCACACGAGCAAATGTTTTTGTAAATGTACGGGGAAAATGGGCACTCTACAAAATAAATCGAAATGTTTTTAGCTGATTGTAAGTAGTATATGTTTGGATGAGTTTTCTTTTTCGTGTAATAGATTTCCAGTCAATAGCATTGTCTTCTATGTCGACTCCTCGCGCCCATTCTTTTGTGCATGTCAGTAACCGCGGCTTTTCTCCTCCTTGCAGGTACCACGTGCACAGTAAACTGGTGAGCTTCATGGCCCCAATCGACCACAGCACGATGAACGATGACGCCAGGTGAGTAATAGATTAATTATGTTTATCAAATGGTGGCGTGACAACGCGGTATTGACCTGTTCTCCAGCCTGTCGGCCGGCTCCGCGCGCTCCCTATCAGTTCGCCATTTGTCACTGGCATCCCGGCCACTCTTCCCTGGCAATCTCGCTGAGCTTTCAGTCCTATAATTACCGCCCTGCTAAGAAAGAAATCTCCATAAATCTGACAAGGACTTCTTTAGAGGGGATTGTGGAGCTGTTGAGGGAATGTGTCCACCACACAATTTAAGAACATCTTTTCTGAAGCCCCCATCCCACCCAATCAATGCTTTATTTTAAGCATAAAACAAAATTGAGCAGGAACATGCCAGCAATGCCTGTAGGTTTTGTGAAACCAGCTAGTTGGGTGAGCAGTTCTGATTATTCACCATATAATGCGGGGATGCGTCCATCTAGGTCTGAACTGCTGGGTTTGTGTTTATCATGTCATTTTTGGCCTCTGCGAAGTTTTCTGTGAAATAGAAATAGATCTAGTCTTTCCAGATTGTGGTATTCAACATTTACTGGTAACATTAGCCGACACAGACATATATTTGTAATCTACAGCTCACGGGTTCAAATCCCAGCTGATTCCTGAGGCACTCTGAAAACTCATGAAAGAATTACAACGTTAGTCATTATCGGTCAGAAGAGGTATTGCCCACACACATACACCAGGCAGAGAATACTTCAGCCGATATGGATATGACCACAGTTTAGATACTGACATGTCTAGTTTCATGTAACTGCAGCTGTAAATTGTATTTATATAGTGCTTACTTCGATGAGGCATTGAAGCGCTTTGCGTCTAGTTTAAAGATTAACGGTTGATAGTAGATTTGTATTTTTCTCCTTTCTTTGTGCATTAGTTGTTAGATGTCTGCTCTTTCTTTCTCGTGTGTTTAGTGGAGGTTAGACTAAGGATAGAATGATGGGAATGGATTTGAATGCCGAAGCCGTGTGAGGTTTTTGTGAGTAGTGGTCGTGTGCGCCTGTTAGTTGGGTGACATGCCTAAAGAAGGAGTGGAAAGTTTCTGTTCATTCACTCTATGTAAAGCATGAACTTGATGCTAGCAGATGAGCGCACGTGTTTCTCCCGTTGGAGATCACAGTGAGTGCGTGTGGAAATCTCAAGTTCTGCACATTTTTGTGGTGCTGCGCATTTTCCAGGGTGTGCGCGTTCTACAACAGAAGCCTAGCTCTCAGGATAGACAGTGGAAGCTCAGCCAACCCTAGATAGTCATTGATGGGCGGCTTGTCACTTGGTGCTATGCAAACTTCCGGTGCATCTTGGCATTGGGCCCTATGTTGCACAAATGGGCATTAGTCATGCAGCTCATTGCTGGCACGTGTCCTCCTTATATGATGGCACTCAGTGTGTTGCGTCTTCTACAGTCTACATCTTTAGAATGGGTGGTTTCACCGGCTTCCACCCTAAATCACGCTCTTTTTAAATATTTGTGTGGGTTCTTTGCTACACCTGTATTTTCCTTTGGAATATTGTTGTTTCTGTATGGTGACAGCGGTCAGATTTTTGTTTTTTTGTTTTTTTGAGTAGGTGGAACATGTATATCACAATTCCAGTCCAGCAGTCGTCCTGTGTGTAGTCTGTGCTAGGATAGAGGCACATTTTCTAAGGTTGAAGAGTAACAAACCTATTCTGTTGTAGGAGAGGAGCAAGAACCTGTGGTCTTCTGTTAGAAATCTTGGGACTTGTGTGGATGACAGTCTTTCATTTTAAAAATGGAAGCAGTCTACAAATATTGCTTTTGTCAACTTGTAATTCTTAGTAAAGGTCTCCCATTGCCACCGGAATGCCAGAAAAGTATTGTTACTTCAACCTTTATTTTTAAAATGACCTTTGCACCATCGGTTGTATTCATCACGTCTGTTCATATTTCATTCATTTTTAAGCCTGTTGTTTAAATGCATTATATCACCTTTTCCTCATTTTGGCTGTTTTCACCAAGAGTTGCATTGTTTAGTAGAACATTCCATATGTTTCATTGCTGACACCACCTTTCGGTTAAACAAATTGCTTCCAAATGGTCTGGGCATCCCATGGTAAATTTGATTGGTTTTAGAGCTGGGTGTGGTGACGCATATACCAGCCCCTCTGGTCTTTCTTGTCTAATTCTAGGTGTAAACATTGATTCTCTGTGATAGAATCTTGATTGTTTACGTGCTCCCCATATGATTTTCCTATGATATCTTTTCTCCAACAGTTTTGCAGTAAGTTTTATAAAATGACACCTCAATCAGAAAACTATTCAAAACATAGATGAAACTTTTGGCTCCTAGAAGGTTTACTGTTATAATTCAGAAGCTGTTCCTTGCCGAACGCTTTTGTATATTAATATACCCAAGGTTTGTGGGTTCTCTTCTAAATTAAAATATCCACAAATAGGACACTTTTGTTTGCGATTTAGTTACTGTGAATAGGACATTTTTTGTCAGATGCATTCAGCCATTGGATATATATGTCAGGAGTGTCTAAGTTGCCTTCTACGTGAAAAAGTAGAGTAGGCTTCGTTTTTGCTTTAGGAACCAAAGTAAATTTGTAAAGTAAGTCTGAGTAAATTTAGGAACATTCTGAAAACGTGGCTCCAAGAACGTGAATTATATGAGTTCTGCAGCTGGACTTGTAAAATGGTGGACAAGTTTCAACGTTGTCCACCAAACGCTAAACTGGACCCTTAATTTTGTCCTTTTTTTCTTTTCTAACACCAAAAGATCTTTGGGATGCATGTTGTGCTCAATAAATAACAATTTAGATAAAGAATGTATCTTGACCAGTAACTGACACTCATGAAAGGGTGCCAGCTTGTTCTAGATGTTCTCATTATGAAGGTTGACCAGACAAACTCAGTACGCTGGGGCCCGTCACCTCTGTTGATGCGCCATTTGCCTGTAAACATTCCTTAGAGTCACAGTCAAAAAATTGGTATATATTGTTATCTCAGAGGTTCTATGTTTTTTTTTAAAAGAAACTTTATAGATTTCATATACTTTGATCGCCACTCTCTCTAAATTGTCATAGTAGCTTGTAATAGTGTGGAAGAAATGATCTGTCCATTGTGCCCACCTAGCAATTGTCACTTATTTTGAAATAAGTGGATTAACCAGATGCTGTTAACTACCCGACGTATTTTCACATTTGTAAGATGAGCGGACCAAATGTTTATAATGAACATTACACGCTCTGTGTCCAGCAGACTAATATGTGGCCTATTTCCAACTATATTATTTTCATATTGTTTCTGTATTGAACTTGGTCATCCTTTTTAGTGACGGCATGTGACGTTTTTTACTTGGTTTATATAAAAACGTACTAAATAAAGTTATAAAAAGGAAGTACAAATGAAAAATATTTTTACACAAAGCTATCTTAACAGAGAATCATAAGAACACAGGTTAAAAGCACCTGTAACTGGAATCAAGTGCTACATATAAATACACAGGACTTGGGCAACCAAAAGGCCCACAAGGGGGTGTTGTAAAGATTGCTAAGGACAAAAGACATATTATGATTCCTACAGCGAGGCACACAGAAAAGGAGGGAGAATATGTAATTGAAAATGGCAGGCACATAGTGGCACATGCCAGAATTCACTGCAAAGCCTGGGGCCCAAATTTAATTTGGATTTCTTTGGTTGGGGCTCCTGTTTTGCCAGGGTGTGATCAGCAGCATTTTATTCTAATTATTGAAAAATGTGCTTCAGTAGTGGAGAAGACATGGCGTCTGCACCACATAAGCTGTCTCATTATTACTGAAGGTGACAAACTTGCTTGAATTAACAAACAAGCATTAGCAGAGCCAATAGGTCTTGGCTATGCAAGATCTATTGGCTTTGGCATAGCGTTTTAGTCATATTGTGCACCAGTGGGGCTGCTGTCCAGCATGGCTAAAAGTTGGTGGCATGGAGTGTCATAAAGTGCAGTAGGGGGGAGTAGAGTGTCATAGAGTGTATTTGTTGGAGTAGAGTGAAGTGGGGGGTTAGAGTGCTGTAGAGTAGAGTTCAGTGGCACAGAGTGTCAGAGTGGAGTGGCGTAGAGTGGGTTGGAGTGGATTGAGGTAGTGGGGTGGACTGAATTGGAATAGAGTGGGATGGATTTAACTGGGGTAGAGCAAGGTGGATTGGAGTAGGGTAGAGTGGGGTGGATTGGTGTGAGTTGGAGTGGGGTTGATTGTAGTGGAGTGGGTTGGATTTGAGTGGGATGGATTGGAGTGACGTGGATTGCAGTGGGACGGACTGGATGGGGTGGAGTGAGGTAGACTGGAGTGGGATTGATTAGATTGATTGGATTGGTGTTGGTTAGTTGGATTGGAGTAGGTAGATTGGAGTGGTGTGGAGTTGTGTAGATTGTGGTGGATTGGATTAGGCTGGAGTGGGGCAGATTTGGCTGGAGTGGGGTAGATTGAATTGGAGTAGGGAGGACTGGATTGAAGTGGGGTGGATTAGATAGGAGTGGATTGTGTGGAGTGGACTGGGTGGTATTGGGTGGGTTGGATTGGAGTGAAGGTGGTTTGGAGTAGGGTGGATTGCAGTAGGGTGGAATATCGGGAGGTGTAATTGAGGGGTGGGTGAGTAGGGTGGATTGGATGGATTGGAGTGGGGTGGATTGAACTGGGGTATGTTTAACTGAGGTGGGTTGGCATAGATTGGAGTGAGGTGGATTGGATTGGATTGGGGTGGGGTGTTTTAGATTAGATTGGAGTGGGGACGTTTGAGCTGGAGTTGGGTGGATTAGACTGGAGCGGATTTCATTGGTTGAAGTGAGTTAAGTGGGACAGACTGGAATGGAGTGGATGAGACTGATTGGAGTGGGTTCTATTGAATGGGCTGGAGTGGATTGGATTAGGCTGGAGTGGGGTGGATTGGACTGGAGTGGGGTGGATTGAATTTGAGTGAAGAGGACTGGATTGGAGTGGGGTGGATTAGACATGTAGATTGGATTGGGTGGAGTGGGTGCTGTGGGGTGGATTGCAGTGGAGTGGATGAGTGGAGTGGATTGAATGGATTGGAGTGGGGTATATTGAACTGGGGTGGGTTGGCATGGATTGGGGTGGGGTGGGGTGGAATGGAATGGAATGGAGTTTGGAGTGGAGGGTTGAAGTGGCTTGTATTGTATTGCGTGTAGTGGAGTGAATGGAGTGGGGCCGACTGGATTGGAATGGGGTGGATGAGAGTGGGATGTACCAACTTGGATTTGAGTTGAGTGGATTGGATTGGATTGAAGTGGGGGGAGTCACTTAAATTGGGCGGAGGAGGGTGGAATGGAGTTGGGTGAATGAGTGGGGTGGATTGGATTGGACTGGAGTGGGTTAGATTGAACTGGGGTGGGAAGTCTTGGATTGTGGTGGATTGGACTGAGTGGGCTGAGAGATAGATTGGGTTAGAGTCGGGTGGTGTGGAGTCGACTGAAATGGGGTGGATTGGAATGGAGTGTATTGTGGTGGACTGGATTGCGCTGGAGTGGGGTGGATTGCACTGGAGTGGGGTGGATTGCACTGGAGTGGGGTGGATTGGATTGGGATGGATTGAGTGGAGTTGGGTAGACTGGAATGGGTTGGATTGGGTGGAAAAGATTGGAGTGGAGTTGATTGTATTGGGGTGGATTCGATTGAACTGGGGTGGGAAGTCTTGGATTGTGGTGGATTGGACTGAGTGGGTTGAGGGATAGATTGGGTTGGAATGGGGTGGTGTGGAGTGGGGTGGATTTGAGTCAACTGAAATGGGGTGGATTGGAATGGAGTGGATTGTGGTGGACTGGATTGCACTAGAGTAGGGTGGATTGCACTGGAGTAGGGTGGATTGGATTGGGATGGATTAAGTGGAGTTGGGTTGACTGGAAAGCGTTGGATTGGGTGGGGAAAGATTGGAGTGGATTTGATTGGAGTGGGGTGGATTGGGTTTGAGTGGGGTCTATTGTATGGGGTGGATTTGATTTGATTGGAGCAGGGTGGGGCGGATTGGATTGGGGTGGGAGATTAGAGTTAGGTTGGGTGGACTGGAATGGGGTAATTGGATTGAGGTGGACTGGAGTGGGGTGGATTTGACTGGGGTGCATTGGATTGTATAGTGGTGGATTCGACTGGAGTGAGGTGAATTGGATTGGGGTGGACTGTGGTGGATGGGACTGGATTGGATTGGAGTGGGGTCAATGGGATTGGAGTGGGGTAGATTGGATTGGATTGGAGTGGGGTGGATTGGAGTGATGTGGATAGGATTGGGGTGGGTTGCTTTGGCATGGGGTGGATTGGATTGGTTTGGGGTGGGTGAACTGACTGCTGTGGATTGGTGTGGGTGGATTGGAGTAGGGTGCAATTTTACAATGTTTAATTGTATTTATATAGCACTTTTCTACCCCTGACAAGGTGTTGAACTGCTTTTTGGCAAGAAGCATGCTACCCTGGAACCCAAAAGGATTAGTGGTGGATTAGTATAGGGAAATAGGAGTATATTATTACTATAGGGAGGTGAGAGTTAATATGAATAGAGGACATGAGAGTCTGTTAGTTGTATTGAATAGAATAGTGGAGGGACAGAAGAGGGAAGCATCCAGAAGTGTTAATTGGGGGATCATAGTAGTAAGATGGACAAGTAAAGGAGAGGTGGAGGAGGGAAGAGTCTGTAGAAAGGGATTAGGGAGACCATAGTAGTAAAAGTAGTAAAATGAGATTTGGAATGACTCAAAGGAGAGATACTTGAGGATTGTTTGAGATCATAGTAGTAAACTGAGGTTTGGGGTGAGCAAGGAAGGGTAGAGGACGGAAGAGCCTAGGAAGGGTTATTTTGGACATAATAGTAGTAGAATGGATTTGGTAGGAGTCAGAGAGTGGAGATAGAGGATAGATTGATAGAGGTATAGGGTGATAGTGAGACAATTAATTTGACATACTTATTAGGTCAATTTCAACAAAATTGTTGTCTGCAAGTCTCAGCTGCTCCCCAACTTTTGAGGTGGTATGCCAACTAAGCTATCGACTTGGATAATAAAATAGTAATGTGAAGCATTACAATAATAGAAATCCATCGTGTAGAATCAAAGAACTGTATAATAATGTTGGTGTAGGTTAAAAGATCCGTGACAGGTGTATCGTCAAACCAGGCCCAAAAATCAGTAAGGGTTAAAGTCTGCCCCACCCCCCCTCCCATCTATGCTGCTGCAAGAGAAAAGCAACATACGTTATCTAAGACACTTTAATAGTATTCCAGTGTCTGTGTATACCTCTGAAATTTCAAGCTTAGGTAGTTGGATAAATAAACAAGATGATCACAGCTACTGGAGGGGAAGCACTTTTTTTTTTTTTTACACAGAAGCACACAGCTTTGCCCCAATCAAAAGATGTATTCATGGGTGGAGCCAAAGCCCCCTAGAGGTGTTCACAAAGATGGCTGGCGACAGCTGTGCTGTTAAGCCAAACAAAAATAAACAAGCATTGACATAGCCAATAGGTCTCGCCTTTGGGACCTTATTAAGTATTTATCCATGCAGCGCATTAAACCTTTATCAGAAATAAACTGCATTTGTGTATTCCTTCATACACTTGGTATTAGACAGTAATGGTCAGAACATCCCCTAGAGGATACCACAATAAAAATAGCATTCGGAAAAAACATGGTTATTTAATCATATAGTCAGCACCTAGAGGGCATAACCACATGAAAAGAGAAGGACAAAGTTTGTTGCAGTATAACCATATATTCAGCCCCTAGAGGGCATAGTGTATTACACATTTTCAGGCCTAGCAGGCCTGCTAGAATTTTTTTACAAACAAGACTCTTACAACACAAACTATTTGCAGCTGTAAAGCAAAAGCTCCGGCCATGAGAGAGTTTAAAAAGACATTTAATGGTGAGAGAGGTTATGAATTTGGAGCCCCCCCCAAACTAATGAGGAGACCCAGTAGATGAGCTGGACAGAAAGAGCATGTTGTGCTGAACGTTTTGGTGGTTGTTCCATTGTCTTAGGACCACCACAGGCTGAGTTATGGGCAAAAATGTGTTGTAAAAGGAATTCCCCGCAAAGCATTATGGAGCGAGCTTCCCAAGTGCAGTGAATAGTGTAGTATCGGCTCTCCCTCTGTGCGGGGAGAGCCGCGTTGAGGGTTTCACTCATGTTTTTTTTATTTAAAAGGCACCAGTGTGTATATTTTTCAACTGCTAAACTTGAAAAGTATTAAGAATGGGCCTGCAAATGTAACCGGTGCTCATGTAAAGCGCTCCAAACTACCAGTCTGGTTTGTGCAATATAAATAAGTAAAAAAGAACCCCCATCCAGCTTGCACCTTTGTCGGGTGCAGATGCCGCAAAGACACAGGGAGATACCAGAGGAGGTAACCACATACTGCCTCCGAGATGCAAAAAGAAAAAAGTAGTGCGCCGACACTAAGGTATATGGCCGATCATGCATTAATCCATGTAACAGGGTCAGTCTCCAAGGTGGTAACAAAACAGCCTCAGGGTGGGACAAACCTAAAGCATTTACCTAACAAACCACTGGAATTTTGAAAGGCAGGCCAAGGAAAGACTGAAAGTGATGGGTGTGGGGAAAGCCCACCGAAGTAGACTGCAGCATGTCAAGAGGCAGCTCATGCGCGCTGCTTGGGCTCAAACTAACAACAAACCACAGTTTAAAATGGAGTTCTGGTCAGGACCACTGGAATTACGAGACAAGCCAGGACCAAATTATGCAGCAGAGTTGACTAAATTATGCAGCAAGAAAAGACAAGCTATGAGGTGTAATGCAGCACATGTTTTTGATAGTACTACTTTGTTACTTTGTCATTTTCACACATGCTAGCTCTGGGCAAAAGTTTCACTTTAAAGATTAAACCCAAATAAAGTAATAAGCAACTGATAGGTGACCAGGCAGCCTTTACAAAGATGCTTCCACTGTGCAGAAGTATGTTACCATGTTTTTTAGTAATTTTTGATCCATTTGAGCTGGGAACTTTTTTTGTAAAGAATCTGCAAATTATGCATCATATGATGGATTGTGTGGCAAACACAGCAAATCCAAAATGATGGGGAAACACCGCATCCGCAAAATCACATAATTCCAGTGACCCTCGTGATGATTCTGCCTAAAACTCGCAAAATCACTCGAATGTGCCTGTTTTGTTAAGCAGTGCACGTAGGGCACTCAACACAAATAATAAAGTGTGTCATCGAGCATTTTTAACTCTTGCCTAAGTATCTTGTTTCCAATACCATGTTCAAATGGTTATTTTGTTCATGGTGGACAATCCGAGTTAGTGCTGTACATTGCATACCATAACTGGCAAATTTCTGTGGTTTTACGCATTTGAGGCAGAGCCATAACTCAATTTTTAACTGTGGAGCTTTCAGTGAAAGAGAGAGAGGGAGAGACAGACAGACATAGAGAGCACGTGCGTGCCTCGGTCCGCTTTATAACCTACCCTACAATCAAAGTGCGCTTGGAGTAAGAAAAGTAAATACACACTTCATTACGGACAATGTCCGGTCCTCATAATTGTATTGTATTGTAATCGTATTTATATAGCGCTTACTACCCCTGACGAGGCGTTGAAGCGCTTTTCGATGAGTAGCACGCTACTCCTGTGTGTGTGTGTGTGTGTGTGTGTGTGTGTGCGCGTGCGCTCCCCCGCTGTCATTTTTTTCCCTGCAACTCTATCTCTGTGCCTCATACCCCTTGCCTTTTTTTGTTAACCCTTCGTGAAAGTCGCAAATCGTATTGGATTCTCAATTGTTTTTACAAAATGGCAGGCAACTCCTTAACCTAAACGGCAGCTGTTGAGATTGCAAACGCTTTTTGACCTGTGGATCTCACACAGTTTTCTATGTTTTTTTCTGGGCTCTAAATCAAGTTTTCCAGATTTAGAGGTCACCTTAATGGTTACCTGGTGTCAGACAGTTGTTATAAGGCCACTTCTTTCCTGTGAAATGTTTTTTTTCCACAGCACAAAAGTGAATAGTAATTGAATCACAGATTTCAAGGTGGTGGAAAAACGTTCAAAGGAGACCTTCACATGCCTCTTACATTTGTCTAAGAATTCTAATTGATTGACAGGACTCGCATATCAATGCATAGCAACTTAAAACGACTTAGCTATACAAAAGTGTTAACCATTTCATGCCCACTCAGCACCTTTTTTCAAATGCTTATTCTCCAAAACCACTGAACAGATTTTCACCACTCCAACATAAGCAGGTTTTTTGAGCGAAGTTCTACTTTCATGCCAAGTTTAGTCTTAATAGGAAAACATATATT
This sequence comes from Pleurodeles waltl, assembly GCF_031143425.1. NCBI lineage: Eukaryota > Metazoa > Chordata > Amphibia > Caudata > Salamandridae > Pleurodeles > Pleurodeles waltl. Next base: position 10,994,423 of record NC_090441.1, read on the forward strand.
TTCAGCTTGCACCCCCTTTAACTTTTTCCCCATTGTACAGAAATGTACGAAATTTGGCATGTCTAACCTTAGCTGATTATGCTATTCGATTGACAAATTCTGTGCAGACATGTCTCTGGGAGGTAAAGTTATAGGCAAATGGAAAAGCCTCTTCAATGGAAAGTGCATCTGAACCATAATTACAAAATGATGACTGCCACCGTTTAATAAATAAAAGTTGCAGTTGTTGAAGGCGATGGGGGCCCTGGGAAGCACAGGCCAGGGGCATAATGCCTTGCTGAGGTTGCCTTGGTACAAAGCAAAAGACATAGCTGGAGGAGCAAGCTTCATAATGCAAGTTCCTGATAAGCCCAATTCGGCTGGTAACCAGAATTATCTGCCAAATACCAGCTGCACCGAGATACTCCACCTGGTGAAAGCAGGGTAAAAAAAATGATGTGGTAATGGAGTATTTTCTTATTTCTAAGAAGACCCTCAAGCATCACACCTCCAATCATCAGTGTAACACTGTCCTTACCACACCAACCCTCTATATTTACGGATGCCCCAAGTACTGGTAACGTGAGGGCAGAGTTACCAGGGATCAATACAGGGGACCTCGTAATGAGGCCCTAAATGAGAGACAAGACAGCATGGTCTTCATAGAATGGTAGATGCAATCTGTAAAAAGTCGTGAGCCACGTGAGATGGCAGCAACTTCCATATCCGAGCAGTCTTCCTTGGAAAGCACAGATATTAATTTGCAGGTATTTCGGCTTAGGGCGTGTATACTTTTATCAGGACAGAGATAAAATGGCCAGGGAAGAGAGAGATCAATGCAAAACCTCATCTGGAACAGTCTATGGCCAATATCGCCCTGCATTTTGTGATTAGAAATGTTTCCAGTAGAGGTTTATGCATTTTGACTTCATACCATCATTAATTTTGATCAATTCTTGCTCGTTTTTGCAACTTAAAATTGCTGATCTTTTGCACCACAAAACTAGCTAGTATGTACTAAATAGTTAGCGGTACGCAAAATTAGTGTGATTTGCTTTCGCATAATTATGCAATATTTCAGCAAAATTACACTAAATTGCACATAAGTGCACAAAATGCATATGTCATTTCGCTATATATTTTAACATGCAGTGACCTCACATCAATTTTTGGCATGGGGATGCATTTTAACAAAGCACTGTGAACAACAGCTGCTTCTGTTCTGTTTTTCACTTGCGTTCTTAGTTGTGATTGTGCATTTTGTTGTCATTTTAGCTGAAAATGGCGCATAATTACACAAAGTGGCATAATGACAGAATTTTGGGAATTTTGCATAACAAGCGTAACACAAAATTCCTGAAATAACTTTGGTGTAGTTTAAATTTTGCCCAGGCACGTAAATGACACTCTTCTAAGGATTGTGGTGAAAATGCCATTGTTTTTATATGAATTGGAAGCTTTATTTTTGTCATTGCTCTGTAGCAAGAGTACACCTTGCACAATGGTGGGTTTCCTGTCGCTTTCATGTGGCATTGAAGGTTTGCTTTTGTGCGAGAGCGAAGGTGTTTTTACTGTAGTCTTCGATTTTGATTTTGAAATGCAATAGCTGATGATGCTCCTGTCTTTCAATCCCTCCCCCAATTTTTACAACAGATAGAGACAAAAACAGATTAATTAAAATGGCGTCGCCTTGCGAAGTAGACTGCAAAACAGGAGAAAAAGTGACGGCAACATTTACATAAGTCTAGTTAAGCCTTGAGAGGCGACTAATCCTGTTAGAATCACTGAGCATTTCCAAAAAAGAGCTGATGGAGTTGAAGCTGATTATTGCCGCCTTCTAAGTCCTTATCATGTCTGTGCAGTGGGATCGGCCAGGTGCGGAGGCGTGGCTATCATTGGTGCAACAGGTGCAGTGGCACCAGGTCCAGCAGGCCTGAGGGGCCCTCTGTATCCAGATTATTCCTATATTTTAATTCTCACCCATTGTTCAGGGAGCCCATTTTCCTTGCTTGCACCAGGGCCCATGGCACTTTTGCTATGTCACTGGTTAGGTGGGCGGGGGTGGCATCTGATAGTGTGGTCCTCCCTCCGAGTGGGGAACTCAGGTGCCCGACAGGAGCCAGAGCTAGGCTGTTTGTCGCTTGGCGCTTTGTGGACAGCTTGGCTAAATGCTATTGTGTCGCAGAGGTCTGCACAAGGCACCTTTGATGTGTGTGGAAGGGGAGTAGAGTACTGCTATGCATGGGGGATTGTCTCTCCAAAATGCATAGGATAGCAGAAGTTGCCATCCTATATCTTTTGACACCCCCCACCCCCCTTGACTTTTTTGTGATAATCCCTCGACCCAGCCTTCAACAGCTGGCCATCTGATGGTGAGATGCTAGGGGACAGGCCAGAACTGTAAACGGCGGAAGCTGACCACAGCTTCTTCAGCCTTTGAGACCAGTGGTGGTGAGGGCACTGAGAGGCAGTCATGGTACGAGCTGCTACTTCTTCCTACTCCACTGACTACTCCGTAGTGACTCCAAGCTGCAGTGTATGGACCAGTGGAGCAATGTGGCTCTTTCTGCATTTACACTGTCTAGCCCCTGCTTTCTGCATGCTGTGCTCACTTGTCCATAAAGCTCCTTGACATGACCCGGAACACTACTCATATGGCACAGGACTGTCCTCAACTGGCCTCCCTCCCCGTGTCTGACTAGAAGCCTCCTCTCTTCATGCACTCTAGGCTCCCGGAGTGTGTGGAATGAGTTCCCACCTCCCCTGAGTTACATAGCTCACTCCATGTTGGAAACTCACAATGCCTTTACTTTTCTGGTTACTGTGGTCTTCAGCCGAAGTGTAAAGTAGGCCACCCATCCAACAAGTAAAAGATCTTGAGCCACCCCGTTAGAAGACACCAGACCTGTCTTAACACTACACATAAAAGGTGTCTAGAGGTAGAAGTATTCCACCAGTTACAACAGCGCTAGCTCCGTCCGGATCAATTAAAGCTCTATCCAGGTTTTTTTTTCTCCTTTGATCACCCATAGAAAGATCTCCCACTTTGACCAGAATACCAGAAACCATCAGGTTTGATCCCAAGACTGCTATAAAGCTCCCCCAGTTCATAGTGAATCAGCACCTCCAGAATCCAAGCAACAGCTGGATGCGGGCACTACCAGATGGCAGATGTTACCCCTGTGCTCTATTGAGTGCCCCTCAACAGGCAGATCCAGTTCAAAGCCCTGGGACTTACTCACAGCGAGCTTTACAACATGACTCAGTAAATGCAGAAATGTGTAATAACAAAATGACCACGTCTGTGACTGGTCTACATTTTAAACACATGCAGACATTGCAGTGTGTAACAATACCCTAAATGCCAGAGAGACCTAAAAATTCAGGCGACCAATAGCAGATTTTAGGGCACTAAAAACAAGAAGAAGCAAGTTCGGGTGCCACACACTTGCATCTACGTCATCACCACATTTTAAACCATTCTCACTGGTAATCTCAGGTGTTGCTAGTATGTGTGCACGCACTTAAGCATTTGTTACCCGTAGTTTCCTACTTCAGTCAGCGTCAATAGTTGTGGTCATACATGCTCTAGCTAGGGTGAGGCATAATTTCCTTTGTATGCATATTTCATGGCGGTGAGGTATGTTTACCACAACTGTAAATGGGCAATAGAATTGCGCCGGCTTCACTGCTCCATCAGTCTTTCTCTTTTCATCAGTCCTCACAGTGCCGCACATACGGGGTTACCACTCTTCCTACGGCTCTGTGTGCGTGGTCTTTGCCAGGCCAGTAATCCCTCCCAGGGCCCTGGTGGCCCAGAGTGATAATCCCCACGAGTACCAATAGTGACGTCACTCACATTGTCACCCCTGGTGACAGCACAGGGTGAACCCTGGTCCCACCAATTGCCCCTCATGAGCTCCCCGGTGCTGCTGGGGGGGCTGAGGAGAGGAGGGCAAACTACTGCGAGTAAACGTTACTTAAAAAGCCCGGTTCGCTTTCTTCCAGCAGTTGGTCCCAGGGGCAGCAACTGTGCCTGAAACCTAAAGGTAATCAGTCAGCCCGGTTTACCAACAGGAGCTATTCTGCTGGCTGTGCTGCGGGCCAACGGGATGAATGCCCCAGCCATGAGGCCTCAGGAAGAGGAGCTCTGACCCCGAACCTCCAAGTGTGCTGTGCGTCGACGTCCAAAGGCAGCGGAAGTGAGGTGTTTAGAACCAATCAGTGAAGTGTTGGTTCCCGGGTCGTTGAACCAAGTTTAGATCATGACCTTACAAATCCCCCAGTGGTTTTGCTGCACTATGAAAACTAGTGATCTGGATCTGTGGGCTGCCATCGTTTCATAGTTACCCGAACTACCCATTGACATTCTCTGTCTTTGTGTGCCATCATACCTCCTCACCTTCCACGGTCTGTAATCACTGAAAGCATCACTGGGCGCCTGTTACTCACCCATGGCAGACCCAGTATCAGATCAGACTAAGTATGTAGAAACTAGACATCTGGAACACCCTAGCTCACACTGTACCTTGTGGCATGATGAACTTTCTATCTGTAGTCATGTGCATCCCTGGGCTTGTGGCAAAAGGTGAGACCTACCTTCTCTGTGTAGAGTCCCTTGGGATGGCCACAGACCACCTCGCCGGGCATCCTGATGTTAAAACTCCTGTGAAATATTTTCTGCATTTTCTAGTTTCAACTTCAAGCAAGAGTGAATATGGGATTGTAAAATATTCTGTCAGTGTGGCTGGCGAGTTATTCTCGCTGTGTCTTAGAATAATAGCATTGGTCCAGGCCATCCATCTTCCGCCTGTCGTGGGGCGCCCGCATGCGTGTGCACGCACACATTGGTTTATGTGTGTGCCGTATGGCTCTGCATATTGTGCTGCCCCCATCATTTACGAGATGTAAATACTACAAAGTACCGAAGGGTTCTTACCCATATCCTGCGAGGAACTGGAATGCCTGAGAACGATCCATCCTAGGTGCCACTCTCGTAAATTTAGTGTTGTTTTGATTCACGAACTTAATGGAAGCAGGTGTCTCTGCCGCCACTTGCAACCCCAAAGTCTGACGCAGCCTTGTTTTTGATGATTTTTTTGTAAGTAATGAATCTGCCCGCAGGCACATACCAGAAATGTTTGTGTTCTCGTGAGAGCAGAAACCGTGTGTAGGAGAAGCCACTAAGATGCTTGTAACTGGTTATGCTACAGGGTCCTTCCGTTCGGTATCTTCCATTGGCCTTCAGTAGGCCCACGAAGTCCTTCCCAATATCCATTACCTGTTTTTTGAATTTTCCTCGAGTTCATCCCTGATGTTGCATTTGTATTTTGTGGCGCCTAGAAGTGTTCGTTGGATCGTTAGAAAGCTCAGATAATCAGTTGTTCCTAAAGTAAACACAAGTTGTTTGTTGCAAACCTATAAAAGAGTAGAATGCACTCCAAAGCGTAGTCGGTGTGGGAAGGAAGGGGGTATCGGAACACCAAAGGCCCGGCCTACAGTCAAAGGTTAGAGCATTTGAACTTTCAGACTGTCTAACACATTGCAAGTGTGGGTTACATGTGTGAATCCTGGGTTTGATGGTGCCACTATGCCCTCTACCACGCCAATATGAACGGATTATTGCAGTGTGTGTGTATCTATAAATATATATATAAATATCTATATACATACATACATACTAGTTGGAGGGCACCAAGGGTCCTCTCTAGGTTGTTCAAGTCCATAGAACTTCTTCTGTTTGGTCTAGCCCCTCAACCCTCTTCCATCTTTCAGGGCCTTCATAATGAGTACAGAATGATAGTGATCTGGCTACCCTTCTACCTTACAGAAAAAAACTGGAGATGTCATGTGGTGTCTGACAAATGCTGTGTCCTCCCCTCTTCACTAACAAGTATCCCAGAAATCACTCCCAGATGTCTAGAGAAAAAACGTTTTGCCTGGGAGTAACATGCAGTATAGGCTAGGTAAGAGTGAAAGCTTTTAGTTTTTGGTGCAAGGCTGACCGAAACTAGGTCTGGCAGAACTGAGTACCAAAACTCCATAGTTTTTCCGGAAAGAGGATATCCTCCTCCTCTGCCCCTAGAAATCCTGCAACTTAAAACGAGAAAAGAAATTGGCTGCATTATTTAGGACACCAGGTACATGCTTAGCTCTAAACAGTACATTTTTGCTCAAACAAACCAGTACTAGTTTGGTAAGTTTCTTAGTACCAACTTGCACTTAGCATGCTGAAAGGTAATGGTTTCCACCACTAACATGATATCAGACCAAATTATGACTGACTGGCTATGGAATCAGTGTGTCCAAATATGCCATGCATCTAAATGAAGAACGACTCTAGAATGGTACCATTGTTCTTGAGCCCAGTCTCGCAAACCAGTGTTGCGGCCATGTCTGGACACACCACTCAGAACTCACTATTGTACCAAAACCCTTGCTTCCCGCTGCATTAGTAAGTAGGGCGTACTCTTGGCTTGCGTGGGCAGGAGCAGGCCCAACCAGTTTTCCAGCAATGATAACTTGATCCAGATGTCCTGTTTTATTTCAGTCGATATGCACATCTTGTGGTGTTTCTCCATAAGACCTGACATCTGTGCGATGGATTATGGAGAAGGGGCAGCCCATAGGAATGATTTGCAAGGCAAAATTAGGCTGCCCAACCAGCACCTGGAGCTAGTGCAGGGTGACCTTCCATGAGCCCAGACAAGAATCTAAGGAATGGTTAAAGTCATTACTTTTTCTTGTGGTAGCCTGCATTCTCCTTTCTCAGAGTCAATCTCGATCTCCAGGATCACCATGAAGTAGCTGCGCCCGAAATCCTATTGTTAGCCACTGAAACAGTGAATCTTCATATCTCCCCTAGGCCCTAGAACAGGAAATCTTCCATGTAGTGAATGACCAGGTTGGCTCCAGTCATGTAAGTGAAGACCCATTCCATAAAGGACCTGAATTAGTCAAAGTAGACAGAGGATACTCTGCATCCCATGGGCAGCTTGCAGATGGCACTCATCGGGGGGAACTGGTAAGAAGAGGAATGCTGATTTTGTGAATGTCTTGACATAAGAATGCCGATGCACCAGATTCCTCAACTTGGCCAGGTCCTCATCCACAGAGGTGTATCTTACGGAGCACACTGCAGGGTCAGTTTAACATGTAGGTTTCTGCAGACCTTGTGCAAGCTTTTTTTGTTGCATTCCCAATATGGCCCTCCAGCCGGTGTGGTCCAGAACTGCTGATCCATACCCTTGCTGTTTTTGAGCATCATGCAGCGTAACCAAGAATGACATGTTAGTTTGGTCCCAGAACATATTTAGGTTAGATGGTTTTTTTTTCAGCCTGGTGGTTTTGTCATAATCATTCCTCAAATCCTTCACATGCACCTACAATTTTGTTCTGGTAAAATGTCATCTGTGATTCCAATTCAGGCCATATTTCAAGAATATATAGTAAATTGTAAAGCCATTCACCTTCTTGATTATAGACACTTTGACTTTATGCTTTTGTGTGCTCTCCCTATCCTTAGGTTTCGCCACCTGTGGATTTTCTGCAGTGACCTCAAACAGATCCATGCAAAGCCCTTTCATGATCGTGTCTTTCGTCTCCACAGACGAGCACAAACCCATCGGATCCCATGGAGCCAGTACCTGATCATGCAATGTACCAGAGGGTCCCAGATCCTCACCTTATCTGTCCCTACAGTGACTGAGGCAACTCCGGTCACAGGGGCCTTTGCAGGTGTAGCAGCCTGGGACTAGGGCCAGAAATGAACTTGAGCAACAGAAACAACCTGAGGTTGAAGAGGTAACGGTCATCTAGTTGCAAGGTACTGCTGCCCACAGAATTCACCTGCTTCTTGCTGGAGGCCATTTTCAACAGCGTCCTTGCACTTCCATGTGAGCCAACACTCACTATCCCTCATTTAAGCTAGCCTGGGAAAACGTATGCAAAGCTAGACAACAGATTGCCCTCCATCACAAATATAAGGACCACACCAGATTGTAGGGCCCCTAGGCATTTAAGGTGTAGGATGGGTGCAGAAGTCCCTGTTATGTTTTCACCAGCACCCCCTCCAACCGAAGTTCAGCTTTCTTTAGGGGGTTTCGAACTGGCAGTAAAGCCCGTTTTGGCAGAAAACTTGCTTGCTTGCGATGTTCCTTTCCCCAACTCCTGATGAAGGTGGCGGTGGACCTGGGGAGGAGTCCTTCTGTCTGCTGGGCCTGGCTTATGGCAAGCCCACCACACACTTAAGACGGATGCAGCAATGGCATTAGCTCCTCGGTGGAGCCCAGTTTCCCCATTACCAGAGTCATACCTGCGCCCCCCGCTGTTCTCTTAACCTGTTTAGGAGGCACCATACACAGGTAAGACACCAGTTTGTTGCCACCTTCCCTAAATCGGGGAAAAGCAGATATGACCTGAACTGAATAAAAACTAACAATTATGTCCAGCAACTCTTTTATATTTCCAGCAAGCACCTTCAACAGGGAAAGGTTATATGAAATAATGCCCCCCTCCCAAATCCCACCCTCCAGCGGTAACTAAAACCTGCAGTAAAAGCAGCACAATTACAATGGGTAGTAGCTTTTAAATAATTGCAAACAATACACTCCAATGCCGCGTGCCACGTTAACACGCTCTGTACTAATGGTTTCCAGCCCCAAGATAGAAAATACCACCCGCCCTTGTAACAAGCGCCCTTGTCTCTCCCTGGCGAAACAAAAAGCTTCCCATCTGCACAGGCTATGTGGCCATGGTGGCAAGCCCCTCTGTTCAATGTTTTGGCTTACCTGTGTGTACCTGCTGCATTAAAAGCTACAGATGGAGTAACAGGTGGAAACCTTTAGGAATACTCTGAAAAATTGGATACATTTTTGTGGTCGAGGGTTGGGAGGGATTTTAATTTGTGTAGTCTTGTAGTGTTTTTGTAAAGGCTGTTGTATGTTTAAATGCTCTTAGAAAAGTTCTGTTTCTTCTAAAGTGCAGACAGCTCTCCTAATCTCGCATGTCTCAGGTTGTCCAGACAGATGGAACAAGACCGGTCAGATATGCAGCACAGATCTAATCGCTTGTAACAAGAGCAATATTTTAGCCGGTGCTGCCTCTTAACGGCGTCATTAAGGGTTCTCATTACTCTTTTATTACGGCCCTGCTCCCTTACTTACAAGATTACAGGATGCATATAACTCATGGCTGGTGATTTGATCTCCTGGTGTAGAGGATCGCGGGCGCACATTAACTCAGGTTGACACTCTTCGTAATTTGCTTGTTGACGCCTGCGCGGGCCCAGTGGCTGCCTTGACCCTCCTAGATGGGACACCCATGCATCACAATCACAGAGGGCACCCCAGTGGGGAGGGAAGGGGGTCCTTTCCACAGGAATCATGGAAAGGACAAAGCACACATTTGTCAAGGACCAACTCATAATTTGATTTAAATTTACGGACGGTTGTGCGTGGCAGCGGGCTGGCTGTAGTTCATCATAAATGGAGTAAAATTCCTAGACCAGGCATTAAATGTGTGAATTGAAGATGATTTCTTTTTTACACTTGTTGGGAACAGGGAAAGATGTTTGGGCTGTTACAGCCACCTATTAGGCGTATTATTTGATAAATAGTTGGGTACAGGTGCTTTCAGTCTGCTATTGTGAGATGTAGTTCACAAGGAAAATTTACATACATAGACAAAAGCGCACACACTCCATAAAGTTCTCAAAAATATTGGTTATTTTACAGTCTGCATTCCTCTCCCTTTCCGCTGCCCCATAAGCCTCTCTCATGCACCCTTCTTGTTGTATAAGGTACTTAAACATTATATGCCAGTGTGATTGTCGGAAAATCTGAGGCTCATCACCGCATCCCCAAATATTATTGACAAAGCTATGTCCCTTGTTGGGAAATGGCGTTCAACTCAGCCTACCAGGACCGAGGAAATGCAGTTTCCATTTCTCCACCTTGCAATACTCTTCACTATTTCCCTGTAGAGATATTCAGCCCCAGCCGTTATGGCACAGGATTTCAGAAATGATTGCACCTCCATTCTAGGCATCTACTGCAATGTGCTGTGTTAAGAGCACGCACACACTGTTGATTTTGTACAGTTCACGTTTTATTGCATCCACCTTCAAGACAGCACAGCCTCCCTCGGACCCAGCTCCTCTGTAACTGTCGGTGTTGCCAAGCCCCGTGATATTCTCAATGATGCACACAGCAATCCAAGCCTTACATCATTGTTAAAGAGGCATGAACATTTGATGTAACATGCATACTATAATTTCTAGGCCACAACATATCCCTTCTCCCAAAAATGAACACGTTATGCAGCAAAATAGGAAAATTATGGTAAAAAACTATGAAATGAAACATAAAATGAAATATACCTAAAACAACTTAATTTTGCAAACTATATAAACTTAGTATGAGTAACAATTATCCAAGATGCAATACTAAGTTCTTTTTTTTCCAAAAAGAGAATCACTAAGTTAAAAAAATTACAAGGTAAAATAAAAGTGTAAGGCTTAAATTTGTAAATGCTTCCTCAAGCTCATCATTTTCTACACAGGTTACCTTACAATTTGCAATTGGAGAAACTACACATAATCCTTAAGTAGGTCTTCTCCTGTTTCGGGCTCCAGTTAATGGCAGACTTGTTCCCAATTTAAGCCCAGATCCAAGTTCATGTTCTGGATTCATGTCCCAAGAATCCTCATCACTCTCAAGATCCCACTGTCTATCTTCTGGCCCCCTGGTACTCTTGGCCAGACACAACATGCTCCACACCTCTCCATTTTCTAACACCATTACATTCTTCCTGTTTTCCTTTATGGTCCCATGAACTCAGATTCTTCTTTAACTAGCCACCTTAGTCTTTACACATGCACATACTCCCCCACCTTCGTTTCTGAAAATGGCACCATGCTTCACATCAAAATGGTTTTTACATTTTTTGTTGAATGGCCACTCTATTCCTTTTGAAACACACAGCTTCTCTTTTCCACCCCAACTACTTGGGGTTCAATTTAGAACCAGCTACCCATCCCTTCAGAATGTGGAATGGAGACATGCTAGTTATCATGTTAGGAGTGGTGCGGTGTGCCCATAACTTTTCTCTATGAACTTCTCTGAGAAACCCTCTACTCGCTATGGCAGCTTGGGCACAGTCTTTTGCAAGACTGTTCATTTTTCTTTTAACAAGGCCATTGACTTGGGTAAAATACAGTGCTGTGTGCTGATGTTCAATTGACAGTTCCTCCAGGAAACCTCTCATTTCATCATATATGAACTGGACCCCATTATCTGTGATGATTATTTTGGGGATTCCTTCACACATAAATACGTCCTTTAAAAACTCCATTACACTTTCTGCAGTAATTGAGCTTGTGCAACAAGCAGTCACCCACTTGGACATATAGTCCACTAATACAGTTACATATCTCTCATTGGGGTTTAGCAAATTAAAGGGTCAAACAATGTCTAACCCCAATTTAACCCATGGTTCTTCTGGTATTTCAACCAGAGACAAAGGTGCAGCTCTCACTGCTTTGGTCTTATCACTGTTCGCACGTATCCAGCAGTCTCTCATCATACTTTGACTGTCTATCAGGCCAGGCCACCAGCAACTCTCCCTTATCCTTACCTTGGTAAGATTCCTGCCCAGATGCCCTTCGTGGGCCAGGTTCATTATTTTGTCTCTTAATTCACTCAGTAGAACCAAGACATCCCTCGGAGTAGCTTGCCATCAACTACACTTAGCTCTTCCTTCCCTCCCCAAAATGTCTTCAATTCATCTGACAACAGCTTACATTTGGGCCACCCTTCAATCACCGTTGTTTTCCCACTTCTGTCCAACTGGTATCCTTTTTCACATTCCATACTCCGTTCTGCTTGACTTATGGCTGATTCCATCACCCACATCACAGGCACATCTGTTTCAATTACTCCTTGTTCCTCTACAGGTATTCTGTATAGGCAGTCTTCTGCAGCATTTCGAAGTCGTGGTAAATACTAAACTTTGAAGTTGAAATTTAGTACACATTCTAGCCACCTCTTGATTCTAGGAGTTGCTTCAGACTCTTTGCATGTGAAAACCTGTACTAGAGGCTTGTGGTCAGATCTCAAAGTAAAAGGTAAGACCCAAAGAAAAAAATTAAAATCATGTATGGCCCATACACACGCAAGTGCCTCACGCACAAGGACAGAGTACCTCTCTTCTGCCCCTTTGAGAGCGCGTGAGGCAAATGCTATTACTTTTTCTTTGCCATTATCAATCTGTGCCAAAACCACACCTAATCCTCTCAGACTGGCATCTGTGGTCAATATAGTTTTCTTGGAAAAGATGTCCCAGATTTGGCATGGTTCCCATCATCTTTTTGACCTTTGAAAAGGCCTCTTCACATTCAGCTGACTACACAAATGTAGCTCCTTTTTTCAGCATTGCTCTCAGGGGCATTACAATACTGATGAACCCTTGAACAAACTTCGAGCCAGTCCAAGGAATGACCGAACACCGTTCTTGTCCACAGGAGAGGGTGCCTTTTTAATGGACTCCATCAAGCTTACTTTGGGTTTTATGCCTTCTCCAGAAATTATATGCCCAAAATAAGACAAAGTGCTCACCCTGAATTTGCATTTCTCACGCCTAATTGTGAGTCCTCAGTTTCTCAACCTTCGCAAAACATTTCTTAAAACAACATCATGGTCTGCTTTGTCCTCACCATTCAAAAGAATGTTGTCCTGAAAAAACAACACATTCCTGACTCCATGAAGGACTTTTTTCCTCAGTCTCTGAAAACACGTAGCCGCTGACGCCAAGCTGAATGGAAATCTCTTGAACCTAAAAGCTCTAAGGGGTGTTACAAAAGATGTAAAATGATGGGAATCTTTGTGTAACATTACTTGGTGATATGCCACCGAAAGGTCCATCACACTGAATACATTTGGTCCGTTAAGCATGGACAGTGTTTCTGCTATGCTCGGTACAGGCCGACGATCCACCCAGATGCACTGGTTGGGATCCCTGAGGTCCACACACATCCTTAGCTTGGATCCATTATCTTTGGGTGCGAGAACAGGGGCCAACCATTCTGACGATTCTATTTCTTCTAATTACATTCAGTTCTTTAAGCTTATCCAGCTCCTTCTTTTAAGGTCCAACATAAGGTTAGGGACATTCTGTACCTTATGAACCACTGCTTTGGCATTGTTCTTGAGAATTATTTTGTGTACAAAACCTTTAAGTAACTCTAGTTCTTCTTTGAATACTTCTGGCAATTCATTTAGTACATCCTCGCCTTCACCTATGTTCTCTACAAGCATTACATGGCCAGTATCATTGGGATGTAATATGACTCCCAAAACCTTCAGGTGCCGCCAGCCCAACAGATTGTCACCTCGTTTGGCAACATAAACCTTTCCCATCGTCTCATGCCCTTTACAATTGATTTTCATTACGGTGTACCTGATGAGGTCAATTTTGGTACCACCATACTCTCCTGGAGTGACATCTGGCACCTTCAGATCTATATTTTCTTTCCCAAATATACATTCCCAGTTTTTGTCCCCTATTAAGGTATACAGTGATCTGGAATGTGCCAGAACTTTGACCTCCTTGCCATCTATGGTAATCTGACATTTATACTCGTTCAACATCCACTTTATCATTGTTATTATTTACTTAATTCATTAAATCTTGTGACACACATAAAATAACATGTTGGTGTAACTCTGGTTGGCCATCAGTATTCTGTACTTTGACGTTTCTCCATACCTTTAGAAGGTAAAGAAAAATGTTACCACAACAAACTAATACAATAAATTAAAATAATAATGTCAGCTCCTCAAGGCACTTCCTGTGCTGTCTCTCTAAATGGAGGTGACAGTGCACCACATTCACGACGCTGGCCAAGAGGACAATTCATGGACGATAATTCCGCATATATAAGTAACTTGTTGGTTTACTATAAGTTAGTGTTCTATTTTTTTCTGTTAATATCTGTTGGTGATTTCTATAGCTCAATTTCATTTGTTTTACATGTTATTATATATGTAGTCAGTGTCTGCTTTTGTCACTTGACATGCTGGTGAAATGGAACTTGAGAGGAAATAAAGTATGTCTTCACTTTTTACTGCACCACTTCGGTAACTGAGTTTGTTTACCGCTGGTTGGCATACTAGTTTGTTTCCTCTTTTTTTCCGGCGTGGGTACTTGCTAAATTCCTGTGTTTTCCACTTGACCTGAACTTTATCTAAGACGGGGGTGGGGGGCTCTTTCCTGGGTCCCTCGGATGCAGATCAGTTTCTGTCTTTCCTGGGTCCCGCGCGATTGGTCTTGCGCATGCAGATCCAGTCACGCTTGTGATAAACACACTCAATTCTTCAGAGCGAGTCTGGTTGGTGCTTCACTCGATGGGAGTATTGCCTTTTCTAGGATGGAATTCTGCAGGTCTTCACACCAGATATCCCACTCAATGGCATTTCTTTAACACATTAACGGCAATGCCACAGAGATCAGTGCGCACTTCTCGCATTCATGGGATAATTTCTTATTTAAAAAAAAAACGTCAGTTTACATTAGGATTGCCATCAGATTTACAGTTGAATAAGAATCCTTTCCTGGTACGCTTGCAGCAGCTCACTCATCGCTTTGCTATTTAACTTACTTTTCTTACGTAATATCCAGTCTTAGCATGGTTCATAGGTGGATGCTCCAACTTGTTGCCATTGTTAGGAGAACACACACATTGTTGATTTTGTTCAGTTCTCTTCTTATTGCATCCACCTTCAAGACCGCACAGCCTCCCTTGGACCCAGCTCCTTAGGAACTTTCGCTAATCCCCATGACATTCTCAATGATGCACACAACAATCTAATCCTTACGTCATTGTTAAAGAGACATGAACATTTTCTAGGTCACAACATGCAGCTCTTCAGGCACTTGGCTTCTAAAATGTTTAAGCCTCTTGGAATATACAGCATTTCACCAATAAAAGGCGAGATCTGTTTTTGTCTTAACAATGACCAGACACAACTTCATCTTGTCAGGGCTCATCAGTGTGATGCACTTGGCTTATCAAGGGCAGTCAGTAAGGTTAGCTTGGTGACCTAATGTACATACTGCAGAGATGTGTGCAACCTGAATCTAATAAAATCAACACCCAGCAGGACCGGTGCTGTGACACAATTTAGTGTGTTACTACCTGCTGTATAAATGTTAATATTGTTACTAGAATAATAATAATAATTGATCTTGTTAGCAGATAGAGACGAGTTACGACTCAGCAGTACTTGCACTGTGGATCCTTAGAACTGCTGAGTTAGCACTTTGCCCAGTATCTGGTGTGAAAACATACCTGTAGTTGTTCACAATACACCCACCACCTGCTTGATCAGCGGATGGTGTAACGTAAGACCCCACCTACAGTCACCTCACATGGCTACACGCACTGCCATCACTTCCTGGGACAGCCGCCACCCCCTCCGCTGGTGTTTGGCACCTTCACTGTGTCCCGGCAAACACTTTTAGTACTTGTTTCACACACATCATGGGGTCTTCTCGGGGCGTGGCCACGGAGCCGAGCATGGCGCACGCTTAACTGTTCGGCTACGGAGGGGCCGACTTTAACTCGGAGCCTGGACGCGCTTGGTGCGGGCGGTTTTACACCCAAAGAAGAGTGTGACGACCGCCGCGGACGGGGGGGACTGCGGAGGTGCGGTCTCGCCCCTGGTGCAGGCTCCCGAGTGACTGGGGCTGCCCGGGACTGACGAGAGCCCGCGGCCCTGTCTGCGGACGCGCCGGATTGGGAGGCTCCCCGTTTCGGGGCGGAGACCGTGAGCGGCTGGTGCGGGCGTGACCGCTTGGGCGCGGCCGCAACCCCGGGGGCGGCTTCCGACGGACTCGGGTGCCCCGGCGTGGACCGGGACCCGCGAGATTGCCGCCAGATTAAGGCTGCGATCCCGGATTGGACAGCGCGCTGCGCCCGGTGCCGAGTGCGGACGCGGGCCCACCCTGAGGGGGAAGGTGCAAACCGGAGCGGCTGGTGAGGACGCCTACCGGTGACGGGTCGTCCTCCTGCTCTGGGGGTGGGGCCTTGTGCCCCCTGGCTGCAGGTTTGCCGGCGCTGAGGAGACGCGGGGACGGGGGGCCTCCCGGGGCTGCCTGGTGAGTGATCCGCTTTGAGCACGCCCCCTGGGGAGCGCACAATCGGCGTGCCTGCGACTACTGCCTGTGAACCCCCGGATGCCGACGACGGGACTTTCAGCACCCGGGACAACCCAGGATGAACACTGATCGTCCTTTGTGGGGCGGGGCAGTGAGGAATCGTCCTGCCCCGGCCGCCATCGTTTACCAGGGTTGGAGGCCGGATACCCTTTTTGCCAGGTGTGGGGCCCCCCTTTGGTTGACTGGACCAACGCCGAGCTGAAGGCCTACTGCACCCACCCCATCTACACACAACAGCGACAATCTATGAAAACCCGCCAGCCCCGGTTTAGCCCAAACTGTTTTCTCATCTAAGGAGTAGATGGGACGCGACCGGGGGGGCTTAGCACAGCACACGCATGATCGTTTGGTCTGAGAGGGCCACCAGCGGACCCAGACTTGAGCGCACTGGACCAGGTGACCCTCTACCGAGGGACGGACGCAGTGGTCCGCGCGAACGAGGGGGGGCCGCTGGGACCCGACCGTAGCGCCGGCACGGACCCTCGGTGGAGCCGGACTGCGCAGCATTGGCGGGGACCCTCGACCCAGCCGTTTGCCGCCGATCATCGCGCTGGGAGCGACTGGCGGAGCGACTGAGGCTCGCCCTGGAGTACCCGGACCCAGAGACTGTGACAACAGTGGCCTGGATTAGTGGACAAACCAACAGCGAACAGCATAAGCGCCTGAACTGTGCGCCAGACCCACTGAGACGCCCCTCCCTGCCTGGCCAATGCCCCCCAAGGGCAGACTTAAGAACAAAGCCATGGACCCCCTGACACCGACACCACCGGGGGACAATGAGCCGACCATACAGAGCCAGTCACAAATCAAAGTACAAGACACCCTAGACAAGATACTGGGTGCCATTGAAGACACCAAATCCACATTACAGCGCGACATCAATCAGGTGGCGATAGAGGTGGGCCTCCTGAGAGCCGATCATCACAAATTGGCCGACAGAGTAAAAGAAGCGGAAGCAACGCTAGCGGAAGTTGTCCCAAAACAAGAAGACGCAACAGCGGAAGTGGCCTCCTTGGCTGGCAGAGTGGCGAAACTCGAACAGCGAGCTAAAGACGCAGAAGGTAGAAACAGGAGGAACAATATTCGCGTGGTGTGCCTCCCTGAGGGGGCCGAGAGGACGAACATAGTGGAATTTCTGGAGAAATGGCTAAGCACAGTTGTCGCACCAGGATGTCTGACCCCCTTTTACTCATTGGAGCGAGCACATTGAGTGCCAGCTAGACCACTTGCTCCTGGCAGGCCACCACGGGCTGTAATTGCTAAACTCCTGCACTACAGAGACAGAGACATCCTCATACAGAAAGCCAGGGAAACGGGCCCGTTTAAAGTAGCCAATGGCGAAGCGACATTGTTCCCTGACTTCACCTTGGAGGTCCAAAACAAGCGCGCCTCCTTCTTAGCCATTAAAAGAACCTTGCGAGAAGAGGGGATACAGTACTCGCTGCTCTACCCAGCAAGACTACGAGTGATTGCGGAGGGAAAAACCACGTTCTTCCAAACTCCAGAGGAGGCATGGGAATGGCTCGAAAGATTTGGGGCACGGCCGGCGCGACCTGCACCGGAGAATCGCGGGGGCGGGCGGGACCCGAAGGGGAAAAGACCCAGAGACCGCCGACGACTGACGCCAACGCGGATGCAGAGAGAAACTGGCAAGAGAGAGGCCCTGGAGGCGACGGCCAAGGTGGGCGGAGGGTCACCGCCCCAGGAGGTCTCTGAAGAAGAATCGGATGACACGGTGGTGTCCTCGCCCGATGGCTCTGAGAACTCGACTTACATACCAAGAGTGACCCCGCAGACCGCTGACGAACTCGCATAGATCGAACCTGCACTGTCAGTTCTGGCTGGCGAGTATTGCATTGATGTGTTTGAATAATTTGCAGTGTTGCATAACTTATTGGGCAGCCTATAGTTCCGGAGGTGCCCTGGGGATGGGGAGTTGGGGTTTGCTGTTACTATTTACTAGTTATATCGGCTACATGTGTGAAATGGACTGAACACAATGAATGTACAAGCTTGTGGGGGAATCGGTCGGGGCCACGGGCGTACCGAGCCTACGCACAACAGGCTTTGAGAATAGGATGGTGGACTACAATATCATAACCTGTAATGTTAGGGGGATGGGTACTCCTGCTAAGAGACATAGAATTCTTTCCTTCCTAAAAAGGAGAGGGGTGCAGATAGCTATGTTACAAGAGACGGAGATGGAGGGGACAGGTGTTTGCCACAGAATATTCAGTTTACGCAAGAGGAGTTCTGATTTGGATTAGGGCGGGGGTCCCCTTCACGATTGATTCCTCCAACATAGACAGAGAGGGAAGGTTTGTCATACTGGAAGGGAAATTACAAGGGCTCCAGTTGATCCTGAGTTGTATATATGCCCCCAACCAGGACCAAGCCTCATTCATGACGGGCCTGTCTAGACACCTCACTCGTCAACACATGGGGGAAGTACTAATAGGAGGAGACTTTAACGCAGTGCTCGACATTGACTTAGACAGATCTACCCCCCCACTACAGGGAGCAACATCAACCAAAACAGCAAAAAAACTGGTTGAGTGGCTAGACGCCTGGGGGCTGGTAGATGCTTGGCGGTTTCAACACCCAGCGACCAGGGATTATTCGTTTTACTCGGGCCTCCACCAGGTACATACTAGAATTGATCGGATAGTTTGCACTGCGGGACTGGCTCGAAGTATGACCCATGCTGAGTACCTTGCTCGCACAATATCAGATCACAACCCTCTATTACTGACATTGAGGGTATCACAGGACAGACCCCCCATACCGTCATGGAGAATGCTCCCGACAGCGCTAGAAGACCAGGCATACAGGGAGGAATTACGATGCTATCTAACAGAACATATAGAAGCTAACCAGGGATCCACTTCCGCCAGAGGCATAGAGTGGGAGACACTCAAAGTGGGGACGAGGGGTCACTGTCTTGGACAGTCAGTAGGGATAAAACGTACGCTTGAGAGAGAATTAAACACATTGGAGAGGGTCATTCACGAGGGGGAGCTGAGGCAGGGCCCTGCAGGGCAAGTGGATGAAGAGTACGAACGTGCACGTAGAGAGCACTCCCAAGCAGAAGAGCGACTTAGATGCCACAGTATGCAAAGATATTTGACATCCATACAATCAGAGGAGGGGAGATCCGGTAGACTTTTGGCATGGCTGGTGCGCCCGAATGGAGATAGTGGCCCCATTGCAAGTGTACTGGACAGGGGGGGAACACGCAGACTCAGCCCAGAATCCATTAACAACGCATTTAGAGAATACTATACACACTTATACAGGAAGCCCACAGACCTGGGGACGGGGACTCTTGACAACTTCCTGACTCGGATACCCCTACCGGTATTGAGCCCAGAGGACAGTGTCGGCCTGGGGGGCTCAGTGATCACGGATGAGGCAACTGAAGCAATTGCACAGCTGGCCCCTGGGAAGACCCCTGGTACAGATGGTCTGCCTATGGATTTTTATAAAAAGTATAAATCCTTACTAGTCCCCAGACTGATAGAAATGTATATGGAATCGGCAAAGAATGGAGAACTCCCAGGTACACTGCGTGAGGCATTGGTAGTGCCACTCCCTAAAACAAATAGTAGGGAGGCATCAGTAACAGACTTTCGCCCACTATCAATGCTAAATAGCGACTTTAAGATCCTCAGTAAGATCCTGGCCAACCGGCTATTACCTCATATGCCCTCCCTGATACATCCTGACCAGAACGGTTTCATACCTGGTCGCAACACCTCTCTGAATCTTAGGCGTATTTTCTCTATTATACATATGCCCAGTGAATCGAAGCCGCCAACCGGAACCATGCTAGCAGTGGATTTTGAAAAGGCCTTCGACTCAATCAGATGGGACTACCTGAGGGCGACAATGTTAAAAATGGGCCTAGGCGAGGGCTGGGTCAGATGGGTGGACCTATTATACTCATCCCCACTAGCAAGGGTCAAGACGGGTAGGACAATCTCTGGTGCTTACCCAGTGCACCGGGGAACTAGACAGGGATGCCCCCTATCTCCACTGTTGTTCGCCCTGGCGATGGAGCCCCTGGCGGCCTGGGTACGCGGGGACGGAGCGGGCAAAGGGATTCAGTGGGGGCCAACTGATCACATTATCTCGCTATATGCAGATGATATCTTGATCTATCTTAGAGACGGGGCGAGTGGTCTCCCCTGGGCCCTGAAGACCCTGGAGGAGTTCGGAGTGGTGTCAGGATTAAGACTTAACCGTAATAAAACATATGTGTTCCCCCTGACGCCTGGATGTAGATGTCCTGCAACGTGCCCAACAGATCTGAAATGGGCTCCACGGACATTTAGATACCTGGGGATCCAGATCTACCATGACTTGGGAGACTTAAGAGAGGGCAACCTTGGTAGAGTGCTCCGATCCCTGAGATCCTCTGTAGAATTTTGGCGCTCTCTGAAACTGTCAGTGATGGCCAGAGTGGCACTCTCCAAGATGATCATGCTCCCCCGACTTCTTTACTACTTCACCAACTTGCCACTGTTGATACCCCGGGCATGGTTCCGCGATCTGAACACATTACTCAGAGAACTAATATGGGACAATGGAAGTAGACGAACTACGCTTACGACTAACTGCAGACCACCCCACGTGGGAGGACTGGGAGCTCCCGACTTTGAGGCATACTACCTGGCATCCCAATTACAGTGGATACCCGGTTGGCTTGCGGGCCGGGGCCAACTGGATTTACAGCCCAAGGAGTAATGGATACGGCATGGATTGCGGCATGTATGGCAAACAGGAAGATAACCCCCCCTGGGAACAATATCATGATAAAAGTGGCAATGGCATGCTGGAAAAGATGTACAAAAAGGGTGGGAGTGGGCCCTCCATATTCCCCAGCTTTGCCACTGGTGGTGCTCGCCCTAGAACCTAGGGGGAGGGGACCGGGAAACACAGGACTTAGCTCCTGGGTGTCAGCTGGAATAGAAGCAGTGGGAGGACTCTTCAAGGAGGGAGTGATGAGGGGATTTGCTGAATTAACGGAAGAGGGTGTTCCCAGGGGGCAGTTCCTGCTTTACGGGATGCTAGTACACACTCTTAAAGCTCACTGGGACACAGTGAATGCGGAGCCCGCCACCCATGAGGTTCTGCATTTACTGTTGACATTAGGGTAGGAATCACATCTGATCACCAAAATATATCGGGCCCAAGTCGAGGCGACCTTAGACCCCTTACGGTCGCTGAGAGGGCGGTGGGAGAACACAGTTGGGCGGGAACTAACTGACTCAGAGTGGAAGAGAATACTGGCCTACCCCCGGAAGATATCACGTAATACGCGGTTAAGATACATCCAATATAATTATTTGCACAGAACGTACCTCACGCCTCACAGACTGTTTCGTATATACGGAGGGGCTCCGGGGACTTGCCCGAGATGCGGAGGAGGAGGGGCGGATTTTGACCACATGGTTTGGACTTGCCCAGCGATCCAGGCTGGCTGGAGGGAAATATTGCCCACCCTAACTGAATTGTTAGAGTTTGAGTTGAGACCCACCCCTGAACTGTGCCTGCTGGGCCTCAGACCAGCTGCGCTTTGTGGAAAAGTGAAGGGGCGCTTTCTGGACCTATCCCTGGCCCTTTATAAAAGACTAATCTCGAGGGGCTGGAAGGCCCCAGATCGCCCTCTGCTGTCTGACTGGAAAAGGGATATATCAACATGGTCTAGAGCTGAACTACAGGTCCTAAAAGCAGAAGAAGCCAAGAATACTCACCAGGTTCCTATAGCTCCGGGTTGGGAGAATTTAATGACGAACTGGGAGAGTATAAATAAGAGGCTGGCAAGCCCAGTAGGAGAAACAAGTGAAATCCAATCCACACCGAGGATAGAACCAAATGGTGGAAGCACATAGACAGGCACCCAAAACAGGCCTAAACCACACATAGATCACATCAAGAATAAGGGTGCGAAGACAGTTGGCCCTCTGACCCCCCACTCCACTGACAGAAATAGCAAGCAGCGTGAGTGACCCGCCGCCCCCGCTGTGCGCTGGTGCACCCTGGGTTGACATCTTCCCTCGCCCAAAAATTTATACACTATCGCACCTTAAAAGCTAACAATTACAAAAGCCATTCACACAGAGCCGGAAAGTTGACCCCCCGGGGTCTTTTTTTTTTCTTTTTTCTCCCCTTCCTCCTTTCCCTACCTCCCATTAGGCCAACATGACTGTCGCCTGAAATTGTATACCACATACCTCGTGTTCTCCCTCCCCTCCTCCTTCCTCCCCCCCCCCCTCACTACCCTTGTCTTCCCGCACCTAACCCCCACACCACCCTCCCAAGTTACAAAGAAGAAGGAGTTCAAGTTTGTTGATTGATTGTTGATTATACTGAACAGTGAAACGAAGAAAGGAAATACGCGTTAACAAGTAAATGAGCACAATTTATTGAATAAGGAACAAAAAGACTAACGATAATAAAAGGAGCAATGAGTAAAAAGTAGAATATAGCATTATAAACAAAAAGTGCAAAAAAAAATGAGGAAATGTAAAATGAACAAGTATGTAACTGTGTAACAACAAAATGTTAATAAAAATATATTCAAAAAAAAAAAATCATGGGTTCTTCTCCACACAAGGAGAACTGGTCACCAGCAAGTGCTTTGCACTGCAGACAATCGGGGGTAACTACTGAGAGAGCAGTGTGATCCTGGACAAACAGCTTGATGCACCTAGGCCTGAATTAAATTCTTTATCCAAATTGTGAGCGCTGTGAAACAGATAAAACACCTTCTAAACATGTGTCCTGTTGAAAGCTGACAGCAGTCCTCACTTTAGACCCGTTGCATTGCAAATGCTTGTCTTTTGTTTGTATCTTCACGCTGATGCTCATGGCGGCCGTGACGCAGTGAATCGTCTCGCTTATGTGAAACTGTTTTACTTTTAATTTTCAGTTTGTGTGGCAAGAAAAGTCGGGTTAGGAGTTTACAGCGCTAATACCTCTAACTCGAGCAAATGCGAGACCCATTCTATTGCAAATGCTTGTTCCGCTTTGTGGACCAATAAGGACCTTAGTTAGACAGAGAGGGCGGTGTTTTGCGCCTCAAGTCTCTGGCCTCCAAGCCGAGTAGCTTTGGCTAGGTGCTGGAGTTAGCTTCTTCAAATCCCCATAAATCTTGGGCCTGATCTTGGGAGACGAGCCAGGGGTCTCATGTCACCGTTCGTAATTTAAAGCCCTGGGGCTAAAAGCATTTGCACAAGCTCGGCGGACCCCATTCTGACCTGACCGAAAGAGAGGGAATTGAAACAGGCCTTCCTGAAGGTGCTTGGAGCACTGGGCCTGCTGATGGCAGGCCTGCTGTGTAATTTATAGCCTGCCTTTCCTCTTCTCCCCCTCTCTCCAGCCATCCCTGGCAGGTAAGGCATGTAACAGCGCCACCCAGTGGCCACGCATGGGAGGAGCAAGGGCTGCATTTGATTTCATGGTAGTCCGTACTGCACAGGTCACTAATATTGTCCATCGAAAGGA
This sequence comes from Pleurodeles waltl, assembly GCF_031143425.1. Lineage (NCBI taxonomy): Eukaryota > Metazoa > Chordata > Amphibia > Caudata > Salamandridae > Pleurodeles > Pleurodeles waltl. Next base: position 11,018,126 of record NC_090441.1, read on the forward strand.
AAATATACATTCTCCATGATACTCACACCAAACAGCTCATCTGCAAACTTCACTGGAGAAATGTGATCACAAAATCGGAGCACATCCGTCAGGCAAATACATTCTTGCTGTGGAAACATGCCTTTACCGAGTCCATAGTGAGCTTTACATGTTCTCCATATAGGTAAATGTTTACTTCTTTCTGCGGACCTGATAATGTTTAGCAAGAGAAAGTCACAGGTTAAGTTCTCAAGCATTTTTATTTATTGCAAAATGTTATTTTTTTCAACTCATAACTTGTTCTTCTTGATCCATCCACAAAAACGTCCTAAAATGGCTTTTTAGAACTTGGAAGCAAGGGCGAGTTGATAGGGAAGTGGATGAAGTAGAACTCGGAGGCGGGTTGCGACCAAGATTCTATTTTTGTGTGTTTTAGGCATGTGTGCATTTTGGTCAAAATGGTGTGGTATTTATTAAATGTTTAAAAGTTACATTTTGGCCACTTTGTGTAACATGGCGCTCTCCTTTGAGCCCCTTTTTAGGACACATTGGGCAAACCTGTCCAGGAAAAATGTCACCAAATGTGTCCAGCACCTGGGTGTACTTAGTCCTGGTGTGTTAGGGCAGGCGTTTTTGTGATAAAATATTTTAAATGCCTGGAAAGCAGTTACGGATTTATGTTTGGCTGCTATTTGGCAGAATTGCAAGCTCCCATGTTTCACTCTACCGAGAACTCTGCTTCATAGTATATGCATAGTCATTCTCCCCAGTGAATGTAATTTGCGTAAATTAATGTGCATTCATGCACCAAAGTGTACCATTACATCCATAGAGACCATTAACACTATAGAAAGCTAACTTCGCGCAGTATTTATCTTAGTTGTCTTGCGCGGTAATTCACAAAACTTTAACAAATCTACCTGCACATTGCAAACTCAGCAATTCCCAAATAATATGGTTTGCAACAGCAGACATGTTTTGATGTACTAAACCAGTCTTACAACTTACAAACGGGGTTCTGCTGCTTATTCCGAATCACAATTAGGAGGAGGCTTGAATGGGGTCTTACATGTGAATCACAATTACATGCATCAGTGCTTTGTGATAACAATTCCAGTTGCAAACCAAAAACCGAGCCCTACGTTGTGATGGTAACTGATAAGCAATGATGTTTTTTAATTGTGCTAAACAGCTTGGGGTGCGGGCAGGTGGGGTATCGGACAGTCCATTTTCCTCAACAATATGTTCCCTGTACATCAGTACACTTAAGGGGAATGGCTACTTTAAAAAAGTTGCCATGCAGGGAATTGAAACGCATAAACAGGGGTCTGCTGTTCCGGTAGGCCCCCCCCCCCCCCCCCCCTGCATTCCCAGCTATTCGCAAAGGGTTGCAAAAACAACTTGCCTCACTAATATTGAGAGAATTGTTTGCGCCGTCTACGAATATCCGTTTTGCGATGCACTTGATTAGAACTTCACTTGCATTGCAAAATACTGGTTAGGTCACAAAAAGTTGGTGCGCCATTTGCACCCACGGACTTCGATCTACCCAATGATACATCAGGGCTTGTATTTGCTTGCAGTATACACAACGTTCACATGTGCCTGTGTATAATCAACACGTATATTCAGCCTGGATAGCTTGGTACGGCTTGATGCACGGCCCGATTACTCAGTCACTGGCATTCACTTCGAAAAAGGAAATTGAATGAAAAACACATGCTTTACTTGGAGTTAAGATTTCGATGGATGCTGAATGAAATGCCTGAATCAGCTGGAAAAATATTGAAATGCACATGTAAAGGCGCTTTTTAAAAACCCATGTGCTCAAATGTTGTGAAATTATCTACAGATAAAAATAATTGAATGGTAATTATTTCTACAATGATATTGTACACTTTACCATTTGTCTGAGCGCTGGTAAGAGGTGGTAATTATAATTCAGTTTAGTGGTACTCATTTTGTCTGCCTCAGAAGGATGAAAGGCTGAGTGAACCTGCTGGAATTCAGACTTCTCTTTAATTGCATTTGCACCTGCTTGTTTAATTTGAACCTTGGTCCTTCAGGTTTCACGTACATATTTCTCCAGATGCATACATTAGATCACTGAGCCATCTCATCGGCTAATCGTTCCGTCAACCACATTTATTCAGCAAAATAGAGATTGAAGATAGAAAAAAGAACAACTCTGCAGTATTGGACTACAAATTGATGCCCCTCCCAACAAGTCTGCTGGCTGGCACAAGCTCATGCAACTGCGGTTAGTGATGCCACAAAGAGGTCCTGTAATTAATGGCTGGTCATTCATCTGCCCATGCATCAAGAAGGCTCCCGCGTTGCAGAGACAGCTGTTAATGCTTTCTCTCTCTGCCTCCAGAAGTGGACAGTGGAGGGGCGCATTCCATGACACCGAATGATGTCCAGAGCTGTCTGTGGAGGTGAGGATCGGAGAGGGCTAGGGAGGATGCAGGGCGCCATGAAAAGCAGAACTATATACAGTCGCAGCCAGAGATCCACTGAGCCACAAAGAATGAGAAACGAAAGAAAAACTATTCGGGGCAATTCATTCATTTCATTTGGAACCTCGTGTCATCCCTTCACTGCCCCAAGATCACAGGTCGCGTCAGCTGAGGTGCAAGCTGCGCGCGCTCGCCACTGAGAAGGGGTTGGGTTAATGAGTGAAATGTATGGAAGCGTACCGTAGAGGGGCTCTAAGGGGACACCTGCACTCATTGCAGGCAAATGCAGAGTTTAGCCGGTTAGGACATGACTCCTGTCTGGTGTACGGCACGGAGAAAAGAGCCTGTGCTAAAGCAGTGGCATGTATTCATCTGTGCATTACACACATGACTCTGATGGCAAGAGGCAGCCGATTAAAACCAGGTGGCTTCGGTGCTCCAGGAGCAGCTGACATGGCTTGAAAAGGCTTTGTCACCTCCTCTTCGGAGCTCTTTGCACGAGGCAGACCAATCTCTGCGAACAGTGGGATGGTCTCAGGCTGGCACGTGGGCACATAGCTGAGAATGCAGAGGAGATGCCAGGTCTGATTCAACGAGGAAGCACACACAACGCTAGGGTGTGGGAATGAAAGTTAAGCAGCTATTCCTGCAACTAGGATTGTAAGGAGAATACAGCTGTGCATTAACAGGCATTCTCTCTTAAATCATTCATTTCACGTGGACCCTCACCAGGAGCGGCTGCTCCGCCCCGCTGGATTTCCCAAAAAATAAAATGATAATAACATACACTGTTATTGTCATTATATTTTTCTTTGTATGGCGGGTCTAGGCTGGGGGAAGGGGACCGGAGAAGGGGTATGTGCACACAAAGTGTGCACGTCTGTTTGGCCAGCCGTGTTGGGCCGGCCAAAGAGACATGTGCACTTCGCATGTTCTCTACACGGCTTTATTGCACAGCCATGTAGAGAACATGCCCAGGCTCCCATTCCGAGCCGCAAAGCAGGCCGCTCAAACCAATCAAGACGCTGCATCGTGATTGGCTGGGAGCCTGTGCAGCCGGGAATAGGAAGAGGACTGAGGGGTGTTTTTTATTTTAATTTTATTTTTTTATTTTTTAAATGCCACGCCCCTTCACGCCCTGTCCTTCCCACCACCCCTGTTCAGTGGCAGGCACCACTGACTCTCACATTAGCCTTACATTGCAAGCAGCACCTTAAGCCTCGGTCCCTTCTCTTTTTCTGCACACATGTGCCACCACTGTTATATGGGACTGCTCCTCCACAGGTGAGGCGCTGGCGCGGCAGACTACCTGGTGCCCTGGACACACATTGCCTAGGGTCGCAGAAGTGACCTTAGGCAATTGTATACACCTCTGACCCCAATATAAATATTGGCGAGTGTAGACACTGGCCCCTACGAGGCCTGGCGTGTCGCCTTGGGTGGGGCACAGTCCCATGGAGCATCACACATACTGCAGGCCTGTTGGAGAAAAAGCACCACCATAGTGGACTTTCGACACCCCTTACCTGGACCCAGAACACAGGCCTGCTTCTGTGTGGGTGATTGCTCAGACCCTAGTGGCAGGCTGGAGGACACTTGCAAGATGAGGGGTCCTGAGAGATCGACCCTATAAGATCGGGCGCTCCCGCCCAGATGGGGCTATTAGTGACCTCACTGGGCAGGACCAGGAAGCCTTCTGGCCCGATATTGTTGTCTCACTCACCAGGAGTCTGGAACTAAACGGTTCGCTTTCATTCCACTACTGCTAGCGGCAGTTTCTGTTCTGCCACTGTTCTGCAACACCATTTTAAATATTTGCTTTAATTCTGTGCACAGACAACGAGGGCTACACGCCAAAAGCATGTGGAGAGCATGCAGTCAACCCCCCAAACAAATATGGGTAAACTCACCACCAAAACCAACCAAACTGGCACAGTGAGGGAGAGTTGCACATAAGAGAACATGCTGGATGATCCTGTGACTGCAGGTTCTATGTCAAACAAGCCCCCGCCCACATCAACATTGGATAAACCAATTAAAAACTAGACCCATCTCAAAATCCTGTACTGCCTCGGGGCCCAAAGTAGATGCAGTAGCACTAGATGTCGGACTGCTCTGAGCCAACCACTGAGAGCTCTTACACAGGGTGGCGGAAACTGAATCCTCTTTCATTATGGTAGTCATAAGGCCTTTATTCTCAGATCTACAGTAACAAATGATTGACCTGCACAAGGATGTCGAGACTCTTCACTAAAAGGCTGAGGATGGAGTGGAGCGATCCAGCCTTAAAAACATTAGAGTTTTAGGGCTCTCTGAAACGATCGATGGCCAATCAGCAAACTTTTTCCTTACAAAATGGTTCCTTGAAAACAAGCTCTTTGACACATGCTTCAAATTTTTCTCCTTTGAGAGGGCACATCGAGCCCCGAAGTGACCTCTAGCCCCCTGGCGCACTGTCATGCACATTGGTGGTACTGAACTACCAGGAAAGGGACAAAAACGTACAAATAGCACAGAAACATGCCAGTGAGAACTGGAATGTTTTGGGGATGGGCTTGCCAATGAAACAATACTGTATAAATCTTTCCTCATGCCTACAAAAGAGGAAACAGCCTTTTCCTCGTGGGTGGAGCCACGCATGTGCCTTAACCACGCAAATGCATGCTTAAGCCACCATGCATATGCGCGGTTCAGCCACACAGCGGGGAGAGGAAGGAAGATCCGGATGCGGCAGCCTGGTAAGTGGGGTTGGAGGGGTGTATTTTTAAGGACAGAATGGGGGAAGGGGCTGTTTTTTTGTGGGTGGAGGGGGTCGGGTTGTTTGTGTTTCTGTGCAGGGGGCCAGTTTTAGGGCTCAGAGGGGTGGGGAGGCTGGGGTAATTTTCAGGGTGGGGTTGGAGGGCAGTGGGGAGGGGCAGTTTTGGGGGCTGTTTTAGGGCTCAGGGCAGGGTGTGGGGAAGTGGTGAAGGGACAGTTTTGCGGGGCAGTTTTAGGTCTCAGGGCGGTGTGGTCTTCAAGGTTGTTTTTTGACAGTGAGTCTGTTTTAGGGCTCAGGGCAGGGGAATCGTGAGGTAGGTTGGAGGGGGAAGTTTCTGGTTTCAGGTCGGGTGGGGAGTATAGGGGTAATTTTGTTTTATGGGGTGGGGGAAGGTTTTAGGGCTCAGGGCAGGTGTGGGGGGTTGGGCAGTTTTTTGTGTGTTTTTTTTTAATAACGAGGACGAGGGTTTTGAGGGGGGTTGGGGTAATTTATTTTATTGGGCATGGTTTTAAAGCTTAAGGTGGGAAGGGGCTTGGGGTCAGGTTTTGGGGGTGGAGGTTTTTAGGGGTGGGAGTAGTTTTAGGCCTCAGGGTGGGTGGGGGGAGCTGGGTCGTTTTCAATGTTAGGGGGGGTTGTATGACAGAACCACACATGTTTACCACATATATCTTTACTAAGCATGCTTTTACAATGAAATTCGTTGTAGAGGCATGCATGGTAAAGATGTGGTTGTGGTTCAGACCACGTTGTTAAGCCATGTGTGGTTCTGTCATGCACGCTTCTGGAAAGTGCATATATCCTCTTTACAAGAAACCCACATGACATTATCCACTTTCCTAGGATGGAAAAAAGATGGAGAGGCCATTTTGAAGTACTATATTCCGCCTTCTCTCGAGGCACACTTATTTGGCGAGCGTCATAAACAATAATAGGCACAGTTGTGGATGAGGAGGGATGATTCACAATTATAGAGGCCTCCCCCGATGGCAACCCACTCACTCATCAGTATTTATGCACCAAATGTTAGTTAATTACAGTTTCTCAAAACCATATCACCAAACCTAGCTAGCACACTAGGGACTACTATCTTATGAGGCAAAAACTATAATTAGGTCTCGGACTGCAACTGAGACCGTTCGCTCCCACCACTCTTAGCTACTTCCTGTGAATCCTTGGCCCATGGATTCTGGCAACGGGCCGGACAGTACTGCCCGCATGATCTTTGGAGGGAGCTTCAACCTGACTATCAAGAGTACTCATTCTATTTGTCTCTTCATGGTGGATGTGCACAGTTACTTATGTACGAGGTTACAGCACATTGATACATAAGCTACATACAACATAATCTTTATGTTGCACTGATTCAGACCATAATCCATTGATGTTAACCTAAATTATAGTAGGATGAAATCCGCAGTACCAACATAGAGGCTTCAGCCTGATGCACTCCTTGATCTCCCCTTTAGGACTGCAATAGGAGAGGCTGTAAATCTAGTTCCAGGAAAACAAGGAGACAGCCCCCCTCCCTAACATACAGTGCAATGCATTGTCATTAGAGGATTTTGCATCAAAAGCTCTTATGGCATAAAGTCAACATTGTCCCCTGAAATAACTGCGGCTGAGAAGAATCTGCACATAGTAGAGACCTCTACGACTGTGAATGTGACAGACCAAAACTCCTAGAGGCGTTGCAGCCTACCAGCCTCTGATAGAACAACTAAGAGTTCTGAACTATCAAGAATACCTGACATACCAACATTGATATGGTGACAGAGCAGAAGAGCGTTTAGCCTGACTCTTGGAATCAGAGACTTTCAGACACAGTGAGCCTTCAAGGTGGGTGAACCTGATACCTTCTCAGAATTTCAACACTAGAGAATGTCCAGGGTGGTGGCTGAGGAATTCCAGACCCCCAAGTCCCAATTTTTTCAGTATGTACAGTTGTGACATGCTCTGGAACGATACTAGGTCCTCCAAGAATTCAGTCCCATGGAATCAAAAGTAGTGGTGCCCCCCCCCCCCCCCAGTCCTGCGTGGCATGTCTGCCTCTTCTTCATACTAATGTAATAGACTAGTTGGCCTGCACACTACCTCACTGAAAAGACAATTGAGGACAACTAGAGGAGAAGGAATGGAGAGAAGCCAAGATAACACCCTAAGAAATAGTAATTTCTTCAACCTTCTAAGCTCTTGACTGGCTACATATGGCGAAGCGCTCCTTCTTGCAGGTGCTTTTTATTGTTCACAGAGCCATCTGCAGCAAGGGACCATCCGTCATTCCAGTGAAGCTACTTGCAGCATAGACTCAACTCTAGATTAGCCCAAGTTTTAGCAATTCCATTCCACAAGAAGGCATGCATTGGTGGAACCTCCTTCTATATATAGGCAATACAATAATAAACTCCCTACTACCACCTAAGCCGAAAAATATCCAAGACACTTGGAATTAAAAGGGCTATAAAAACCTGCCTGTCCCCCAGCTAATGAGCAAGCATGAGCCTATTCTCAGCCACACAACTGGTGCAACATTTTTATCAGCACAAATGGGGTAAAGCTGGATGGTGGGATTCTTGTAGATTCCTGTGGATTCCAGAAGTTTCTATCACAGAAATGTAAGGGGAATGTGTGATTTCAGCACTTCACTGTGGTTTGCAGGGCATTTTGGGTAAAAACAAATCCTCATGAGCTCCGCACAAAGCTACATCACCATGGAATCCCCTGGTTGTTTAGTTTTCAAAAATGTCTGTGGTTTGTAGATTTTCATGGGTGCCACCAAATCGTAGCCCCAAATACAGCCGCTACCCAGATTGGTTTACTCTCAATGTAGCTCTTAAGGACCTTTTGTGGTCTTATGGTCCACCCACACAAATGGGCTACCCTTCTTATCGGGGGACAAGTAGAAACTCAGGGTGGTAGGAAATATGTGGTTCATCACAGATTCCAGAGCTTTCCATCACAGAAATCCAAGGAACATATGTTATTTTAGTCAAAGTTTTAGGTTTGCAAGGAATTCTGAATAAAATTACCTAGAGAGAGCCACGCAAGTCATACTTCCTTGGTTGTCTAGTTTTCAAACTGGTACAGGTTTGCTAGGTTTCCGTATGTGCCTACTGAGCCAGGGCCCACAATCCACAGCCGCCCACTTTGGGGGCAAAAAAGGGTCAGTTTTAGGAGGAAGATGTGATGTATCCATGTTATGTCTTGGGCTGTTTCCTGTCACAGGCACTATGTCTACTCATGCAATTAAGGTACCATTTTTATCGGGAGACTTAGGGAATAATGCTAGGTTGAAGGAAGTTTGTGCTTCCCTGCCGATTCCAGAACTTTCTATCATAGAAATGTGATGAAAAAAAGTTTTTTAGTCAAAGTTTGAGGGTTGCAAGGGTTTCTGGTTTTTTTTTAAACGGTGAGCACCACACAAGTCACCCCACCCTGGATTCCTCCAGGTGTCTATAGTTTTCAAAAATGTGCAACCTTGCTAGAATTTCCTAGCTGCCGGCTGAGCTAGGTGCCAAAATCCAGAGCTAGCTCACTTTGCCCAAAAAAGGGTCAATTTTGAGTGGAAAATTGTGATTTATCCATGTTGCTTTTTGGGCTGTTTCCTGTCACAGGCACTAGACCTACCTACTCAAGTGAGGTTCCATTTTTATTGGGAGACTTGGGGGAATGCTGGGTGGTAGAACATTTGTGGCTCCCAGCAGATTCCAGAACTTTCAATCACAGAAATGTGAGACTAATTTGTTTTCTTAGTCAAAGTTTGAGCTTTTAAAAGGATTCTGGGTAAAACAAAAACAGGAGAAAGCCACACAAGTCACCCCTCCCTGGATTCCCCCAGATGTCTACTTTTCAAAAATGTGGATGTTTGCTAGGCTTTCCTAGGTGCCGGCTGAGCTAAGGCCCAAAATACACAGCTACCCAGTTAGCAAAAAATAAAAAGGTCTGAATGGAAAAATCTGATGTATTCTTTTTGCGTCTTGGGCTGTTTCCTGTTGCGAGCAACCAACTAAGCATAACAGATCTAGTGCCATGTTTCTCCTTGTTGCCAGAGGCAGAGTTTTTCAAAGATAGGGTCAGATTTATCAATTATTCACACAACAGAGCAAGAAAACTGGATGTGCTGTGCTGCGTGAAAGAGAGAGGGCAGGAATGTGCCATATTTACATATTTACCAATATATGGTGCATTCCTGCTTCCTGCCTCTGCTGATGCACAATCTGCTGCCTAGCACCAATGCAGACCTCACAGGCGTATTCCTCTTTCTGAATGTGCTGCTGAGTGCAGCACTTAGAAAAAGGAAACTGCGAGGAGGAACAAAGATATTTCTCCTCGTTGCATCTCCCTCAGTAAGACAGCATTTTGACGCATTCCCAGGTTTACCAGTCATGATAAATCTGGGAATGTTTCAAAATAAATGTGTAGATGCATGGGAACACCCACGCTCCAACTATGGAATGCACTTAAGTGGCAGAATAACGCAAGGCAGCGACTTGCAATACCTTGCATTACTCCGGATTTACAAACCAACACAGGGCCACACAAGGTGGCCTTGCGTTGTTTGATATATCTGACTTTAGTATTGTGTTGCCATTGCGACACCATGTGACATAAAGGGAGCACAATACTATGATATATCTGGCCTTAAATGTATACGTTGAGGCCTAGTTTTGTTGTTAAGGTTGCATCATATTTCTGGTACAACCCTGATGCAAAATTTCATTTATTGAATCTCATAATGCGCTCAAATATACTCATTATAGACCTGCTAAACATATGTGTGAGGTGTTAATATCGGATGTCACTCCTTTTGAGGTCATAGGTTGTGATGCCACCTCCTGTGAAGTCACTTCCTGTGATGCCAGGTACTATTTCACACACTGTGATGTCATGCGCCGTGATGTCACTTGCATACTGCCCAACATGGTTAGTCCCCACACTTCTGTTTTTTAGGACTTGTGCCCTGTCCCAAGCCATTCGAATATGGCTGAAAATGCTAGTTTGGACATCACTCTGACTGCATTCGTTCAGAGACCCTACACAACAACAATTAATTTGTGGGCTACCTCTACGTGGCACAGTTGAAATGCTTTAGGAGTGATGAGATTTGAGGCACAGAGTGTATTTATTTCTCTGTAAATAAACTAATTTGGGTAAAAACATGTAATAGTCAGTACAATTCTCCACAATCTACACATCACGCAGCCCTAAATGGTGGGATTTCAGCCTAGAATCAAGGCACACGGAGAAGCTATGGTCATAGAGATTTTTACTGGTCTCCATCCAGTTCCTACTCACAAAACAACATGCACAGTATTGCACAAAGTGACATTTTACCTGATGGTCCTAAGACTGTATAATTTCCACACTTAAATGCCCCATAAGCACCCTGTTCATGTGTCAGTGACCTGGTCCCTGCTCTGGATTCCAGTGTTCTCGGCTAGAGTTTTTCTAAAGCATTACAAATCCATTCGCTCTTGCAGCATGGTTACTGATGAAGTGGTCTGCAGAAATCCAGTTTGCAAATCATGACCAAGAGCGTAAAATGGTGGTGCTTAAAAAAGTGCCTGATAAAATTGTATCTTACGTGATGAAATATTATACATCTTAATATAATGAAAATGGTACGTCGTCAAATTCATCATAATGAATACGTTTTTCTAATAAGAAGGATGAATAAAGTTTTGAAAATGGTGAAAAAACAATATTAAGCGCTTTTGCTGCCCTGTGTGACAATGTTCCGCCTTTCATGTTGTATTTGGATAAGGATGGAGTTTAAGTGATACCTGTACACACTACCTAAGTGGTCTGGCATTTTACAAGCATTTCCCAGAGCCTCACAAGTCTTTCTCTTAAACCAGTGGTTCCCAACCTGTGGTCTGGGGATCCTTGGGTGTCCGCGAAGCCTCCTCAGGGGTTCCGCAACTGCTCAGAAAAGTAAATAATATTAACAGATTAGGTCCCCAGCTTTCAGTAATGACTCAGTGGGGGCAGTCCCCGGATTCCATTGATGATTCGGTGGGGGTCCCCGGGTTCCAGTAATGATAAAGTGGGGTATCCACAGAAGTCAAAAGGTTGGTAACCGCTGTCCTAAACAACCCTTCACATCTTTTCTCAATCGTAAGATCTGCCTGGCGAGGTAGGTAGACTGCCATTTTGGGCCATGTGTGGTTCTTGAATGAGGTGTGACTTTCTAGGAGTCACCTCAGCAAGCAGCTGGTAACTTTAGATATTGTTGACCTCAGAGTTTTGTACAGTAATTCAGAAAGATATTTTAGACCTGCAAAATCCCACTTGTGTTGTTCCTAAGATCCGTATAGATATCCATATAGCCAAAACGTTGTACTTGTATGGTGTGTGTCCTTGTGAGAACACTCCAGAATTTAGATGTCAAAAAGGTCCTCTGTGCAAACCTACCTGGAAATGGAGCCTTCGTGTTTTGTGACTTGATTTGCTGTTCTTCGGTGATGAACCAGGCTTTTTATCCTAGTTTGTGTTGCAATTAGCTAAGCATTGCTTTGATCATATCTATTAAAATTTTCTGAGACCTGTGCAGATTCTTCATTTTGCAGCAATCTTTGAAGCAAACAAAGTCCTGCTCCTTGCTGATATTTGTGTTTTTATTGTTAAAAGAACTACATGGCAGGTGCAAAGGTTTGGATGCATGTGTGGTTTAATGCTTCCTTGATGCAGATGCCAATAGCAATGTATTTAGGAGAGAATTACTTCCGGGTGTTGGAAAACATATGGAACTGCTTATAGTGTATTGACCTACAACAAATGTTAGTTTTGGACGTTTTGCGGCACATGATCTGTTTGAACCAATAGTCACCAATTAAAAAATAAATACATGTAAAAGCCAGTTGAGATGCAACTATAGTCATCTAGGAGTCCCTCCGGGAACATTTTAGGATTGTTGCGTGGCTGCATGTAGTTCAGTCAGTCCTTGCCATCGGCTCTAAACCTAAATCTACGAGGCCTGTGGTGTTGCCAGAGATAAATCCGTTCATGACTATGTCAGTGTGCAGCGACCTGAGCTCTGTAATTTACACCTTGTTGTTAAATGGAGCTAGGAAATTGGAGTTGGATGTCTCTACTCCCTTGGCTCCCCTCGTGGCGCGGACTCCGAGCTCGAGAGCTTTGAGCTGGTCAGATGTGAGGACAGGCGAGTAGTGCTGTGTCCGTGCTTAGACAGAGGGGGCCAACACACAGCTCACCAGTGCTTTTCTCCAAAACACTTTTACTGAGTGTAAGTGACAGGGCTCCCCATTACTTCTCAACAAACTAAAAAGTAATAATGCGAACAATCCCTTGCTAACACCCAGGCTTGTGTTCATCTGTAGACTTTTAGGGGAAAGCCAACTCTATTGCAAGACAAGGGGAGTAGGAATGGTCTTTTCTACAGAACGAGTTGTCACCCGCAGAATGAATGAAGGCACTTCTTGTTCGGTCTGGCATTAACCAAGACCTTTTGGCTCTGCGAAAATTATATATCATGTATATCATATAATTATAGGGGATTTCAGCCATACATCTTCATCTATTCATCTGTTGTTGTATCGTTCACACTTCTTCCTCCCACTACAGCGCACAAGCGTGGGCCTGCCCGCTCAAGCCATTGGCTAACTTCTCTGTGAGTGACATAATTCTGCCTTTTCCCAAGGAGCACACCTACACACAAAGCAGGAGACTGCAATGAGTACTTTTAGAGACCAAAACGTATTTTTGCTTTTATCCATTTTTTTCAAATGACAAGAGTCACACAGCTTCCCCAACAATATTTTGCAAAATCCATAACAAAATAAAACAAACGCTGACGAAGTCAAAAAGGTGGTGACCGACGCCAGACCTGTTGGCATTTTCAATGCTTCTTAAAAGACCCAAAAAACGGAATATTTTCAAAATGATGCAACATTACAGTAACAAGGCTCATCATTGGGGTCTGTGGAGCACCATACTGTGGCATCACCTTCTCCCAAGGGTTTTATATAATTTTTGACCCTGGACGATGGGTTTTGTTGAAAGCATAGATGAAGAGAGAGGCTTTCAGGAGAGAGGCAGAGAGAAGCTCTCGTGTCTGCTTGCTGATTGGTCTGGTTCAATAGTGGGTGATAGCAGTTAGTTAAAAGCACAGCTCAGAATATGTGGTTTGAACTACGTTAGGCCTGACACAACGCTTCTGAGTGCAAGAAGAAAGATTTAAATGAATTCCCATTAACAAAATTCCTGGGTTTTAGTATCCTCTCAGCATGCACATTTGTTTATATGTAGTTTGATGCATTACTTTGCTTGGATTTAGTGTTACTATTGTTTTGTTCCCTATGTTTGTGTTGAATACTTTTGCGTTTCTACATTGGCAGTAATTGAAGTTGCTACAGATCCAACCTCAACAGACCCACCATCACCACATGATACCCTTGAGCTCCCAGTTCCCTCGGGTCATTGTGGCCTTGTCTGGTGCTTCTTCCTGTCCATGTGGGTCAGTGTGATGGTTCGTCATGTCCTGTTGCTCTGGTCTGGTTGATCCTCCATAACCTTGTGCTGAGGTCTGCACTCCTGCGATATCACTACTGTCTGGTCCATTGTTCCCTCCTATCCTTGAAAGCTGGACTGATGGTTCCTCATATCTATGGGATGTGGTCTGAGGGCTCTGCTACTGGATGGGAGTTCAGAGCAGGATATGGCAAGAGAGAATCCCAGGTGGAGCTCTAGCAGGTGGTGGCCAAGGGTGGATTCAGCTGACCTTGAAATTTTTAATGGAATAGTCCTCGCCCCATTCAGACAAGGGCAACACAACCACCACCAGAATGGACCTGCATGTCTTGCACTTCAGGCCCACATTTTTCTTTGTCCCCACCTACCATCCGTTTCCCTACTAGTGTTGTTTGCGTTTGTCTTACTGTCTCCCTTTCTCACCTTCCTTTATTTCCAATGCTGTCCCGTTCATTCTCCCTATTTTCTTACCTCTTCCCAGTCCATTCTCTGCCGTTCCTCTCCCTCACATCAGTCCCCCGCTCCTCTTTTCTGAGAGTCTGTTTACGCCCTTCCTTTCGCTGTCTCTCCAACCCACCCACACTTGTACTCTTCTCAGCCAGATCGAAAGAAATGCTTAAATAATTAGAAGAAGGCACTTGCACACACGTGCTTTATGGCAAGTAACTGCGACATTCCTGGTCATGTTTTTTCAGAAACAGGTTTTATGATAATACAGTAAAAATATTAAATTAGGAAATGGCTTACTCGGTGTTATAAAACCTTAGTACGGCGGAAATGGGTAATTATCCCCTTCACAGCCTAAATGACAATTTCAAGCAAATAAAAATGTTAGCGCTCATTGCTTTCTTTTGTGGGGGGCCATAAGCGGTGGGGGCTCTTCTTTTATTGGAGGGCGTCCCAGGCCATCCACCTTGACTCTGCTTCTGTTCTACCTCGGGTGTGGTAACATCCATTACTCTGGGTCGGTTACTCTGCGGTGTGTCCTCTGAACTCCCACCCTTAGGGCGGTACAAGTCGCTTTTCCTCCCCGATGAACTCTGAGTGGTAGACCCGCACAGGATAGTGCGGCTTGAAGCCATCGGCTGAAATCACTTATTTTATCTTAATATACACAGCTCAAATGGAAAAATATTGCAAATGCACACAAAGAAAGAGAAAATGAACTGGTGCATTATGCAAGAATAAAGTGTACAAGACATATTGTAATTTGTCCCGGCCAGGGGGAGCCGGAGAGACAACAGGGTTAAAGTGACTGGGTGGAGCTGAACCACGGTGAAGGGGGCAGGGAAATTGTGTAGGTAAATCCCTGCCAGTCCTGAGGGGGTAGAAGGTGGTACTTATGTTCTTGCTAAGCAAGCAGCCCATTTACTGTAATTGTATTTATGTAGCGCTTACTACCCCGGACAAGGGGCTGAAGCGCTTTTGGGTGAGTAGCATACTACTCCAGAACCCAAAGGTGGATAAGTGGTGGATTAGTAGGGGGGAAATATAAATTGTTATTGGGAGTGGAAGACCTGAGTCTGTTTCTTGGATGAATGGAGTAGAGGGAAGAGCATAGAAAGGATTATTTGGGAGCTCATAGCAGTAAAAGAGGTTAAGGATGTAGGCACAGTTGGCGGTGTCACCATATAACAAGTTTCTTGTGCCGCCATTTTGTGGATACACAAATGCCAAGGAGTCCTGCATTTATCTCCTGTCCATACTCCACCGGTATGCTGCAGTTTCATCTAGTGTCACGTACGTGTTCGTCAGAGGAGTATGAAAAGGTCAGAGGGTCGTTGTGTTCCGGAAGGGGTGCACACCTCGACTGTGTACTGCAGGCATCTACGAGGGAGACACTATGCTCATTTGTTCTGAGTTCTGGCTCGCGCACAAAGCCTGTACCAGCCATTAATGGTGTATGTTTGTAAACCTTTTCACACTGTCCTGGAGTCTTACCTGCCCTGAAGCATGTCTCAGAGAAGCTGCCCCTGCATCGTGTGTCAGTGACCTGCGCCCGTTGGATAAGCAGCTCTCTCAGGAATGTATCCTTGAAAGCCCCCCTAAAATTCAATGTTGAATCCATCCAAAGGGAAGGAACACGGCCATTTGTGCATATACAGCTCTGTGGGGTCCAACCTGTTCACAAGACCGATGATTTGTGTCGTCCTATATCATAATATGGGCCCAGTCCTTCTAGATCATCTGGATTTGTGCCAATCCCTGAAACCCCTGGTGACCTAATTCGCGATATTTAAACAAAAAAGACATGCACGAATGATCCTCTCTGCAGGTAAGTTAGGTCGGTATTTTTTTTTACCACATTTGGTAGTGAAAACAAGTGGCTATCTGTAAAGAAGCCGTAGTTTTGCAGCCGTTTCGGGGTCGCGCAGCCGTCCATGCTCTGCGACCCGAGAGGTCGTGGGCGTTTGTCAGCCCAGAGCGCCCGAGTGTGTAATGAGGCCCCGCGCAAAAGGGGCGCTTCAGCATTCCCTCTGGGCGCTAGGCGCGCGGACCCCGCTGTGGCTGGTAAGTGCAGCCCCCACCAGGGACTTCAGGCACAGTTCAGTGGCCGCGGACGCACCGCCTCGGCGGTAATGACGGGGCCTGGCGCGGGCGCCTGAAGGCGGTGATTGCGGACGCACTTGGCGCTCTCGCCTTCGGTTCCCCGTTGTCCTCCCTCCAGTTGAAAGACGAACCATTACAGCCCCAGCCACCCCTTTACGGTCGCTGCTCAGAGCTGGGAAGTAAGTTATACTTATGGCTTAATAAGCAGGCGGGCTGCGGAAGGCAGGAGACCGGTGGCAGGGAAAGGAAAGGCGCCGCTTTCCTTTTTGTGATGAAAATGATAGTTTTAAGGCCGGCCGCCGCCACCGCCTTGCAAGAAACGCATCGCGTTTAGTATGTTGTCAGAATGTGAGTATTTTCTCCGCGCCGACGGGGTGCATAGGTCACCTGCGAATAAACCAGGCGTGTTTGCTGTCAAAAACAGTTGAAAAAACATGGATTTTCCCAATGATTCTTTTTTTCATTTCCTGCAAACATTCTTCAATAAGTCATATTTTACTACAACATAGTCTAATTGTTTTCTTTCATCTCCTAGTCCAGTTCTGCAGTGTTAAGTTTATGTTTTCATGCTTTGTTTTTACACATTTCTTTAATTTGTAGTTTACCCGGGTATGGTATTGAAGCATGATTTTTGAATGTGGCCATAGTTTATTATTTTTGTGTGTAAAGCGCTAACTGTCTACACATCACCGGACGTCTCCTTACAGCGCTGCCTATCATAAGGCCTAGGGATAGTGCGGCAGCCATTTTTTAAATGTAAATAAGCTACCCAACTGGGTGGTATGATGGAACCACACATGCTGGAACAACGCATGCCTTAACGCAGTCGGAACCACAACCGCATTGTTTCCACGCGTACCTTTGCAACAAATTTCGTTGTTAAAGCATGCCTCGTAAAGGCATGTGTGAAAACGCCTGCGAAACGGCATGTGTAGTTCTGCCATGCAACCCAACGCTCCCTGAGGCCCAAAACGACCCCCACCTGTAATATCTAAACTACCCCGAGCCCCCTACCCGCCCTGAGCCCTAAAAAAAAAAAACTATCCCATCCCCGCCCCTATAAACTAAAGTACCCTGAAACCTAAAAAAAAAAACTACCCCGACCCCCACCTTCCCTGAGCCCTTTAAAAAAAAAAAGCTATCTAAACCCCACCACCCTTTCCCGTAAAAAGTAAACTTTCCTGACCCCCCACCTACCCTGAGCCCTAAGAAAAATGACTGTGACACCCCCCAGTCCTGCCCCTAAAAACAACTACCCCCTAAAAACTAAACTACCCCAACACCCTCCACAGCCCTGAGCCCTAAAACCTTCCCCCAATAAGTAAACTGCCCTGACCCCCTCAACCCCCCCAATAAAACTAAATTACTCCGACCTGCCCTGAGCCCTAAAAAAGAATGCTACCCTTTCATGCACCCTAAAAAAAAGTTACTACCCTGTAACGCTACTGAACCCTATAACCCATACAACCCCTCCTGTGACCCATCATTGAACCTTAAAAAACCCTTAACCACCCCTTACTTTTACCCTTCCCTGAACTCTCAAAACTCCTTACTACTCATTAACACTACCCTTCCATAAACTCTAAAAACCGTTAGTACTTCTTAACTCTGCCCTTTCCTGAAACTGAAACCTCTGTACAATGACTTAATGTTACCTTTTCATGAACCCTCAAAACGTCTTACTGCCTCCTGATGCTACCCCCCCCCCGAGCCAGAAAACCCTCCCCCTTGATGCTACTCATCACTGGGCTCTAAAAACTCCTTACCATTCTTTAATGTTACCCTCCATGAAACCCTGAAACCCTCTTGCTGCGCCTTAATTGTACCTTTACATGAACCTCTTGCTACCACTTAACATTACTCATCCCAAAACCATAAAAACCTTACTTCCCCTTGGCGCTACCCATCCATGAACCCTAAGAATTCCTTTCTACCCCTTAGTGCTTTTTACTGAACTGGAAAACAGTACTAGACCTTAACGCCCTTAACGCTGACAGAAACCCTTGCTTCCCCTTAACACTAATCTTCCCTAAATGCTAAAAAACCCTTGCTACCTCTTAGCACAACTCTTCCCTGAACCATAAAAGCCTTACTACCTCTTGGTGCTGCTAAATAATGAAATCCTAAACAAACCTTACTACCCTTCCCTGAACCCTAAAACCCCCCACTGTCTCTTGACATTACCGACCCCTGAACCACAGAAAAGCCCTTACCCATTACAGCTATCCATCACTAAACCCTAAAAACTCCTTACTACCCTTAAACACTACGCTTCACTAGACCCAAAAACCCAACTAGGCTTTAAGGCTACACATCCGTAAAACCTAAAAACCCTTACTAATACTTAAAGCTACTCTTCCCTGAGCCCCAAAACCCCACGCTATCCCTCAATGCTACATACCCTTGAACCGTAAACCTCTTACTACCTCTTACAACTACTTCCCCGAATCCTAAAACACTTCCCATCCCTTTAACGCTACACTTCCCTGGACCCTAAAAACACCTTCTACTCCTTAATGCTATCCATCACTAAATCCAACAAAACCCTTACTACCCTTTAATAATACCTATCCCTAAGCACTCTTATTACCCCTTAAAGCTACTACCCCTCCCCGTCCTGACACTCTTCATACTGCTTACAACCCTTCACCCCCCTGGATTGACAGTGCAGCTGCCAGGAGAATATATTTCTAACAATTATTTAAGCTGTGCTTGGGCGGGGCTTCAGTTTGGCTCCTCCCAGAGGAGTATTCACTCCCGCCTCATTCGGTCAGCCTGCGATGTCTCATTCCGCCTTCCAGGTAGTGCGTCCATTAGTACGCACATGGTATTATTCTAAGCCCAACTCTGCTGTTTGTTGCATTCTGTTCTTTTTCTCCTTTAAAAAAAATTTGAACAGAAAGCAACATTTTTGCTACTTCTTTCCCCCAGCATTGTCAAAGCCAGTAGGACAGGCTTATTTGTGATTGACAACATTTGGGCATGCAGTGCATGCAAACTGCATTTGCTCATATTGATATTTTTGGTACATTAAAGCCAGACCTATTGACTTTGGCAATATATGTTCAGAATCGGGCAAAGATGAACAGCAGTCGAAGCCTAATGCAATGGTTCTGCTTGCTCTGACGTGCCCCATGATGCCCACCACCTAAGCAGTTGTGCCTGTGTTCTAACTAGTTTGCACTTTCCTGTGCATAGTATAGCATGTTCTACCAACATGGTACTTTAGAGCAAGACATTTTCATCGTGACCTGTTCCTGCTCACCTGTCACTCCAGAATACACGGAAATTGTGGATAGACTTAATTCTGTACTTGCAGGAGCTGCTGTAAACATTGACATTTTTAAACATGTCACTGTTAGAAAGAAATTCATGAGCTCCCGAGGCAATATCATTAATAGAGCTGTAGGGCCATAAATGGTGTCTGCGTCCACTTTTTGCACCCCCGGGGGACTGTGGTATTACACGAGGGGACGCAGACATGTGCATGAACGCTCTGGAATGTGGACCGTGTTCATAAAGGGGCACAACTCCATTCAAATGAACAACCCTTTGTAGCAGAACCTTATTGCAGATGCAGGGGCAATGAAGCCCCTTTGGAGCCCCCAGAGCCCCCCCCCCCTCCCCTCCTCAAGTGGATGCAGGTCCGTGAGGAATCCCTGCTTCCCTTTCAGAATGAGGCTGGCCAGTTTGCCTTTCACTACTGCACTGTTTACAGCTCAGGCGCCTGCACTGTGAATCGCAGCTTTAGTGCACTTTTTGGGAGAAGTCCGAAAACTACATATCCACAATTGCGGAATTCATTACATTTTTTGTTTCGAAGATTGCATGCTTCCCGGCATAATCATTTTTTAATGAATGACTTCCACAACCAAACAAAGTTTGAATTAGGTCATAGATAGAAAACTTTGAATGTATGTTTTCCAATTCTGGGACAGTTCTGGATTTGTAGGCTTCCTAATCAGGGCACAGCAACTGGAGGGAAGAATTTGGTGAGCTGTTGAAGTGAAAATAATGTGTTTGTCAATTTTAAGAATAATTCCAATGCTTCATATCTAGAACGCTTATGTTGTAAACAGTGTGATTCAAGGAAGTCTTTGTAGCTCATATTTCTGAAGGACTTTCTGGTCCTGAAAGGTAAGCACTGGAGCTGGACTGGCCTTCACTCTTGGGAGTTACCTTTGAGTTGAATTGAGTGCAGCGAAAGGTGCAGGGCCTAGGGAAGGGAGTATACTTTGGTTCCGTTCTTGACTGGAAAGTCACCTCCCAGTTTAGCAGTTTTGAAAAGGCCCTGAACCCGGTAAAAGAGCGAGTCACGTTCTCACAGGGCTACTCTCTCATTCTGGCACATCTAGGATGGTGGATTTTGCACCAGTTTTTTTAAAGTTCTTGAGACGGTAAATCATTTTAGACTTTAGCTATCATACAATCCTGCCCATTCTTTGAACAGGGTGCTGCATCAATATTTATCCTGATGAGGAACCTGGCTAAGTGTCAAATATTTTTGGACTGTTTTTAAAACATTTTGGTGCCCTGACAGGATAACAACACCGATATGGCCATTAATTTTTTGTAATCGACAAACAAAAGACTTTATTTAGTTTGGTATTTGTTGTGCTCCCTCTCACTTGTTCACTGTTCCCCCGCACTGCGCCATCACACATATGTAGCGCCTGGTTATGGAACAGTGTTTATTACCATCCGTACTTCCATGTTATGAATTGACTTCTGATTGCACAAGCCACTGATAATTACATTGTTCAATCTAATTACAATTTTAAGTTAAGTGTGGGCTCATTAATCTATATTAATTACTAATTATGCATATGGTGATATAAATTCTGTACGTTTGGGAAATAATGTGAAAAAGTAAGTAACATGCATTTAAGTTATTAAAGGGGAACCATAATATTATTATTGTTCACCCAGAAGTCCAAGTCGGGCCTGACATATCTAAGCAAAGCAAGTAAACATTACATTTTGAGGCACATTAATATTACTGTTTTTTACAGTTAGTGCAAACAAGATGCAAGTGTTTAACACCTGAACTTTAAGTTGCTAGTCTCCTTTGAGAAATATGAAAATTGCTGTACACAGTGTGACCAGATACACCTTGATCTAAATTTTATTTGAATATATATTTTACAGGTAAAGTTGAAATATACATTTTTATTATTCGCATTAATGCATTTGTTAGCAAAATGTATGATTTCTGCATTAGTTGTGTGAAGCTTTGACAAACTTTGTAGAGTTTGTAGAGCCTGTTACAAACATTTCTTGCAGGGCCCCACATAACATAAACACATGTTTGTAAGTTAAAAAACATAGCTGTCATGGAAGGATAAAACAAAGCCACTCCAGCATCTGGCATGGTAATACTAGTTACCTCATCATTAATAAACAGAACAGACTTCCTTTAAAACCTATTAATACGTTTTGAAGCATGAGTGCAGTGCCATGAATAAGTGCTGGGACCAGGGAATAATGCTCCTTCCACCTCTTCTGATGTCCTGCACAAGAATAAATGGTATATGTAAGGGAACTCTTCTAAATTTGTGAGATTTGTGCCTCTGCCAAACTGGCTTAAGATGTGTTCGGACAATCTGGTGCTAAAAATGATCACTGGATTAATGGGCGTGCTGCAGACATCTGGGCAGCTGAGCCTGTTCCTTATCTGTGTGTGTTTAGGGCTGAGGAACAGCGAGTTATTATCCTCTCTACGTACTCTGCGCCATGCAGAAGTCGTTTCTCCAACTGTGGTTTAGGTAGTAAGTTCTGAAATCTACTTTTAGGGTACACACTCCTTGCTATGGACCCATGGTCCACACATCTTTATTTACCCCCTGAAAAACTGTACAAACACCAAGGGCAAAACCCAGCGCTGCTAGTACCATTAAGTGACCAAAGGCAAAAATAAGAAGGTCCCAGTGATAATCCCATCATTATATTAGCCGGTCATATGATGGAGAAACCTGAACATATCCTCATATTCTTCAGCCACCAGGGGACGCCTCTGTTGCAGAGACCAGCTTCGAGTAGGGGGACTCTGTTTTCAGGTGTGAATGGGCAGGGCCAGTTGGCACTCAAGACCAGGCAGTTTCTGGTTTTTCAGTCACTTGGAAGGATCTTTCATGTAGTCCACAAAATAGTTTGTGCCATTAAATATGACTATTGAGAACAATACATCAACAATAAATGTATCCACATAGGTCTTGGTGAAGAGAAACAGGTGTCTGAGATGAAGACACAGTTGTGTCTGTGCAGGCCCATGATGCAAGTCCAGATCCTTTGGGTCAGTGGTTCCCATCCTTTTGACTTCTGTAGAGCCCCACTTTATTCTTACTGGAACTCGTGAACCCCCACTAAATCATCCCTGAAGTCCAGCGACCCCCCTCCCACTGAGTCATTACTGAAAGCTGGGGACCTAATCTATTAATATTATTTCATTTCCCAAGCGGTCACGAACCCCTCCATAGGTCACTGGACTTAGGTTGGTAACCACTGCTGCAGGTGATTGATTGCTTGTGTGAGACACGGGACTCAGTGGGCCCTATCGTGCTCACTTTTAGTACTTCATCTTTATAGCTCTTTGTATTGCCATCCCTTCTTTGGCTGCTATTTTTTTGTAATTTCTGGGGTTTTCAGAATTGAACACAGTGCACGCAACAGCCGTAATTGTCATTCTTCTTTAAGAGATGTCTGTTTTCTGTCACTGAAAAAGGCAAAGAAATTTTAAAAAAAATCTTTAGACCTGTGCTTTCAAGTGATATTTTTTGTCCTTCAGTTCTTTGAAACCAACCTGTTTCTGTTCCTCAGTGGACAATGTGCACGCCCACAACTTTTGCTTAAGTCGATTCCCGCGTGAAACAAAGATGTGAGGTTGTGATTGGTGCGTTGACAATACTTAGGCATAAATATTTTTACTTCCTTTTAATAGCAAAAACAAACATATAACTGAATAATGTGCTATCTTTCCTGAAAACAGAAACAGGCTTGTCACAGAGCTTTTAAGTGGATACTGTAGTGACGGGTCATTTTGGTTTTTTTCCCCAAGTACCGCCAAGCCCCAGCAAAATGTATGAAAACTAAATTGCACCCCACACCGCCGGCTTGATTGCATCTCTTGTATGCGCTGCCGTCTCTGGCATCCTATTACAATATTCAATCTTGTTTTCTTTCTTGAGGAGGCTGCCGGAAAAGGGCAAACTTCTCGCCGGCCCCATTCCCCAAGGGGACGGGAACAGTCGCACTCCCTGTATTTACATAGCTCTGTACCGCCAGTGATTGGAGTTGTGAAGCTCTTCCCCACAGTTGGATGTATTAGTGGCAGTTGCCGAATGCATTTTTAATTATGAAATCATTTTCACTCCGGAGGAGCGAGCGCCGGAGTTGGGTTATTCTGTGCGGCAAATATGACCTTGAAAACCAACTTTACTTGTTGTTTAGCGATTTACGTAATTGTTTTTAACCTTCTTCCTCCTTTCCTATTTTTTTCTTTTCCCTTTCGCAGGACCGAGTTGTATCAGTCGCTATTTGGAAAAAATCAAGCGCCCTTATGAAGAAAAGCAATTGCAGTATCTGTGAAGAGACACTGCCTGGCGGGATAA
Organism: Pleurodeles waltl; assembly: GCF_031143425.1. Lineage (NCBI taxonomy): Eukaryota > Metazoa > Chordata > Amphibia > Caudata > Salamandridae > Pleurodeles > Pleurodeles waltl. The sequence goes on from NC_090441.1 coordinate 11,041,966, forward strand.
TGTCCCTGGACGTTTGTGTTCCAGAGCCCTGGCTGGGCAATCCCAGATGTGAACTTTCTTCAGTTATAGACGAACACTTTTTTATCGTAATTTAAAATCGACTTGTTTGTGCAGTAAAAAAATGCATGTGGGAAAGCGGGAAATACCTTTAGTTTTTCCCTTGGCATAAAACATATTTTGTATTTAATATTCTTTTTCTAAAATTAAAATACGATGAAATATTCTAATTCGAGCAGTGTACTTTTAATTCTATATTAACCCATGATTATTTATCACCTGCTCCAGTTTGCAGGTACCACGTTATTTCCAGTATGTGATAATTCAGATAATTGAAAAATAAGATCAGAATTAGTAATGTGTGAGCATTACTTGCCTGGGGGAAGTATTGATGGAAGCTGTTGCTTCAGGTGGTATGAACGAATGTATAGCTGCACGTGGAAGGGAATGATACGTCATCAGCACTAGTATAGCGCACATCTGCTACTAGTAGGGTCGCTGTGAGGGACTGCCTCATTTAGTGCTCCTATACCAAACAGACCTTGGGGTGCTTTACATAGAACACAAATGACTGTGTTATATTGTAGATGATATCAAACACATTGAGCCATTTGGAGCAAAGGCAATATGTCTTGTTTTACAAGGCACCAAGGGAGAGTTAAAAAACTTTAGTGAAGTGACAGAATTTTTGGAGACAGAAAGCTCAGTTTTTAGTTGTTTCTTGAGGTCAAGAAGAGTGGCGCCGTTAAGGACTTCCTTAAGAGAGATGTTCTGAGTCTTGATACCTCAAGTGGTAGAGTGTTTCATCTTCGGAGGCCTCTTATTCTGAAAGAAAAGGGATCAGCTCTCTTACATAAGAGCCGATATTCTACTTATTAGCTTTATTTGCAGGACAGCGTCATTAGAAATTGATCCTTGTGTTCCTTGTTAGCCAATGAAATTGTCAAAGCATGGGGAGAATGTGATCAAATTTCCTTGTGGTAGTGAACATTTTGGCTGCAGAGTCGAGCGTTGTTTTGAGCATGCAAGAGCAAAAGTGGGACAGCTGCTAAGATTGTATTTCCAAAGTTCAGTCTTGCAAGTTTTACTGAGATCAGTAGCAATAAGAGGCTTGCCTTATTTGAGAAAGTGAAGGTGAAGTATTGAGGACTTTGCCTACCCTGCTAATGTGTGGTGTTAAATGTTGTATAGAATCTAAGGTGAAGCCGAGAGATTTTACTGTGGGAGAGAGTGAAGGATAGAAGACATCTAGTTTGAGGGAGTGTAGTAGTGAAAGGCTGTTTTGCCTTTGTGAAATGGTGTAAAGAGAGTGAATTCTGTTTTAAGGTTTGGCAGTGAGTAGTCCTTTTGACTTTACTACAGTTATACATTTATGTACTTCAGAGGATGCATGGATCACCAAATGCACCAACACTCGGCCAAATGCTTACCTAAGAAGGCCTAAGAAGCCTGATGGTTCACCACCGAACTCCAAGAATCAAAGCGTACCCGCTGACGTTTAGAGACAAAATGGAGTAACAGCCAATCCAGCGAAGACCTCTCTTCATTCAGAGCTGCAACCGCCACCTAATGACAAAAAATCAAGAACGCAAGGAAGGACACACTCCGGGAGCACATCAACTCCTCTGCCCACAACTTGAAGGAACTCTTCTCAGTCATCAATGAGTTCCCAGATCCCCTCTCCGAAGACACCTGCGTCCCCTGTCACAGGACCTCTGTGACAAACTCTCCTCCTTTTTTCACCACAAGATCCAGGACATCTACAACAGCTTCCTGGCACCAGAACCTGTGACCGACCCACCCGCCTAGACCATCCACAACTGATCCACGCTCACAACAAAGGAAACAGTCAACATCATGAACAGCACACACCCCGGAGCTCCCTCGGACCCCTGCCCTCACCTCAGATACGTCAGAGCCAGCGCATCCATCGCCCGAGCTTTGTAACACATTTAACTACTCCATCAGCCCGGGCACCTTCCGTGAGGACTGGAAACACGCTGAAATACGCCCTCTCTTGAAGAAACCTTTGGCCGACCCATCAGAACTAAATAATTTCCGGCCCATCTAACTGCTACCCTACCGCGCCAAAGTACTAGAAAAAGCAATCAACGCACAACTACGGAATTTCATGGGGGCCTACAGTTCCCCAGACAGCTGCCATTCTGGCTTCCGTAGCAATCGCAGCATGTCGACAGCACTCCTGGCAGCCACCGACAACATCCAATTACTCCTAGACCGTGGCCACACCGCAACACTCTTACTCCTCGACCTCTCAGCAGCTTTCAACACGGTCTCCCACAGCACTCTGCGCACCAGACTCCACGACATAGGAATCTACGGAAGAGTCGTGGAATGGATCCACTCCTTCCTCTCCGGGGGGACACAGAGGGTCAGACTCCCGCCCTACACCTCGAGACACACAGGAGTCAACTTTGGAGTCCCCCAAGGATCCTCACTGAGTCCCACATTGTTCAATATATACATGGCCCCTCCTGCTGCCATTGTCAGAAGCAACAGTATGAACATCGTGTCATATGCCGATGACACACAACTCATCATTTCCCTCACCAAAGACCCGGACACGGCCAGAAGGAACTTTCACGCAGGAATGGAAGCCGTCACCACCTGGATGAGAGAAAGCTGCCTCAAGCGCAACTCCAACAGGACGGAGTTCATCATCTTCGGAAATGCCACCTCAGCTTGGGACGACTCATGATGGCCCACATCTGTCAGCGCCCCCCCCCTGCGCTGACCGAGCACGCATGCTACTTAGGAATCATCCTCGACTCCTCTCTATCCATGACCCGCCAGGTAAACTCTATCTCCTCCTCCTGCTGGTACACACTCCGCACACTCTGGAAGATCTTCAGATGGATCCTAGCAGACTGTCTCAGGACAGTCATCTACGCCTTAGTCACAAGCAAGCTCGACTACAGCAACGCCCTGTACGCTGGCACCAAAACTAGAAACATCAAAAAACGTCAACTCATCCAGAACGCCACCGCCAGACTCATTATTGACCTCCCTCGCCGAGAACCACCTCTCCCAACACCTGAGGACACTCCACTGGCTACCGGTTGAGAAGCAAATCACCTTCAAGCTTCTCACCCGCACGTGCAAGGCCATACACAACGCAGGACCATCCACCTGAACCACCGCGTCTTCTACCACACCCCTACCAGATCCCTCCGCTCCGCCCAGATGGCCATGGCCACTGTCCCTTGCATCTGCAAAACCACTGCCAGACGATGATCTTTTAACTACACTGCAGCGAAGAGCTGAAGCAACCTCCCCCTGCACTTCAGACAAAGCCATCTTCAGGAAGAACCTCAAGACATGGCTCTTCGGATGAGACCACCTCCCCCCCAGCACCTTGAGATCCTCACGGGTGAGTAGCCATGCTTTACAAATACTGATTGATTGAGGATCCATTCGTCATTTGTTCTGTTATTCACACTTTTCTTCCACCCACTGTAGAATGGAGCAGTTTTTTGCCAATTTTGCTGTGAATTCTGCTCTTCAACAAGAAGCCATCTGCACACAATGTAATTCCCTTGAGTGCCACAGATTTCTATGGCAATATGTGTTTTTTTAGACTAAAATATATTTTTGCTTCCTGTCACTTATTTGTTTTTGCAAGAGTCTTGCAGCTCCCTCAGCAATAAAGCTGTAAAGAAGTCACAAGCATTGACACAGCAAAAGGCTGGCAGCCAACAATGAAGCTATAGGCTTTACCAATACTTTTTTGAGTGTTGAGCTAAACAAAATATTTCAACATTCAATTCTGGAGTCTTTCAAGGCAGGTCTGAGAGTGAAGGTGTCCTGATTTGTCAATCTTTATAAGGATATTTATCTCTTAGTAGCAAATTGGTGTATGGAGTCTTCCTTCATCTTTAAGGATGGGGCTCCGGGGCTCCATGCAGAGTGTGAACAAAGCAGGTGCTCATGTGAAGTCTTCAGGTACTCCTAACACTACAGCATCTCCTGCAACGTAGTTCCCAATCTTCACCACTTGCTATTTGTTGCTGAGGAAGGTGGAGAACCAGACGAAGGACCAACAGTGAGAGCCGATGCGATAGTTTGAATACCCAGCAACAATTTAATGTATTGAGAGCCACCAAAGTCTAAAAGAATGAGAAGCAAGAGTATCCTTTGTCCAAAATGCAGTACACCTTGTCCAAAATCTTCAGCGTGGCTGTTTGAGTTCTAAACCAATGTGGAAATGTGATTGATAGTCTTTCCGCAAATGTTCCTTAGCTACTGTGGCATTCAAATGATCGGCAATGCAAAGCTCTATATGATGTGTTTCCATGTGGTTTGGTGGTTCCCTTGCTGACCGAAGTCGGAATTGTCATATAATGTGCTTGGAGCATTGCAGCCTTGTCGGTCCTGATGAAAGTTTGATGTGAAGGTAGAGCATTTGGTTCAGTTTTAGGATTTTAGGAAGACTTTAGGTGGTCGTGGTAGATGGTTTGGTGTCACTGTTTTATTCTTTTAGCTGTAGTGTATCATTCTGGTTGTATCAAAGGTGTGGTGGTAAGGATTCCACTTAGCTAATGAATCTTAGTTCAATGCTGATGGAAATTGTCATTTGAAGCGACCAGTACATACTGGAATTGAGTGGAAAATAAATGATGGAGACACTGAGGTAAATGTAACTGATTGATGTAGCAAAATGTTGAATTGGAGGTGAATTATAGCGATACTGGTATACATGGAAGTGACTGACCGAGGAAATGATAAGATCGAAGCAAATTATACAGTGGGGTAAATTTGACAAATAATGTCAGGGGGAGGAAATTGAGTTGAAGAATGCAGTAAAATATGCCAATTTAGCGTTATGGGCAGTGATGCACATAAAACTGTACGGCACAGGAAGTGATAGAACTATAAGTAGTTAACACAGGAAGTGATGGAGTATGTGATGTGAAATTGAAAGGGGGATAGTTCTAGGAAATATGAAATTCAAAATAATAAGAAAATACTAAATATGGTATTTTCCAACATTCGATTGTATTTGCAGATGTTTTTTCTCTAGCATCCCATTTAATCTGCACATGCATTACGTGCAGTAATGCTCATAAAATTGTATGGCACAGGAAGTGATAGTAATATAAGTAGTTACCACAGGAAGTGATGGAGTGTATATGATGTGAAATTAAAAGGGGGATAATTCTAGGAAATATGCAATTCAAAATAATAAGAAAACACTGAATACGGTATTTTCTAACATTCAATTTTATCTGCAGATGTTTTTTCTCTAGCATCCCATTTGATCTGCACATTTTTCAGTGCCACCCCGTTCACTTGCACTTCACAGGGTCACGGCTGTTGTGCAGAAATTGGGTCCAAGTAGGGACCACAATCCTAGTCAGCGTAAGTCACAACACAACCCAAAGTATCCTGTTCTCACCCTCTGGTAGCTTAGCACAGAGCAGGCAGGCTTAACGTAGAAGGCAATGTGTAAAGTATTTGTGCAATAACACATACAGTAACACAGTGAAAACACCATAAAAAGTATTCCACACCAATTTAGAAAAATAGATACTATTTATCTTAATAAAATAAGATCAAAATGACAAAAATCCAATATGCACAAGTCGAGATATCACTTTTTAAAGGTGTAAATGAAACTCAGTCCTTGAGAATCAGTGGTTATATCCTTGTGACACATTACCTGGGATTCGTCCAAAATAACGGCGCACAGGGGCCGCAGAGGAGGAAATGCGTTGAAAAATGACGCTGCATTGGATTTTCCAGTTTGGCACAGACGGTGCATAATTTCTTTCCACTCTGCAGGGTAATGCGTTGCATGGATATTCTGACGCTCAGGGATGATGCGTTGAAAATCCTTGATGCTCTGGTAGAAGGAGCAGACGATGCGTCAATCCTGTAGGCAATGCAAAAGCTTTTCCACCGCGAGGCAGTCCATTTTCCAACACACGGGATTTTCTTCTTGGGGTGAAGTCTTTGTGGCCCTGAGACTTCAGAACAGGAGGCAAGCTCCTTCCAGAGGAGCCTGAGGCAGCAGGGCAACAAGCAGGTTAACAGTCCTTCTTAGCAAAGCAGTCCAGATGAGTCTTTTAGGCAGCCAGGCAGTCCCTCTGACAGAGTCCAGGTGTACATCCAGAAGTGTCTGATTTGGTGGGGTTAGAGACCCATTATACATACCCCAAAATGCCTTTGAAGTGGGGGAAACTTCAAAGAGTGGTTTTGAAGTGCATAAGTTCCCCTTTCAGCCCAATCCTGTCTGCCAGGATCCCTCTGGGGGGAAGAGGGGGCTATCAGTTCTTTGTGTGAGGGCAGGCCACTGGTCTTTGAAGTGTAAGAGAGACCCCCTCCACGATTCCTTCCCAGGGAGACCCATTCAGTATGCCAATGAATGCAGATGTGACTGAGTATCCTGTGTTTATGGCTGTCTGGGTGGAATGCACAAGGAGATCTGTCAACCAGCACAGACCAGATGTGGATTGGAGACAGGCTGTAAGGCACAGATAGCAGTAAGTGCAGAGAAATGCCCACTTTCTAAAAGTGGCATTTCTAAAACAGTAATATTAAATCCAATTTCACCAGAAAGCAGGATTTTCTATTACCAACTGGCCATACTAAACATGATAGGGCTACTCCTTCCAGATCAAAATCAACCCCTTAAAAGTATATAAAGGCAGTTCTAATGCTGGCCTATGAGATGAGCAGGCCTCACAGTAGTGAGAAACGAATTGATCAGATGAGGTTTTCACTACCGAGACATGTAAAACACATAACTACATATCCTGCCCTTTTACTTGCATAGTACTCTGCCCTGTGGGTTACTTAGGGCCTACCTTAGGGGTGACTTGTATGTAGAAAAAGGGGAGTTTAAGGCCTGGCAAGTAGTTTTAAATGCCAAGTCGAAGTGGCAATGAAACTTCACACACAGGCCTTGCAACAGAAGGACTAAGACATGGTTAAGGGGCTACTCATTTGGGTGGCACAACCAGTGCTGCAGGTCCACTAGTAACATTTAAGTTGGGCATCTCTATTGCACTTTACTAGGGACTTATAAGTAAATTAAATATGCCAATGGGGTAGGAACCAATATTACCATGTTTAGGGGAGAGAGAGCACATGCGCTTTAGCATTGGTTAGCAGTGGTTAAGTGTCCAGAGTCTTAAAGCCAACAAAAATGAGGTCAGGAAAAGCGGAGGAGGAAGGCAAAAAAAATTTGAAGTGATCCTTCAGAGAGGGCCATTTTTCCAACAAGTAAATTTTAGACCACAAGTTCCAAAATACTGTCTGCTGATCTTTTTTTATATAATTGTGATCAAGAGCTCTAGGCATCCACAAATGATTTCCAAACTTTAAAAAATGTAAATAACTTCATAATTAAAAACTGAATGACATCTACATTAAGGGATGTTATTGTAGAGCTGTAAAGAATTCATAAACCACTGGATTTGGCTATGTATAGTTATTGGTAGCATCAGAACCATAGAGCATACACAGGTAAACTAAAACATTTAGGGTAAAGATAGGACCAATAACCATGACTTTCCAGCTTCATAGATTTTTAGTGTTTATAGCTCAGTAACAGTGTTTTTAAACATATTGTTTTCAGTAATGTATGTGTACACTACCAACACTCTAAAACTGCCCACCCCAAATACCTTTTTATCTAGCAAAGATTTTCAAGCATAGAATTAGCTAGTGCCATTCACACCGATTTGAAAAATTGCAACAGTCTTTTACCACTCTAGGAACAGTATTACAGCTTTGGATTAGTAAAGTACCATCCAAACCAACAAGGAATGAATAAAAACAGTCACTGACACATGTTTCACTCTTATTAAAGCTTGTCAAAGAGACACCGCTTTGGTAGACACAAGGGAACACCCAATATAAATCAAAGCGTACCCTTCCAGGCTTAGAGTGCTGCATAAACTTTGCACAAAAATAAGTACAGAATTCTGGGTTGTTCCCATATTTTAGAAGGAGAGCAGGTCCTTTCTATGGACCGCTGTATAACAACACTGGCGCATTAAAACTGCTCACCGAAGATGTCTGTTTTACGTGTGCCTCCACTGTGCACAGTGTTGTCATCAACGATGTTATTTTAGATGTCTTCACTATTGTTATCACTGATGTCAGAACTTGTCATGACTAATGTAATATGTGAGGTCATAAGCATTGCTTGATGAGGTCGCAAATTATGCTTCTTGAAATAACTACAACTGGTGAATTTCAGGTTTTTTTTTTCCAGTTAAAAATGTTACGTTTAAACTGACATTTTGACTTAACTATAACATCACTTTAATATTTGTTTTTTTTCAGTGAACCTTTTAATGTTTTTTTTATAATGCAAGTAACATGTTATTACCACTGTAACGTCACTTTAACCTTCATTTTTTTTTTTTTAAATCACATTTCTTTTTTTTTCAAAGTAATATTTTATTACTATACCTAACTATGTCAACATCCCGCCGTGCATGGTCTCTGGCTCTGCGCGGCATGGGGTTGGCACTGGCAGCCATGTCCTTGACGCACGACCTTCATTTATGCACACCGTGGCGTTGGCCGCAGGGGAGGACTACAGGTTAGACCCTGTCCCTAACCCTTATTTAAAGTTATGTGCTTGCAGGACTCACACACAAGTCCTGCGAACTCAACCGTCTAGATGTACATGAATTTTGAACCTTAATTTCTCCAAAAGTGCTGAACCAATCTACACCAAATCTTTAAAAGCATGTTTTCTGGGTAAATATCTAACTTGTGCCAAATCTAGTGCAATTCCCTTCAGCTCTTTGGGCTAGAGCGCTGTTCCAAAATCCCTATGGGAATTGCATGGGGAAATTGTGTTTTGTGCCGTCCCCTTTTTCCTTGATTTACCCAGGTTGATGGATCCCCCTGAAAACTTTCAAGGAAGGAGCTGAGTTGGACTAACTTTTGTTTTGGAAAGTTTCTTGAAAATTTATCAAAGAGCACCAAAGTTATTAGTAAACCAAAAAATGCTCTTCCTATCGTAACTATGCCCTAATTGTTCCTACACAGTGGGTACCTCAACAGTGTAATTTATTTATTATATTATAATGAATAAAGTGTGGTAATGGCAAGGAAACTGTACTCTAAGATGTTTTACAAATATGGTACCGACATTTGCGTTGATAAGGCCCTGTTGTGGCTTTTTCTATACAACTCTATGATTTTGTGCGGTCCACAGTCTGATTTGCAGAGTTTTATTGTACCTAGCATGTTCTAAATGAGTAGTTGTTTGTTTAGGTGGTGTTCTGGAGGCGTATCCCAGTTGTTATCAATTGTGTGCAGTACATTTTGGGTTGAACACTGCTGATGTGTACTAGTTAGAGCACTGTGTACCTTTCTTATTTGGGTTGCCTAGCTTTGGTGTGATTTTTGCTTCTGAAATGTGTGCTTGGTGGCTCTGTTTGTGTCTAGGTTGTGAGAGAACAGCCAGAGGGCTTCACTGACGTTTTTCATTTGTCTTCAAGGATGATAGTTGCCCATTGGATCCCCCTATTTCTGTGTCTAACCCAAAATACATAAAAATCAATTGTCCTTCCCTGGCAGACCAATTGTCTCTGGAATAGGGTAAATCCTTGAGCCATTACAGATCGCTTTCTCTGCCTGTCAGAGGTGATTTGGGAGGGGGGCACAATGACCATATTTGAACAATAAAAAAGATATCCTGTGCCTACTAGGCCCCTGGTCATTTGGCTTTGCTAAATATATCCTCATTGGTTGTGATGTAGAATCATTATATATATGTATCCCACAGACAAATGCCTTATTGACCTTCGAGATTCTTTTGCACTCCAACTCTACAGCGCAGATTCTCCCCGTGGAGTTCATCATACAATGTGTCACTTAGGAATCTACAGAGTACTTCTGTAATTTTGAGGACCAACTCTACCTCCAGGTGAAGGGGGCTTCAATGGGCTGTACCTTCGCCCGAGCCGAGCCAACCTCTACATTCATGACTTCAAGGTGAGCAACATCTGTCTAAAAACCAATCCCTTCTATCAAAAACATAATACTTGGAAACTCTGTATCAATGACATTCTCAGCATGTGGCAAGTGGACGAGGCCGCCATTCCCCTCTTTTTGACATGGCTCTATAATCTAAACGCACATTTAGAGTTCAGCATAATAGAATGAGCCTGAATGAGGTTAGCAACCGAAGCCTACAGAAAACAGATCAGAACTCATTAGAGTTCATCAACAGTTTTCATCCAAAGGTCCTGAGGGACAACTTGTTGGTGGGACAATGTTTGTCTGTTCATGAACTATTCAGATCTCTCTACTTTTATTTTTCAACACATACAGACATTTTAGTCAAGAACCTACAACAACACGCTTATTCCATCAGACCTATCAAACAGACAAGGAAATGTGGCAGTAACAATGTCAGACCCTTCTTGAATCACATCCGAAAGGTTTGACCTATAAATTGGTCTGTGTCTTGACCTATCACAGCTTTTCCAATCATCTGAAAAGATTAATCTCCAGACACTGGCACATTGTGAATTCCAGGAAATTGACTCTGTCCAAACCTCTGTTTGTCTTTAAAGATAGTAAAAATGTCAGAGATACCTTGGTACACACAAGACCAAGAGGAGAAAACCCCACCATACCAACAATTTTGTGTGGACTGCCGAAAGTAGTGAGACACTATCTCTGTTGCTTCTGTGCCACCTGCCATCTCAGTACTATCCTTCGCCTATGCAAATTCCACCTTATAGGCATGATTTGCTAGAAAGGCCTACACAAGAATCAATGAATATAGAAATACTCTAACGTGCATAGCACAACTACGAAGATGACTAACCATTTCATCTCTAGGGGACACTCTGAAGCTGAACTGAAATGGACCATCAATTGATAAGCCACACCTTGTGGGCTCGGCTAAAGATAAACCAATCTTCTCTTTAAGAGGGAACAAAAATGATACTCGGAATACATGCAGAAGAATTGGGCTTGACCAAGGACATTCCACGGATCTCTTTATCCTAAATCTAGTGACTGAGCCAGTTTGTACCTACAGAGGCTATTAGACTTTCATATTATTTTGTCACAAAGCAACCAGATTAATAGCTGCCTTCTTATGTGCATTGCACCAGTATGTGAGTGATCACACTGACTACCACTTAGTAACAACAATGCTGCTATTTTCTATTTCCCATTTTACATATTTTAGGTGAACGATATCCCTTTTTAATAGCTCTCAATCATTTATTTATTTTTTAAACAGTGCCCGCTATTTGATGGCAGAGCGTTTACTCCTGAATATGCTCACACCTCCTCTTCTAGAGATATTGATTTACCAGTTTCTATACGTACTGTGTATATTTGACACAAACATATAATCACTGGATTCCTGCATTTACACTCTAATTTATGAACTACTATTCCCATGAGACCGTGAGCATGCACTCCAAGTTCATGACGTTATTGACACCACGCTTTGCTTTGTGTCATTGTGTGGTGGCTTAAAAGCCTTACTCTGACTCCAAACTGGGATCTCCTCACCTTGACAGCACCTTCAGGTTGGATCCAGAGGCATGAGATAAGCCATGGGAGATCTTGGCGAACATCTTGATAGTTGGACACCTGAGACAATACCATGATTTTACCAGAATATGAAGTTCGATGGCATCTGTCGCTGTAGATACGCATGTTTTGCAATAGCTCGCCATGTGATGTTGGGCCGGAGTGTTACAAGTTGTTTTTCTTCGAAGAAGTCTTTCGAGTCACGGGACCGAGTGACTCCTCCTTTTGTCTCCATTGCGCATGGGCGTCGACTCCATCTTCGATTGTTTTTTTTCCGCCATCGGGTTCGGACGTGTTCCTGTCGCTCCGAGTTTCGGAACGGAAAATTAGCTAATTTCTGAAGATTTTCGTCGGTATTGTTGCGTTCGGGATCGGCGTACTTAGATTCAACACCGCATCGAAGATCGAAGAGCTCCGGTGCCCTTCGGGGTAGTTTTTCGATCCCCCTTCGGGGCCTGGTCGGCCCGACCGCGTGCTGAAGAACGCCGATGGAACGGACCCCGTTCCGTTTCTGCCCCAAATGCCACAATAAATACCCCTATACAGACCAACACTTGGTCTGTAACCTGTGCCTGTCACCTGAGCACAGTGAAGACACCTGTGAGGCCTGTCGTGCGTTCCGGTCCCGAAAGACACTCCGAGACCGTCGAGCCAGAAGACTTCAAATGGCGTCCGCGCCGACAGCCCACCGAGAGTTCGAGGTGCAGGAAGAGGAAGGTACCTTCTCGATCCAAGAATCGGACTCCGAAGGATTCGACGATACACAAACCGTGAGTAAGACGTCGAAAACCACACAGAGGAAAATTTACAAGGCCCAGGGGACGCCACTGCCATCAGGCCATGGCTCCACCCATAAATTCGGTGACCGACCGTCGGCACCGAAAAAGGCCCAAACAGTGGCGAGATCGTCCGACTCCGGTCGAGACACCGGCACGCAGCCTTCTCGGGACCGAGAAAGTGCTGGAGACAAGCCTCGACACCGAGATGCCGGTGTGGACACGGCTCGAGGCCGAGACAGCGGCACCGAAGAAGATCGACGCCGAGAGGTTTCGGCCCCGAAAAAGAAAAAAGTCACCTCTGAGCCGAAAAAACACGCAGACAGGGTTTCCGTGCCGAAACAAACTGCAAGCGACCCAGCTTCAGGCTCTTATACAGAAGAGCACTCGCTAACCTCCCAAATGCAAAAGCATAGGTTTGAGGAAGAGCTACAATCAACTGATGTGGACCATACGCAAAAGCGTATCTTCATACAGCAGGGGACAGGAAAAATAAGCACCCTTCCCCCCATTAGAAGAAAGAGAAGGTTGGAGTTCCAAACTGAACAGACACCACAACCAAAAGTGGTGAAAAGAGTTACCCCACCACCCTCTCCTCCGCCCGTGATTAACGTCTCACCAGCACGAACTCCATCACACTCCCCAGCTCACACCACCATAAGCCAGGGTGACCAAGATCAAGACGCATGGGACCTATACGACGCCCCAGTGTCAGATAACAGTCCGGAGGCATACCCTACGAAGCCATCTCCACCAGAAGACAGCACTGCGTATTCTCAAGTGGTGGCTAGAGCAGCACAATTTCACAACGTAAGCCTCCACTCAGAACAGGTCGAGGATGATTTTTTATTCAACACACTCTCCTCCACCCACAGCTCATACCAAAGCCTGCCTATGCTCCCTGGTATGCTCCGGCACGCGAAAGAAATCTTTAAGGAGCCGGTCAAAAGTAGGGCAATCACACCAAGGGTGGAAAAAAAGTATAAGGCGCCTCCTACAGACCCGGTTTTCATCACTACACAGCTGCCACCAGACTCTGTCGTTGTAGGAGCAGCTAGGAAAAGGGCCAACTCTCACACATCTGGAGATGCACCACCCCCAGATAAAGAAAGCCGCAAGTTCGATGCAGCTGGTAAAAGAGTCGCAGCACAAGCTGCAAACCAGTGGCGCATCGCGAACTCCCAGGCACTACTTGCGCGCTATGACAGAGCCCACTGGGACGAGATGCAACATCTCATTGAACATCTGCCCAAGGACTTACAAAATAGGGCAAAACAAGTGGTTGAGGAGGGACAGACCATTTCCAACAACCAGATCCGCTCCTCCATGGACGCTGCAGATACAGCTGCACGGACAATTAATACATCTGTAACTATCAGAAGGCATGCATGGCTCCGAACGTCTGGATTTAAACCAGAGATTCAACAAGCAGTTCTCAATATGCCTTTTAATGAAAAAGAACTGTTCGGTCCAGAAGTGGACACAGCGATTGAGAAACTCAAAAAAGATACGGACACTGCCAAAGCCATGGGCGCACTCTACTCCCCGCAGAGCAGAGGGAATTACAGCACATTCCGTAAAACACCCTTTCGAGGGGGGTTTCGGGGTCAGAGCACACAAGCCAGCACCTCACAAGCAACACCGTCCAGTTACCAGGTACAGTATAGAGGAGGTTTTAGGGGACAATATAGAGGAGGGCAATTCCCTAGAAATAGAGGAAGATTTCAGAGCCCCAAAACCCCTACTACTAAACAGTGACTCACATGTCACTCACCCCCTCCACACAACACCAGTGGGGGGAAGAATAAGTCATTATTACAAAGCATGGGAGGAAATCACTACAGACACTTGGGTTCTAGCAATTATCCAACATGGTTATTGCATAGAATTTCTACAATTCCCTCCAAACATACCACCAAAAGCACAAAATTTGACAACACACCATTCCAATCTCCTGGAGATAGAAGTGCAGGCACTATTGCAAAAGAATGCAATTGAATTAGTGCCAAACACACAAATAAACACAGGAGTTTACTCACTGTACTTTCTGATACCAAAGAAGGACAAAACGCTGAGACCAATCCTAGACCTCAGAGTAGTGAACACTTTCATCAAATCAGACCACTTTCACATGGTCACACTACAAGAAGTATTGCCATTGCTAAAACTACACGACTACATGGCAACTTTAGACCTCAAGGATGCTTATTTCCATATACCAATACACCCATCGCACAGGAAATACCTAAGGTTTGTATTCAAGGGAATACATTACCAATTCAAGGTACTGCCTTTCGGATTAACAACCGCACCAAGAGTCTTTACCAAATGTCTAGCGGTAGTCGCTGCACACATAAGAAGGCAGCAAATACATGTGTTCCCATATCTAGACGACTGGCTAATCAAGGCCCATTCGTTAATACAGTGCTCAAATCACACAAATCATATCATACAAACCCTCTTCAAACTAGGGTTCACGGTCAATTTCACAAAATCCAAAATTCTGCCGCGCAAGGTACAACAATACCTGGGAGCCATAATAGACACATCAAAAGGAGTAGCCACTCCAAGTCCACAAAGAATTCGAAATTTCAACACCATCATACAACGCATGTATCCAACACAAAGGATACACGCAAAGATGGTACTACAACTCCTAGGCATGATGTCTTCATGCATAGCCATTGTCCCAAACGCAAGACTGCACATGAGGCCCTTACAACAGTGCCTAGCATCACAATGGTCGCAAGCACAGGGTCACCTTCTAGATCTGGTGTTAATAAACCGCCAAACTTACCTCTCGCTTCTGTGGTGGAACAACATAAATTTAAACAAAGGGCGGCCTTTCCAAGACCCAGTGCCACAATACGTAATAACAACAGATGCTTCCATGACAGGGTGGGGAGCACACCTCGATCAACACAGCATACAAGGACAATGGAACATACATCAAACAAAACTGCATATAAATCACCTAGAACTTCTAGCAGTTTTTCAAGCACTAAAAGCTTTCCAACCAATAATAGTTCACAAATACATCCTCGTCAAAACAGACAACATGACAACAATGTATTATCTAAACAAGCAAGGGGGGACGCACTCCACGCAGTTAAGCCTGCTAGCACAAAAGATTTGGCGTTGGGCAATTCACAACCAAATTCGCCTAATAGCACAATTTATACCAGGGATCCAAAATCAACTCGCAGACAATCTCTCTCGAGATCACCAACAGGTCCACGAATGGGAAATTCACCCCCAAATTCTGAACACTTATTTCAAACTCTGGGGAACACCTCAGATAGACTTGTTTGCGACAAGGGAGAACGCAAAATGCCAAAACTTCGCATCCAGATACCCACACAAACAGTCCCAAGGCAATGCCCTATGGATGAACTGGTCAGGGATATTTGCTTACGCTTTTCCTCCTCTCCCTCTCCTTCCTTACCTGGTAAACAAACTCAGTCAAAACAAACTCAAACTCATATTGATAGCACCAACTTGGGCAAGGCAACCCTGGTACACAACGCTGCTAGACCTATCAGTAGTACCCTGCATCAAATTGCCCAACAGGCCAGATCTGTTGACACAGCACAACCAAAAGATCAGACACCCAGATCCAGCATCGCTGAATCTAGCAATCTGGCTCCTGAAATCCTAGAATTCGGGCACTTACAACTTACCCAAGAATGTATGGAAGTCATAAAACAAGCCAGAAGGCCATCCACCAGGCACTGCTATGCAAGTAAATGGAAGAGGTTTGTTTGCTACTGCCATATTAATCAAATACAACCATTACACACAACTCCAGAACATGTAGTGGGTTACTTGCTTCACTTACAAAAATCTAACCTGGCTTTCTCTTCCATTAAAATACACCTTGCAGCAATATCTGCATACCTGCAGACTACCTATTCAACTTCCCTATATAAGATACCAGTCATTAAAGCATTCATGGAGGGCCTTAGGAGAATTATACCACCAAGAACACCACCTGTTCCTTCATGGAACCTAAATGTTGTCCTAACTAGACTTATGGGTCCACCTTTTGAACCCATGCACTCCTGCGACATACAGTTCCTAACCTGGAAGGTGGCATTTCTCATCGCCATTACTTCCCTAAGAAGAGTAAGCGAGATTCAGGCGTTTACAATACAGGAACCTTTTATACAACTACACAAGAATAAGGTCGTCCTAAGGACCAATCCTAAATTTTTGCCAAAGGTTATTTCACCGTTCCATCTAAATCAAACAGTGGAACTTCCAGTGTTCTTTCCACAGCCAGATACCGTAGCTGAAAGGGCACTACATACATTAGATGTCAAAAGAGCATTGATGTATTACATTGACAGAACAAAAAACATCAGAAAGACTAAACAACTGTTTATTGCATTTCAAAAACCTCATGCAGGAAACCCAATATCAAAACAAGGTATAGCCAGATGGATAGTTAAATGCATCCAAATCTGCTACCTTAAAGCTAAACGACAGCTGCCCATTACACCAAGGGCACACTCATCCAGAAAGAAGGGTGCTACCATGGCCTTTCTAGGAAACATCCCAATGCAAGAAATATGTAAGGCAGCCACATGGTCTACGCCTCACACATTCACCAAGCACTACTGTGTAGACGTGTTATCCGCACAACAAGCCACAGTAGGTCAAGCCGTATTAAGAACATTATTTCAGACTACTTCCACTCCTACAGGCTGATCCACCGCTTTTGGGGAGATAACTGCTTACTAGTCTATGCAAAACATGCGTATCTACAGCGACAGATGCCATCGAACTGAAAATGTCACTTACCCAGTGCACATCTGTTCGTGGCATCAGTCGCAGTAGATTCGCATGTGCCCACCCGCCTCCCCGGGAGCCTGTAGCAGTTTGGAAGTTACCGTCAATTATTTATATATGTATCATCTCAACCTTAAATAGGTGCATACTTAGTCACTCCATTGCATGGGCACTATTACTACAATTCAACTCCTACCTCACCCTCTGCGGGGAAAAACAATCGAAGATGGAGTCGACGCCCATGCGCAATGGAGACAAAAGGAGGAGTCACTCGGTCCCGTGACTCGAAAGACTTCTTCGAAGAAAAACAACTTGTAACACTCCGGCCCAACACCAGATGGCGAGCTATTGCAGAACATGCGAATCTACTGCGACTGATGCCACGAACAGATGTACACTGGGTAAGTGACATTTTCATTATGTTTGCAGTGTTCACTTTACCACATACACAGTTTACCTGGCACCTATGCGTGCACAATTTTTGCAACCACCGGATGTTATATCTTTACCATTTATTTGATTTTTCTCTTGCAGTAAGGGTCGGTGGTCCTGAAGAAAGCACCCACCAACACTTCATTAGTGGTGATTTCAGGGCACAAAAATACTGAACTCTCCCCGTGGATCTAATTAATCTCCACTTCCTTTTAATCCAACCTTTAGGGACACAAAAATAGTATTTTCATCCACCAATAGGTAGTTAAAAAAAAAAACTCTAATTCCCCTCTGAATCTAGAGCCCCGCACTGAAAACCTGCTCACTTATCACACGGCACCCTGTGCAATA
The DNA here is from genome assembly GCF_031143425.1 of Pleurodeles waltl. Lineage (NCBI taxonomy): Eukaryota > Metazoa > Chordata > Amphibia > Caudata > Salamandridae > Pleurodeles > Pleurodeles waltl. Next base: position 11,059,857 of record NC_090441.1, read on the forward strand.
CGAATCCTAGCAATGATATAAAAACACCCGACGAACTCCCTTGTATAGACAGTAGCTCCAACCTTGATTTTGATGACTGTGTGTCAGGAGGGGTCCAATGATGAAGCATGCCACCTTCCAGGTGGGTGAGGGCTTTCCGTCCAATTAACAAGACCCACATTTAATATGTTTGTGTCCACGTGGCTTTCTAACTTCATAACAAGGATTACTGTGTGTGTTTACGAAAAAGTCCCTCCAGTTACTGTTGTTTTCTCTGTTATTGTCTCAGCGACCTTTCTTTCTTTATCATTTGTGCTAATTTTCGGTTTCCTGTCCTTTTCTTTGATGTGCATCTTTGTGTCCTTTATTGCAAGTATTTCTATTGTAACTGTCTTTCACATTTATCTCACATACACTATACCCGTTGCCTATTTTTGTATCACTTCACGTCATTTCCTTTTTGCCTCGCTTCTTGTATTATTCCCGATATTTACTTAACCTCCTATATCATTTTATTTCACCTACATTTGTTCATATATCATTCTCTTGCAGTATGATTCCTTTCCATCCAAATGCCTTCCTCTGTCATTTCCTCCTGTGGTATCAATTCTTGCACCCACATCACTTCCGGTATTATTTACTCCCATCTGTATCACGTCTTATTTTCCACATCAACATATTTTTATATTTTATTTTCTTGCATCCACATCACTTCTTGTGTTTCTTCTGGTCTCCTTCACTAATTATATTATTTCCTTCTTTCTACCTCGTTTTCTGTATCATTTCTTTCCATCTACACAACTTCTTGTAATATTCCCTTCTCTCTGAATGACTTCTCTTATAATTATTTTCCAACATCATTCTCTTTCATGTACAACATTGGCAGTTTCATTCCCGAGTTCTTCACTTCATGTATCATTCTAATCCAGTTTCACTTCTTCCATGTTCTACTTCCAACATCATTTAGTCCTGTGTGCATTAGCTTCTGTGTCATTCCCTACATTAAGACAGTATACTTTATTTCCTGTTCCATCACTTCCTGTACCAATCACTTTCATCAACATCACCTCCTGTGCAATTCTGTTCCCTCTACACTAAGTGGGACATTTTGAGTTTGACCGGCGGAAAAGCCCGCCAAACTCCCGCGGTCAGGTTGCCGCCAGTGCGGCCACCTTCCTGCGGGCCCCATTACAAGTTCCCCGCAGGGTCAGTGGGCAGAAACAGTATTTCTGTAGACCGCCAGGGTCATAATGACGGCCTAGATGTTTAAATCGTTTCCATCAGCATTGTATGCAGAATTTTAGGTCTAGTTCTTTATTCTGCCCCTCACTCAAACTATTGCCCCTTTTACCCAAGTTCATTGGGTACTCTGATGTGCTCAGCTGTTGCTATTCACTCTGCATTATTCCGAAAAAAAATAATGTGTACAATATCTGATCTCCTCATTGACTTAGTCCAAAAATATGATTGCCAGAATAGGATACAGTTTTTGATCCTTGTTCTCAGTAGGGCATATATATACATGTTACGGACGGCACCAATTTTCATGTTTCATTATTGGACGATATATTTAATTTGTGTAGTTACCAAAATAATTTTAAAAATCTCCTGATTCTAGCAAACTGAATATCGAATCCCCCCAAAAATATTCTATGATGATAATGCTTCTGATTTGTTGATTTACACGCGGTTTGCTGATTAGATCTGGTGAAAAATGATTTGGGATCTCGTAAAAAATATTCTGTTACTGTACGAGGTAATCTGTTGGCACACCGCCAGTTCGAAGGAACTGGGCGGAATGGAAATCTGTACCCACCACACCATGTCATCGCATTTGGGTTGCAAAACAAAATAATCTTATTCCCACATCCCCTTTCCAAGGACAGGGCCACTTTCGAACGAGGCAACGGCACGAATTATATTAAAGGGCGGGAAAAAACCTGCAACCTTTACATGGCAATAGAAGTTATTGTCTGTTTTTAATGGATTTCATTTTGAAAACCTTGTTTGACGCCTAATGTGAAAATTAATTTAGGCAAGTGTATTCATGTCTGCCGAAGGCTCACTTCAAAGAACATTGTCGCTATTACAGCGGCGGTTTCTACATTTAAATGAAATGACTGTAAATTGCTGATAATGCAATTCGCGTAAAGTGAGACGGGCCCGGATTCTCATCCCAGCATCGTGGGGCACACCTCTTCCACCCATCATCTGCATTGCTTAATGTGCTAAGGTGATTCCCACACTTAGGGAAAAGGTCTTCTTCTGTGCACTTCATGAGGTTAGACGGGAATATTTGCATCATGTCCGAGCCGGATTGATGGTCTTCCCTGTGCCTGAACTTTTTTTTTTTTTTTTTTGCCCACTGACCTGCAGAGCTTCTAGGCAGATCGAGCCCCCAATCCTCTAGTGTCAGGGTGTGCTTGAGGGGTGTAGGGTCCTCCTTTGTGATGGCGTGCCTTATGAAAACAAGAGACTCGCTGTTCTCTGTTTCAGGCCTTATTGTTGGCCTTCCTGGTTCCCACCATTTCAGACAACTGTTAGGGCGGAAAAGCAAATGGTAATTTTTATTTTATGTGCACAAAGGGGATGTAGAGAAAAATAGCACGAATTTCACTTGTCCACTTTTGGATGAAATATAGCAGCCTTTTCGAGCCCTACACATTGTCTTGCACAAATTAGACACCATTTGTTGATAGCGAACACTGCCCTTGCTCCCTACCCTACGTAGGCGGTGTTGCAGACCTGCCTGTGGGCCTTACCAGATATGCTCTGGGATTTGAAGCGTTAGTGTAAAGTCCTTTTCTGCATAGTTAACCATTATCAACCAATCACAACATGGCTGTTGTGTTTCGTGCTCGTCATTTCATACCGTTTGTCACATGCCAGGTAAAAATACCACAGTGTTCCTACAGCTTACCAAACAATGTCATTTGTATTTGACTTTTTTTTTTACTCTTTCTTTATTGTGCAAGAATGCCATTTCAATCAGAAAGCTGTTCACAGCAAGAAAACCACAGTACATGACGTCATGGACAGTGTGGGTGGTAGACAGATAGGATTTGATGGCAAGAACCGAAGATCATATATTATGCTTTCCAGTCTTGCTGCTCTCTATTAACAGTCACAGGGAAACCAAAAATCGTGCTACCAGAAGCCCCTTATCTCCAAAGACCCATGGTAGTGAGTGAGCAATCAGGGCAAAGAACAGTCTATAGCAGAATCCATATCTGTAGTGACTTCTTCTTTACCCGCTGCCCTGCCCCTAGGATGTATCTTATGTTTGTTTTATCTTACTATTTCTTTGTATGTTCTTTGATTCGATGTATTGATTGATTTATAGTTTAACGTGTGACAGTTACACTTGGGGTAGCCTTTCACTAACATAAGAATCTATCTCAAACTGGCCCCCGGCTGGTTTGATGCTAGCTGGAAGCAGAAACTCGAAGAGGTTCTCATGGTACATATGCATGCACTTTGTGCTGTGGGCTCACATCCAGTTTCCTCTCAGACACAACCCCTGGCCTCTCCCGCTTCTACATGGTACCAATCCTCGCCCCCATTGCACTTGGAGCCATTGACCTGGTGCTGCTTGCACTTTTGGTTTCAAATTGCTCACCAACCTCACTGTGAACCAGGATCAACGAGGTTTGCACAGTCTCATAACGTTCACACTAACACTTGCTTTTACTATGCTACAATCTTGTCTGTAGGTTGTGCCATTGTGCGCATGTTGTAATTTTACTAGTAATTGCGATCACTAGTTGGTCGTAAACAGCATTTTAAGAGGTCCTCTTTTGGCAGGCGGCTCGCAATCCCTTGTGTTCTCAGTTTAAATGTCCAACCTTAGTTATCAGTTAATGATGCAGATCGACATATGTTTGTAATGTGGGTGCCTGATGTGCCAGATGTAATTTTTGTGTGATTCTGTTAATTTGTTGATTTGCGTGGTGTGCGTTATTTCTTTTTTTGCAGTACACATGTTTATATGCTTTAGGTGTCATGGACGAGTTGTACACTGTATACAAACAGCACTGACCGGGCATTACATCTTTATGCATAACTGTGTTGTACGGTATCTAATCTCAGCCTTCTCACCGCCTCCTTTGAGGTGGGACTTGATTTCTTGAATAGCTACACCAGAGAGTCAAAGAGGCTTACAAGGCCTGTGTCACAGAACGAACAGCAAATGTCCTAGTTTGTAAGGAACACTTGCCATCTCCCCACAGATATTTCTAAGTTGTCCTTTAAACTGACTGACAAGAATTGGGGAAAACTTTTAAAAATAATATAGTTTAAAGATCACTATTCCATTTCCTGACTTTTCATACACAGTCCCTTTATGGCGTCCAGCACTGCACTTGCTTTTTCAGTTCTATTCCCCCTGTGTTTCTTTTAAAGGCACTTTTAAAAATTATTCTTTACCTGCTGGGATATTAACTTTAATCTCTTTCTGTTAAAACAGGTTTACAGTGTCACTCCTGAAACTACCATAGATAACTCACAGGGGGTATGCTCTCCTTTCTTCCTGGCTGCACTTTCTACAGCTGAGGACCATCTTTCCACTTTGCATCAGGAAATGCAAGTCCTTTTTGTAGGAGGCTGGCCTGGCTTATAGTGGGCACCTTGTGGTACTTACACCTTGTGCCAGGTCCAGTTATCCCTTATTAGTAGAATAGAGGTGTTTCTAGCAGCTTAGGCTGATAGAGGTAGCTATGGCAAAGCAGCTTAGGCTGAACTAGGAGACATGCAAAGCTCCTACTATACCACTTATATCATATAGCACAATATATAAGAAAACAAAATTCTCAGAGTTACTAAAAATAAAGGTACTTTATTTTAGTGACAATATGCCAAAAGTATCTCAGAAGATACCCTCACTTAGGAGGTAAGTAATATACACAAATTATATGTTCACAAACCAAAAACAGGTAAGTAACAGTAAGAAAAATAGTGCAAACAATGTAGAATCACAATAGGATGCAATAGGTAGACATAGGTCTAGGGGCAACACAAACCATATACTCCAAAAGTGGAATGCAAATGGACCCCAGACCTGTGGGAGATTGTAGAGGGTTGCTGGGACTGTAAGAAAACAGTAAGGGTGTCCAAGATACCCCACCCCAAGACCCTGAAAAGTAGGAGTAAAGTTACCCTACTATCCCAGAAAGACAGAAAAGTTGTGATAGGGGATTCTACAAGAACCACAAGCACCAGCAAAACACTGAAGACGGATTCCTGGACCTGAGGACCTGTAACGGAAGGGGACCAAGTCCTAGAGTCACGAAAGTGTCCTGGGGGGGCAGGAGCCCACTAAACCCCGGATGAAGGTGAAAAAGGGCTGCCTCTGGGTGGAAGAAGCCAAATATTCTGCAACAACGGAAGGTGCCAGGAACTTCCCCTTTGGTGAGAAGATGTCCCACCGCATGCTGGAGGTTGCAGAAGTGTTTCCAAACTAGCTGCAAGAGTCGCGGTTGAGGATTTTGGGTGCTGCTGGGGACCAGGAAGGACCAGGATGTCACAGCTTGGAGGAGACAGAGGGGGCACTCAGTAACTCAGAGTGCCCCCGCAGAAGCAGGCAGCACCCGCAGAAGTACCGGAGCAGGCACTTAGAAGATCTGAGGACAGCGGTCGACTCAGAGTCACAAAGGAGGGTCCCACGACATTGGAGTCCAACTCAGCGAGTTGGGCAATGCAGGACGGAGTGCTGGGGACCCAGGCGAGGCTGTGCACAAAGGAATCCTTGGAAAAGTGCACAGAAGCCGGAGTAGCTGCAGATCACGCAGTACACAGGATTACTGTCTGGCGTGGGGAGGCAAGGACTTACTTCCACCAAATTTGGACAGAAGGGCCACTGGACTGTGGGACTCACTTGGACCCAGCTCCTGTGTTCCAGGGACCACGCTCGTCAGGATGAGAGGGGACCCAGAGGACCGGTGATGCAGACGTTTGGTGCCTGCGTTAGCAGGGGGAAGATTCTGTTGACCCACTGGAGATTTCTTCTTGGCTTCCAGTGCAGGGTGAAGGCAGACAGCCCTCAGAGCATGCACCACCAGGAAACAGTCAAGAAAGCCGGCAGGATGAGGCGCTACAATGTTGCTGGTAGTCATCTTGCTACTTTGTTGCGGCATTGCAGGCGTCCTGGAGCAGTCAGCGGTCGATCCTTGGCAGAAGTCGAAGAGGGAAGTGCAGAGGAACTCTGGTGAGCTCTTGCATTCGTTATCTGAGGAATAACCCAGAGGAGAGACTCTAAATAGCCAAAAAAGGAGGTTTGGTGACTGAGAAAGGAGGCTTGGCCACTGAAAGAGGTAAGCACCTATCAGGAGGGGTCTCTGACGTCACCTGCTGGCACTGGCCACTCAGAGCAGTCCATTGTGCCCCAACACCTCTGAATCCAAGATGGCAGAGGTCTGGGACACACTGGAGGAGCTCTGGGGACCTCCCCTGGGAGGTACTGGTCAGGGGAGTGGTCACTCCCCTTTCCTTTGTCCAGTTTCGTGCCAGAGCAGGGCTGGGGGATCCCTGAACCAGTGTAGACTGGCGTATGCAGAGATGGGCACCATCTGTGCCCATCAACGCATTTCCAGAGGCTGGGGGAGGCTACTCCTCCCCAGCCCTTCACACCTATTTCCAAAGGGAGAGGGTGTAACACCCTCTCTCAGAGGAAATCCTTTGTTCTGCCTTCCTGGGACTGGGCTGCCCAGGCCCCAGGGGGGCAGAAACTTGTCTGAGGGGTTGGCAGCAGCTGCAGTGGAAACCCCAGAAAGGCAGTTTGGCAGTACCCGGGTTCTGTGCTAGAGACCCGGGGATGCATGGAATTGTCACCCCAATACCAGAATGGTATTGGGGTGACAATTCCATGATCCTAGACATGTCACATAGCCATGTTCGGCGTTACCATTGTGACGCTACATATAGGTAGTGACCTATATGTAGTGCACACGAGTAATGGTGTCCCCGCACTCACAAAGTCCGGGGAATTTGCCCTGAACAATGTGGGGGCACCTTGGCTAGTGCCAGGGTGCCCACACACTAAGTAACTTGGCACCTAACCTTCACCAAGTGAGGGTTAGACATATAGGTGACTTATCAGTTACTTGTGTGCATTAACAAATGGCTGTGAAATAACGTGGACGTTATTTCACTCAGGCTGCAGTGGAAGTCCTGTGTAAGAATTGTCTGAGCTCCCTGTGGGTGGCAAAAGAAATGCTGCAAGCCATAGGGATCTCCTGGAACCCCAATACCCTGGGTACCTAGGTACCATATACAAGGGAATTATAAGGGTGTTCCAGTGTGCCAATGAGAATTGGTAAAATTAGTCACTAGCTTGCAGTGACAAATTTAGAAAGCAGAGAGAGCATAAACACTGAGGTTCTGGTTAGCAGAGCCTCAGTGATACAGTTAGGCACCACACAGGGAACACATACAGGGCATACATTATGAGCACTGGGGTCCTGCCTAGCAGGATCCCAGTGACAAATGGGCAAAAACAAACAAACATACATACATTGAAAATGGGAGTAACATGCCAGGCAAGATGGTACTTTCCTACATTTTTAGCCAAAGGCTACTATTGAGAGGGTGCTGGTGCCAGAAGTAGGACTTGGTTGCTATTCATGCTACTTTCAGGTACACAGTAGGGCCGGAGGCCTCCAGCTGATATTAGTTCTGTGCTCTCTTAAGGCCCTTTCCCGAGTGGAAAAGTTCAGAATGTTCACCCTGGTCTGGGTCTTGTCTGCCCTCAACCCTGGAGACTGGATGGTGGCACAGGGCATGAGCATTTCCAGTTCGCCGCGCTTCCTGTTGGTCTCATCTGTGACTCTTAAGTGTTAACAAAAATGATGTTGATGGTGGCGGTATCTTTTGAGGTGGTTGCTGAAGGTGAGCTCACGCCAGGCAGTTGTCAGCCACCTCCAAACTGCAACACCCCTCCTGTCTTCTTTGGGGCTCAAAATCAATGTGCCAGTGTCACGTCTGACTCCTCAGATGCTCCCATTCATCTGAGTCATTCTAGACATGGTGTGCAGGACAGTCAGGCTATGATCCTGATCTTTCATGCTCGGTTCTTGATTTCAGTGAGGTCAACTTTGAAGCTGCTGAGATTAATGGCACCAAGCATCCTGCTGGTCGAGGAGCCAGGTGACATATGCGGGCTCTGAAGTGGGATCTGAATTCCTAGGGGGCCTAACATCAAGGGGACCTCTCCAACCATGTTCTCATTTCAAAGGAGACTCCAAAAGATCTCCAGAGGAGTTTGCTGGACTGCAACCCTGAGCTGACAGTGGTAACCTATTCATGGGCAAGGGGGAGATCGGAGGCCTCTGGTCTCGGCGTAGTACACACACCAGCCTTCTGGAACTGAGGGCCACCAACTTGGTGCAGAAAGCCTTCCTAACATCCATCAAAAGGGGGCTGGTACAGATGCTCATGGACAACACCAATGCCATGTGGTACTCCAACAAACAGGGTGGGCTGGGGTCACGGACCCTGTGCCAGAAGGCCTTCCGCCTCTGGAAATGGCTTGACCACAAAGGAATCAGTGATGAGCAGATCATGAGTGCCAGTTACACCTGGAGTTGTTACAAGTTCTCTTCTGCCAATGGAGAGAACATTGGCTCAATCTGTTCGCCACCACTGAGAACACGCAATGTCATCATTTCTGTGCACTGGAGCTGCCAAGCTGTCTCTCACTCTGAGACTTGTTTGTATCAAGTGGGACTCTGAACCTCCTGGTTGCCAATACAATTCCTGCCCTGAGTTCTCAAGAAGAGCAGGACAGACCGGGCACAAGTCATCATGGTGTCTCCGGATTGGACACTGAGACTTTGTGATAGAAATGGGGTTTCTGCTTCGCTAGGGTATGCACCTTAGCCAAGCAGAACTCACCCACTCTGGTCAGGGCAAGTTAGATATCAAAACTAAATTGACCTGTGCTCACCCTCTTGTAACTTCGCACAGAGCAGTCATGCTTAACGTAGCAGGCATTAAGTAAAGTATTTGTGAAATTCTGTGGCCCAGTGTAAGCACCACAAATAGACTCCACACAGTATTAGAAAAATATAAATAATCTTCATGTATTTCCAAAATATATTCTAAGAGAAAAGAATGGTCAAGGACCCAATCATTAGATTACAAGGTATATGGCTTTCCATGTAGTATCAGAAGTGGAGTGGTTCACTTTTCATGATGGGCACAAGGCACGAGAGTAAAAGAATGTGGGTGCATCTCGCTTTGAAAAATTATGGTAGTTTTCAGCAAATGAGCAGCCGGGGATAGTGTCTCTGCAGTTTGGTGCCTCTCCTCGCACCGTGGGCAGGGATGCTGTTGTGGGTGATTTGGGAGGCACCGGTAAAAGGTCAAGGAGTTTCCCTGGATCGGGCCTAGTCCCCTTAAGGTACGGGCGATCAGGGAGTGCGGCAGGCGCCTCTGATGAGGGTGGCCCAAGTATACCATGTGGTGTGGTCAGGGTGCAAACACACCCTCCGACGGGTGCTGCCTCAATCTGTGGTGCTGCTGGCTCGGGGACACAGCAGCCGCTTTGCTTACAGCTGTGGGGGCTGGATCTGGAATCTTGGCGGCCAAAGGTGCTCTGCACCAGGCAAGACAGTGATCTTGTCATAGTCCCTCTGACAGCCACCGTCAACAGAAGTGGGGATGGGCCACCCAGGTGAAGGGTTTCCTGACGACAATGACGACGGCTTGGGCAGGGAAACCAGCGGCAGTTTAGGCAGGCACGCTGATCCAGAAGTACGAGCCTTTGTGGTCCTTGGTGACTATCAGGCAGGGCTGTTATAGGCCTCACTGATCGTAGTCCTTTGGGGGAGGCAAGGCGCACCAAGCAGGCCCTGGTGTCACTCTGGTGTTGCCTTGGTAAAAATCTTTTCAGGGTGCAGGACAGGTATCAGCAGGGCAGCACAGCAGGTCAGAGCAGTAGTTCCAGTGAACAATCAGGTCTTGCAGAGTGGAAATCCTGACACACAGCAGTCTGCTCCAGCACAATCATTAGGGGGCCCACAAGTGTACTACTTGATGGGTCAGGAGGCTCACTAATTATACAGGAAAGTGCCTTTGATGTGGGGGATGACTAACAAAGAAATCTTGTGAAATGCGCAGGTCCCCTTTTCAAGTCTGTCTCGGCTCTAGACAGCCAGTTGGAGGTAATAAGTCCTCTTGTGTGGACCCCAGCCCTTACACTTTGAGATGCAAGTGTAAGATCGTCCGAACCCCTTCCCCAGGAAGACCAATCAGTATGTTGATGAATGCAGATATGGCTGAGTATCCTGTGTTTTGGGTATCTGAAGGGAATGCACAAGTGCACCTGTCACCCAACCGAAGCCATGTGTGTATTGGAGAGAGGCTGTAGGCTCACAGGGCAGTGAGTGCAGAGAAATGTCCACTTTCTAAAAGTGGCATTTATATAATAGTAGTAATAAATCCAACTTTACTAGTAAAGAGGATGTTTTATTACCATTACAATAGTACTAAACATTACCAAGCAACTCCACTTAGTTCAGGAATTACAAGTTAGTTATTATAAGGAATTCGTAATGTTGGTCTATGAGACTGGTTAGGCCTCACAGTGATGAGAAACTATGGGATGGGTTTTTCATAACCAGGACATAGAAACTGGAAGGTATATGTCCTGCCTTTTTTTACTTACATAGCACCCTGCCCTATGGGCTCCCTAAGGTGTTCCTGATGGGTGACTTATGTGTAAAAAAAGGGTAGTGTAGGGCTTTGTAAGAGGTTTTATCTGCTAAGTTGGGGTGACAGTGAAACTGCACACACAGGCTCTGCAGTGGCAGGCCTGAGACATGTTTACAGGACTACCTAAGTGGGTGGCACAATCAGTGCTGCATGCCCACTAGTAGCATTTAATTTACAGGCACTGAGTATGTAATATACCACTTTACAAGGGACTTACAGGTAAATGAAATATGCCAATTGTGGATATGTCAAGGTTACCATGTTTTAGGGGAGAGGCACATGCACATTAGCACTGGTTAGAAGTGGTAAAGTGCTCAAAGTCCAACAAAAGGATACAGCAACAAAACAGGAGGCAAAGGCAAAAAGTCTGGGGTAAGACCCCCTAAGGATGCCAGGTGTACATGTGTGCCCCACAGCCCCCCAGCTGAAAGTGGGGAAAGCTACCCAATCTTTAGGGGAGTTCTCCTCACTAAGGAGAGAGACCATAGGTAGACAGTCAGCATTGGGGTGGTCTACCCCACGTCCGAGTTCCAACCTGAAGTCCTTACCCTGTAGGGAGATGGACCGCCTCAACAGTTTTGGATTCTCACCCCTCATTTGCATTAGCCACCTGAGGGGTCTGTGGTCGGTCTGAATCAGGAAGTGAGTGCCAAGCAGGTATGGCCTCAACTTTTTAAGGAACCAGACCAGGGTGAAAGCTTCTCTTTCTATCGCACTCCACCTCCGTTCCTGGGGAGTAGCCTCCTAGAGATGAAAGCTAATGGCTGATCTAGGCCTTCCTCATTGAATTGTGACAATACTGCCCCTACACCATGCTCTGAGGTATCAGTTTGTACAAGGAACTCCTTGGAGAAGTCAGGGGCCTTGAGCACAGGAGCTGTGCACAATGCCTGCTTAAGAAGTCAGACGCTTTTTGGCATGCTTTTTAGAAGTCAGCTCAGTCAAGGGGACAACTATGGTGCCATACCCCTTGACAAACCTAGAGTACCCAGTGAGATCCAAGAAAGCTCTGACCTCCTTCTGAGTTTTCGGGAGCTCTCAGGCCATGATACTCTCAATCTTGGCCTGGAGGGGCTGCACCTTACCCCTGCCCACCAGGTTTCCCAAGTACACCACTGACCCCTGCCCTATCTGGCACTTAATAGCATTGACTGTCAGGCCTGCCTGAGGGGGAACAACCACCCCACCCCCTTTTTCAAAACATTGCTAAACAATGCTGCAGCACAATTCTTACCCTTGCAGGGTCCGGTCTATCACACACAGCGCCATCTGCTCTCACCCCTACCGTCATCTGCACACAGCGCCATCTGCTCTCACCCCTACCCCAGTAACACACACAGCGCCATTTGCTCTCACCCCTACCCCAGTAACACACACACACAGCGCCATCTGCTCTCACCCCTACCCCAGTAACACACACAGCGCCATCTGCACACAGCACCATCTGCACACAGCGCCATCTGCTCTCACCCCTACCCCAGTAACGCACACAGCGCCATCTGCACACAGCGCCATCTGCTCTCACCCCTACCCCAGTAACACACACAGCGCCATCTGCTCTCACCCCTACCACAGTAACACACACACAGCGCCATCTGCTCTCACCCCTACCCCAATAACACACACAGCGCCATCTGCACACAGCACCATCTGCACACAGCGCCATCTGCTCTCACCCCTACCCCAGTAACGCACACAGCGCCATCTGCACACAGCACCATCTGCTCTCACCCCTACCCCAATAACACACACAGCGCCATCTGCTCTCACCCCTACCCCAGTAACACACACACACACAGCGCCATCTGCTCTCACCCCTACCCCAATAACACACACAGCGCCATCTGCACACAGCGCCATCTGCTCTCACCCCTACCCCAGTAACGCACACAGCGCCATCTGCTCTCACCCCTACCCCAGTAACACACACAGCGCCATCTGCTCTCACCCCTACCCCAGTAACACACACACAGCGCACACACACACAGCGCAATCTGCTCTCACCCCTACCCCAGTAACACACACAGCGCCATCTGCTCTCACCCCTACCCCAGTAACACACACAGCGCCATCTGCTCTCACCCCTACCCCAGTAACACACACACACACAGCGCCATCTGCTCTCACCCCTACCCCAGTAACACACACAGCGCCATCTGCACACAGCACCATCTGCACACAGCGCCATCTACTCTCACCCCTACCCCAGTAACGCACACAGCGCCATCTGCACACAGCGCCATCTGCTCTCACCCCTACCCCAGTAACACACACAGCGCCATCTGCTCTCACCCCTACCCCAGTAACACACACACAGCGCCATCTGCTCTCACCCCTACCCCAGTAACACACACAGCACCATCTGCACACAGCACCATCTGCACACAGCGCCATCTGCACACAGCGCCATCTGCACACAGCGCCATCTGCTCTCACCCCTACCCCAGTAACGCACACAGCGCCATCTGCACACAGCGCCATCTGCTCTCACCCCTACCCCAGTAACACACACAGCGCCATCTGCTCTCACCCCTACCCCAGTAACACACACACAGCGCAATCTGCTCTCACCCCTACCCCAGTAACACACACAGCGCCATCTGCACACAGCGCCATCTGCTCTCACCCCTACCCCAGTAACACACACAGCGCCATCTGCTCTCACCCCTACCCCAGTAACACACACACAGCGCCATCTGCTCTCACCCCTACCCCAGTAACCCACACAGCGCCATCTGCTCTCACCCCTACCCCAGTAACACACACAGCGCACACACACAGCGCAATCTACTCTCACCCCTACCCCAGTAACACGCACACTACATTAAAAACAAATAAATAAATAACCAAAGAGCCTTACCTGACTCGAAGCACTGTAAAGATGCCACAAATGTAGAACGGCAGGCAGGCAGGCGGGCAGCAGACGTGGAGCCGGTGTCAGGAAGCAGATGACAAAGCCCCGTAAAAGTTAGCTGCAAGCGCTGACTTTTATGGGGCTTTGGCTTCCAGGATCCTCGGAAACGCCATAAATAATGGCCGCCGTTATAAACATAGAGGAGGGCCGCGGGAGCATGCGCAAAGAAGCCACTGTTGCGCATGCTCCTGCGGCCCTCTTCTATGTTTACATACTGCGGGCATTATCATAGGCCGTTTGTTGTACGTCTCCGCGGGGCGCCAAGGTCGGTCCGTGGGGCCGCTGGCGGCCCGCGGGCTGTACTTTGAGTAACGTCGCTCTAGACCAAAGGGCATCAATCTGAATTGGTAGTGGTCCTCTGGGTGGAGAAGCCTAATCTTTCCTTGGCTTCATCAGTTAAGGCAATCTGTCAGTACCCAGAGGTGAGATCAAAGGTACTCAATTATTTGGCAGCTGCTAACTGATCAGTCAGTTCATCCGCCCAGGGGTGTGAGGAGCATCACTCTTAGTTACAGAATTGAACCCCCTGTAATCCCCCCAAAACCTTATATCAGGTGTGGTGCCCTGTGGGGCAACTTTTGGTACCAGAACCACAGCACTAGACCAGGGGCTCAGCAAGGCTTTGCATTGGGCACAGTTAAGGGTTTTCTTTCAGCCCTTTCTCCCTTCTTATGGTTGCCAGATCACCCTTCACTGTTTAAATCACCAAGCCAGTTGTGAGGCAATTTTTTGAAAGGGCTACATCATATGTTTTCACTTCTCCTTTTTGATGCCCCAATGGGACCTTAATGTGGACTTTACTTATCTGATGTACACTCCATTCGAGCCACTTCACAGCTGTCCCTTATGGCTTCTTAGCATCAAACCTGTGTTCCTTGTTGACATCACCTCGGCACGACAAGTGAGTGAGTTTCAGGCTCTTTTTGTTAATTCACCTTACACTGCCTTCTACTCAGACAAGCTAGTTCAGCAGACTCCAGCATCCTTCCTGACAAAAGTTGTGATGCCGTCCACATTACTCAAGCCATGACTCTGCTGGCGTTCTGTGCTCCACATCACCCCTCTAAGGAAGAAGAGAGATTCCATCGCTTGGACTGCAAGAGAGCACTGAGCTTCTACATTGATCGTGCCAATGAACACCAGGTAGAAAATCACCTCTGTGGGGTTCGCTGGCGTGAAAAAGGCAAGGCAGTGCAGAAAAGAACAATCTCCTATTGAATTGTGCTTTGCATAAACATTTTCTACAAATTGGCTAAACCGCAATCTCCAGAAGGACTCTGTGCTAGTCTACCAGGGCCAAAGCTGCTACCACTGTGCTAGCATGCTGAGTTCCTGTCCTAGACATCTGCCAGGCAACTACGTGGGCGTCCCTCCACACATTCCCAAAGCACTGTTGTCTGGAGAGTCTGGTTCCCTGACAGGGGCCTGTTCAGTCCTGCAGGACCTTCTGGCTTGATTCTTCTCATAGACCCACCTCCAAACAGGTGCCTCTTTGGTATCTGCTCAAAAGGTGTGGAATCTGTGGCTAGAAGTGTCTATCAGAAGAACAAATTACTTACCTCTTTAAGGCTCTTTCTGGTAAAGATACTAGCTGCAGATTCTTCACCAACACTCCCATCCTCTCTGTTCTGTGATTGGACTCTATCCATTATTAAGATCACTAGTCTAGGAATCTACACATTATCTACCAATTTGCTTTAAAATCCCTGCATCTAGGGGTGCAACTAGTAAGCAACTGATGTCCGTGCATGGAGTGCACTTATGTAGGCCCTGCACATCATTCCCAGAGCAGAACAGCCTCAGTATGGAGCCCCAAGGTGCAGTCTGACTTTGGGGGAACATTCAAAAGGTGAAGAATACGTGACTAGAGTCTGTACCAGAAAAGGCATTAATAAAGGTAAGTATCTTGACTGCAAGCCGTGTTCTTAGATCTGTCAGCACCAGCTGCCTCTTAGGTCACTACTCACATGCCCTTTGAGATACGGGTGGCCACATTTTTACCAGCTGTCCTAGATGACCTGTGGGGCGCCCTTCACTCAGGCTATTCAGGATAGGCTGATGTTGAAAAGTTTGTCATCCGCTGTGACTTGGACATAACTGACTGTTTAAGTTGGGTGATTGGAACAAGTGTGGCTCTTCGGCAGCACACCTGATGATGTCTATGGGCTTTTCCGGGGATGTACAGCCATCTTTAATTGACATGCAAATCATTGGTCCCCACCTTTTTTGCAAAAAAAAAAGATTTGCCCTCGAATTGTTTAAGCAAAGCAGGGCCTCAGCACGTTCCATGGGTCTGTTTGCCCCCCACCAGCAACCTCTTGGTGATACCGAAAACCCCTGCCACCAACACCAGACCCCACCACCAGCCGAGCAGGTCTTAATGGCTTTTTGTGCCTAAGGTCGCAGCTTACAAATGTCACGCACAAGGCATCAAGGACAACATGCAGCTCAGTCCTGCACCTCTCCAGCAACCGCAAAACCACTACAGTGCATTCTTTCTGGCTCACAGCCACCCTGTCAGAGGTAGGATCTGACATTTTCTCCGGGGGTGGTGTGCTGTCACCTAAGATAAGTGGCTCTTCCAAATTGTCCATCGGAGCTACACTCTTCCATTTCTTTCAATCGAACCACACCTTCCACCACCATTAGGGCAGCTGACGAAGGACCACTTGTCCATCTTGCAGCAGAAAGTGCAGGCTCTTTTGGCCAAAAGAGCCAAAGAAAGGGCTCTAGCATTGGAATCAGGAGCTCAGTGGTATTCCCACTATTTACTAGTGCCAAAGAAGGATGGAGGCCTTCGTTCTATTTTAGATCTCTTCCTCTCAACACCTTCCTGCAGATGAACAAATTCAAGATACTCACTCTAGTTCAGCTCATCTCTGCCCTGACCCGAGAGACTAAATCGTAAATTTGGACCTTTAGGACACTTATTTCCATATCCCTGTCCTGCAGACCCACAGGTGCTTCCTACGAGTGGAATGAGTAATACTGTACTGAAAAGTCTGTGACCCAGGAACTAGTGAACAAAATGTGAAACCAATAATCAACATGCAAAGGAAATCCTAGCCTTCAAACCAGTCACCGCGTGTTGAAGGCGCTTCTAACCCCTGAGCCAATAGGTCCATCTTGACACTCCTTGATCCACAGTTCATGTGACGCCTTCGGTAAAATCCTTCCCAAACCTCACTCCACCACTTTACCCACTTCTGGTCTAAAAGATCAAATCGTTCCCTATGTATTATGCTTCAAACGTCACACTTCTACCTTATCTGTAGTTTGCTAAACCTTTGGTGTGCCTGGGGCAACACTTTACAAGAATTCCACGCAGTAACCGTTCTGCCCAAAGTATAGCATCTTATTAGGTCTCTGGTTACCAAGGTAATGTGAGGTCTATGCACCTTATTAAGTCCTTAATGACCAACCTCAGATTATGACCTTATGGTTGTTCTTTCGGTGCACCAGCATCATCAATGTTCTGTTTGTCAAGCTTGTGCCGTGAAGTAATGACACTAAATTAGCACGAGGGATTCGTACAGAAAGCAAATTGCAAGGTGATAGTGGTTGTGATCAGCCATGCTTGTAAGCCTTACAAGAGGCACGAAGGTTAGAGATGGCATGGAGATGGAGGCATGCACAAAGCATCTACCTTACTGTGTACAATGTTTCTGTGGATTTCCTGATCGCCAGTCTAACATGGCGTCTTGGGTACAGTCTGTTCATGCAGTTACCTAATCTTTCAGTGATCACATATATCATGCAAAGTCTGGGGTACATTGTCAGTGCATACTTCACGCCACACATGGGATCTCCCTTCCCAACCCCCCTTGACCAAAGCTGGCTCCACTATTGATCTAGGTCACGTTCATGGGGAGCGCGTGAGCTATGAAGCAAGCGTAGTTCAATGTATTTAGATTGTATTGATTTCTTCGCTGTTCTGCATGAATGGCTCCAGAGAAGCAGGGATGCAGACCCCAGGATTCTTCCCCTGGGACCAGAGGCAGAGGGCTGGCTTCACTTTGGGTCCGGCTATACGGTCTGCACTGGGAACAGGGACATATATTAACGAGAGAGATCATGATGAAGACAGATGGGGGAAAAAGGGGGTATTGGAGCAAAGGAATTTTTTTTTTTTTAAGTGGAAAGCCAAAAATAAGTGTAAGAAAAATAAAAACAGATACAATGGATGAGAAAGAATGGAGAAATAGAGAATGGGCGAAAGTTCCTTGAGAGTCATGGAAAAGAGAAAAGGGAAAATATGAAAATGAAAACGAGGAAGTAAAAGGGAGAGGCAGAATAGGGAGATCAGAGAAGAATGCAAAAAGCAGAAAAGTTGGACGGGGGGAGAAAGATAAAATAGAAGCTTGAGAGGGAACGGACCGAAAAAGAAAGCATTAGAAAAGGAAAGAACAGAGGAAATATAAAAGGAAAGCTCCCTGTAGGGCCGCTTCAGACTCCCAGACGAGGGCTCACAATCCCTTAATACCTTATAATTCGGTGAGTGGGTTGGAGGGAAGGCAGAAACACCACAGCATGTGGCCATGCTGCGCTTGAGTGGCTCTTACTTCAAACATCCAAGGAAACCCCAGTAGGTGCGAGGAAACGCGCACTGATGGAAGCCGTCTTCCTTCTGCAGATCCCCTGGGCTGTCTGATTTCCACACGATTTTACAAAAGGCACATTCTCCAAGCAGACCATTCTCGCAGACGTATATATGCCAACATTTTACAAGTGGAAAGTGGGAGATTTTGAAAGAATTTTTTTTTAGTGGAAATGCATTTTCCCCATTGACATCAATTTTATCCTAGCCGATTTCAGGTGGGAGGTATGTAACATATAGCGATTTTGGTTTATAAATTCTGGAGTCTCCTGTCTGACTCGGTTATGTTTGCGTGTATGCAGACACTATTGCTCTATGCTGGGTCGTACCTGTCCTACATCACCTCGGATGGTGTAATGGAGTCTGTGTGTGGAGGACTTGAACAGTTTTTAGGTTTCGCTTAGATAGTGCATGCTCTCTCACTGCGAGACATGTTGTTTATATACAGTTTATATACAGCCCACCCATAGATTACCATTTGTTAGCTTCAGCCACGCTCTCATTTCCTTCATCCCCATTTGTCGTGGCATGCAGTTGTCATGTTCTTTTCTTGTGTTTGGCCCTCCCCTGGAGCATGGACCAAGTATTTGTGTCCATCCTCTGCTCCTGTTTTTGGAGCTACTTTTTTCTTTGGTTCAAGCACTCCTTAGGAGTGCTTGTGTTTCCAGTCCATCTCCCCGTCTAAGTAATTTCTATTCCCTTCCACCTGTTCTCCTTTCATGTTGCTTCTTTTCCCTCCCACCCCCCCACCATGTACTCTACACACTGCACTGTTTTTTACTCAACTACACTCTGATCTCCTCAGCTGCACTCCATTCTGCACTACTCTACATCACTCTACGCCGTTGCACTCTGTGCTGCTGCACTCTTTTCTGCACCAATCTATGCAACTGCACTTTATGCCACTGCCCTCTACAACACTCTACTCCAAACCACTCTTTTCTATCCACTGCACTCTACTCCACACCACTTTACTCTAGGCCACTGCACTCTGTGCCACTCTACTCTGCGCCACTCCACAGCATAGCACTTTATGCCACTCTATTCTGTACCACTCTACTCTATGCCACTACACTCTGCACCTCACTACTCTACTTTAGGCCACTGCACTCTGCCACTTCACTCTACACCACTGCTGTCTATGCCACTGCACTCTGTCAATGCAGTCTATGCCATTCTAATCTACTGTGCACCACTCTATGCCACTAGGATCTGCACCACTCTAGTTTACACCACTGCACTGTATGCCACTCTGCCATCTTGATCTGCGCCACTCTAGTTTACACCACTGCACTCTGCCACTCTACTCTGCGCCACTACGCTCTACGCCAATGCAGTTTACACCTCTCTAATCTACTCTGCACCATTCTACTCTGTGCTGCTGCGTTCTACTCAGCACCACTCTACACGGCACTCTATGCCCCTGTACTCTACTCTGCACCACTCTACGCCACTCCATTCTACACGACTCTACATCACAGCTGTAGGAAGCTAGCTCTCTATATAGCGCACTAAAATGAAGTACACTGCGTGGATCCCCAATTGGTTTTGCAGAGGCAAAAGTAGATAGATTTTGTGGTAGTGTGGGCGAGCAGTTAGGCTTATCAGAGGGTAGTGCAAAGCATTTGTTGTACTCACAGAGGCAATAAATGAGACACACACTCAAAGAATAAATCTGAGTCGAATTTAGAAAAATAACAATTCTTTTTATATATGTTTCAAACCCAAGAACTTCATAATTAGGTAAGTAGGCTTTTAAGCATAAATACCTTGCAGTTTCAGAAATCAACACAGTGCAATTTTCAGAACTCTCTTAATTTTATCTTATGGAGGAAAACAATGTTCAGCAAACACAGGGCTAACAACGATTGATGAGGTTGAGCTCAGGAAGCAAAGGTAAGAGCTGGGCACTGATTGGAACCACACCTACAGTTATCACCGGGCAGCACTGGGGCGGCTGGGTGCAATAAGGCATCGGGTTCCCAATGGTTCTGCATGGGAGTTGGACCTCATGACAGGTTGCAGGCTCCGCCTGGGATGCCAGTCAGGAATAAATAACAAGCAGATAGGTAGTAGAATTGGGGTACTCCGGGACCTTTGGTCCTTTTCTCCTGTGCCCGGGGACAACAGATGCAGGGGTGTCTTTGGGAATTGAGTTTTATTGTCTAGGAGCACTCGCGGTCAGGAGTTCCTACGTGTTGAGGCTGCAGTCATCAGGAAGTCCGGCAGGGCTTGACCCAGGATGGACTCAAGCTCAGGGGAGCAGGGGGACATTGTTGGCACCAATGACCCACCTCAGATGGGGTCAGGGTTGACGGCAGCGGTGGTTGCTGGAGGTGTTGGGTTTCCTCTCACCCCAAAGCTGCAAGATGGGGGGGGGGCTGTGTGCAGAGGCTGCAGGCAACTTGGGGGGAGTTTGAGGGGTGACACCTGAGTGGGCCCGGACTCTAGACAGCTGGGGAACTGGTCTGGCACTGTTGGTTGGCTTCACCTCAAGTCGTGGTCATCGGGTGCAGAGGTCACTTTGTGTGTTGGGTCCTTGCTGTTCTAGGGGCTGCAGAGTCTTTTCTTGAAATTGTGTTGCAGAGCAGTTCAGCTGCCCACAGGAGTCTGAGTCTTTGTAGAAGGCATGCAGTCCTCCTGGATTTCTTGGAGACTCGGCTGCAGGACGAATCGTCTTTTGGGCAGAGTCCGTCGAGGTCAGCAGGCAGGCCGGAGGGACTGGTTCCAAGTCAGCTGCTTCTTTTCCTCCTCTTTGCTTCATAGGTAATCAGAATCTGAGTTCTAAGGTTCAGGGGTGTCACCTAAATACTAAATTTAGGTGTGTTACAGGGAGTGCCATGTGGTAGCCAATGGGCTGCCCGCCATTAGGGTCACTACGCACTTTTTATGACCACTTCCACTCGGAAGTGATCATAACCCTAACCCTAGTAGCCTAATTAATTCCAATCAACATAGAGTAATTTAAAACGTAGTGTCCACTTCAGCTCATCCACTTTAGGGGTGGGACTGGCATGATGTGGACACACCTCCTAATCTGCCTAATTTTCCCACCTGTGCTGCTGCCAAAAGTGGGGTTAGGACCGGGGCGTCTGTCATCTCCACCATCTGGAGAGACCTGGGTCGCATCACAAAGATGACCAGGCCTTTGAAGCTTTCCACCCTGGAATGTTCATCCTGCCTAGGTGAGGTGATAACACCTCTGCCCAGTGCAGGCTTTTGTCTCAGGCCCTTGAAAGCACTGGCTCTCACCTTGGTGACCAGAAATGCATCTGTGGTGAATGAAATGATCAGGACCAGCCAGTCAGCACCCTAGTAACTGGTAGGTTTTCAGAGAGCACCTCTAAGGTGCCCTCTGTGTGCATTTATTTATAAACCCATCACTGGGATCAGGGATTGGGGTTTATACCAAACATCCCAGGATTCAGAGAAGCCATCATGTGGTTGGGGAACTCATAATGACCAGTGGCCAGCACGTGCATTTAAAATGGCTTCCCTGTTCACCTACTATGTCTCAGAATCTACAGAGACATAGCAGGGGCATAATTCTGCTCATGTATATATACATTCACATGTGCCTTGATGCACCCTGCCTTAAGGGTGACGTACACCTGGTATGTGCAGTGAAAGGGGTTTTGGCACACAGGGATGTGTGACCGGTCGTGATTTCAATTTAGCCTACACCAACACACGTAGTCTGCAATATCAGCACTGTGTGGGTTTGGTGAGGAGTCCCTGGGGGTGGCACAACTGGTGCTGCAACCCTCAGAGACCTTCCTTAGTACCAGAGGTACCATTTACTAGGGACTTAAAATGGGTGCTAAAGAGTGTGCCAATTGTGCAAAACAGTAGTGCAGATTTGTGAAAGAGATCTGGCATTGGGGACCTGGTTAGCAGTCAAAGCAACATCAAAACTAGTCAAAAAGTAGGGGCTAACCATGACAAAAAGGGTTCTTTCCTACATGCACTCTATGCTGCATGACTGCACTCTATGCCACTCTACTACGCACCACTGCACTCTAGGCCACTGCACTCTACACCATTCTACTCTACTACACTGTGCCACGCTACTCAATGCCACACTACGCCACTCTACATTACTCTACTGTGCGCTACTGTACTCTACACCATTGAACTCTATGCCACTCTACTGTGTACCACTCTACTCTATGCCACTGCACTCAAATGCCACTTTACTCTGTACCACTCAACACCACTGCACTCTACTCTGCACCACTCTACTCTGTCACTTCACTGAATGCCAGTCCACTCTCTGCTACTCCATCCCACTCAGTGGAACTCCACGCCAGTTCCACTCTACTCTGCACCAGTTCACTCCTCTCTATGCTACTCCACACCACTCTGTGCTACTCCACGCCACTTCACTCCTACTCCACGCCACTTCACTCCTCATAGTGCTACTCTACTTCACTCTACCCCTCTTCACTCTATGCCAATCTGCACTATGCCACTCTTCTCTATATCAGTGTATGCCACTCTACTCCACTCCATTCCACTCTACGCCTTGTCACTCCATGCCACTCTATTCTGCTCAGTTCTACTCTGCCAATCCATCCTACCCCACTGCACTCTCCATTACTCTTCCATATGCCAGTCCACTCTGATCTGTGCCACTCCATGCCAGTCCCCTCTACTCTATGCCACTCCTCTCCGTGCCTCGCCATTCCACTCTACACCACTCCACTTTCCACAACTCTACGCCACTCCAAGTTACTGTGCCCTACTCCAACCCACTCCACACCATGCCACTCCATTCCATACTGCTGTACAGCATGGCTAAAAGACTTTGGCAAAGGCACATAGTGTGTTGGGCGAAACAACCTTTTCCCAAAAAGTTAAGTGGTGCAAGAGTCTTCGAGCAGGTCTAATCCCCAACAGGGAGTCTAAGGGCCATATGTACAAAGGCATTTTGCTTTTTTTAGCAGTGTGAATCACTATTTTGGGCCGTTAGGAAATGCAAAATGTCATTTTGGTACATATGAAAGGCATTTGCAGTGGTGCAAAATGCAATTTACATCTAGTAGAAATCGCATTTTGGAAATCGCGAATAGGGATTTCCTATTGTGAATCACTGACCGCATGTACAAAGCATTTCCTAATTGCGACTAGTCACAAAATGTGCATTTAGTAAATGCAATTACCATTGATTCCAGATCTGGTGGTAACCAGGTGCAAACTGGAAAAAGGCACCCACGATGCACCAGGCTATTTCACAATGGCGGCATTGTACGTCTGGCATGGAGGATGAGGATTTTGGTAGTGAGGCAAGGAAGGAGGAGACAGAGGAGGAAATTTAGGGTGCGGGTCACCCTGTTTGGACATACAGAGGAGGCAATTCATTAGAGGTACAGATTGAATAGTCAGGTAATATCTGATTTAATTGCTACAACTTTAGCTACAGGCCCCAACACTCAGAAGTAACACAATCCCATCATTTGTGCTGCTATTGTGTTGCCCACACCTCTGGCAGTTACCAGGGTATCATATCAGTGGGGGAGGGTGTCACAAAGTGCCCTGTCCAGGTTCCTTTGCAGGTTTCTAGACATCATGGTGAGCAAAGGCAACCAATATATGCCATTACCCAATACCCCCAATAATTGTTACAAAACAAACTTATGTTCTACGGGGTAGCAGAGTTCCCAAATGTCATTGGTTTGTATTGATGGACATCATCCGATAACAGGAAACATAAGGCTTGAATCCAGTCTTCCATGATGACATCTTGATGCCATGGTGTCAAAAAAAGCTTTGATAAAATTTGAAAAGTCTAGTAAAAAAAGGACTGTAGGGGGTAGCTCTTCTTCAGATCTGTGCCTAGGCTGGCATGGAAACAAAAGAACTGATGTCAGCACACTGGGGTGGAGTCTATGGAGGTCCTGCGACGTCATATCTGGCGCGCACAATGCCAGCGGTGGATGCGGCGCTGAAAGATGCCACCTAACGACATGCAGGGGTACTGCCTGAAAAAAATCTACAGATCCAGACTGATGCCTGAGGAAATTCTTATGTAAGGAATCTGCAACTAGAATATGTCTCTACCAGGTAATGCGTTACCGAAGGGAAGTAACTTGTTCTACAAGAACTGAAAAATCCCACACTAACTCAATGTGTAGGTAGTGTTTGATACATCCTGTATCATAACGTACCTTGTGGCCATATTCCCAGGCAGCACCCACAACTCATTTATGTCCTGCCAAAGTGGACTGCAAAACCGACTGGCACAAGGTGAATTTGGCGGTGGGTTCCTACTAGGTAAGAGAATTGCAGGCTCAATGCGTACAGTGGCCAGGATGGTGTGTTGCATATGACCTAATGGTGTACCTTCTTATGATCTTAAGGTGACAGTGCATATGCCTTATGTCCCTGGATCCTCCTACTGCTTGTGTCCAAGCACAAGTGAAAAACAATACAACAGGGCACGTAGGACAACATGCTCCATCATAGAGAGGCCCTTTAAAATCCTGAAGTCCCTGTTTCGCTATCTCCACAAGACCAGAGGGCCACTTCTGTGTAGAACGGATACATTCTGCAAGATAACCACCTGTGCCATACTGCACAATATCACAATGGGGAAGGGTCTGCACGACATCCCCATAAAGTCTGAATCCATCTCTGCTGATGACTTACCACCACTACAGGTGCAGCAGGAGGGTACATGTGAGGCAGAGGAATGTGCACAATGCACAGAGACAACTATTTCTGAGGTAAGAGATTTTAAAACATTATAAAAATGACGCATCACAATTGATGGTAATGCTTGGTGCACAACGGAGTGACCACCTTTTATTCAAGTGACTACAATATTGTTGTAAGCAAGGATCAACTGCACCCTTGTGGATGATACATGTTGAAATATTAACATATTAACAACAAAGTAAATATTGGAAAACAAAACTCATTCCACTGAGTGTATGGTCACTTTTTAAGTCCTCTGGGGTTCGGTGCTTTGTCAACAGTGGGTGGTGTGACTGTTGGCATGCCATTGTCAAACATGTGGCGACGTGAACGTCTGATACTGCATACCTCCTGAGGGATATGCCACTGAGGCTAGAGAACTCTTCACTCTCAGGTGGGGCAGGGATGTTGGGGGATGCAGAGGTTGTAGGTCTGAATGTTTTCTAGCGCTATGGGGACTTGCACTAGCCCACATGCAACATCCTGGCAGCAGTGCGACATGTCGGTCTGGATATTAACTGTCTGCCTTGCCAGCCTTGTTGTTGCAGAGGACAGCTGATTGATGGACCGGGTGAAGGTATCCAACCTTGGCAGGTACTGCCTGTGCCTCTGACGCTGCACATGGTGCTCCCCTTCCATTGCTGCTAGCCACCGATCTTGCCCTTTCTCTATATTCTGCAGCGACTGGACATGCGTTGCAGTTGCCTACTGACAGTGCATATCTGCTTTGCCAGCAGGCACTGTGTGGAGATGATTGACCTCTTCAGGCCACCATACACAGAATGTTCATCTGACATGTCATCTAATACAGTCTTTGGAGGGATTGCTGAGATTTGGCTTCTGCTCTTTTGCTGTGTCCTGGTCTTGGATGTTGTGCGGTCCCTGCTCTGCAACTGTCCCTTATTGCTGTCCTCAAACTCTGGCAGTGGTGAGATGGTAAAAATCCTGTCTGTTGGGATGATAGGCTGAGGTGATGGTAGTGTTGTGACCTCAATGACCACCTCACTGTCAGTAGCCCCTTCGGCTGCCACAGGTCCTGACACGTCTGGGCTGTGATCTGTGGAAATGCATGTATATAGTTAGTGTAAATAAATGGTTAATGTTTAGCCATAATATTGTTGTGACTCTGCTGCGTGTGTTAGTGACATGTTTGACATGTTTGTGTTGTAAAGACATGTTTGGTGTGGTCATCAGCACACAGTAAAGCAAGCAAATGTGTACTACAACTCCCATGATGCATTGCCTGGGTGTGCCAAGCATCTCAATGGAGTTATTTGTGCTGTGACGTATGTTATATGGATTAGTTAACATTATGTTATGTCTTGTACATAAAGGGAAGTTGACTTACCCTGGCATGTCCCTGTTGGATAGGAGGTGTTGATACCTGTTACTACCGTCACACTCTCAGGTCCCAAGGTCCCCTCTATGAGGGTCTCCATGGGAGTCAGAGGTGGGTGTTGTGAAGGTTCTCCGCTTGTTCCACATCCATCTGCTGACCACCTTCTCCATCATAGGGGACCTCAGGTTGTGCCACCTCTTGCGGAGTGCTGGGATAATCCACTGGGTGACTTTTAGTGGAGTAGACCTTCTCTAGGATGCTGGCCCAGATTCACGTTTTTTGCCCTTAGATACTGTGAAGGAGGCCTTCCCGAACAGTTTGGCCATGTGGGAGACACATTCTTCTGTCAGGACCTCAAGCTCCCCCTCAGAGAACTTTACCTTTCTCTTCCTGCTCCCTGAGCTCCCCTCTTGAGCAGCCATGGTCTTCTCTGGAAATGGTTTGATGAACTGGCAGCAGTGATGCAGGGGCACTCCTTGCTTCCAGTAGCTTCCTATGCCTCTGGCTTGTGCCACACTCTGTAATTATGGACTTTCTGGTCTGACATCATTCTGCATCTAGAAAGTTCAGTTTCCTAATTTGCAATTTCCTACTAGGAAATTTAGCATTTTCCAAAATTGCGATTTCCTAATTACTAATGCAAATCCATAGAAATTACTTTTAGTTGAATCAGCTGATACGTACATACCATTTTGTGAGTCCCAAAAAGACATTTCTAAGGATTCGCAATTTGGAAATCGCAAAACAGGGATTTCGCACATATGGACCTTAATGAGTGGAAGCAAGTTTTTTCCTTCAACCAGCCTGACTCTCCATTCAGTAAGTGCCGGCTGCAGCCTGTGAAGCTACTTCCACACCCTTTGGGGCACGGTTGCTCAAGTCCTCCCTAGTGTCCCTGAAGATCTCTGACCTGTCCTTTCTCAGGCTTTCTGAGGCTGTCCAAGACAGTTGTGATGTTGCTAAGTCACAATTCATTGCAGCTTTAACATCACCGATTCCACAGGGCAAACCATTGGCACCACTGTTACCATCCGCCGCTATGCATGTCTGGGATGTCCAGTCCTTCCCTAAGGACATGACCTTGGACATGTGATTCCACATTAAAGCATTTTAAGGCGAGCATGGTTACCTCGTATTCTCTGGGCCTATCCTCCCTGCCTCGCCAACCACACCATGCTTACCACTTCTTTCGCAGCTTTGGTAGAGCCATCCTGTACTGCCAACCATTCCAGCCTCAGCAAGTACCCCAGCAGTTTCGAGGTCAAGGCTGTGATGCCCACCACCCCAGTGGCCAAAGTCAATGGTCCACCCAGTCCACTGCACTCCTCCCCCACAGCTTCACCTGCAAAGACTCTTTAGCAGAGCCAGCCAGCTAGTGAGAGACTGGATCTAACAATTTTTTCTGGTTGTCATGCAATTACTTTGGACAGCTGGGTTCTGCAGATTGTCTGTGTGGTCTATGCCTTACCCTTCCTCTTGTCTCCGCAGCAACCTACCACTATCCCTCAGCGATTGACGTAGGACCATCTCTCCATTTTGCTTCAGGAAGTGCACGCGCTTTTGGCAAAAGCGACTATCGAGTGGGTGTCAGCTCCAGAAGTAGGACATGGTTGTGATTCCCGCTACGTTCATTTGCCCAAGAAGGACAGAGGCTTTCTTCCTATTGTAGCCCTTCGCCCTCTCAACGTCTTCCTCCAGAATGAGAAATTCAAAATGCTCACCCTTCCTCAAGTCTTAGCTCCCCTCAACCTGGAGACTGGATGGTGGCGTTGGACCTGCAGGACACCTATTTCCCTATAGCTGTCCTGCCAGGCAATCGGCCCTATCTGTGGTTTGTGCTGAAACAGGAGCATTTTCAGTTAGCTGTACTCCCCTTTGGTCTTACTAGCGCCCTTCGGGTGTTCATGAAGTGCCTTCAGTGGTGGCAGCACACCTTTGGAAGTCAGGGATGCCAGTCTTCCCCTACCTTGACAGGTAGGTGTTGAAGGCGTGTGTACCCCAGGCAGTTGTCATCACCTCCACATTAGCCACTGAATCGTTCTACCTCCGGTCATCTTTGGGGTTCACTATCAATGTGCTGAACTTCCACCTGGCTCCTTCTCAGATGCTTCCCTTTATTGGAGCCATTCAGGCCATGATCCTAATCTTTAAGACTCAGTCCTGGATTTCAGTGAGGTCAACTCTGAAGATTTATGGCCTCCTGCATCCTGCTAGCCAAGCATGTCAGATGGCATATGCAGGCTCTGCAGTGGGTCCTGAAGTCTCAGTGGGCCTAACATTGGAGGAAACTACACAAGACCTGCAGTGGTAGTTATTGGATCATGAATGGGCCACAGGCAGACCCCTGTCCCTTCCCGATTCATAGCTGACAGTGGTCACCGATGCATCGCTTCTGGGTTGGGGCGACCACTTGGGAGAGGTGGAGATCAGAGACCTATGGTCTCCAAAGGCATCTCAGTTCCATAGCAACCTTCTGGAGCTGAAGGCCTTTCACTTGGCGTTGAAACCTTCCTTCTGTCCATCAAAGGAAGGCTAGTACAGATGGTCACTGACAACACCACTCTCACATGGTACTACAACAAACAACACAAGGTGGGGGTCATGGGCCCTGTGCCAGGAGTCCTTGCGCCTCTGGAAATGACTGGACATCCAAGGGATATTCCTGGTGGTGAATTACCTGTTAAGATTGTTAAATACCATGGCGGACGATCTCAGATGTCGATGCCTAACTGATCACGAGTGGCAGTTATACCCAGAGGTGGGGCAAAGTCTCTTCCACGAATGTGGAGAACTTTTGCTCGACCTGTGGGCCACCGCTAACAACGTGCAATGTCAGCACTTCTGTGCACTGGAGCGTCCAAGGTGTCTCTTACACAGAGACTCATTCCACCTTGATTGGAACTCGGGGCTCCTGTATGCCTTTCTACTAATAACACTCTGGCCCTGAGTTCTCAAGAAAATCAGGACCTACGGGGCCCAAGCCATCCTAGTGGCTCTGCATTGTGCACAGCGAATATGGTTTCCAGAACTCCTGGGCTTCAGTATCTGTCCTCCGATCAAGCTGCCCCTCTGGGAGAATCTGAGGCCCCAGGAAAAGGGTCTTGTTCTGCACCCAGGCTTTTGCAATTTCCACCTTCGTGACAGCTGAACACCTTAGAACTTCCTCCAGAGGTGGTTGATGTTGTCTTGACAGCCAGGTATCCCTTGACTAAAACTTTACATGCCTCTCATTGGGTTATCTGGTGTTTTGTTATTCGTTTTGGCCCTCACCCATCAAGGCTTTGTTCTGGGCACTGTTAAATAGTATCTTTAGGCTCTTTCGGCTTTTCTGCGGTTGCAAGATCAGTCTTCGTTGGCTAAGTCTCCAATTGTTATATGCTTTTTAAAAGGGTTATAACATCTGTTTTCTCCCTTCCCCTTTGTCATGCCACTGTGGGATCTTAATTTGGTCTTTTTGTTCCTGACGTATAAGCCCTTCCAGCCACTTCATAGCTGTCCCTTGCAGCTTCTCACCCTCAAAACAGTGTTGCGCATTGCCATTATATCAGAATTAGGTGTGAGTGAGCTTCTGGTTCTCTGTCAAGCCGCTGTACACCACTGTTTTCCTAGGCACTGGCTCTGTGGAAGGGACCATCCTGCTTACCGAAGTGGTGACGCCATTCCATGTTAGTCGAACCATTACCCTGCCAAAGTTCTATGCTCTACTTCACCCCTCTAAGGAAAAGGAGAGACTCTATTGCTTTGACCCCAATAAATCAGAGCTTCTACATAGATCAAACAAAAGAATACTGGGTGGACAATCAGCTCTTCGTAGGGTTCTCTGGAACAAAAAAAGGTAAGTCTGTACAGAAGAGAACCATCTTCCACTGGATCATGCTCTGCATTCGGAAATGCTATGTTTTGACTTAAGAGCCCTCTGGAAGGACTGTATACTCGTTCTTCCAGGGTCAAAGCTGCCGCTACTGCATTAGCACGTGGAGTCACTGTCCTGGACATTTGCTAGAAGGGCATCCTGCTATATGTACACAAAGCACTATTGTCTGGACATTCCGGTCCGCCAAGGGGGCATTTTGACTGCTCGGTTCTACAGGACTTTCTGGTTTGAGTCCATTCACAGATATTTATTCAAAAGGTGAGGAATATGCAGCTAAAAGTCTCTATCATAAGAGCAAGTTAAATAATTTTGGTAATGTTCTTTCTGATGGAGACTCCATCTATTCGCATATTCCTCAATGACCTTCCCATCCTCCCTGTTTAGTGACTTCTCTTTCCTCTCATAAGATCCCAAGTCTAGAAATCTGCACACTGGTCACATCAATTTGCTTTTGAAGCTCTGCATCTGTGGACACAGTCAGTCTTGAAAGCAACTGACATCCGCATGTGGGAATGGAGCCTGTATAGGCTCCACATGTCATTTCTGGAGCAAAACAGAGTGTTATGAGAGCCACAGGGTGCTACCTACCAGCATGCAGCCGTTCTGCTAAAAAGTTTCTGGTTCCAGTCTGACACTTTGGGAATGTGAGGCTAGGTAGCGTCTCCACCAGAAAGAGCGTTACTGAATGTAAGCAACCTGTTCTGATAGACTGTCTTCAGAAGGCCTGACAGGCTTAGCTGTCAGCCAGAATCTTCTAATGAGAATATTTGTATTGACTTAAAAAATAAATAAATAATAACTATAACTTTCACCCTGCTATGCACTCCTTTCACCTCATATATTACATCACTCGTGATATCTTAAATGACATCATGCACGCTACTGCTCCTCAAATTGTTACAGAAATCCTTAGATCATTTTGGAAAACAAAGGAGGTGGTAAAAGGCCCACAAACATATACAGCATTGATTAACCTTACATACATGTTTTATGTCTGAAATAGAAATAGTGTAGTACTGGAGACAAGTCCGATTCACTGTGGTCAAAGTTACTTGGTGCACAGTAACCAGTAAACAGAGTAACATTTAAACAAGGTAGAGACTGAGTGCAACTAATGTTGCAGGAATACATTACAAATAGGGGTGTATGAGAAAAGCTAAAGCTTATCTTTGCAATACCTTATTCAGCTGTGAATTTCTGTACACCTGCTGACATTAAATAGCTGTTGTGTAGTGCTAGCAACACTTTTTATATGAACTGGAGATTTAGAAGTTGCTGATATCTATTTCTAGGAGATTTGTGAAAATTCTGAGACATCATAATTTGCTGAATAACTTATAATGTGTTGGTGACTCACAAATTATTCAAGTCACAATATGACTGCAAGGGCTGTCCTAATGGCATAAGCTATTTTGCCCATTTCAGGAATATGTGCATAGTATTTTTACAAATTACAGATGGTTGTGCATAGGACTTGGTTGTACATGCCTTTTCAGTGGCTAATGCATAGAGATGAAGTATTTGACTTAAAATTCCAAGTCAGATCAGGCATTTACAGGCGCACCTTATTCTGGTAAATAATCATCAAACACTTTTGGATGGTATTCAAGGTTTAACAAACTGCTGATCACATTAGTCTTTACTGGGGTAATTCACAATGGTAATTTAAACTTGTGAGTAATTTATACATGTAAGTATACTCTTGCATAAATTGCTGCTCACAATAATGTCTACACAGACATTACATTTCTTACACACCTGAATACCAGTAAGAAAACATAATATCTACTAAATGTGGATGACTTTGCAGATCTGTATCATGTTCTGCATGTTGTAAAAGGTTACAGTCCTTAGCACTGCAGAGGGTACAGAAAATTGGGTCTAGATGTACCTCACTGAATACCTTCCAGTATGAAAAGCTTGTAGTAAACTGTGATATTCATTGAGAATGTCATCAGTGATATAATTTGAGATGTCATCAGTCATGTAATTTAACATGTCATGAGTGATGTAATATGTGAGGTCCTAAGCAGTGCATAGTGGGGGCATAAGTTATAGTTAGTTCACTGAATGTGTGTGCTTAGCAAATTTCAGTATCTGTTTGATTTATAAATGTTGGTCTTTAAACCATTTCAACACCTAACTAATACATCACTTTAATCTTTGTTTTTTTTCACTGAATTTCTGGGATTAAGTCAATGAACGAGATGATCACATTACCATACCTAACTATAATGTGTCTAACTTTTGTTTTTCAGTGAATTGCTAAGATTTTTTGATCATATTCAGCCAACACCGCAGCTGTGTATGGCCTTGGCCATGCGTAGCAGGGGGTGGCCCAGGCCCATCCACTATTGCTGGCCAACACACCATGCCATATGCTTGCTGCTTCTGTCCCCCTTCTGCCTACCCACCATGGTCCGTTGAGCTTCCCGTGCCCATGCCAGCCTTCCATCTGTGGTCAGTTTGGTGCCCTTGAACCCTCACACTGCCTTCCGTTCTCTTGTGCGTGCCCTGCCCTCCATGGTCCATTTTGCTTTCCTGTCTATGCAGGCCCATCCTCCATGATCAGCTTGTTGCCTCTGCCTTCCACCCCCTGGCCTTCCAATCTCCATCTGCGTGCCACTGCCCCTACAGCCTGCTCTCCGTGGTCAGCATCTTTCCATGTCGGTTTCCTGTTCCATCTGCTTGCTGCCCTTACTGCCTTTCTTTCTCTGTGTAAGAGCCTCTGCCAGCTCACGCACTCTCGCTTTGGAAAATGATGCTGCCCCATCCCAAGCAAGCCTGCCCTGTGAGCTCAGCTGCTCTCTCTGCTGCCTCTCTCCTGCTTTCTTGGTCAGTTTGTTCTCCCAGACACAACCCCCATGCCTCTGCCCCATCGCCCATGCCTTCCAACGTCCTCGTGTGCAAGCCCCTCCCTCCTGCCCTTCATGATCCGTTGTTTTGCTCTCATCCATACCGACCTGCCCTATGTGGTCAGCTGGCTGCTCCTGTTCCTCTCCACTGTCCACTATTCCCCATGTACGTGCTCCTGTCCCCACCCTTTTTTCCTCCTTGGTCCACTGTGCTGCTTCTATACATTATGGACTGCTCTCCATGCTCCCCATGCTGTTCCTGCCCTCCTCATGCCTCCCTTCTGTTCACTGTCTATGTGCCCTGACCCCTTCCCACCTGCCCTTTGTGGTCAGATTACTGCTCCTGTTCATGCCAGCCTATCCTCTAAGATCAGCTTCCAGCCCATGCCCCTCTCCCACCCGCCCTCCGTGTTCTGTGTGTGCATGCCTCACCCCCTCTTGCCTGCTCACCGTGGTCTGTTGTGCTGCCACTGCCCACACCGGCCTGCCCTCGGTGATCCTTTTGCTACCCCTATCCCCCTAGAGCACTAACTGTAATTTTTATGACAAAAAGAACCCCTCTCATTTTGTTCATTTCTAAAGTAAATGCTTTAGGTTTTATAGTTTGATTCCATCAAGATGGCGTAAGGTTTGCCAAACATATTGTCATAAATTTAAAGGTTGGTGGTCAAGTTGTTTTGTAGAGCATTGTAGGAATCTGCAGTAGCACACTGTGGAGTTAACTGACAGTCTGCTACTAGTGTGAATGTGCATGTTTTAGTCTGCATGTCACAATGTTTTGATGGCATGAATGAGAAATATATTTGAGAACACAGAAAATGCGTCCTCATTTTATCTTCCTGGAGTGCTAACCATAATTTCTACAGCAAAACAAACCTTTTAGTTTTGTTAGTTTCTAAATGAAATGCTTTAAGATTTACAGTTTTGATTCCATCAGGATGGCTTCACGTGTACCACATGGTTGTAATAAATATGGAATGTTACCACTCTACCTGTTCATTAAAACACCGTAGGCGACTGTAGTAGAATATCGTGGAATCAACTGACAAGATGCTGGTGTTGGAAGAAAGTTTTACTCAGAATGTCAGATTTTATTCTCACATTGCTGAGGAATATAGTGTAAATTTATTGCAAATGTGTTGTTGATTAACTTCTGGAGCACCTTCCATATGTCCTCTATGAGACAGTCATGAGAGAAAACAGATTTCTCTCTCATATGGTTCATCAAGGGGATAAGCATTTTTCACTGGGTAAAAATCACTTTAGACTACATCACAATTTCTAAAAATAGTATGATACCACAACAAATGGTCAATATTGTGATTATATTACGCTATCACTATTTATATGTACTCCTTTTTGTAACCCTGAAAACATGACATTCCTTACAATGCATTTAAATGGTGACCATGACCCGTGAGTCCTGAAATGGCTGCCACAGCATGTTACTTATGTTGTGGCAAGCCAATTAAGGGAGGGTCCCTTCAGGGCCCTCCCCCCACGTACCTTTTTAGGTCAGCTTGTGCTCAACATGTCCCCTTATGTATTTTCAATTCTTTTATAGGACACAGGGACCATGTCCTGAGTCCTGTGTGGCTGCCAAAATGTATTGTTCAGATTGTGGCCAGCCTATCAGGAATGACTAGTTCCCTTTGAAATGGCCAATCGAAGCATATCTGGACACCAACGGTGCAGATATGCCTATTTTTAACTCCTTCATGACCACCTTTAGCACCTCTTTGAACACTAATTTCTCACAACAGCTGAACGGATTTACACCAAATTACTCTTCCTGAGTAAAGATCTACCTTTCTACCAAATTTGGTGCATTTGCACTCAGCCATTTTTTGCTATCACATCCCACAATTTTCTATGGGAATTAACATGGGAAATCAGTATTCACAGGGACTCGCCCACCCCCTTTTTCTTGGGCCCTGCTTGACGGATCACCACAAAACTTTCCGGGGAGAAGCTGAAGTGGATTAACTTTTTGGGGAAAATTTTGTGAATATTCATGAACAAAAAATACTCTGTATGTATCTCTGAACTACACAATGGCGATCACCACTGTGTATGTGTGTGTGTGTGCACAACCTCCGTACCTGATGGAAACGGCATTCCAGGCAACTTGGCAGTTAAACATTTGATACTTTATTCATTGAAAATGCAACTGACAGCAACTACAGCGTCAAGGCGTTTCAGCTTACAGAGCCTTGGTCACAATGCCGACGTCCGGTACTCTCATCATAAACAAACATGGTTTCATAATTACATAGCACCATCTTTAAACATTATTGATACTTAATTAATCTATGCACTGGGAAAATAACTTTAGTCATGATAATCATTTGTGCTCTTTGAAAATCAATGTGAAAAATCAGAATTGACACTTGTGTAAAATTCTTTCACCACTAAAGATAAAAAATTATTCAAAACGTGTACCAAATTGATTCAACAAAAGATTAATATCCAAAACACTTATTATATAGAAAAGCATCTGAAAATTTATTGTTTTATATCCACCCTCATTTTTCCCTAGTAAGAGTGTATGATGGCTTATTGAGTGCCTAAACCCATAATTGACTCACAATGTACTGTCATTTATAAGTCAGACCTGCTGGTATCGCCAATGCTTGTTTGACATGAGCAAATCTGATAACAAGTCTGAACCCTGGCAGCTAGCACTATCTAAATGGTTAGGTATATAATACCATTATAGCCCGTTGCTGAGGGCTATACTGCTTGCTTAAGTCTCGGAACTCAAATTATAGGCCTGAGCCGCAGGTGAGGGCCTATAACAAGAGAGAACCGATATAGCCAGAAGCAAAATATAGATTTATAAATGGTAGTAGTCAATAACAGGGATGTTTTTCACTGAGGGGTTCTGAGTGATATCAAATAGACAATGAGAGCAAAGCTAGAGTTGTCTATGATGTCACTCAGAACCCTCAAAGTGAAAAACATTCCTCTAATTCACTTTTTCTTGATAAATGATTTTAAGATATGTATGGCCCCAAAATCATCTTCCCCTGCTTCGAAATGCTGCATAGGGTCATAGGATTAAGGGGGAGCCATACAGAACACAGTCTCTCCTCCCTGTCTCAAATAAAAGAAAAAAACGTATCTACATTCAAGAACTAACGGCGACCACCTTCCTGCCTTTCTTCCCCCTCATGCAGCTGTGCTTTCTACTTTCATTCAAAGCGGTCAAGCAGAGCTGTGCTCTCCAGAGCTCTGTCAGCCTGGCCTGGAAGGCCTTTATGACATCACAAGAGAGGGCAACCGGATTTGTTATGAACTGTAGCTATGTCATAGCAGAGTTTTATGACATTTAGAAGAGCATAGAGGCTCCACACAGCTATAAAACTATTTGAAAACAACTGAGAGTAGAACGTTCTAAATTAAAAAGTGAGAAGCAGAATGGCAAACATTGGATTGTTGGGCCACAAGGCCTGCACCAGCCATTACTGGACCTCAGTCACTCCATTGTCTTCAGGCGAGTCCTCAACATTTCCTTGTTCTCCTATTGCTTGGAGTTGGTGGGAGGACACTCAGCGTGAGACCAATGCTTTCCACACAGGGTACAGGCTTCCACAGATGCACATCAATGGCAGTCCTTGCCAATGAATACTACTTACTCTCCTATACCTGTTTTTATATATAAAAAAGGTGCTGGGTGGAATGCTTACAAACAGACTGCCACTAGGCCCTATCAGCTAATACCATCATTAGCCGTAAACGAGCATTCCCCAATAGAATATTAACTCTCCACGCATGCATAATCCTACCGCTAATGAGCAACCAAACACCTTTAAAATCGAGAAGGGCCTTCTACAAGTTGTGGCATTTTTCTCTCGTCTTTCTTCCTTGGTTCCCCAAATGGAGAATTTCAACTTCCCGACAAACAACTTCATTCTCTAGCGTGTCCCTAATTAGCTGCAGAATTAGCTAAACCGCGCGCCCCCCTCCCCAGTAGACCGGCGCGAGCCCCCCCAGGAGAGTGCTGGGACCGAGCGTGCCGCGCTTCCAATTATTTTTCTGGAATTGCTAATTTAGTTATTGTGCCTGCCGTAATTGTGGAGGGTATTGGGTGTGCAATTCAATTTGTTTCTTAAATATTGGCGGGGGTGGCGCAGGGTCTCCGGCGGCGGGGCCTGACCTATTTTGCGGCCCAAATACGCAAGGGGAGCGACCCCAAAAACAAACAAATGGCGGCAAAGTCATCCCCTCCGTTCCCCAGTTTGGTTATTTGACCTTTCATCTCTCTTAAGACTGTTGACGCAACAAAAGGTTTAAATTAATACACAACAATACTTCAAGCTCAGGCTTTTGAAAGCTTAACGCTTTTCCTGTTCCTTTCTTCTCAATTTGCTGTGTAGATATTTAAGGCTTAAGCGTGTTTCTTGATGTTTCTATAATCTTATTTCTACTCCTTATTTTTTAACTACGTTTCTAAGGTGATTTCTGCTCTTATGCTGTGCTGTGGTTCATAAGAACTCCTGAAAGAGAAGCGGTACTTTATGCAGATAGTAAACCTTTTCAGACACTGCACTTTTTAAATAATGAAAATAATAGCATTGTACTCATCTACCTTGTGATATCAAGGAGGCGACTTGTTCTTTCAGATTTAAAGGTTAGTCCAAAGAAAAAAAATACCCTTCCTGTCCTTGGCTAAATATTGTGGCCAAGATCGTCTCTGGCACACAACCTGCCAGGAATTTTCACAACTTCTTTGTAGATCCATTTTTATGCAATTCAAAGAACGCATCCAAACAGATTTTAAGAAAATTGTGGTCGTTTCAACAACTGGCACAAACCATAAACTACGTTTTTATTTATTTTTATGGCACTCATGTCACTTCAAAGTCCATACTGGGGGAAAATTAAGAGGGAAGGCACTGACGCATAGTCACATATTTGCTTGCACAAGCATTGGCCAAGAAAATAGATCTTGCCTTTGAGTGGTGTGGCCAGACTGTCTGACTTTGCCAGTGCTTTTTGCCACTGCAGTTCTGCATCAGCAAAAAAAAAAAATCCTTGCTTCCCGATGCGAAACAGCATCAGCAAAAAAAAAAACATGCCGCTGCAGTGTGATGACATATACATGCATCAGCATGCATTTGCAAATATGCGTCATGCTACAATAGCCATTTTAGGTCAAGCCTAAGCAGTGAGGTCTGCAAGACATGCTGTATTCAATCTGTGGGCTTTTAACCACGCCCACTCTTGCCATTGGTTCTTTGTTGTGCTTCTATTAAATGCTTACTTTTTATTGATGCATTTTTCTAACTGTCCCTCCATTGTGTGCTAAGTTACCTCCCAGGCGAATTCACTGAGAACATTTTTGTTGGCCATCACAGTATGTCACGCTTCCTCCTGTTACAGGGTGTGATGACCCTGCTCTCATTTGGTTTTGGTTTTGCCTTTAATCCCAGCCGCAATCCTTTAGAACAAAGCAGGGTTACTTTAGCTGAAGTTGCATGTCAACATTAAACTGATTTCTCACTTACTATTTTTGTTTTAATGCGTGCTTTCGGGTATCAATTGCTTGTTTATTGGAGGACAGTAAATCGCACAACTTTACTAGGTAGTTTGGGCTTACTATTTGATAAACCTGTTCTGAAAGTCTAGAGGGGGGATTGTTTTATGCAGCATTAGAATATGAACACTGTACCGTTCCAGTTGGGCTTTTCTTCAATGTTAAAGAAAGTGAAATGATGTTTGAGGAGTGAAAACAAGCCATTGGTGTGGCCGCATTGTGTTTACAGGCCGCGTCTCGCGCCATCTCGGATTATATTTTCTATGTATTTGCATTATTGCTGACTTCTGTCTCAACTTTATGCCGCATTCCACAGAGGGCAGCCATTTAACTCCTATCATCCGATCATGTATTGATGTGTGCTGCTTGGCATTAGCACGAGGAATACGTTTATGTACGTTCTCTTGACAAAGTATCGCACACCTCAGTGCTTAATGAGCGCACTTTGTTTTTGGTCGAGGGAGGCTGTTCATCTTGGCATCATGCACACTGCCATTGTAAATCCTGTCACAATGTATTTGTATTGCAAGGATGTGTGTGACGGGTTTCGTTATTCCTGGCGGTATGAATGTGAGCATGAGGAGGGAAGTATGGGATCTTTCATATTTTCACTTTTACCAGTACAAACATATTTCAGGGCCATTACTGCACATTTTGCTTCTCTAGGGACAGTGCCCACATCACTGTGTTTCATAAGGACACTATTTCTATCCCTGAGCTCTTCAAGTACAAATCAATGCTGCCTGATGTGGTCATCCTAATTAGTTTGGTGGAATTAAACCAAGACTCCATCACCCAGAATGCATCAGGTTGTCACATGAAAGTCCAAGACTGGAAACTGCATGATGTTGTGGTTGAGGTGGTCACCCTAGCTGAACAAGTTGTCATCTCACTGCCCTGGTAATGTTGTACCATGCTGCTTGCCCATAGGGGAATATGTGGCACCACCTTTAGGTAAGACATCAGGTCACTTGCAAAGCCTTTGTTCTGATTGGTTTGCCTGCTCGTTGTTTGGTCTCAGTGATAATTCCACATTCTAAGTCCTCTAGACAGTGCTACTAGCTGCTGCTCTGGTCCCAATGGTAATATCTCATTCTTAGTCCTTTAGACAATGCTGCAGCTGCTTTGCTGGTCCCAGTTGTAATTCCCCATTCTTAGTCCTCTAGGCAGTGCTGCAGCTGTGTCTCTGTTCCCAGTAGTAATTCCCCATTCTTAGTCCTCTAGACAGTGCTGCAGCTGCGTCTCTGGTCATACATCCATTACACTCCAAATCAAAAGACATAGATAAAATACACTGTAATTTACAACGCCAATAGCTCTAACTCTAAAAAATGCAAGACCTATTCCATTGCAAATGCTTGTTATTTCTAGCTTTCAATTTACAGTTCCAAGATGGCAGACTCCAATCATAGAGTGGTAAAAAAATGAGTGCGATAACTCAAATAAACAAAGCTAGCAAATAGCATTTTTTTTTTTTAAAGAACATGTTGGGGAGGGTAAGGGGAGTAACAGAGGAGCAAGTGAGGGTTGCAAGTTGACACCATGGTGGGGACAGAGGGCATGGATCTCACTAAGGGGTCACCAGGTATCACAGATGCGACCCCTGGCTCTTCCAATGCAACCCCTGGCACTGTCTTTGTGACCCCTGGCTTCAGAGTTGGCAAAATCAGTGCCGGGAAAACAGTGGCTGGACATCCTTATGGACGTCGTTTGGGGCTCCTTTCTCTTTGTTTTCTCTAATTTTTTATTACACTAATAGTAAATATTGTTTAATTACTCTATTAGTGTAATAAAAATGGAGTGCAATTAGCTGAACT
Source organism: Pleurodeles waltl (assembly GCF_031143425.1). NCBI lineage: Eukaryota > Metazoa > Chordata > Amphibia > Caudata > Salamandridae > Pleurodeles > Pleurodeles waltl. The sequence goes on from NC_090441.1 coordinate 11,100,174, forward strand.
ATGGCCCTCCCTGGTAACTGAGGTAAGTAAAATAAAATGTTTTTAAATGTATGTTTGCATGCTTGAGGGTGAGTGTGTTTACGTGAGAGAGTGTAAGTGTGAATGTGTGTATATGTAAGCGTGTGTGATATCACTTCCGCTACCCCTGGCCTTTTGGTGAATTGACGTTCATGACTGAGGGGTGAGGGGGGAAGCAACAGATGAACAGAGGGGAGTGGGATGTTTGGGGGAAAAAAGACCGTGAGAGACAGAGTAAGTGACAGATAAGGTGGGGAGGTCCTGGGAGGACAGCATGGAGAGCATAGAGAGCAAGGGTTTCCGTGTGTAAGCAGCACAGGAGGGAGAGAGCTAGAAAATCACATGCACTCCCATGGAGTACTGAAAGAAAAGGAAAAAGAGTAGTTTCTTGAATTTAAGTAGTGGAAACATACAAGCCATTGAATCAAAATGATGGCAAAGAAGCTGTGACAAACACAAAAAGAGTTAATCAAGGAGACAGACAAAGAACCAATCAATGGTAAGAAATGGGATGCCCTAAAGCCTATTGTAAATATTGGTATAGTACATAATAAAACTTACATTTTATAAGGCAGACAGTCTCCATTCACAATCAGGATATGAAGGCTGGAACAAGGCTAGGGTTAAGTTGTTGCACTCACGATAGGCCAGATCTTTAGATTAGCCATACGTTGACATTAAACTAGGAGGCACAGGTGCACGGTTCAAATAGGCATTGGCATTCATGAGCACTGGAGATACTGAGACTGGAATCTTCTGATGTCCGTAGGCTCCAGTCTCTCCACCTCTACCACCCATAAGGCAGCAGGAATAGTTACGTGCTTTGAGGGGCTCACATATGTCAATAGATTGAACTAGTTAGGGCAAGGAATGTAATTCTGTACTCCACAATTCATGGAATACAGGGATTTGCAATGTTGACAGTGAACATTTCAGCCTACAGTCAATGCTGAACATTCCTCTGAAATAGCTCGGTGCAAAGTAACAGGGGAGGGTGCTGTCCCCGAGTTGCACATCTCGCTGCATTGCTTTGCGAACAAAGGAAGTGGCAAGGTTACATGTGTCTACAACATCGCTCTTTCCAACAGTGGAGTGCACATTTTGCACTGGGGCATTTCCTAATAAAGTAAAGTGTATTATGCTCTTCAAATTCCAGGATCCAAAATAACTACTATCAAAAGGAAGTTACATTTTTTACCCTCACTCACAGAGTCTTCTTTCACTTAACACAAATTGAGAAATTATTACCCTTGTACATTCAAGCAGTGTTTCCAGGGCCCATCATTACTGTGCCCTTTAAAGATTAAAAATCTGTCACCGCAGAAATGAACTTCATTACTCAGATCTAACTCCTCTAGACTTGTAAATAAAAGCAGAAGCACTTTGGTGACGGAAATACCTTCAGGTTTGGAATGGAAGAGCAATATTCAGTTCTGCCCCTGATAATTAGAATCTCATACCATGTCTGAGTAGAGTAGCTTGCTAAGGCCAATGCTCAACTGGCAGCACACGGTCTTTGAAGGGTTCTTCTATGCTCATCCGTTGTTTACAGCTTCTTGCAGGCTTCTATGCAAAACTGGTGTTCACAAAGAATCACGCCTGTGTTCTGTCCGTCTATGCTTGGAAACATTCATGGAAATTCAATATAACAATCGCATGGGGGCACTTATTCAAAAAATCTTGCAAATCTGGCCAGGTAGTGTGGGGAGTTCTGTCTTTTTCACCACATATCCGTAACTGCGGAGCACGTCTCTGGTTACTGACACTTGATAGCAGTATAACATTCACAGCATCTAGAAGTTTAGAGAGATTGGAAGATTTACCACCTTTTTTCCACCAAATTTAGAAAAATTTGTAGTCTTTTTTTTTTTTTTTTTTTTTTCTTTTTCAACAGATCTTTTTGCCTCCCCACTTAGGTACCACCTACTTTTTTCTACAGCTGGAGTTCAGGACTAATAGCTTGAGCAGCAAATGCTTTTAATCAGCTTTGGAACATGGGCCTCCCCTCCCACTTTCCTAATGATTTCTCATTGTCTAACTAAGGTCAGAAGGGAAGTGTGATCGCTGGTGATCTTAACACCATTTTGGCCATCCCAGATCTGGTATCCGGATCTGTTGGAAATTTCGGTAGGATGCCAGTTCTCTTTCCCAGCGTTGATTATCTTCTCCATAGTCCATCAAGTCTGTATCATAAATTGATTCTCTCCAGTCACCTCCAACTAATGCCATTGAAAGTCTTGGGACAAGTTGGCGTATCCTTTTGTAGGACTCTATCAAGCTCATGAAAAGTTACTGGGTGTAAGGAACAACCGAAATGTATTAATTAGCATGGGCTTCGTGGTCTTGCTGGTGTCTGGAGTCAGACACCGATCCCTTTTCAGCTGATACATCCTCAGTAGCTGTGTGCCTGATTCACAAAGGTAAACTTACTCTTTTTTGGAATTCAAAAAACTGCAATTTAATAGTAACTTTATGACTGGAGACAGGTGGAGAACTGCGCACTAAAAAAGATAGGCCTGTCATATCTTATGTGCAGAGTTCTCCATCTCAACTGCAGACTCTCTGCAGTCGTAAAGTTACTATTAAATTGCAGTTTTGTGAATACCAAAAAAGAGTAAACCCGCACAAACATGTCAGTTTACCTTTGTGAATCAGACCCTGTTTTTAAACTTGGTAACATCTTCAGGTAAATCATACAAAACTGTTAATATTTATAGATTCACAATTCTCTAAAATCACAATTAAGTCAACTGAAACCCTGTAACTGAACATCCTCTGATCTGCAGACTACATCTGAAAGTAAGGATGAGTATACCCCCTTCTGATAAATATTCCTCTTTGTGGGATATTAGCATTGCTCTAAATTGTTTGTTGGCCAGATAATCACATGCTTTCTTTGAAACCATTCTCAGAAAACATGTACTATGTTACTAAGCTTGAACTCCTTTAAAAGAGTTTCCAATATCAGGGCTCTGAATTTATTAGCTTGATAGTTTACTCTTTCTGTAATTTTTTAAAACTGTTTTTCAGACAACACAGGCTTTCACAAGCATTCAAATATTGTTGCCCTTCGTGATTGTGAATAATATGAGCTTTGCGCAGCTTCTCCTAGGTCATCGTCCATACCGCTTTAGATTTCGTTCAGTTTTTTTCTTTCAATTTCAGTCTTGTTTCTTTCACTTTCTTACTCAGATGGGTTAAGTGTCTCATGTCTCAGGCTGGAATAGATTCCCCGGTTTACCATGCACACTTGTCCAGAGGACTCCTGACCTCTAAGGGTTTTCGGGCAGGTGCTAGATTGAACGACCGTCCGAGAGCTGCTGATTGGCCATCATTTTCAATTTTCAAAATCTTTTGTTACAAACCTGTTCCTCAGGCATTTTTTTTCTGTGGGGGCCTTTGGTTGTAACTTACAATGGCAAACATTATCCCACCTCTAAGAATAATATCAATGAGAATTAATATTGTGTCTTTGCTCCCACCTTGTCTGTCATGTATTGATTGTGTTTTTATCTAGTCATCCAACCAGATGTTCCTCCGTCTTCCTAATTACTGAACTGAAGATCAGAATTGAATTGCTCTTTTTCGTCTACTTGCTGTCTTTATTTTTTTCATCTTCCAATCTTGAATAAACTAACCTGACAGTCCTTGCAGTAAGAAAGAGGAGGGACTGAGCATATGCGACTATTTTATATTGTACTGAAGAAACACCTGTGTTAGAAACTGTTGTAGTCCTAATCCCAGAGACTACTGTGAGTTCTCGTTCTGTAGTGTTTATGTGCTTCTGGTTCAATGTGTGTTTAATATCTGGCTGCTATGAGATCAAATTGCAAGGAAGTAATGCATAGCAGCGGCTTCTGTACCTTCAATACGATTGGGACCTTTCAAACACTAAACCTTGGAAAATTTACATTAGCAGCCATTTTTATTAATGCTATGATATCACAACAAAGAAAGTTCAGCAGTTCCTGTGATGTTTTCATTGTACATTTTTATACTCCTTATGTGTACTTTTTCATGCTGCATCTTCTTAGGCATATGTTCGAAACACTGCATAAATCGGCAGTCTTTAAATGCACCTTCAGCTCAGTGCTTAATTTGTGCTTGTTGTTTCCGGTGCTGAGCACCGGCACTTATTTTTGAGGGCCAGAGCTTATTCTTCTGCCTCAAGCATTTGCTGCGAGCAAAAGACACATATGGGAAAGACAGAGGAAGGGAAAAATGAAAAAGCGTCACAAAGGGAGAAATTAGAAAGCTGCAAGAGTGAGCTGAAGGGGCAGGAGTGGCTTTGTATGGATTGAAGAGGCCCAAGATGGCTTCAGGATTACGCCGCCTCAGTATTCCGTGTTCACACATTTAATTGCAGCAGCCGCGTATTTAAGAGGAGGGCTTTGGGCACCAGCACCTTTTTAATAACAATTTAAGCACTGCTTCAGCTCAAACTCCAAGTCTACTGTGGTGTAAATTAGTATTCAGATACACACTGGTAGAACAGTTACAGACACCTGTGGGAATCCAAAAGAGTTGGTGCTACGGCGAGTGCACAGTGTTTACCACACATCTATTTTCCACTTCATTGACACTCCCATATGTGCACATCTATTTGAAAATCAAGTGTACATCTGTTGCATACATTACGGAGAAACAGTGCACACATGCCTAGTTAATACTTTCTCTTTTTGTGACTCATGCTCAGTTAACACATGTGCACATTGAGCTTTACCAGGCACATGTTTACTATAGACAAGTGTTGGAAATGGCCCTTTCTGCAGAATTATCTCTAAACTCTTTGCCTTCTCTTCCTATTTTTCTGATCCTCTTTTTGTTAGCTTTAACACTCTGGGCACTTTACAACTGCTAATCAGTGCTAAAGTGCATGTGCTCTCTCTCCTAAAACTTGGTATAATTGGCTTTGGCAACACAAAAGGATGATGGACGGAGTGCTGAACAATGCAAACACTCACCCCCCAGTCACAGATCTAGGTTTAATCCATCGTTCTTTTGCTCACCATGCCACCCCAGTTTGGACCCAGCCATATGCAAATCAGTCTTGACCCTGTTCCTCATGGGAACAGTCCAGCCTGAACTACCAGGCCAGGTCCTCCCTGGACCGGAAACAAGCATCCTAGGACCGGGCATACCCTTCCCAATGGACGAAGTGCTGAACAATGCAGACACTCACCCCCAGTCACAGATATGGGTTTAATCCATTGTTCTTTTGCTCACCATGCCACCCCTGTTTGGACACAGCCATATGCAAAACAGCCTTGACCCTGTTCCCCAGGGGAACAGTCTAGCCTGAACTGCCAGGCCAGGTCCTCCCTGGACCGGAAACAAGCATCCTAGGACCGGTTTCAGGGTATCACCCTTCATCAGCCAGGCTAGCTTGAAACCAGTGGCACAGTGAGCAAGGGACCCACGTCTGGGCATACCCTTCCCACTTAGGGAAACTTTAGCAACACAAAAGGATAATGGACGGAGTGCTGAATAATGCAAACACTCACCCCCAGTCACAGATCTGGGTTTAATCCATCTTTCTTTTGCTCACCATGCCACCCCAGTTTGCCATATGCAAATCAGTCTTGACCCTGTTCCTCATGGGAACAGTCTAGCCTGAACTGCCATGCCAGGTCCTCTCTGGACCGGAAACAGGCATCCTAGGACACAAATTTTCTACCATCCAGTGTTCCCCTCACTTGTGTAAATGAGCCAAGAGCCTGTGACAGAGAAGAGCCAAAAAACATGTTGTAAATAAGGGGGAACCAAAGAGGGTCCAAAAGGGCAGTTTGAAAAAAAAAAAAAGCTTTTAGGCTGAAAAGTGGGGAAGAGTTTTTATCGGTATCGATGCAACAGTGCTGGTTGGTAGGAATTTTGTGGATTCCTGCAGATTCCGGAAGGGTCCATCACAAAAATGTGGGAAAAATGTATCATTCCCAGCATAGTTGGAGGTTTGCAGGGCATTGTGGGTAAGAAAATGGTGCGGGGTGCATGTGAAGCACACCACCCTAGACTCACCCAGATGGTTAGTTTTCAGATGTGTCCAGGTCTCATAGATTTTTCTACATGGCAGCGTCCCAAAGTCCAAAAAGGTCAGCCCTCACCATTCCAAGTGGGACGATTTTGAGAGTTAGCCAAGCTCTCATGGCCCAAATGTAAAAGTAAACCCCAAAATAATCAAATGTCCTCTTGCTTGCCGTGGGATAAGATGTTTTAGTGTGGGGAGAGAGCTGAAAGACTGTTACCCCCTTCAGTTGGGGTGTGGGCATAACCATGCCCATACTGGTTGATAGCCACCACCCCACTATTTTTGTTTTTTAATTCCCTGGCATCTAGTAGGCTCTCTGCCCCCCAGGGAGTGGATCAGGGGTAATTGCCCCATCTGCAAACTGGTGGGCAGAGCAACTTTGTCCCCATTTATTTGGGGTGGGGGTGTGGAAATACCCCTACCATCTTTTTTCGAGAAAAAAAAAATTCCTGGTCTCAGGTGGGCTTTCTGCCTCCTTTGTGCGATACAAAAATCGGCCGATGGCCAACAGTAATGTGCCCCCATGGGGAGTGACCCTTGCCCAATGGGCTGCCCCCCCCCCAAAACAAAACACGCACACACCAATCCCTGGTGCCTAAGTGGTTTCTGTCCACCCTGGAGGGCAGAGATGGCCTAAAATAACTTTGCCCCCCAGGGGAGCGACCCTTGCCAAAGGGGTCGCTCTCCTTGCGTGAAATTGTCACACAAAAAATGAACATCTCTGGTGTCTAGTGGTTTCTGCTACCTTTGGGGGCAGATTGACTTAAGAAAAATAGGCCGATCTGCCCCAATGGGGGCAGAAATGGCCTAAACTACAATTGCCCCCCAGGGGAGCGACCCTTGCCTAAGGGGTTGCTCTCCATCTGTAAAAATAAAAATAAAAAAAAAACCCTGGTGCCTCGTGGTTTCTGTCCCCCTTGTGGGCAGATCGGCCTAATAAAAATAGGCAGATCTGCCCCGAAGGGGGACAGAAATGGCCTAAAGATAATTTGCCACCAGGGGAGCGATCCTTACCTAAGGGGTCTCTCTCCTGCATGTAAAAAAGAAAAGAAAAACAAATAAAGTGATCCCTGGTGTCTAGAGGTTTCTGCCCCCCGGGGCAGATTGGCCTCATTACAATAGGACGGGGCAGAGAAGGCCTTAAGAAAAATGCCCCCCAAGGGAGCGACCCTTGCCAAAGGAGTCGCTCCCCATTATTGTAAATATAAAAAATTACAAATCTTCCTGGTGTCTAGTGGGCATTTCTGCAGCCTGATCACTTCACAATTGGGCTGCAGAAATGCTCAGAGAGATCAAAGGAAAGGAAAGGCCTTTCCTTTCCTTTGATGCCTCTCCCGCCCCAGCCCGTGATTGGAAGAGAAATGCTTTTGCATTTCTCTTCTGATCCGGCGCGGTGGGGGCACTGATGAGGTCAGCACGCAATTGCGCGCTGATATCATCAGACTTCACTGGGGGGGGAGCAGGGGTGTAAGGGGAAGCGATTCCCCTTCCATCCCTGCCCATGGGAGGGGTGCCAGGCCGTCGGGGGGGGGGAGCGATAGAGCTTCCCCCGAGGGCCCATACATGGACGAGGTGGTTACGTACCTGGCACCTGAGTGCCACAGCAGCGGACGTAACCACCTCGTCTCGGGCACCTAAGGGGTTAAAGACATCTTCCACCTGAAAAGGTGAAACTCCAAGTCCCTTTGCTTAAAGTGTCAATACTGGGACAAGGGGTCACATGACAATGAGCACATAGGGCTATTTCTCTTCTTAGGAAGGGCTGCAGAAGACACGGATGCCGGACAGCCAAGTACCAGAATGCAAAGTAAAAAAAAAAAAAAAAGACAAGATGAAATGCTCTTGGACGAGACAACCAAGCTTCATATCTATCACCATGGCTGTCCCTCTCAGGCACCCCAACAATGACACTGCCAGTCCCACGATGGGTGCCCAGGTCGTGCTCACGGACAGCAGAACAATGATTGAAAACTCATTACTCTAATTAAATGAGAGAAAAGCTAAAACTCCCAGAATGTAATGATTTGGTAGATGATTTAGAACCATGATGCCTCAGGGTCACTACCTTGTGTGAAAATCCTACTCCAAAAAGTGATACAGATTTGTAAATGCCCCAAGCACATTCAGGTTGGTACAGAGAATCGTACGGTTAAATTGAAAAATATGTGTTCCACTGCAGCAAGAGAACCAGCTGCTCACATGCCAAGAAAAGCAGCAGCTGCCTCAGGTGCAGCTGTAAAAAAGCATGAAGATAGTTTTTTTTTACATTTCAGGTTTTTTCCCCCATTATTAATTAGTTACCTAATGGCTCTTACTGTTAAGTGGCAGCACCCGTATGTTCTCACGAGGCTCAAATGAATATTTGTGTAGAGAGTTTAAAATGTTTTAATCTTTTCATTGACAGTTCACACATATAACCTCCTCACTTGTTAGTGACCAAGCAGCCGCCCCATTGGGCAGAAAGGCCAACAGCACATATAACAAGAAAAAAGCGCAAGTGCTATGGAAGCAGCAGCTGGCAGGAGAAGTAGGAGGGGGAAGAAATAGTACCTCAATCACGTCAGGAGCAGCGGATGGGCCCAGATTAACTTGACTCAATCTGTGCTTGGTCCCTGCGCCACAGCAATGGTTAGTAAATTATGTTTCGCCTGACACTGACCAAATAAGGAGGCTGTAACGAAAAGTGACGTGGGGACTCCCAAACCTTTTTGTAAATAACATGTCTCACAAGCGAGAAGCATGCACTAGTGCATGCACTTGCAGGCATAACCCTAAAAATGTGCCAGGCTCCTTAAAGTATTGGGGAAAGCCATAGGTGACTCTAGATTTAGAAAGTTATAAAGATAATCCTGGAAATCACCGCTCAAGTTAGCTCCCCTTGTCAATGTACATGAGAATCACCTTAGCAAAATCCCATGAAGTGTTCAGGGCAATACTCCTTAAATTTGCCTGGAGATGGAACCCTACTTGGTGGTGCTCTGTGCCATTTTGAAAGCTTGAATGAGGTGAATAATTATTCTAAAAATCAAGCTTATTTATGCAGTGGTATATTCAATGTGTAGGAATACTTAAAACACCTGAGCAAGGGTGTGTGTGCACATTGCTGAATTTGTTTTTCCAATTTTATACTTCCTCACAGGTGCCTGACAGCCTAAAGATTTAGTAGAATCAGGGTTGCTTAAAACGCACCACTTGATCCGACCCTTACCTCCTGTTCCTCCACTGCTACTTACCTCTAGCCCTTGATCCTTCCCTGTCCCCATCTATGTGCAGTCCTTACACTCCCCCTTCTCAACCCCTCCTTTAAGAGTGTTCAGACCGGAGCCCAGACAAAGGGCTGAGAGATTAAGGATGTCTTCCTACGGTGACTACCCTGTTTGGGCCGGTTAAGACCGGAACTTGTGGCTTTTTGCCATAAATACTGTCCTTTCATATTTAACTCACTGATTTCCTTTTTTTGCTTATCTTAACACCTTAGTGCTATAGGTTTCCTTAATCGGACCACAAAGGTGCTCTGCTTTCTCTTCACGTAATCCATAGTCCATGGCCGATCTTGGTTGGACCAAAGATAATTCTGGGTTAACACCTCTTGGGTTTATCTCCCAAACCAAGTACCTTGTGTCTGTCTCACTCCCTGTAGTATTTACACACTCCCAAGTATAAAAGGAGTCATCGACGACCACCTAGAATTCTGAAGAGCAATATCTGCCTTTTCCCAAGTTCTAGATTCTGCTGATTCTCAGACTACAAGTCACTTGGGCTTGTGTACACAGTTCCCTTGACATACCGCTCCATGCGTAAAACCTTGCTACCTGCCATTTCTCCAGGTGTGGAGTGCAACTCCGTGCCCGACACATGGCATGAAAACAGGCTACACACAGAAACCACCTCCATCGGTATTCCTCTCTGATCATACACAGCAACCAGAATAGCTACTTACTCAAACAACTAGAACTAGCTTGGAGGCTTCAGCAGGAAGGAGGAAAGAGATTTTGTCAGGGTTAGACAAAATGGTCAAGTGGGGAAAGCTTGTAGCCCTGCCCAGGTGACCAGGTTCAAACATCTGCTGCATAATTAAGCTACTAAATGATGATAATATGATGTTCTTTTGTAACATTTTTGTGCTGGGAGGAGGTACCAAAAGAGGACATTGTAATCCAAAAGTCTCTTCACACCCTGTCTTTTGTTACTCACAAACGTGTAGCCATCTTGGGCTTGGCTTAGTATTTAAGTCTGGTCTCTTCTGCATTGCCGTTGCTTTTCATCTGGTTTCTTTGGAAGGAGACTCATCTCTGAGGTCTGCGGAATTAGCCTGTCATCTTCAACCACAGGACCAGAAGCACTCAAGGACCCCCACCCAGCATTGTGGTTCTTCTTAGTCCTATTGCGCGTGCTCTCTCTCTCTCTCTCTCGAAAGAGTTCAGAAAAGAAACTATAAGAAAATGGAGAGAGAGAGGTAAGAGGCAGGTGCCATTTAGAATAATACTTGTCCTGCATAGTGACTATAGTTTGTCAGCTGTGCATGCAAATCTTCTCAAACTCCATAATCCTGAAAGTCAAGACTAGTATGTTTGTATGTGCTTTTGAATGTGTGGGCGAGAAGTTTTACAGTAATCAAAAAAACTATACTTGGAACATCGAAGGCAGAGTATTATGTTTCAGTTTACACTAGCTTGTGCATTACACAGGTAAAATGAAAATCACATTTTACACCTAGATTGTATTTAAGTAAAAAGAGAGTCGAGAATCATTCTAATTTCCTTTACACACGTTTTGGAAGGACTCGCAATTGTGTTAAAACAGTATCTTATTTCATACAAGGGAGAACGGGAATTATAGGGATAATAAGAGTTAAGGCTATTCCAAGGTCTAGCGGGTTACTGGGAACAAACTATTGAGAGTAACGTATCCATACATTTTCTTGGCACGCATCTAGGGTCTGGTTTATACTTTTTTAGCACCGCATTTGCGTCATTTCTTGAGGCAAAGCGGCGCAAACTTACAAAATTCAATTATATTTTGTACGTTGGCACATCTTTTTCATAAAAACTGACGCAAATGTGGCGCTAAAAAGTATAAATCAGGCCCCTAGAGTGCTGGAGATCGCAATCTGGCCCAGTCTTGCAACACTGAATGAATGAAAAGGGGATAGCGGGGAGGGCCGCAGACACTTAGATGACCTCCTGTAACAAACATTCAGCTAAACATGTCTCCCTTTTCCTGTCCCATTCCCCTCTCCCGCTGCATGGGGGCCTCTGATTACTGTGTATCATTAGGGAGTCAGAGATAAACAGGAGAGTCTTGGTTCTGCTGATCCATATCACTTCCACAGTTTTTGACTCTACGGTAATTGATTCAGGATATGACACCTTCGGTATTGCTATTTCAGGAGGATACCCTAGTAGCAAAATTCTCACCTTTTAAATCTCCTAAGGTGCAAAACTGGGGCCCTCTTTACGAGTTTGGCGGTCAGTGGACTGCCGTGGTGAAGATGGCGGCCACGGAGACCGCCAAACTCATAATGAGGTTCTGGATCTAAAAAAACTCAAAACTCAGTAATAACTTCTATTTGCCAGCAAGTGGCCCCATCATCTTAACCATGATTCCCTCCCACCCACTGATATGATGACACCAACCCGGTGTGCTGACATCAGTTGTCTCCTATTTTACATTGTGAAAAAACAAACCTGGAATAGTGTTAGTCCTGAAAGACTACTCCATAGAATGAGGTATATGGGCGGACCAGAGGTGAGGAATCCGCAGCTCGTTAAAGTATCAACCACAAAGAGCATTTCCAAAGGTAGGTTAATTATTATTGTAATGGATACTTCTAAATTCAGATAATTTGTGAATCAGTACCAAACTAGTGCGCCTATAAGGAGGTAGGTTTAAAGACTGGCCTCACACCAAGAATCTTGTAGGTGCAGGAAGGCAAAATAACTGTCCCTGCAAACTTCAGATATGATCCAGTGAAAGTCTGGGTCAATGTCCACATGAATGCCTGGCAGGGCACATGTCCAAAATTGGAATACCCTTAGTTAGGGTTGTGACAGGGGCTTTCGCCCTGATTGAACAAGCCATGTGACTCTTAAGAGGGTCCTTCTTGGCCCAGGCATAATACTCCTGGATGCAAAGGACAGTCCATCTTAAGAAGGTGTGTTTCTGAACCAGCTTTCCTTTCTTCGCGCAGGCGAACCCAGCAAATAGTATGTCCTATCAAATCTAAGGCCACGTTGCAGGTCCAACCGGTACAGCCTTGCCTCGTCTTTAGGGAGGTGCATGGGGCGTGATAGGCTGCACCATGTGGAAGGGTTACGCCACTTTCAGATGAAAGGATGTACATGCCCTCAAGACGAGCTTGTCAGGGAAAAAGCAATATATGGATGATGAAGTTGCAAGGCCTGCTGCTCAATAATACAATAGGCAAAAGTGATGGTAATTAGAAATGCACTTTTCAGGGTCGAAACCTCAGAGTACATCTGTGGGGAGAGGATTGAATTGAGCACATATCAAAAAAGTTAGATCTAAATTAAGGTCCCACTGCAGCATAATGAAAGGATGGATGGGGGTGGGGGAAGATATATGAAAGCCCATTTAAAAAAACACATCAGAGGGTGTGATAATGAGTGCTGATCGGACAAGCAAAGAAAGGCCAAAACAATTGATAAATAAACCTTAACTGTGCCCAGAGCAAAGACAAAACAAACACTGAACATCAGACAGTTTTGCCTGTTGATGATGCTTCTGTTCACACCAGGTGGCAAATATAGCCCAACGGCTCACATATAGTGTTGGAGGAGAGGCAGCAAACAGAGGGACTGGCATCCCCTAATTCTGAAGGCAGATCAAAACCTTTTAAATGGATCCACTTAATCTTCATCCATCAAGGTGTAGATTATGGAGCAAAACTCCGCCCTGCTGTTGAGATAACAGATCCTTCTGTGTTGGAGGGCATATGCTCACAGTTAACAGCTTGGAGTACCGGACTCTAAGCCCAGTCCAGCTCTATCAGAATGATCTGTGCTTGGCTCCAACAGAAAATAATCAGCATCTGTAGGATCAGACACAGAGGTGGCAAGACGTGTATGAGGTTTAAATTTCACTGAAGGCAGAATGCATCTCCTACATACACTTCAGGGGTTTACTATAGACCGCAAAACACTTGGCAGTGAGTGTTTTTGGAGATGGCATAAAGGTCTAGCAGCGGCCCGCCCCCCTGTGCGAAGATGCTCAGCTCACCTCTTGGTGCAGACGCCACACGTGTCTGCAAGAAGACACCTGTTGAGCTTGTCTGGTCTGATGTTGTGGGGAATCCTGCTAGATAAGAACATCAGGTAAAACCCATGAAGTGGCAGCTATAGCTACAACTTCGGTGCCTCCAGACAGATGATCCATGATCCCAGGCATTCTGCCTTGATGCAGTAATATACAGTGGTTGTGTTGTCCGTCAGCAACTGGATCAACCTGCTCTTTGTTGGGAGGCAAAAAGGCCTTGACGGCCAGTCGAATGTCATGCAGCTCCTAGATTAAGGTGGTGGCACTGCTCCACTGGGGACTCGAGGCCTCTGTTCTCCACATTGTTCTGGTGACCTTCCCTACCAAGAAACAATACATACCTTTATCACCATGACTTCTGAAGCGTGTAAGGGGAGTGGTCTGTTGTAGGTCAGATTGACGTCTATCATCTACCACTGAAGGCAGTGAGCCATCTAGTCAGAGGTACTGATCTTGTCCGAGAGGCTTCCTCAACATTGGGCCCACTGCAGGTGTAGGTTCTTTTGAAGGGCCTGCATGTGCCACTGATCATGGGGTACCAGCAGGCTGCAAGATGCTAACTGGCCCAGGAGCCTCAGAATCATCAAGGCTGGGATAGGATCAGAATCTGAATGTCCGGAGGAAATGCAGCTGGAAAAGCCTCCAAAGCGACCATGTACAGAGGGTCAGTATTTCTGAAGGTTGAAAAAGGGACTTTGACTTGTTAATTGTAAACCCCGGGCTAAACAACAACTGCAGGTAGTCTGAGGCTCGCTGAGGCAAGCCCCCTTTCACCTGCCAGGCTGGGCCACCCTCTATAAGCAGTACCAACATTGGCCTCAGATCCGGCCTGTGACTTTATTTTATATACAGTAGCTTTCTTGGCTGGAACTGACTCATTGTGCGCAAAGCTCCACTATCAGAACTTGGAGCTCACTCAATAGTATCCCTCAGCCTTCCGACGTTCATTTAACAATTTTAATCCCTGCATCACTTCCGTGGTCCTCCCACAGCAACAGTGCAGCATGCCAGCTACATAAATGCACGTATGTCACCTACCTTTTGCCCGGAGTGAAAGGCATCTATCTCTCTAGTGTGTCACATTCCACCAGGAGAGAGAGATCCTTTTTGGTTCAGATGATATGGTGTACTTTAATCAAGTTTTCAAACTTTTAACAGTGCTTGCACAAGAAAATGTAGGGAAGCCAAATTCGAAATAGCTCCTCCTTATCACCCTTTGCCTTTTTCATGGGATTTCATTTACTCTTTAGCCCAGCTTGTTGCAGGCTATCTCAATCATCTGCTTGGTAGGCAGACTGCTAGGTTAGTCCTTACGCAGCAAGGGTCACCAGCATACCTACTTAATGGACTTGTATTCTCCTGTCCACCTCATTAGTTTCTGTCTCCAAGGAACGAGTGTTGTTGCCAGCTGCCGACTGGCACCATCCCTTACCCAGCCTTCACTATGAGCAAGTATGGTACATACAAGAGGTGTTAAAACACAAACAGAAAGGGAAACAATGTAAGTACAAATGAGGATGAAACATATTGCCCCACATGAGGTGCTGCATATTTTTTGAAAAGCAGACATTACTTTGAGTGTCACCACTTTTCTCCTTGTGCCCATGCATTCCGAGGCTCCTCACCGAGGGCCTGATTCACAAAGCCCGATTTTAAGAAAATCTGAAATCTACTCCTGTAGGTTTTCTGCTATGTTTGGAATACTATTCTAACGCTTGTGGAATTCACAAAGAATCCTGCTAGTACCTCTGAAAGTTTAAGTATTTTACAGGAGTATTTCACAAAATGTACGCGTGCAGAATTTCCACCGTATGGAAAACCTGCATGAGTAAATAGTGTAGATATGTAAATTTTCATATGTGATATTTTTTTATATTTCCACACCACACAGGAGAAAACATTATCCCAATGGGGAATCCCCAAGCACTACACTCCTGTGTTATACTGGGGTCTCCCCTTCTCTATTCTGGAAAGGCACTTGCTCCTTGCGCCGTTACATGTTTATCAGGATAAGAAAATCGTGTGTCTGCAAGAGTAAAAAATCTGACGATTTTCCACCATAATAAGTGAAAATTACGAATGTGAAATTTACTAACACGTTTTTTTCTGAATACCTAAGTAACACTCAGGTGTGCAAGATCCTCTGTGCGAGTCCTGTAAGATGCTCCAAGCTCCGCATTGGAGAGGGGGGGGACAGACCCAGCAGGCATCTGGCTCGATTGATTTCGTTTCATACTCTGGGATAACTTCCCATCCTTCCTGATTAAGCGCTCACTGTTAATTAGACCTGAGGGTTTTAGAAAGCCTGTCTGAAGCTAACCATTCTGGATTTATCACTGTGGAGGGGGGACAAGGCTGCGAAGCTGCTGATTCGGCATTTCTGTGGGAACGAGCGCTGTGACTAATAGAAGGAAATGGCGGCGGAGCTACCCCTCGTCTGGGAGGGCACTTGGTAATTACTTTCAGTCCAGCACTTCTCGAGGAACACTGCGATTTAAAGCAGCACGTGTGACGCGGTTTACATTCCAACATCTGGTACAGTTTTTTTTGTATTTCTCAAAACTTCGAAAATTGAAGTGTGAGATTCTCTTACGTAGGTTTCTTGCCTGCGTTTTAGGTAAAGTTATTCTTTAAATTAATTTCCAAAGAATTCCAGAAGTTCGCCTTTAATGCCGAGACTGCGCCACCCCCCTAGCAGTGCGCACAATTCGTATCCATTGTACGCACTTTTCCATACGCAAAATACTTTTCCCCTTTAAGAAGTCCATTCTCTTTCTAAAAAAGCATTGGCAAAACCAATAGGTTTTGCCTATGCAAGAGTTATTGGTCTTTTATAGTGCTTGAGGGGGTCACCAGCACTTATTTTTGGGGGATTGGCACTTATTTTGCCACGTTGGACATTTCCCGAAGCCAAAGCAAGGGAAAATAAACACAACGAAAAGACGAGGAAAGGAAACACTGAAAATCCGCCACCAAGGGGGAAAGCAGACACCTAAAAGAGTGAGATAACGGGGCAGGGAGTGCACCTCTCTTGCTATTCATGTTATAGCGCTAGCCGCTGGTGTCTAGGCAGTGCTTTGGGCACCCGCACTTATAATTTTACAAATAAAGCACTGGTCTTTTAGCCATGTTGTAGAGTAGAGTGGCTTGGAGTGGTGCACAGTGCTGTGGCGTAGAGTAGGGTGCAGTGGCATAGAGTACAGGATGGGGAGGGAAAAGAAGCAACATGGAAGGAGGATGGGGGGATACGTGGACAGGAATAAGGGAGACGGGCTGAAAACATAAGCACTCATACGGAGTGCTTGAACAGAAGGGAAAAAGTAGCTAAGAAAAAGTAGCAGTGGATGGACACAAGTACTTGGTCCATGCTCCAGGAGAGGGCCAAACACAAGAGGAGGCCATGACACCTGCATGCAATGACAAACAGGGATGAACCTGAACCTAAGAAATTGTAAGCTACTAGTGCGCTGGAAGCCCACTCTGTGACCATGTCTTGCTGAGACAGTGCATACACTGTCTAGGTGAAACCTAAAAAGAAGTTGGACAACGCTTCATTTTAACGATAATCTGTTTATCTGAAAGCAATCTGTCGACTTGAAGTGGAGCAGAAAAAAGTAATCGAATTCCAAATTCTGCACCCTTTGCAGGGACACAATGAGAAAACAATGGGTCATTTTGAGTGAATGACCTTGTACTTGCAAGAAGCATGGAGCAGTACTGATTTGTGTCTGCCTAACCCTGGAAAATCCACACACATGAGCAGACAACCAGTTTAAGGAAGAGTTCTCTCTACACCGACACAGTCCCAAGTTGCTTTCCACTTGAGAGGGAAAGAATTAAAATAAAAAATAAAAAAGCCCACACTCTCCAACAACAAAAACAAATGCAGGGTCCTACCCCCAGCAGACAGGTCAGAACTCAGAGTCCTCCACTACAGGTACACAAGCCACTGAAAGCTCGAGCTAAATAACTCATTCTGGCTGAGATTGAGGTTGTCTTGGACTCTCAAGCCCACAACAAGCAGATCTTTCATGTGGCTTCTGCCTACAGCTGCACCCTAACCTCATGCTTTAGGAACAGAAGACAAAGCATTAACCTTTGATTTAAAATTAAATACAGAAAAAGATACCTAAGTAGTTGCTGAGCTGCACAATATGAAACAAGAAAACCTGTGATCGATCCTGCTTGTACTATTCACAAATGTTGTGATCCTCTGCAAATATTTTATTTCGCCAAGCCTCCTTACCTCTAATGGTACTGTTCTCATGGTGGGGTACAGGAATGTTTTAAAATTCATGTTTAAAAACGATCATGTTTAGTAAATAGCTCTCAATTTGGGGGTGTAATCTGATGTACTAAAGGTAAGCGGCTTCGATCGGTTAAACGAATACATTTGTTTGAATTTTGAAGAGACTTTGATACTGTTCATGCCAAATATGGTCAAGACTCGGTTCGTGTAGGGGCTCCTTTAGCCAAGCCAGACCCTTGGCTCGGCTCTCCCTCTTACTTTGTTGGCACACCCTCCTCTCCTCCAAAAGTACTCCCTTCTGCTGTGAATGGTCAACGGAACGGATCCCACTCCCATTATCTGTGAAGCAGCTGCAAGACGACAATGGGTATTTACAAGTGAAAATCTATCTTGATGACCACATCTCAGGTTGATCAAATTGTTTAAAGAAGGCCCATAAATAGGCCATATGAAATTTAAAGTACTTCTAAATTGAAGACCTGGCTCTTTGTATAAACATCTTGGAGACCACACACACCTAAACATCTGCCCAAGTGCCTGGATACTCTCTCAGGTGGATTGTGTACTATACCAATCAACATAACATAACATTACCATAATTGTTACTTATGCACAAAACACTGGTTGTCAATGAATACTAATTTAAGGGTGTGTTGGCGAGCCGAAGAAGATGCATTTCACGGATACAGGTCATGCACTTCACAGAAATCTTCTGGCCTCCGCCTATTCCATCAACTCAATAACTAGAACCACACTTCTGCTAACATCTGCCAGTCTCCAGAGGTGCCATGACCTGACACAGAAGCAAACAGTGCACTCTCGGCTCCAATGGTTCCCAACCTTTTGACTCCTGAGGGACCCCCAGTGAATCACCACTGGAAGCCCGGGATCCCCAAGCAATTTGTACTATTTAGATTTGAAACATTAAAATAGTAACTCGCAAAAAATACACAAACAAGTGCACACCTAACAAGTACTCAAATTACTAAAGATTTTATTATTTTATTTTGAAAAAATATGCAAAAGCCGAAAACTTTTAATGGGAAGGTTGGTGCTGCATCTAAGCGACTAACTTTTCAATGTTTGGTTTTATTTTAGGAAGTTGAATCCCCAGGTCAGATTCTACATTTCCCATACGATTTCTGTGTTTATATTTTAGGTATATAAAAGCTGAGAAAGTTTTATCACATAAATATGTGGTTGGGAAAGGAAGTAACACCTTAAGTGCTCCCCTCTTACAAGTTTAGGGTGTTGGAGCACGTTACATCACGCATTTTCAGAGACAATGAATCATATGTGTGTAACTCAGTATATAGAAAATGTTACTTAAGGCAAAGGGGACTACACAGTGTAGGATTCACATCATCCATACTGGTAAGCATTTTCTAAGAGTGCCTGGTCTGGAGAAGCACATTTAGTATTTAGAACATAACACAGTATTTAGCATTGGCTTAAATAATAAGAATTTAATTCTACGCAAACAAACCTTATTTAGCAGCCTCAGGAAAATGAAAGACTGGAAAAAAACATAACTTTCTAACTTGTTCGATGCAGTATGCATGCAGCCGTTCATTGCAGTTCATAGCTCACTAGATTATGATTGTAACTTATGAACTGCACACAAACAAAAAAATCTCTATGACACAAGCAGTAACTCACTGTGTTATGCACATAAAATGCTGTACTTTGATATGCATGATAGACATTATTTGCGGCAGGCATGTTAACCATCTGCACTACCTTAGACAAGTCAAAACTGCCACTAGACAAATCTCTGATCTCTTTCCAGCAGGTACGTTAATCACCAGAGTTATTGTGACACTTTTATTTTTGCCCAAAAACTGCTGGATATACAAGGATCTTTGCAGTGTTTTTAAAACTGCTGCACAAATGAAATAACAAGTATGAAAACACGCACGAGTTTCTGTCGAGAGGCCCCACCTGGAGAAGTGCCTTCCTGCCAGCCCAGGCCTTGAGATGCCTGCAGATCCCCTTGGAATGTGTCACAGACCCTTAGGGGTTTAAGGACCACAGGTAGGGAACCACTGTTATATACTTTCCAGCTCCTAACCAGCTAAATATTCAAAGAATGTATAGATGGCAAGGCAAAAGAATCTCCACAAAACCCAGAGGTGTCATCATGTTATTCTTGCAATACATTGACCTGTTAAAAATTCTGACAGTAGCAAAAATAAACAGATATCTTGGTAAGGTCATAAACTGTTCTTTTCCCAAGATATTCCAAAGGCAACTGAAAGAAGAAAGCAATTTTTAGAGTTAAAACTATTGTTGAAAGCTGTCAATGCCAGAAATGGCTTTATCCATGCTTGTCATTTTAATGTCATTTACAAACATAAAATGACTACTTAAGACACTCCATTTAGCCTTAGGAAGTTCTTACAGGATTGCAGAGGAGAAGAGATGGAAACCTCTAAATATTAAGGCCCAGATTCATGAAAAAGTGGCGCATCAGCTCTGATGCACCACTTTTTCAGCGGTTGTGCTGTATTTAACATACGGCGCACCATGGCGGTAGTTAAGACAATAGCGTCAACATTTTTGACACTATTGTGGCGCTTTGCTACACTAGCGTCAAAAACTTTGACGCTAGTGCACCAAAGTGCAAGTAGGCCCTTCGATTACAATGGGTGCATCATGTTAACACCTGCCCTTCAGCAGGCATTAAAAATGGAGCCATAAATGGTCCAATGAAATCTTGTAGATTTCACTGTGCCATTTTTGCGGGCCTCCTAACGCTGGAACACCCCCTTGCATACATTGCGCCTGTTGCAGGCATGATGTGGTGCAAAGGGTCGCAAAGTGGCACAATGCATGTGATAGAGCATTCCGTAGTAATAATTTACCTGTGTCCGGACGCTCTTTAGGCCGATGAATCTTTTGACTAAGTGGGAACTCTCTGTACTCTTAATCAATCAATTTCATTAAAATCAATAATCAATAACGAACATAAGCAATACCTTGATCGACATAACACTTAACAATTAATCCAGAATACATTTCGGCGAACCCTGACCTTTCAGTCAGGAATAACCACACCAGTTTATTCAAAGTTAGTGAGTTTATTTCCCTATATTAACAAAGCTAGCACAATATAGATGTGTCTCAACACCAAATGATAAACATAAATGAACATTAATAGCTGTCCATATCGGCGAAACAGGTGCAATCTATGTAGCATTTGAATCACAAGGCATTCGATAATAGCAATGCAAATCACTAATACGATAATCTGTAACGAACTAATTGCATACATTTAGTCAGCATAACAAGATCTCAAATTGCATCGTGCGACATATGGAATCCTTGTCTAACCTCAAATTAGCATCGGCATGTGGGACTTCATGCGAAAACAATTTAGTAACATTAATTTAGAAAAACTCCTAACTAGGGCTCTTATCAAAATCAGCAGTTGGTTACCTAAAGGAAACACAATGCAATTTTTTCAATTTCCTTTCATATTTACCAATTACGATCAGCAATCAAGGAAGTCTTCGTCTCACAGGTACCGTTCTTCGGTCAGTGTGGGTACCGTTTCGATCGGCATAGGACGGGGCAAAGGGGCAGGGGTGGACTGGGCAATTGCCTCACGGCGGCAAGGTAAAAATATTACTTCATGCAAAGGGATAAATCAAAGTTAAAGTCTCTAGGGCCAGAATCATTTAAAGTCTCTTTCTCTCGATTAGAGAAGGCATCAAAGTCTCTTTCAAAATGGCGTCGCAGCAAAGTGGGCCATAATAGCTGCAATGTCCGAATGTTCGTAATCGCGGGCAAATGGCTACCTTCTTCTCGTGCACCTGATTTTTATAGACAACAGTTCGAATCCAGTAGGGTCTCCATTGGAGGGTTCATAGGTTAGCTTTAAATTGACCAATCAAAAACGACAGTTCTCAAGCTTTTACTTAAGCATACATTATCCTTGGAGATGGGTACGCAAGTTGCAACATTGTCTACCAATTAGCTCACTTTCAGAGCCTCCATTGTCCGCACCTGCAAATCGACCTTGAAGTAAAGAGAAAATATGCCAGGCTGGCACGAAACCTTAAGATAAGCATGTGAACGGTTTCTGTGGAAAAGTACAGCTTCAAGCAAAAATACACGTTTATTAGCACAGTGGAAAAATACGAGCATCTAAACCGTGAGACCAGGCAACTAGGCCAAAGTCTCCGCTAAAGTAATGCTAAGCTAAAACATTTCAAACAAGCAAATCGTAGCACACGTTTATGATTATGTCGGATTAGTGCAATTCTAATACACCACGTTATATAAAGCTCGCGTATAAATGATGACAAACTACCCTGAGGGCACATTTTGCCCCCGTACAATCTTTATTAGTTCGGTTAAAGTCACACATGATTATTTCAGCACTACGTTTAAGCGTTAATAAATCAAAACCTTCATTTTCTGCTTCATCACATGCATTGAGCCACTTTGTAAATATGGCACGGCGAAATGTTACTCTTTGAGCCATATTAGAGTAAAAATAAATTATGCTAATGTGGCTCAAGGAGGCACTAGGCCTTCTTAAATCTGGCCCTAAATCTTTATCTGATGCTTAGCAGTTTATACATATATATTGTGTTTCAATACTGGATATACGTTGCGTTATCAATATACAGGTCAATGTTCATGTTGTAAACATTTCTTCTGCATTGTTCCATTTATTTTGATATGCTGGTCGTCTGGAGGGAGGATGTGTCACCTTCATCTTTTGTGGTCTCCCCACCACACCTAAAATTCAATGTCTCTAAGATATCATTTTTGTTTTTACTTGTACTGTGTTTCCTTTTATGTGTAACTTTTTCTTTCTCATCTTTATCTTGTTCCCCTTCCTTCTCCGATACATTTTATACCTTACCTTCAATAAATCTAGTTAAAAGACAGAGAGCTTTCACAATTAGCCAAACTCAAGATGGACATAGCATTACTACAGGGTCCCATCTTCCCGAAATACAATCTTTAAAATTAAAGAGTCTCTAGGTGGGAAATGTTTTTGCATCACCTGCCTCACAGAAAACAAACGAGTAATAATTCTGTCATAAGAAGCTGGACATTGTAATTAAATCTCAAGCGACTGCCTCAGAAGAAAGATGAGCTATTCTTTCCATTACTTATATATACGGTACATATTACAATCTTCAATGTTTTTTGGTCATATGTCAATTGATCATTCTTTCTGTAATGGTGTTACTACAAAGCTGTTACAATTTGGCTGGGACTGTAATCAAATAGTAGATCCTACATAAAATGGAAACTCAAAAGTTAAATATATTCAGTATCTTCAGAATAAAATGCACAAAGGATTATGTTCCACTATTATTCAAAACTCTTTGGTAGATGCTATTCCAGTTTAGGAGAATATACTTTTTCTTCCCAGTCCATCAATCACAATCATTAATTAAGTACATCTTTAAGAGTCTCTAAACGTGTTTCCGAGATGTTATTCAATGCACAGCTCAGTCCCATTCTTATCTCAGATCATACAACCTCAGTTATAGACTTTGATTTACTTCCTTTTCAAGCTCATCTGAAAAGGTGTTATTTTATGAACTCATTAATATTATAACTGTCTTATAACACCAAATGTCAGGAATTTGTTAACAAATTATGTGTGTAATAATTTACAGTATTATTATTTGGGACACTTTTAAGGCAACAGCATGAGGGTTTATTAATAAGTATAAGTCAAATAAAAGAAAGGTGGCAGAAAAAATCATAAGCACTTTTATATTGGTTTAAAAATCTTGAACATGCTATTAAACTCAAAATCTGACATTTCAGTGAACTAATCTCTATCGAGTACACCTCTAGTTTGTTAAAAAATCAAAGTTAGCTATTATTGGGAGCGTGGGGCAAAATAAATCTGAGAAAATATTGGCAAACTATCTAAAAATAAAAACAGAGAAAACAAACATTTTGTCTATAAGAAAGAAGAAAGGTTTATCTCCGTAAAAATATAAAAAAATTATTGATGAATTTGTAGCATTCTAGAAAGACCTGTATACAGCAGAAACACTCAATCCAATACTGAAATTACTAATTACCTACAATCTATTAAGAAACCCAAGCAGCTAAAGTAGTTTTTGCCTCCCTAAAATATTTTACTTCAGGAAGTAAGACAATGAAACTCCTTCTTGCACTGCCCTGCACTCCCCTAATGACACCATGGTAGTGCTGTATTTTTGATACAGAGCTCCATGGCAGACATTTTCCACAGATGCATCAGAAATTCTGGAGCATGTGTGGCACTAAAGTCACGCAATGCTGGACTAGCGTCAAAAAAATTATGCTATGCCAACAATGCATGGAAGGCCCCTATTGTAAAAAGCCTTGCATCAGTTTAATGCCTAGTGTCCAGCAGGAACAGGGCTAAGAGATAGCACTGGGATCCCTTAAAGGAGCCAAGTGCTATCTTGCAGCACAGAGGGGGCCAACCAGCACCCTCGGAATGCGCACGGTCTGCAAAGCAGACAGTGCGCATTCCGTCTGTGCTGGGCGGGGGGGGGGGTACGCTGCACTGCCCATGCAATGGGCATGGGCAGTGCAGGGCCCCCCTGTGGCCCCACCACACCCTTACCGCCAGCCTTTCCATGTTGATGAAACCGCCATGGAAAGGCTCGTGGTGAGGGGTGGTGTAATCAGCAAGGGGATGCTGAGTTCAGCGCCGCCCTGGCTGAGCATAACACTGACTGACGTCGAGAACCATGTTCCTGGCGGGGACAGCAGTCCCTTGGCAAGTCCGCTCACCAGAGTTGTAATTGGGTGGTGGGACCGCCCAGAGGGCAGCAGTCCAACCGTCAACACGAGTGTGGCAGTCCCCAGACTGCCACATTCATAATGAGGCCCTAAATACCTAGGGTGGTGGTTTACTGAAGCTATTCAAATGAATTTTGAGGGCATTTAAACAAACTGGCATGCTGATCTCATGATGGAATCCATTGTTTTTATCTTGGTGGGGAAGATTGGATTCCATAACAATGATGCTAGCTTCAATATTGGGATATTTGTTATCTATGATTCCTGCCCACATACCTATTAGATAGCATGGCATAAGAAGAAATCTATATGAGCTCTCTTAAATGTATAAAAGGATAAATAGAAGGGGGTGTTAATCTATCATATTTCAGTCAGTATCAGACTCCGTTTGGTTTGAGATGTTCTGCTTATTGGCCAACATTTGAAAATTAAACCTTGAGGCCAATATGGTTGATTTAGAGAAATCAATATTATTTCCTTTCTCCTTTTTCAAACTATTATCTTTCACAAAGAGACGATTTTAATTCATTTTTTCCAGTTAGCCCATTCACCTATAAGATTTTGAGACAGCTTTTATCTTCTAATAAAGGGGGACTTCATTAATTTTTCAATATTTCCATATTAAATTTAAAAATAGTTACATTTTCTGGAAGTCAAGGTGAGACAGAGGTCTAATGTGAGCTAGTCAGCTGTTGGCAAATGATGCTTTATTGACTTTCCTGGATATTCGAAAGATTTTTAATTTACCAAAATCATACCACAGGCTGCTGTAATTGCTATGTTCTCACTCAAAAACCTTAGTAATCTATAAGTCACTTCATACATCCAGTGAATTTGAAAGTAGAACAGAATTGTGAGGAGGACCGTAATGGTTGTTGGGCTATTGAGATATGGAAGAAAATTTGGATGAAAATACACAAATCATCCTGTGGAGAAAATCTTACTCAAACCTTATACTTTATATATAGTCGTTTGTTAATTACTTTCGTCTTATTAGCAAAAGTGAATACTGATGTTCTTACTAAATTCTGGCCATGCAGTCAACTGATAGCCAATTTAATGCATATGTCATTTATCTGTCCCCATATACACAATTTCTGAATATAGGCCTGGAACCTGATTCATTTAATTTTTCACATTAATATTCCATTTGCACTGCCAAACATCTTTCCACGTAGCCTATCAGTCGACTGCATTAAGACTCCCGAGAATACTAAATTGCTTAATTTGTTAATAGTGACAGCCTTTCGCCTTTCAGCAGTTAACATCAAACTGGAAGAATGTAACTAATATTATTTTAAATTGTGCTGGTATTCAGATTGTTTTATTCATAGATTAGTTAGGGCTTTTGTAACACCTATATCAATTGGCATTAAAAGAAAAAAATGTGGCTTCCTGTTACCATGTTTATTAACAAATTTTGCGTAATGGCAAAATATAAAGATATCACTGATGAAGAAGTAGATAACACTTCTTTAGATGTTTTCCTTGCCCTCTGTGTTTTGAAACTGGAGTTTTTAGATTTAAGTGTGCCAATTTGAAAAATAGTTTATACAACAATAAGAGCTATATTACTTATATATTAATGAAAGTGTTTCATACATATACATATCCTACTGGCAGTTGTCAGTAGGTAGTTATAGTAAGAACCAAGACCTGCCTCCATGAAGGAATTAAGGTCATCGCTGAATGGATGAAGAGCAGCTGCCTCAAACTCAATTCCGACAAGACGGAAGCCCTCATCTTCGGCTCCACCCCCTCCGCAAGGGATGACTCCTGGTGGCCTGCCACTCTCAGAACCGCTCTGACTCCCACCAACCATGCACGCAACCTAGGATTGATCCTGGACCTCTCACTATCCATGACCCAGCAAGTCAACGCTATTTCCTCCTCCTGCTTCAACACCCTCCACATGCTCCGAAAGATCTACGAATGGATACCCACTGAAACCAGAAGAACAGTTACCCAAGCCCTTGTAAGCAGCAAACTGGACTATGGCAATGCCCTCTATGCAGGAACCACAGCCAAACTCCAGAAAAGGCTGCAACGCATCCAGAACGCCTCTGCACGCCTCATCCTGGACATCCCCCACCACTACCACATCACAGACCACCTGAAAAACCTGCACTGGCTCCCAGTGAACAAGAGAATCACCTTCAAACTCCTCACCCACGCTCACAAAGCACTGCACAACACCGGACCAGAATAACTCAACATACGACTCTCCTTCTACACCCCGACCCGGCATCTCCCCTCCGCTGACCTCGCCCTTGCAACCGTCCCACGCGTCCGCAGAACTACAACTGGCGGTAGATCATTCTCGCACCTCACCACCAAAACGTGGAACACTCTTCCCACCCACCTGCGCTAGACCAAAGACCTCTTTACCTTCAGGAAACTTCTCAAGACCTAGCTGTTCGGGCAGTAGCAACACCTACCCCCCCACTTTCTCTCCCCTCCCCTCCTTAGTGCCTTGAGACCCTCACGGGTGAGTAGTGCACTTTACAAATCCCTGATTGATTTGGTCCATATGTTTGAATTATTTTAGTATCATCCTCTTTAGAGCTCCATGAGGATAAGGAGGCAGATGGACCTTGTCAAACTTTCATCAAAGGTCCCTTCCTGGCCATGAACCTATTTGGTTCTTACTTCCCCTGCATCTGACATTCTCATTACATATGGTGCAACATTAGAGCCTATTAAACCAAACACAAGTGAGAGATTTGCCTAGGATCATAGAATTTGGTCAAGCTAGGAAGCAGGGATTGATCACACATTTTCTGCTTTCACATTGTTCATTTTAGCCATTAAATGGACATCTCTTTATTTCTTTTGTTTTACATCAAAGGGTAATGCTTTGTCTTTAACTCTTTTTGCTATTGTCGCCCTAAGCGGGAAGGGTATGCCCAGACGTGGGTCCCATGCTCACTGAGCTACTGGACTCAAGCTATTGTAGCAAGATATTGGCAATTCGGGCTGGACTGTTCCCATGGGGAGCAAGATCAAGACTAATTTGCATATATCTCAGTCCAAACTGGTGTGGCTTGGTGGGCAAAAAAAGATGGATTAAACTCAGATCTTTGTGACTGGAGGTGAATGTTTGCATCATTCAGCATTCCGCCCTTCCTCTGTTCTTTTTGCTTTTGTCACCCTAATTAGGAAGGGTATGCCCAGATGTGGGTCCTGTGTTCACTGTGTCACTGGTTTCAATCTAGTCTGGATGAAAAGGGGTGATACCCTGAAACTTGTCCCAGAATGCTTGTTTCCAGTCAAGGGACAACCTGGTTTGGCAGTTCGGGCTGGACTGTTCCTATGAGGAGCAAGATCAAGATTGATTTGCATATGCTGGGTCCAACCTGGGGTGGCATGGTGGACTAAAAAAAGATGGATTAAACCAGATCTTTGTGACTGGAGATGAATGTTTGTATTGTTCAGCATTCCGTCCTTCATCTATTTGTTTTGCTTTTGTCTAACTCTTGGCAAATGAGGGTGAAGCTTGGGTGGCAGGCAGATGCTACAATTCTGCACTTTTAATTTTAAAAAAGGACTGCCTTACATAATCCTGCTTGGTTCTCCATGACCCAAATATTTAAATTTTGTGCAGAAGTATCTAAATCTGTCACACCACAACAACAACAAAAATCTAAACATTTGAAATTATGTGTTTTATTTACTAGTTCCAACCACTAAATGTTGATGAGCTGTTTTCCTTGAAAGGAAGACAACTTAATTTTTGTAGCTCTGGAAACTTGAGCGCAAAGGATATGACTGTTGTAAGTTGTTACCCTGCAGGGGTAAAAATGGTCCTTTTTTCCCTTCTCACACCTCCCTACTGCAGTGATGTTGCAAGGTTGCAATGTACTGCATTATAGCTGAGTAATACAGGGTAGCTTTGTTGGTATGATGCTCTTAGTTCTGGAAGATTGATGTAATTCAGAGGTATGTTAAGTATGAAATGAAAGATCATGTGTACTTACTCAGGGCTGGCTCCTTCAGGACGAGGTTACAGTGAGTAGGTGAGCCCAGAAGTCAGTGTTATTGTAAATAAGTAGGCTGTCTTCAGCGCACCATGTTGTCATTGTAACATGTCTAGGACATACAGAGTTCTTACTACTGAGTGCAGTCTAGTGTAGATTCTGATTACTGGCAATAGATTGTGATGTCTCTCGCTATTCCTGCATCTCCCCACTGTAGTAATTTTTCCATGCAAACTAGTAATATGTCCTTGTGAAGGCCAATATTTTATTGAAAGTGGTATTTAGGTCTGGAATTGCAAGTGCTTTTTTCTCATGAGTTGCCTTTGTCACCATATCCTATTCATCCTTGGATACTGTGCAGCTTACACTTATTTTGATGTGTAGCTGATACCTCTTACTTTGAAATGTATGGTCCATTCTTGGTGTGGGCATTCTGGTGGTACTGATTCCAGGGTGAGCAGTCATGTTGTGCGGGTGAATGTGAAGGTGGCATAGATATAGTTGTGCCAATCATAAGAACATGAAAGATGTCTGTTGCTAAATGTGAAAGTGACATTTAGGGGGGCAGTGTGTAATTTGTAAACAACATAAATGCAGAGACCCAAACTTTTTCTCAGGGGCCTATTGCTGAATGCCAAGGTTGCTATAAACGTTTCTTTCACTAACCTAACAGTTGTTTATTCTTGCAGATTCTTTTTTTCATCCCCTTTTCTGCCTTCATCATTGTTTTCTTATATCTGTTTTTCTTTTCTTCTCTTTCTCTGTCTTGCTGTGGGTCATGGTCTATTGGTGAAAAATGAACCACAATCTCCTAAAATGAGTACAGGTTGGTAAAGCTGATTAGGAATTCTTCACATAGGAAAGCTGTCTTACCTCTGGAGAGCACAAGCAGCTAAAGCAATCACATCTACTTGGAGAAGGAATATTATGGAATAGTAAGCCTGTTTGCGAGGGCTGGGAGTAGAGATAAAGAAAGCTTTACGCTGACAAAAGGCAACAGAGTTTTATGCGTAACTTACAAAAGTGTGCCTTCTGCTTAAATCAGGAAGGTTTGCATGTATTCTTGTAATGTGTTCAATGGTACTCATGATAGACTGCTAAACATATATGTGAGGTCTTAAGATCTGATGTCACTTCTTGTGATTCCACGTGTGATGTCAAGTGCTGTGATGTCACTTGCTTACTGCCTAAGTAGGTTAGTCCCCCCACTTCTTTTTTTAGGACTTTTGTCCTGTGCAGGGAGCACCACACATTCCACTAAGAAAAAGACATTGGAGCACAAATGAGCAATCAAAAACATATAGACCAATAATATCCAGTAGCCTGCCACTTCAATACATTTCATAATAGGAATATTACTCAACTGATTTTTTTTGTGATTGATTGAGTACCGCCCAGTAAAAAAGGAGGTGACAGAGTGAAAGTACTCAGACAATTAGAGTCAAGATATATCCTGGAACTCAACACTAAAACTATGTATGGTTTGAATATGGATGAGGAGATGAATATTCATTTGGGCTGATTGCATACTGAGATGTTCTCGAGAATATTGATATAGATGCAAACAGCTTCCTTTCCTTAATGTGACTATGGTAAATAACACTTATTTAAGTTTTTATCTGGTTTTATGTAGATCATACACATTCCATGTTTTTCTCTTTCTCACACTTATATCTTCACTTCTTTTCTTTCTCTTGCAGGCTCATGGAATACAGGAGATGGGTACCTGTTATTCTGGGTGATCATTCAGATCAGATTTTGTTCTGTTTATTTAATTGATATTAGTTGACTACTGAGGTACAACTATGGGAATTTAATGAACTTGCAAGTAGATGTATACTTTAGGTTATATTGGTGCAATTTAAGTGTTCTACCATTGGAAACATAACCAAGGGCATTCCCTATACAGTGTTCAGCACATATTGCATAGCTTGACAAATAAGTGATTGTCAGAATTTTGAGCAACAGATTGCCCACTTGGTCATAATGAATAATTTTATATCTATTATGTGAATTTATGATTGTCGTATTCTCTATTTTTTATTATGTATGATTGATTGTTCAGTTGTATCATCATATACAGGCGGAGATAGTCTGCTCCACATATTGTTACTATATGTGCCAATTAGCTTAATTACTTTTGATCACCCACTGGGGCTCAATGATGACACTGGGTTCATATATGTTTATACTGGCATAATGTACAAGATATAAGTTGTTAAGAACATGATGATACCTGAATATATTTGTATGGAATGTAGTTAATAAGGCATTAGGCTTATTACCCAAGTACTTAGATATTCCTTAGTCACTTTAAGATGGCTGCCATTTGAAACTTTGTTTATTCTCCCCTTGCGAGTCCATCATTTGTTTTTTGCAACAGTATCATATGGTGTGTTTTAAAACACAGAGCAACATACAGCAAACCACCTGTGAGCAAGGTGTTTTTCGCTTTCATCCGTGATTGATTTGGTGGATGGACACTTGAAATAAACCTTTGTGAGCACATTTGCTGGAGTGCGCATTGTATCTCCTCAGAAGCAGGAAGGTGAAGAGTGTGTGTGTGTTTATATATATATATATATATATATATATATATACATAAATGTTTAAATGCAGATGTAGGAATGGGATGTAGGGGATGTAAGGGTAATGGGTGTGGAAGTGTATTAATACTCAGGTACCTGAGTATTAAATATGTAGTCTATTTCAACATAATTTTAATATTTTTAAAATTATTTATGCAATTTAATTTTAAAATATCAAAACAAAGTTTTAGGAGCGGAATGTAAGCGATATAGAGGTAATGGGTGTATTAATACTCAGATATCAACTGTGATGCCTGAATATTAAATATGTAATATATTGCAAAATAATTTTAATATTTGTAAAATATTTTATGAAAAATAATTTAAAAATATCAAAATAAAGTTTTAGGAGTGGGATGTAAGGGATAGAGAGGTAATGGGTCATGAAGTGTATTGATACTCAGATATCAACTGTGAAAACTGAGTATTAATTTTAATAAATGCTGTAAAATATTTGTTATTTTTTTAATAAGAACCTTGAACGAGGTGGCATTGGTAGCCGTAAACATACGTACCTACGATATTGGGAGTAGTCCTCTACACCCACTGATCTCTCACCTGCGCTTCTGCTGACAGCGATGCAAGGGTTGTTCCCCTTGTCTGCGTCCCCCCCATCCCCAGAAAGGAATGGTAATGGAGGCCTTGTTTTTGTCCCCCCCACCCACATCTTTAGCTGATCTCCATAACAATCCGGTGCTTATCTGTGCTTCCCTGCATCGTACACACAGACAGTTTTAGGTTATTTCTCACATTTGAATGTGTTGTCACATTCCAGCTCCTTTCTGTATGCATCGGACCACTTCTGAGGGCCCCACACAGTCTTCCTCCTCACTAATGTCCTCGCAAGTTCTGGTGGATGGATGGGAGGTTCTTTGGTAATTTTTCTGTCTAGCTGAGCACAACTAACGTATGTCAGACATTCCTTGTGTTACTACTTTATT
This sequence comes from Pleurodeles waltl, assembly GCF_031143425.1. NCBI lineage: Eukaryota > Metazoa > Chordata > Amphibia > Caudata > Salamandridae > Pleurodeles > Pleurodeles waltl. The sequence continues at coordinate 11,132,021 of NC_090441.1, forward strand.
TTAATATGAGCACTACAAATAAGACGTGCAACGCTGTATTGACATGTACGCTGTACGGACTGCGTGGAATTATCATCGAAAGACACTGTTGTGTTGACTAAGATGTCTGTACAGGTATCCGAAATTCGATAAAGAGCTACTTATTTACATAAATGAAACATTTTCCTATGCTTTTGCATTGACTTTAATGGAAGGATTTGTCTTTTTTCAATTTTTACTTTTCCAGCTTTACGTAAACGGTTCATCATCAGTTTCCACAATGATCGGAAGAACGGAGGGACTGCAGTCAGGTAGAAACAACCTAGTTTACTTTTTAAGACATATTGGTACCTACATTTACTGTAAGGAACGATTGAGCGAGGTAGATAGATGTTATTTAGTGAAAGAAATGTGTGTACTTTGTGTTTTAACCAGTTTTGCATCCACATATAAGTATATAAGTTGTTTTTTTATTTGCATGTTGGGCGGTTGTTTTATTTTTTTCCAACATAGGTTAAAAGAAGGGGAAAATACTAACAACTTTTTTAAACCTAATTTTTTATTGTTCTTTAATGTTGAAATAAGAAGGCAACGCTTTTGAAGACAAAAATCTGGATTATTAGATTGCTTTTTTGTTTCTCTATTCGTTTCCTTTAGGAAATAAATACATTTTTTATTTTGTTCTAAATAAATACATTTTTGGGGGTAACCTGGTGTTTGGATTGAGTTATTTGTGGCAGGGAAAACTAAGATAGCCAAATTCTTGTATTTAAGGGAGTTGCAATGTCCATGTGATAACACTTCTGATTAGACAATGTTCCATTTTATTTTATTTTGTAAATATTACATGTACATTACTAAAGTGTTTTTAATTCCGCTTTTGAGAAAATTCCACCCGATCTTAGATAATGCAGGGTGGTGTTTAGGTTTTTATTGCTTTTAGAAAATGATGAGGTAATCTGTAAAGTTTGTTCATTTTTTAAAGCTGCTGTATGCTCGCGAAGAACAATGTTTTGACTTTTTTTTTCACACTGTTTTATTGCTTTTGTGCTCGGAATTATGTATTGTGACTCTTGTGATTAATTATCACTGTTAGTGTTGTGCTAATGTGAATTATTAATTAATTCTTTTATTTCATCAAGGTTTTATTTGTAATAATTTTTATACTTATATTTGTGTTTAACTTTGATGGTTGCAAATAAGCTACCTAATAAAGTTTATTGAACTGAATTGAGTTATTTGTGGGTTGTCGAAGAATGCAATATGAAATATTGATTTTTGTCTGTATTTTATTGCATGGTTTGTTTGGACTTGTGGCAAATTCTTTGGATTTTGCATTACTTGAGATTTTTGGTAAAAGGTTTCTTAAATATCACCAAGAGTTGAAAAAAGAAGACAATTGCAGGTAGGAAGTGAAAAAACAAATAACGTTTAAAAAATAGTTTAAAAATGGCAATTAAATTAGGTTATACAGTCAAAACAGAGTAATTTTAGAAGTTATTAGTTCTTGTTAGTACTGTAAAATGTTAATCTCTCCTTACGATAAATGTGACCTCTGTATTTTAGAAGTCTTTTACTGTGTTTTGATATTATGTAATTTGATTGTCTTGCATTTTCCATTTTTAAATGATCTGTAAAAGAAACAGAAAAAATATATGACTATGATGTTATAATGTTTTGTATTCTTCTCTTCTCTTCTTTTTTATTTTTTTTTATTTTTATTTTTATTCGGTCTAAAATTTAGACCATTAAAAAGCATAAAAACATGTCATACATCCAAAGAAAGACAGAGATACAGTTGATACACTCCTTATCCAACAGCCCAAATGTTGAATGATACTCATTAGTTAATGGCTCCTGGCTTATTGTATACCATCTACCGGGGAAGTTTAGAAGAGAAACTGATGGTATACTGAATCTTTTCTGGTATTACCTATAAAAACTGATCTAATGCAAATTGTACATAACCAGCAGTTCATTGTACTCCATAGAATATTTCATACTTTAGACATTTTAAAAGTGTGCCATAAAATTAACCTCAATTTTTGAAGTAAAATATTCATAAGAAAAGGATCATACCGTTTACAAAGGGCTATTCGCAACGCAACTAAGAATTAGGTAAGTAAAAAAAAAACAGTAAAAAACACAAACACAAGTAAAATCTAATATCATAGGTGAACCAACACAAATAATCAGATTTAGGTTCTCTAAACGTTTAAAATCCTCGTCCACTGGCTGCTGGTCCTCTCCTCAGTCATTAGACTAAGATCTGAGATAGTCTTGCTACGAATTGTCCATGCTGCTGACAAATATTTGGAGACAGACCCTACTATCAACGTGAAAGTATCATATTTGCATAGTCTATAAGCAGCTGTTCGATCACGTAGTAGCAATACCTTACACAAAGGAATAATCCACTTTCCTCTAGGGCATTTATACAAGGGGCAGAAAAATAAAACATGCTCAGCAGTTTCCTTACATAAATGGCAGTTTATGCATTTGTCAGACATGGGACTATTGGTCGACCAACTGTATAGCTGTTGGTTGCTAGTGTTCCATATCTGAACTGAAGAAATAAGGCTCGGGCACGTGCTGGTCTGGGGAGATCCAAAAATGTTTCGGGCCGGGGTTCGTGCTTAACCAGCAGAAACTCTGCTGTCAGCCGACCTAGGCCATTGCGGTGAAAAAACTCATCATAGATTGTTCCCCAATATCGCTCTTTGATCAACAATCTAGCTTTAGCAGGGATCATCTCAGGATTCTCCCAATAATGGGGAAAGCCCAGCTTAACCCAGGCTGATTTCATCTCCCTCAACCAACGGACTTTTTCCCATCCCTGGGAAGGTGGTATAAGATCTTTGATTGCTATCCTGAAGGGCTCAAGTTCTTCAGTTTTCCATAATTGAACCCAATATAGAAGTGGCCTTAAACTTGCAGTATCTTTGATGCTATTTATACCCAGGTCAAACCTTAGGGGGATCATAGGTGTGCCCTTCCCTAGTCTAGATATGTGTCTGAAAAAATTGTTTTCTTTGGATTGGAGAATATCCGATTGTCTATGTAAACCCCAAAGTTCCGCTCCGTACAGGGCAGCAGCACGGATTTGGACTTTATAAATTTCAAAGATAGGGATCAGAGGGGGGCTTGCTACAGTACTAGCCTTTCGTTCTAGCACTCCAGCCTCTTTGGCTGATAACAAGTGCCCCTTTTCTTATGGCTGCATCCCAAGTACCCTTGTCCGATAATCTAATGCCCAGGTAATCGTACTCCATTACCCTCTCTAAAAGGACTGAATCCATTACTATATTTGCTTTTATCTTCTTTTTCGAGGTGCTATATACCATAAGTTTTGTTTTCTTGGCATTGATATCCAGCCCATAATCTCTACAAAATACACAAAACTGGTTAACCAAATTTTGGATTCCCATAGATGTTTTTGCCAGCAGGATAGTGTCATCCGCATAAAGCAGGCATGGCACTTTATTCCCGGCCAACTTAGGAGAATCGTTGGTACAGTTTGCTAGGTAATTAATGCAATTATTTATATATAGGAGGAAGAGGGTAGGGGCTAGGACACAACCCTGTCTGACTCCTCTTTCAATGGCGACTGGATCTGTTAAATCGCCATCCTTACCACTCCTGATTTGTGCGTAGGTGTTCTCGTGTAGTCGGACCATAAGTTTCAGAAGACCAATGGGGATGCCCATATCGGCTAATGTCAGCCATAGCTGGTTCCTGGGGACCAGATCGAAAGCGGCTCTAAGGTCAATGAAGACCACAAACAGGTTGCCCCCTCCTACTTCCACAGTCGTCCATTTGATTGTTAAAAATCTTGGATCTTGGTTTATGGTACTGACTGCTGGCCTAAACCCTGCTTGTAAATTGGAGATGGCATTAGTTTCTAGGATCCATTCTTCAAGATGAAACAGGATTTGCTTTGCAAATATTTTTTGGAAATTGTCAAGTAAGGAAATTGGACGATAATTGGCAGGGTCAGAGGGACTGCCTTTTTTAAAAATAGGAACTATCTCTGCTCCCTTCCAGGAGCTCAGAACAGGCGCTCCTGCAGCAACTGCATTAGAAACCAAGTTCAGGTATGAGGCCCATATATCCGGATTTGACTTGTACAGGTCACCTGGAATTTTATCGAGACCTGGGGCCTTTCCCCATTTCAGTGAAACAATTGCAGCCTTAGTTTCTGCGAGAGTGAATTGGATTGGGGGGGCCTCAAAGGTAATAATATGATTCAGTTCCCCCGTAGTAACATCTGTGGGCCCTGAGTATAATCGGCCGAAGTGATCTGTCCACTCTACGGGGAGTATTGAGGCACTAGGCAGACAGCTAGGTTCCCCACTGGCGTCAGCCACCAGTTTCCAGAATCTCGAGGTATCATTAGCTTTTGCAGACTCCAGAAGGGAAACCCATCTAGACTCATCCCATCCCCTGCGGGCCCTGCCAAGTACCTTTTTATAATTTTTCCTTGCTTGCCTTATTGATTCTGGCTGACCCCCTCTTAGAACTCTGAGTAGTTTGTGCTGTGCTTCCTTGCATGCGGCACTAAACCACCTTGCATTACACTTCTTTTTAGATTTACTGGCAATCTCTTTTGTAAAGAGGTGTTTTAGGGACTTAAATAAGTGAGTATGGGCTACTAAGAGCCCTTCGCCATCATCTAAAAGCAGGGACATGCACTCCATTTGATCAGCCAACAGGCTATACAAAGATGTCATAGGACCTAAGTTGGTGTTCACAGATTCCCATTTGACATTACGTCTATTGTTTGTCAATACAAGCTGTTGTTCATAGATCTTAGGACAAGGGGCTTCAAGTAGAGGTAGTAAACCCCTGACCGATAGGATCAATGGGTCGTGATCGCTTTCCTCGTGTTCTAAAATCTTCATGTGAACCATATGACCCCACAGCCGAATGTCAAGCAAGATATAATCTATCTGGCTCTCCTGGGCTCCACGCCTGAATGTAGGGTGAAGGTCAACATCCGAGCGGGAACGACCATTACAGGCCCGGAGACCGTGTGCCAGTGTGATGTCCACGACTTGGTGTGTTCATCTGTTCATTTTCAGTCTTTTGTTTGACACCAATTGGGGGATGCCCCAATATGCGTCCTCTTCTTTATATAGTTCCTGGGCCAGCGAGTAGGGCTCAAAGGTAACATTAAAATCCCCTGTGATAAGAATATGATGGGAAGAGGTTTTGCAGGGGAGAAAACTGTCCAAAATAATCAAAGCGTCTGACTCGTATTTGCTGCCCGGGCTCCTATTGTAGATGTTAATTATTAGGAGCGGTTTCTCCTTAAGGGAAGGTATGATTAAACCCATCAGATCGGGACAGCCCATGTCTACTGCTTCAACCCGGCATTTGAGGGAGCTGCTGAGCCATACGAGCAGCCCGCCTGATGGTCTCCCGGATTCTATATTTGGGCTCCAATGCCCACGTTTCTTGAAAAAGGCATATTTTGTGGTCGTCTATAAATTTGCCCCATTCTGGGATACCCATTTTATTCTCCAGCCCTGCGATGTTCCAGCTAAGAACTGTGTCTAAACCATCAGTTCTGCCTTGTGTCAATTTGGTCGTCAAAAGCCCTCTAGCGAGTGGAGTGCCATGGGGAGATTTCGTGCCCCTTTCAATCGTATCTAGACTAGCCTTGGTTAGAGTTTCAGCAACATTATCTCCCGAGATGTTACTCACCCCACTTAAGACGGGCCTAGCATGATCAGTTCAGGTACCCGTACCGATTGAGTAGACCCACAGTTATTGGAGCCTATTGATCCCGGGGCTGGGTTACTCTCAAGGGCCTCACCCTCCTTACTGACTCCCCAGGTACAGATCTCCCTACTCTGACCATAGAGTGAAGGAGGGAGGCTATTTTCCGACCTAGAAAAGTCTATCTTGGCTGGTGAAGAGATTGATGTGGGATCTCTGGTATCTAAAGTAAAAGTCTGGTCAGACTCAGAACTACTTATACCTATTCCTTGTGTTCCACTAGTTCTAATTATAGGGAAGTTCTTATCCCAGTTTCTAATTCTTTGAGACTTAGGTGGACCATAGGCGGGGTTATCTTTTAGTCAGTCAACTTCAGAGAGAGAGGGTGAGAGGGGGCTACATCCTATCTGAGGGACAGGCTGCTTCTGAGAACTGTTATAACCGCTGGGTGGAATTGACGCCCCCTTACAAGCTGATGTGACTGTGTAGGGATAGAATGCCTGGAGTCTACACAAGGATACTTGTTCACCTAGAGAATTGGGTTTGCACATGTTCGAAGAAAGCTGCTGAAAAAGGGTGGGTGAATTGAAGTTGATAACAATACAGTCCCCCATGCCGGGGTTCTTACTTGGACCCACCCAACCCACCCTCCTCACCATTATTATTGAGGATACCATGTGGAATGGAAACCTGGCGTTACTGTGTAACCAATGTATAACCTTATTTTTCAATTCTGTATATGATTCGGAAATGTTGGTTTTAAGTTTAGGGACGCTCGTGATAACAAGAACATATGGACAGGATTCCCGCAGTAAGTGTAAAGTTCCCAGGTTGGTTACTTCGTCCCTATACGTCCGATCTAATGCTGAATAATTCTGGTCAGGAATGTCTTTATAGAATTTCGTTCTCATGGTGTTGAAAGGAACAGCTCCTCCATTCCTCCTCCGAAGGGAAATGGCAGTCTTTAGGCCCTTGTCCTTGGAGGCGGTAGCCAGCCTGCCAGATAAAACCCTCTCTGGTTGGTGCCGAGGATCAGGACCGTTCGTTGAGGGGTTGTGATCCATACCCAAAGGTAAGGGAAGGTTACTGGCGCTGTTACCCAGTGCGCTCGAGGGAAGAATTTGGCAGGTAAGCTGCAAATCTGATGAAGGGGGAGTGGTCAGCTGCTTAGACTCGATAAGACCTCCCAATTTCTCCTCAATGGCTTGTAGACGAGCTACTATAGGGTGTAACCTCTTGGAGAACTCGTCTTTAATGTGTTCTATTATATAGTCAATTGCTGGGCAATCATCAGTGAGTGCTTGGGCTAATGTGTGACCCTTGCTCCAAGTTGATACATTTGGTACGCCATGATTGGGGGAACTCAGGGTACGGGCCCGTTTGTTCCTTAAATTTGTCTCACCTCGTTTTCTTTTGCCCTTTGTGTTGTGCTCTAGGTTAGGGGCGGACCTATCTGAAGGCGGCTGCATCAGGTCGGGTGGCTGGGTGGCATTTTCCAGAATCTCCACAATAGACTCTTGGGAAATTGGGGGTGAGATAGCCGGGGCAGACTGTAAATCATGAGGATAAAGGGGTTGTGTTGGGATTTGCGGTGAGGCTAAGGCTAGACGATTAGCTGCCATCGATGGGGGGGGCAATTAGACGGCGCTCCACCAGTTCAATTTCCTTTTCTAGTGCTCCGACTGCTTTCTGGAGAAATCCATCTAAGGTCTTGTTGTTACCAGCCTTTTCCAAAGATTCCCCCCCCTTCCTTCTGCCCATCTTATATTCTTAAATTCCCTTTAACTGACAGTTGTTTTTAATCTCCTTGGCCAGACTTTTGGTATGGGCGCTTGGGCACTTGCCTCCCCTGTTCCCACCCTTTTTGCACCCCACTGGGGCCTTATTTTGAAGGATTGAAACGTCAGAAAGGAACAAATAGTGCAAAATACAGCTCACCTATAGCAATATATTGTCCTCACATCCGCGGTGGGTTCAACCGCTGGCCACCAACCCCAATACCAAGAGAAAATAGTATGGCCCAGTCTCCTCCTGTCTCCCCCGAGGGCACAAAAGATCTTGTAGGGGCCTTCGTCCTGCTCCTGCTGCCGTTTCCAAGCGCGTTGTTTTTAGTACCCTCTGGTATTGTCCATGCTATTTGGGGGCTGGTAAAATAGGCCCTAAGATCGTGATGAAAGTCTCAGAGGGGTGGCCCAGCCCAGCCTCTGCCAGCCACTGACGGGCGCAAGATGGGCCCGCCCTTGGCCCGGGCGCCGCCCGCGCGCGTCCCGCGAGGCGGGAGCGCCAAGGTAGATTTAAAGGGCTCCTGCCCTTCAAGAAAGAAATGGTGCCGCCTTCGCCGCCTCCAAATGCGCGTCCCGCAAGGCGGGAGCGCCAAGGTAGATTTAAAGGGCTCCTGCCCTTCAAGAAAGAAATGGTGCCGCCTCCGCCGCCTCCAAATGCGCGTCTTCTTTTTGACTGGTCGTCCTGAGGGAAACAAAATTGTAAGGTCAATTGTTCGAGTTTGTAGAGAAACAGTAGTTACTTTGCACTATTGAAACTGTGGATAATAAGACTGTTAGTTTGCTGAGCTCAGAAAAGAATGTGGTTAATACTGTTCTGTTATATCAAATGTTAAAAATGTAGCTTTTGAGTTGTTCCTTAAACTTTTGTCATTAGTATTGCATCTTGGTTTGGTAGATGCATTGGTGATATATATGTTTATTGGTAGTGTATGTAAGATTGAAAATAAATTTTGAGGATTATTTACTGCTTTTTATGCATTTCTGAATTGTCTTGTATTGCATTTAATTTTTTTAATGCTTACCTTTCTTTTGGTGCTTCTCTTTTCATGTAGTTGGATGACTTGAGAACAGTCTTTGGTTTGTATAAAGTTTCTTCTTTTGAGAAGTTCTGTTTGTTTTCCTAATCTACAAACCTTAATTCTTAGATATGCTCATTTGACACTGTCCAGCACCTTCCCTGAGGTAACACTTGGCAGAGTTAAAATAGTATACTGCCCCCATCCACTGTCCAGCACCTTTCCTAGGGTGGAGTTGAAATAGTAAATCTGCCCCCAGACACTGTTGTGTCCCTGAGGTGACACTTGGCAGAGTTGGAATAGTAAGTCTGCCTCCCCGCACCAGTCACTGTCCAGCCCTTTCCCTGAGGTAACATTTGGTGGCATTTGAATAGTAAATCTGCCCTTCCAGCCACTGTCTAGCATCTTCTGTGAGATGACACTTGGCGGAGTTGCAATAGTGAATCTATCCCCACCCGTCACTGTCCAGTACTTTTCCAGTACATAATGTAATTTGTATTTAAGAAAAATAGGATTGTCAATGTTTTGAAAGTATTATAAATACGTTTTAACCCCTTCGCTGCCAGGCCTTTTCCCCCTCCTGTGCCGAGCCTTTTTTTGGCTATTTGGTGCAGTTCGCGCTTAGGCCCTCATAACGTTTTGTTCACATAAGCTACTCACGCCAAATTTGCATCCTTTTTTTCCAACATCCTAGGGATTCTAGAGGTACCCAGACTTTGTGGGTTCCCCAGAAGGAGGCCAAGAAATTAGCCAAAATACAGTGAAAATTTCGTTTTTTTTAAAAAAAATGGGAAAAAGGGGCTGCAGAAGAAGGCTTGTGGTTTTTTCCCTGAAAATGGCATCAACAAAGGGTTTGCGGTGCTACAATCACCAGCTTCCCAGCTTTCAGGAACAGGCAGACGTGAATCAGAAAACCCAATTGTTCAACACAATTTTGGCATTTTACTGGGACATACCCCATTTTTACAATTTTTTGTGCTTTCAGCCTCCTTCCAGGCAGTGACAGAAATGGTCATGAAACCAATGCTGGATCCCAGAAACCGCAACATTTCTAAAAAGTAGACAAAATTCTGAATTCAGCAAGGGGTAATTTGTGTAGATCCTACAAGGGTTTCCTACAGAAAATAACAACTGAAAAAGAAAAATATTGAAATTGAGGTAAAAAAACATCAATTTTTCTCTACGTTTTACTGTGTAACTTTTTCCTGCAATGTCAGATTTTCTAAAGCAATATACCGTTACGTCTGCTGGACTCCTCTGGTTGCGGGGATGTATAGGGCTTGTAGGTTCATCAAGAACCCTAGGTACCCAGAGCAAATAAATGAGCTGCACCTTGCAGTGCGTTTTCATTCTATACCGGGTATACAGCAATTAATTTGCTGAAATATAAAGAGTGAAAAATAGCTATCAAGAAAACCTTTGTATTTCCAAAAAGGGCACAAGATAAGTTGTTGAGGAGCAGTGGTTATTTGCACATCTCTGAATTCCGGGGTGACCATACTAGCATGTGAATTACAGGGCATTTCTCAAATAGATGTCTTTTTTACACACTCTCTTATATTTGGAAGGAAAAAATGTAGAGAAAGACAAGGGGCAATAACACTTGTTTTGCTAATCTATGTTCCCCCAAGTCTCCCGATAAAAATGGTACCTCACTTGTGTGGGTAGGCCCAGCGCCCGTAACAGGAAACGCCCCAAAACGCAACGTGGACACATCACATTTTTTTAAAGAAAACAGAGGTGTTTTTTCCAAAGTGCCTACCTGTAGATTTTGGCCTCTAGCTCAGCCGGCACCTAGGGAAACCTACCAAAGCTGTGCATTTTCGAAAACTAGAGACTGAGGGGAATCCAAGATGGGGTGACTTGTGGGGTTCTAACCAGGTTCTTTTACCCAGAATCCTTTGCAAACCTCAAACTTTGGCTAAAAAAACACATTTTCCTCAAATTTTGGTGACAGAAAGTTCTGCAATCAGAGAGGAGCCACAAATTTCCTTCCACCCAGCGTTCCCCCAAGTCTCCCGATAAAAATGATAACTCACTTGTGTGGGTAGGCCTAGCGCCCGCGACAGGAAATGCCCCAAAACGCAACGTGGACACATCACATTTTTTTAAAGAAAACAGAGGTGTTTTTTGCAAAGTGCCTACCTGTAGATTTTGGCCTCTAGCCCAGCCGGCACCTAGGGAAACCAACCAAACCTGTGCATTTTTGAAAACTAGAGACCAAGGGGAATCCAAGATGGGGTGACTTGTGGGGCTCTGACCAGGTTCTGTTACCCCGAATCCTTTGCAAACCTAAAACTTTGGCTAGAAAAACACATTTTCCTCAAATTTTGGTGACAGAAAGTTCTGGAATCAGAGAGGAGCCACAAATTTCCTTCCACCCAGCGTTCCCCCAAGTCTCCCGATAAAAATGATACCTCACTTGTGTGGGTAGGCCTAGCGCCCGCGACAAGAAACGCCCCAAAACGCAACATAGACACATCACATTTTTTGAAAGAAAACAGAGGTGTTTTTTGCAAAGTGCCTACCTGTAGATTTTGGCCTCTAGCTCAGCCGGCACCTAGGGAAACCTACCAAACCTGTGCATTTTTTTAAAACTAGAGACCTAGGGGAATCCAAGATAGGGTGACTTATGGGGCTCTGACCAGGTTCTGTTACCCAGAAACCTTTGCAAACCTCAAAATTTGGCTAAAAAAACACATTTTCCTCACATTTCGGTGACAGAAAGTTCTGGAATCTGAGAGGAGCCACAAATTTCCTTCCACCCAGCGTTCCCCCAAGTCTACCGATAAAAATGATACCTCACTTGTGTCGGTAGGCCTAGCGCCCGTGACAGGATACGCCCCAAAACACAACGTCAACACATCACATTTTTTTAAAGAAAACAGAGGTGTTTTTTGCAAAGTGCCTACCTTTAGATTTTGGCCTCTAGCTCAGCCGGCACCTAGGGAAACCTACCAAACCTGTGCATTTTTTAAAACAAGAGACCAAGGGGAATCCAAGATGGGGTGACTTGTGGGGCTCTGACCAGGTTCTGTTACCCAGAATCCTTTGCAAACCTCAAAATTTGGCTAGAAAAACACATTTTCCTCAAATTTTGGTGACAGAAAGTTCTGGAATCAGAGAGGAGCCACAAATTTCCTTCCACCCAGCGTTCCCCCCAAGTCTCCCGATAAAAATGATAACTCACTTGTGTGGGTAGGCCTAGCGCCCGCGACAGGAAACGCCCCAAAACGCAATATAGACACATCACATTTTTTGAAAGAAAACAGAGGTGTTTTTTGCAAAGTGCTGACCTGTAGATTATGGCCTCTAGCTCAGCCGGTACCTAGGGAAACCTACCAAACCTGTGCATTTTTTAAAACTAGAGACTGAGGGGAATCCAAGATGGGGTGACTTGTGGGGTTCTGACCAGGTTCTTTTACCCAGAATCCTTTGCAAACCTCAAACTTTGGCTAAAAAAACAAATTTTCCTCAAATTTTGGTGACAGACAGTTCTGGAATCAGAGAGGAGCCGCAAAAGTCCTTCCACCCAGCGTTCCCCCAAGTCTCCCGATAAAAATGATACCTCACTTGTGTGGGTAGGCCTAGCGCCCGCGACAGGAAATGCCCCAAAATGCAACGTGGACACATCACATTTTTTTAAAGAAAACAGAGGTGTTTTTTGCAAAGTGCCTACCTGTAGATTTTGGCCTCTAGCTCAGCCGGCACCTTGGGAAACCTACCAAACCTGTGCATTTTTTTAAAACTAGAGACCTAGGGGAATCCAAGATAGGGTGACTTGTGGGGCTCTGACCAGGTTCTGTTACCCAGAAACCTTTGCAAACCTCAAAATTTGGCTAAAAAAACACATTTTCCTCACATTTCGGTGACAGAAAGTTCTGGAATCTGAGAGGAGCCACAAATTTCCTTCCACCCAGCGTTCCCCCAAGTCTACCGATAAAAATGATACCTCACTTGTGTGGGTAGGCCTAGCGCCCGTGACAGGATACGCCCCAAAACACAACGTCAACACATCACATTTTTTTAAAGAAAACAGAGGTGTTTTTTGCAAAGTGCCTACCTTTAGATTTTGGCCTCTAGCTCAGCCGGCACCTAGGGAAACCTACCAAACCTGTGCATTTTTTAAAACAAGAGACCTCGCGGAATCCAAGATGGGGTGACTTGTGGGGCTCTGACCAGGTTCTGTTACCCAGAATCCTTTGCAAACCTCAAAATTTGGCTAAAAAAACACATTTTCCTCACATTTCGGTGACCTAAAGTTCTGGAATCTGAGAGGAGCCACAAATGTCCTTCCACCCAGCGTTCCCCCAAGTCTACCGATACAAATGATACCTCACTTGTGTGGGTAGGCCTAGCGCCCGTGACAGGAAACGCCCCAAAACACAACGTGGACACATCACATTTTTTAAAAGAAAACAGAGGTGTTTTTTGCAAAGTGCCTACCTTTAGATTTTTGCCTCTAGCTCAGCCGGCACCTAGGGAAACCTACCAAACCTGTGCATTTTTGAAATCTAGAGACCTAGGGGAATCCAAGATGGGGTGACTTGTGGGGCTCTGACCAGGTTCTGTTACCCAGAATCCTTTGCAAACCTCAAAATCTGGCTAAATAAACACATTTTCCTCACATTTCAGTGACAGAAAGTTCTGGAATCTGAGAGGAGCCACAAATTTCCTTCCACCCAGCGTTCCCCCAAGTCTCCCGATAAAAATGATACCTCACTTGTGTGGGTAGGCCTAGCGCCTGTGACAGGAAACGCCCCAAAACACAACGTGGACACATCACATTTTTTTCAAGAAAACAGAGGTGTTTTTTGCAAAGTGCCTACCTTTAGATTTTGGCCTCTAGCTCAGCCGGCACCTAGGGAAACCTACCAAACCTGTGCATTTTTTAAAACTAGAGACCTATGGGAATCCAAGATGGGGTGACTTGTGGGGCTCTGACCAGGTTCTGTTACCCAGAATCCTTTGCAAACCTCAAAATTTGAGTAAAAAAACACATTTTCCTCACATTTCGGTGACAGAAAGTTCTGGAATCTGAGAGGAGCCACAAATTTCCTTCCACCCAGCGTTCCCCCAAGTCTCCCGATAAAAATGATACCTCACTTGTGTGGGTAGGCCTAGCGCCCGTGACAGGAAACGCCCCAAAACACAACGTGGACACATCAAATTTTTTTAAAGAAAACAGAGGTGTTTTTTGCAAAGTGCCTACCTGTAGATTTTGGCCTCTAGCTCAGCCGGCACCTAGGGAAACCTACCAAACCTCTGCATTTTTTAAAACTAGAGACCTCGCGGAATCCAAGATGGGGTGACTTGTGGGGCTCTGACCAGGTTCTCTTACCCAGAATCCTTTGCAAACCTCAAAATTTGGCTAAAAAAACATATTTTCCTCACATTTCGGTGACAGAAAGTTCTGGAATCTGAGAGGAGCCACAAATTTCCTACCACCCAGCGTTCCCCCAAGTCTCCCGATAAAAATGATACCTCACTTGTGTGGGTAGGCCTAGCGCCCGTGACAGGAAACGCCCCAAAACACAACGTGGACACATCACATTTCTTTAAAGAAAACAGAGGTGTTTTTTGCAAAGTGCATACCTTTAGATTTTGGCCTCTAGCTCAGCCGGCACCTAGGGAAACCTACCAAACCTGTGCATTTTTTAAAACAAGAGACCTCGCGGAATCCAAGATGGGGTGACTTGTGGGGCTCTGACCAGGTTCTGTTACCCAGAATCCTTTGCAAACCTCAAAATTTGGCTAAAAAAACACATTTTCCTCACATTTCGGTGACCTAAAGTTCTGGAATCTGAGAGGAGCCACAAATTTCCTTCCTCCCAGCGTTCCCCCAAGTCTACCGATACAAATGATACCTCACTTGTGTGGGTAGGCCTAGCGCCCGTGACAGGAAACGCCCCAAAACACAACGTGGACACATCACATTTTTTTAAAGAAAACAGAGGTGTTTTTTGCAAAGTGCCTACCTTTAGATTTTTGCCTCTAGCTCAGCCGGCACCCAGGGAAACCTACCAAACCTGTGCATTTTTTAAATCTAGAGACCTAGGGGAATCCAAGATGGGGTGACTTGTGGGGCTCTGACCAGGTTCTGTTACCCAGAATCCTTTGCAAACCTCAAAATCTGGCTAAATAAACACATTTTCCTCACATTTCAGTGACAGAAAGTTCTGGAATCTGAGAGGAGCCACAAATTTCCTTCCACCCAGCGTTCCCCCAAGTCTCCCGATAAAAATGATACCTCACTTGTGTGGGTAGGCCTAGCGCCCGTGACAAGAAACGCCCCAAAACACAACGTGGACACATCACATTTTTTGAAAGAAAACAGAGGTGTTTTTTGCAAAGTGCCTACCTGTAGATTTTGGCCTCTAGCTCAGCCGGCACCTAGGGAAACCTACCAAACCTGTGCATTTTTGAAAACTAGAGACCTAGGGGAATCCAAGATGGGGTGACTTGTGGGGCTCTGACCAGGTTCTGTTACCCAGAATCCTTTGCAAACCTCAAAATTTTAGTAAAAAAACACATTTTCCTCACATTTCGGTGACAGAAAGTTCTGGAATCTGAGAGGAGCCACAAATGTTCTTCCACCCAGCGTTCCCCCAAGTCTCCCGATAAAAATGATACCTCACTTGTGTGGGTAGGCCTAGCGCCCGTGACAGGAAACGCCCCAAAACACAACGTGGACACATCAAATTTTTTGAAAGAAAACAGAGGTGTTTTTTGCAAAGTGCCTACCTGTAGATTTTGGCCTCTAGCTCAGCCGGCACCTATGGAAACCTACCAAACCTGTGCATTTTTTAAAACTAGAGACCTCGCGGAATCCAAGATGGGGTGACTTGTGGGGCTCTGACCAGGTTCTGTTACCCAGAATCCTTTGCAAACCTCAAAATTTGGCTAAAAAAACATATTTTCCTCACATTTCGGTGACAGAAAGTTCTGGAATCTGAGAGGAGCCACAAATTTCCTTCCACCCAGCGTTCCCCCAAGTCTCCCGATAAAAATGATACCTCACTTGTGTGGGTAGGCCTAGCGCCCGTGACAGGAAACGCCACAAAACACAACGTGGACACATCACATTTCTTTAAAGAAAACAGAGGTGTTTTTTGCAAAGTGCCCACCTTTAGATTTTGGCCTCTAGCTCAGCCGGCACCTAGGGAAACCTACCAAACCTGTGCATTTTTTAAAACAAGAGACCTCGCGGAATCCAAGATGGGGTGACTTGTGGGGCTCTGACCAGGTTCTGTTACCCAGAATCCTTTGCAAACCTCAAAATTTGGCTAAAAAAACACATTTTCCTCACATTTCGGTGACCGAAAGTTCTGGAATCTGAGAGGAGCCACAAATTTCCTTCCACCCAGCGTTCCCCAAAGTCTACTGATAAAAATTATACCTCACTTGTGTGGGTAGGCCTAGCGCCCGTGACAGGAAACGCCCCAAAACACAACGTGGACACATCACATTTTTTTAAAGAAAACAGAGGTGTTTTTTGCAAAGTGCCTACCTTTAGATTTTGGCCTCTAGCTCAGCCGGCACCTAGGGAAACCTACCAAACCTGTGCATTTTTGAAAACTAGAGACCTAGGGGAATCCAAGATAGGGTGACTTGTGGGGCCCAGACCAGGTTCTGTTACCCAGAATCCTTTGCAAACCTCAAAATCTGGCTAAATAAACACATTTTCCTCACATTTCGGTGACCGAAAGTTCTGGAATCTGAGAGGAGCCACAAATTTCCTTCCACCCAGCGTTCCCCCAAGTCTCCCGATAAAAATGATACCTCACTTGTGTGGGTAGGCCTAGCGCCTGTGACAGGAAACGCCCCAAAACACAACGTGGACACATCACATTTTTTTAAAGAAAATAGAGGTGTTTTTTGCAAAGTGCCTACCTGTAGATTTTGGCCTCTAGCTCAGCCGGCACCTAGGGAAACCTACTAAACTTGTGCATTTTTTAAAACTAGAGACCTAGGGGAATCCAAGATGGGGTGACTTGTGGGGCTCTGACCAGGTTCTGTTACCCAGAATCCTTTGCAAACCTCAAAATTTGGCTAAAAAAACACATTTTCCTCACATTTCGGTGACAGAAAGTTCTGGAATGTGAGAGGAGCCCCAAATTTCCGTCCACCCAGCGTTCCCCCAAGTCTCCCGAAAAAAATGATACCTCACTTGTGTGGGTAGGCCTAGCGCCCGTGACAGGAAACGCCCCAAAACACAACGTGGACACATCAAATTTTTTGAAAGAAAACAGAGGTGTTTTTTCCAAAGTGCCTACCTGTAGATTTTGGCCTCTAGCTCAGCCGGCACCTAGGGAAACCTACCAAAGCTGTGCATTTTCGAAAACTAGAGACCGAGTGGAATCCAAGATGGGGTGACTTGTGGGGTTCTAACCAGGTTCTTTTACCCAGAATCCTTTGCAAACCTCAAACTTTGGCTAAAAAAACAAATTTTCCTCAAATTTTGGTGACAGAAAGTTCTGCAATCAGAGAGGAGCCACAAATTTCCTTCCACCCAGCGTTCCCCCAAGTCTCCCGATAAAAATGATAACTCACTTGTGTGGGTAGGCCTAGCGCCCGCGACAGGAAATGCCCCAAAACGCAACGTGGACACATCACATTTTTTTAAAGAAAACAGAGGTGTTTTTTGCAAAGTGCCTACCTGTAGATTTTGGCCTCTAGCTCAGCCGGCACCTAGGGAAACCAACCAAACCTGTGCATTTTTGAAAACTAGAGACCTAGTGGAATCCAAGATAGGGTGACTTGTGGGTCTCTGACCAGGTTCTGTTACCCAGAAACCTTTGCAAACCTCAAAATTTGGCTAAAAAAACACATTTTCCTCACATTTCGGTGACAGAAAGTTCTGGAATCTGAGAGGAGCCCCAAATTTCCTTCCACCCAGCGTTCCCCCAAGTCTACCGATAAAAATGATACCTCACTTGTGTCAGTAGGCCTAGCGCCCGTGACAGGATACGCCCCAAAACACAACGTCAACACATCACATTTTTTTAAAGAAAACAGAGTTGTTTTTTGCAAAGTGCCTACCTTTAGATTTTGGCCTCTAGCTCAGCCGGCACCTAGGGAAACCTACCAAACCTGTGCATTTTTTAAAACAAGAGACCAAGGGGAATCCAAGATGGGGTGACTTGTGGGGCTCTGACCAGGTTCTGTTACCCAGAATCCTTTGCAAACCTCAAAATTTGGCTAAAAAAACAAATTTTCCTCAAATTTTGGTGACAGACAGTTCTGGAATCAGAGAGGAGCCACAAAAGTCCTTCCACCCAGCGTTCCCCCAAGTCTCCCGATAAAAATGATACCTCACTTGTGTGGGTAGGCCTAGCGCCCGCGACAGGAAATGCCCCAAAATGCAACGTGGACACATCACATTTTTTTAAAGAAAACAGAGGTGTTTTTTGCAAAGTGCCTACCTGTAGATTTTGGCCTCTAGCTCAGCCGGCACCTAGGGAAACCTACCAAACCTGTGCATTTTTTTAAAACTAGAGACCTAGGGGAATCCAAGATAGGGTGACTTGTGGGGCTCTGACCAGGTTCTGTTACCCAGAAACCTTTGCAAACCTCAAAATTTGGCTAAAAAAACACATTTTCCTCACATTTCGGTGACAGAAAGTTCTGGAATCTGAGAGGAGCCACAAATTTCCTTCCACCCAGCGTTCCCCCAAGTCTACCGATAAAAATGATACCTCACTTGTGTCGGTAGGCCTAGCGCCCGTGACAGGATACGCCCCAAAACACAACGTCATCACATCACATTTTTTTAAAGAAAACAGAGGTGTTTTTTGCAAAGTGCCTACCTTTAGATTTTTGCCTCTAGCTCAGCCGGCACCTAGGGAAACCTACCAAACCTGTGCATTTTTTAAAACAAGAGACCTCGCGGAATCCAAGATGGGGTGACTTGTGGGGCTCTGACCAGGTTCTGTTACCCAGAATCCTTTGCAAACCTCAAAATTTGGCTAAAAAAACACATTTTCCTCACATTTCGGTGACCTAAAGTTCTGGAATCTGAGAGGAGCCACAAATGTCCTTCCACCCAGCGTTCCCCCAAGTCTACCGATACAAATGATACCTCACTTGTGTGGGTAGGCCTAGCGCCCGTGACAGGAAACGCCCCAAAACACAACGTGGACACATCACATTTTTTAAAAGAAAACAGAGGTGTTTTTTGCAAAGTGCCTACCTTTAGATTTTTGCCTCTAGCTCAGCCGGCACCTAGGGAAACCTACCAAACCTGTGCATTTTTGAAATCTAGAGACCTAGGGGAATCCAAGATGGGGTGACTTGTGGGGCTCTGACCAGGTTCTGTTACCCAGAATCCTTTGCAAACCTCAAAATCTGGCTAAATAAACACATTTTCCTCACATTTCAGTTGCAGAAAGTTCTGGAATCTGAGAGGAGCCACAAATTTCCTTCCACCCAGCGTTCCCCCAAGTCTCCCGATAAAAATGATACCTCACTTGTGTGGGTAGGCCTAGCGCCTGTGACAGGAAACGCCCCAAAACACAACGTGGACACATCACATTTTTTTAAAGAAAACAGAGGTGTTTTTTGCAAAGTGCCTACCTTTAGATTTTGGCCTCTAGCTCAGCCGGCACCTAGGGAAACCTACCAAACCTGTGCATTTTTTAAAACTAGAGACCTATGGGAATCCAAGATGGGGTGACTTGTGGGGCTCTGACCAGGTTCTGTTACCCAGAATCCTTTGCAAACCTCAAAATTTGAGTAAAAAAACACATTTTCCTCACATTTCGGTGACAGAAAGTTCTGGAATCTGAGAGGAGCCACAAATTTCCTTCCACCCAGCGTTCCCCCAAGTCTCCCGATAAAAATGATACCTCACTTGTGTGGGTAGGCCTAGCGCCCGTGACAGGAAACGCCCCAAAACACAACGTGGACACATCAAATTTTTTGAAAGAAAACAGAGGTGTTTTTTGCAAAGTGCCTACCTGTAGATTTTGGCCTCTAGCTCAGCCGGCACCTAGGGAAACCTACCAAACCTGTGCATTTTTTAAAACTAGAGACCTCGCGGAATCCAAGATGGGGTGACTTGTGGGGCTCTGACCAGGTTCTCTTACCCAGAATCCTTTGCAAACCTCAAAATTTGGCTAAAAAAACATATTTTCCTCACATTTCGGTGACAGAAAGTTCTGGAATCTGAGAGGAGCCACAAATTTCCTACCACCCAGCGTTCCCCCAAGTCTCCCGATAAAAATGATACCTCACTTGTGTGGGTAGGCCTAGCGCCCGTGACAGGAAACGCCCCAAAACACAACGTGGACACATCACATTTTTTTAAAGAAAACAGAGGTGTTTTTTGCAAAGT
Source organism: Pleurodeles waltl (assembly GCF_031143425.1). Taxonomy (NCBI): domain Eukaryota; kingdom Metazoa; phylum Chordata; class Amphibia; order Caudata; family Salamandridae; genus Pleurodeles; species Pleurodeles waltl. The sequence goes on from NC_090441.1 coordinate 11,151,856, forward strand.
GCATACCTTTAGATTTTGGCCTCTAGCTCAGCCGGCACCTAGGGAAACCTACCAAACCTGTGCATTTTTTAAAACAAGAGACCTCGCGGAATCCAAGATGGGGTGACTTGTGGGGCTCTGACCAGGTTCTGTTACCCAGAATCCTTTGCAAACCTCAAAATTTGGCTAAAAAAACACATTTTCCTCACATTTCGGTGACCTAAAGTTCTGGAATCTTAGAGGAGCCACAAATTTCCTTCCACCCAGCGTTCCCCCAAGTCTACCGATACAAATGATACCTCACTTGTGTGGGTAGGCCTAGCGCCCGTGACAGGAAACGCCCCAAAACACAACGTGGACACATCACATTTTTTTAAAGAAAACAGAGGTGTTTTTTGCAAAGTGCCTACCTGTAGATTTTGGCCTGTAGCTCAGCCGGCACCTAGGGAAACCTACCAAACCTGTGCATTTTTGAAAACTAGAGACCTAGGGGAATCCAAGATGGGGTGACTTGTGGGGCTCTGACCAGGTTCTGTTACCCAGAATCCTTTGCAAACCTCAAAATTTGAGTAAAAAAACACATTTTCCTCACATTTCGGTGACAGAAAGTTCTGGAATCTGAGAGGAGCCACAAATGTTCTTCCACCCAGCGTTCCCCCAAGTCTCCCGATAAAAATGATACCTTACTTGTGTGGGTAGGCCTAGCGCCCGTGACAGGAAACGCCCCAAAACACAACGTGGACACATCAAATTTTTTGAAAGAAAACAGAGGTGTTTTTTGCAAAGTGCCTACCTGTAGATTTTGGCCTCTAGCTCAGCCGGCACCTAGGGAAACCTACCAAACCTGTGCATTTTTTAAAACTAGAGACCTCGCGGAATCCAAGATGGGGTGACTTGTGGGGCTCTGACCAGGTTCTGTTACCCAGAATCCTTTGCAAACCTCAAAATTTGGCTAAAAAAACATATTTTCCTCACATTTCGGTGACAGAAAGTTCTGGAATCTGAGAGGAGCCACAAATTTCCTTCCACCCAGCGTTCCCCCAAGTCTCCCGATAAAAATGATACCTCACTTGTGTGGGTAGGCCTAGCGCCCGTGACAGGAAACGCCCCAAAACACAACGTGGACACATCACATTTCTTTAAAGAAAACAGAGGTGTTTTTTGCAAAGTGCCCACCTTTAGATTTTGGCCTCTAGCTCAGCCGGCACCTAGGGAAACCTACCAAACCTGTGCATTTTTTAAAACAAGAGACCTCGCGGAATCCAAGATGGGGTGACTTGTGGGGCTCTGACCAGGTTCTGTTACCCAGAATCCTTTGCAAACCTCAAAATTTGGCTAAAAAAACACATTTTCCTCACATTTCGGTGACCGAAAGTTCTGGAATCTGAGAGGAGCCACAAATTTCCTTCCACCCAGCGTTCCCCAAAGTCTACCGATAAAAATTATACCTCACTTGTGTGGGTAGGCCTAGCGCCCGTGACAGGAAACGCCCCAAAACACAACGTGGACACATCACATTTTTTTAAAGAAAACAGAGGTGTTTTTTGCAAAGTGCCTACCTTTAGATTTTGGCCTCTAGCTCAGCCGGCACCTAGGGAAACCTACCAAACCTGTGCATTTTTGAAAACTAGAGACCTAGGGGAATCCAAGATAGGGTGACTTGTGGGGCCCAGACCAGGTTCTGTTACCCAGAATCCTTTGCAAACCTCAAAATCTGGCTAAATAAACACATTTTCCTCACATTTCGGTGACCGAAAGTTCTGGAATCTGAGAGGAGCCACAAATTTCCTTCCACCCAGCGTTCCCCCAAGTCTCCCGATAAAAATGATACCTCACTTGTGTGGGTAGGCCTAGCGCCTGTGACAGGAAACGCCCCAAAACACAACGTGGACACATCACATTTTTTTAAAGAAAATAGAGGTGTTTTTTGCAAAGTGCCTACCTGTAGATTTTGGCCTCTAGCTCAGCCGGCACCTAGGGAAACCTACTAAACTTGTGCATTTTTTAAAACTAGAGACCTAGGGGAATCCAAGATGGGGTGACTTGTGGGGCTCTGACCAGGTTCTGTTACCCAGAATCCTTTGCAAACCTCAAAATTTGGCTAAAAAAACACATTTTCCTCACATTTCGGTGACAGAAAGTTCTGGAATGTGAGAGGAGCCCCAAATTTCCTTCCACCCAGCGTTCCCCCAAGTCTCCCGATAAAAATGATACCTCACTTGTGTGGGTAGGCCTAGCGCCAGTGACAGGAAACGCCCCAAAACACAACGTGGACACATCACATTTTTAAAAAGAAAACAGAGGTGTCTTTTGCAAAGTGCCTACCTTTAGATTTTGGCCTCTAGCTCAGCCGGCACCTAGGGAAACCTACCAAACCTATGCATTTTTTAAAACAAGAGACCTCGCGGAATCCTAGATGGGGTGACTTGTGGGGCTCTGACCAGGTTCTGTTACCCAGAATCCTTTGCAAACCTCAAAATTTGGCTAAAAAAACACATTTTCCTCACATTTCGGTGACCGAAAGTTCTGGAATCTGAGAGGAGCCACAAATTTCCTTCCACCCAGCGTTCCCCCAAGTCTACCGATAAAAATGATACCTCACTTGTGTGGGTAGGCCTAGCGCCCGTGACAGGAAACGCCCCAAAACACAACGTGGACACATCAACTTTTTTTAAAGAAAACAGAGGTGTTTTTTGCAAAGTGCCTACCTGTAGATTTTGGCCTCTAGCTCAGCCGGCACCTAGGGAAACCTACCAAACCTGTGCATTTTTGAAAACTAGAGACCTAGGGGAAACCAAGATGGGGTGACTTGTGGGGCTCTGACCAGGTTCTGTTACCCAGATTCCTTTGCAAACCTCAAAATGTGGCTAAAAAAAAACATTTTCCTCACATTTCGGTGACAGAAAGTTCTGGAATCTGAGAGGAGCTACAAATTTCCTTCCACCCAGCGTTCCCCCAAGTCTACCGATAAAAATGATACCTCACTTGTGTCGGCAGGCCTACCGCCCGTGACAGGAAACGCTCCAAAACACAACGAGAACACATCACATTTTTTTAAAGAAAACAGAGGTGTTTTTTGCAAAGTGCCTACCTTTAGATTTTGGCCTCTAGCTCAGCCGGCACCTAGGGAAACCTACCAAACCTGTGCATTTTTGAAAACTAGAGACCTAGGGGAATCCAAGATGGGGTGACTTGTGGGGCCCTGACCAGGTTCTGTTACCCAGAATCCTTTGCAAACCTCAAAATTTGGATAAAAAAACACATTTTCCTCACATTTCGGTGACAGAAAGTTCTGGAATCTGAGAGGAGCCACAAATTTCCTTCCACCCAGCGTTCCCCCAAGTCTACCGATAAAAATGATACCTCACTTGTGTCGGTAGGCCTAGCGCCCGTGACAGGAAACGCCCCAAAACACAACGTGGACACATCACATTTTTTTTAAAGAAAACAGAGGTGTTTTTTGCAAAGTGCCTACCTTTAGATTTTGGCTGACTTGACTTGAGAACAGTCTTTGGTTTGTATAAAGTTTCTTCTTTTTAGAAGTTCTGTTTGTTTTCCTAATCTACAAACCAAAATTCTTAGATATGCTCATTTGACACTGTCCAGCACCATCCCTGAGGTAACACTTGGCAGAGTTAAAATAGTATACTGCCCCCATCCACTGTCCAGCACCTTTCCTAAGGTGGAGTTGAAATAGTAAATCTGCCCCCAGACACTGTTGTGTCCCTGAGGTGACACTTGGCAGAGTTGGAATAGTAAGTCTGCCTCCCCGCACCAGTCACTGTCCAGCACTTTCCCTGAGGTAACATTTGGTGGCATTTGAATAGTAAATCTGCCCTTCCAGCCACTGTCTAGCATCTTCTGTGAGATGACACTTGGCGGAGTTGCAATAGTGAATCTATCCCCACCCGTCCCTGTCCAGTACTTTTCCAGTACATAATGTAATTTGTATTTAAGAAAAATAGGATTGTCAATGTTTTGAAAGTATTATAAATACGTTTTAACCCCTTCGCTGCCAGGCCTTTTCCCCCTCCTGTGCCGAGCCTTTTTTTGGCTATTTGGTGCAGTTCGCGCTTAGGCCCTCATAACTTTTTGTTCACATAAGCTACCCTTGCCAAATTTGCGTCCTTTTTTTCCAACATCCTAGGGATTCTAGAGGTACCCAGACTTTGTGGGTTCCCCAGAAGGAGGCCAAGAAATTAGCCAAAATACAGTGAAAATTTAGTTTTTTTTAAAAAAAATGGGAAAAATGGGCTGCAGAAGAAGGCTTGTGGTTTTTTCCCTGAAAATGGCATCAACAAAGGGTTTGCGGTGCTAAAATCACCAGCTTCCCAGCTTTCAGGAACAGGCAGACTTGAATCAGAAAACCCAATTTTTCAACACAATTTTGGCATTTTACTGGGACATACCCCATTTTTACAATTTTTTGTGTTTTCAGCCTCCTTCCAGTCAGTGACAAAAATGGGCATGAAACCAATGCTGGATCCCAGAAACCGCAACATTTCTAAAAAGTAGACAAAATTCTGAATTCAGCAAGGGGTAATTTGTGTAGATACTACAAGGGTTTCCTACAGAAAATAACAACTGAAAAAGAAAAATATTGAAATTGAGGTGAACAAAAACATCAATTTTTCTCTACTTTTTACTCTGTAACTTTTTCCTGCAATGTCAGATTTTCTAAAGCAATATACCGTTACGTCTGCTGGACTCCTCTGGTTGCGGGGATGTATAGGGCTTGTAGGTTCATCAAGAACCCTAGGTACCCAGAGCAAATAAATGAGCTCCACCCTGCAGTGCGTTTTCATTCTATACCGGGTATACAGCAATTCATTTGCTGAAATATAAAGAGTGAAAAATAGCTATCAAGAAAACCTTTGTATTTCCAAAAAGGGCACAAGATAAGGAGTTGAGGAGCAGTGGTTATTTGCACATCTCTGAATTCCGGGGTGACCATACTAGCATGTGAATTACAGGGCATTTCTCAAATAGATGTCTTTTTTACACACTCTCTTATATTTGGAAGGAAAAAATGTAGAGAAAGACAAGGGGCAATAACACTTGTTTTGCTAATCTATCTTCCCCCAAGTCTCCCGATAAAAATGGTACCTCACTTGTGTGGGTAGACCTAGCGCCCGTGACAGGAAACGCCCCAAAACGCAACGTGGACACATCACATTTTTTGAAAGAAAACAGAGGTGTTTTTTGCAAAGTGCCTACCTGTAGATTTTGGCCTCTAGCTCAGCCGGCACCTAGGGAAACCTACCAAACCTGTGCATTTTTTAAAACTAGAGACAAAGGGGAATCCAAGATGGGGTGACTTGTGGGGCTCGGACCAGGTTCTTTTACCCAGAATCCTTTGCAAACCTAAAACTTTGGCAAAAAAAAACACATTTTCCTCAAATTTTGGTGACAGAAAGTTCTGGAATCAGAGAGGAGCCACAAATTTCCTTCCACCCAGCATTCCCCCAAGTCTCCCGATAAAAATGATAACTCACTTGTGTGGGTAGGCCTAGCGCCCGCGACAGGAAACGCCCCAAAACGCAACATAGACACATCACATTTTTTTAAAGAAAACAGAGGTGTTTTTTGCAAAGTGCTGACCTGTAGATTATGGCCTCTAGCTCAGCCGGGTACCTAGGGAAACCTACCAAACCTGTGCATTTTTGAAAACTAGAGACTGAGGGGAATCCAAGATGGGGTGACTTGTGGGGTTCTGACCAGGTCCTTTTACCCAGAATCCTTTGCAAACCTCAAACTTTGGCTAAAAAAACACATTTTCCTCAAATTTTGGTGACAGACAGTTCTGGAATCAGAGAGGAGCCACAAATGTCCTTCCACCCAGCGTTCCCCCAAGTCTCCCGATAAAAATGATACCTCACTTGTGTGGGTAGGCCTAGCGCCCGCGACAGGAAATGCCCCAAAATGCAACGTGGACACATCACATTTTTTGAAAGAAAACAGAGGTGTTTTTTGCAAAGTGCCTACCTGTAGATTTTGGCCTCTAGCTCAGCCGGCACCTAGGGAAACCTACCAAACCTGTGCATTTTTTAAAACTAGAGACCAAGGGGAATCCAAGATGGGGTGACTTGTGGGGCTCTAACCAGGTTCTTTTACCCCGAATCCTTTGCAAACCTAAAACTTTGGCAAAAAAAACACATTTTCCTCAAATTTTGGTGACAGAAAGTTCTGGAATCAGAGAGGAGCCACAAATTTCCTTCCACCCAGTGTTCCCCCAAGTCTCCCGATAAAAATGATACCTCACTTGTGTGGGTAGGCCTAGCGCCCGTGACAGGAAACGCCCCAAAACACAACGTGGACACATCACATTTTTTTAAAGAAAACAGAGGTGTTTTTTGCAAAGTGCCTACCTGTAGATTTTGGCCTCTAGCTCAGCCGGCACCTAGGGAAACCGACCAAACCTGTGCATTTTTTTAAAAGTAGAGACCTAGGGGAATCCAAGATAGGGTGACTTGTGGGGCTCTGACCAGGTTCTGTTACCCAGAATCCTTTGCAAACCTCAAAATTTGGCTAAAAAAACACATTTTCCTCACATTTCGGTGACAGAAAGTTCTGGAATCTGAGAGGAGCCACAAATTTCCTTCCACCCAGCGTTCCCCCAAGTCTACCGATAAAAATGATACCTCACTTGTGTCGGTAGGCCTAGCGCCCGTGACAGGATACGCCCCAAAACACAACGTGGACACATCACATTTTTTTAAAGAAAACAGAGGTGTTTTTTGCAAAGTGCCTACCTTTAGATTTTGGCCTCTAGCTCAGCCGGCACCTAGGGAAACCTACCAAACCTGTGCATTTTTTAAAACAAGAGACCTCGCGGAATCCAAGATGGGGTGACTTGTGGGGCTCTGACCAGGTTCTGTTACCCAGAATCCTTTGCAAACCTCAAAATTTGGCTAAAAAAACACATTTTCCTCACATTTCGGTGACCTAAAGTTCTGGAATCTGAGAGGAGCCACAAATGTCCTTCCACCCAGCGTTCCCCCAAGTCTACCGATACAAATGATACCGCACTTGTGTGGGTAGGCCTAGCGCCCGTGACAGGAAACGCCCCAAAACACAACGTGGACACATCACATTTTTTTAAAGAAAACAGAGGTGTTTTTTGCAAAGTGCCTACCTTTAGATTTTTGCCTCTAGCTCAGCCGGCACCTAGGGAAACCTACCAAACCTGTGCATTTTTGAAATCTAGAGACCTAGGGGAATCCAAGATGGGGTGACTTGTGGGGCTCTGACCAGGTTCTGTTACCCAGAATCCTTTGCAAACCTCAAAATCTGGCTAAATAAACACATTTTCCTCACATTTCAGTGACAGAAAGTTCTGGAATCTGAGAGGAGCCACGAATTTCCTTCCACCCAGCGTTCCCCCAAGTCTCCCGATAAAAATGATACCTCACTTGTGTGGGTAGGCCTAGCGCCTGTGACAGGAAACGCCCCAAAACACAACGTGGACACATCACATTTTTTTAAGGAAAACAGAGGTGTTTTTTGCAAAGTGCCTACCTTTAGATTTTGGCCTCTAGCTCAGCCGGCACCTAGGGAAACCTACCAAACCTGTGCATTTTTTAAAACTAGAGACCTAGGGGAATCCAAGATGGGGTGACTTGTGGAGCTCTGACCAGGTTCTGTTACCCAGAATCCTTTGCAAACCTCAAAATTTGAGTAAAAAAACACATTTTCCTCACATTTCGGTGACAGAAAGGTCTGGAATCTGAGAGGAGCCACAAATTTCCTTCCACCCAGCGTTCCCCCAAGTCTCCCGATAAAAATGATACCTCACTTGTGTGGGTAGGCCTAGCGCCCGTGACAGGAAACGCCCCAAAACACAACGTGGACACATCAAATTTTTTGAAAGAAAACAGAGGTGTTTTTTGCAAAGTGCCTACCTGTAGATTTTGGCCTCTAGCTCAGCCGGCACCTAGGGAAACCTACCAAACCTGTGCATTTTTGAAAACTAGAGACCTCGCGGAATCCAAGATGGGGTGACTTGTGGGGCTCTGACCAGGTTCTGTTACCCAGAATCCTTTGCAAACCTCAAAATTTGGCTAAAAAAACATATTTTCCTCACATTTCGGTGACAGAAAGTTCTGGAATCTGAGAGGAGCCACAAATTTCCTACCACCCAGCGTTCCCCCAAGTCTCCCGATAAAAATTATACCTCACTTGTGTGGGTAGGCCTAGCGCCCGTGACAGGAAACGCCCCAAAACACAACGTGGACACATCACATTTCTTTAAAGAAAACAGAGGTGTTTTTTGCAAAGTGCCTACCTTTAGATTTTGGCCTCTAGCTCAGCCGGCACCTAGGGAAACCTACCAAACCTGTGCATTTTTTAAAACAAGAGACCTCGCGGAATCCAAGATGGGGTGACTTGTGGGGCTCTGACCAGGTTCTGTTACCCAGAATCCTTTGCAAACCTCAAAATTTGGCTAAAAAAACACATTTTCCTCACATTTCGGTGACCTAAAGTTCTGGAATCTGAGAGGAGCCACAAATTTCCTTCCACCCAGCGTTCCCCCAAGTCTACCGATACAAATGATACCTCACTTGTGTGGGTAGGCCTAGCGCCCGTGACAGGAAACGCCCCAAAACACAACGTGGACACATCACATTTTTTTAAAGAAAACAGAGGTGTTTTTTGCAAAGTGCCTACCTTTAGATTTTTGCCTCTAGCTCAGCCGGCACCTAGGGAAACCTACCAAACCTGTGCATTTTTGAAATCTAGAGACCTAGGGGAATCCAAAATGGGGTGACTTGTCGGGCTCTGACCAGGTTCTGTTACCCAGAATCCTTTGCAAACCTCAAAATCTGGCTAAATAAACACATTTTCCTCACATTTCAGTGACAGAAAGTTCTGGAATCTGAGAGGAGCCACAAATTTCCTTCCACCCAGCGTTCCCCCAAGTCTCCCGATAAAAATTATACCTCACTTGTGTGGGTAGGCCTAGCGCCCGTGACAGGAAACGCCCCAAAACACAACGTGGACACATCACATTTTTTTAAAGAAAACAGAGGTGTTTTTTGCAAAGTGCCTACCTGTAGATTTTGGCCTCTAGCTCAGCCGGCACCTAGGGAAACCTACCAAACCTGTGCATTTTTTAAAACTAGAGACCTAGGGGAATCCAAGATGGGGTGACTTGTGGGGCTCTGACCAGGTTCTGTTACCCAGAATCCTTTGCAAACCTCAAAATTTGAGTAAAAAAACACATTTTCCTCACATTTCGGTGACAGAAAGTTCTGGAATCTGAGAGGAGCCACAAATTTTCTTCCACCCAGCGTTCCCCCAAGTCTCCCGATAAAAATGATACCTCACTTGTGTGGGTAGGCCTAGCGCCCGTGACAGGAAACGCCCCAAAACACAACGTGGACACATCAAATTTTTTGAAAGAAAACAGAGGTGTTTTTTGCAAAGTGCCTACCTGTAGATTTTGGCCTCTAGCTCAGCCGGCACCTAGGGAAACGTACCAAACCTGTGCATTTTTTAAAACTAGAGACCTCGCGGAATCCATGATGGGGTGACTTGTGGGGCTCTGACCAGGTTCTGTTACCCAGAATCCTTTGCAAACCTCAAAATTTGGCTAAAAAAACATATTTTCCTCACATTTCGGTGACAGAAAGTTCTGGAATCTGAGAGGAGCCACAAATTTCCTTCCACCCAGCGTTCCCCCAAGTCTCCCGATAAAAATGATACCTCACTTGTGTGGGTAGGCCTAGCGCCCATGACAGGAAACGCCCCAAAACACAACGTGGACACATCACATTTCTTTAAAGAAAACAGAGGTGTTTTTTGCAAAGTGCCCACCTTTAGATTTTGGCCTCTAGCTCAGCCGGCACCTAGGGAAACCTACCAAACCTGTGCATTTTTTAAAACAAGAGACCTCGCGGAATCCAAGATGGGGTGACTTGTGGGGCTCTGACCAGGTTCTGTTACCCAGAATCCTTTGCAAACCTCAAAATTTGGCTAAAAAAACACATTTTCCTCACATTTCGGTGACCGAAAGTTCTGGAATCTGAGAGGAGCCACAAATTTCCTTCCACCCAGCGTTCCCCCAAGTCTACCGATAAAAATTATACCTCACTTGTGTGGGTAGGCCTAGCGCCCGTGACAGGAAACGCCCCAAAACACAACGTGGACACATCACATTTTTTTAAAGAAAACAGAGGTGTTTTTTGCAAAGTGCCTACCTTTAGATTTTTGCCTCTAGCTCAGCCGGCACCTAGGGAAACCTACCAAACCTGTGCATTTTTGAAAACTAGAGACCTAGGGGAATCCAAGATAGGGTGACTTGTGGGGCCCTGACCAGGTTCTGTTACCCAGAATCCTTTGCAAACCTCAAAATCTGGCTAAATAAACACATTTTCCTCACATTTCGGTGACCGAAAGTTCTGGAATCTGAGAGGAGCCACAAATTTCCTTCCACCCAGCGTTCCCCCAAGTCTCCCGATAAAAATGATACCTCACTTGTGTGGGTAGGCCTAGCGCCTGTGACAGGAAACGCCCCAAAACACAACGTGGACACATCACATTTTTTTAAACAAAACAGAGGTGTTTTTTGCAAAGTGCCTACCTGTAGATTTTGGCCTCTAGCTCAGCCGGCACCTAGGGAAACCTACCAAACCTGTGCATTTTTTAAAACTAGAGACCTAGGGGAATCCAAGATGGGGTGACTTGTGGAGCTCTGACCAGGTTCTGTTACCCAGAATCCTTTGCAAACCTCAAAATTTGAGTAAAAAAACACATTTTCCTCACATTTCGGTGACAGAAAGGTCTGGAATCTGAGAGGAGCCACAAATTTCCTTCCACCCAGCGTTCCCCCAAGTCTCCCGATAAAAATGATACCTCACTTGTGTGGGTAGGCCTAGCGCCCGTGACAGGAAACGCCCCAAAACACAACGTGGACACATCAAATTTTTTGAAAGAAAACAGAGGTGTTTTTTGCAAAGTGCCTACCTGTAGATTTTGGCCTCTAGCTCAGCCGGCACCTAGGGAAACCTACCAAACCTGTGCATTTTTGAAAACTAGAGACCTCGCGGAATCCAAGATGGGGTGACTTGTGGGGCTCTGACCAGGTTCTGTTACCCAGAATCCTTTGCAAACCTCAAAATTTGGCTAAAAAAACATATTTTCCTCACATTTCGGTGACAGAAAGTTCTGGAATCTGAGAGGAGCCACAAATTTCCTACCACCCAGCGTTCCCCCAAGTCTCCCGATAAAAATGATACCTCACTTGTGTGGGTAGGCCTAGCGCCCGTGACAGGAAACGCCCCAAAACACAACGTGGACACATCACATTTCTTTAAAGAAAACAGAGGTGTTTTTTGCAAAGTGCCTACCTTTAGATTTTGGCCTCTAGCTCAGCCGGCACCTAGGGAAACCTACCAAACCTGTGCATTTTTTAAAACAAGAGACCTCGCGGAATCCAAGATGGGGTGGCTTGTGGGGCTCTGACCAGGTTCTGTTACCCAGAATCCTTTGCAAACCTCAAAATTTGGCTAAAAAAACACATTTTCCTCACATTTCGGTGACCTAAAGTTCTGGAATCTGAGAGGAGCCACAAATTTCCTTCCACCCAGCGTTCCCCCAAGTCTACCGATACAAATGATACCTCACTTGTGTGGGTAGGCCTAGCGCCCGTGACAGGAAACGCCCCAAAACACAACGTGGACACATCACATTTTTTTAAAGAAAACAGAGGTGTTTTTTGCAAAGTGCCTACCTTTAGATTTTTGCCTCTAGCTCAGCCGGCACCTAGGGAAACCTACCAAACCTGTGCATTTTTGAAATCTAGAGACCTAGGGGAATCCAAAATGGGGTGACTTGTCGGGCTCTGACCAGGTTCTGTTACCCAGAATCCTTTGCAAACCTCAAAATCTGGCTAAATAAACACATTTTCCTCACATTTCAGTGACAGAAAGTTCTGGAATCTGAGAGGAGCCACAAATTTCCTTCCACCCAGCGTTCCCCCAAGTCTCCCGATAAAAATTATACCTCACTTGTGTGGGTAGGCCTAGCGCCCGTGACAGGAAACGCCCCAAAACACAACGTGGACACATCACATTTTTTTAAAGAAAACAGAGGTGTTTTTTGCAAAGTGCCTACCTGTAGATTTTGGCCTCTAGCTCAGCCGGCACCTAGGGAAACCTACCAAACCTGTGCATTTTTTAAAACTAGAGACCTAGGGGAATCCAAGATGGGGTGACTTGTGGGGCTCTGACCAGGTTCTGTTACCCAGAATCCTTTGCAAACCTCAAAATTTGAGTAAAAAAACACATTTTCCTCACATTTCGGTGACAGAAAGTTCTGGAATCTGAGAGGAGCCACAAATTTTCTTCCACCCAGCGTTCCCCCAAGTCTCCCGATAAAAATGATACCTCACTTGTGTGGGTAGGCCTAGCGCCCGTGACAGGAAACGCCCCAAAACACAACGTGGACACATCAAATTTTTTGAAAGAAAACAGAGGTGTTTTTTGCAAAGTGCCTACCTGTAGATTTTGGCCTCTAGCTCAGCCGGCACCTAGGGAAACGTACCAAACCTGTGCATTTTTTAAAACTAGAGACCTCGCGGAATCCAAGATGGGGTGACTTGTGGGGCTCTGACCAGGTTCTGTTACCCAGAATCCTTTGCAAACCTCAAAATTTGGCTAAAAAAACATATTTTCCTCACATTTCGGTGACAGAAAGTTCTGGAATCTGAGAGGAGCCACAAATTTCCTTCCACCCAGCGTTCCCCCAAGTCTCCCGATAAAAATGATACCTCACTTGTGTGGGTAGGCCTAGCGCCCATGACAGGAAACGCCCCAAAACACAACGTGGACACATCACATTTCTTTAAAGAAAACAGAGGTGTTTTTTGCAAAGTGCCCACCTTTAGATTTTGGCCTCTAGCTCAGCCGGCACCTAGGGAAACCTACCAAACCTGTGCATTTTTTAAAACAAGAGACCTCGCGGAATCCAAGATGGGGTGACTTGTGGGGCTCTGACCAGGTTCTGTTACCCAGAATCCTTTGCAAACCTCAAAATTTGGCAAAAAAAACACATTTTCCTCACATTTCGGTGACCGAAAGTTCTGGAATCTGAGAGGAGCCACAAATTTCCTTCCACCCAGCGTTCCCCCAAGTCTACCGATAAAAATTATACCTCACTTGTGTGGGTAGGCCTAGCGCCCGTGACAGGAAACGCCCCAAAACACAACGTGGACACATCACATTTTTTTTAAGAAAACAGAGGTGTTTTTTGCAAAGTGCCTACCTTTAGATTTTTGCCTCTAGCTCAGCCGGCACCTAGGGAAACCTACCAAACCTGTGCATTTTTGAAAACTAGAGACCTAGGGGAATCCAAGATAGGGTGACTTGTGGGGCCCTGACCAGGTTCTGTTACCCAGAATCCTTTGCAAACCTCAAAATCTGGCTAAATAAACACATTTTCCTCACATTTCGGTGACCGAAAGTTCTGGAATCTGAGAGGAGCCACAAATTTCCTTCCACCCAGCGTTCCCCCAAGTCTCCCGATAAAAATGATACCTCACTTGTGTGGGTAGGCCTAGCGCCTGTGACAGGAAACGCCCCAAAACACAACGTGGACACATCACATTTTTTTAAACAAAACAGAGGTGTTTTTTGCAAAGTGCCTACCTGTAGATTTTGGCCTCTAGCTCAGCCGGCACCTAGGGAAACCTACTAAACTTGTGCATTTTTTAAAACTAGAGACCTAGGGGAATCCAAGATGGGGTGACTTGTGGGGCTCTGACCAGGTTCTGTTACCCAGAATCCTTTGCAAACCTCAAAATTTGGCTAAAAAAACACATTTTCCTCACATTTCGGTGACAGAAAGTTCTGGAATCTGAGAGGAGCCACAAATTTCCTTCCACCCAGCGTTCCCCCAAGTCTCCCGATAAAAATGATACCTCACTTGTGTGGGTAGGCCTAGTGCCCGTGACAGGAAACGCCCCAAAACAAAACGTGGACACATCAACTTTTTTTAAAGAAAACAGAGGTGTCTTTTGCAAAGTGCCTACCTTTAGATTTTGGCCTCTAGCTCAGCCGGCACCTAGGGAAACCTACCAAACCTGTGCATTTTTTAAAACAAGAGACCTCGCGGAATCCTAGATGGGGTCACTTGTGGGGCTCTGACCAGGTTCTGTTACCCAGAATCCTTTGCAAACCTCAAAATTTGGCTAAAAAAACACATTTTCCTCACATTTCGGTGACCGAAAGTTCTGGAATCTGAGAGGAGCCACAAATTTCCTTCCACCCAGCTTTCCCCCAAGTCTACCGATAAAAATGATACCTCACTTGTGTGGGTAGGCCTAGTGCCCGTGACAGGAAACGCCCCAAAACAAAACGTGGACACATCAACTTTTTTTAAAGAAAACAGAGGTGTTTTTTGCAAAGTGGCTACCTGTAGATTTTGGCCTCTAGCTCAGCCGGCACCTAGGGAAACCTACCAAACCTGTGCATTTTTGAAAACTAGAGACCTAGGGGAAACCAAGATGGGGTGACTTGTGGGGCTCTGACCAGGTTCTGTTACCCAGAATCCTTTGCAAACGTCAAAATGTGGCTAAAAAAACACATTTTCCTCACATTTCGGTGACAGAAAGTTCTGGAATCTGAGAGGAGCCACAAATTTCCTTCCACCCAGCGTTCCCCCAAGTCTACCGATAAAAATGATACCTCACTTGTGTCGGCAGGCCTAGCGCCCGTGACAGGAAACGCCCCAAAACACAACGTGGACACATCACATTTTTTTAAAGAAAACAGAGGTGTTTTTTGCAAAGTGCCTACCTTTAGATTTTGGCCTCTAGCTCAGCCGGCACCTAGGGAAACCTACCAAACCTGTGCATTTTTGAAAACTAGAGACCTAGGGGAATCCAAGATGGGGTGACTTGTGGGGCCCTGACCAGGTTCTGTTACCCAGAATCCTTTGCAAACCTCAAAATCTGGCTAAATAAACACATTTTCCTCACATTTCAGTGACAGAAAGTTCTGGAATCTGAGAGGAGCCACAAATTTCCTTCCACCCAGCGTTCCCCCAAGTCTCCCGATAAAAATGATACCTCACTTGTGTGGGTAGGCCTAGCGCCCGTGACAGGAAACGCCCCATAACACAACGTGGACACATCACATCTTTTTAAAGAACACAGAGGTGTTTTTTGCAAAGTGCCTACCTGTAGATTTTGGCCTCTAGCTCAGCCGGTACCTAGGGAAACCTACCAAACCTGTGCATTTCTGAAAACTAGAGACCTAGGGGAATCCAAAATGGTGTGACTTGTGGGGCTCTGACCAGGTTCTGTTACCCAGAATCCTTTGCAAACCTCAAAATTTGGCTAAAAAAAACACATTTTCCTCACATTTCGGTGACAGAAAGTTCTGGAATCTGAGAGGAGCCACAAATTTCCTTCCACCCAGCGTTCCCCCAAGTCTACCGATAAAAATGATACCTCACTTGTGTGGGTAGGCCTAGCGCCCGTGACAGGAAACGCCCCAAAACACAACGTGGACACATCACATTTTTTTAAAGAAAACAGAGGTGTTTTTTGCAAAGTGCCTACCTTTAGATTTTGGCTGACTTGACTTGAGAACAGTCTTTGGTTTGTATAAAGTTTCTTCTTTTTAGAAGTTCTGTTTGTTTTCCTAATCTACAAACCAAAATTCTTAGATATGCTCATTTGACACTGTCCAGCACCATCCCTGAGGTAACACTTGGCAGAGTTAAAATAGTATACTGCCCCCATCCACTGTCCAGCACCTTTCCTAAGGTGGATTTGAAATAGTAAAGCTGCCCCCAGACACTGTTGTGTCCCTGAGGTGACACTTCGCAGAGTTGGAATAGTAAGTCTGCCTTCCCGCACCAGTCACTGTCCAGCACTTTCCCTGAGGTAACATTTGGTGGCATTTGAATAGTAAATCTGCCCTTCCAGCCACTGTCTAGCATCTTCTGTGAGATGACACTTGGCGGAGTTGCAATAGTGAATCTATCCCCACCCGTCACTGTCCAGTACTTTTCCAGTACATAATGTAATTTGTATTTAAGAAAAATAGGATTGTCAATGTTTTGAAAGTATTATAAATACGTTTTAACCCCTTCGCTGCCAGGCCTTTTCCCCCTCCTGTGCCGAGCCTTTTTTTGGCTATTTGGTGCAGTTCGCGCTTAGGCCCTTATAACTTTTTGTTCACATAAGCTACCCTTGCCAAATTTGCGTCCTTTTTTTCCAACATCCTAGGGATTCTAGAGGTACCCAGCCTTTGTGGGTTCCCCAGAAGGAGGCCAAGAAATTAGCCAAAATACAGTGAAAATTTAGTTTTTTTTTTTAAAAATGGGAAAAAGGGGCTGCAGAAGAAGGCTTGTGGTTTTTTCCCTGAAAATGGCATCAACAAATGGTTTGCGGTACTAAAATCACCAGCTTCCCAGCTTTCAGGAACAGGCAGACTTGAATCAGAAAACCCAATTTTTCAACACAATTTTGGCATTTTACTGGGACATACCCCATTTTTACAATTTTTTGTGCTTTCAGCCTCCTTCCAGTCAGTGACAGAAATGGGCATGAAACCAATGCTGGATCCCAGAAACCGCAACATTTCTAAAAAGTAGACAAAATTCTGAATTCAGCAAGGGGTAATTTGTGTAGATAGTACAAGGGTTTCCTACAGAAAATAACAACTGAAAAAGAAAAATATTGAAATTGAGGTGAAAAAAACATCAATTTTTCTCTACTTTTTACTCTGTAACTTTTTCCTGCAATGTCAGATTTTCTAAAGCAATATTCCGTTACGTCTGCTGGACTCCTCTGGTTGCGGGGATGTATAGGGCTTGTAGGTTCATCAAGAACCCTAGGTACCCAGAGCAAATAAATGAGCTCCACCCTGCAGTGTGTTTTCATTCTATACCAGGTATACAGCAATTCATTTGCTGAAATATAAAGAGTGAAAAATAGCTATCAAGAAAACCTTTGTATTTCCAAAAAGGGCACAAGATAAGGAGTTGAGGAGCAGTGGTTATTTGCACATCTCTGAATTCCGGGGTGACCATACTAGCATGTGAATTACAGGGCATTTCTCAAATAGATGTCTTTTTTACACACTCTCTTATATTTGGAAGGAAAAAATGTAGAGAAAGACAAGGGGCAATAACACTTGTTTTGCTAATCTATGTTCCCCCAAGTCTCCCGATAAAAATTGGTACCTCACTTGTGTGGGTAGACCTAGCGCCCGTGACAGGAAACGCCCCAAAACGCAACGTGGACACATCACATTTTTTGAAAGAAAACAGAGGTGTTTTTTGCAAAGTGCCTACCTGTAGATTTTGGCCTCTAGCTCAGCCGGCACCTAGGGAAACCTACCAAACCTGTGCATTTTTTAAAACTAGAGACCAAGGGGAATCCAAGATGGGGTGACTTGTGGGGCTCTGACCAGGTTCTTTTACCCAGAATCCTTTGCAAACCTAAAACTTTGGCAAAAAAAAACACATTTTCCTCAAATTTTGGTGACAGAAAGTTCTGGAATCAGAGAGGAGCCACAAATTTCCTTCCACCCAGCGTTCCCCCAAGTCTCCCGATAAAAATGATACCTCACTTGTGTGGGTAGGCCTATCGCCCGCGACAGGAAATGCCCCAAAACGCAACGTGGACACATCACATTTTTTGAAAGAAAACAGAGGTGTTTTTTGCAAAGTGCCTACCTGTAGATTTTGGCCTCTAGCCCAGCCGGCACCTAGGGAAACCTACCAAACCTGTGCATTTTTGAAAACTAGAGACCTAGGGGAATCCAAGATGGGGTGACTTGTGGGGCTCTGACCAGGTTCTGTTACCCAGAATCCTTTGCAAACCTCAAAATTTGGCTAAAAAAACACATTTTCCTCACATTTCGGTGACCGAAAGTTCTGGAATCAGAGAGGAGCCACAAATTTCCTTCCACCCAGCGTTCCCCCAAGTCTACCGATAAAAATGATACCTCACTTGTGTGGGTAGGCCTAGCGCCCGTGACAGGAAACGCCCCAAAACACAACGTGGACACATCACATTTTTTTAAAGAAAACAGAGGTGTTTTTTGCAAAGTGCCTACCTTTAGATTTTGGCCTCTAGCTCAGCCGGCACCTAGGGAAACCTACCAAACCTGTGCATTTTTTAAAACTAGAGACCTAGGGGAATCCAAGATGGGGTGACTTGTGGGGCTCTGACCAGGTTCTGTTACCCAGAATCCTTTGCAAACCTCAAAATGTGAGTAAAAAAACACATTTTCCTCACATTTCGGTGACAGAAAGTTCTGGAATCTGAGAGGAGCCACCAATTTCCGTCCACCCAGCGTTCCCCCAAGTCTCCCGAAAAAAATGATACCTTACTTGTGTGGGTAGGCCTAGCGCCCGTGACAGGAAACGCCCCAAAACACAACGTGGACACATCACATTTTTTTAAAGAAAACAGAGGTGTTTTTTGCAAAGTGCCTACCTGTAGATTTTGGCCTCTAGCTCAGCCGGCACCTAGGGAAACCTACCAAACCTGTGCATTTTTTAAAACTAGAGACCTCGCGGAATCCAAGATGGGGTGACTTGTGGGGCTCTGACCAGGTTCTGTTACCCAGAATCCTTTGCAAACCTCAAAATTTGGCTAAAAAAACAAATTTTTCTCACATTTCGGTGACAGAAAGTTCTGGAATCTGAGAGGAGCCACAAATTTCCTTCCACCCAGCGTTCCCCCAAGTCTACCGAAAAAAATGATACCTCACTTGTGTGGGTAGGCCTAGCGCCCGTGACAGGAAACGCCCCAAAACACAACGTGGACACATCACATTTTTTGAAAGAAAACAGAGGTGTTTTTTGCAAAGTGCCTACCTGTAGATTTTGGCCTCTAGCTCAGCCGGCACCTATGGAAACCTACCAAACCTGTGCATTTTTGAAAACTAGAGACCTAGGGGAATCCAAGATGGGGTGACTTGTGGGGCTCTGACCAGGTTCTGTTACCCAGAATCCTTTGCAAACCTCAAAATTTGGCTAAAAAAACACATTTTCCTCACATTTCGGTGACAGAAAGTTCTGGAATCTGAGAGGAGCCACAAATTTCCTTCCACCCAGCGTTCCCCCAAGTCTACCGATAAAAATGATACCTCACTTGTGTCGGTAGGCCTAGCGCCCGTGACAGGATAGGCCCCAAAACACAACGTGGACACATCACATTTTTTTAAAGAAAACAGAGGTGTTTTTTGCAAAGTGCCTACCTTTAGATTTGTGCCTCTAGCTCAGCCGGCACCTAGGGAAACCTACCAAACCTGTGCATTTTTTAAATCTAGAGACCTAGGGAAATCCAAGATGGGGTGACTTGTGGGGCTCTGACCAGGTTCTGTTACCCAGAATCCTTTGCAAACCTCAAAATCTGGCTAAATAAACACATTTTCCTCATATTTCAGTGACAGAAAGTTCTGGAATTTGAGAGGAGCCACAAATTTCCTACCACCCAGCGTTCCCCCAAGTCTCCCGATAAAAATGATACCTCACTTGTGTGGGTAGGCCTAGCGCCCGTGACAGGAAACGCCCCAAAACACAACGTGGACACATCACATTTTTTTAAAGAAAACAGAGGTGTTTTTTGCAAAGTGCCTACCTGTAGATTTTGGCCTCTAGCTCAGCCGGCACCTAGGGAAACCTACCAAACCTGTGCATTTTTTAAAACTAGAGACCTCGCGGAATCCAAGATGGGGTGACTTGTGGGGCTCTGACCAGGTTCTGTTACCCAGAATCCTTTGCAAACCTCAAAATTTGGCTAAAAAAACACATTTTTCTCACATTTCGGTGACAGAAAGTTCTGGAATCTGAGAGGAGCCACAAATTTCCTTCCACCCAGCGTTCCCCCAAGTCTACCGAAAAAAATGATACCTCACTTGTGTGGGTAGGCCTAGCGCCCGTGACAGGAAACGCCCCAAAACACAACGTGGACACATCACATTTTTTGAAAGAAAACAGAGGTGTTTTTTGCAAAGTGCCTACCTGTAGATTTTGGCCTCTAGCTCAGCCGGCACCTAGGGAAACCTACCAAACCTGTGCATTTTTTAAAACTAGAGACCTAGGGGAATCCAAGATGGGGTGACTTGTGGGGCTCTGACCAGGTTCTGTTACCCAGAATCCTTTGCAAACCTCAAAATTTGGCTAAAAAAACACATTTTCCTCACATTTCGGTGACAGAAAGTTCTGGAATCTGAGAGGAGCCACAAATTTCCTTCCACCCAGCGTTCCCCCAAGTCTCCCGATAAAAATGATACCTCACTTGTGTGGGTAGGCCTAGCGCCGTGACAATAAAAACGCCCCAAAACACAACGTGGACACCTCACATTTTTTTAAAGAAAACAGAGGTGTTTTTTGCAAAGTGCCTACCTTTAGATTTTGGCCTCTAGCTCAGCCGGCACCTAGGGAAACCTACCAAACCTGTGCATTTTTGAAAACTAGAGACCTAGGGGAATCCAGGATGGGGTGACTTGTGGGGCCCTGACGAGGTTCTATTACCCAGAATCCTTTGCAAACCTCAAAATCTGGCTAAATAAACACATTTTCCTCACATTTCAGTGACAGAAAGTACTGGAATCTTAAAGGAGCCACAAATTTCCTTCCACCCAGCGTTCCCCCAAGTCTCCCGATAAAAATGATACCTCACTTGTGTGGGTAGGCCTTGCGCCCGTGACAGGAAACGCCCCAGAACACAACGTGGACACATCACATTTTTTCAAAGAAAACAGAGGTGTTTTTTGCAAAGTGCCTACCTGTAGATTTTGGCCTCTAGCTCAGCCGGCACCTAGGGAAACCTACCAAACCTGTGCATTTCTGAAAACTAGAGACCTAGGGGAATCCAAGATGGGGTGACTTGTGGGGCTCTGACCAGGTTCTGTTACCCAGAATCCTTTGCAAACCTCAAAATTTGGCTAAAAAACAAATTTTTCTCACATTTCGGTGACAGAAAGTTCTGGAATCTGAGAGGAGCCAAAAATTTCCTTCCACCCAGCGTTCCCCCAAGTCTACCGATAAAAATGATACCTCACTTGTGTTGGCAGGCCTAGCGCCCGTGACAGGAAACGCCCCAAAACACAACGTGGACACATCACATTTTTTTAAAGAAAACAGAGGTGTTTTTTGCAACGTGCCTACCTGTAGATTTTGGCCTCTAGCTCAGCCGGCACCTAGGGAAACCCACCAAACCTGTGCATTTTTTAAAAGTAGAGACCTAGGGGAATCCAAGATTGGGTGACTTGTGGGGCTCTGACCAGGTTCTGTTACCCAGAATCCTTTGCAAACCTCAAAATTTTAGTAAAAAAACACATTTTCCTCACATTTCGGTGACAGAAAGTTCTGGAATCTGAGAGGAGCCACCAATTTCCGTCCACCCAGCGTTCCCCCAAGTCTCCCGAAAAAAATGATACCTCACTTGTGTGGGTAGGCCTAGCGCCCGTGACAGGAAACGCCCCAAAACACAACGTGGACACATCAAATTTTTTGAAAGAAAACAGAGGTGTTTTTTGCAAAGTGCCTACCTATAGATTTTGGCCTCTAGCTCAGCCGGCACCTAGGGAAACCTACCAAACCTGTGCATTTTTGAAAACTAGAGACCTAGGGGAATCCAAGATGGGGTGACTTGTGGGGCTCTGACCAGGTTCTGTTACCCAGAATCCTTTGCAAACCTCAAAATTTGGCTAAAAAAACACATTTTCCTCACATTTCGGTGACAGAAAGTTCTGGAATCTGAGAGGAGCCACAAATTTCCTTCCACCCACCGTTCCCCCAAGTCTCCCGATAAAAATGATACCTCACTTGTGTGGGTAGGCCTAGCGCCCGTGACAGGAAACGCCCCAAAACACAACGTGGACACATCACATTTCTTTAAAGAAAACAGAGGTGTTTTTTGCAAAGTGCCTACCTTTAGATTTTGGCCTCTAGCTCAGCCGGCACCTAGGGAAACCTACCAAACCTGTGCATTTTTTAAAACTAGAGACCTAGGGGAATCCAGGATGGGGTGACTTGTGGGGCCCTGACCAGGTTCTATTACCCAGAATCCTTTGCAAAGCTCAAAATCTGGCTAAATAAACACATTTTCCTCACATTTCAGTGACAGAAAGTTCTGGAATCTGAGAGGAGCCACAAATTTCCTTCCACCCAGCGTTCCCCCAAGTCTCCCGATAAAAATGATACCTCACTTGTGTGGGTAGGCCTTGCGCCCGTGACAGGAAACGCCCCACAACACAACGTGGACACATCACATTTTTTTAAAGAAAACAGAGGTGTTTTTTGCAAAGTGCCTACCTGTAGATTTTGGCCTCTAGCTCAGCCGGCACCTAGGGAAACCTACCAAACCTGTGCATTTTTTTAAACTAGAGACCTAGGGGAATCCAAGATGGGGTGACTTGTGGGGCTCTGACGAGGTTCTGTTACCCAGAATCCTTTGCAAACCTCAAAATTTGGCTAAAAAAACACATTTTCCTCACATTTCGGTGACAGAAAGTTCTGGAATCTGAGAGGAGCCCCAAATTTCCTTCCACCCAGCGTTCCCCCAAGTCTCCCGATAAAAATGATACCTCACTTGTGTGGGTAGGCCTAGCGCCAGTGACAGGAAACGCCCCAAAACACAACGTGGACACATCACATTTTTTGAAAGAAAACAGATGTGTTTTTTGCAAAGTGACTACCTGTAGATTTTGGCCTCTAGCTCAGCCGGCACCTTGGGAAACCTACCAAACCTGTGCATTTTTGAAAACTAGAGACCTAGGGGAATCCAAGATGGGGTGACTTGTGGGGGTCTGACCAGGTTCTGTTACCCAGAATCCTTTGCAAACCTCAAAATGTGGCTAAAAAACACATTTTTCTCACATTTCGGTGACAGAAAGTTCTGGAATCTAAGAGGAGCCACAAATTTCCTTCCACCCAGCGTTCCCCCAAGTCTACCGATAGAAATGATACCTCACTTGTGTCGGCAGGCCTTGCGCCCGTGACAGGAAACGCCCCAAAACACAACGTGGACACATCACATTTTTTTAAAGAAAACAGAGGTGTTTTTTGCAAAGTGCCTACCTTTAGATTTTGGCCTCTAGCTCAGCCGGCACCAAGGGAAACCTACCAAACCTGTGCATTTTTTAAAACTAGAGACCTAGGGGAATCCAAGATGGGGTGACTTGTGGGGCCCTCACCAGGTTCTGTTACCGAGAATCCTTTGCAAACCTCAAAATCTGGCTAAATAAACACATTTTCCTCACATTTCAGTGACAGAAAGTTCTGGAATCTGAGAGGAGCCACAAATTTCCTTCCACCCAGCGTTCCCCCAAGTCTACCGAAAAAAATGATACCTCACTTGTGTGGGTAGGCCTTGCGCCCGTGACAGGAAACACCCCAGAACACAACGTGGACACATCACATTTTTTTAAAGAAAACAGAGGTGTTTTTTGCAAAGTGCCTACCTGTAGATTTTGGCCTCTAGCTCAGCCGGCACCTAGGGAAACCTACCAAACCTGTGCATTTTTGAAAACTAGAGACCTAGGGGAATCCAAGATGGGGTGACTTGTGGGGCTCTGACCAGGTTCTGTTACCCAGAATCCTTTGCAAACCTCAAAATTTGGCTAAAAAACACATTTTTCTCACATTTCGGTGACAGAAAGTTCTGGAATCTGAGAGGAGCCAAAAACTTCCTTCCACCCAGCGTTCCCCCAAGTCTACCGATAAAAATGATACCTCACTTGTGTCGGCAGGCCTAGCGCCCGTGACAGGAAACGCCCCAAAACACAACGTGGACACATCACATTTTTTTAAAGAAAACAGAGGTGTTTTTTGCAACGTGCCTACCTGTAGATTTTGGCCTCTAGCTCAGCCGGCACCTAGGGAAACCCACCAAACCTGTGCATTTTTTAAAAGTAGAGACCTAGGGGAATCCAAGATTGGGTGACTTGTGGGGCTCTGACCAGGTTCTGTTACCCAGAATCCTTTGCAAACCTCAAAATTTTAGTAAAAAAACACATTTTCCTCACATTTCGGTGACAGAAAGTTCTGGAATCTGAGAGGAGCCACCAATTTCCGTCCACCCAGCGTTCCCCCAAGTCTCCCGAAAAAAATGATACCTCACTTGTGTGGGTAGGCCTAGCGCCCGTGACAGGAAACGCCCCAAAACACAACGTGAACACATCAAATTTTTTGAAAGAAAACAGAGGTGTTTTTTGCAAAGTGCCTACCTGTAGATTTTGGCCTCTAGCTCAGCCGGCACCTAGGGAAACCTACCAAACCTGTGCATTTTTGAAAACTAGAGACCTAGGGGAATCCAAGATGGGGTGACTTGTGGGGCTCTGACCAGGTTCTGTTACCCAGAATCCTTTGCAAACCTCAAAATTTGGCTAAAAAAACACATTTTCCTCACATTTCAGTGACCGAAAGTTCTGGAATCTGAGAGGAGCCACAAATTTCCTTCCACCCAGCGTTCCCCCAAGTCTACCGATAAAAATGATACCTCACTTGTGTGGGTAGGCCTCGCGCCCGTGACAGGAAACGCCCCAAAACACAACGTGGACACATCACATTTTTTTAAAGAAAACAGAGGTGTTTTTTGCAAAGTGCCTACCTTTAGATTTTGGCCTCTAGCTCAGCCGGCACCTAGGGAAACCTACCAAACCTGTGCATTTTTGAAAACTAGAGACCTAGGGGAATCCAGGATGGGGTGACTTGTGGGGCCCTGACCAGGTTCTATTACCCAGAATCCTTTGCAAAGCTCAAAATCTGGCTAAATAAACACATTTTCCTCACATTTCAGTGACAGAAAGTTCTGGAATCTGAGAGGAGCCACAAATTTCCTTCCACCCAGCGTTCCCCCAAGTCTCCCGATAAAAATGATACCTCACTTGTGTGGGTAGGCCTTGCGCCCGTGACAGGAAACGCCCCACAACACAACGTGGACACATCACATTTTTTTAAAGAAAACGGAGGTGTTTTTTGTAAAGTGCCTACCTGTAGATTTTGGCCTCTAGCTCAGCCGGCACCTAGGGAAACCTACCAAACCTGTGCATTTTTTTAAACTAGAGACCTAGGGGAATCCAAGATGGGGTGACTTGTGGGGCTCTGACGAGGTTCTGTTACCCAGAATCCTTTGCAAACCTCAAAATTTGGCTAAAAAAACACATTTTCCTCACATTTCGGTGACAGAAAGTTCTGGAATCTGAGAGGAGCCCCAAATTTCCTTCCACCCAGCGTTCCCCCAAGTCTCCCGATAAAAATGATACCTCACTTGTGTGGGTAGGCCTAGCGCCAGTGACAGGAAACGCCCCAAAACACAACGTGGACACATCACATTTTTTGAAAGAAAACAGATGTGTTTTTTGCAAAGTGACTACCTGTAGATTTTGGCCTCTAGCTCAGCCGGCACCTTGGGAAACCTACCAAACCTGTGCATTTTTGAAAACTAGAGACCTAGGGGAATCCAAGATGGGGTGACTTGTGGGGGTCTGACCAGGTTCTGTTACCCAGAATCCTTTGCAAACCTCAAAATGTGGCTAAAAAACACATTTTTCTCACATTTCGGTGACAGAAAGTTCTGGAATCTAAGAGGAGCCACAAATTTCCTTCCACCCAGCGTTCCCCCAAGTCTACCGATAGAAATGATACCTCACTTGTGTCGGCAGGCCTAGCGCCCGTGACAGGAAACGCCCCAAAACACAACGTGGACACATCACATTTTTTTAAAGAAAACAGAGGTGTTTTTTGCAAAGTGCCTACCTTTAGATATTGGCCTCTAGCTCAGCCGGCACCAAGGGAGACCTACCAAACCTGTGCATTTTTTAAAACTAGAGACCTAGGGGAATCCAAGATGGGGTGACTTGTGGGGCCCTCACCAGGTTCTGTTACCGAGAATCCTTTGCAAACCTCAAAATCTGGCTAAATAAACACATTTTCCTCACATTTCAGTGACAGAAAGTTCTGGAATCTGAGAGGAGCCACAAATTTCCTTCCACCCAGCGTTCCCCCAAGTCTACCGAAAAAAATGATACCTCACTTGTGTGGGTAGGCCTAGCGCCCGTGACAGGAAACGCCCCAAAACACAACGTGGACACATCAAATTTTTTTAAAGAAAACAGAGGTGTTTTTTGCAAAGTGCCTACCTGTAGATTTTGGCCTCTAGCTCAGCCGGCACCTAGGGAAACCTACCAAACCTGTGCATTTTTGAAAACTAGAGACCTAGGGGAATCCAAGATGGGGTGACTTGTGGGGCTCTGACCAGGTTCTGTTACCCAGAATCCTTTGCAAACCTCAAAATTTGGCTAAAAAAACACATTTTCCTCACATTTCGGTGACAGAAAGTTCTGGAATCTGAGAGGAGCCACAAATTTCCTTCCACCCAGCGTTCCCCCAAGTCTACCGATAAAAATGATACCTCACTTGTGTCGGTAGGCCTAGCGCCCGTGACAGGATAGGCCCCAAAACACAACGTGGACACATCACATTTTTTTAAAGAAAACAGAGGTGTTTTTTGCAATGTGCCTACCTTTAGATTTGTGCCTCTAGCTCAGCCGGCACCTAGGGAAACCCACCAAACCTGTGCATTTTTTAAAAGTAGAGACCTAGGGGAATCCAAGATTGGGTGACTTGTGGGGCTCTGACCAGGTTCTGTTACCCAGAATCCTTTGCAAACCTCAAAATTTTAGTAAAAAAACACATTTTCCTCACATTTCGGTGACAGAAAGTTCTGGAATCTGAGAGGAGCCACCAATTTCCGTCCACCCAGCGTTCCCCCAAGTCTCCCGAAAAAAATGATACCTCACTTGTGTGGGTAGGCCTAGCGCCCGTGACAGGAAACGCCCCAAAACACAACGTGGACACATCAAATTTTTTGAAAGAAAACAGAGGTGTTTTTTGCAAAGTGCCTACCTGTAGATTTTGGCCTCTAGCTCAGCCGGCACCTAGGGAAACCTACCAAACCTGTGCATTTTTGAAAACTAGAGACCTAGGGGAATCCAAGATGGGGTGACTTGTGGGGCTCTGACCAGGTTCTGTTACCCAGAATCCTTTGCAAACCTCAAAATTTGGCTAAAAAAACACATTTTCCTCACATTTCAGTGACCGAAAGTTCTGGAATCTGAGAGGAGCCACAAATTTCCTTCCACCCAGCGTTCCCCCAAGTCTACCGATAAAAATGATACCTCACTTGTGTGGGTAGGCCTCGCGCCCGTGACAGGAAACGCCCCAAAACACAACGTGGACACATCACATTTTTTTAAAGAAAACAGAGGTGTTTTTTGCAAAGTGCCTACCTTTAGATTTTGGCCTCTAGCTCAGCCGGCACCTAGGGAAACCTACCAAACCTGTGCATTTTTTTAAACTAGAGACCTAGGGGAATCCAAGATGGGGTGACTTGTGGGGCTCTGACGAGGTTCTGTTACCCAGAATCCTTTGCAAACCTCAAAATTTGAGTAAAAAAACACATTTTCCTCACATTTCGGTGACAGAAAGTTCTGGAATCTGAGAGGAGCCACCAATTTCCGTCCACCCAGCGTTCCCCCAAGTCTCCCAAAAAAAATGATACCTCACTTGTGTGGGTAGGCCTAGCGCCCGTGACAGGAAACGCCCCAAAACACAACGTGGACACATCAAATGTTTTGAAAGAAAACAGAGGTGTTTTTTGCAAAGTGCCTACCTGTAGATTTTGGCCTCTAGCTCAGCCGGCACCTAGGGAAACCTACCAAATCTGTGCATTTTTGAAAACTAGAGACCTAGGGGAATCCAAGATGGGGTGACTTGTGGGGCTCTGACCAGGTTCTGTTACCCAGAATCCTTTGCAAACCTCAAAATTTGGCTAAAAAAACACATTTTCCTCACATTTCGGTGACAGAAAGTTCTGGAATCTGAGAGGAGCCACAAATTTCCTTCCACCCACCGTTCCCCCAAGTCTCCCGATAAAAATGATACCTCACTTGTGTGGGTAGGCCTTGCGCCCGTGACAGGAAACGCCCCACAACACAACGTGGACACATCACATTTTTTTAAAGAAAACGGAGGTGTTTTTTGCAAAGTGCCTACCTGTAGATTTTGGCCTCTATCTCAGCCGGCACCTAGGGAAACCTACCAAACCTGTGCATTTTTTTAAACTAGAGACCTAGGGGAATCCAAGATGGGGTGACTTGTGGGGCTCTGACGAGGTTCTGTTACCCAGAATCCTTTGCAAACCTCAAAATTTGGCTAAAAAAACACATTTTCCTCACATTTCGGTGACAGAAAGTTCTGGAATCTGAGAGGAGCCCCAAATTTCCTTCCACCCAGCGTTCCCCCAAGTCTCCCGATAAAAATGATACCTCACTTGTGTGGGTAGGCCTAGCGCCAGTGACAGGAAACGCCCCAAAACACAACGTGGACACATCACATTTTTTGAAAGAAAACAGATGTGTTTTTTGCAAAGTGACTACCTGTAGATTTTGGCCTCTAGCTCAGCCGGCACCTTGGGAAACCTACCAAACCTGTGCATTTTTGAAAACTAGAGACCTAGGGGAATCCAAGATGGGGTGACTTGTGGGGGTCTGACCAGGTTCTGTTACCCAGAATCCTTTGCAAACCTCAAAATGTGGCTAAAAAACACATTTTTCTCACATTTCGGTGACAGAAAGTTCTGGAATCTAAGAGGAGCCACAAATTTCCTTCCACCCAGCGTTCCCCCAAGTCTACCGATAGAAATGATACCTCACTTGTGTCGGCAGGCCTAGCGCCCGTGACAGGAAACGCCCCAAAACACAACGTGGACACATCACATTTTTTTAAAGAAAACAGAGGTGTTTTTTGCAAAGTGCCTACCTTTAGATTTTGGCCTCTAGCTCAGCCGGCACCAAGGGAAACCTACCAAACCTGTGCATTTTTTAAAACTAGAGACCTAGGGGAATCCAAGATGGGGTGACTTGTGGGGCCCTCACCAGGTTCTGTTACCGAGAATCCTTTGCAAACCTCAAAATCTGGCTAAATAAACACATTTTCCTCACATTTCAGTGACAGAAAGTTCTGGAATCTGAGAGGAGCCACAAATTTCCTTCCACCCAGCGTTCCCCCAAGTCTACCGAAAAAAATGATACCTCACTTGTGTGGGTAGGCCTAGCGCCCGTGACAGGAAACGCCCCAAAACACAACGTGGACACATCAAATTTTTTTAAAGAAAACAGAGGTGTTTTTTGCAAAGTGCCTACCTGTAGATTTTGGCCTCTAGCTCAGCCGGCACCTAGGGAAACCTACCAAACCTGTGCATTTTTGAAAACTAGAGACCTAGGGGAATCCAAGATGGGGTGACTTGTGGGGCTCTGACCAGGTTCTGTTACCCAGAATCCTTTGCAAACCTCAAAATTTGGCTAAAAAAACACATTTTCCTCACATTTCGGTGACAGAAAGTTCTGGAATCTGAGAGGAGCCACAAATTTCCTTCCACCCAGCGTTCCCCCAAGTCTACCGATAAAAATGATACCTCACTTGTGTCGGTAGGCCTAGCGCCCGTGACAGGATAGGCCCCAAAACACAACGTGGACACATCACATTTTTTTAAAGAAAACAGAGGTGTTTTTTGCAATGTGCCTACCTTTAGATTTGTGCCTCTAGCTCAGCCGGCACCTAGGGAAACCTACCAAACCTGTGCATTTTTTAAATCTAGAGACCTAGGGAAATCCAAGATGGGGTGACTTGTGGGGCTCTGACCAGGTTCTCTTACCCAGAATCCTTTGCAAACCTCAAAATCTGGCTAAATAAACACATTTTCCTCATATTTCAGTGACAGAAAGTTCTGGAATTTGAGAGGAGCCACAAATTTCCTACCACCCAGCGTTCCCCCAAGTCTCCCGATAAAAATGATACCTCACTTGTGTGGGTAGGCCTAGCGCCCGTGACAGAAAACGCCCCAAAACACAACGAGAACACATCAAATTGTTTGAAAGAAAACAGAGGTGTTTTTTGCAAAGTGCCTACCTGTAGATTTTGGCCTCTAGCTCAGCCGGCACCTAGGGAAACCTACCAAACCTGTGCATTTTTTAAAACTAGAGACCTCGCGGAATCCAAGATGGGGTGACTTGTGGGGCTCTGACCAGGTTCTGTTACCCAGAATCCTTTGCAAACCTCAAAATTTGGCTAAAAAAACACATTTTTCTCACATTTCGGAGACAGAAAGTTCTGGAATCTGAGAGGAGCCACAAATTTCCTTCCACCCAGCGTTCCCCCAAGTCTACCGAAAAAAATGATACCTCACTTGTGTGGGTAGGCCTAGCGCCCGTGACAGGAAACGCCCCAAAACACAACGTGGACACATCAAATTTTTTGAAAGAAAACAGAGGTGTTTTTTGCAAAGTGCCTACCTGTAGATTTTGGCGTCTAGCTCAGCCGGCACCTACGGAAACCTACCAAACCTGTGCATTTTTGAAAACTAGAGACCTAGGGGAATCCAAGATGGGGTGAGTTGTGGGGTCTGACCAGGTTCTGTTACCCAGAATCCTTTGCAAACCTCAAAATTTGGCTAAAAAAACACATTTTCCTCACATTTTGGTGACAGAAAGTTCTGGAATCTGAGAGGAGCCACAAATTTCCTTCCACCCAGCGTTCCCCCAAGTCTCCCGATAAAAATGATACCTCACTTGTGTGGGTAGGCCTAGCGCCCGTGACAATAAAAACGCCCCAAAACACAACGTGGACACATCACATTTTTTTAAAGAAAACAGAGGTGTTTTTTGCAAAGTGCCTACCTTTAGATTTTGGCCTCTAGCTCAGCCGGCACCTAGGGAAACCTACCAAACCTGTGCATTTTTGAAAACTAGAGACCTAGGGGAATCCAGGATGGGGTGACTTGTGGGGCCCTGACCAGGTTCTATTACCCAGAATCCTTTGCAAACCTCAAAATCTGGCTAAATAAACACATTTTCCTCACATTTCAGTGACAGAAAGTTCTGGAATCTGAGAGGAGCCACAAATTTCCTTCCACCCAGCGTTCCCCCAAGTCTCCCGATAAAAATGATACCTCACTTGTGTGGGTAGGCCTTGCGCCCGTGACAGGAAACGCCCCAGAACACAACGTGGACACATCACATTTTTTTAAAGAAAACAGAGGTGTTTTTTGCAAAGTGCCTACCTGTAGATTTTGGCCTCTAGCTCAGCCGGCACCTAGGGAAACCTACCAAACCTGTGCATTTTTTAAAACTAGAGACCTAGGGGAATCCAAGATGGGGTGACTTGTGGGGCTCTGACCAGGTTCTGTTACCCAGAATCCTTTGCAAACCTCAAAATTTGGCTAAAAAACACATTTTTCTCACATTTCGGTGACAGAAAGTTCTGGAATCTGAGAGGAGCCACAAATTTCCTTCCACCCAGCGTTCCCCCAAGTCTACCGATAAAAATGATACCTCACTTGTGTCGGCAGGCCTAGCGCCCGTGACAGGAAACGCCCCAAAACACAACGTGGACACATCACATTTTTTTAAAGAAAACAGAGGTGTTTTTTGCAACGTGCCTACCTGTAGATTTTGGCCTCTAGCTCAGCCGGCACCTAGGGAAACCTACCAAACCTGTGCATTTTTTAAAAGTAGAGACCTAGGGGAATCCAAGATTGGGTGACTTGTGGGGCTCTGACCAGGTTCTGTTACCCAGAATCCTTTGCAAACCTCAAAATTTGAGTAAAAAAACACATTTTCCTCACATTTCGGTGACAGAAAGTTCTGGAATCTGAGAGGAGCCACCAATTTCCGTCCACCCAGCGTTCCCCCAAGTCTCCCAAAAAAAATGATACCTCACTTGTGTGGGTAGGCCTAGCGCCCGTGACAGGAAACGCCCCAAAACACAACGTGGACACATCAAATTTTTTGAAAGAAAACAGAGGTGTTTTTTGCAAAGTGCCTACCTGTAGATTTTGGCCTCTAGCTCAGCCGGCACCTAGGGAAACCTACCAAATCTGTGCATTTTTGAAAACTAGAGACCTAGGGGAATCCAAGATGGGGTGACTTGTGGGGCTCTGACCAGGTTCTGTTACCCAGAATCCTTTGCAAACCTCAAAATTTGGCTAAAAAAACACATTTTCCTCACATTTCGGTGACAGAAAGTTCTGGAATCTGAGAGGAGCCACAAATTTCCTTCCACCCACCGTTCCCCCAAGTCTCCCGATAAAAATGATACCTCACTTGTGTGGGTAGGCCTTGCGCCCGTGACAGGAAACGCCCCACAACACAACGTGGACACATCACATTTTTTTAAAGAAAACGGAGGTGTTTTTTGCAAAGTGCCTACCTGTAGATTTTGGCCTCTAGCTCAGCCGGCACCTAGGGAAACCTACCAAACCTGTGCATTTTTTAAAACTAGAGACCTAGGGGAATCCAAGATGGGGTGACTTGTGGGGCTCTGACCAGGTTCTGTTACCCAGAATCCTTTGCAAACCTCAAAATTTGGCTAAAAAAACACATTTTCCTCACATTTCGGTGACAGAAAGTTCTGGAATCTGAGAGGAGCCACAAATTTCCTTCCACCCAGCGTTCCCCCAAGTCTCCCGATAAAAATGATACCTCACTTGTGTGGGTAGGCCTAGCGCCGTGACAATAAAAACGCCCCAAAACACAACGTGGACACCTCACATTTTTTTAAAGAAAACAGAGGTGTTTTTTGCAAAGTGCCTACCTTTAGATTTTGGCCTCTAGCTCAGCCGGCACCTAGGGAAACCTACCAAACCTGTGCATTTTTGAAAACTAGAGACCTAGGGGAATCCAGGATGGGGTGACTTGTGGGGCCCTGACGAGGTTCTATTACCCAGAATCCTTTGCAAACCTCAAAATCTGGCTAAATAAACACATTTTCCTCACATTTCAGTGACAGAAAGTACTGGAATCTTAAAGGAGCCACAAATTTCCTTCCACCCAGCGTTCCCCCAAGTCTCCCGATAAAAATGATACCTCACTTGTGTGGGTAGGCCTTGCGCCCGTGACAGGAAACGCCCCAGAACACAACGTGGACACATCACATTTTTTCAAAGAAAACAGAGGTGTTTTTTGCAAAGTGCCTACCTGTAGATTTTGGCCTCTAGCTCAGCCGGCACCTAGGGAAACCTACCAAACCTGTGCATTTCTGAAAACTAGAGACCTAGGGGAATCCAAGATGGGGTGACTTGTGGGGCTCTGACCAGGTTCTGTTACCCAGAATCCTTTGCAAACCTCAAAATTTGGCTAAAAAACAAATTTTTCTCACATTTCGGTGACAGAAAGTTCTGGAATCTGAGAGGAGCCAAAAATTTCCTTCCACCCAGCGTTCCCCCAAGTCTACCGATAAAAATGATACCTCACTTGTGTTGGCAGGCCTAGCGCCCGTGACAGGAAACGCCCCAAAACACAACGTGGACACATCACATTTTTTTAAAGAAAACAGAGGTGTTTTTTGCAACGTGCCTACCTGTAGATTTTGGCCTCTAGCTCAGCCGGCACCTAGGGAAACCCACCAAACCTGTGCATTTTTTAAAAGTAGAGACCTAGGGGAATCCAAGATTGGGTGACTTGTGGGGCTCTGACCAGGTTCTGTTACCCAGAATCCTTTGCAAACCTCAAAATTTTAGTAAAAAAACACATTTTCCTCACATTTCGGTGACAGAAAGTTCTGGAATCTGAGAGGAGCCACCAATTTCCGTCCACCCAGCGTTCCCCCAAGTCTCCCGAAAAAAATGATACCTCACTTGTGTGGGTAGGCCTAGCGCCCGTGACAGGAAACGCCCCAAAACACAACGTGGACACATCAAATTTTTTGAAAGAAAACAGAGGTGTTTTTTGCAAAGTGCCTACCTATAGATTTTGGCCTCTAGCTCAGCCGGCACCTAGGGAAACCTACCAAACCTGTGCATTTTTGAAAACTAGAGACCTAGGGGAATCCAAGATGGGGTGACTTGTGGGGCTCTGACCAGGTTCTGTTACCCAGAATCCTTTGCAAACCTCAAAATTTGGCTAAAAAAACACATTTTCCTCACATTTCGGTGACAGAAAGTTCTGGAATCTGAGAGGAGCCACAAATTTCCTTCCACCCACCGTTCCCCCAAGTCTCCCGATAAAAATGATACCTCACTTGTGTGGGTAGGCCTAGCGCCCGTGACAGGAAACGCCCCAAAACACAACGTGGACACATCACATTTCTTTAAAGAAAACAGAGGTGTTTTTTGCAAAGTGCCTACCTTTAGATTTTGGCCTCTAGCTCAGCCGGCACCTAGGGAAACCTACCAAACCTGTGCATTTTTTAAAACTAGAGACCTAGGGGAATCCAGGATGGGGTGACTTGTGGGGCCCTGACCAGGTTCTATTACCCAGAATCCTTTGCAAAGCTCAAAATCTGGCTAAATAAACACATTTTCCTCACATTTCAGTGACAGAAAGTTCTGGAATCTGAGAGGAGCCACAAATTTCCTTCCACCCAGCGTTCCCCCAAGTCTCCCGATAAAAATGATACCTCACTTGTGTGGGTAGGCCTTGCGCCCGTGACAGGAAACGCCCCACAACACAACGTGGACACATCACATTTTTTTAAAGAAAACAGAGGTGTTTTTTGCAAAGTGCCTACCTGTAGATTTTGGCCTCTAGCTCAGCCGGCACCTAGGGAAACCTACCAAACCTGTGCATTTTTTTAAACTAGAGACCTAGGGGAATCCAAGATGGGGTGACTTGTGGGGCTCTGACGAGGTTCTGTTACCCAGAATCCTTTGCAAACCTCAAAATTTGGCTAAAAAAACACATTTTCCTCACATTTCGGTGACAGAAAGTTCTGGAATCTGAGAGGAGCCCCAAATTTCCTTCCACCCAGCGTTCCCCCAAGTCTCCCGATAAAAATGATACCTCACTTGTGTGGGTAGGCCTAGCGCCAGTGACAGGAAACGCCCCAAAACACAACGTGGACACATCACATTTTTTGAAAGAAAACAGATGTGTTTTTTGCAAAGTGACTACCTGTAGATTTTGGCCTCTAGCTCAGCCGGCACCTTGGGAAACCTACCAAACCTGTGCATTTTTGAAAACTAGAGACCTAGGGGAATCCAAGATGGGGTGACTTGTGGGGGTCTGACCAGGTTCTGTTACCCAGAATCCTTTGCAAACCTCAAAATGTGGCTAAAAAACACATTTTTCTCACATTTCGGTGACAGAAAGTTCTGGAATCTAAGAGGAGCCACAAATTTCCTTCCACCCAGCGTTCCCCCAAGTCTACCGATAGAAATGATACCTCACTTGTGTCGGCAGGCCTTGCGCCCGTGACAGGAAACGCCCCAAAACACAACGTGGACACATCACATTTTTTTAAAGAAAACAGAGGTGTTTTTTGCAAAGTGCCTACCTTTAGATTTTGGCCTCTAGCTCAGCCGGCACCAAGGGAAACCTACCAAACCTGTGCATTTTTTAAAACTAGAGACCTAGGGGAATCCAAGATGGGGTGACTTGTGGGGCCCTCACCAGGTTCTGTTACCGAGAATCCTTTGCAAACCTCAAAATCTGGCTAAATAAACACATTTTCCTCACATTTCAGTGACAGAAAGTTCTGGAATCTGAGAGGAGCCACAAATTTCCTTCCACCCAGCGTTCCCCCAAGTCTACCGAAAAAAATGATACCTCACTTGTGTGGGTAGGCCTTGCGCCCGTGACAGGAAACACCCCAGAACACAACGTGGACACATCACATTTTTTTAAAGAAAACAGAGGTGTTTTTTGCAAAGTGCCTACCTGTAGATTTTGGCCTCTAGCTCAGCCGGCACCTAGGGAAACCTACCAAACCTGTGCATTTTTGAAAACTAGAGACCTAGGGGAATCCAAGATGGGGTGACTTGTGGGGCTCTGACCAGGTTCTGTTACCCAGAATCCTTTGCAAACCTCAAAATTTGGCTAAAAAACACATTTTTCTCACATTTCGGTGACAGAAAGTTCTGGAATCTGAGAGGAGCCAAAAACTTCCTTCCACCCAGCGTTCCCCCAAGTCTACCGATAAAAATGATACCTCACTTGTGTCGGCAGGCCTAGCGCCCGTGACAGGAAACGCCCCAAAACACAACGTGGACACATCACATTTTTTTAAAGAAAACAGAGGTGTTTTTTGCAACGTGCCTACCTGTAGATTTTGGCCTCTAGCTCAGCCGGCACCTAGGGAAACCCACCAAACCTGTGCATTTTTTAAAAGTAGAGACCTAGGGGAATCCAAGATTGGGTGACTTGTGGGGCTCTGACCAGGTTCTGTTACCCAGAATCCTTTGCAAACCTCAAAATTTTAGTAAAAAAACACATTTTCCTCACATTTCGGTGACAGAAAGTTCTGGAATCTGAGAGGAGCCACCAATTTCCGTCCACCCAGCGTTCCCCCAAGTCTCCCGAAAAAAATGATACCTCACTTGTGTGGGTAGGCCTAGCGCCCGTGACAGGAAACGCCCCAAAACACAACGTGAACACATCAAATTTTTTGAAAGAAAACAGAGGTGTTTTTTGCAAAGTGCCTACCTGTAGATTTTGGCCTCTAGCTCAGCCGGCACCTAGGGAAACCTACCAAACCTGTGCATTTTTGAAAACTAGAGACCTAGGGGAATCCAAGATGGGGTGACTTGTGGGGCTCTGACCAGGTTCTGTTACCCAGAATCCTTTGCAAACCTCAAAATTTGGCTAAAAAAACACATTTTCCTCACATTTCAGTGACCGAAAGTTCTGGAATCTGAGAGGAGCCACAAATTTCCTTCCACCCAGCGTTCCCCCAAGTCTACCGATAAAAATGATACCTCACTTGTGTGGGTAGGCCTCGCGCCCGTGACAGGAAACGCCCCAAAACACAACGTGGACACATCACATTTTTTTAAAGAAAACAGAGGTGTTTTTTGCAAAGTGCCTACCTTTAGATTTTGGCCTCTAGCTCAGCCGGCACCTAGGGAAACCTACCAAACCTGTGCATTTTTGAAAACTAGAGACCTAGGGGAATCCAGGATGGGGTGACTTGTGGGGCCCTGACCAGGTTCTATTACCCAGAATCCTTTGCAAAGCTCAAAATCTGGCTAAATAAACACATTTTCCTCACATTTCAGTGACAGAAAGTTCTGGAATCTGAGAGGAGCCACAAATTTCCTTCCACCCAGCGTTCCCCCAAGTCTCCCGATAAAAATGATACCTCACTTGTGTGGGTAGGCCTTGCGCCCGTGACAGGAAACGCCCCACAACACAACGTGGACACATCACATTTTTTTAAAGAAAACGGAGGTGTTTTTTGTAAAGTGCCTACCTGTAGATTTTGGCCTCTAGCTCAGCCGGCACCTAGGGAAACCTACCAAACCTGTGCATTTTTTTAAACTAGAGACCTAGGGGAATCCAAGATGGGGTGACTTGTGGGGCTCTGACGAGGTTCTGTTACCCAGAATCCTTTGCAAACCTCAAAATTTGGCTAAAAAAACACATTTTCCTCACATTTCGGTGACAGAAAGTTCTGGAATCTGAGAGGAGCCCCAAATTTCCTTCCACCCAGCGTTCCCCCAAGTCTCCCGATAAAAATGATACCTCACTTGTGTGGGTAGGCCTAGCGCCAGTGACAGGAAACGCCCCAAAACACAACGTGGACACATCACATTTTTTGAAAGAAAACAGATGTGTTTTTTGCAAAGTGACTACCTGTAGATTTTGGCCTCTAGCTCAGCCGGCACCTTGGGAAACCTACCAAACCTGTGCATTTTTGAAAACTAGAGACCTAGGGGAATCCAAGATGGGGTGACTTGTGGGGGTCTGACCAGGTTCTGTTACCCAGAATCCTTTGCAAACCTCAAAATGTGGCTAAAAAACACATTTTTCTCACATTTCGGTGACAGAAAGTTCTGGAATCTAAGAGGAGCCACAAATTTCCTTCCACCCAGCGTTCCCCCAAGTCTACCGATAGAAATGATACCTCACTTGTGTCGGCAGGCCTAGCGCCCGTGACAGGAAACGCCCCAAAACACAACGTGGACACATCACATTTTTTTAAAGAAAACAGAGGTGTTTTTTGCAAAGTGCCTACCTTTAGATATTGGCCTCTAGCTCAGCCGGCACCAAGGGAGACCTACCAAACCTGTGCATTTTTTAAAACTAGAGACCTAGGGGAATCCAAGATGGGGTGACTTGTGGGGCCCTCACCAGGTTCTGTTACCGAGAATCCTTTGCAAACCTCAAAATCTGGCTAAATAAACACATTTTCCTCACATTTCAGTGACAGAAAGTTCTGGAATCTGAGAGGAGCCACAAATTTCCTTCCACCCAGCGTTCCCCCAAGTCTACCGAAAAAAATGATACCTCACTTGTGTGGGTAGGCCTAGCGCCCGTGACAGGAAACGCCCCAAAACACAACGTGGACACATCAAATTTTTTTAAAGAAAACAGAGGTGTTTTTTGCAAAGTGCCTACCTGTAGATTTTGGCCTCTAGCTCAGCCGGCACCTAGGGAAACCTACCAAACCTGTGCATTTTTGAAAACTAGAGACCTAGGGGAATCCAAGATGGGGTGACTTGTGGGGCTCTGACCAGGTTCTGTTACCCAGAATCCTTTGCAAACCTCAAAATTTGGCTAAAAAAACACATTTTCCTCACATTTCGGTGACAGAAAGTTCTGGAATCTGAGAGGAGCCACAAATTTCCTTCCACCCAGCGTTCCCCCAAGTCTACCGATAAAAATGATACCTCACTTGTGTCGGTAGGCCTAGCGCCCGTGACAGGATAGGCCCCAAAACACAACGTGGACACATCACATTTTTTTAAAGAAAACAGAGGTGTTTTTTGCAATGTGCCTACCTTTAGATTTGTGCCTCTAGCTCAGCCGGCACCTAGGGAAACCCACCAAACCTGTGCATTTTTTAAAAGTAGAGACCTAGGGGAATCCAAGATTGGGTGACTTGTGGGGCTCTGACCAGGTTCTGTTACCCAGAATCCTTTGCAAACCTCAAAATTTTAGTAAAAAAACACATTTTCCTCACATTTCGGTGACAGAAAGTTCTGGAATCTGAGAGGAGCCACCAATTTCCGTCCACCCAGCGTTCCCCCAAGTCTCCCGAAAAAAATGATACCTCACTTGTGTGGGTAGGCCTAGCGCCCGTGACAGGAAACGCCCCAAAACACAACGTGGACACATCAAATTTTTTGAAAGAAAACAGAGGTGTTTTTTGCAAAGTGCCTACCTGTAGATTTTGGCCTCTAGCTCAGCCGGCACCTAGGGAAACCTACCAAACCTGTGCATTTTTGAAAACTAGAGACCTAGGGGAATCCAAGATGGGGTGACTTGTGGGGCTCTGACCAGGTTCTGTTACCCAGAATCCTTTGCAAACCTCAAAATTTGGCTAAAAAAACACATTTTCCTCACATTTCAGTGACCGAAAGTTCTGGAATCTGAGAGGAGCCACAAATTTCCTTCCACCCAGCGTTCCCCCAAGTCTACCGATAAAAATGATACCTCACTTGTGTGGGTAGGCCTCGCGCCCGTGACAGGAAACGCCCCAAAACACAACGTGGACACATCACATTTTTTTAAAGAAAACAGAGGTGTTTTTTGCAAAGTGCCTACCTTTAGATTTTGGCCTCTAGCTCAGCCGGCACCTAGGGAAACCTACCAAACCTGTGCATTTTTTTAAACTAGAGACCTAGGGGAATCCAAGATGGGGTGACTTGTGGGGCTCTGACGAGGTTCTGTTACCCAGAATCCTTTGCAAACCTCAAAATTTGAGTAAAAAAACACATTTTCCTCACATTTCGGTGACAGAAAGTTCTGGAATCTGAGAGGAGCCACCAATTTCCGTCCACCCAGCGTTCCCCCAAGTCTCCCAAAAAAAATGATACCTCACTTGTGTGGGTAGGCCTAGCGCCCGTGACAGGAAACGCCCCAAAACACAACGTGGACACATCAAATGTTTTGAAAGAAAACAGAGGTGTTTTTTGCAAAGTGCCTACCTGTAGATTTTGGCCTCTAGCTCAGCCGGCACCTAGGGAAACCTACCAAATCTGTGCATTTTTGAAAACTAGAGACCTAGGGGAATCCAAGATGGGGTGACTTGTGGGGCTCTGACCAGGTTCTGTTACCCAGAATCCTTTGCAAACCTCAAAATTTGGCTAAAAAAACACATTTTCCTCACATTTCGGTGACAGAAAGTTCTGGAATCTGAGAGGAGCCACAAATTTCCTTCCACCCACCGTTCCCCCAAGTCTCCCGATAAAAATGATACCTCACTTGTGTGGGTAGGCCTTGCGCCCGTGACAGGAAACGCCCCACAACACAACGTGGACACATCACATTTTTTTAAAGAAAACGGAGGTGTTTTTTGCAAAGTGCCTACCTGTAGATTTTGGCCTCTATCTCAGCCGGCACCTAGGGAAACCTACCAAACCTGTGCATTTTTTTAAACTAGAGACCTAGGGGAATCCAAGATGGGGTGACTTGTGGGGCTCTGACGAGGTTCTGTTACCCAGAATCCTTTGCAAACCTCAAAATTTGGCTAAAAAAACACATTTTCCTCACATTTCGGTGACAGAAAGTTCTGGAATCTGAGAGGAGCCCCAAATTTCCTTCCACCCAGCGTTCCCCCAAGTCTCCCGATAAAAATGATACCTCACTTGTGTGGGTAGGCCTAGCGCCAGTGACAGGAAACGCCCCAAAACACAACGTGGACACATCACATTTTTTGAAAGAAAACAGATGTGTTTTTTGCAAAGTGACTACCTGTAGATTTTGGCCTCTAGCTCAGCCGGCACCTTGGGAAACCTACCAAACCTGTGCATTTTTGAAAACTAGAGACCTAGGGGAATCCAAGATGGGGTGACTTGTGGGGGTCTGACCAGGTTCTGTTACCCAGAATCCTTTGCAAACCTCAAAATGTGGCTAAAAAACACATTTTTCTCACATTTCGGTGACAGAAAGTTCTGGAATCTAAGAGGAGCCACAAATTTCCTTCCACCCAGCGTTCCCCCAAGTCTACCGATAGAAATGATACCTCACTTGTGTCGGCAGGCCTAGCGCCCGTGACAGGAAACGCCCCAAAACACAACGTGGACACATCACATTTTTTTAAAGAAAACAGAGGTGTTTTTTGCAAAGTGCCTACCTTTAGATTTTGGCCTCTAGCTCAGCCGGCACCAAGGGAAACCTACCAAACCTGTGCATTTTTTAAAACTAGAGACCTAGGGGAATCCAAGATGGGGTGACTTGTGGGGCCCTCACCAGGTTCTGTTACCGAGAATCCTTTGCAAACCTCAAAATCTGGCTAAATAAACACATTTTCCTCACATTTCAGTGACAGAAAGTTCTGGAATCTGAGAGGAGCCACAAATTTCCTTCCACCCAGCGTTCCCCCAAGTCTACCGAAAAAAATGATACCTCACTTGTGTGGGTAGGCCTAGCGCCCGTGACAGGAAACGCCCCAAAACACAACGTGGACACATCAAATTTTTTTAAAGAAAACAGAGGTGTTTTTTGCAAAGTGCCTACCTGTAGATTTTGGCCTCTAGCTCAGCCGGCACCTAGGGAAACCTACCAAACCTGTGCATTTTTGAAAACTAGAGACCTAGGGGAATCCAAGATGGGGTGACTTGTGGGGCTCTGACCAGGTTCTGTTACCCAGAATCCTTTGCAAACCTCAAAATTTGGCTAAAAAAACACATTTTCCTCACATTTCGGTGACAGAAAGTTCTGGAATCTGAGAGGAGCCACAAATTTCCTTCCACCCAGCGTTCCCCCAAGTCTACCGATAAAAATGATACCTCACTTGTGTCGGTAGGCCTAGCGCCCGTGACAGGATAGGCCCCAAAACACAACGTGGACACATCACATTTTTTTAAAGAAAACAGAGGTGTTTTTTGCAATGTGCCTACCTTTAGATTTGTGCCTCTAGCTCAGCCGGCACCTAGGGAAACCTACCAAACCTGTGCATTTTTTAAATCTAGAGACCTAGGGAAATCCAAGATGGGGTGACTTGTGGGGCTCTGACCAGGTTCTGTTACCCAGAATCCTTTGCAAACCTCAAAATCTGGCTAAATAAACACATTTTCCTCATATTTCAGTGACAGAAAGTTCTGGAATTTGAGAGGAGCCACAAATTTCCTACCACCCAGCGTTCCCCCAAGTCTCCCGATAAAAATGATACCTCACTTGTGTGGGTAGGCCTAGCGCCCGTGACAGAAAACGCCCCAAAACACAACGAGAACACATCAAATTGTTTGAAAGAAAACAGAGGTGTTTTTTGCAAAGTGCCTACCTGTAGATTTTGGCCTCTAGCTCAGCCGGCACCTAGGGAAACCTACCAAACCTGTGCATTTTTTAAAACTAGAGACCTCGCGGAATCCAAGATGGGGTGACTTGTGGGGCTCTGACCAGGTTCTGTTACCCAGAATCCTTTGCAAACCTCAAAATTTGGCTAAAAAAACACATTTTTCTCACATTTCGGAGACAGAAAGTTCTGGAATCTGAGAGGAGCCACAAATTTCCTTCCACCCAGCGTTCCCCCAAGTCTACCGAAAAAAATGATACCTCACTTGTGTGGGTAGGCCTAGCGCCCGTGACAGGAAACGCCCCAAAACACAACGTGGACACATCAAATTTTTTGAAAGAAAACAGAGGTGTTTTTTGCAAAGTGCCTACCTGTAGATTTTGGCGTCTAGCTCAGCCGGCACCTACGGAAACCTACCAAACCTGTGCATTTTTGAAAACTAGAGACCTAGGGGAATCCAAGATGGGGTGAGTTGTGGGGTCTGACCAGGTTCTGTTACCCAGAATCCTTTGCAAACCTCAAAATTTGGCTAAAAAAACACATTTTCCTCACATTTTGGTGACAGAAAGTTCTGGAATCTGAGAGGAGCCACAAATTTCCTTCCACCCAGCGTTCCCCCAAGTCTCCCGATAAAAATGATACCTCACTTGTGTGGGTAGGCCTAGCGCCCGTGACAATAAAAACGCCCCAAAACACAACGTGGACACATCACATTTTTTTAAAGAAAACAGAGGTGTTTTTTGCAAAGTGCCTACCTTTAGATTTTGGCCTCTAGCTCAGCCGGCACCTAGGGAAACCTACCAAACCTGTGCATTTTTGAAAACTAGAGACCTAGGGGAATCCAGGATGGGGTGACTTGTGGGGCCCTGACCAGGTTCTATTACCCAGAATCCTTTGCAAACCTCAAAATCTGGCTAAATAAACACATTTTCCTCACATTTCAGTGACAGAAAGTTCTGGAATCTGAGAGGAGCCACAAAT
This sequence comes from Pleurodeles waltl, assembly GCF_031143425.1. Classification (NCBI taxonomy): domain Eukaryota; kingdom Metazoa; phylum Chordata; class Amphibia; order Caudata; family Salamandridae; genus Pleurodeles; species Pleurodeles waltl. The sequence continues at coordinate 11,195,020 of NC_090441.1, forward strand.
TTCCTTCCACCCAGCGTTCCCCCAAGTCTCCCGATAAAAATGATACCTCACTTGTGTGGGTAGGCCTTGCGCCCGTGACAGGAAACGCCCCAGAACACAACGTGGACACATCACATTTTTTTAAAGAAAACAGAGGTGTTTTTTGCAAAGTGCCTACCTGTAGATTTTGGCCTCTAGCTCAGCCGGCACCTAGGGAAACCTACCAAACCTGTGCATTTTTTAAAACTAGAGACCTAGGGGAATCCAAGATGGGGTGACTTGTGGGGCTCTGACCAGGTTCTGTTACCCAGAATCCTTTGCAAACCTCAAAATTTGGCTAAAAAACACATTTTTCTCACATTTCGGTGACAGAAAGTTCTGGAATCTGAGAGGAGCCACAAATTTCCTTCCACCCAGCGTTCCCCCAAGTCTACCGATAAAAATGATACCTCACTTGTGTCGGCAGGCCTAGCGCCCGTGACAGGAAACGCCCCAAAACACAACGTGGACACATCACATTTTTTTAAAGAAAACAGAGGTGTTTTTTGCAACGTGCCTACCTGTAGATTTTGGCCTCTAGCTCAGCCGGCACCTAGGGAAACCTACCAAACCTGTGCATTTTTTAAAAGTAGAGACCTAGGGGAATCCAAGATTGGGTGACTTGTGGGGCTCTGACCAGGTTCTGTTACCCAGAATCCTTTGCAAACCTCAAAATTTGAGTAAAAAAACACATTTTCCTCACATTTCGGTGACAGAAAGTTCTGGAATCTGAGAGGAGCCACCAATTTCCGTCCACCCAGCGTTCCCCCAAGTCTCCCAAAAAAAATGATACCTCACTTGTGTGGGTAGGCCTAGCGCCCGTGACAGGAAACGCCCCAAAACACAACGTGGACACATCAAATTTTTTGAAAGAAAACAGAGGTGTTTTTTGCAAAGTGCCTACCTGTAGATTTTGGCCTCTAGCTCAGCCGGCACCTAGGGAAACCTACCAAATCTGTGCATTTTTGAAAACTAGAGACCTAGGGGAATCCAAGATGGGGTGACTTGTGGGGCTCTGACCAGGTTCTGTTACCCAGAATCCTTTGCAAACCTCAAAATTTGGCTAAAAAAACACATTTTCCTCACATTTCGGTGACAGAAAGTTCTGGAATCTGAGAGGAGCCACAAATTTCCTTCCACCCACCGTTCCCCCAAGTCTCCCGATAAAAATGATACCTCACTTGTGTGGGTAGGCCTTGCGCCCGTGACAGGAAACGCCCCACAACACAACGTGGACACATCACATTTTTTTAAAGAAAACGGAGGTGTTTTTTGCAAAGTGCCTACCTGTAGATTTTGGCCTCTATCTCAGCCGGCACCTAGGGAAACCTACCAAACCTGTGCATTTTTTTAAACTAGAGACCTAGGGGAATCCAAGATGGGGTGACTTGTGGGGCTCTGACGAGGTTCTGTTACCCAGAATCCTTTGCAAACCTCAAAATTTGGCTAAAAAAACACATTTTCCTCACATTTCGGTGACAGAAAGTTCTGGAATCTGAGAGGAGCCCCAAATTTCCTTCCACCCAGCGTTCCCCCAAGTCTCCCGATAAAAATGATACCTCACTTGTGTGGGTAGGCCTAGCGCCAGTGACAGGAAACGCCCCAAAACACAACGTGGACACATCACATTTTTTGAAAGAAAACAGATGAGTTTTTTGCAAAGTGACTACCTGTAGATTTTGGCCTCTAGCTCAGCCGGCACCTTGGGAAACCTACCAAACCTGTGCATTTTTGAAAACTAGAGACCTAGGGGAATCCAAGATGGGGTGACTTGTGGGGGTCTGACCAGGTTCTGTTACCCAGAATCCTTTGCAAACCTCAAAATGTGGCTAAAAAACACATTTTTCTCACATTTCGGTGACAGAAAGTTCTGGAATCTAAGAGGAGCCACAAATTTCCTTCCACCCAGCGTTCCCCCAAGTCTACCGATAGAAATGATACCTCACTTGTGTCGGCAGGCCTAGCGCCCGTGACAGGAAACGCCCCAAAACACAACGTGGACACATCACATTTTTTTAAAGAAAACAGAGGTGTTTTTTGCAAAGTGCCTACCTTTAGATTTTGGCCTCTAGCTCAGCCGGCACCAAGGGAAACCTACCAAACCTGTGCATTTTTTAAAACTAGAGACCTAGGGGAATCCAAGATGGGGTGACTTGTGGCTCCCTCACCAGGTTCTGTTACCGAGAATCCTTTGCAAACCTCAAAATCTGGCTAAATAAACACATTTTCCTCTCATTTCAGTGACAGAAAGTTCTGGAATCTGAGAGGAGCCACAAATTTCCTTCCACCCAGCGTTCCCCCAAGTCTACCGAAAAAAATGATACCTCACTTGTGTGGGTAGGCCTAGCGCCCGTGACAGGAAACGCCCCAAAACACAACGTGGACACATCAAATTTTTTTAAAGAAAACAGAGGTGTTTTTTGCAAAGTGCCTACCTGTAGATTTTGGCCTCTAGCTCAGCCGGCACCTAGGGAAACCTACCAAACCTGTGCATTTTTGAAAACTAGAGACCTAGGGGAATCCAAGATGGGGTGACTTGTGGGGCTCTGACCAGGTTCTGTTACCCAGAATCCTTTGCAAACCTCAAAATTTGGCTAAAAAAACACATTTTCCTCACATTTCGGTGACAGAAAGTTCTGGAATCTGAGAGGAGCCACAAATTTCCTTCCACCCAGCGTTCCCCCAAGTCTACCGATAAAAATGATACCTCACTTGTGTCGGTAGGCCTAGCGCCCGTGACAGGATAGGCCCCAAAACACAACGTGGACACATCACATTTTTTTAAAGAAAACAGAGGTGTTTTTTGCAATGTGCCTACCTTTAGATTTGTGCCTCTAGCTCAGCCGGCACCTAGGGAAACCTACCAAACCTGTGCATTTTTTAAATCTAGAGACCTAGGGAAATCCAAGATGGGGTGACTTGTGGGGCTCTGACCAGGTTCTGTTACCCAGAATCCTTTGCAAACCTCAAAATCTGGCTAAATAAACACATTTTCCTCATATTTCAGTGACAGAAAGTTCTGGAATTTGAGAGGAGCCACAAATTTCCTACCACCCAGCGTTCCCCCAAGTCTCCCGATAAAAATGATACCTCACTTGTGTGGGTAGGCCTAGCGCCCGTGACAGGAAACGCCCCAAAACACAACGTGGACACATCACATTTTTTTAAAGAAAACAGAGGTGTTTTTTGCAAAGTGCCTACCTGTAGATTTTGGCCTCTAGCTCAGCCGGCACCTAGGGAAACCTACCAAACCTGTGCATTTTTTAAAACTAGAGACCTAGGGGAATCCAAGATGGGGTGACTTGTGGGGCTCTGACCAGGTTCTGTTACCCAGAATCCTTTGCAAACCTCAAAATGTGAGTAAAAAAACACATTTTCCTCACATTTCGGTGACAGAAAGTTCTGGAATCTGAGAGGAGCCACAAATTTCCGTCCACCCAGCGTTCCCCCAAGTCTCCCGAAAAAAATGATACCTTACTTGTGTGGGTAGGCCTAGCGCCCGTGACAGAAAACGCCCCAAAACACAACGAGAACACATCAAATTGTTTGAAAGAAAACAGAGGTGTTTTTTGCAAAGTGCCTACCTGTAGATTTTGGCCTCTAGCTCATCCGGCACCTAGGGAAACCTACCAAACCTGTGCATTTTTTAAAACTAGAGACCTCGCGGAATCCAAGATGGGGTGACTTGTGGGGCTCTGACCAGGTTCTGTTACCCAGAATCCTTTGCAAACCTCAAAATTTGGCTAAAAAAACACATTTTTCTCACATTTCGGAGACAGAAAGTTCTGGAATCTGAGAGGAGCCACAAATTTCCTTCCACCCAGCGTTCCCCCAAGTCTACCGAAAAAAATGATACCTCACTTGTGTGGGTAGGCCTAGCGCCCGTGACAGGAAACGCCCCAAAACACAACGTGGACACATCAAATTTTTTGAAAGAAAACAGAGGTGTTTTTTGCAAAGTGCCTACCTGTAGATTTTGGCGTCTAGCTCAGCCGGCACCTACGGAAACCTACCAAACCTGTGCATTTTTGAAAACAAGAGACCTAGGGGAATCCAAGATGGGGTGAGTTGTGGGGCTCTGACCAGGTTCTGTTACCCAGAATCCTTTGCAAACCTCAAAATTTGGCTAAAAAAACACATTTTCCTCACATTTTGGTGACAGAAAGTTCTGGAATCTGAGAGGAGCCACAAATTTCCTTCCACCCAGCGTTCCCCCAAGTCTCCCGATAAAAATGATACCTCACTTGTGTGGGTAGGCCTAGCGCCCGTGACAATAAAAACGCCCCAAAACACAACGTGGACACATCACATTTTTTTAAAGAAAACAGAGGTGTTTTTTGCAAAGTGCCTACCTTTAGATTTTGGCCTCTAGCTCAGCCGGCACCTAGGGAAACCTACCAAACCTGTGCATTTTTGAAAACTAGAGACCTAGGGGAATCCAGGATGGGGTGACTTGTGGGGCCCTGACCAGGTTCTATTACCCAGAATCCTTTGCAAACCTCAAAATCTGGCTAAATAAACACATTTTCCTCACATTTCAGTGACAGAAAGTTCTGGAATCTGAGAGGAGCCACAAATTTCCTTCCACCCAGCGTTCCCCCAAGTCTCCCGATAAAAATGATACCTCACTTGTGTGGGTAGGCCTTGCGCCCATGACAGGAAACGCCCCAGAACACAACGTGGACACATCACATTTTTTTAAAGAAAACAGAGGTGTTTTTTGCAAAGTGCCTACCTGTAGATTTTGGCCTCTAGCTCAGCCGGCACCTAGGGAAACCTACCAAACCTGTGCATTTTTTAAAACTAGAGACCTAGGGGAATCCAAGATGGGGTGACTTGTGGGGCTCTGACCAGGTTCTGTTACCCAGAATCCTTTGCAAACCTCAAAATTTGGCTAAAAAACACATTTTTCTCACATTTCGGTGACAGAAAGTTCTGGAATCTGAGAGGAGCCACAAATTTCCTTCCACCCAGCGTTCCCCCAAGTCTACCGATAAAAATGATACCTCACTTGTGTCGGCAGGCCTAGCGCCCGTGACAGGAAACGCCCCAAAACACAACGTGAACACATCACATTTTTTTAAAGAAAACAGAGGTGTTTTTTGCAACGTGCCTACCTGTAGATTTTGGCCTCTAGCTCAGCCGGCACCTAGGGAAACCTACCAAACCTGTGCATTTTTTAAAAGTAGAGACCTAGGGGAATCCAAGATTGGGTGACTTGTGGGGCTCTGACCAGGTTCTGTTACCCAGAATCCTTTGCAAACCTCAAAATTTGAGTAAAAAAACACATTTTCCTCACATTTCGGTGACAGAAAGTTCTGGAATCTGAGAGGAGCCACCAATTTCCGTCCACCCAGCGTTCCCCCAAGTCTCCCAAAAAAAATGATACCTCACTTGTGTGGGTAGGCCTAGCGCCCGTGACAGGAAACGCCCCAAAACACAACGTGGACACATCAAATTTTTTGAAAGAAAACAGAGGTGTTTTTTGCAAAGTGCCTACCTGTAGATTTTGGCCTCTAGCTCAGCCGGCACCTAGGGAAACCTACCAAATCTGTGCATTTTTGAAAACTAGAGACCTAGGGGAATCCAAGATGGGGTGACTTGTGGGGCTCTGACCAGGTTCTGTTACCCAGAATCCTTTGCAAACCTCAAAATTTGGCTAAAAAAACACATTTTCCTCACATTTCGGTGACAGAAAGTTCTGGAATCTGAGAGGAGCCACAAATTTCCTTCCACCCACCGTTCCCCCAAGTCTCCCGATAAAAATGATACCTCACTTGTGTGGGTAGGCCTTGCGCCCGTGACAGGAAACGCCCCACAACACAACGTGGACACATCACATTTTTTTAAAGAAAACGGAGGTGTTTTTTGCAAAGTGCCTACCTGTAGATTTTGGCCTCTATCTCAGCCGGCACCTAGGGAAACCTACCAAACCTGTGCATTTTTTTAAACTAGAGACCTAGGGGAATCCAAGATGGGGTGACTTGTGGGGCTCTGACGAGGTTCTGTTACCCAGAATCCTTTGCAAACCTCAAAATTTGGCTAAAAAAACACATTTTCCTCACATTTCGGTGACAGAAAGTTCTGGAATCTGAGAGGAGCCCCAAATTTCCTTCCACCCAGCGTTCCCCCAAGTCTCCCGATAAAAATGATACCTCACTTGTGTGGGTAGGCCTAGCGCCAGTGACAGGAAACGCCCCAAAACACAACGTGGACACATCACATTTTTTGAAAGAAAACAGATGTGTTTTTTGCAAAGTGACTACCTGTAGATTTTGGCCTCTAGCTCAGCCGGCACCTTGGGAAACCTACCAAACCTGTGCATTTTTGAAAACTAGAGACCTAGGGGAATCCAAGATGGGGTGACTTGTGGGGGTCTGACCAGGTTCTGTTACCCAGAATCCTTTGCAAACCTCAAAATGTGGCTAAAAAACACATTTTTCTCACATTTCGGTGACAGAAAGTTCTGGAATCTAAGAGGAGCCACCAATTTCCTTCCACCCAGCGTTCCCCCAAGTCTACCGATAGAAATGATACCTCACTTGTGTCGGCAGGCCTAGCGCCCGTGACAGGAAACGCCCCAAAACACAACGTGGACACATCACATTTTTTTAAAGAAAACAGAGGTGTTTTTTGCAAAGTGCCTACCTTTAGATTTTGGCCTCTAGCTCAGCCGGCACCAAGGGAAACCTACCAAACCTGTGCATTTTTTAAAACTAGAGACCTAGGGGAATCCAAGATGGGGTGACTTGTGGGGCCCTCACCAGGTTCTGTTACCGAGAATCCTTTGCAAACCTCAAAATCTGGCTAAATAAACACATTTTCCTCACATTTCAGTGACAGAAAGTTCTGGAATCTGAGAGGAGCCACAAATTTCCTTCCACCCAGCGTTCCCCCAAGTCTACCGAAAAAAATGATACCTCACTTGTGTGGGTAGGCCTAGCGCCCGTGACAGGAAACGCCCCAAAACACAACGTGGACACATCAAATTTTTTTAAAGAAAACAGAGGTGTTTTTTGCAAAGTGCCTACCTGTAGATTTTGGCCTCTAGCTCAGCCGGCACCTAGGGAAACCTACCAAACCTGTGCATTTTTGAAAACTAGAGACCTAGGGGAATCCAAGATGGGGTGACTTGTGGGGCTCTGACCAGGTTCTGTTACCCAGAATCCTTTGCAAACCTCAAAATTTGGCTAAAAAAACACATTTTCCTCACATTTCGGTGACAGAAAGTTCTGGAATCTGAGAGGAGCCACAAATTTCCTTCCACCCACCGTTCCCCCAAGTCTCCCGATAAAAATGATACCTCACTTGTGTGGGTAGGCCTTGCGCCCGTGACAGGAAACGCCCCACAACACAACGTGGACACATCACATTTTTTTAAAGAAAACGGAGGTGTTTTTTGCAAAGTGCCTACCTGTAGATTTTGGCCTCTATCTCAGCCGGCACCTAGGGAAACCTACCAAACCTGTGCATTTTTTTAAACTAGAGACCTAGGGGAATCCAAGATGGGGTGACTTGTGGGGCTCTGACGAGGTTCTGTTACCCAGAATCCTTTGCAAACCTCAAAATTTGGCTAAAAAAACACATTTTCCTCACATTTCGGTGACAGAAAGTTCTGGAATCTGAGAGGAGCCCCAAATTTCCTTCCACCCAGCGTTCCCCCAAGTCTCCCGATAAAAATGATACCTCACTTGTGTGGGTAGGCCTAGCGCCAGTGACAGGAAACGCCCCAAAACACAACGTGGACACATCACATTTTTTGAAAGAAAACAGATGTGTTTTTTGCAAAGTGACTACCTGTAGATTTTGGCCTCTAGCTCAGCCGGCACCTTGGGAAACCTACCAAACCTGTGCATTTTTGAAAACTAGAGACCTAGGGGAATCCAAGATGGGGTGACTTGTGGGGGTCTGACCAGGTTCTGTTACCCAGAATCCTTTGCAAACCTCAAAATGTGGCTAAAAAACACATTTTTCTCACATTTCGGTGACAGAAAGTTCTGGAATCTAAGAGGAGCCACAAATTTCCTTCCACCCAGCGTTCCCCCAAGTCTACCGATAGAAATGATACCTCACTTGTGTCGGCAGGCCTAGCGCCCGTGACAGGAAACGCCCCAAAACACAACGTGGACACATCACATTTTTTTAAAGAAAACAGAGGTGTTTTTTGCAAAGTGCCTACCTTTAGATTTTGGCCTCTAGCTCAGCCGGCACCAAGGGAAACCTACCAAACCTGTGCATTTTTTAAAACTAGAGACCTAGGGGAATCCAAGATGGGGTGACTTGTGGGGCCCTCACCAGGTTCTGTTACCGAGAATCCTTTGCAAACCTCAAAATCTGGCTAAATAAACACATTTTCCTCACATTTCAGTGACAGAAAGTTCTGGAATCTGAGAGGAGCCACAAATTTCCTTCCACCCAGCGTTCCCCCAAGTCTACCGAAAAAAATGATACCTCACTTGTGTGGGTAGGCCTAGCGCCCGTGACAGGAAACGCCCCAAAACACAACGTGGACACATCAAATTTTTTTAAAGAAAACAGAGGTGTTTTTTGCAAAGTGCCTACCTGTAGATTTTGGCCTCTAGCTCAGCCGGCACCTAGGGAAACCTACCAAACCTGTGCATTTTTGAAAACAAGAGACCTAGGGGAATCCAAGATGGGGTGACTTGTGGGGCTCTGACCAGGTTCTGTTACCCAGAATCCTTTGCAAACCTCAAAATCTGGCTAAAAAAACACATTTTCCTCACATTTCGGTGACAGAAAGTTCTGGAATCTGAGAGGAGCCACAAATTTCCTTCCACCCAGCGTTCCCCCAAGTCTACCGATAAAAATGATACCTCACTTGTGTCGGTAGGCCTAGCGCCCGTGACAGGATAGGCCCCAAAACACAACGTGGACACATCACATTTTTTTAAAGAAAACAGAGGTGTTTTTTGCAAAGTGCCTACCTTTAGATTTGTGCCTCTAGCTCAGCCGGCACCTAGGGAAACCTACCAAACCTGTGCATTTTTTAAATCTAGAGACCTAGGGAAATCCAAGATGGGGTGACTTGTGGGGCTCTGACCAGGTTCTGTTACCCAGAATCCTTTGCAAACCTCAAAATCTGGCTAAATAAACACATTTTCCTCATATTTCAGTGACAGAAAGTTCTGGAATTTGAGAGGAGCCACAAATTTCCTACCACCCAGCGTTCCCCCAAGTCTCCCGATAAAAATGATACCTCACTTGTGTGGGTAGGCCTAGCGCCCGTGACAGGAAACGCCCCAAAACACAACGTGGACACATCACATTTTTTTAAAGAAAACAGAGGTGTTTTTTGCAAAGTGCCTACCTGTAGATTTTGGCCTCTAGCTCAGCCGGCACCTAGGGAAACCTACCAAACCTGTGCATTTTTTAAAACTAGAGACCTAGGGGAATCCAAGATGGGGTGAGTTGTGGGGCTCTGACCAGGTTCTGTTACCCAGAATCCTTTGCAAACCTCAAAATGTGAGTAAAAAAACACATTTTCCTCACATTTCGGTGACAGAAAGTTCTGGAATCTGAGAGGAGCCACAAATTTCCGTCCACCCAGCGTTCCCCCAAGTCTCCCGAAAAAAATGATACCTTACTTGTGTGGGTAGGCCTAGCGCCCGTGACAGAAAACGCCCCAAAACACAACGAGAACACATCAAATTGTTTGAAAGAAAACAGAGGTGTTTTTTGCAAAGTGCCTACCTGTAGATTTTGGCCTCTAGCTCAGCCGGCACCTAGGGAAACCTACCAAACCTGTGCATTTTTTAAAACTAGAGACCTCGCGGAATCCAAGATGGGGTGACTTGTGGGGCTCTGACCAGGTTCTGTTACCCAGAATCCTTTGCAAACCTCAAAATTTGGCTAAAAAAACACATTTTTCTCACATTTCGGTGACAGAAAGTTCTGGAATCTGAGAGGAGCCACAAATTTCCTTCCACCCAGCGTTCCCCCAAGTCTACCGAAAAAAATGATACCTCACTTGTGTGGGTAGGCCTAGCGCCCGTGACAGGAAACGCCCCAAAACACAACGTGGACACATCAAATTTTTTGAAAGAAAACAGAGGTGTTTTTTGCAAAGTGCCTACCTGTAGATTTTGGCGTCTAGCTCAGCCGGCACCTACGGAAACCTACCAAACCTGTGCATTTTTGAAAACTAGAGACCTAGGGGAATCCAAGATGGGGTGAGTTGTGGGGCTCTGACCAGGTTCTGTTACCCAGAATCCTTTGCAAACCTCAAAATTTGGCTAAAAAAACACATTTTCCTCACATTTTGGTGACAGAAAGTTCTGGAATCTGAGAGGAGCCACAAATTTCCTTCCACCCAGCGTTCCCCCAAGTCTCCCGATAAAAATGATACCTCACTTGTGTGGGTAGGCCTAGCGCCCGTGACAATAAAAACGCCCCAAAACACAACGTGGACACATCACATTTTTTTAAAGAAAACAGAGGTGTTTTTTGCAAAGTGCCTACCTTTAGATTTTGGCCTCTAGCTCAGCCGGCACCTAGGGAAACCTACCAAACCTGTGCATTTTTGAAAACTAGAGACCTAGGGGAATCCAGGATGGGGTGACTTGTGGGGCCCTGACCAGGTTCTATTACCCAGAATCCTTTGCAAACCTCAAAATCTGGCTAAATAAACACATTTTCCTCACATTTCAGTGACAGAAAGTTCTGGAATCTGAGAGGAGCCACAAATTTCCTTCCACCCAGCGTTCCCCCAAGTCTCCCGATAAAAATGATACCTCACTTGTGTGGGTAGGCCTTGCGCCCGTGACAGGAAACGCCCCAGAACACAACGTGGACACATCACATTTTTTTAAAGAAAACAGAGGTGTTTTTTGCAAAGTGCCTACCTGTAGATTTTGGCCTCTAGCTCAGCCGGCACCTAGGGAAACCTACCAAACCTGTGCATTTTTTAAAACTAGAGACCTAGGGGAATCCAAGATGGGGTGACTTGTGGGGCTCTGACCAGGTTCTGTTACCCAGAATCCTTTGCAAACCTCAAAATTTGGCTAAAAAACACATTTTTCTCACATTTCGGTGACAGAAAGTTCTGGAATCTGAGAGGAGCCACAAATTTCCTTCCACCCAGCGTTCCCCCAAGTCTACCGATAAAAATGATACCTCACTTGTGTCGGCAGGCCTAGCGCCCGTGACAGGAAACGCCCCAAAACACAACGTGGACACATCACATTTTTTTAAAGAAAACAGAGGTGTTTTTTGCAACGTGCCTACCTGTAGATTTTGGCCTCTAGCTCAGCCGGCACCTAGGGAAACCTACCAAACCTGTGCATTTTTTAAAAGTAGAGACCTAGGGGAATCCAAGATTGGGTGACTTGTGGGGCTCTGACCAGGTTCTGTTACCCAGAATCCTTTGCAAACCTCAAAATTTGAGTAAAAAAACACATTTTCCTCACATTTCGGTGACAGAAAGTTCTGGAATCTGAGAGGAGCCACCAATTTCCATCCACCCAGCGTTCCCCCAAGTCTCCCAAAAAAAATGATACCTCACTTGTGTGGGTAGGCCTAGCGCCCGTGACAGGAAACGCCCCAAAACACAACGTGGACACATCAAATTTTTTGAAAGAAAACAGAGGTGTTTTTTGCAAAGTGCCTACCTGTAGATTTTGGCCTCTAGCTCAGCCGGCACCTAGGGAAACCTACCAAATCTGTGCATTTTTGAAAACTAGAGACCTAGGGGAATCCAAGATGGGGTGACTTGTGGGGCTCTGACCAGGTTCTGTTACCCAGAATCCTTTGCAAACCTCAAAATTTGGCTAAAAAAACGCATTTTCCTCACATTTCGGTGACAGAAAGTTCTGGAATCTGAGAGGAGCCACAAATTTCCTTCCACCCACCGTTCCCCCAAGTCTCCCGATAAAAATGATACCTCACTTGTGTGGGTAGGCCTAGCGCCCGTGACAGGAAACGCCCCAAAACACAACGTGGACACATCACATTTCTTTAAAGAAAACAGAGGTGTTTTTTGCAAAGTGCCTACCTTTAGATTTTGGCCTCTAGCTCAGCCGGCACCTAGGGAAACTTACCAAACCTGTGCATTTTTTAAAACAAGAGACCTCGCGGAATCCAAGATGGGGTGACTTGTGGGGCTCTGACCAGGTTCTGTTACCCAGAATCCTTTGCAAACCTCAAAATTTGGCTAAAAAAACACATTTTCCTCACATTTCGGTGACCGAAAGTTCTGGAATCTGAGAGGAGCCACAAATTTCCTTCCACCCAGCGTTCCCCCAAGTCTACCGATAAAAATGATACCTCACTTGTGTGGGTAGGCCTCGCGCCCGTGACAGGAAACGCCCCAAAACACAACGTGGACACATCACATTTTTTTAAAGAAAACAGAGGTGTTTTTTGCAAAGTGCCTACCTTTAGATTTTGGCCTCTAGCTCAGCCGGCACCTAGGGAAACCTACCAAACCTGTGCATTTTTGAAAACTAGAGACCTAGGGGAATCCAGGATGGGGTGACTTGTGGGGCCCTGACCAGGTTCTATTACCCAGAATCCTTTGCAAACCTCAAAATCTGGCTAAATAAACACATTTTCCTCACATTTCAGTGACAGAAAGTTCTGGAATCTGAGAGGAGCCACAAATTTCCTTCCACCCAGCGTTCCCCCAACTCTCCCGATAAAAATGATACCTCACTTGTGTGGGTAGGCCTTGCGCCCGTGACAGGAAACGCCCCACAACACAACGTGGACACATCACATTTTTTTAAAGAAAACAGAGGTGTTTTTTGCAAAGTGCCTACCTGTAGATTTTGGCCTCTAGCTCAGCCGGCACGTAGGGAAACCTACCAAACCTGTGCATTTTTTTAAACTAGAGACCTAGGGGAATCCAAGATGGGGTGACTTGTGGGGCTCTGACCAGGTTCTGTTACCCAGAATCCTTTGCAAACCTCAAAATTTGGCTAAAAAACACATTTTTCTCACATTTCGGTGACAGAAAGTTCTGGAATCTGAGAGGAGCCACACATTTCCTTCCACCCAGCGTTCCCCCAAGTCTACCGATAAAAATGATACCTCACTTGTGTCGGCAGGCCTAGCGCCCGTGACAGGAAACGCCCCAAAACACAACGTGGACACATCACATTTTTTTAAAGAAAACAGAGGTGTTTTTTGCAAAGTGCCTACCTTTAGATTTTGGCCTCTAGCTCAGCCGGCACCAAGGGAAACCTACCAAACCTGTGCATTTTTTAAAACTAGAGACCTAGGGGAATCCAAGATGGGGTGACTTGTGGGGCCCTGACCAGGTTCTGTTACCCAGAATCCTTTGCAAACCTCAAAATCTGGCTAAATAAACACATTTTCCTCACATTTCAGTGACAGAAAGTTCTGGAATCTGAGAGGAGCCACAAATTTCCTTCCACCCAGCGTTCCCCCAAGTCTCCCGATAAAAATGATACCTCACTTGTGTGGGTAGGCCTAGCGCCCGTGACAGGAAACGCCCCATAACACAACGTGGACACATCACATTTCTTTAAAGAAAACAGAGGTGTTTTTTGCAAAGTGCCTACCTGTAGATTTTGGCCTCTAGCTCAGCCGGCACCTAGGGAAACCTACCAAACCTGTGCATTTTTTAAAACTAGAGACCTAGGGGAATCCAAGATGGGGTGACTTGTGGGGCTCTGACCAGGTTCTGTTACCCAGAATCCTTTGCAAACCTCAAAATTTGGCTAAAAAAACACATTTTCCTCACATTTCGGTGACAGAAAGTTCTGGAATCTTAGAGGAGCCCCAAATTTCCTTCCACCCAGCGTTCCCCCAAGTCTCCCGATAAAAATGATACCTCACTTGTGTGGGTAGGCCTAGCGCCAGTGAGAGGAAACGCCCCAAAACACAACTTGGACACATCACATTTTTTTAAAGAAAACAGAGGTGTTTTTTGCAAAGTGCCTACCTGTAGATTTTGGCCTCTAGCTCACCCGGCACCTAGGGAAACCTACCAAACTTGTGAATTTTTTAAAACTAGAGACCTAGGGGAATCCAAGATGGGGTGACTTGTGGGGCTCTGACCAGGTTCTGTTACCCAGAATCCTTTGCATACCTCAAAATTTGGCTAAAAAAACACATTTTCCTCACATTTCGGTGACAGAAAGTTCTGGAATCTGAGAGGAGCCACAAATTTCCTTCCACCCAGCGTTTTCCCAAGTCTACCGATAAAAATGATACCTCACTTGTGTCGGTAGGCCTAGCGCCCGTGACAGGATACGCCCCAAAACCGAACGTGGACACATCACATTTTTTTAAAGAAAACAGAGGTGTTTTTTTCAAAGTGCCTACCTTTAGATTTTGGCCTCTAGCTCAGCCGGCACCTAGGGAAACCTACCAAACCTGTGCATTTTTTAAAACAAGAGACCTCGCGGAATCCAAGATGGGGTGACTTGTGGGGCTCTGACCAGGTTCTGTTACCCAGAATCCTTTGCAAACCTCAAAATTTGGCTAAAAAAACACATTTTCCTCACATTTCGGTGACCGAAAGTTCTGGAATCTGAGAGGAGCCACAAATTTCCTTCCACCCAGCGTTCCCCCAAGTCTCCCGATAAAAATGATACCTCACTTGTGTGGGTAGGCCTAGCGCCCGTGACAGGAAACGCCCCAAAACACAACGTGGACACATCACATTTTTTTAAGGAAAACAGAGGTGTTTTTTGCAAAGTGCCTACCTTTAGATTTTGGCCTCTAGCTCAGCCGGCACCTAGGGAAACCTACCAAACCTGTGCATTTTTGAAAACTAGAGACCTAGGGGAATCCAAGATGGGGTGACTTGTGGGGCCCTGACCAGGTTCTGTTACCCAGAATCCTTTGCAAACCTCAAAATCTGGCTAAATAAACACATTTTCCTCACATTTCAGTGACAGAAAGTTCTGGAATCTGAGAGGAGCCACAAATTTCCTTCCACCCAGCGTTCCCCCAAGTCTCCCGATAAAAATGATACCTCACTTGTGTCGGTAGGCCTAGCGCCCGTGACAGGAAACGCCCCATAACACAACGTGGACACATCACATTTTTTTAAAGAAAACAGAGGTGTTTTTTGCAAAGTGCCTACCTGTAGATTTTGGCCTCTAGCTCAGCCGGCACCTAGGGAAACCTACCAAAGCTGTGCATTTTTTAAAACTAGAGACCTAGGGGAATCCAAGATGGGGTGACTTGTGGGGCTCTGACCAGGTTCTGTTACCCAGAATCCTTTGCAAACCTCAAAATGTGGCTAATAAACACATTTTTCTCACATTTCGGTGACAGAAAGTTCTGGAATCTGAGAGGAGCCACAAATTTCCTTCCACCCAGCGTTCCCCCAAGTCTACCGATAAAAATGATACCTCACTTGTGTCGGCAGGCCTAGCGCCCGTGACAGGAAACGCCCCAAAACACAACGTGGACACATCACATTTTTTTTAAAGAAAACAGAGGTGTTTTTTGCAAAGTGCCTACCTTTAGATTTTGGCCTCTAGCTCAGCCGGCACCTAGGGAAACCTACCAAACCTGTGCATTCTTGAAAACTAGAGACCTAGGGGAAGCCAAGATGGGGTGACTTGTGGGACCCTGACCAGGTTCTGTTACCCAGAATCCTTTGCAAACCTCAAAATCTGGCTAAATAAACACATTTTCCTCACATTTCAGTGACAGAAAGTTCTGGAATCTGAGAGTAGCCACAAATTTCCTTCCACCCAGCGTTCCCCCAAGTCTCCCGATAAAAATTATACCTCACTTGTGTGGGTAGGCCTAGCGCCCGTGACAGGAAACGCCCCATAACACAACGTGGACACATCACATTTTTTTAAAGAAAACAGAGGTGTTTTTTGCAAAGTGCCTACCTGTAGATTTTGGCCTCTAGCTCAGTCGGCACCTAGGGAAACCTACCAAACCTGTGCATTTTTTAAAACTAGAGACCTAGGGGAATCCAAGATGGGGTGACTTGTGGGGCTCTGACAAGGTTCTGTTACCCAGAATCCTTTGCAAACCTCAAAATTTGGCTAAAAAAACACATTTTCCTCACATTTCGGTGACAGAAAGTTCTGGAATCTCAGAGGAGCCCCAAATTTCCTTCCACCCAGCGTTCCCCCAAGTCTCCCGATAAAAATGATACCTCACTTGTGTGGGTAGGCCTAGCGCCAGTGACAGGAAACGCCCCAAAACACAACGTGGACACATCACATTTTTTTTAAAGAAAACAGAGGTGTTTTTTGCAAAGTGCCTACCTTTAGATTTTGGCCTCTAGCTCAGCCGACACCTAGGGAAACCTACCAAACCTGTGCATTTTTTAAAACAAGAGACCTCGCGGAATCCAAGATGGGGTGACTTGTGGGGCTCTGACCAGGTTCTGTTACCCAGAATCCTTTGCAAACCTCAAAATTTGGCTAAAAAAACAAATTTTCCTCACATTTCGGTGACCGAAAGTTCTGGAATCTGAGAGGAGCCACAAATTTCCTTCCACCCAGCGTTCCCCCAAATCTACCGATAAAAATGATACCTCACTTGTGTGGGTAGGCCTAGCGCCCGTGACAGGAAATGCCCCAAAACACAACGTGGACACATCACATTTTTTTAAAGAAAACAGAGGTGTTTTTTGCAAAGTGCCTACCTGTAGATTTTGGCCTCTAGCTCACCCGGCACCTAGGGAAACCTACCAAACTTGTGCATTTTTTAAAACTAGAGACCTAGGGGAATCCAAGATGGGGTGACTTGTGGGGCTCTGACCAGGTTCTGTTACCCAGAATCCTTTGCAAACCTCAAAATTTGGCTAAAAAAACACATTTTCCTCACATTTTGGTGACAGAAAGTTCTGGAATCTGAGAGGAGCCACAAATTTCCTTCCACCCAGCGTTCCCCCAAGTCTACCGATAAAAATGATACCTCACTTGTGTCGGTAGGCCTAGCGCCCGTGACAGGATACGCCCCAAAACACAACGTGGACACATCACATTTTTTTAAAGAAAACAGAGGTGTTTTTTTCAAAGTGCCTACCTTTAGATTTTGGCCTCTAGCTCAGCCGGCACCTAGGGAAACCTACCAAACCTGTGCATTTTTTAAAACAAGAGACCTCGCGGAATCCAAGATGGGGTGACTTGTGGGGCTCTGACCAGGTTCTGTTACCCAGAATCCTTTGCAAACCTCAAAATTTGGCTAGAAAAACACATTTTCCTCACATTTCGGTGACCGAAAGTTCTGGAATCTGAGAGGAGCCACAAATTTCCTTCCACCCAGCGTTCCCCCAAGTCTACCGATAAAAATGATACCTCACTTGTGTCGGCAGGCCTAGCGCCCGTGACAGGAAACGCCCCAAAACACAACGTGGACACATCACATTTTTTTAAAGAAAACATAGGTGTTTTTTGCAAAGTGCCTACCTGTAGATTTTGGCCTCTAGCTCAGCCGGCACCTAGGGAAACCTACCAAACCTGTGCATTTTTTAAAAGTAGAGACCTAGGGGAATCCAAGATTGGATGACTTGTGGGACTCTGACCAGGTTCTGTTACCCAGAATCCTTTGCAAACCTCAAAATTTGAGTAAAAAAACACATTTTCCTCACATTTCGGTGACAGAAAGTTCTGGAATCTGAGAGGAGCCACCAATTTCCGTCCACCCAGCGTTCCCGCAAGTCTCCCGGAAAAAATGATACCTCACTTGTGTGGGTAGGCCTAGCGCCCGTGACAGGAAACGCCCCAAAACACAACGTGGACACATCAAATTTTTTGAAAGAAAACAGAGGTGTTTTTTGCAAAGTGCCTACCTGTAGATTTTGGCCTCTAGCTCAGCCGGCACCTAGGGGAACCGACCAAACCTGTGCATTTTTGAAAACTAGAGACCTAGGGGAATCCAAGATGGGGTGACTTGTGGGGCTCTGACCAGGTTCTGTTACCCAGAATCCTTTGCAAACCTCAAAATTTGGCTAAAAAAACACATTTTCCTCACATTTCGGTGACAGAAAGTTCTGGAATCTGAGAGGAGCCACAAATTTCCTTCCACCCACCGTTCCCCCAAGTCTCCCGATAAAAATGATACCTCACTTGTGTGGGTAGGCCTAGCGCCCGTGACAGGAAACGCCCCAAAACACAACGTGGACACATCACATTTCTTTAAAGAAAACAGAGGTGTTTTTTGCAAAGTGCCTACCTTTAGATTTTGGCCTCTAGCTCAGCCGGCACCTAGGGAAACCAACCAAACCTGTGCATTTTTTAAAACAAGAGACCTCGCGGAATCCAAGATGGGGTGACTTGTGGGGCTCTGACCAGGTTCTGTTACCCAGAATCCTTTGCAAACCTCAAAATTTGGCTAAAAAAACAAATTTTCCTCACATTTCGGTGACCGAAAGTTCTGGAATCTGAGAGGAGCCACAAATTTCCTTCCACCCAGCGTTCCCCCAAGTCTACCGATAAAAATGATACCTCACTTGTGTGGGTAGGCCTCGCGCCCGTGACAGGAAACGCCCCAAAACACAACGTGGACACATCACATTTTTTTAAAGAAAACAGAGGTGTTTTTTGCAAAGTGCCTACCTTTAGATTTTGGCCTCTAGCTCAGCCGGCACCTAGGGAAACCTACCAAACCTGTGCATTTTTTTAAAACTAGAGACCTAGGGGAATCCAAGATAGGGTGACTTGTGGGGCTCTGACCAGGTTCTGTTACCCAGAATCCTTTGCAAACCTCAAAATTTGGCTAAAAAAACACATTTTCCTCACATTTCGGTGACCGAAAGTTCTGGAATCTGAGAGGAGCCACAAATTTCCTTCCACCCAGCGTTCCCCCAAGTCTACCGATAAAAATGATACCTCACTTGTGTCGGCAGGCCTAGCGCCCGTGACAGGAAACGCCCCAAAACACAACGTGGACACATCACATTTTTTTAAAGAAAACATAGGTGTTTTTTACAAAGTGCCTACCTGTAGATTTTGGCCTCTAGCTCAGCCGGCACCTAGGGAAACCTACCAAACCTGTGCATTTTTTAAAAGTAGAGACCTAGGGGAATCCAAGATTGGATGACTTGTGGGACTCTGACCAGGTTCTGTTACCCAGAATCCTTAGCAAACCTCAAAATTTGAGTAAAAAAACACATTTTCCTCACATTTCGGTGACAGAAAGTTCTGGAATCTGAGAGGAGCCACCAATTTCCGTCCACCCAGCGTTCCCCCAAGTCTCCCGGAAAAAATGATACCTCACTTGTGTGGGTAGGCCTAGCGCCCGTGACAGGAAACGCCCCAAAACACAACGTGGACACATCAAATTTTTTGAAAGAAAACAGAGGTGTTTTTTGCAAAGTGCCTACCTGTAGATTTTGGCCTCTAGCTCAGCCGGCACCTAGGGGAACCGACCAAACCTGTGCATTTTTGAAAACTAGAGACCTAGGGGAATCCAAGATGGGGTGACTTGTGGGGCTCTGACCAGGTTCTGTTACCCAGAATCCTTTGCAAACCTCAAAATTTGAGTAAAAAAACACATTTTCCTCACATTTCGGTGACAGAAAGTTCTGGAATCTGAGAGGAGCCACCAATTTCCGTCCACCCAGCGTTCCCCCAAGTCTCCCGGAAAAAATGATACCTCACTTGTGTGGGTAGGCCTAGCGCCCGTGACAGGAAACGCCCCAAAACACAACGTGGACACATCAAATTTCTTTAAAGAAAACAGAGGTGTTTTTTGCAAAGTGCCTACCTTTAGATTTTGGCCTCTAGCTCAGCCGGCACCTAGGGAAACCAACCAAACCTGTGCATTTTTTAAAACAAGAGACCTCGCGGAATCCAAGATGGGGTGACTTGTGGGGCTCTGACCAGGTTCTGTTACCCAGAATCCTTTGCAAACCTCAAAATTTGGCTAAAAAAACAAATTTTCCTCACATTTCGGTGACCGAAAGTTCTGGAATCTGAGAGGAGCCACAAATTTCCTTCCACCCAGCGTTCCCCCAAGTCTCCCGATAAAAATGATACCTCACTTGTGTGGGTAGGCCTAGCGCCCGTGACAGGAAACGCCCCAAAACACAACGTGGACACATCACATTTTTTTAAAGAAAACAGAGGTGTTTTTTGCAAAGTGCCTACCTTTAGATTTTGGCCTCTAGCTCAGCCGGCACCTAGGGAAACCTACCAAACCTGTGCATTTTTGAAAACTAGAGACCTAGGGGAATCCAAGATGGGGTGACTTGTGGGGCCCTGACCAGGTTCTGTTACCCAGAATCCTTTGCAAACCTCAAAATCTGGCTAAATAAACACATTTTCCTCACATTTCAGTGACCGAAAGTTCTGGAATCTGAGAGGAGCCACAAATTTCCTTCCACCCAGCGTTCCCCCAAGTCTACTGATAAAAATGATACCTCACTTGTGTCGGTAGGCCTAGCGCCCGTGACAGGATACGCCCCAAAACCGAACGTGGACACATCACATTTTTTTAAAGAAAACAGAGGTGTTTTTTTCAAAGTGCCTACCTTTAGATTTTGGCCTCTAGCTCAGCCGGCACCTAGGGAAACCTACCAAACCTGTGCATTTTTTAAAACAAGAGACCTCGCGGAATCCAAGATGGGGTGACTTGTGGGGCTCTGACCAGGTTCTGTTACCCAGAATCCTTAGCAAACCTCAAAATTTGAGTAAAAAAACACATTTTCCTCACATTTCGGTGACAGAAAGTTCTGGAATCTGAGAGGAGGCACCAATTTCCGTCCACCCAGCGTTCCCCCAAGTCTCCCGGAAAAAATGATACCTCACTTGTGTGGGTAGGCCTAGCGCCCGTGACAGGAAACGCCCCAAAACACAACGTGGACACATCAAATTTTTTGAAAGAAAACAGAGGTGTTTTTTGCAAAGTGCCTACCTGTAGATTTTGGCCTCTAGCTCAGCCGGCACCTAGGGGAACCGACCAAACCTGTGCATTTTTGAAAACTAGAGACCTAGGGGAATCCAAGATGGGGTGACTTGTGGGGCTCTGACCAGGTTCTGTTACCCAGAATCCTTTGCAAACCTCAAAATTTGAGTAAAAAAACACATTTTCCTCACATTTCGGTGACAGAAAGTTCTGGAATCTGAGAGGAGCCACCAATTTCCGTCCACCCAGCGTTCCCCCAAGTCTCCCGGAAAAAATGATACCTCACTTGTGTGGGTAGGCCTAGCGCCCGTGACAGGAAACGCCCCAAAACACAACGTGGACACATCAAATTTCTTTAAAGAAAACAGAGGTGTTTTTTGCAAAGTGCCTACCTTTAGATTTTGGCCTCTAGCTCAGCCGGCACCTAGGGAAACCAACCAAACCTGTGCATTTTTTAAAACAAGAGACCTCGCGGAATCCAAGATGGGGTGACTTGTGGGGCTCTGACCAGGTTCTGTTACCCAGAATCCTTTGCAAACCTCAAAATTTGGCTAAAAAAACAAATTTTCCTCACATTTCGGTGACCGAAAGTTCTGGAATCTGAGAGGAGCCACAAATTTCCTTCCACCCAGCGTTCCCCCAAGTCTCCCGATAAAAATGATACCTCACTTGTGTGGGTAGGCCTAGCGCCCGTGACAGGAAACGCCCCAAAACACAACGTGGACACATCACATTTTTTTAAAGAAAACAGAGGTGTTTTTTGCAAAGTGCCTACCTTTAGATTTTGGCCTCTAGCTCAGCCGGCACCTAGGGAAACCTACCAAACCTGTGCATTTTTGAAAACTAGAGACCTAGGGGAATCCAAGATGGGGTGACTTGTGGGGCCCTGACCAGGTTCTGTTACCCAGAATCCTTTGCAAACCTCAAAATCTGGCTAAATAAACACATTTTCCTCACATTTCAGTGACCGAAAGTTCTGGAATCTGAGAGGAGCCACAAATTTCCTTCCACCCAGCGTTCCCCCAAGTCTACTGATAAAAATGATACCTCACTTGTGTCGGTAGGCCTAGCGCCCGTGACAGGATACGCCCCAAAACCGAACGTGGACACATCACATTTTTTTAAAGAAAACAGAGGTGTTTTTTTCAAAGTGCCTACCTTTAGATTTTGGCCTCTAGCTCAGCCGGCACCTAGGGAAACCTACCAAACCTGTGCATTTTTTAAAACAAGAGACCTCGCGGAATCCAAGATGGGGTGACTTGTGGGGCTCTGACCAGGTTCTGTTACCCAGAATCCTTTGCAAACCTCAAAATTTGGCTAAAAAAACACATTTTCCTCACATTTCGGTGACCGAAAGTTCTGGAATCTGAGAGGAGCCACAAATTTCCTTCCACCCAGCGTTCCCCCAAGTCTCCCGATAAAAATGATACCTCACTTGTGTGGGTAGGCCTAGCGCCCGTGACAGGAAACGCCCCAAAACACAACGTGGACACATCACATTTTTTTAAGGAAAACAGAGGTGTTTTTTGCAAAGTGCCTACCTTTAGATTTTGGCCTCTAGCTCAGCCGGCACCTAGGGAAACCTACCAAACCTGTGCATTTTTGAAAACTAGAGACCTAGGGGAATCCAAGATGGGGTGACTTGTGGGGCCCTGACCAGGTTCTGTTACCCAGAATCCTTTGCAAACCTCAAAATCTGGCTAAATAAACACATTTTCCTCACATTTCAGTGACAGAAAGTTCTGGAATCTGAGAGGAGCCACAAATTTCCTTCCACCCAGCGTTCCCCCAAGTCTCCCGATAAAAATGATACCTCACTTGTGTCGGTAGGCCTAGCGCCCGTGACAGGAAACGCCCCATAACACAACGTGGACACATCACATTTTTTAAAAGAAAACAGAGGTGTTTTTTGCAAAGTGCCTACCTGTAGATTTTGGCCTCTAGCTCAGCCGGCACCTAGGGAAACCTACCAAACCTGTGCATTTTTTAAAAGTAGAGACCTAGGGGAATCCAAGATTGGATGACTTGTGGGACTCTGACCAGGTTCTGTTACCCAGAATCCTTTGCAAACCTCAAAATTTGAGTAAAAAAACACATTTTCCTCACATTTCGGTGACAGAAAGTTCTGGAATCTGAGAGGAGCCACCAATTTCCGTCCACCCAGCGTTCCCCCAAGTCTCCCGGAAAAAATGATACCTCACTTGTGTGGGTAGGCCTAGCGCCCGTGACAGGAAACGCCCCAAAACACAACGTGGACACATCAAATTGTTTGAAAGAAAACAGAGGTGTTTTTTGCAAAGTGCCTACCTGTAGATTTTGGCCTCTAGCTCAGCCGGCACCTAGGGGAACCGACCAAACCTGTGCATTTTTGAAAACTAGAGACCTAGGGGAATCCAAGATGGGGTGACTTGTGGGGCTCTGACCAGGTTCTGTTACCCAGAATCCTTTGCAAACCTCAAAATTTGGCTTAAAAAACACATTTTCCTCACATTTCGGTGACAGAAAGTTCTGGAATCTGAGAGGAGCCACAAATTTCCTTCCACCCACCGTTCCCCCAAGTCTCCCGATAAAAATGATACCTCACTTGTGTGGGTAGGCCTAGCGCCCGTGACAGGAAACGCCCCAAAACACAACGTGGACACATCACATTTCTTTAAAGAAAACAGAGGTGTTTTTTGCAAAGTGCCTACCTTTAGATTTTGGCCTCTAGCTCAGCCGGCACCTAGGGAAACCAACCAAACCTGTGCATTTTTTAAAACAAGAGACCTCGCGGAATCCAAGATGGGGTGACTTGTGGGGCTCTGACCAGGTTCTGTTACCCAGAATCCTTTGCAAACCTCAAAATTTGGCTAAAAAAACAAATTTTCCTCACATTTCGGTGACCGAAAGTTCTGGAATCTGAGAGGAGCCACAAATTTCCTTCCACCCAGCGTTCCCCCAAGTCTACCGATAAAAATGATACCTCACTTGTGTGGGTAGGCCTCGCGCCCGTGACAGGAAACGCCCCAAAACACAACGTGGACACATCACATTTTTT
Source organism: Pleurodeles waltl (assembly GCF_031143425.1). Taxonomy (NCBI): domain Eukaryota; kingdom Metazoa; phylum Chordata; class Amphibia; order Caudata; family Salamandridae; genus Pleurodeles; species Pleurodeles waltl. The sequence goes on from NC_090441.1 coordinate 11,218,886, forward strand.
TAAAGAAAACAGAGGTGTTTTTTGCAAAGTGCCTACCTTTAGATTTTGGCCTCTAGCTCAGCCGGCACCTAGGGAAACCTACCAAACTTGTGCATTTTTTAAAACTAGAGACCTAGGGGAATCCAAGATGGGGTGACTTGTGGGGCTCTGACCAGGTTCTGTTACCCAGAATCCTTTGCAAACCTCAAAATTTGGCTAAAAAACACATTTTCCTCACATTTCGGTGACAGAAAGTTCTGGAATCTGAGAGGAGCCACAAATTTCCTTCCACCCAGCGTTCCCCCAAGTCTACCGATAAAAATGATACCTCACTTGTGTCGGTAGGCCTAGCGCCCGTGACAGGATACGCCCCAAAACACAACGTGGACACATCACATTTTTTTAAAGAAAACAGAGGTGTTTTTTTCAAAGTGCCTACCTTTAGATTTTGGCCTCTAGCTCAGCCGGCACCTAGGGAAACCTACCAAACCTGTGCATTTTTTAAAACAAGAGACCTCGCGGAATCCAAGATGGGGTGACTTGTGGGGCTCTGACCAGGTTCTGTTACCCAGAATCCTCTGCAAACCTCAAAATTTGGCTAGAAAAACACATTTTCCTCACATTTCGGTGACCGAAAGTTCTGGAATCTGAGAGGAGCCACAAATTTCCTTCCACCCAGCGTTCCCCCAAGTCTACCGATAAAAATGATACCTCACTTGTGTCGGCAGCCCTAGCGCCCGTGACAGGAAACGCCCCAAAACACAACGTGGACACATCATTTTTTTAAAGAAAACATAGGTGTTTTTTGCAAAGTGCCTACCTGTAGATTTTGGCCTCTAGCTCAGCCGGCACCTAGGGAAACCTACCAAACCTGTGCATTTTTTAAAAGTAGAGACCTAGGGGAATCCAAGATTGGATGACTTGTGGGACTCTGACCAGGTTCTGTTACCCAGAATCCTTAGCAAACCTCAAAATTTGAGTAAAAAAACACATTTTCCTCACATTTCGGTGACAGAAAGTTCTGGAATCTGAGAGGAGCCACCAATTTCCGTCCACCCAGCGTTCCCCCAAGTCTCCCGGAAAAAATGATACCTCACTTGTGTGGTTAGGCCTAGCGCCCGTGACAGGAAACGCCCCAAAACACAACGTGGACACATCAAATTTTTTGAAAGAAAACAGAGGTGTTTTTTGCAAAGTGCCTACCTGTAGATTTTGGCCTCTAGCTCAGCCGGCACCTAGGGAAACCGACCAAACCTGTGCATTTTTGAAAACTAGAGACCTAGGGGAATCCAAGATGGGGTGACTTGTGGGGCTCTGACCAGGTTCTGTTACCCAGAATCCTTTGCAAACCTCAAAATTTGGCTAAAAAAACAAATTTTCCTCACATTTCGGTGACCGAAAGTTCTGGAATCTGAGAGGAGCCACAAATTTCCTTCCACCCAGCGTTCCCCCAAGTCTACCGATAAAAATGATACCTCACTTGTGTGGGTAGGCCTCGCGCCCGTGACAGGAAACGCCCCAAAACACAACGTGGACACATCACATTTTTTTAAAGAAAACAGAGGTGTTTTTTGCAAAGTGCCTACCTTTAGATTTTGGCCTCTAGCTCAGCCGGCACCTAGGGATACCTACCAAACCTGTGCATTTTTGAAAACTAGAGACCTAGGGGAATCCAGGATGGGGTGACTTGTGGGGCCCTGACCAGGTTCTATTACCCAGAATCCTTTGCAAACCTCAAAATCTGGCTAAATAAACACATTTTCCTCACATTTCAGTGACAGAAAGTTCTGGAATCTGAGAGGAGCCACAAATTTACTTCCACCCAGCGTTCCCCCAAGTCTCCCGATAAAAATGATACCTCACTTGTGTGGGTAGGCCTTGCGCCCGTGACAGGAAACGCCCCACAACACAACGTGGACACATCACATTTTTTTAAAAGAAAACAGAGGTGTTTTTTGCAAAGTGCCTACCTGTAGATTTTGGCCTCTAGCTCAGCCGGCACCTAGGGAAACCTACCAAACCTGTGCATTTTTTTAAACTAGTGACCTAGGGGAATCCAAGATGGGGTGACTTGTGGGGCTCTGAACAGGTTCTGTTACCCAGAATCCTTTGCAAACCTCAAAATGTGGCTAAAAAACACATTTTTCTCACATTTCGGTGACAGAAAGTTCTGGAATCTGAGAGGAGCCACAAATTTCCTTCCACCCAGCGTTCCCCCAAGTCTACCGATAAAAATGATACCTCACTTGTGTCGGCAGGCCTAGCGCCCGTGACAGGAAACGCCCCAAAACACAACGTGGACACATCACATTTCTTTAAAGAAAACAGAGGTGTTTTTTGCAAAGTGCCTACCTGTAGATTTTGGCCTCTAGCTCAGCATGCACCTAGGGAAACCTACCAAACCTGTGCATTTTTTTAAACTAGAGACCTAGGGGAATCCAAGATGGGGTGACTTGTGGGGCTCTGACCAGGTTCTGTTGCCGAGAATCCTTTGCAAACCTCAAAATTTGGCTTAAAAAACACATTTTCCTCACATTTCGGTGACAGAAAGTTCTGGAATCTGAGAGAAGCCACAAATTTCCTTCCACCCACCGTTCCCCCAAGTCTCCCGATAAAAATGATACCTCACTTGTGTGGGTAGGCCTAGCGCCCGTGACAGGAAACGCCCCAAAACACAACGTGGACACATCACATTTCTTTAAAGAAAACAGAGGTGTTTTTTGCAAAGTGCCTACCTTTAGATTTTGGCCTCTAGCTCAGCCGGCACCTAGGGAAACCAACCAAACCTGTGCATTTTTTAAAACAAGAGACCTCGCGGAATCCAAGATGGGGTGACTTGTGGGGCTCTGACCAGGTTCTGTTACCCAGAATCCTTTGCAAACCTCAAAATTTGGCTAAAAAAACAAATTTTCCTCACATTTCGGTGACCGAAAGTTCTGGAATCTGAGAGGAGCCACAAATTTCCTTCCACCCAGCGTTCCCCCAAGTCTACCGATAAAAATGATACCTCACTTGTGTGGGTAGGCCTCGCGCCCGTGACAGGAAACGCCCCAAAACACAACGTGGACACATCACATTTTTTTTAAAGAAAACAGAGGTGTTTTTTGCAAAGTGCCTACCTTTAGATTTTGGCCTCTAGCTCAGCCGGCACCTAGGGAAACCTACCAAACCTGTGCATTTTTTTAAAACTAGAGACCTAGGGGAATCCAAGATAGTGTGACTTGTGGGGCTCTGACCAGGTTCTGTTACCCAGAATCCTTTGCAAACCTCAAAATTTGGCTAAAAAAACACATTTTCCTCACATTTCGGTGACAGAAAGTTCTGGAATCTGAGAGGAGCCACAAATTTCCTTCCACCCAGCGTTCCCCCAAGTCTACCGATAAAAATGATACCTCACTTGTGTCGGTAGGCCTAGCGCCCGTGACAGGATACGCCCCAAAACCGAACGTGGACACATCACATTTTTTTAAAGAAAACAGAGGTGTTTTTTTCAAAGTGCCTACCTTTAGATTTTGGCCTCTAGCTCAGCCGGCACCTAGGGAAACCTACCAAACCTGTGCATTTTTTAAAACAAGAGACCTCGCGGAATCCAAGATGGGGTGACTTGTGGGGCTCTGACCAGGTTCTGTTACCCAGAATCCTTTGCAAACCTCAAAATTTGGCTAAAAAAACACATTTTCCTCACATTTCGGTGACCGAAAGTTCTGGAATCTGAGAGGAGCCACAAATTTCCTTCCACCCAGCGTTCCCCCAAGTCTCCCGATAAAAATGATACCTCACTTGTGTGGGTAGGCCTAGCGCCCGTGACAGGAAACGCCCCAAAACACAACGTGGACACATCACATTTTTTTAAGGAAAACAGAGGTGTTTTTTGCAAAGTGCCTACCTTTAGATTTTGGCCTCTAGCTCAGCCGGCACCTAGGGAAACCTACCAAACCTGTGCATTTTTGAAAACTAGAGACCTAGGGGAATCCAAGATGGGGTGACTTGTGGGGCCCTGACCAGGTTCTGTTACCCAGAATCCTTTGCAAACCTCAAAATCTGGCTAAATAAACACATTTTCCTCACATTTCAGTGACAGAAAGTTCTGGAATCTGAGAGGAGCCACAAATTTCCTTCCACCCAGCGTTCCCCCAAGTCTCCCGATAAAAATGATACCTCACTTGTGTCGGTAGGCCTAGCGCCCGTGTCAGGAAACGCCCCATAACACAACGTGGACACATCACATTTTTTTAAAGAAAACAGAGGTGTTTTTTGCAAAGTGCCTACCTGTAGATTTTGGCCTCTAGCTCAGCCGGCACCTAGGGAAACCTACCAAAGCTGTGCATTTTTTAAAACTAGAGACCTAGGGGAATCCAAGATGGGGTGACTTGTGGGGCTCTGACCAGGTTCTGTTACCCAGAATCCTTTGCAAACCTCAAAATGTGGCTAAAAAACACATTTTTCTCACATTTCGGTGACAGAAAGTTCTGGAATCTGAGAGGAGCCACAAATTTCCTTCCACCCAGCGTTCCCCCAAGTCTACCGATAAAAATGATACCTCACTTGTGTCGGCAGGCCTAGCGCCCGTGACAGGAAACGCCCCAAAACACAACGTGGACACATCACATTTTTTTTAAAGAAAACAGAGGTGTTTTTTGCAAAGTGCCTACCTTTAGATTTTGGCCTCTAGCTCAGCCGGCACCTAGGGAAACCTACCAAACCTGTGCATTCTTGAAAACTAGAGACCTAGGGGAAGCCAAGATGGGGTGACTTGTGGGACCCTGACCAGGTTCTGTTACCCAGAATCCTTTGCAAACCTCAAAATCTGGCTAAATAAACACATTTTCCTCACATTTCAGTGACAGAAAGTTCTGGAATCTGAGAGTAGCCACAAATTTCCTTCCACCCAGCGTTCCCCCAAGTCTCCAGATAAAAATTATACCTCACTTGTGTGGGTAGGCCTAGCGCCCGTGACAGGAAACACCCCATAACACAACGTGGACACATCACATTTTTTTAAAGAAAACAGAGGTGTTTTTTGCAAAGTGCCTACCTGTAGATTTTGGCCTCTAGCTCAGTCGGCACCTAGGGAAACCTACCAAACCTGTGCATTTTTTAAAACTAGAGACCTAGGGGAATCCAAGATGGGGTGACTTGTGGGGCTCTGACAAGGTTCTGTTACCCAGAATCCTTTGCAAACCTCAAAATTTGGCTAAAAAAACACATTTTCCTCACATTTCGGTGACAGAAAGTTCTGGAATCTCAGAGGAGCCCCAAATTTCCTTCCACCCAGCGTTCCCCCAAGTCTCCCGATAAAAATGATACCTCACTTGTGTGGGTAGGCCTAGCGCCAGTGACAGGAAACGCCCCAAAACACAACGTGGACACATCACATTTTTTTTAAAGAAAACAGAGGTGTTTTTTGCAAAGTGCCTACCTTTAGATTTTGGCCTCTAGCTCAGCCGACACCTAGGGAAACCTACCAAACCTGTGCATTTTTTAAAACAAGAGACCTCGCGGAATCCAAGATGGGGTGACTTGTGGGGCTCTGACCAGGTTCTGTTACCCAGAATCCTTTGCAAACCTCAAAATTTAGCTAAAAAAACAAATTTTCCTCACATTTCGGTGACCGAAAGTTCTGGAATCTGAGAGGAGCCACAAATTTCCTTCCACCCAGCGTTCCCCCAAATCTACCGATAAACATGATACCTCACTTGTGTGGGTAGGCCTAGCGCCCGTGACAGGAAATGCCCCAAAACACAACGTGGACACATCACATTTTTTTAAAGAAAACAGAGGTGTTTTTTGCAAAGTGCCTACCTGTAGATTTTGGCCTCTAGCTCACCCGGCACCTAGGGAAACCTACCAAACTTGTGCATTTTTTAAAACTAGAGACCTAGGGGAATCCAAGATGGGGTGACTTGTGGGGCTCTGACCAGGTTCTGTTACCCAGAATCCTTTGCAAACCTCAAAATTTGGCTAAAAAAACACATTTTCCTCACATTTCGGTGACAGAAAGTTCTGGAATCTGAGAGGAGCCACAAATTTCCTTCCACCCAGCGTTCCCCCAAGTCTACCGATAAAAATGATACCTCACTTGTGTCGGTAGGCCTAGCGCCCGTGACAGGATACGCCCCAAAACACAACGTGGACACATCACATTTTTTTAAAGAAAACAGAGGTGTTTTTTTCAAAGTGCCTACCTTTAGATTTTGGCCTCTAGCTCAGCCGGCACCTAGGGAAACCTACCAAACCTGTGCATTTTTTAAAACAAGAGACCTCGCGGAATCCAAGATGGGGTGACTTGTGGGGCTCTGACCAGGTTCTGTTACCCAGAATCCTCTGCAAACCTCAAAATTTGGCTAGAAAAACACATTTTCCTCACATTTCGGTGACCGAAAGTTCTGGAATCTGAGAGGAGCCACAAATTTCCTTCCACCCAGCGTTCCCCCAAGTCTACCGATAAAAATGATACCTCACTTGTGTCGGCAGGCCTAGCGCCCGTGACAGGAAACGCCCCAAAACACAACGTGGACACATCACATTTTTTTAAAGAAAACATAGGTGTTTTTTGCAAAGTGCCTACCTGTAGATTTTGGCCTCTAGCTCAGCCGGCACCTAGGGAAACCTACCAAACCTGTGCATTTTTTAAAAGTAGAGACCTAGGGGAATCCAAGATTGGATGACTTGTGGGACTCTGACCAGGTTCTGTTACCCAGAATCCTTTGCAAACCTCAAAATTTGAGTAAAAAAACACATTTTCCTCACATTTCGGTGACAGAAAGTTCTGGAATCTGAGAGGAGCCACCAATTTCCGTCCACCCAGCGTTCCCCCAAGTCTCCCGGAAAAAATGATACCTCACTTGTGTGGTTAGGCCTAGCGCCCGTGACAGGAAACGCCCCAAAACACAACGTGGACACATCAAATTTTTTGAAAGAAAACAGAGGTGTTTTTTGCAAAGTGCCTACCTGTAGATTTTGGCCTCTAGCTCAGCCGGCACCTAGGGGAACCGACCAAACCTGTGCATTTTTGAAAACTAGAGACCTAGGGGAATCCAAGATGGGGTGACTTGTGGGGCTCTGACCAGGTTCTGTTACCCAGAATCCTTTGCAAACCTCAAAATTTGGCTAAAAAAACACATTTTCCTCACATTTCGGTGACAGAAAGTTCTGGAATCTGAGAGGAGCCACAAATTTCCTTCCACCCACCGTTCCCCCAAGTCTCCCGATAAAAATGATACCTCACTTGTGTGGGTAGGCCTAGCGCCCGTGACAGGAAACGCCCCAAAACACAACGTGGACACATCACATTTCTTTAAAGAAAACAGAGGTGTTTTTTGCAAAGTGCCTACCTTTAGATTTTGGCCTCTAGCTCAGCCGGCACCTAGGGAAACCAACCAAACCTGTGCATTTTTTAAAACAAGAGACCTCGCGGAATCCAAGATGGGGTGACTTGTGGGGCTCTGACCAGGTTCTGTTACCCAGAATCCTTTGCAAACCTCAAAATTTGGCTAAAAAAACAAATTTTCCTCACATTTCGGTGACCGAAAGTTCTGGAATCTGAGAGGAGCCACAAATTTCCTTCCACCCAGCGTTCCCCCAAGTCTACCGATAAAAATGATACCTCACTTGTGTGGGTAGGCCTCGCGCCCGTGACAGGAAACGCCCCAAAACACAACGTGGACACATCACATTTTTTTAAAGAAAACAGAGGTGTTTTTTGCAAAGTGCCTACCTTTAGATTTTGGCCTCTAGCTCAGCCGGCACCTAGGGAAACCTACCAAACCTGTGCATTTTTGAAAACTAGAGACCTAGGGGAATCCAGGATGGGGTGACTTGTGGGGCCCTGACCAGGTTCTATTACCCAGAATCCTTTGCAAACCTCAAAATCTGGCTAAATAAACACATTTTCCTCACATTTCAGTGACAGAAAGTTCTGGAATCTGAGAGGAGCCACAAATTTACTTCCACCCAGCGTTCCCCCAAGTCTCCCGATAAAAATGATACCTCACTTGTGTGGGTAGGCCTTGCGCCCGTGACAGGAAACGCCCCACAACACAACGTGGACACATCACATTTTTTTTAATGAAAACAGAGGTGTTTTTTGCAAAGTGCCTACCTGTAGATTTTGGCCTCTAGCTCAGCCGGCACCTAGGGAAACCTACCAAACCTGTGCATTTTTTTAAACTAGTGACCTAGGGGAATCCAAGATGGGGTGACTTGTGGGGCTCTGACCAGGTTCTGTTACCCAGAATCCTTTGCAAACCTCAAAATTTGGCTAAAAAAACACATTTTCCTCACATTTCGGTGACAGAAAGTTCTGGAATCTGAGAGGAGCCCCAAATTTCCTTCCACCCAGCGTTCCCCCAAGTCTCCCGATAAAAATGATACCTCACTTGTGTGGGTAGGCCTAGCGCCAGTGACAGCAAACGCCCCAAAACACAACGTGGACACATCACATTTTTTCAAAGAAAACATGTGTTTTTTGCAAAGTGACTACCTGTAGATTTTGGCCTCTAGCTCAGCCGGCACCTTGGGAAACCTACCAAACCTGTGCATTTTTGAAAACTAGAGACCTAGGGGAATCCAAGATGGGGTGACTTGTGGGGGTCTGACCAGGTTCTGTTACCCAGAATCCTTTGCAAACCTCAAAATGTGGCTAAAAAACACATTTTTCTCACATTTCGGTGACAGAAAGTTCTGGAATCTGAGAGGAGCCACAAATTTCCTTCCACCCAGCGTTCCCCCAAGTCTACCGATAAAAATGATACCTCACTTGTGTCGGCAGGCCTAGCGCCCGTGACAGGAAACGCCCCAAAACACAACGTGGACACATCACATTTCTTTAAAGAAAACAGAGGTGTTTTTTGCAAAGTGCCTACCTGTAGATTTTGGCCTCTAGCTCAGCATGCACCTAGGGAAACCTACCAAACCTGTGCATTTTTTAAAACTAGAGACCTAGGGGAATCCAAGATGGGGTGACTTGTGGGGCTCTGACCAGGTTCTGTTACCCAGAATCCTTTGCAAACCTCAAAATTTGGCTAAAAAAACACATTTTCCTCACATTTCGGTGACAGAAAGTTCTGGAATCTTAGAGGAGCCCCAAATTTCCTTCCACCCAGCGTTCCCCCAAGTCTCCCGATAAAAATGATACCTCACTTGTGTGGGTAGGCCTAGCGCCCGTGACAGGAAACGCCCCAAAACACAACATGGACACATCACATTTTTTTAAAGAATACAGAGGTGTTTTTTGCAAAGTGCCTACCTGTAGATTTTGGCCTCTAGCTCACCCGGCACCTAGGGAAACCTACCAAACTTGTGAATTTTTTAAAACTAGAGACCTAGGGGAATCCAAGATGGGGTGACTTGTGGGGCTCTGACCAGGTTCTGTTAACCAGAATCCTTTGCATACCTCAAAATTTGGCTAAAAAAACACATTTTCCTCACATTTCGGTGACAGAAAGTTCTGGAATCTGAGAGGAGCCACAAATTTCCTTCCCCCCAGCGTTCCCCCAAGTCTCCCGATAAAAATGATACCTCACTTGTGTGGGTAGGCCTAGCGCCCGTGACAGGAAACGCCCCAAAACACAACGTGGACACATCAAATTTTTTTAAAGAAAACAGAGGTGTTTTTTGCAAAGTGCCTACCTGTAGATTTTGGCCTCTAGCTCAGCCGGCACCTAGGGAAACCTACCAAACCTGTGCATTTTTGAAAACGAGAGACCTAGGGGAATCCAAGATGGGGTGACTTGTGGGGCTCTGACCAGGTTCTGTTACCCAGAATCCTTTGCAAATCTCAAAATGTGGCTAAAAAAACACATTTTCCTCACATTTCGGTGACAGAAAGTTCTGGAATCTGAGAGGAGCCACAAATTTCCTTCCACCCAGCGTTTTCCCAAGTCTACCGATAAAAATGATACTTCACTTGTGTCGGCAGGCCTAGCGCCCGTGACAGGAAACGCCCCAAAACGCAACGTGGACACATCAATTTTTTTTAAAGAAAACAGAGGTGTTTTTTTCAAAGTGCCTACCTTTAGATTTTGGCCTCTAGCTCAGCCGGCACCTAGGGAAACCTACCAAACCTGTGCATTTTTTAAAACAAGAGACCTCGCGGAATCCAAAATGGGGTGACTTGTTGGGCTCTGACCAGGTTCTGTTACCCAGAATCCTTTGCAAACCTCAAAATTTGGCTAAAAAAACACATTTTCCTCACATTTCGGTGACCGAAAGTTCTGGAATCAGAGAGGAGCCACAAATTTCCTTCCACCCAGCGTTCCCCCAAGTCTACCGATAAAAATGATAACTCACTTGTGTGGGTAGGCCTAGCGCCCGCGTCAGGAAACGCCCCAAAACACAACGTGGACACATCACATTTTTTTAAAGAAAACAGAGCTGGTTTTTGCAAAGTGCCTACCTTTAGATTTTGGCCTCTAGCTCAGCCGGCACCTAGGGAAACCTACCAAACCTGTGCATTTTTTTAAAACTAGAGACCTAGGGGAATCCAAGATAGGGTGACTTGTGGGGCTCTGACCAGGTTCTGTTACCCAGAATCCTTTGCAAACCTCAAAATTTGGCTAAAAAAACACATTTTCCTCACATTTCGGTGACCGAAAGTTCTGGAATCTGAGAGGAGCCACAAATTTCCTTCCACCCAGCGTTCCCCCAAGTCTACCGATAAAAATGATACCACACTTGTGTCGGCAGGCCTAGCGCCCGTGACAGGAAACGCCCCAAAACACAACGTGGACACATCACATTTTTTTAAAGAAAACAGAGGTGTTTTTTGCAAAGTGCCTACCTTTAGATTTTGGCCTCTAGCTCAGCCGGCACCAAGGGAAACCTACCAAACCTGTGCATTTTTTAAAAGTAGAGACCTAGGGGAATCCAAGATGGGGTGACTTGTGGGGCCCTGACCAGGTTCTGTTACCCAGAATCCTTTGCAAACCTCAAAATCTGGCTAAATAAACACATTTTCCTCACATTTCAGTGACAGAAAGTTCTGGAATCTGAGAGGAGCCACAAATTTCCTTCCACCCAGCGTTCCCCCAAGTCTCCCGATAAAAATGATACCTCACTTGTGTGGGTAGGCCTAGCGCCCGTGACAGGAAACGCCCCATAACACAACGTGGACACATCACATTTCTTTAAAGAAAACAGAGGTGTTTTTTGCAAAGTGCCTACCTGTAGATTTTGGCCTCTAGCTCAGCCGGCACCTAGGGAAACCTACCAAACCTGTGCATTTTTTAAAACTAGAGACCTAGGGGAATCCAAGATGGGGTGACTTGTGGGGCTCTGACCAGGTTCTGTTACCCAGAATCCTTTGCAAACCTCAAAATTTGGCTAAAAAAACACATTTTCCTCACATTTCGGTGACAGAAAGTTCTGGAATCTTAGAGGAGCCCCAAATTTCCTTCCACCCAGCGTTCCCCCAAGTCTCCCGATAAAAATGATACCTCACTTGTGTGGGTAGGCCTAGCGCCAGTGACAGGAAACGCCCCAAAACACAACGTGGACACATCACATTTTTTGAAAGAAAACAGAGGTGTTTTTTGCAAAGTGACTACCTGTAGATTTTGGCCTCTAGCTCAGCCGGCACCTAGGGAAACCTACCAAACCTGTGCATTTTTTAAAACAAGAGACCTCGCGGAATCCAAGATGGGGTGACTTGTGGGGCTCTGACCAGGTTCTGTTACCCAGAATCCTTTGCAAACCTCAAAATGTGGCTAAAAAAACACATTTTCCTCACATTTAGGTGACCGAAAGTTCTGGAATCTGAGAGGAGCCACGAATTTCCTTCCACCCAGCGTTCCTCCAAGTCTACCGATAAAAATGATACCTCACTTGTGTGGGTAGGCCTAGCGCCCGTGACAGGAAACGCCCCAAAACACAACGTGGACACATCACATTTTTTTAAAGAATACAGAGGTGTTTTTTGCAAAGTGCCTACCTGTAGATTTTGGCCTCTAGCTCACCCGGCACCTAGGGAAACCTACCAAACTTGTGAATTTTTTAAAACTAGAGACCTAGGGGAATCCAAGATGGGGTGACTTGTGGGGCTCTGACCAGGTTCTGTTACCCAGAATCCTTTGCATACCTCAAAATTTGGCTAAAAAAACACATTTTCCTCACATTTCGGTGACAGAAAGTTCTGGAATCTGAGAGGAGCCACAAATTTCCTTCCCCCCAGCGTTCCCCCAAGTCTCCCGATAAAAATGATACCTCACTTGTGTGGGTAGGCCTAGCGCCCGTGACAGGAAACGCCCCAAAACACAACGTGGACACATCAAATTTTTTTAAAGAAAACAGAGGTGTTTTTTGCAAAGTGCCTACCTGTAGATTTTGGCCTCTAGCTCAGCCGGCACCTAGGGAAACCTACCAAACCTGTGCATTTTTGAAAACGAGAGACCTAGGGGAATCCAAGATGGGGTGACTTGTGGGGCTCTGACCAGGTTCTGTTACCCAGAATCCTTTGCAAATCTCAAAATGTGGCTAAAAAAACACATTTTCCTCACATTTCGGTGACAGAAAGTTCTGGAATCTGAGAGGAGCCACAAATTTCCTTCCACCCAGCGTTTTCCCAAGTCTACCGATAAAAATGATACTTCACTTGTGTCGGCAGGCGTAGCGCCCGTGACAGGAAACGCCCCAAAACGCAACGTGGACACATCAATTTTTTTTAAAGAAAACAGAGGTGTTTTTTTCAAAGTGCCTACCTTTAGATTTTGGCCTCTAGCTCAGCCGGCACCTAGGGAAACCTACCAAACCTGTGCATTTTTTAAAACAAGAGACCTTGCGGAATCCAAAATGGGGTGACTTGTTGGGCTCTGACCAGGTTCTGTTACCCAGAATCCTTTGCAAACCTCAAAATTTGGCTAAAAAAACACATTTTCCTCACATTTCGGTGACCGAAAGTTCTGGAATCAGAGAGGAGCCACAAATTTCCTTCCACCCAGCGTTCCCCCAAGTCTACCGATAAAAATGATAACTCACTTGTGTGGGTAGGCCTAGCGCCCGCGACAGGAAACGCCCCAAAACACAACGTGGACACATCACATTTTTTTAAAGAAAACAGAGCTGGTTTTTGCAAAGTGCCTACCTTTAGATTTTGGTCTCTAGCTCAGCCGGCACCTAGGGAAACCTACCAAACCTGTGCATTTTTTTAAAACTAGAGACCTAGGGGAATCCAAGATAGGGTGACTTGTGGGGCTCTGACCAGGTTCTGTTACCCAGAATCCTTTGCAAACCTCAAAATTTGGCTAAAAAAACACATTTTCCTCACATTTCGGTGACCGAAAGTTCTGGAATCTGAGAGGAGCCACAAATTTCCTTCCACCCAGCGTTCCCCCAAGTCTACCGATAAAAATGATACCTCACTTGTGTCGGCAGGCCTAGCGCCCGTGACAGGAAACGCCCCAAAACACAACGTGGACACATCACATTTTTTTAAAGAAAACAGAGGTGTTTTTTGCAAAGTGCCTACCTTTAGATTTTGGCCTCTAGCTCAGCCGGCACCAAGGGAAACCTACCAAACCTGTGCATTTTTTAAAACTAGAGACCTAGGGGAATCCAAGATGGGGTGACTTGTGGGGCCCTGACCAGGTTCTGTTACCCAGAATCCTTAGCAAACCTCAAAATCTGGCTAAATAAACACATTTTCCTCACATTTCAGTGACAGAAAGTTCTGGAATCTGAGAGGAGCCACAAATTTCCTTCCACCCAGCGTTCCCCCAAGTCTCCCGATAAAAATGATACCTCACTTGTGTGGGTAGGCCTAGCGCCCGTGACAGGAAACGCCCCAAAACACAACGTGGACACATCACATTTTTTTAAAGAAAACAGAGGTGTTTTTTGCAAAGTGCCTACCTGTAGATTTTGGCCTCTAGCTCACCCGGCACCTAGGGAAACCTACCAAACTTGTGAATTTTTTAAAACTAGAGACCTAGGGGAATCCAAGATGGGGTGACTTGTGGGGCTCTGACCAGGTTCTGTTACCCAGAATCCTTTGCATACCTCAAAATTTGGCTAAAAAAACACATTTTCCTCACATTTCGGTGACAGAAAGTTCTGGAATCTGAGAGGAGCCACAAATTTCCTTCCCCCCAGCGTTCCCCCAAGTCTCCCGATAAAAATGATACCTCACTTGTGTGGGTAGGCCTAGCGCCCGTGACAGGAAACGCCCCAAAACACAACGTGGACACATCAATTTTTTTTAAAGAAAACAGAGGTGTTTTTTGCAAAGTGCCTACCTGTAGATTTTGGCCTCTAGCTCAGCCGGCACCTAGGGAAACCTACCAAACCTGTGCATTTTTTAAAACGAGAGACCTAGGGGAATCCAAGATGGGGTGACTTGTGGGGCTCTGACCAGGTTCTGGTACCCAGAATCCTTTGCAAATCTCAAAATGTGGCTAAAAAAACACATTTTCCTCACATTTCGGTGACAGAAAGTTCTGGAATCTGAGAGGAGCCACAAATTTCCTTCCACCCAGCGTTTTCCCAAGTCTACCGATAAAAATGATACTTCACTTGTGTCGGCAGGCCTAGCGCCCGTGACAGGAAACGCCCCAAAACGCAACGTGGACACATCAATTTTTTTTAAAGAAAACAGAGGTGTTTTTTTCAAAGTGCCTACCTTTAGATTTTGGCCTCTAGCTCAGCCGGCACCTAGGGAAACCTACCAAACCTGTGCATTTTTTAAAACAAGAGACCTCGCGGAATCCAAAATGGGGTGACTTGTTGGGCTCTGACCAGGTTCTGTTACCCAGAATCCTTTGCAAACCTCAAAATTTGGCTAAAAAAACACATTTTCCTCACATTTCGGTGACCGAAAGTTCTGGAATCAGAGAGGAGCCACAAATTTCCTTCCACCCAGCGTTCCCCCAAGTGTACCGATAAAAATGATAACTCACTTGTGTGGGTAGGCCTAGCGCCCGCGACAGGAAACGCCCCAAAACACAACGTGGACACATCACATTTTTTTAAAGAAAACAGAGCTGGTTTTTGCAAAGTGCCTACCTTTAGATTTTGGCCTCTAGCTCAGCCGGCACCTAGGGAAACCTACCAAACCTGTGCATTTTTTTAAAACTAGAGACCTAGGGGAATCCAAGATAGGGTGACTTGTGGGGCTCTGACCAGGTTCTGTTACCCAGAATCCTTTGCAAACCTCAAAATTTGGCTAAAAAAACACATTTTCCTCACATTTCGGTGACCGAAAGTTCTGGAATCTGAGAGGAGCCACAAATTTCCTTCCACCCAGCGTTCCCCCAAGTCTACCGATAAAAATGATACCTCACTTGTGTGGGTAGGCCTAGCGCCCGTGACAGGAAACGCCCCAAAACACAACGTGGACACATCACATTTTTTTAAAGAAAACAGAGGTGTTTTTTGCAAAGTGCCTACCTTTAGATTTTTGCCTCTAGCTCAGCCGGCACCTAGGGAAACCTACCAAACCTGTGCATTTTTTAAATCTAGAGACCTAGGGGAATCCAAGATGGGGTGACTTGTGGGGCTCTGACCAGGTTCTGTTACCCAGAATCCTTTGCAAACCTCAAAATCTGGCTAAATAAACACATTTTCCTCACATTTCAGTGACAGAAAGTTCTGGAATCTGAGAGGAGCCACAAATTTCCTTCCACCCAGCGTTCCCCCAAGTCTACCGATAACAATGATACCTCACTTGTGTGGGTAGGCCTAGCGCCCGTGACAGGAAACGCCCCAAAACACAACGTGGACACCACATTTTTTTAAAGAAAACAGAGGTGTTTTTTGCAAAGTGCCTACCTTTAGATTTTTGCCTCTAGCTCAGCCGGCACCTAGGGAAACCTACCAAACCTGTGCATTTTTTAAATCTAGAGACCTAGGGGAATCCAAGATGGGGTGACTTGTGGGGCTCTGACCAGGTTCTGTTACCCAGAATCCTTTGCAAACCTCAAAATCTGGCTAAATAAACACATTTTCCTCACATTTCAGTGACAGAAAGTTCTGGAATCTGAGAGGAACCACAAATTTCCTTCCACCCAGCGTTCCCCCAAGTCTCCCGATAAAAATGATACCTCACTTGTGTGGGTAGGCCTAGCGCCCGTGACAGGAAACGCCCCATAACACAACGTGGACACATCACATTTTTTAAAAGAAAACAGAGGTGTTTTTTGCAAAGTGCCTACCTGTAGATTTTGGCCTCTAGCTCAGCCGGCACCTAGGGAAACCTACCAAACCTGTGCATTTTTTAAAACTAGAGACCTAGGGGAATCCAAGATGGGGTGACTTGTGGGGCTCTGACCAGGTTCTGTTACCCAGAATCCTTTGCAAACCTCAAAATGTGGCTAAAAAACACATTTTTCTCACATTTCGGTGACAGAAAGTTCTGGAATCTGAGAGGAGCCACAAATTTCCTTCCACCCAGCGTTCCCCCAAGTCTACCGATAAAAATGATACCTCACTTGTGTCGGTAGGCCTAGCGCCCGTGACAGGATACGCCCCAAAACACAACGTGGACACATCACATTTTTTTAAAGAAAACAGAGGTGTTTTTTTCAAAGTGCCTACCTTTAGATTTTGGCCTCTAGCTCAGCCGGCACCTAGGGAAACCTACCAAACCTGTGCATTTTTTAAAACAAGAGACCTCGCGGAATCCAAGATGGGGTGACTTGTGGGGCTCTGACCAGGTTCTGTTACCCAGAATCCTTTGCAAACCTCAAAATTTGGCTAAAAAAACACATTTTCCTCACATTTCGGTGACCGAAAGTTCTGGAATCTGAGAGGAGCCACAAATTTCCTTCCACCCAGCGTTCCCCCAAGTCTACCGATAAAAATGATACCTCACTTGTGTGGGTAGGCCTAGCGCCCGTGACAGGAAATGCCCCAAAACACAACGTGGACACATCACATTTTTTTAAAGAAAACAGAGGTGTTTTTTGCAAAGTGCCTACCTGTAGATTTTGGCCTCTAGCTCACCCGGCACCTAGGGAAACCTACCAAACTTGTGCATGTTTTAAAACTAGAGACCTAGGGGAATCCAAGATGGGGTGACTTGTGGGGCCCTGACCAGGTTCTGTTACCCAGAATCCTTTGCAAACCTCAAAATGTGGCTAAAAAACAAATTTTTCTCACATTTCGGTGACAGAAAGTTCTGGAATCTGAGAGGAGCCACAAATTTCCTTCCACCCAGCGTTCCCCCAAGTCTACCGATAAAAATGATACCTCACTTGTGTCGGCGGGCCTAGCGCCCGTGACAGGAAACGCCCCAAAACACAACGTGGACACATCACATTTTTTTTAAAGAAAACAGAGGTGTTTTTTGCAAAGTGCCTACCTTTAGATTTTGGCCTCTAGCTCAGCCGGCACCTAGGGAAACCTACCAAACCTGTGCATTCTTGAAAGCTAGAGACCTAGAGGAATCCAAGATGGGGTGACTTGTGGGGCCCTGACCAGGTTCTGTTACCCAGAATCCTTTGCAAACCTCAAAATCTGGCTAAATAAACACATTTTCCTCACATTTCAGTGACAGAAAGTTCTGGAATCTGAGAGTAGCCACAAATTTCCTTCCACCCAGCGTTCCTCCAAGTCTACCGATAAAAATGATACCTCACTTGTGTGGGTAGGCCTAGCGCCCGTGACAGGAAACGCCCCATAACACAACGTGGACACATCACATTTTTTTAAAGAAAACAGAGGTGTTTTTTGCAAAGTGCCTACCTGTAGATTTTGGCCTCTAGCTCAGTCGGCACCTAGGGAAACCTACCAAACCTGTGCATTTTTTAAAACTAGAGACCTAGGGGAATCCAAGATGGGGTGACTTGTGGGGCTCTGACAAGGTTCTGTTACCCAGAATCCTTTGCAAACCTCAAAATTTGGCTAAAAAAACACATTTTCCTCACATTTCGGTGACAGAAAGTTCTGGAATCTGAGAGGAGCCCCAAATTTCCTTCCACCCAGCGTTCCCCCAAGTATCCCGATAAAAATGATACCTCACTTGTGTGGGTAGGCCTAGCGCCAGTGACAGGAAACGCCCCAAAACACAACGTGGACACATCACATTTTTTTTAAAGAAAACAGAGGTGTTTTTTGCAAAGTGCCTACCTTTAGATTTTGGCCTCTAGCTCAGCCGACACCTAGGGAAACCTACCAAACCTGTGCATTTTTTAAAACAAGAGACCTCGCGGAATCCAAGATGGGGTGACTTGTGGGGCTCTGACCAGGTTCTGTTACCCAGAATCCTTTGCAAACCTCAAAATTTGGCTAAAAAAACACATTTTCCTCACATTTCGGTGACCGAAAGTTCTGGAATCTGAGAGGAGCCACAAATTTCCTTCCACCCAGCGTTCCCCCAAGTCTACCGATAAAAATGATACCTCACTTGTGTGGGTAGGCCTAGCGCCCGTGACAGGAAATGCCCCAAAACACAACGTGGACACATCACATTTTTTGAAAGAAAACAGAGGTGTTTTTTGCAAAGTGCCTACCTGTAGATTTTGGCCTCTAGCTCACCCGGCACCTAGGGAAACCTACCAAACTTGTGCATTTTTTAAAACTAGAGACCTAGGGGAATCCAAGATGGGGTGACTTGTGGGGCTCTGACCAGGTTCTGTTACCCAGAATCCTTTGCATACCTCAAAATTTGTCTAAAAAAACACATTTTCCTCACATTTCGGTGACAGAAAGTTCTGGAATCTGAGAGGAGCCACAAATTTCCTTCCACCCAGCGTTCCCCCAAGTCTCCCGATAAAAATGATACCTCACTTGTGTGGGTAGGCCTAGCGCCCGTGACAGGAAACGCCCCAAAACACAACGTGGACACATCACATTTTTTTAAAGAAAACAGAGGTGTTTTTTGCAAAGTGCCTACCTTTAGATTTTGGCTGACTTGACTTGAGAACAGTCTTTGGTTTGTATAAAGTTTCTTCTTTTTAGAAGTTCTGTTTGTTTTCCTAATCTACAAACCAAAATTCTTAGATATGCTCATTTGACACTGTCCAGCACCTTCCCTGAGGTAACACTTGGCAGAGTTAAAATAGTATACTGCCCCCATCCACTGTCCAGCACCTTTCCTAAGGTGGAGTTGAAATAGTAAATCTGCCCCCAGACACTGTTGTGTCCCTGAGGTGACACTTGGCAGAGTTGGAATAGTAAGTCTGCCTCCCCGCACCAGTCACTGTCCAGCCCTTTCCCTGAGGTAACATTTGGTGGCATTTGAATAGTAAATCTGCCCTTCCAGCCACTGTCTAGCATCTTCTGTGAGATGACACTTGGCGGAGTTGCAATAGTGAATCTATCCCCACCCGTCACTGTCCAGTACTTTTCCGGTACATAATGTAATTTGTATTTAAGAAAAATAGGATTGTCAATGTTTTGAAAGTATTATAAATACGTTTTAACCCCTTCGCTGCCAGGCCTTTTCCCCCTCCTGTGCCAAGCCTTTTTTTGGCTATTTGGTGCAGTTCGCGCTTAGGCCCTCATAACTTTTTGTTCAATAAGCTACCCACGCCAAATTTGCATCCTTTTTTTCCAACATCCTAGGGATTCTAGAGGTACCCAGACTTTGTGGGTTCCCCAGAAGGAGGCCAAGAAATTAGCCAAAATACAGTGAAAATTTCGTTTTTTTAAAAAAAAATGGGAAAAAGGGGCTGCAGAAGAAGGCTTGTGGTTTTTTCCCTGAAAATGGCATCAACAAAGGGTTTGCGGTGCTAAAATCACCAGCTTCCCAGCTTTCAGGAACAGGCAGACTTGAATCAGAAAACCCAATTTTTCAACACAATTTTGGCATTTTACTGGGACATACCCCATTTTTACGATTTTTTGTGCTTTCAGCCTCCTTCCAGTCAGTGACAGAAATGGGCATGAAACCAATGCTGGATCCCAGAAACCGCAACATTTCTAAAAAGTAGACAAAATTCTGAATTCAGCAAGGGGTAATTTGTGTAGATACTACAAGGGTTTCCTACAGAAAATAACAACTGAAAAAGAAAAATATTGAAATTGAGGTGAAAAAAACATCATTTTTTCTCTACGTTTTACTCTGTAACTTTTTCCTGCAATGTCAGATTTTCTAAAGCAATATACCGTTACGTCTGCTGGACTCCTCTGGTTGCGGGGATGTATAGGGCTTGTAGGTTCATCAAGAACCCTAGGTACCCAGAGCAAATAAATGAGCTCCACCCTGCAGTGCGTTTTCATTCTATACCGGGTATACAGCAATTCATTTGCTGAAATATAAAGAATGAAAAATAGCTATCAAGAAAACCTTTGTATTTCCAAAAAGGGCACAAGATAAGGAGTTGAGGAGCAGTGGTTATTTGCACATCTCTGAATTCCGGGGTGACCATACTAGCATGTGAATTACAGGGCATTTCTCAAATAGATGTCTTTTTTACACACTCTCTTATATTTGGAAGGAAAAAATGTAGAGAAAGACAAGGGGCAATAACACTTGTTTTGCTAATCTATGTTCCCCCAAGTCTCCCGATAAAAATGGTACCTCACTTGTGTGGGTAGGCCTAGCGCCCGCGACAGGAAACGCCCCAAAACGCAACGTGGACACATCACATTTTTTGAAAGAAAACAGAGGTGTTTTTTGCAAAGTGCCTACCTGTAGAATTTGGACTCTAGCTCAGCCGGCACCTAGGGAAACCTACCAAACCTGTGCATTTTTGAAAACTAGAGACCAAGGGGAATCCAAGATGGGGTGACTTGTGGGGCTCTGACCAGGTTCTTTTACCCAGAATCCTTTGCAAACCTAAAACTTTGGCAAAAAAAAACACATTTTCCTCAAATTTTGGTGACAGAAAGTTCTGGAATCAGAGAGGAGCCACAAATTTCCTTCCACCCAGCGTTCCCCCAAGTCTCCCGATAAAAATGATACCTCACTTGTGTGGGTAGGCCTAGCGCCCGCGACAGGAAATGCCCCAAAACGCAACGTGGGCACATCACATTTTTTGAAAGAAAACAGAGGTGTTTTTTGCAAAGTGCCTACCTGTAGATTTTGGCCTCTAGCTCAGCCGGCACCTAGGGAAACCTACCAAACCTGTGCATTTTTGAAAACTAGAGACCTAGGGGAATCCAAGATGGGGTGACTTGTGGGGCTCTGACCAGGTTCTGTTACCCAGAATCCTTTGCAAACCTCAAAATTTGGCTAAAAAAACACATTTTCCTCACATTTCGGTGACCGAAAGTTCTGGAATCAGAGAGGAGCCACAAATTTCCTTCCACCCAGCGTTCCCCCAAGTCTACTGATAAAAATGATAACTCACTTGTGTGGGTAGGCCTAGCGCCCGCGACAGGAAACGCCCCAAAACACAACGTGGACACATCACATTTTTTTAAAGAAAACAGAGGTGTTTTTTGCAAAGTGCCTACCTTTAGATTTTGGCCTCTAGCTCAGCCGGCACCTAGGGAAACCTACCAAACCTGTGCATTTTTGAAAACTAGAGACCTAGGGGAATCCAAGATGGGGTGACTTTTGGGGCTCTGACCAGGTTCTGTTACCCAGAATCCTTTGCAAACCTCAAAATCTGGCTAAAAAAACAAATTTTCCTCACATTTCAGTGACAGAAAGTTCTGGAATCTGAGAGGAGCCACAAATTTCCTTCCACCCAGCGTTCCCCCAAGTCTCCCGATAAAAATGATACCTCACTTGTGTGGGTAGGCCTAGCGCCCGTGACAGGAAACGCCCCAAAACACAACGTGGACACATCACATTTTTTTAAAGAAAACAGAGGTGTTTTTTGCAAAGTGCCTACCTGTAGATTTTGGCCTCTAGCTCACCCGGCACCTAGGGAAACCTACCAAACTTGTGCATTTTTTAAAACTAGAGACCTAGGGGAATCCAAGATGGGGTGACTTGTGGGGCTCTGACCAGGTTCTGTTACCCAGAATCCTTTGCATACCTCAAAATTTGTCTAAAAAAACACATTTTCCTCACATTTCGGTGACAGAAAGTTCTGGAATCTGAGAGGAGCCACAAATTTCCTTCCATCCAGCGTTCCCCCAAGTCTCCCGATAAAAATGATACCTCACTTGTGTGGGTAGGCCTAGCGCCCGTGACAGGAAACGCCCCAAAACACAACGTGGACACATCAATTTTTTTTAAAGAAAACAGAGGTGTTTTTTGCAAAGTGCCTACCTTTAGATTTTGGCTGACTTGACTTGAGAACAGTCTTTGGTTTGTATAAAGTTTCTTCTTTTTAGAAGTTCTGTTTGTTTTCCTAATCTACAAACCAAAATTCTTAGATATGCTCATTTGACACTGTCCAGCACCTTCCCTGAGGTAACACTTGGCAGAGTTAAAATAGTATACTGCCCCCATCCACTGTCCAGCACCTTTCCTAAGGTGGAGTTGAAATAGTAAATCTGCCCCCAGACACTGTTGTGTCCCTGAGGTGACACTTGGCAGAGTTGGAATAGTAAGTCTGCCTCCCCGCACCAGTCACTGTCCAGCCCTTTCCCTGAGGTAACATTTGGTGGCATTTGAATAGTAAATCTGCCCTTCCAGCCACTGTCTAGCATCTTCTGTGAGATGACACTTGGCGGAGTTGCAATAGTGAATCTATCCCCACCCGTCACTGTCCAGTACTTTTCCAGTACATAATGTAATTTGTATTTAAGAAAAATAGGATTGTCAATGTTTTGAAAGTATTATAAATACGTTTTAACCCCTTCGCTGCCAGGCCTTTTCCCCCTCCTGTGCCGAGCCTTTTTTTGGCTATTTGGTGCAGTTCGCGCTTAGGCCCTCATAACTTTTTGTTCAATAAGCTACCCACGCCAAATTTGCATCCTTTTTTTCCAACATCCTAGGGATTCTAGAGGTACCCAGACTTTGTGGGTTCCCCAGAAGGAGGCCAAGAAATTAGCCAAAATACAGTGAAAATTTCGTTTTTTTAAAAAAAAATGGGAAAAAGGGGCTGCAGAAGAAGGCTTGTGGTTTTTTCCCCTGAAAATGGCATCAACAAAGGGTTTGCGGTGCTAAAATCACCAGCTTCCCAGCTTTCAGGAACAGGCAGACCTTGAATCAGAAAACCCAATTTTTCAACACAATTTTGGCATTTTACTGGGACATACCCCATTTTTACGATTTTTTGTGCTTTCAGCCTCCTTCCAGTCAGTGACAGAAATGGGCATGAAACCAATGCTGGATCCCAGAAACCGCAACATTTCTAAAAAGTAGACAAAATTCTGAATTCAGCAAGGGGTAATTTGTGTAGATACTACAAGGGTTTCCTACAGAAAATAACAACTGAAAAAGAAAAATATTGAAATTGAGGTGAAAAAACATCAATTTTTCTCTACGTTTTACTCTGTAACTTTTTCCTGCAATGTCAGATTTTCTAAAGCAATATACCGTTACGTCTGCTGGACTCCTCTGGTTGCGGGGATGTATAGGGCTTGTAGGTTCATCAAGAACCCTAGGTACCCAGAGCAAATAAATGAGCTCCACCCTGCAGTGCGTTTTCATTCTATACCGGGTATGCAGCAATTCATTTGCTGAAATATAAAGAATGAAAAATAGCTATCAAGAAAACCTTTGTATTTCCAAAAAGGGCACAAGATAAGGAGTTGAGGAGCAGTGGTTATTTGCACATCTCTGAATTCCGGGGTGACCATACTAGCATGTGAATTACAGGGCATTTCTCAAATAGATGTCTTTTTTACACACTCTCTTATATTTGGAAGGAAAAAATGTAGAGAAAGACAAGGGGCAATAACACTTGTTTTGCTAATCTATGTTCCCCCAAGTCCTCCGATAAAAATGGTACCTCACTTGTGTGGGTAGGCCTAGCGCCTGCGACAGGAAACGCCCCAAAACGCAACGTGGACACATCACATTTTTTGAAAGAAAACAGAGGTGTTTTTTGCAAAGTGCCTACCTTTAGAATTTGGCCTCTAGCTCAGCCGACACCTAGGGAAACCTACCAAACCTGTGCATTTTTGAAAACAAGAGACCTCGCGGAATCCAAGATGGGTGACTTGTGGGGCTCTGACCAGGTTCTGTTACCCAGAATCCTTTGCAAACCTCAAAATTTGGCTAAAAAAACACATTTTCCTCACATTTCGGTGACCGAAAGTTCTGGAATCTGAGAGGAGCCACAAAGTTCCTTCCACCCAGCGTTCCCCCAAGTCTACCGATAAAAATGATACCTCACTTGTGTGGGTAGGCCTAGCGCCCGTGACAGGAAACGCCCCACAACACAACGTGGACACATCACATTTTTTTAAAGAAAACAGAGGTGTTTTTTGCAAAGTGCCTACCTGTAGATTTTGGCCTCTCGCTCACCCGGCACCTAGGGAAACCTACCAAACTTGTGCATTTTTTTAAACTAGAGACCTAGGGGAATCCAAGATGTGGTGACTTGTGGGGCTCTGACCAGGTTCTGTTACCCAGAATCCTTTGCATACCTCAAAATTTGTCTAAAAAAACACTTTTCCTCACATTTCGGTGACAGAAAGTTCTGGAATCTGAGAGGAGCCACAAATTTCCTTCCACCCAGCGTTCCCCCAAGTCTCCCGATAAAAATGATACCTCACTTGTGTGGGTAGGCCTAGCGCCCGTGACAGGAAACGCCCCAAAACACAACGTGGACACATCAAATTTTTTTAAAGAAAACAGAGGTGTTTTTGCAAAGTGCCTACCTTTAGAATTTGGCCTCTAGCTCAGCCGACACCTAGGGAAACCTACCAAACCTGTGCATTTTTGAAAACAAGAGACCTCGCGGAATCCAAGATGGGGTGACTTGTGGGGCTCTGACCAGGTTCTGTTACCCAGAATCCTTTGCAAACCTCAAAATCTGGCTAAAAAAACACATTTTCCTCACATTTCAGTGACAGAAAGTTCTGGAATCTGAGAGGAGCCACAAATTTCCTTCCACCCAGCGTTCCCCCAAGTCTCCCGATAAAAATGATACCTCACTTGTGTGGGTAGGCCTAGCGCCCGTGACAGGAAACGCCCCAAAACACAACGTGGACACATCACATTTTTTTAAAGAAAACAGAGGTGTTTTTTGCAAAGTGCCTACCTGTAGATTTTGGCCTCTAGCTCACCCGGCACCTAGGGAAACCTACCAAACTTGTGCATTTTTTAAAACTAGAGACCTAGGGGAATCCAAGATGGGGTGACTTGTGGGGCTCTGACCAGGTTCTGTTACCCAGAATCCCTTTGCATACCTCAAAATTTGTCTAAAAAAACACATTTTCCTCACATTTCGGTGACAGAAAGTTCTGGAATCTGAGAGGAGCCACAAATTTCCTTCCACCCAGCGTTCCCCCAAGTCTCCCGATAAAAATGATACCTCACTTGTGTGGGTAGGCCTAGCGCCCGTGACAGGAAACGCCCCAAAACACAACGTGGACACATCAAATTTTTTTAAAGAAAACAGAGGTGTTTTTTGCAAAGTGCCTACCCTTTAGATTTTGGCTGACTTGACTTGAGAACAGTCTTTGGTTTGTATAAAGTTTCTTCTTTTTAGAAGTTCTGTTTGTTTTCCTAATCTACAAACCAAATTCTTAGATATGCTCATTTGACACTGTCCAGCACCTTCCCTGAGGTAACACTTGGCAGAGTTAAAATAGTATACTGCCCCCATCCACTGTCCAGCACCTTTCCTAAGGTGGAGTTGAAATAGTAAATCTGCCCCCAGACACTGTTGTGTCCCTGAGGTGACACTTGGCAGAGTTGGAATAGTAAGTCTGCCTCCCCGCCACCAGTCACTGTCCAGCCTTTCCCTGAGGTAACATTTGGGTGGCATTTGAATAGTAAATCTGCCCTTCCAGCCACTGTCTAGCATCTTCTGTGAGATGACACTTGGCGGAGTTGCAATAGTGAATCTATCCCCACCCGTCACTGTCCAGTACTTTTCCAGTACATAATGTAATTTGTATTTAAGAAAATAGGATTGTCAATGTTTTGAAAGTATTATAAATACGTTTTAACCCCTTCGCTGCCAGGCCTTTTCCCCCTCCTGTGCTGAGCCTTTTTTTGGCTATTTGGTGCAGTTCGCGCTTAGGCCCTCATAACTTTTTGTTCAATAAGCTACCCACGCCAAATTTGCATCCTTTTTTCCAACATCCTAGGGATTCTAGAGGTACCCAGACTTTGTAGGTTCCCAGAAGGAGGCAAGAAATTAGCCAAAATATAGTGAAAATTTCGTTTTTTTAAAAAAAATGGGAAAAAGGGGCTGCAGAAGAAGGCTTGTGGTTTTTTCCCTGAAAATGGCATCAACAAAGGGTTTGCGGTGCTAAAATCACCAGCTTCCCAGCTTTCAGGAACAGGCAGACTTGAATCAGAAAACCCAATTTTTCAACACAATTTTGGCATTTTACTGGGACATACCCCATTTTTACGATTTTTTGTGCTTTCAGCCTCCTTCCAGTCAGTGACAGAAATGGGCATGAAACCAATGCTGGATCCCAGAAACCGCAACATTTCTAAAAAGTAGACAAAATTCTGATTCAGCAAGGGGTAATTTGTGTAGATACTACAAGGGTTTCCTACAGAAAATAACAACTGAAAAAGAAAAATATTGAAATTGAGGTGAAAAAAACATCAATTTTTCTCTACGTTTTACTCTGTAACTTTTTCCTGCAATGTCAGATTTTCTAAAGCAATATACCGTTACGTCTGCTGGACTCCTCTGGTTGCGGGGATGTATAGGGCTTGTAGGTTCATCAAGAACCCTAGGTACCCAGAGCAAATAAATGAGCTCCACCCTGCAGTGCGTTTTCATTCTATACCCGGGTATGCAGCAATTCATTTGCTGAAATATAAAGAATGAAAATAGCTATCAAGAAAACCTTTGTATTTCCAAAAAGGGCACAAGATAAGGAGTTGAGGAGCAGTGGTTATTTGCACATCTCTGAATTCCGGGGTGACCATACTAGCATGTGAATTACAGGGCATTTCTCAAATAGATGTCTTTTTTACACACTCTCTTATATTTGGAAGGAAAAAATGTAGAGAAAGACAAGGGGCAATAACACTTGTTTTGCTAATCTATGTTCCCCCAAGTCTCCGATAAAAATGGTACCTCACTTGTGTGGGTAGGCCTAGCGCCTGCGACAGGAAACGCCCCAAAACGCAACGTGGACACATCACATTTTTGAAAGAAAAACAGAGGTGTTTTTTGCAAAGTGCCTACCTTTAGAATTTGGCCTCTAGCTCAGCCCGACACCTAGGGAAACCTACCAAACCTGTGCATTTTTGAAAACAAGAGACCTCGCGGAATCCAAGATGGGGTGACTTGTGGGGCTCTGACCAGGTTCTGTTACCCAGAATCCTTTGCAAACTCAAAATTTGGCTAAAAAAACACATTTTCCTCACATTTCGGTGACCGAAAGTTTCTGGAATCTGAGAGGAGCCACAAAGTTCCTTCCACCCAGCGTTCCCCCAAGTCTACCGATAAAAATGATACCTCACTTGTGTGGGTAGGCCTAGCGCCCGTGACAGGAAACGCCCCACAACACAACGTGGGACACATCACATTTTTTTAAAGAAAACAGAGGTGTTTTTTGCAAAGTGCCTACCTGTAGATTTTGGCCTCTAGCTCACCCGGCACCTAGGGAAACCTACCAAACTTGTGCATTTTTTTAAACTAGAGACCTAGGGGAATCCAAGATGGGGTGACTTGTGGGGCTCTGACCAGGTTCTGTTACCCAGAATCCTTTGCATACCTCAAAATTTGTCTAAAAAAAACACATTTTCCTCACATTTCGGTGACAGAAAGTTCTGGAATCTGAGAGGAGCCACAAATTTCCTTCCACCCAGCGTTCCCCCAAGTCTCCCGATAAAAATGATACCTCACTTGTGTGGGTAGGCCTAGCGCCCGTGACAGGAAACGCCCCAAAACACAACGTGGACACATCAAATTTTTTAAAGAAAACAGAGGTGTTTTTTGCAAAGTGCCTACCTTTAGATTTTGGCTGACTTGACTTGAGAACAGTCTTTGGTTTGTATAAAGTTTCTTCTTTTTAGAAGTTCTGTTTGTTTTCCTAATCTACAAACCAAAATTCTTAGATATGCTCATTTGACACTGTCCAGCACCTTCCCTGAGGTAACACTTGGCAGAGTTAAAATAGTATACTGCCCCCATCCACTGTCCAGCACCTTTCCTAAGGTGGAGTTGAAATAGTAAATCTGCCCCCAGACACTGTTGTGTCCCTGAGGTGACACTTGGCAGAGTTGGAATAGTAAGTCTGCCTCCCCGCACCAGTCACTGTCCAGCCCTCTCCCTGAGGTAACATTTGGTGGCATTTGAATAGTAAATCTGCCCTTCAGCCACTGTCTAGCATCTCTGTGAGATGACACTTGGCGGAGTTGCAATAGTGAATCTATCCCCACCCGTCACTGTCCAGTACTTTTCCAGTACATAATGTAATTTGTATTTAAGAAAAATAGGATTGTCAATGTTTTGAAAGTATTATAAATACGTTTTAAACCCCTTCGCTGCCAGGCCTTTTCCCCCTCCTGTGCCGAGCCTTTTTTTGGCTATTTGGTGCAGTTCGCGCTTAGGCCCTCATAACTTTTTGTTCAATAAGCTACCCACGCCAAATTTGCATACTTTTTTCCAACATCCTAGGGATTCTAGAGGTACCCAGACTTTGTGGGTTCCCCAGAAGGAGGCCAAGAAATTAGCCAAAATACAGTGAAAATGTCGTTTTTTTTTTAAAAAATGGGAAAAAGGGGCTGCAGAAGAAGGGCTTGTGTTTTTTTCCCTGAAAATGGCATCAACAAAGGGTTTGCGGTGCTAAAATCACCAGCTTCCCAGCTTTCAGGAACAGGCAGACTTGAATCAGAAAAACCCAATTTTTCAACACAATTTTGGCATTTTACTGGGACATACCCCATTTTTACGATTTTTTGTGCTTTCAGCCTCCTTCCAGTCAGTGACAGAAATGGGCATGAAACCAATGCTGGATCCCAGAAACCGCAACATTTCTAAAAAGTAGACAAATTCTGAATTCAGCAAGGGGTAATTTGTGTAGATACTACAAAGGGTTTCCTACAGAAAATAACAACTGAAAAAGAAAAATATTGAAATTGAGGTGAAAAAAACATCAAATTTTTCTCTACGTTTTACTCTGTAACCTTTTTCCTGCAATGTCAGATTTCTAAAGCAATATACCGTTACGTCTGCTGGACTCCTCTGGTTGCGGGGATGTATAGGGCTTGTAGGTTCATCAAGAACCCTAGGTACCCAGAGCAAATAAATGAGCTCCCACCCTGCAGTGCGTTTCATTCTATACCGGGTATACAGCAATTCATTTGGCTGAAATATAAGAATGAAAAATAGCTATCAAGAAAACCTTTGTATTTCCAAAAAGGGCACAAGATAAGGAGTTGAGGAGCAGTGGTTATTTGCACATCTCTGAATTCCGGGGTGACCATACTAGCATGTGAATTACAGGGCATTTCTCAAATAGATGTCTTTTTTACACACTCTCTTATATTTGGAAGGAAAAAATGTAGAGAAAGACAAGGGGCAATAACACTTGTTTTGCTAATCTATGTTCCCCCAAGTCTCCCGATAAAAATGGTACCTCACTTGTGTGGGTAGGGCCTAGCGCCCGCGACAGGAAACGCCCCAAAACGCAACGTGGACCATCACATTTTTGAAAGAAAACAGAGGTGTTTTTTGCAAAGTGCCTACCTGTAGATTTTGGCCTCTAGCTCAGCCGGCACCTAGGGAAACCTACCAAACCTGTGCATTTTTGAAAACTAGAGACCTAGGGGAATCCAAGATGGGGTGACTTGTGGGGCTCTGACCAGGTTCTGTTACCCAGAATCCTTTGCAAACCTCAAAATTTGGCTAAAAAAACACATTTTCCTCACATTTCGGTGACCGAAAGTTCTGGAATCAGAGAGGAGCCACAAATTTCCTTCCACCCAGCGTTCCCCCAAGTCTACTGATAAAAATGATAACTCACTTGTGTGGGTAGGCCTAGCGCCCGCGACAGGAAACGCCCCAAAAACACAACGTGGACACATCACATTTTTTTAAAGAAAAACAGAGGTGTTTTTTGCAAAGTGCCTACCTTTAGATTTTGGCCTCTAGCTCAGCCGGCACCTAAGGAAACCCACCAAACCTGTGCATTTTTGAAAACTAGAGACCTAGGGGAATCCAAGATGGGGTGACTTTTGGGGCTCTGACCAGGTCTGTTACCCAGAACTCCTTTGCAAACCTCAAAATCTGGCTAAAAAAACACATTTTCCTCACATTTCAGTGACAGAAAGTTCTGGAATCTAAGAGGAGCCACAAATTTCCTTCCACCCAGCGTTCCCCCAAGTCTCCCGATAAAAATGATACCTCACTTGTGTGGGTAGGCCTAGCGCCCGTGACAGGAAACGCCCCAAAACACAACGTGGACACATCACATTTTTTTAAGGAAAACAGAGGTGTTTTTTTGCAAAGTGCCTACCTGTAGATTTTGGCCTCTAGCTCAGCCGGCACCTAGGGAACCTACCAAACCTGTGCATTTTTTTAAAACTAGAGACCTAGGGAATCCAAGATAGGGTGACTTGTGGGGCTCTGACCAGGTTCTGTTACCCAGAATCCTTTGCAAACCTCAAAATTTGGCTAAAAAAACACATTTTCCTCACATTTCGGTGACAGAAAGTTTTGGAATCTGAGAGGAGCCACAAATTTCCTTCCACCCAGCGTTCCCCCAAGTCTACCGATAAAAATGATACCTCACTTGTGTCGGTAGGCCTAGCGCCCGTGACAGGAAACGCCCCACAACACAACGTGGACACATCACATTTTTTTAAAGAAAACAGAGGTGTTTTTTGCAAAGTGCCTACCTGTAGATTTTGGCCTCTAGCTCACCCGGCACCTAGGGAAACCTACCAAACTTGTGCATTTTTTAAAACTAGAGACCTAGGGGAATCCAAGATGGGGTGACTTGTGGGGCTCTGACCAGGTTCTGTTACCCAGAATCCTTTGCATACCTCAAAATTTGTCTAAAAAAACACATTTTCCTCACATTTCGGTGACAGAAAGTTATGGAATCTGAGAGGAGCCACAAAATATACCTTCCACCCAGCGTTCCCCCAAGTCTCCCGATAAAAATGATACCTCACTTGTGTGGTAGGCCTAGCGCCCGCGACAGGAAACGCCCCAAAACACAACGTGGACACATCACATTTTTTTTAAAGAAAACAGAGGTGTTTTTTGCAAAGTGCCTACCTTTAGATTTTGGCCTCTAGCTCAGCCGGCACCTAAGGAAACCCACCAAACCTGTGCATTTTGAAAACTAGAGACCTAGGGGAATCCAAGATGGGGTGACTTTTGGGGCTCTGACCAGGTTCTGTTACCCAGAATCCTTTGCAAACCTCAAAATCTGGCTAAAAAAAACACATTTTCCTCACATTTCAGTGACAGAAAGTTCTGGAATCTAAGAGGAGCCACAAATTTCCTTCCACCCAGCGTTCCCCAAGTCTCCCGATAAAAATGATACCTCACTTGTGTGGGTAGGCCTAGCGCCCGTGACAGGAAACGCCCCAAAACACAACGTGGACACATCACATTTTTTTAAGGAAAACAGAGGTGTTTTTTGCAAAGTGCCCTACCTGTAGATTTTGGCCTCTAGCTCAGCCGGCATCTAGGGAAACCTACCAAACCTGTGCATTTTTTTAAAACTAGAGACCTAGGGGAATCCAAGATAGGGTGACTTGTGGGGCTCTGACCAGGTTCTGTTACCCAGAATCCTTTGCAAACCTCAAAATTTGGCTAAAAAAACACATTTTCCTCACATTTCGGTGACAGAAAGTTTTGGAATCTGAGAGGAGCCACAAATTTCCTTCCACCCAGCGTTCCCCCAAGTCTACCGATAAAAATGATACCTCACTTGTGTCGGTAGGCCTAGCGCCCGTGACAGGAAACGCCCCACAACACAACGTGGACACATCACATTTTTTTAAAGAAAACAGAGGTGTTTTTTGCAAAGTGCCTACCTGTAGATTTTGGCCTCTAGCTCACCCTGGCACCTAGGGAAACCTACCAAACTTGTGCATTTTTTAAAACTAGAGACCTAGGGGAATCCAAGATGGGGTGACTTGTGGGGCTCTGACCAGGTTCTGTTACCCAGAATCCTTTGCATACCTCAAAATTTGTCTAAAAAAACACATTTTCCTCACATTTCGGTGACAGAAAGTTCTGGAATCTGAGAGGAGCCACAAATTTCCTTCCACCCAGCGTTCCCCCAAGTCTCCCGATAAAATGATACCTCACTTGTGTGGGTAGGCCTAGCGCCCGTGACAGAAACGCCCCCAAAACACAAACGTGGACACATCAATTTTTTTTAAAGAAAACAGAGGTGTTTTTTGCAAAGTGCCTACCTTTAGATTTTGGCTGACTTGACTTGAGAACAGTCTTTGGTTTGTATAAAGTTTCTTCTTTTTAGAAGTTCTGTTTGTTTTCCTAATCTACAAACCAAAATTCTAGATATGCTCATTTGACACTGTCCAGCACCTTCCCTGAGGTAACACTTGGCAGAGTTAAAATAGTATACTGCCCCCATCCACTGTCCAGCACCTTTCCTAAGGTGGAGTTGAAATAGTAAATCTGCCCCCAGACACTGTTGTGTCCCTGAGGTGACACTTGGCAGAGTTGGAATAGTAAGTCTGCCTCCCCGCACCAGTCACTGTCCAGCCCTCTCCCTGAGGTAACATTTGGTGGCATTTGAATAGTAAATCTGCCCTTCCAGCCACTGTCTAGCATCTTCTGTGAGATGACACTTGCGGAGTTGCAATAGTGAATCTATCCCCACCCGTCACTGTCCAGTACTTTTCCAGTACATAATGTAATTTGTATTTAAGAAAATAGATTGTCAATGTTTTGAAAGTATTATAAATACGTTTTAACCCCTTCGCTGCCAGGCCTTTTCCCCCTCCTGTGCCGAGCCTTTTTTTGGCTATTTGGTGCAGTTCG